>NC_143552.1:13888333-15255000 GCF_054136105.1 Typopeltis vanoorti
AAAACACATGACGGTCGTAGATAAATTATGCAAATTCAGGAAGTTAACATAGTTAATTTTACCTACAAACTAATAATATAAGTGCACTTACTGAAATAAATGTCCATTAAATGCAATATCGTAAATTACTTTCTGAACTTATCAAAAAGCATTATCGCAAATAGGACAACATAACAAAAAAAGTCAAACTGAACGCATGCGCCGATAGTTCAAAAATGATTGTTCTTGCGATCTTTTCTGGTTCACAACAGTTTCTATAAACAGAGTCTGACGATGCCCCAGAAAGAGGCAGAAACGAGGAGTAGCTCGAACAATAGTCAATATATTTCTCCATAATAATAAATTTCGAAAACCGAACGAGGGATAGATGCTATGCATGAGTGCTTGAGAAAGAGTGCGCCGGGAATGTGCTGAGCTCTGCGGAATACACAATCTCTGTCAGCAAGCACACGAAGAACTCATAGCTAGAAAGCGAAAAAGATCCATCGTTCTTTTACTGAAGCATCTTAAATAAGTTTTAGTTACAGAGGCTTACGACTCCGTCCGCTAATATTCGGTCGTTCCGTGCTCGGTATTAGCGAAAGATGAAAGCCAAGGAAAACTGACATCAGCTCTCCAAACTCGCAGACGCAGCACTGTTGCTGTTTTTAAAGGATTTCAGTTTGCGCACAGCTTAATATTAATGCTTTAGATGAACGTCAATAAATGCTGTAAAACAGCAAATAAAGTCCGGACGTTTCGTCGCTTAATATAATTATAATCAGCGCGTCTGTTTATATTGCCAGAGATATGTTGTTAGCTGATTGAAGCAATAGAACATTGGCTGAAGGAAAAAAGCAATTTACACAGAGAATCTATGTTGTACATAAGCTCTGTTTTCCTTCGTCTACAAGGTTATTTCTTCTTCAACTGCTAAATTATTTAATAATGCCACCCGAAGCTTAAGACGGCTACGCACAAGCTTATCGTTTGTACAAATAAACGTTAAGAATGTCAGCAAAAGTAATCACTGAAAGATGTCGGTAAGAGACGTGCCTCAGACTATAGAGCTTCATGGGAATGGTTGGAACGCAAGAAATGAAATAACATAAACAGGAGAAGCGTCTCAAAATGAACTTGGAAGGCATCATTTTAGGCACCATTTTAGACTCTACGGAGAAAATGAACTACTTCATAAACAAATTTTTAAGTAGTACAAAAAATAAAGACCAAACAAAGTCATATGATTTGATAGCTAATTTTTTATTTGTATTTCCGAGATGTATTAACAATAATATTCATCTTTTATGAATTCAATTCACGGCAGTATCTTTTCACTACTGCTATTATGAACACCTACATTTTATTTCAAGATTTCGTAAACTTCAAGTTTGCGTAAGTAATCGGTAATAAGATATTAATAATGTTCTACCTTTACAAATAAAAAAAAGAAAACGAAAGTATTTTTCAGCTATCAAAGTGAAACTGTATTTAATTTTATAAATATCGAGATTCTATAATAGTTCATTGTGTTTACTGAGTTCGCTGACCAAACTTGATCTATAAAGGTTCCTGGATTATCTGACTCTTAATTCATTCATGATACGAATAAATTAAACATTTAGAACTCATTCACTCACTCTTCATGAAAGGGGTTCTCGTAAAAAATACTGTATCAGAGGGATACGAATCCATTATAATAATATTAGCTTATAATCACTGAAACTCGAAGGACAAAATGTAGTAAATAAGGCGAAAGATTTCGACTCAAGTTGATAACTATTTGCAGTGGACGAGATTAGCAATGAAAGAATATAAAAGTATGCAATGAAAGAAAGAAAGAAAAGCAACAAATTCAGCTTTTTCTGCCTAATATTGGATATAATTTCAGCAAAAGTCTTACGAGCTCACAAGAACATTCAATATATGTGCATCTCAATCTACCCTGCATATTGTCTTTCAATTCATCCCAAGTTCATCTTTTCCTCCCTCCACACATTGCGTATCCTTGAGCAATTAATTTTCCCAATCGAAATGATTGCCAACCAATTAGCAACAGTGATAAAATACTGCTGCGATCAAACAGACATTGCAAACAGTGGTCACTTTTTCTAAATCATTGACTATGGCAACATTTCATTAGCCTGGAAAACACAGCTTATCTCTTGTACATCTCGAACCAAACTTTATCTCAACAAACGCAAAATATTGCATCCGTACATGTTATGCTACAAAGAATTACGAAGCTAGTGATTCCCAAGCATGAATCCAAGTGGTTATCGTATGTAATAAACCCTCCTTTTCCTCCTCCTCTTCCTTTCACGTATTAGGCCTAGTGGCCCTTTACGTTCGTATTAGACATGGACTATTACGATTTGAAACCGCGACCGCTTCGAGAATAAGGTAGTTGGCCCTATGCTAGCAGAAACGTGTAGATGCGTTCATGTTTTTGCTACCATGTGTTCATCGGCCAGTCTGTCTGTTCTGGGGAACGAAAAACCCGATTTTTCGAGTGAAAAAACTTCGTACTCCCGTATGAGACCGGCTAACTCACCTTTCGTCGAAAGAGACCAGATAAAGTTCCTCACGTCTGTAATAAACCCTAACAAACCATTATAGTACCTTCATATAAAAAGCATTGCTTTGTTGAATATCAGAGTAATCGCTCATAATTTCTAATAAGTGTTACCTACTCCTCCCTCTCTCTCTCCATATTAACTTTCTCAACTACTATTTCTTCCGCCACAAAGATGGAAGCCAGATCGATGCTAGAAGCCAATCTGAATTCCTCTTATTCGACCTCAAAATACTCTGCACATTCTGTTAAATTCATCTGCACTCTCACTGCTACTGTGAAGACTCTACAGTACAGAACACTACAGCATTTGCGATAACCAATGATTTAAATTGTTGTAGTCATTCAAGGTGCTATAGCTGTATGTATCAGCACACTCCAAGTAATCCAGGATAAAAATTTCATGCAGATTTATCGTAAAGAAAGGCTCTTTCTGCTACCATTCGCAACTCTTTGTCATTTATCAATAAAATGGTACTAAACACTCAAGTTTTACATGAATATTCGAAACTTCTGCCCAACCTACTTCCATCTCTTTGACATATAAACTACATAACTCATTGCTTACTTACAGTATATTATTTCTGTATTTTACTGTAGTTATGTACAAATTATTCTCATGCCAAAAGCAAAGCACCATGCCTCCAATAATGATCTTCCAAATCAGCAAATTCTTGACCAGACATGAAATATCATTTTCTTCTTATTGAATTCCACAGTTGTGCTTAAAGTCTGTTCTATAAAGTTAACTTCTATTTTTCTTGTCTGTACAAACACAGCAAGCTCTGAGTCTCTTCTCAGCACCCATCGTGTTCATTATTGGAAACCCGCCATCTAATCAATTACAATCGGTTCCATTGGATCGAGAACCTCTTAACTTGACATCGCCTACATTCATGACTGTATCCGGTACGCTTCTTATGCTATCTCTCTCTATCTTCTATACATCGATAATCTTCTCCTACAAACTTCGAATTCTGTTATTTTGCTGATAACTACAATTCGATTTGCTTTATCATCTGATAAATTTTTAGTGCTCGTACATTCAATGCTTTAAGACCACCTACAAACGAGTATCTGTATGCAATTTTCTAATGGAACTAAAACAAATATTTGATTTTAATTTAAACAATCGCGATTCTGTCTTATTCAGTAGAGATTCCTCTGTTCACAGTCTTTAAGTTCATTCTCAGAGATTCCAGGCCACGTTGACCAGAAAATTTACTCAAATTTTGTGGTCAACGACTTTAATCTACAGCATCGTCTTCCTTCAACACGTTTATTTTTCAGGCCTTACTATTCTTTTAAACAACTGGCTTTCTACAAATCCCGAAGCCGCTGTACCTTTGAATACTGTTTCCACATTTTATCCAGAAGATAAACCAATTGGCCTAATAATTTCTCACATCCGTTTTCTTCCTCTGATTATTTCTCTGTTCTTTCGGACAACCTCATCCTCCAGCTTTCGTTGAACAATTGGATTATGTCAGAAATGAGAACTATCGTCATTACTGATGGATGCAGCTTTCAATTAACTTGCACAATGGTTAAACCGCCGTTAAATATACTTATCACATACTAGGTAATTAAAGAATGAATTGTAATTAGACCTCTTTATTAAAACTGTAAACTTCCGCTTACAACAGAAACTATAATGAACAAATAGGAAGTACCTGGTGCATTTCTTTCAGACTAAACAGATTTAAAATGTCACTTTATTATAGAAATACGAAGGGAAGACATCACCTGAAAAAGGATACCATTCCAAAGTATCTTTTGGATGATGACTACATACTGTATATTCAATAGAAATTTTCTGCTGTCATAGATGGGATTGAAGTTTTCGAAATTAGAACAAAAAGAAATAACAGTCCTTGTTTCCAGACAAAACGTGGAGTGTTATAGTAAGCTCTATGACGGTTCATTCTTTGCTTCCTGCGCCAGCTATTAAGCGTAACCAACGATGCTTAAAAATAAATTTTTTAGCGTTTTTCGACGGTGATTTTAACAAGAATATTTATTAAGGCCGCGAGCTTCAGGAAAGGCTTCCGTGTGATATATATGCGAAATTCATTTCATGAAGAATAAAAACAACCCTTCGTTACGATTTGTGAATCGGAGTCTTTTTACTAGGGCTCTTTGTTAGTCGATGCATTTAATGCTTTGTCAGAACGTGGAGCAAAATGAATAGCGAAACGCACACACAAAGTAGCTTTTTGCATATTTCACTATTTGATTTCAATTTAACCGAGCAGGTATTCGAATTTCCCACCAGCATTGGTATAAAATACGCTTACATTTAGTTTTATGTCATCAGATTAAAACACATATATATATATATATATATATATTTCCCTCATCTCCCTCCCCTGACTTATTTTTAGGTTGGTTTTCAGTTATTGATTGGATAGCTAAATCTTTTAGTGAATAGAATTTTAAGCTCGTTTCCGGAACAGTAAGTTATCCGTAACAGTTCTGCGTAATATTAAAAGCCTTTTACGCTCTACGCGGAAGTTTGAATATTTATGGCACGCTCGGTAAAGCCGGAATGCGAATTTCGTTCTTATATTATTTTTCTTCTTCAGAAAAGTAACAGAAACGATCTCCTTTCCTTAGATAAAGACGTAAAATTTATATATTTCAAGTGCTCAGATTAATTTTTAAGAATTCTAACAGAAACTAAAACGCCGACTGCCGTTTACTTGAATACAAATTTATTGTTCTCCTAAAGGCCAATAAATTTGGAATTCTTCGGACGGTTTTTGAAAGCTATTTACAGATTTAAATCCTTGTTGCTTTGGAAGCGACATTCCTCCTAAGATGTCTCGCTTACTTTAAATAGAAAGATGCGTGGTCATTCAATTAAAAGAAAACTGAACAGATCGAAATCTTTCAAATATCTCATTCCATTCGTTTAAATTATACTACTTGTTATTTATTATCGATAAATATGTCAAATCTAACGGGAATATCTAAAACATCACAGTTTATTTACCTCTCACTGACCAATTATAATAAAATATTAGGCGAGAGTTGTTCTAAAAGGCAACGTTTTTGTATATTAAGCGTCAGTAACTATTTATATTCAGCACACAAGTTAAGCTTGGTATTATTCGTCATATTGGCGTCATTTATAAGTTGATTACTTGCTTGAGGATCTTTATACATCTCGTCGTAGTGATCCACTAGAGTGCTTCATTTTAAAAGAGCTCAAGTAATTCCTCCAAAATCACTAACAGTCCAAAACGTTTAATACAGATGTCATGTAACTATTATTTTTCCGATAAAAGTCAATATTTAAAAACTTACGATATATTCCCAAAGATGAAGGGGTGGGGGTGGGGGAGGGAAAGAAGGCAGTGCGGATTAGTGAGGAAAGATAACTAATAAAAGGAGTAGATGATTTAAAGATAATAGCATAGTAAAAAGTGCACCAGTATTGAGAGATAAAAATTAATGGGGTAATATACAGTAGAATTAATATACAGTATAGATTAAATATTTAGAAACCAGAGGAAGATGGACTGAAGGAGGTAGATTGCGAAATTGATATAAAAAAAAATAGAAAATGAAAGATTAGGAAAATGAAACAACGTATGGGATTTAGAAAAGTTCCAGAAATCTGAAAGTAATTAAAACTGCGATAGTGGTCCCTTCCAAGGAATGTGATATAATAGCAAGTCCATGTAGAAGACCAAGAGAGAAATAGCGGAGATACCTTGTACATTAAGGAAGATACAAAAAAAAAAGTGTGAACATCGAAAATGATGCCAAAGAAATAAATTAAATAGAAAATACGGTAGTCAATACTAATAATGAGTAGAATTAACTTCAGTAAGTAAGGATGGAAGCATCGGGTTGATTAGATTTACCAACGAAGAACTAAGACTCTGCAGTGATAACATGTCTTTATTTTTTGGTTAGCATATTTTGCTAGGGGAAAAACTATTCCAGTGCGCACCACATCAGCTAACTCACTTTCATTTGAAAAGCCCTTAATCCTTCATGCCAACCAACAGGGGAATTTAAACTTGCCAAAATTAAATTAAAACATATACAACGATCCACTTGATCGACGCTGTACGGGGAAAAGTATGGGGAAGACCATCCCAAAGAAGAGATTGGAATGATGTAAGAGGAAGTTGACTTAATCGTTTATACACCCTCTTTCCAAAAAGAAACCGAACTTTTCGAAAATAGAAGAACTAGTGGCGCCACCTAGAAATAGTGGTGAACATTTCGGTGGAGCAGCATCCATGGAAATACATGGTCTATGGGGAAAGTAACTGGAGGAAGCCACTGAGAGAAGGGTCACCTATTAAATGAATCTCTATCTCTTCTGGATGCAATCTAGCATTTGAAGAAGTTTTTAGTGCATCACCTCAAATGTCAGAGCAATATTCTAAGATTAGACGCATTTAAGATTTAAAATGTTAGTAGTTCAACAGAAGAGAAGTCCACCTAGATATGAAAGTCACCTAAGAAGAGAAAATTGATTTACTGAGTGGACATAAGGCAGGATTGCTTATTTTGAAGTATTAAAATGTGCTTATAACTTATATTCCATTTAAGAATGAATAGCAGCTCGCTGTTTAAGATGTCGCATAGATCTTGAAGTTTGAGTCAACTGAGTACTACAAATTAGTGTGAATGACGAAGAGGAATGGGGTGTACTTTCATCAGCAAAGTCATGGACAGGATTGGACGTTAGTGAGAGAGGATGATTGATGTTTAGGAGAAATATCTTAGGTGAAAGCACAGAGCCTTGGTGCACTCTGACATTGATGGAACAGTCAGATGAGAAGGAACATTCACCAGAACATGTAGTGAATAACCAGAGAGAAAGCTGCAATCCGTTCACAAAGGGTAGGAAGGAGAGCATAGGATGGTAGCTTGGGGAAAAACCACGATAGCAGACTCGATAAAATGCCGTGAAATACAAAGAAAGACCCGATGAGATTCTCCAAATATTTTCATGTTCTGTCAAAAAATGGATAATATTAGTGAGGAAGTATGTTGTATAACGAGAATGTATAATTCATATTTGATCACTAATTTACCCACGGATCTCTAGATAATGAAGAAGCTAGTGTTTGTCGACCTACCTTATCACATTGTAGCGTATTCGGGTAAAGGCAATAGAATGACAGTTTGATGGTTGAGTTTTATTTTCCATTTTAGGAACAGGCTGAATGAAAGCTTGCCTCCGTGCTGTTGGGTACTTGGACGAGTGCCACAGCTTGTGAAGCGATATAGGTTGGGTGTTAATTTTGGTGCTCTTAATACAGGTCATGGGATACTATCTATCAGAACTTATCAGTATCAAAGGTATTGAGTTTGCTGATGTTATTCTGTCGAAAGATCAGAAAAGGCAATCTGAAGGCAAGACTGGTCGTCCAATCAAAGTTGGAGAAAAAACTGATAAGATAGTCTGCATTATCTTTAGGAGTTGTGGCCATCATTCCATCAAGATTAGTGTATGTGTGTGTGTGTGTGTGTGTGTGTGTGTGTGTGTCCGGCAGCTTTGTAAAGGGACAGGAACACTCGACTGCCATTTGAGAAGGAGAAACACTTAGTGCATTTGATTTGGACCTCGCAAAGTCTACTTCAGATTTGCTGATGTTTTCTTTTGCAGTTGTAATACGCTGAGTGAGAGATGTGAGTCTTTAGCTTGTGCCACTAACTGTGCCATCAACTGCCACCAGTGCAGTGGCTTAAGACATTAGGCTGAGTGTCGTTGGGAAAATGACGTGTAGAAAAAGAAACATGGACAATGATATGTCAGTGTTACCAAAAGGAGAGCTAATACGAGCTCGTATCAACAGTGCATTTGGAAGAAGAGATGGGTTTAGAATAGGTCCAGGGTTTAGGGAGAGTGATGAAGATTATTTGGAATTATTGTAGACAGGTTATCAATTTCTGTTATATTATTATTGATAGTTTTTTCAAGTTTGGTCTGAGAAGTTAGAGAAGAGAACCCGTTAATTATGGTTAGTAAAATTTCCAAGGAAGCTTATCTCACGGTTTTGATGACTAGACTGTATGTGATCATCTTTCAGAGATAAATAAAAAATAGATCAGCGTAGTCATCACAATTAGGAGAACAGTAAAGGCAACAAATGAAGGCAAAAAAAAATGGAAATCTTGTTCCAAAGTGAATGATATAAAGGTCATTCATGGTTTCACATGAGTTAATCAGACCTGAAAAAAGCATATGTTTCGCACTTCTTAGTTTCGTTTTGATCGATAATCGAACACACGCGCACCACGCACGCACCACGTAAGCACGCACGCACGCACGCACGCACGCACACGCACACACACACACACACACACACACACACACACACACACACACACACACACACACACACACACACACACACACACACACACACACACACACACACACACACTGCCAAATTGTTTAAATTAAGCTACGTGTACTCGATAACATATGTTCCTAAGGTAGCAACAGATCATAAAATACAATAAACTTCATTTTGCTCAATCCGATAATATTTTCTAACGCCCTTTCGAATACCGTACCTTATCTGCGAAAGCTATCAAAGCAAAGAGATGCGGCTAATGATAAGTCATTAGTGCTTATATCCTTACCATCATCAAATTCGACGTTATCTCAGATAACTCGCTTTATGTGACATTAAATCTGCACTTCAGTCCGAAGACGATTAACTAGAAATGAATCACGGTATTTCAAGAAATAACCAACTCAACAAAGTAACATTAAGAAGATGCTCTGGTACTTCTACTAATCCACGTTGATTACTCGAAATTCTGTTTCTGGTGACGATTTAAACGCATATTTCGAAAGAAAATTTACTGACTAAGCAGCAGTGCAATTATTTGATTGAAACAGTCTGCTTAAAGGACATGATGGTTTTAAGGAAGCCTAAGGTTGGAATCAGAATATCATTAGATGAAAGCATTTTAATGGGATCATTTGGAAACTAAACCTTCTTGTCTCTTCAGAATCTGTAGGCAATACCAATGTGCAGTAAAATTAAAATTATGTCTAATTGTTAGACTGACCAATCTTCTTGACTGGAGAATGTTGATAAAGAAGGAATCAAATTGCAGATTCCATCTTGTTGTCGGAACCAAGTTCTGACTACAAGATGCATTGCGCTGTTACTAGCAGTGGTGGCGTCAAGAGCAAGAGTACACCTTCCATTGACACTATATTCCATTCCGGAGAAAAGTTTTTGAGATCTTTTATTTTCATTTCGGGAGTAAATCGATACGATGTAACTCCCGAACATTTCTATTAGCATCTATATTAGATCTAGAGCCCCATTTGGGGAATTAATCGCAATGTACAGTTATAATCAAGTAATTGCTGTCAACATAGTCTATTGACACAATCGATGACCAGTTTGTCTGTACTTCAGGATAAAATCTGAAAACTCGTTCTTAAACTTACACAATGGAAAATGTCTCGATTGATATTTTGGACAGTTTTCGAGCTAAAGAGAAAGTGTGTTTCGGGAAAACTAACGATCTCAGCAACTTAAACTGATGAATTTCAGTTTGTTCTCATAAGCATGCAAAAAGCTGACTTCCGAAAAATTTCAGCTTCCTCGCCAGATGCAGAAACATTTTGATCTGACAAAGGTACTAATTCGTTGAGGAGAGTGCACATCCAGATAGATGGCGCTTAAAGAAGGAATTTGGCAAACTTTCGCGATTAATTTCTTGAGCGATTTAAGCAAAATCTTTTGTATCAACGTGGGTTCGATTCCGGAAGGTAAAGATTTCGGTTTTGGTAAAACAGATTTAGCAAAACCTGGCTTCTATGTTGACAGCAATTACTTGATTATAACTGTACATTGCGATTAATTCCCCAAATGGGGCTCTAGATCTAATATAGATGCTAATAGAAATGTTCGGGAGTTACATCGTATCGATTTACTCCCGAAATGAAAATAAAAGATCTCAAAAACTTTTCTCCGGAATGGAATATAGTGTCAATGGAAGGTGTACTCTTGCTCTTGACGCTACCACTGCTAGTAACAGCGCAATGCATCTTGTAGTCAAAACTTGGTTTTTAGCATTCATGCTACCAACAGTAGTAAATCTAAATTTAGATTACAAGACATTGAATATCATCTTCCGTTTTCTTCATACAAACTACGATGCAAAATAATAATAATAATAATAGACCACATCAATTTTACAAGCCTAAAGTAAGATACTGGCCCATCTGAGATCACAGATACCTTTCTTGAGCGTGAAATTTCTACTTAAATATTGTTAAATCAGCCGAAGTAGGACTTTTTAGTTCCATATTCAAATCACGTTCTAATTCTAACCAATACCAAACATTATCTGTGCAAGTCAGACCTGCACTGTGATTGTTAACCGCACCGTCTCACTCCCATTTCCTCAAATCATGTTGACGCTTCCCTTCGTAATAAGACGTTAATGCGTTAGCATGTCGATGTTTAACTGGGTCATTCCCAGCATATCTCTTGTAAGCAAACAGTTGTGTGTGTGTGTGTGTGCATTTCTTTTTTGAAATAAGAACAAGCGGATTTATTACAAATTCACTACTCCCTGTATCGACACTACTACACTTTAACATATCAAATTATATATTCGGGTAAAATTAAAAAACGAAAAACGAAAACTGTTTACATGGAGTCGCCATATCTGAAAGACTTTTGTCGCAGTAGTATTCATTCACTTCATGCCATAGCTTTTCAACAGTCTTTTACGTATTTAGGAGCCAATCCAATCCTAATCCGAGCTATGACTGAGGTGATGTTTGCTTATACGTAACAGTCATCCATGAATTCGACTACAACATTCGGTATCTAACGTTCTAACACAATCCTCTCCAGCTGTTTTCCAATTTTTTAACGATGTCTGGTGGAATATATCACGGATACTCCAATTGCAATCAAATATTAAGATAATACTAATACAGTATGGTATTCCACAGATGTTATCATAAAATACGCTTCAAGTCAATGATATCTAGTAGTCGCGCTTTTGGCGGAGTATACGCTTATAGTCATAAGGCTGCTGGTTCGAATCCCGCCATGGGCATGGATGTGATTGTCTGTGAAAATTCTAGTGGTAGTGGTCGTAAATAGTTGATGATGATGATGATAGATGCTGTTCACTATAATTGGTAAATTGAGTAGTGGAGACGGAGAGTTGTAAACTAGGCGTCCTCCCGGGAGTAAGTTGTAAAGTAGGCGCCCTCCCGTGACACCTCCAGGGAGTCCAAAGACTCCCTGGAGGTGTCATGTAATAATAATAATAATATCTAAACCATCCAATTTCAACTTGTGCGTATAACACTCTTTCTACATGCTACGTACCTTAAACAACATTTTCTAGTAAGGTGCATGTCTTGTAATAAATAACTCGCGATATTCATTAAAAATTAATAAATTTCGATAACATTTTGCATCTAGTATTGCATAAATTATTTCAGTCTCCATGTTTGCGAATAATAAATGAGTCACCATCCTTCATTTAGCAATTAACTATTAAAAAATATAGTTGATGTTATGACGCCTACATTAATTAGTTATTCGATAACATTTTGCATCTAGTATTGCATAAATTATTTCAGTCTCCATGTTTGCGAATAATAAATGAGTCACCATCCTTCATTTAGCAATTAACTATTAAAAAATATAGTTGATGTTATGACGCCTACATTAATTAGTTATGATAAATAATTCTTAGAAACGGCTCATCTCCATCACTGAAATGTACATAGAAAGATATCTTGTTTCGTTCATAGTTCTTAGAAGAACGCGTTCATTCGTGAACAATATTAATGCTAACAGTTGCACATTAAAGCTGGTTCGAATTAGAATTCCTATATAGTTTTCAGTTCCACCTTGGTAGTGTTTGTGAAAATCAGAAAGGATAGGCGTCTAATTAGATACTACCTAGCAGAAATTTCTGTTAATGAGTCGGACGAGGAGGAGATTCCGAATACACCTATTACTCTACTTATTCCTCAGTCTTTTACAGTAATCTGTAGAGCAATTTGTGTAAGATGTTGATTGGCCCAATTATTCATTTTTTTTTCTTTCGGTGAAAACGATTCTTTGTATTTCTGTGTTGTTTCTGGCGGCGAACATCTTTCGACACTGTTTTTCACTAATAGAATCGCTAAAGCAGTTGCGCCCTTTTAACGATTCTTAAGTTTGCTTAACGGAGACGTTTGTTTCTCTGACGGTTACCGATATCGGTTGCTCCTTCCATGATGTTGGCAGTATATTAACTTTTTGTGTTTGTGCAAGTGAGCTTGTATTCAAATTACCGGGGCTTTCAGTGCGTTGAATGTGAGAAATACGCAGTGCCTGAGGTCGCAAATTCTCCTTTTGGTGTAATCTACTTAAATAATTACATTATATTTGTCATAGTTCAGGATAACCTTGGGAATAATTTTAAAAGACTAAACCACAAACACTTTCATACGCCTTCCAGGTGAAGAAGGGACATTCTTTCAGGGTTTTTCACATTTCATAGCAGAATTCTCTTCGCCATATTTATAAGGAGGTGCAAATATGGAGAGTAGTGAGAATAGCCTCAGTGCAAATTTTATTGGCAATTTCCTATTGCATCTTTCTCGATCTCTTTGCTAAATGGCATATAGTGTACATTCTTTTGTCCAACCATCGTGGGAAGTCAGGTGAGAAACAAAAGAAACTGCACATCGAGAGAAAGGGCACATTGGACACTCACTCCCCCCCCCCCCCAACACTTCCACTCGAAAACGCTTTGCTGTATTGTAGCAGGCAGATATAACAGCCAAGCTTAACAGAGTAAATGCTGATTCAGCAAATTGTCAATCAACTAAAATATGCATACGTAAGTTTCTATGGAAATATAAATGTTGCTATGGATACAGCAGAATGTCAGAACTCTTTCAAGCATCAATGAAAATCACCATATCACTAATTTATACACGGATATTACATTTCTCAAACTGTAGTCAGTTATTATGAATGAGGCAAAAGCAAATTTAGTTGTTCATATGGGATTCGGCCAATGATTAGGAAAAGGAGAGTATTCATTTTGAGTAAATGATTTGTTTATATGCTTATGGATGTGGATATTTTAGACGAACTGGTGACAAATGGGATTGTCTTTTCCAGAGTACAATTAAATGTCAAAGGGACATAGGTAATCCCCACAAGCAACTTCCTAAACTACGAAACTGTCGCTGTTTATTTTTTAATCAGTTCAAGATGTGTGCATCGTCTTAATCAACAAGCATCAAATAAACCCTGACACCATAATCTAAGAACCTCGTTTGTGCGCAGACATGTGAGAAGACAGGCGAGATCGTCTAACATTTGATGTTAGACGATGAAGCGTTACGTGGAGTTTACATTTATATCGGGTAACAACTACAAATTAACGTAACCGAAATAGTTTTTTTAATCTTAGAATAAAGTGATAATTGTAATGTTTGATCCTTCATTCTAAACTCTGTTAAAATAACTTCACCATTTGCTCTTTCCTCTCTCAAAGAGGAAATTTTACTAAATAGCAATAAAGAGAATCCATCTGACCCTCCTTAAAGGACTCTTTTCTGCATTTAATGATCTGTGATGACAGTTCACGAGATAAATCTGTTCATTCCAGCTTAGAGCAATAATCCGGCGAATTTGGAGAAGTAACCGCCAGACTCATCTCAAGACAATCTGATGGTGAACCTAGTTCACGTGTGGACGCACACGGAAATTAAGAAGAAACTATACCGAGATATTAAGAAAATAGCAAAGTTGGAATCCTCCTGAGCTTTATATAACGGAAGCTATCACAGTAATGTAGTTGTGACCCTGTGCGTCAGTGAGAGATTTTTGTCTTTAATTTTTTTTTTGTGTGTGTGTGTGTGTGTGTGTGTGTGTTTGGACTCGTTATGTAGAATTAAGTTTTGTGCTTGATGCCGCTTTTATATGAGATTTTAATCCCCTTTTCGGCGTTTTGAAAATCTATTACAATAAATGGTTTAGAAGCTAAGATGAACACTTTTTTAACTTATTATGTACTGTAAGTCTTATTAAACTGTCTCATTGATATACAAAACGAACACGAATGAGCAGTTTGAATCGTTATTTAAATCAAATAAGTTACTCTTAATTAGAAGTTTCACTTTGCATCCATCTATACCATATGCCTCAAAATGCATAGCGTCAATATTGTTCTAAAAATTACTTAATAAGCTTTAAAAAAACTGCATCGCTGCTGACAACCATGTATTCCAAGAAACAAAACGTATTGCAAGCTATCAGTATTTTGAGGACTTAATAACACTGTTAAGCTTTTACGCAGATTTCCTATATGCCTTTGAAACTTTCAATAAGCAAGAATTCACTTGGCGAAAGTTTAAATATTCTTGACAAACATTGGAATCATGTCAGCCATAGGTTTTGAATTTGTGTCCAATCCATTAATACTGGATACAGATCGAGCATGTAGACATATTATTTATCATTCTAAAACAATCATAAGTATAACATAAACATAAGATAATATACACATCGTGAAATACAAACAAATGAGTAACAACCACCAAACGCAAACCACAAATCAGTATCAACAATTAATCTCTCCTCTTTTCCTGTATGCTGCAAAACCTCACCAAAAACGACAGATTAAATATTATATTATGTTAAAAAAATAAATTAAACATACAGAAAGTGACAGACTGAATATTCTTGAGGTTTTTGTTTTCCCATTTTCCATCTTTACATGAATAAATGTTAACGCACCAAGGAACATCACACTAAAACAAACTTTATAATGAAACTGAAAAGAAATTGTCCAAATATTTTAGATCCACATAAAACTACTAGGATTCAACAAAATGACAAATTAGACCTTATAAAAATAAGCTAATATCACTTGCTAGAATTCGCAGCATACACAGCAATATAAAGCACTGCATCGCTTGTTCTGTTTAAAATCAAAAACAACCAGTCGAGAGACCATTGCTAAAATCTTCAGTCAGGATACTATGAAGAATGAGCTAGATGGATCTGGCTGGCATGTATTTCCAAAGAACAGAACATTACTCAAAACCAAAATAGCTGACCATATCAACCATATTTATCCATGTCCAATTTAAATGAAAGATATTACGTGATGGTTAAAATCAAAAGTCCAGAAATAATTAAAGCCTAAAGAAAGTCATAGCTATCAAATCTCTTAACACATTATGAATAGTTAAATAAATGAGTTTGAACTTGTAAACGTGGTATCTGAATATTACATCCACAAAGAATAGAAGTAATCTCCGAAACCACACACCCGTTTACAATTGGCAGGTTATCTATAAAATTCTTCCCGTAAAAAAAAATAGGAAACAAGATTGCAAAACCTACTTCATAAATAGAAGAATACCTCACAAAACAATAAACATTACATCAGTCAAAAAAGTATAATAAATCTCTGAAATAGATTTATACACAGACCATAAAAAAATATTTCTACAAAAGCAATTTGCTATACTTAATACTTTTAGTTGATGTATCTTTGAAGAAGGGTGTTATACATCTACTTCGCTAGTTTACAGGCCTGGGCTTATTGGCTCTGAAAAGGTTTACCGGTCATTTAATGACTCATTTACATTGAGTACATAAAAAGATAACTATTGCCTTCACGCGCAGAATCCATCAATAAGTATCGTATACTCTGCATATTTCAACAGAATCGTTAACATATTATAACCCTGTCATTTCGTTAATAAACCTTAACAGTTGTTTTGAAATCACACCTGTGACACGAATTAATACCCAGGCTTTAATTATAAATTGCAATTTCAAAATGAGCCAGACGTGCAGAATCTGTTTAACCGAAGTTCATAAATTTGTTTTGTATATATAAGAAATTATCCAGCACGACATGTGTAAACCAATACTCGGAAGTGACATGCCAATTTACGCTAATAAGGTGGCCAATTACTAAATTGTAAACACAACACCGAAGGATAATTTGTGTAGTGCTCCCAAGCACATTTCTTCGGTGTCGTTTTCAACCAATAATCTCTAATGGCTGCATAGCAAATGATCAGCATAAAAAAATCTCAGATAGCATCCTTTATTAATATTTAACATTACTTGAAAACGCTACTCTGGAAGACATATCTCAAACACACAACTGATTAAAACTCCGAAGCTTCCACGATCTTCAAGCAGATTTTGTCCACGCAAGAATTAATTTTAATTGCTGCTCGACTGTAGTTTCAAACTAAATATCTGCATTGCATGGACCCGAAAGAACACCGTATTTCATGCATTCTAAAAATCTCCTATATCTCTCCCAAACAGATAAACACAACAGATTTTATTAAACAATTAGTAAAAGTCTCAAGAAAACGACGTGATTGTAATTTAGGCCTACTTCATGTTATCGTATTATAATTATTATATAAACGAATCACTAAATACAAACATTTAAGTGGATGTAATGAGCTCAAAGGCCTGAAAACATCAAACGAATTCGATGATTCATTCAAAATGCTTGTGCAATGACTGAAACGCTTAAATATATTGTACTTTAAATTGTAATCAGCTAAGACTGTAAGGCCAATGAAATTGTTTATTAATTGTGTGCGGTTCTTCTGGCTGGTTTGTTTATTCTGCTAGAGAAAAACCCTGCCACCTTCGTATGATGCCGGATAACTGAAATTCATATGAAAAGCTCCGATAAAGGTCCTTCAGTTCTTCCCAAAGGGATTCGAATCCAAAGGCATCGTCGTTAACGATTAAGCTACGTAGAAATGTGCAAGAAATTAATAATTCAATCAGCACTGCCAACAGAAAGTTGTTTGCAAAAGTTTTTAAAATGCACTAACCCAGTATCATAAGCTACCCACGACACATATTTCTGTACTGGTATTAATGATATTCAAAAAGACTTTACTCAATTTCGTCAGGGGGATTCATAAAACAAATTAGTGTCAAATGGAACTAAAAATACAATATCGCGTTTATCTATCGAACTAGCAAAAATTCTTTCCAAATATAACGCAATTTAGGGATCTGAAGGGAAATAATAGAATTTGAATTTGCACCCGAACAATATTGGGTATTAAGATAAAAAGAAAACTCTGACGAAATTTTAAAATAACATTATAGAATAAATCTAATAAGAAGAAGCCTGTGGCAAACATTGAAAGCTGGAACTGTATTCAGGACGGTGAAGCTGATGCAGCAAAACCTTTGTATCAGCTATTCTGCACACTACGTAATCCTATTTGTTCATCCTGTTATATTCGTGATATGATTTTATTTTGGAAAGATGAAAATAAAAATGGAACTACAAACCTACACTGCAAACAACATCATGTTCAAAATTTTCTGAGAGTCTAAGCAAACATCCATACCTGTATTCTGGATACAATCCTGAATCTAAAAAAAATAACGGTTTATATTTTATTTGTGTCTAAGAAAACAAACAGAAGCACGTGCAGACAGCCGCTCGAATTAATTTATTATTCAAGTTAAGGAAGGGTAAAATTCAAAAGATTTCTACCGGTAAAATTTAATTTAAATGTAAGTCAGCTTAGAGATTTCGGTATAAAACTTCTGCTTTATAAATTGGGAACTCCACTACTGAGATGCACTCCCTTGTACAGAAAAATTAAACATTACAATGAGGCATAATTCTCATGAAACTGTATAAAATATAGATGTGGGCTGCGTGAACGCAATGAAAATGATCCGCAAAATATAAGAAATAAATTAAACGTGGTGTTCTTAAAACACCGAATCTCTCCAGTCATGAGCACAATTCCGATTATGGTTTTTATGTCAGTTATGAAGATTATTACAAGTACAACAGTACACGGTTGGAAGATAACTTACTTTAAACTGTAAAAACTTTAAAAAGCGAATGTGTGGTTCAGCCAAATCCCCTTCCAATTTTATTTTAACCGTTCATAGTGGAGCAGCTAAAATTTCTTCCGAGCACTTCCAAGAAAATCACCGCTTTAGTGTGTGCTAGCCTTAACAGGAACAGCAAACCACAACCTGGAAAATCAGATTAAGTTTTGTATTTTTTCCCCTTCTGAGCGACATCAAGGCTTCTGTCTGTAACCAGAATACTGAGACACACACTAGCGATTAGATTGGTGCTAAAGCAAGCAGCGGAAACTCAATAATTAGATTACCATCTTAATATAATCAGGGAGTTGTCTTAATGTCACAGTTAAGACAAATAATATTATGTGAAGTCTTTTGTTTACCCGTCGTTAATACGCAGTGGGTTTTCGTTACGCGTGTATACAAAACGTTTAATCCCCAGAGCGACATGAACATCAAATGTAATCCTGGATATGTACACTCTCTTCCTTCTTATGGTTAGTTTAGCGATACTGACCACATTCACTGATTTGGAACGGCTTGTTTGTTTTATCGAGAGGTTTCGTGACATTGAAAGTGGAGCCTTATAATAACAAATTCCCACAGAGTTCCTCATTTATTATGCATTTTGTGATAATCACCTATTCACCTGAGTGGATAGCGAGATGTCCGTAAGATATCGTACAATCATCACAGAGGTTTTACATGACAAGGTACAACATCGACAAATATACTTACTTAATAAAATAAAAAAAATGCGAATCCCAAATAAACAATCAAAAGTGGATTAGTTGAATTCCTTCTTAATTCATTTTGCATTCTGATTGTATTTTGCTAATCAATGTTGTTATAAACAATCTGATGAAAATTTCTTTGTGAATTTAATCCATGATTTTATACTAAAGTATGATAAAAATTTCTTTGTGAATTTAATCCATGATTTTATACTAAAGTATGATAAAACTATTTTCTCTCGTGCAAACAGATTTTTTGATGAATAAAACCAAAGGAAATGCGTCTTCAACAGATTATACTCTCTCTTCCTCTCTTTCTTTCTCCATCTTGCCAATTTAAAGTGTCAGTTCACAAAGTGAAGATCTGGTACTACCATAAATATTAGATTGCAGAAGTGTTACAGTTTTGAATTTCCGATGAATAAACCTTTCCCTGTGCAATACGAAATCTTGCAGAACTAATATTTCTGTAAACACAAACAGCAATAACTTAATCTTCAGAAACTTATCAGAAAGTTTATGCATCCAAGATCATCATCCTTGAATAAATTTCTAAAGCCGCAGAGGATACATTACTTTCATTTGAGATCAGCAGAGAATTAAATTCAACTTCGTATTATGATATCTTACACTAAACCTGTCCTTATGCATTCAAAGGAATATATCCTTGTTGGTGCCTTCACAGGGCACGCTACAGTGCGATATGTGTCATATATTTCGGAAAGATTTCAATTCGAATTTCTTCTAAGATGGAAGGAATATTTATAATTTCTTTTCAGCTAAAGTTAAGCTAGAATTTCCTTCTAGGAATATCAGTATGCATTCATTTACTCCTGCAAGCACGCAAACACACAAAATGGACAGGCCGACCAAGGACACGCACAACTGAGAATGAGTATAGCGCTAACAAATTGAATAGGTAATACAAAAATATGAAATATATTTGTGCATTTGATTCAAAGAGCACGGGTTCATATATTCAAGAATTAATCGGCTGTGGTTAAAATTCAAGCACCTTACAAATGCAATTTGAAGTGCCTCTGAAAAGTTTTTCACTGTGTATGCAGTGCTCTCTGAAAAAATGCATACACAGTAAAGGATGCTAAATCCTTAACAGATTCTCCGTAATGCCAGAAATTTTCCTTAAAGTTCAATCTGCACAACAGACGATAAAATATAATAATTATTTCTTATCCATCTTAGATTTTTAATAATAAAATTTAGGATATAATCTACATTAGCTGCTTACTTAAGTTATCGAATCATTAAAATTCTGGAATAATTACTAAAAATGAAAAATTTGGTGTTCCTGTCTAACTTCTTTCATTCATTACTTACCTTAATAATAAAGAGTTATTTATTTACACACATTAAATCTCGAGCCATTGAAAAACTCTATAAAGTTTACCCAACGGCAACCACTATCCGCTGTTTCCTTGACGCTTCTCGGTGTCGTTTGCACGAGTTTACTCTTACAAAAGCTAACTTACCACTTAGTGACGGTTAATATCTCCCACCAATACCCTGTGCATGTATTGGTGAACTGAGTAACTCTATTATTCTAGCACGCTCAAACACGCAGTTACTACAAAGGCATAATGAGGTTATCCTCGTAGCTTAAAGGGCTCGCCATTAATCTTCCTTACGTTCATGCCAAATATAACGGAATTTACTTTACAATCATCGTTTACAGATGGCATTCCACTGAATACTATCGGGAACAAAGAGAGACATATAATGTGCAGTTCTTGCGCTCTGGCCATCTAATAGTAGGCCTGGTTGGCCGAGTGGTTAGCGTATTCGCTCTCCGGCCAAAAGGCTGCGGGTTAGAATCCCGCCGTGGGCATGGATGTTTGTGATTGTCTGTGAAAATATTGGTGGTGATCGGCGGTAGATGACGCTGGTGTAGATGATGAAAGTATTTGAGGTTAGTGGAGTGGTGGAGAAGGAGATTTGTAACGCAGGTGCCCTACCTCGATGCGTCTTTGGTCTCCCTGGAGATGTTATGTAATAATAATAATAATAATAATAATTAACAGCCATAGATCAACGCTAACTGATGGAATAGGAAAGAATCACTTAAAATTAATGACACTTCTAACACACTAGATTTTCTACCGCATGCAAAAAAAGCAGCTTTCAGAACTTTGTTGTCAAAAAAAGGAAACCAAATAAGTGATTGCGGATATCTCTGGAAAACTTCAACTCTTATGACTACTCTTGCTTTAGTTTTGCAAAAATCTAAATCTGCAGTCCGCGGAGGGAAAATAGTAGACGTTAAAACAAACGTATTCTTTTAAGAGCTATTTCGAATGGTGTTGTAAATATTTTTAAAAAATATATTTTTATAAATCAAATTTAAAAAAATATGAACTGTGTATTACGTACTCGTAGTATTCTTTTGAACCTAACTGCACTATAGTAGAGAGATTCCATTGCTCAGTGGGTTTGATCAAGTCCTTCGGATGGAAAAGCTTCATTCGACTAGAATTTTGTCGAGAACGATCTCTGCAATATCATATGAAATTGGCAGCGGAGTTCTCTCCTTCAGGAGAGAAGATACGCTTTGATCGATATAGCAGGCTAATGTAGAGGGGAGAAGACGTACAGACAAATAGAGAGACAGCATATGTCCTCTTATGAAACATATAAGTATACTAAACATATAAATATTAACTCTACCACATTCATGCAATAGATAAGGACAAATGTTAGAGCCAAGCCACTGAGGACAACTTCGAAGTTCAAATTAGTTTATAAATTATTTCTGATTGTTTCATTAATGACAGCAAATATGATTATATTAGTTCTTTTACTTCATCATTTTACTCTATTAACAGACTGCGCTGTGACTGGGTGTGTGTGGGGGGGGGGGGCAGGAAGAATCCTGTCCGTAACAGAAAAATCTGACCATTTTCCTTCTTTTAGCGTTTGTCAAATACTTTGCGTCTTTATTTTGTGAATTTCAAGTATACCCCTCTGTTGGCATTGATTTCAACGGCAATCAATTCTAATTTCTGTTCTTTCTACCGTGGATTGAAAATTTTCCCACTTTGCAGCTCGCCTTTCACTATCGATCTTCTTTGATTTCCTCTTTCGATCTAAGATAGAGTTGACGTCTTTTTCGCTATTATTTGGTAGTCTCATGGACAAGGGGTTGTTCAACCGATGGTAGTGCAGTACCTGGATGAGCAAACTATACTATAGTAGAAGGATAAACTTGTTAACACTACATTTGAAGATCTGTAGATTGCGTTCTTTGGAAAGACGAAAGAGAGAAACTGTTCAGATATACCAACACTCATAGGAATCAACGAAGACGAAGAAGAGGTTATTCTATGGAGTCAAATAGTGAAAGGCTGTTAAACATACGCTGCACGTGCTTTACCTTGACAGAATGGAAAAAATTACCGATTGCCAATTCTGATTAACAGCCACCATGGAAATATCTGTAGAAACTTAAGTATAAAGAGCTAATAAGCTTCATTTCGGCAATGAAAACATTACTTAAATTAAGGGGGATATTAAATCACACATAGGTTTAAAACCGAATAAGAAACTCAAAGATTGGAATCAGAGAGTTTCTTGCCGAATATAGCTATTCGGCAAGAAACTCTCCGATTCCAATCTTTGAGTTTCTTATTCGGTTTTAAAACTATGTGGGATGTAATATCCCCTTAATTTAAGTAATATCTGTAGAAAATTCAAATAACAGAAGTGTTTTGCATTTGTGTGTAAGAAGGCGGAGTGAATTGGTTAGTCGTGTTATATGCATGAACCCAGATGGAAGAACAGTATCTAATGTTTGGATGATTTCCTTGTAAAGAGAGTCAGTTAGCTGTCCAGAAGTAAAGGGGAAAAACCTGTCTGTTTGATGTTGAGTGTGTGTGTAGGGGGGGGAGATATTTGAGCTAATCCAAGAGGAAGTCTCACTTGCTTTGTTTTGTTTTGGGTGTTGTGAAAAGTAAGAATCGAGAAAGAGAAGCGTTTTGGGGTAGGAATTAGAGAAGATAGAGTTAGCTCGCATTACATTTAACGTTGTCAGAACCCTTGTAGTATGAGTTGAAAATCATAACTGAGAACTGCAAAGTAAATATCTTGGAAGTTTTTGTAATTTTTGCAGAAAAATTTGCGAATAAGAAAGAGAAGGTCAGTGTACTGTCATCAGAAACGCTGTGAATTGGATTTGTATAAATCCAATTGGACTGAATAAAGAAAGTGAAAAAAAAAACCTTAACTCCAGTATGCAAAGGTGATGCGTCACTGAGAAATGGTTTAAATATGGGCAAATTTTGAAGACGCATGATAGATATTAGTATATAGGAGAAGACAGAAAGGCCACTTAAAATATTAATAAATTCTGAAGAAAAATATTTAAGATAAATGATATCCAAACAATTGCTTAAGATAAAGATAAGTTTTCTGCGCTTTGGACCTTTAAAAATCACTTTTTAATTTGCTAACAATTGCAACTAGTTTTATGTAAATAGTTCTAATGTAAACATTAAAAGAAGGTAACAATTTTGATGGACAAAACAACTGTTGTATGTTCTTCACTTGAATTTCCTTTGTGTACTTCTTCAAGATCTAAGATCTAGATAAAGAACAACTTAATGGGAAAAAGTTCAGAGTTAATAATGGTATTAGGAGAGCGATAACAACTTCATGTGAATTTGACAGAATCAGGCAGAGAGATTTTTAGCCTAAGAAGATAAAAAAACATAAGCTTCGATGTCTGAAGCTCTCTTGATTTTGGGGATTTTTTCTTATTTTCTATGTACATTCATTATCAATACAAGTGCAATCATGCAAAATTATTAAGCATTGCGTATTGACTAAATTTTTAAAGGAATTTAAAATTTCTCAAACTCACTTAGTCATGTTAGATGGAAATGCTTATTAATAAGAGACAGAAAGACAAGACAGAAAGACTGTGTGTACTCCAGTATTCACATACAGGCCAAAATACGAACTATTTTTATGTGACTCACACTTACGAAACTTTGAAGTACTTTTGTGACACGAGTGGGATAAGATTTTCTTTTTTCTTTTTATTTTTCTGAGATACCTTTAAACTGAGATCTCGTCAAATGATAACGAGGTAGATAAATCCTTAGATAAATCAATTTGAGTATGCATCCACCCCTGTATTTCCGGAATTTTGGCCTCTATTTACAGTGTTAATGAAATGCTGAGCATAACAACGATGGATGCATCAGTTTTACTTTGCGATGAGGAAATATAATTTTAACTTTTAATGAGCTGCTACCTGTTCTGGCTCTTCTTCTCTGTAAATCTCATTAAAGAAGGCGACAGTTAAGTGTAGACATAAACACGGTTGCAGAAATCCTCATTTTTAAGTTCTTATTCAAACAGCTCGTTTCCTTATTCAAACAGCTCGTTTGCATTTCACAAACTTAAATTTCAATGCATTAAATTAATGTTGGAGATAAATTTGATGGCAGTAATAATGCTCATTAAATATATTTACGAATTCCTTTCATTCATTCAACAGTCCTAAATTTAAAGACTAAATTTAAATTACATTTGGTAATTAAATAAAATGGAAGGTTTATCATTAGAATTAAAAGTGGCCAAATTATTTTCAAGTTTAACGAACTGCAAACCACTCCTGAATACTACCGAAGAACGTGTGCACTTCGTTGCAAAATGCTTTCGTAAATTTCCAAAATAACTTTTCTGAATTTTCATAAAATCGTTACAAAGTTCCAAGAAGTGGAATATATTTGAAAGCATAAAAATCAGCCTTATCAAAAATATTTCTTGTTAGTTCCTGAACGTTTAAGCTAAAATATTTCAGGGGAGGCAACATCAGAGACTATTCGCAATGTGATAAAAATTATCATCTTGAAATACATAATGTATAACCGCATCATACCTCAATACCCTTATCTTTTGGAATCCCTGGTTCAGCTGTGCAGCGAATATGTAGCCCAGAGCAAGAAACATATCTACGCAATAAATGCTGTATGTCTTCGTTCCCTCTTAATCGATAGATTTTCGAAACATTTTTGAGTGATGCAACAGGTGACGACGTGATACGATGATGAATGATCTAAACTAAGTAGAGGAATCCGTGGATGCTTTCACCGTAACGACGGGAGTCTTTTCGCAGTTCAGCCAGCAACAGGAGAACAAACAATAAAGAACTGAACCTTGCAACAACTCTTACCCTTTACTCCGAATTGCTAAGTGCAGTCAGCAAGAGCGAAAGGGCTTTCTTTTTTAGTTTATTTCGATCGCTGATCTGACAAAGAAATTTGCTCTCTCTATTGCGCTCCAACCCTTGGGTTAGAAAGACCGACTATCGTCTAGGACTTTTCAACCGAAGGTCAGTTAGTGCTCGTCACATGGATTAAATTAAATAAAATTACAGCAGAAACAACTAAGACTATCAGAAGAGTATATTTTGTCTGTTAATTAGCTGTTTTTCCTGGTTGTTTTGTTTATTTTGTAGAATAAAAATGTGGAGATTCCAGAAAGAGAATCTTATATCTTATATCTTATATATATATATAATCTTATATCTTATATCATGTTTTTCATTCCAGAAAAAAAAATGCAAGCTGCTCAGAGAATATACATAGTATAATGCTAACCAAAGTGATCGAAGTAGAAATCGCTAACCAAAAGATCATAAACTGGTATTTTTGTGCAGAAGGAAGTGGTAGTGATCCATTTATCACAGATTCATTTTACTATATTGAGATGTTCGATCAATAAAAATAAATTAAAATTCCTTTCACTTGGGCTTATTAATAAACATTTTTGAAACCAACCGCCCTTTCAGAAATCGATAGCAGTCAGTTTCAACGGTCACCATGGATTAGTGCAAAGACTATCCGGACTGCATAGAAAGGAAAGCGACAAAGAATATGATTGGTTCCGTTATCCTGCGTTCCTTATCCTAACTAGGATTATTTAATAAAATGTTGGAGGCTCTAAGGTAGATTTTTTTCTGCATTGTGGGCTACAAACACGAGATTCCGAAAATCGGTAACTGGGACTAGTTACCGATTTTCCGGAATCTAAAAAATCCTAAACTAAAAAATCGACCTACAAAGTTTTGTGTTCTCATAGGCTGACTGGAATCCAACTCAGTGATCTTTTTTTTCTGAATATCTAGTGTCAAGAATGTTACCACGAGGCAACTCATGCACATGGAAAATATTGAAACAAAAATTGATGCGCTAATCAAATACAACTGACTGCTGTCAGACTCCTGAAATCAAGATTCTCAGTAGAGCTGCAACCGTTCCTTTCGTCTGAAAACTCTTATAAAGTTAAACAGCATCCACATACAAGTAAGGTTGTAAAACGTACTACCGGCGCGGATTATAAGATAGAGAGGAGAAAACTAATAATATTTCTCTAGAATTACTTTACTTTTTTGGAATACTGAACAAGGTGGTTTCCAAAGAGTAGAAATATAAGGAAATCCAATTGTGAGTTTCGAACCGGAAAGTTTAGATTTAGACTAGTTTCTGCTGGTGTTGTTATTTGGTTTGCAGGAGAATGTAGCGATCATGGACCAAGTGCTCAAGGAAAAACTAATAAATTACATTAAAAACAGACTGCCTGTGTATAATGGAGAGAAGATTAAATCAGTAGCACATGAGTTGTCAGTTAGAATTACTCGTAGTTCGTTTGCGAATGCAGCTAACGATTTGGGGATCTTCGTGTTTTATGCGATTAAGTGTTGTTTCTTGCAAACGCAACGTCTGCAATGGAGATGAAAGTAAAGGTGTGATTAACCCAAAAAACGCTCTAGGTAAATGATAATCAGAAGATAATTCTTTGGTCTTAGTGAAGTCTGTAAGTGTTACTAGGAAGAAAGGACAACATGAGATCAAGAGTCTCCGTAGGGTTGTCGGTACCGACGTCGTCTTTGGCCGAAAAGAGATATCTTCGAATCTCATCTGGAAGTTAAGGAACGTTTATATAACGGATTTCCCGCTGAAGGTGAATTCACGGGTCTCAGGTTTACGCAATTTTTCTCCTGGAACTAACTTTTTTTCTGTCACTCCTGCAGAACAGATGAACACGCCCGAAGCTCCATAATACTGACCTCATGATGTTAAATGTCTCTTGTAATACCAATCGGTCGAATCCAATGGATGCAGATCAATACGTTAAGCGTTAGTGACATGTTATGGATTGGATTCGCTTTTGATGCGGTTCCTATCCACGAAGCAATGAAAACCAACAGTACATTATAGCACCGTGGGCTGAATTAATGTTACGCTAATCCGAAATTGTACTCTACAGATCAAACATGGAACTTTTCAAGCTTCAGGAACGCTGTAAGCAGAACAGTGGATCCATACTGGGCGCTAGAAATTATCTTCCGCTTAAAGACATTCAAGAGCCTCCATAGCTAAGTCGGTATAGACGAATCCCTTTAGCTGGAAACACCTGGGTTCGATTCCCGTTCGTGACGTGAGGAACCTTTTCTGTTCTTTTTCGACGAAAGATGAGTTACTTGTTTCATCCGGAGGGAGAGAGAGGTTTCTAGGGATATACAGTCATGAATACTTGCCTTTAGCGGATGAAAAAGAGGAGTGACGAGCTGGCTGCATTAAATCGTCGTAAACCCCTCATCAGGGATCTTACCCGTCCTAAGGGAGGGACGAGAAGGAAAGAAAGAAAACACAAACAATCGTGTCACTGTGGGATTCAAAAGCACAGCTTATTCGTTAGAAGGAAGAGATACTAATCACCAAGGCCGGCATGCTTATACACCTCACGGTTTACTAAATGAGATAGGAGGGGGAAATCATCTCTACTGGCATCGACAAAGTTATCGAAAGGAATTTAGTGGGGAACTTTTGTAGCAAAATGTTTCATGAAAGAACAGATCCGTTGTGTGTTCTTACTCTAACAGGAAAGTTTAATAATAATACTGACATGTATTAAGCAGCTACAGATGAAACTTGTCCACCCACTATTATTCCTAAGGACGGAATATAGAACATGAAACAGGAGGTGTCAAATGCGCATACTGCTTAGATGGCATTTAGCGATATGTGAACACCAAGAGGAGGCAGAATTTACCTTTCGAGTATTTTTAATAATGCAATCTTAAGACAGCTTTAATTATAAACAGAACCTAGAAAACTAAAGTCGCAAAGTGATTTATTATATTTGTTACTTTCCTATGTTCGCAGGCCAGTTCGTCTCTTTTGTGCATAGGAGAAAACTTTACGAGACAGATATCCACTTCTGTCGCCCGGAGACCAGATAACGAAACCATTAAAAATATTCTGAAGATCCTAAATAGTACAGTAATGCAGATCGTGTCTTACAGGGAACATGCCTTATTCTTTCAACAATGTGATATATTCTGTTTCTTACTTTTTTGCTTATTAGAAACCCAACAAAATTGGATAAAAATAGTCGAAGGCTAGAATACAGTGATGGATGAAGATGTTACATCAAAAGTTAATACCACCATTATAGCACGTATTCAATCAGGATTGCAAAACAGTAATCAGGAAAAAAAAGAAAATGAAATCAACTTAAAGAAATTATTAAATATTTTATATTCAGTGATAAATCACAAGATTCAGAGTAACGGTGAGAAAGATCCTCTCAATATATTATCTTCCAACGACATTCCATTCGGAAGAACAATGAAATGGAGCAGAAAGTTATGAACTAGAGTTACGTTCTATGAGCTAACAGAGAGAGAGAGAGAGAGAGAGAGAGAGAGAGAGAGAAAGCGTACATGTTAAGCAAGTTGAAGTTGAAAACCGGTTGAACAAGTGATGGCCACTTCATAGTGGTTGTACAAGTTCAAGGTCAGCAATATCACTATCGATGAACACATTTCCTTCCATTCTCAGAGTATTTGGAGACACTTAGTCAAACCATCGAAGTGGATCCAATCAGAATCCCCCGCACATTGAGACCGAACTCGTTTGCTTTAAGGACAGCTGTGGAACGTCATGTTAAGTAGCTTTGTAATTTTACTTTTACTTTTAATTTTACATTTTTAAGCAACAAAAACATTAAAATATTCTGTGCAAACCAACCCTCAAGAAATATCAGCATTCAACTGATACTGGGTAAAGAAGCGTTGGCATGTCGTTTCCTGAAACCTTGATGCAACTTGGATCTCGTTCAACAATCCGAACACAAAACTCAGCGGATCAACTCCTTCTTGAAGTAGGAAGTTAATACGAAGTTATTTCGAAAAGGAGTTGTGTATCTAGAAGAATTTCGATGTCGTAATTTGAGTCGGTTCAAGCCATTGACGCTGATTTTAAACAAAAAAAATAGCAGTAATAAATGCAGTCAATCAAAAGCGGATGCTTCTCCAACAGGACCACCCACCCAAAGTATTTCGGAAGCAAGAAAAAAGAGAGCTGACAGAGAATTCCCGAGAAGAAGCGTTTTTGATTTAATGAAGTATCAAAGCAAAAACGCTAAAATTTTGAAATGTTTCAGATCCCTCTCGTATTTCTTGTTTGTATCCTTGTTGTGAACCGCAGCAACTAATTTCTGTGTTGATGTAATCCATTCATAAGATATATTGACAATCATAAGACGGAATGCTGTCTTTGAAACATGTTGGATTTTATATTTCGAAATAAACAAATTTCTTTTATTTGAATGAATGTTCATTTGCATAACGAAATAACGGTTGTTGTTTTTTTTACCAAGAACCTCAAATTTGCTTTTCCATTACAGAAAGTCTAAATTTTGTACATCATGAAAAATTGTGCTTACATTCAGATAGACTCCAACACGCTACAAATTCCGTTCGCTAGACTCAAGGGAAATTTTCAAACGAAAGAAATGTGGCTTATCTGAAGATTATTTCCGACTAAACTCGATTTCTATGCAATATTTTTTCTCTTATGAAAGGAAAATGCAATATTTCGTTCTGCATTTCTTTCTGGAATGAAACTGTAAATCGTCTTGCCTTTAAAGTATTTTTTTTTCAGTTTGTTTGTTCATATTTGATTCGTTCACTCAGTATCAAGGATACTGTAAAGCCACAATTTATTCTTTTATTTTACTTCTATATCATCACGTGTCGTTCAGGTTTCAGTACACTGCGATGCTTTCTCACTCCAATACTTCCTTGAGGAAGTTCAAAATCTATTCAGTTCTTAATACTTTCAATGCGATGAGATGGATTTCTTCGCCATTTTTTTTCTTCACCAGAAAATTCCGTGGCAAAAATATGCACTGAATGGCCACAGTGAAATAACACAGGCTCCTATCTATCTCTGCATGGTTATTTTTTAGAATGGACTCGACTATGGTGTTATTGAAGTATTGTTACCTGCTGCAAGAAATATCTGTTGCCTGACAACTTCAGTTTGGTAACAGTGATACGTACAATTGATTTTCTTAGCACTACGACGTATTCTGATTCAGGAAAACTGATAGATGATTTATAGAAAAGGTACAGCATTTTAATTAGTCTGATTGACAGCAGCACTTATTATAGCAAACTGCTGTAGGTAAAATGTTTACTTAACACGTGCCAATTAGTCAGGTTTAATCAATTTAAACCATCATAAATCTTTTCATAAATCATCGTCAATGCTTTTCAAAGACGAATAGGCTTACTAACGCAGACTGCAATTATATAAGCTTCACACGAGTGGGAAACTTGTCACCGGAAATGTCAGTCATGTGAACTAAATTTGTCTCAAGAAATTTCTTTCTACACATCAGTTACGAAAGGGTGGTAATGCAACATTTTTCATCTGCAGCTGAGTACTTGCCGTAGAAGTAGCAGACGGAACTATCACAGCATCCGCCCGCATTTTCTCACGTGCGATGAGGACTTCCAACAGCTGTCTTCTGCTGACTCGGATATTCAGTACTCGGTCGGACATATTTAGCTGTCATCTCCAGCTGCACTAGTGGGTCCGGATTACCAGCTAGGAAGTGCACTGACACACATGTTCGCGAGGAGTCTTGTCGGAGATATCTACATCAAAGATGCCAATGTTTGCCGAACTGTGTCCTAGTAATGGAAGTGGGGGAGAGCTCTAACCGCCTCGCTGGTAACAAAATCAATGCATAACCGCTGCTATACACTGACATTAGATGTCGGACGTGTCGATGCGCAGGTTGACCATTCCGAGTAAACAGATATCTCAATCTTCGTGGACACGAAAAACTTCCCATATAACGATCCCTTCGCCCTACATTCTGCGCCTGCGGTGGGGTATGGTGTCAAGCACTTCGTGGCTGACTATAGTAAGGGCATCGATTATGTGGCGCATAGCGTCACGGTTAACCTGATTTCAGAAATCTATTTTGTTGTGGCGAAAAAAAAGTAGGAGAGTTATTTCAACTCTGTTAGTAAAGCTGAATAGGATAGAGAGAAAACACCACAGATAAATGCTGAAATTTGTTTTAAACACAAATCACTTTCCATCTTTGGAAAAAAAATATCCGTATATGAATTATAAATTGAATAAGGCCGCATTCCGTTTAAAAATGAATATAATTAGAATCATTCGGTTATCTAGTTAATAATTAAAACAGCGGCGTGTAAAAATCTCATTTCACTGCTGAAGTTTTGACTTTTTTTTTTCATTAGTGTTGTTATATGAATAATTTATTACAGTAAATTATGGTTCACTTTGATGAAATTGAGGACATATTAAAAAAAAAAACTTCTACATTTTTATTAAATAATCATTTTCGTATTCGTAAATTACACAACCCATAGAAATAGGAACAAACACAATATTGTTTGCTATCCACATTTTTTCGACATGAAACTCAAACAAATAACATTTTTATTGATCATAATTATTATTAACTTCGTTTAATGGAAAATTATTTCATTTCCAGATTTCTATATTGCTGTCACAATTTAATCTGTCTTCATTATTTATAAACAGTGAAATGATCGTCCTCATAGCAAAGCTGAATTGATCTTCTCCACAGCTGCTCCATTTTCTCCATTTTGTATGCAAAAAATAAACGAAAAATTAAATTTTGGTATTGTTTTGTGCATATATAAAATATTAATAAAAATAAATTCCAAAAAAGAAAGGAAGAAACTGAACAGTCGGATAGTAAATGAGAAAGCACAGTTCCATGTGTACAAGTGAATTTGACTTAAATATGTATACCAGTTCTGTTGGACACTAACGGGTCAAAAATTAAACTTAAAACATTGATACCTTATATAAAGTTAGAAAACAGCTGGAAATTATTTTAGTCCAAATAAGCACTCGAGGTGTTGTTACCATGTGTCGTTAAATTTAAGTTTTTTATGTCACTTGTATGTAAATATTTTCAGCACTTTCATGCTCAAATATAAACAATATTGCATTTGCTATCGTATGTTTTTATTTCAAAGAAGCTGTAATCTCCATGGAATTTCAACAGATCTGACCGGTTATATCTCGCACTACTTTTGGAACAGTAATCAGCGAGTGTACTCATCACGATTTCAATGAATACATTTCTCCGTTCAACCGCAGAGTGGCGTTGTATCAGCAAATGCCTACTCCTTTGCTAATCATGCCCACTACAATTCTTCTTGAGCGGATACATTAAACAACATGATAATGTTTCACCTTTATTTTTTTAAAGTTTATAATATTATAATATATAATATACATGATTATAATATTCAACTGATAAGAACTCTTAAAAAACTGAAAGAGCTCATTCGCAAAACCACACATTACTGAAACGTGAAATTTGTTTCCGCAGAGAGCCTGATATGAACTTTCTATATATAAATATATATATAGAAAGTTTTTTACCTTGAGTATATATAATATTAAAGATGCCAAGCAATTTTATAAGCTATATATATATATAATTTCTAAATACGTTTCTCAACTTCTGTTAAACAAAATTACAAGTCAATCAAAGAAGTTAAATTGAACAGATACGACGATGAATTAGCTGCCACAAAACCGAAACAGCATCCGACTATCTGCCCAAATAGAAGAAACGTTCCTTATCACCGAGATTATTTTGGGAGTAAGCGGATGGTTATTTCTCAGTGCGACTAGCAGTCAAAGGTGACCTTTTTAGATTTATTGTGTCAGTGAGTTATATCAGGTCCTCATTCTTTATTTAGGTGTGAAGTCGATTAACAGTCGTTTCTGTGACATTACACAGCACAAATAAGCAAACGCATAGAAAAAACCAAGATGAAAAAGTTCAACTGCAATGCAATGAATCCAGTTTTAACTGTAAATTTTAATTATATTTAATTAAACTTAGCAAGCCCACGGTACTACTAAAGCACAAAAAGTGAGCAAAGGACTAAATCGAATATCATTGCCATAAAATAATGAACAAGTAATATACTTAATCTAATTAGAAAATTTAAATACAATTATTCGGATGCAAAAGTGTTCTGGTGAAGAATGACTTGGTATTTCGATTTGCTTGTTACTCGGTGTTGTAGTAATATTTTAAGCGATGATCGAATTCTTCTTTGCAAAGTATGTGTCTAGCAATTGTAAACTGCAGCAAGAAACCAAAAATATATATTACCTAATATTTTCTTCCAAAAGAGGAAGGTTATTAAAGTCTGTTTTCGATGCTAAAAACAAACTAAAATCATCTTTCTGACAAAAAATAAACTGTACAAAGAATTTTTGACACATACCTTACTAAAATCAAACTATCACTGACTTCTGGAAGTTATAGAAAATCTTTAAATATATATAAATCATCGCACAGCTATTTTCAGCATGATACAAAATTAGATATTTTTCAAGAAAAACAGATCGGTGTCTAATATCTGTTCTCAGGGTAGCTGTGCAAGCAGTGGAGCTGAGTTTCCAAATTTTTAAATAGATGGAGTTTCTTGCTTCATTATATTCCAAGTCTGGCTATGTGATTATGAGAATTTCTGGCATGATAAATAAAATCATTAAATAAAATCATTTAAATGAAGTAAATTTTTAATATTTTTATTTTCTTATGAATACAAAATTTTCTATTAAAATTAATTTATTAATATTTAACTGATTTATTAAATCGATTCGTAGATCTCAAAAGAAGCAGGAAAATATTTCTTATTATAGTGGGCATGTATTACAAATACTTCGAGATGAGTGTACTGTAGGCAAGCTGCCTTTTGGTATTTATTTGAAGAATGAGTTATTCGAACCCAGTAATTTTTTTTGTCCGCAAAGCGCTACTATATTTTTCGAGTTTGGTACGTAGTCTCGCTTAAACCTCATTTTTATTCTGAAAATCTATTCTCAAATTGTGTGCACCAAGTAAAGAACTGTCATTCAAAAGTAATAATCACAATGCATTATATTAATTATTTCTGAAGTTGTTAGCAATCTAACTTAATAGGTTCAGTAAGGTGAAACGTGTTATTTTTGACATTATCACAGATGGCACTTCGAATAAATTTTGAAGTCTTAAAAATGTGGTATAATAAAACATGTAGCAGCAATGTCCTACTGAGTATTTTTCGATATTTTTATCTCATACATTATTTCATTAGTATGAAAAAAAAAAAAAATAGGAACTGTAAAAATTCATACTAGCCGCAATTGATGTGACCTTCAACAAAATTTGCTATTTCATTTGCTATGGACAATCTCCCCCCCCCCTTAGTAATAAATGATCTTTCTTTCCTTAATATTTCCATGACACCTTGAACCCTCGTAGAGCAGCTAAAAGGGCAACGCCGTATGTGTTATTCTATTAGACACCTTGGGTTCAAATCCCATCTTGCACGCTTTGATTTTTTTTTTTTTAGAATGATAAGTTGGCAACTCTCATATTTTAGACAATAAAACTACGCAGTTATTTATGTGGATTCTTATAGTGAAAATCATAAATTCTCTCAAGTACACGTTTCCTTGGAGGGTAGGCTAAATGGTATTTCCAAAATAATGCTAAATAATGCTACAAGATGATCACTTAGCTACTCGCATCATCACCAAGGTTATTTTTAGTAAGAACTGAGTGGCTGGCAAAAAAACTTCCATCATTCTCTTTGTTGTTACGCCCACACAGTTTCCAATCGGCTGGTGCACTAAAACTGTAGAAAACTGAATAGCGTTAAGTAATGCAGATGTCGAAGCATTTTTGTTGGACAGGAATGCCTCAAGGAATTGAAAAAAAAAAAAAGGTTAATAAATTCAATAAAATATTTAAGATTATCTTAAGCAGTACTTAAGTTTGGAATCAACTAAAGAAGATATTAATGGCTTAAGTTGGGAATCAAACGTTGCAAAAAAATATTAATGACTTTTTTATTAACAAAAACAGTTATACAATAAAAAAAGTTACTCCGCAGAGACAAATCAGATGTTCTACACAGTCAGTACTATAAATAACAAATGGTTACATTTTACAAAATTGTTACGGACCTTTACATATAATTAATAAAACTGCAAGAATTATTGAGCTAGATCATCTCTCTTAGACTAATATGACTCCGCAAAAATAAAGATTTTAAACTCCTTGTATATTTCTAGGAGTAGACTGAAACGTCGACGTGTTCGGGCGAGCAGACGTCTCCAACTAAATAGAGTTCGAATGCTGCAGGAATATTTGCGAATACCATTAGGTAGTAGATAAATATCATCGTCCGATGTCCGCCCTCATCTCTGCTTATTGGAGGCCTGAAGGGGTTTGAAACATTTTCCCATTTTGCTTCTAGGGCGCACTTTCTAGATTATCGCTTACAGTCACTAATGTGACAGGATTTACAGACTTTCGTGCGTTAGATTCACAAAGTGGTTGTCATATGATGTATTCCCTTTATATGCTGCAAGAAGACAAGATTGGCAAGTACGTCTGCGGAATTTTAACCAGCTATTTTTTTCTTTAATTAAATAGTTACGAAATCAATTGAAGACTGGGAATACTCACGTTATTAAAATAAATGTAGCAGCCACAGAATTTAATCGCCACTGAAAATATTCAGTGGCGATGAGGTTTTGTGGCCTCACGTTCATATTTGTTACTAATATTAATAAGATTAATCAATCTCTTTCCACGAAGCCTGTTCAGGCTTCGTGTAAGGAGAAATATGAAATGTTCATACAGACCAAGACAAATAAATCTTGGGGCAACAAAACCTTAAATTTTCTTTTCTTTTTCCAGGAGAATGCTTTTTCTGCATTCTCGTTAGTCGTGTCCCGATTACTTAAAGTTGTAACTGACCAATTAACGGAAAGACAATTAATGCATTTGCAGCCACAACGGCATTGGATTAGCAACTCCTATTCACTTAGTTCCCCCCCCCTAACTTTCAGGAGTTAGCGATTCCTCCTTTTCACTGTCTACTTTTAAGACATAGAACTAGATTTTTCGGTCGAACAGACAGCAGCTGCACTATTCCTTGCTGTCGCTCTCTTTTCTACGGAGCGCAATTTCCTGTGCTAGTACAATAGCGTCATATTTGTGCAGGTTAAAGCGCATGCCATCTCTCTCGCTCTTAAAGCGCATGCCATCTCTCTCTCTCTCTCACACACACAAACATTCATACCAGCTGTGAACGACAAAGTGAAATGCAATTCAGACATCGCGGAATATATACGAGGTATGATCTACTATAAAATAACATGCATTTATGAGCTCTTCATATCTCATATGTTAATAAAATGAAAAAAAAAAAAACTGCAGTATCACATGCACAATGAACGAAATATTGAAGACGAGGAGTGCTGGATAATGTGAAGGCCACAAATCCAGTGATCAGCGGGACTAATTCTTGTAACAAGATCATTGATTTAAACAAAGTTTAGTGAAAGCGGGTGCGCAAGTTTATTTTATATGCTGCCCATTAATAATTCCTGACAGCACAGAAAATCACATCAGCTTAGAGAGTGCACGTCGTGTGTAACTATAAAGCAGAGGGAGATAATGTAACATTGTATTAATTCCATTTAGTGCATTGAATTCTAAGGTTAATTAATGAGCAATCAGATCAGTGTGGCAGGCACGCATATGAATGCTTTATCTTACCAGTGCAATAATGTGATTGGACAGTCTTGTGCAATCACGACAAACAGCTATTTACAATGCACTGCAAGCTCGATGAAACAGCATAATTGCGTAACCAAAGTTGAAAAGCGCACCAAGCTAACACAGTAAGTGTCCTATTATGATACACATGGAATAAGGAGAAAAAGCCCAGCTTAAATTCCGATAACATCAAATTGCAAGTATTCACTCTTCATTTCCTACAGCTGCTGAGATCACAAATTCAAGTAAATAACTAAACAATTAGATCTCAGATAACCGTAAGCCTCTATAATCCTTAATCCCTAATAACAATATGTGCATCTCCTTAACAATAGTATGCAAAGCTTCAGAGAGACCTTTACACAACCGATACCCGAAACTACTAAAAGCTAATAATTAACCTTCATCTGAAGCTCACGAGATGCTCACTAACACACCTTTTTCTCCGTTGAGGACTAAAGGGCTAATTATTATAATTACGGCTATTTTGCCTGCTTCAGTTTAGGAGTGCCCTTGTTTAAATGTCATTGGCTATTTACTCATGGATTCTTAAGGCATTGTAGATGTAAATTTACCAAAAAGTATATGTAGCATAAGAAATACAAATTTACACATACCTTTTTCTGGATGTTGCGGCTTTTCCTCTTTCTTCGATGTCGAAAAACTACTGAGTGTGTGGTGGGGGTAGGCAATTTGGGAGAATTAAGTTAGAAAAACCAGGGTTTTTTTTCGTAATATATATAAACATATATATTATATTATATAGGGTGGGGAAAAAGTGAAAGGGTTGATTTTTTTAAAATAGGGAGGGGAAAGGTGGTTGACGGGGTGCTTCACCTAACGCACATACCAACACAAGCATATGTCATGGTCGCACGTCACATGTTCAATTAATGCATACACTTTACAAAAAGTACATATCAAAAAACCATCCCAACATACACTGCTCAAAAAATACACATAACTTTCCTCAAAAAATGCCTCGATCACAACATCACACCAAAATTCGCGACGGTACGCGGCAACAGCACGATTCGCGGAAACAAAAAAATTTGCTACCGAGCATCCCGTGCCCTCATAAAACAAGCCATAAACAACAGATTTAAAAAGAAACAACAAGCATATTCATACATTAAAAAAAAAAAAAAAAAAAAAGATTGAAAAAGCTACTAACCACAAACGAATGGGCAGTCTTTTGGAATAATACCCAATCTCACATCAACGACTACACGCTATTATTAGAAGATCGACATGCAAAGAAATGGTATGCACTAACAAACACCCAATACAACAATCGCGTTGCTTCCAACCCTTCGGATATTTCCGCCTTAGAACCAACAAAAAACAATAACATCATCAATCTATCGAACCACAACCTCACGCCCGACGAAATCACCCTCCTGAACAAAGGATTAAACTTTGGTGTTTCCCCAAAATACATACAAAACAGAGACATCATTACCGAAATGCAAGCGAAATTAGAATATGACCCTAACAAAGAAACAATTTTCCACAAAATTAACAACATCATAAACAGTAAAATAATAATTAAACCAAACATCACCCCCAGCTTACAAAAAGCCCTTTTATCCCTAAAGAAGAACCTGAACATTATTATCAATAAAGCTGACAAAGGGGACACCGTAGTCATCACAAACCAAACCGATTACCACAAGAAGATAACAGCCATCTTAACCGACCCACACACCTACAGAAAAATACAAATTGACCACACCCCCGACCTCATAAAACAAATCAACAGTACCCTACACATCCTAAAAAATGAAAATAAAATCGACAAAACCACACTGAAAAACACAACCCCCCGTACCACACGCACCCCTTGTATGTACGGACAAATAAAAACCCACAAAGACGGGTACCCGATAAGACCAATAGTTTCCTACAAAAATACCACCACAGCCCCTTTATCAAAATTCGTAGCTAAACTTCTCAAACCATTAACTACAACATCTAACTTCATGATAAAAAACACGGACGACCTTTTCAAAAAAATAAAAATCCTAACCCTATCCCAAGAAGACATCCTCACTTCTTTAGATGCGGCCTCTTTATACACTAACGTGGACGTCCCCAGAACTTTAGACATCGTACACACACTACTCACAGAAGACCACACCCTACACTCTCGTACTAAACTAACACCCACTGGAATTATTAACTTAATAAAACTAATAATCTCGGCAAACTTCTTCAAGTTCAACAACGACACGTACATTCAAATCTTCGGACTCCCCATGGGTCAAAACATCAGTGGACAACTAGCGGAATTATTCCTGGCACATATAGAATCACTCCTACTCCACCCTTCCCTTCCCCCCGGCATCACCTTTTATGGCAGATGCGTGGACGATATTCTGTGCATTGGTAATCCCACACACACATCACCACCTTAAAAACATCCCTAAACAGTTACAGCAACAGATTAAAATTCACCACTGAAACCGAACAGAACAAATCCATCAATTTCTTAAACTTGACATTAACCAGAACACACAACAAAATAGCCACAAAAATATACTACAAACCCTCGCACATCGGAAACTACCTCCATTTTCACTCATACCATCCATATTCTGTTAAAAAATCTGTCATCTTATCACAATCCATAAATGCTTACAAAATTTCAACCAATCAAAATAGTCTAAACGCAGAAATAAAAAAACTAACAGAAATCTTCTTAAATCGCAACTATCCTACACAACTGATTAACTATGCAAACAAGATGACAAAAAACCGCCAAAACGAACTTCCCTACACAAAAAATTATCAAACTACCATACACCCAAAACACATACAAAGCATATAAATACATCTTCAAACACACTGGCTACAAACTGGTATTCACCACAAACCAAAAACTGGCAAACCTCCTAAAATCCACCAAACCCCACACACAGAAAGAAATATTTGAACAGCACAATGTAGTCTATAAATTTCCCTGCCAAAAAGACTGTGACATCACCTACACAGGTTCCACCATCAGGTCTTTATGGGCAAGACTACAAGAACACTTCCGTGACTATAACATCCCTATTCCAGAACATTTAAATACTAAAAAACGTAACATCAAAAAGAAAAATCGAATACAAAGCACAGGAAAAACGGAAATTGCTGTTCACGCCCTTGAACAAAAACATACCCCGCAGATCGACAAGGCCATCATAGTAGACAGACAAGACAATGAAACAATGCTCAGAATATCGGAAACAATAGCTATAAAGTGTGACGCGAACTCTATCAACGTACACAGGCCCTACATAATCTCCGAGGTTTGGAAGCTTCACAACATAAAATTGAGGTCACAACCCCGACCCATAGGCGACAACACAAACACTTCAAAAGCAGAAGCACCTACCCGACCTGACATAGCATCCACTTTCCCAATGTGTTCAGATGACGACCAAGAATAGTCGAAACGTACCGCACCCCGTCAACCACCTTTCCCCTCCCTATTTTAAAAAAATCAACCCTTTCACTTTTTCCCCACCCTATATAATATAATATATATGTTTATGTATATTACGAAAAAAAACTCGGGTTTTTCTAACTTAATTCTCCCAAATTGCCTACACCCCCCCCACACACACACTCAGTAGTTTTTCGACATCGCAGAAAGAGGAAAAGCCGCAACACCCAGAAAAAGGTATGTGTAAATTTCTATTTCTTATGCTACATATACTTTTTGGTAAATTTGCATCTAAAATGCCTTCAGAATCCATGAGTAAATTGCCAATGACATTTAAACAGGGGCACTCCTAAACTGAAGCAGGCAAAATAGCCGTAATTATAATAGTTTATTAAGAGGAGTAACATGGGGGTTTTCCCAGAAATAATATACATAAAGGGCTAATAGTTAAACTTGACAGTTTATTAGTTTGAAGAACTAACAAAGTAAAATTATACAGTATATTAATCTTGTTAAGAGTTACTATAACCCTTCGATAAAACTGTCGACCGCGATGCTGTGGAACTGTGAATATCTTTCTGTACATGTTAGACAGTGTTGCTGTAATGACCAAGTAACTAGTGTTTTTACAAACCTGATTAATGTGATAGGGAGATCAACATTCTACTCTGTTAATGAATGTGTTTCGCGTTTGTACTGAGCAAGCTCGAGGTAGGGAAAGGAAAAAACCCAAACGCTTTCAGTTGAAAAAAAATTCTTCGTCTTCTTCTTCCCTTCACGTGTTAGGCCTAGTGGCTCTGTTACGGGGCTATCCTTAGCCCTTCTAAGCCGTACCCGTCACTAGGATTAGGTGGGTAGCCCTATCCCCCCCCCCAGTATGTCCTATGTCTGTAGATGCGTGTGTTCACGGGGTCGGTTTGCCTGCTTGCGGGAGGAAAAACCCCAGACAAACTGGAGAAAAGAACCCTGCAGTCCACGCCCAAGACCGACTAACCTGGTTATGTCTGAGAAAGATCCTTAAGCTCCTCACCTCGGCGACGGGAATCGAACCCAGGACACTTTTGAATTTATTAAAAAAAATAATAATAAAAACTTCCACCTTCCTCAGGATATCAGTGGCCGTCAAAATCAGAATAACATCGGGAAAGCCACGGTCTCCCAATTGCTCACGTTTCATTCCTCCTGTACTCAATTAACTGTTCACTAACCGCTTTCAAATAAGATCAAGTGTAATTTCATGGTTTTACAGTGAAATCGGAACATTCAGACTGAAACCAATCTCTAGCGACCTAGAAACTCAATAATGGAAAACAAATTCCATCAGTAGCAAGCAAGACATTTTTCGTGGTGCTTGTACGCTGTCAATTTATCGCACATTTAGCACTCTGCATGAAGTTTACATTCCATGGGATAGACACGACGGAAACTTTCTGTAAAGAGAATAAACGTAGAATTTTCAAGCTGCTTCATGGCGCTAATAAGCATGTTGTCGGTATCACAACAAGCAAAAAAAATCATCTATCCCCAAATATTCTTTCCCAAGGTTGGATAAAGCCCTCAGCCTATTCATAGGTGATATGGGGCCCTATCTATTCGGCAATCGGGCCGGCAGGTTCAATCAATCAGTAGTGTTGTCCAACGGATCAATTACATCTGCACGAAATGAAATTCTGTCCCTTCCATTGTTGCAACAGATTGGCTTACGATTATTAAAGCTTATGGCTTAACTTTTTCCTCCCTTCTTTTCTTTCTCATACTTTACTTATTTATATACCATTACTAAATAATATCAATGTGATCGATTGATCTCATTACACATCAATTATTCCATTTATTAATTTGTGAGCAAAGCGAAAATATGGTGGGTTGAAGAGATGAATGACGATCATTGATTCATAGCAAACTTCATACTGATATGGATCTTGTATTTATGGACGGAATTTTAGCACCGTAGCGCCCTCCTTTCTTCAGTTATAAAACACAAAACAGTAAAAGCGAACGAGAAAGATTTTGGCAGATTTTTGTTGCAACAAAATTGAAAAACACTTTAAAGTAACCAGAGCAAAAGTAAATATTCGCTATAAAATACAATATTTCCAGAAAAAATGCTGTAACCCAATAATCTATAAATACATTGTCGTTGTTGTTTGTGAATAACAAAAACATGTTACGAGTATGTTATGTTCGTTAACTGAATGTGTACCTTTGGCTCACTTGTTTGTTTTGAGGGATGAAAAACTAGTTTCCTGAACTCTTTCTTCTACTGCTGTAAGACTAACTCCTTTTCAGCTGAAAAACCCTTCTAAAGACCATTTTAACGTCTACAATGCCAATGTAGTAATAAATCGACAAAATCAGTTTTATTCTTGTTAAAATGCTCCAAGCACTGTTCGGAGATTTTCATGCGAGTGCGTTTTTGATCTGTTTTGAGGAAGCGTGGTACCGATCTTGCGGAAAGTTTTTTCATTTGCAATTCTTCATGCAAAATATATCCTATACGTTCTTTTGAAATGCCTATAGTCACAGAAATTTAACGCACTTTGACTCGCCGGTCATCCGAATACATATCGTGCACTTGATCAATGATTTCTGGTGTTGTTACACTTTTGGGACGTCTTTCACGTGGATCAACTTCGAGGCTGGTACCGCCACGTTTAAATTCGGCAGCCCATTTCTTAATTGTTGAAAACGAAGGAGAAGAGTGTCGATAAACTTTTATGAACTTCAAATGAATTTCTTTTGGTGTTAAATCTTCTTTAACAAAGAATTTTATAACCGCACGATACTCAATTGTATCCATTTCAAGGGATACAGACATCACCATTGTATTTGATAGAATGACTTGCAATTTCACATGGATGCGTATGACAGATGCACCAACTTAGAAAAAAAAATCTTGCCGATAGTGTTGCCATCTAAGATCGAGGCTGAGAATGTTTCAGACCACCCTTATATAATAAACAGAGAATATAAATTATGTTGGCAAATGTATTTGGAAAAATTTGGAAAAACCTAGTTGGTAGTAAAAAAAACATACGTGTTAATAACATTTCTTCTACTAATTGGGACCACTTTTATCGGGAATGATAACAATTATCCTTCGGGGAATGGTTTCAACCAATTTCTGATATGCTGCAACAAGAATATTCCTCCATTCCTGGAATATTCTTTCAGGAATGGAATTCTGGAATATTTGCTCACCATTGCTGATGAAGGCCGCTGTGATCTGGAGCGAATTTATCCCAACGATATTCGATGGGGTTGAAGTGCCAGGCAGTCCAATAGTTAAACGTTTTTTGTTTTTTTTTTGTTGTTGTTGTTGTTGTTGTTGTGGAAACAAGTTTCGGTCACGCAATGCATTATGGAATGGAGCATTGTCGTATTGAAACATGCAAGGATCACTGTCGAAGTACTTCCACAGAGTCGGAAGCATGACGTTTTCCTGGAAGCCAACAGACGTAGTGGATTTTGGACACGTCTAAGAACCTCATCCAACAGAACCATCCCCATACCATTACGAAGCCTCCACCAAACTTAAGAGTTGGAATAATGCAGTCTTGCTGGAACCGTTCCTCAGGTAATCTCCAGATCCAAACACGACTAACAGAGTGATTCGTCGCTCTATAAAATCCTTTTCTACGGTCCAGGAACTGTGTTGAAAGACACCAGTCCAAACATCGATTGGCGTTGAGGAGGGTGTCGTGTGGCTTGTTTGCAGCAGCTCTACCGTGGTAACCTACGGCATGCAAGTCTCTACGGACTGTAGTAGCGCTGATAGATGTCCCCACAACATTTTCCCCGTTGACTGCGAGGTCCGCTGCTGATGACGTGTGGGATGCCCGAACATTCCGAGGCAGAGGTCTTCGATCTCGGTTAGTAAATGTTGGTGGCCAACTAGGCGTTTTCCTACTGTGGTAGCACCATGAACTTTCCATCTACGAGTGACATAAGCAACGGTGGATTTCGGTATATTTAGACGGCTAGCAATGTCACGGACAGAAAGTACCACTGATGTGACATCCAACTAAATCCCATGTTGGAAGTCTTTCCGTTCAGCTGAACGTGGCATTCAAAACAGCACATTCCATATTTTATTACTAGACTCACGCAGACACTCAATGAATATTTGCATGTGGTAGGATCCGAAATTTGCATGGCACATAAGGTGTCTAAATACTTTTGTCAACATAGTGTATTTCATTTCAGGCGATTATTTGTACAAATAAAAGAAGAATGGTCCTTATGGGAGATTCTTTTAGTATTTTAAATTGGAAGGATAATATATTAAATGGAAACGGGTAGTTAATTTATTCCTTTCTGGATAATAGCTCCATTTAACTAGCATATGTTGGAAACAGGACATTAAAATGATATTAAAGAACAACTCTCAAAGTTGTTTTGCAAGCACTCGATATGAGCAGTATTCATACATGCAGAATCATTTCTAGTAAATCATTTCTTCCTGCGCATCAGTGGAATCAACAGCAGTCTGATTCTACTTCAGACTTCGGGAAACCGAAGTCAAAAGTGAAACGTGTTTTCTGATCTGAGTTTTCATTGTGCTGACACAACAATACACTCACCTGGTAGCCAAAACTAAAGGTTATTATTATTATTATTATTATTATATATATATATATATATATATATATATATATATATATATATATATATATATATATATATATATATATATATATATATATATATATATATATATATTATATATATATATATATATATATATATATATATATATATATATATATATATATATATATATATATATATATATATATATATATATAATATATATATATATATATATATACACTGTATATATATATATATTTATTTATTTATTTTTTATTTTTTATTTTTTTTTTGTATATTACTCCTACACACGAGAGACAATAGGACCTATAGTAAATAAATGCCGTGTGTGGGCTGCAGTCAACAGCAGAGTAAAATCGGTCGATATTCTTCTTAAACAAGTAGAGGCTGTAGTCCTTTGAAAATACTTCACGAGGTCAAGTGGCTATTTTGCAGAACTGTGGTGGATTGAATGAAAGATTAGTGATAGTAGAAAGTTCTGGGAGTATGCAGTTCAAATGTAAAAGGATGTCGAGTAGCAGTAGTTCAAGTTCCTGTAGATCTAGCAGAGCTGGGAGGAACGATTGATGCTTGTTCTGCTGAACAATGCCATACAAATATCTGTAAAAGAAAGACAGTGCGCAAAGATTTCTTCTGTGAGAGAGTGGCTGAGGAGAGTGTGTAAGAGGTCTGTCATTAATCAACCAAACTGTCATTTTCTGAACAGCATCCAGAATTTTTAGGGAGATCTTGGTGCAGCACCCCACCAGCCGTATTCCAATTTGGTAGGATTTGAGATTTATAAAAAAGTGAGCAACTGGTCAACAGATAAGTGCCATCTTGAGCGAAAACAGATGTTTGGAGGCTCAGGATGTTGCAGAAGTTATGTGATTAGGCAAGGAAAGGTTTACAGTGCAAGAAATTCTAAGAAGAGACATCTGTTCTTGATTTTCAGCTGAGCATATCAAAATTAAGTAGAGAAGACCTCAGGTCTTTTTAACGAGAATAAAAGAAAAACTGTTTTGGAAGCATTGAATACGATATTCTTCCCAATGAAGTATACTGAGGAGATCAGTATTCATTTATTATAGATAATCTAGAAGATTAAGATGATTGAACAATTCAAGGCTTGTCCTATGAGTAGAATGAGTGGAGTGCTATCATCAACAAAACTGTGAATAGGATTTGCAAATAAAGAGAACAGGTCGTTTATATAAATCAAAAAGAGGACAAGTGAAATGACAGAGCTCTGAAGGATACCGACATTGAGAAGGAAAGCTGAAGAAAGAAAGAAAGGGAGGAAGGCAGGCGGCCAATGTGATGGTAGTTTGCTGAGAAGCCCTTAATGCCAGACCCTATCAAATGCCTTGGAGATGTCAAGAGCACTTGCTTTTCCACTTTGAGTCCAAAGGTTGGTGATATATGCCCAGAGATCTCCTGTAGATCTACTGTATATTAGCGAAATCCATACTAGCAGTCCACTATTAAATGGCAGTTTTCCAGGTGTCAAAGAAGTTGACTGTTGATAACCTTCTCCATTACTTTGGAAAAAACGGAAGTGACAGAAGTAGGTCGATGGCTTGTTAGTAGACATTTATCACCTTTCTTAGGGATTGTCTGTATATGGGCTTGGTTTCATGCTATTAGGAGGATACCAACTGAGTATAATATAGTGTAAAGATGAAAAAGAACAGGCGTTAGTTCAGGAACACCTCTTCAGTACAGCAGGTAGGATTCCACCAGGACCAGTGGCCTTTTTGGTACCAGGGTTTCAGATTCTTCTGATATCTTTGTGGTGGAAGGTTACAGGAGGCATGCGATGCAATCTTATAGGCAAAGAAGGTTGATTTGCCTTGGTTATGAAGGAGTGTATGAAGGAGTTGGAAGAAAATAATGACTACAGGACATCAATCTTGTGTTTAGGTGATGATACAATGCTACCGTGAGGGTGAGAAAGAGGTTGTCAACAGTTTTGACAATGGACAGAAGGTTCGATTGCCAGTAAAAAAAGCAGCCAGTTTTCCACATTTAGCCCTATCAACATCAAACTCCTTTTAATGATGTTGATAGGGCTAAATGTTTGGTTTGGTTTCATGCCGCGAATGATAGGCTCTTTTCTTTTATTTGACATACCCTCACACACCTTTTGAAGAACCGTGGTTTAAATATAGGGTGAAATTTTGAACAGACTGAGGAATGCGCCTTCATTGTAATATGGATTATTTTTGTAACAAGATCACAACATGTATCTATATCTGAATGGAAACAGTCCTCTGATCAAGGTAAGGAAGAGTAAAAGCACGTAAATCCTCCCACGTAACAATGTTGAATTGCGAGAGGTTGAGGAAAGGATGCCCCACTGGAGATAAAACTTGGATGAGATTGTGATCTCATCCAGTTACCAAGAGGAGCGGTGGCATTAACAGAGTACCTGGTAGGAAAATCAATTAAGAGATCCAGAGTGTTAGCTGCGTGAAGAGGATTGTCTGGAATTCTGGTAGGGAGATGAATGATCTATTTTAAATCATTGCTTTCAACGAAAATCTCTGCTTCTCATCCAGATTGGTCAGCGCAATTGGAAAAAGGGAACCAAATCGAATTGTGGACATCGAATTCACCAAGAAAAATGATTTCGCTTTTGTAAAGTTGATCTGAATAAAATCAATCTTCGAATGTAGGAAGTCCAAGTCAGATTGCTTTTCAGAATTGTGGAAAGAATTTGAATCTTTCATCTGCTGTCTTTTCTGAAAAGACAGCAGATGAAAGATTCAAATTGTCGCAAAGAAATATTAAGCTACAAAAGGTCAAAACGATGAGATTAGGCACCCTTTGGAAAGAAATACCAACCAAATTGCACAAAGGCACAAGAACCGCCTTTGTGGCAGAAGGAATCATAGACAGTACAGTGTAATATAGAAAGCAAAGATGGGCTATGGTTGATGTAATAAAGTTTGGGTTCACCTCGGACAGAGAACATAGCTCTGGATACCTGAAGGTGATGGTGCACGCCACTTGGGTTATTACTGACGCCGCGAATGTTGGTGAAATAGATATAGAGAAGTTTTTTTATTTTACTTTATTTTTGTAAGATTTTAGTGTAACTTTTGGGGATAATTTTGAGGGAAGTTTATTTTGTATTTTAACGCAGCCACGCTTTAATTATTTATGTTTACTCTCATCTTAATGTTATCAGGTGAAGAGAAAAGAGAAGGTAAACATGCAGTAAGGGGAAATACCCTTGGACATATCGCCCATACAGAGAGCATCCAGTATCCAAGCCATAACGGGGCCTTGACAGTGTTTCCCGCATACTATTACACACCGTCTCCCTATGCACTACATGAAAGTGGAGCCAGATTATGTGACAGTTGACTACCAAACCTTCTAAAACACGTTACCGTTTAGTTTGGTCCCGTAGACTAACTGGCGGCCAGCCTGCTCAGCACTCGAAGATGGGGGGGGAGAGTTTTGGATCTCTGTAGTCTATTTGGTCTGTCTTGAAGGGAATCACTCACACTGTATGTAGATGGGGAGACGGAACCAAAACCCTTGCTCTAGGAACCAAACATGGCAACAGTCACTTGAAGTCCTCGAGCAGCAAGGTGGGGATATTTCACCGGCGATGAAATCATCTACTACGTAGGTCTAGTTGGCATTTCCTTCAACTAGGAAGGTATCCCTTTCCAGCAGGAGTACTCACTTCATGTTGATAACCTTCTCCATTACTCTGGACAAAACGGAAGTGAAAGCATTAGGTCGAAACCACCTTTGCTCTAGGAAACAAACATGGTAACAGCCACTTGGACTTCAAGTGGCTGTTATCATCAAATGGAGCCTCTTTAGTGGAAACAGGCCACACCACGAGAAGGTAATGTCGACTAGACCGAGAGAGGACCAACTACCTGAACCCTTTCGGTTGCGTTAGAAATATCGAGAATCATTCTTCTTGACAGTGTTGAGTTTCGCTTCTGTAATAAATTTCAGAACGTGCAAATATCATTTGTAACAACCTTGCATATCAGGAGCAGTCTGAATGCTTCATCACAAGCAACGATAGAAAAGATCGAATACTTACCTCGTTTCGTCCTAATCTATATTAGAGAGATTTTGAATGATAATTACGTTATCAACCTTACATTTTTACATGCAAAAGGAACTAGAAGCAATTCGAACTCAGTATCGTTACACCTCTAAATCCTTTATAAAATATCGTTGAATAACAAAAGCTTTTATGTGCAGCTAAAAAATTTATCTTATTTCTTGAAGACATCGCTGCACCTCTATCTTTCTAACATCTTTTCAGTCCATTTAATTAGAACAATGATAAGATGAAAACCAAATCAACACCTTGATACAAGAAGGGATTGCAAGTGACTGTCCATTCAGTAGACGGAAGCACTTTGAAGGTCCCATTAGTTTGATTAATTTCAGCAAAACTTCTCTAACAGAAGAAATTATGATATCACCTTTGCCATAAACTATTCGAACGGTGTCGCATCATACCTTTCCAAAGGAAAAAGTACTTAAGCTTGCGATGATATTACTAGTTATGCCTTTTATTCACCTCTAGTAATAGGACTTCATGCTCCATCTTCTCTAGTTGATACACAATTTCTAAATTTAGAAAATGAGCAGCTCATCGCGGGCTTCTAGTAGTTACCTAATAGAGAGGTAATGTCAGTTACTCCTGATAATAAGGATTCGGTTTACAGGTTACTGATCTATATGAATCCGAGAGAAGGCAATAGACAGAGTACGGCATGAAAAAAGCAGCTTTACCGAGCAATTCTTACAAGTATATTATTCCTCAGTATTTCTATTTTCCATTAGCGCTAATGGCAGTCTAGACGAGAATGGCATAAAAGGAGAGACAATAATCTCTGATAATGACTGAAACATAAAACAAACGCAACATGTGTGAACATTTCGGTCTTTTATTAGAGAACAAGATAACATTTGTTGTTGGCCTCTTAAAAGTGTTATTAGAAGAAAAATGACTACATCTGAATTTGTTTTGTTTTCAGTATTTATCTTCAAAACAGACATACAAAAGCCGTACTGTTGTAACTGGGATTTTGCATCAAGTTGTACAGTAACATAATTATAATTATAAGTAAAAGCAAAATTATAATTTTGGTTTTATACGTAGCTATTTTACAAAAATATTTAAATAGTGTTAGAATAATTTTATAAAATACTCAGAATTCTCTCTATTTTTATAATAATATTTTATAGTCTATTTATTTATTATTATTAAAGAATTATTCCATTTATATAAACTAAAACATATTTAATTCGTATTTGCTTTTATTGTCTTCCTCTTACACGGAGATCTCTATTACTGCCTTCCAATGCATCATCACTGAGCTAGAATGAAGATCGCAATGAATCCAGAAAAGGCTTTTCTTTTTGAATACTCGCTACATTTCATCATTGTATTTTATTTGAATAGCGGTGTATAATATATTGAAGTATATATTGAATCATAACCTCATAGCGGAAAGGTAGAAAACATTTCAGTTAGTGTTTACGATGAAACGTAGCTGATAGCTACTCCCTGGAGTTTACAACAGTGGCGTACAGATACTGTTCACAGATTTATGACAGTCAGCGAACAGTAATTGTTTTAAATTAGACGCAGACGTTCGCTCAAATGTTCTTAGAGAAGGAAATGTCATCTCCTGATTATGGACGGCAGCTGGAATGGTTTGCAATATTTCATAGGCCTCAGTTATATTAATCTTATTCGAAACAAAGCTGAAACAGATTTGTGCTTTGTCTATATTGCCCCCTTGGTCAATTTAGCGAATGTGAGATGACCAAGGCGGCAATATTGTCTATAGACAATGTTCTTATAAGACAATGTATTCTTCTAAATGAAATGGATAATGTTTTATCCATTTCATTTAGAAGAACATCTATTCTACAGCATGATTGAGATATCACGTTTTCTATCGCGCCATCCGAATTACAAAGTAAACAACAACGAAGTAGGTGGCAGTAGTCCGGTAAGCTAACAACCACTCCTGTCATTACTGCTTTGACCATAGCGCTGCTACACCAACAGTCCCATGACGTCGACCCATGATGAGAAAAGTGCGTAGATTGCGCTGCAGTGATCCTCTTCCGGATGCTGTCAAAATAATAACCTGCACATTGGACTGTAATTTGAACTGTCCCGGATTTAATGATGGGAGCTTCATCAAAATGAGCAACACATATTTACGGAAAAGCAGAAATGTCCGAATTGCTGTGGATTTATTCCAACGTACGCCACCAACCAGGCCAAAGCAATTTAGATTTCATAATTAACTCCACGCCCACCTGATTTAAAACTCAGACAGTAGTGGACCTTAGGAATATAAGAATTACCGTGCAAAATAATCGGAGAGGATTGCAGCTTCATGGCAAGTGCCTTAAAATTTAGTTTTCGTTAAAACAAAGAAGGGTGACTGAAAAATCTGAATTGAGAAGAACACAGACGTAATACAAAGCAAAATGAATGCCAATATTTTGATGAAATGAAATCTTTTGAACACCAACTCGCCAGTGTTAAAGGTCAAAGGACTTCATTGCATCCATCCATCCATCCATCCATTGCGTATCATCTCTTCTCTTAAAGAAATGAAACGATGAATGGATAAAGTTTTTAATGTCAGCCACCTTGAAGTCCATTCCTCAATGGTATATTGTATGTTATATTATTAAGTTTTGCTGATTTAAATTCTTTTACATGGTTAATCCAGTACGTGTATATGTCTATTAAATGCCCGAGTTTCCTGGCTGATTAAAACATGACTAAAAATCCGAGACTCGCCGAATAATCCTGTCATACTCCTTAAAAGATTACCAAACTCACCTTGGAACGGATTCGAACAAGTCGCTCAGCCGACGAGAATCAACATTATAGACTGAACTAAACGAAGACTAAGAACTTATTCAACTGAATTTCGACCGCAGTTACTCAGAGAAGTACTTGATATTCATGAAATACTACAAAGAACGTATTCGCGACATTATTTATGAAATTCCTTCTGCACCAAGCGTTAATACACTCTTAACAAATTTTGAAACTATTACTGGTCTGGAAATAACTTATTGCATCCGTGTAAACAAACAAGTAAATAAATAATTTTCTCCGCATACATTTTCTGTAAAATTCGTATATAAAGATACTACAATGAGACCAATTATAGATGTATTATGTTAGTTTAGTCGATCTCCTGTGTAAATGCAACATCGTGCTATAACATAACTCATTATAATAAATAACTTGGTGAATATATTTTTAAATATGTGGATTGGATTTTAACGGTATAGATGCGAACACAGATTGATAAAAAAATAACTATTTATTAACTTAAATGCTAATATTTCGCTGGTATTTCGCTACCAGCAAAATACCAGCGAACAACCGCAATCCGGTGTAACAGTGGGAGTAGTATAAGTTATTGTAGCGTGCAACACAAAGATCCAAGTCCTAATTAGGAGCCATCCAAGTTAAAAAAAAAAACCTGGTCCACAGCTTTGAAAAATAGTAGTCCAAAGTTTTTTTTTAAAAAAACAACAACAACCAGATATTAATTTAGTCTTAGGATGACTGTCTCCCAAATCTTTGGTAGATTTATACAGCCATACTTGTTGAAGTTTGGAGTATGTTTCAAGACTTCTGTTGATTTCAGGAATATTTGTAAATATTTGTAAATAATTTCTACTCGTGAACAAGTTGCTATATATATATACACATGTAGAAAGTTTTTTACCTTGGGCATAATATATGTTAAAGATACCAAGCTATTTTAAACCTGGTTTTAATCCATTTCCCAAGTAATCAAACAGACAAGTAAGTCAAGTTTGAGCCTGCAAGTAGTGCAAGTCTTAGGCAACTCGTGGTAAAGGTGGAATAAGCTCTGATCATTATTCTTAATATTTACAATGCAAAGCCCATCCCCTTGAGGAGATGTATGATGCTATGCATTAAAGGCAAGGGGATACTAACCAGACCGGTTTCGACCCAAGGTAAAAACCCAAGGTTATGCCCAAGGTAAAAAACTTTCTACATTCATCTCTCATCCTGAGATTTTTATTTAATAAGGTCAAAGCACCTTATGGCAACTTGTTTTGGTAAAATACTTATAAGTTTTGTATTACTTAACCTTGGTATTTCTAAGCCTGGCTCCCACTGATGAGACCTCAATAAAGGTCGAAACCGGTCTGGATAGGGGGTCCCTTGCCTTTAATGCATAGCATCATACATCTCCTCAAGGAGATGGGCTTTGCATTAAGGTTAAATATTAAGAATAGTAATCAGAGCTTACACCTTTACCACGCGTTGCCTAAGACTTGCACTACTTTGCGAGTCACCCAGACTTGCACTACTTGCAGGCGCAAACTTGACTTACTTGTCTGTTTGCTTACTTGGTAAATGGAGTAAAACCAGGTTTAAAATAACTTGATATCTTTAACACACACACACACACACACACACACACACACACACACACACACACACACACACACACACACACACACACACACACACACACACACACACACACACACACACACACACACACACACACACACACACACACATATATATTTGGGGTTACCAAGTAATTTTATAAACTTGGTTATTTTACTCCTATTTACATATATATATTTATATATATATATGTAAATATAAATATATATTTATAAATACATATAGATGATTTCGTCAGTATAGACGAAGCCCTTTGGTCGGAAACCTGAGTTAAATTCCCGTCAGTGACATGAGGAACCCTTATCTGGTCTCTTTCGACTAAAGGTGAGTCAGCCAGTCTCATATGGAGGTAGGAGTTTTTTTCACCAGGAAAGAAACTTGGATTTTTCGTCACCCCAGAACAGGAAAACTGGTCCCATGAATAAACGCATGTATAGACGTAGGACACACCGGGAGGCATAGGGCTAACCACCTTATCCTGGCGGTTAAATATAGGGTGGCGGTTAAATATAGAAAAATTCTCGACACCGCAAGGTAAAAAAGAGGAGGGAAGGAAGAAGAAGAAGAAGAAATAACACACTTTCCAGTCAAAGTTATAAATTCGACCGTGTAAGAAGGGAAACTACTAGCTTCAGGCGTGGTAAGAACGAAATGCTTTGTTTCGACAGTCCCAAACTGAGTTAAACGACACGGCACTGTGTGTATATATTAACAGGGAGGGAGAATGGAATATTTCCAAAAGTTCTGGATATTGGTTTCCACTTTTTTAATAATATGGTATCAAAAACTGTCATAAGAACGCTTTAATTGTAATTAATTCAAGAATTATGTAAGTCTTTTTCGCATCTAATCCACTATATTTTTTGATGTATCGTCTCTTCTCATGAAAAGTTTGCCCATTTTGATCCAGAGATATTTGTAGTGTATCATGGAAGGATAACAATTCTGGTTCGACTGCTGCACGGGAGGTCAAAGTAATCATCTTGGATGCTCATGCACAAAGTCCCAGTTCAGTCCGATCCACACATTAATTGATATGAAGAGAGAGAAACTGCCATTACTGCAAGTACGCTATCGGAAATCATACGATTCTTATCACTCGAAACATGAAACAGTTGGTGATGCATAATATGATTCTTGATAACTTCATCGTGACTGAAGCTGTATTTGCTTTAAAATGAGCAAAATTAATAGAGATACACAAACCGGCTTAGAAGTTCAATGATCAGCAGTAAGACACCAATAAAACAAATACGTGAACACACGCTGTTGAATATGTGTACCGATAACGGTACACATATTCAACAGCGCGAAGATTTTTAATTATTTGAATTCTTATTTTACTGCACATGTTTTATATATATTAATTAAAAAATGTGATTACCATTTAATATTTGCGTTGTCTTTTTTGTTTTGGTTTTGGTATTCTGCATTTCTTATAAGCTGAGCTGTGCAGGAATATTTCTTGTATTTTTCGTTCGTACTTTTTATTCGGCATATCCCTTAAGAATTCTGATGCGAGAATTTTTAAAACTATATTTCAGGTGACGAGTGGTTTATGTTCTGCTATCTGTACGTTATAAGTAAAATTCTCCTGCTAACCACTGTATGTTGTTAGTGGCTGAATTTTAATTGCCAGTTGTAGTTGAATAATTCCCGTGGAAGTATCAATGGAAAAGGAAACGTCTCTATGATAATGAGCCAAGTTAGAGGGGGATCATTAATTAACCTAACTGCTCTCTTCTAAACTGAGCTAAAGGATTTTTAAGGCTTCGGGAGTTAGATGGAGGAAGGAATGCTCTAATGCGGAGAGAGGGAAGGCCGTACGATTTGTACAAATTTAATATCAATGAATCGAAAGAAAAATCTTAATTAAAAGCAGAACCATTACTTAAAATTTGACTGAACAAGTTTACTACAACAATAAAGTTGTAGTATTCTTAATGCATCTGAAATGCATTAAGAATACACGCATTCGCCACCACAATTAGTAAACTATGTCTAATATCGTGCAGAACCACCTTTATTTTCACTCACCCCCGAAATTCGAACTAGCATCCATTCTGCCACGGTTATTACTGAATGATTGTCTTTTTCTGTTACAGAATCCCAAGGAAAGAAAACAGCCTTTATGGAAGAGGTGGTTCTGTGAGATCTACAGAGGATTTAAGGGAAGACATAGATCTGCTCGTTGTATATTTATGCAGCGGTTCGAAGCAAATAAGTAGACTAATGAAGAAGAAAAAGTCACTGTCATGTAGTTAGAATCATTCCTTGCACGATATGGTTCCAGTCGCGACGTAACTGATAGAAATGATGACCAACCGAGTCAAAGGTAGGCTTCGCAAGGATATTTACTTTATCGTGATCTGATAGTGAGGGTTGGTTCATAAGTACCACGACATTTGCTTACCATCACCGATGTGCTCATTTTCACTACCCACGAGAGGTCTCTCCTTCATCTTCGCATGTTCCTCTTTCGATCTGGATCATAATATCCTCACTTGGTATTTTTCTGGGAGCAATGGCGAAGTTGTGGCCACGTGAAAGCACGTTGAGCGCTTCAGGGTGACTGAAGAAAGGGTGACTGAAGACTAAATTTTCTCCCGATATCTCAGCCCTATTTCAGTTCACAATGAACTCAGGCTATTTCGTTTGGCAGGGAAATTTCATACACAAGACACATACACAAGTGTCATGGCTCTGCCATGACACTTGTGTATGTGTCTTGTGTCCTTGCATGTGTGAGGTTATTATAAAAAGAATGTATAAAAATTTGGCTAAATATCTTTAATTAAATAACCCTAATCAGTAAATATTTCCAACCAAACTGGATACATTTTGTGTTTCTGACTATAATGGTGTCACTTATCACTGAAGAAGATGAACTTTTTTAAACCCGAAGACAGGGTATTCTCTTAAAATAAATGTAAGTTAACACGATAAGAAAATTAATTTGAGCTACTTTGAGCTATTTGGATTCAATATTCAAACGTTCCTGTAATGGGCGACTAGAATCGAACCTATTTCTTTAGCTGCTTATAGATATGTATGCAAATGCAATTTCCATAGGGATACACACATATAAAATACGTAATTAAACACACTTTATTGGCCTTGATCTTATCGTATCGAAAAGACCCGAGGAACTTTCGCATACATAAAAACCATCAATGCAATTAAAGTCTTCTAAATACATTCGAATATGGATCACATTTGATTCACCAAAAGAAGTCTAGAACTCGAAAATCACAGTAATTATTTACAGTGTTCAGATTATCTAAATACAATTATATGTTAAAACCCGAATTATAAATAAAAAAAGAAAGTTATAGGTTCATTGTTCTTTATGTGATATAATATAACATTAATTTTCTGCAAGTTTCATTTCTCTTTATAGATCTCGACTTAATAAAGGTTCCTGATCCTCTGACTACTAGAAAACGTTATTTGGAATAATATTTACCTGATCGGCGGAATCGTTTTATCAATAAGTTTTACCAATTTTACCAATTTAAATTCACAATTAAAATGTTGTGTATATTATTGCATGCAAAGTGCTAAAGTATTGAATTTTGCATTAAAATGTAAAATGAACAAATACAAACAACTTGTTCTCCTTTTTCTTAATCATAGATATCCGACTAGCCTAAAAATTAGTAAAGATAAAAATGGAAAGTTTTTTTCGTTTATGTTTTTATCATATTAATACTACAAACGCATAACAAATTAAAAATAGTTTTGAGTCTCTAAAGGAATGAAATTAAGGTGTTACAAATTTCAGGTTAATTTACGTCCACCTATTTTATCTTCCGAATCAAAAGTAATCACTAATTTAAATGGTAAGGCTTACTATTTAAAAGAAAATTAAACGACTAAATTATAAAGTGAAAGGAGAAAAAAACAGACACCATTCATTCCTGTGAGACTTTCAGAAAAAGGAGTCAACTTTTAAAACGAAGTCAGATGTAAAAGGAGCTTCCATTAACTGGCAACTTCACACATGCCTCAAAATACTTTTCTTATTAGTTCTGTTTTTTGCAACGATCATTTAATAGCACTTTATTTTGTTCCTTTATCACACCTCCAAATAATCCATTTTTACAATGCGTTTGGGAAAAAAAATATAGCAAAGATGCAAACCAGCACAAATGGATGAATGCTTTCCATTTAACAGCCCCCTGCATTGTCCTTTATGAAAACATTAGTGAAAAGTGTGCCAGGATTAAATTTCGATAGCTTTGTTCTAGAATAATGCACAACAATTAAAGCAAACAGAATGAATTTAAAAAAAAATAGATTAAAGTATTCACGTCATTGGGTGATATCCTATCGATTCATCCTTTGATGCATTTGTTTGAAAGGTTGTTTCTGTAAATGAAAAAAAAAATTGAAGCGGTTGTGCTGTCTGAATAATTCTAATTAGGTCATTTTTATAAAAATGAATCTCACAAAAACAAAGCTAAACAAAGATATGCCAAAAACAAAGAGGGAACATTGTATGACTGAGTCATTTCGTTTAAATTAAATCCTCTAATTAAAACGCTCTGAATATACATTGGAGTGTTGATATGTTTTTCGAAACGGCTACACTTTCAATTCATGTGTCATATTAAAATTTTAAATCTTTCCAATGCATAGGATATTCTCCATACATTTGAACTCTTCACGCACACTGTAAACTAGTCAAGATTCATTCATTTCCATATCTTCACAATGGTATGATTTGCGATATGGTATAGGAACAAAAAGGGAAATAAAAAAAGTAATGGTTTGTATGTGCTCAGCTCTTCTTTTAACGCAGCATTATTATCAAGTTGTATTACTTAATATTTGAGTAGATTAATTCAAGAACAAAGACTTTCTTGTCGTTCACATGTCATACTCAACAAGCAGCATCGGAAATACCATGTGAGAATACGACCTCTCATGTTTCTGAAATTAACCTTCAACTAGGAAGATTAATTTCAAAAACATAACAGACAACTCTTGGAGTTTGAGAAGGTAATGTTATTTATTTGGATATCATTATATCAAAAATACACAATTAAGGGTTTCGTCGATTTGATATAATCAGTACACTAATGATTCTCAGATTTTTAAGGCTTCACCATCTTTGTTAACTGTTTTATTTCACTGCAGCAAATGTTCTTTGTTTTTTCGGTTTATCATTTTTTCTTCTCTTTTTTGGATTGTCACATTGTCGTTATAATTGATGCAATCTTTCTGCAGCGGAGACATCTGCATTTAACGATCAGTTTTCGCTTAGCATTTAACAAACGTTTTGCTTGCCTTTTGGCGATTATAAGTTTCCGTCAATGAGCATAAACTACATCAATAAATATGGACTTTTCAATGATTGGATTCTGTTGTTTTAACACATTTTGTTTATTTATTATTTAGATCTAAAACGCCTTTCTCATAAATTGGCAGCATTTAAACTGTGATGAATGAACAAGACGCTCCTCACCTTTCTTCCCTGCATTGTTGTTAAATACATTAATTTGCAAAAGACGAGTTTCGTAGCATTTAAAATTTAATTAATGCAGTGAATTTCTTTTCGAACTTATGATCGCAATCATTGCTTGGAATTCGATGTAAATGTTGCTGTTACAAGTTACTCGTTTCGCTTGATTGACTTGCTTACATCTAGAGCTGTATAGGCCACAGGTAGACATAGACGACCCTTCGTTCATCAAGCCATAGTGGCAAACTTGATGGACAATGAACAGCTACGAGGGTCGTCTTCTTTGAATTAGGTCCTTGCACATTTCATTATGGAGATGAAATGTTGATGTTGGCGTTTAAATCTTTCTTCGTAGGATAACAGATTTATCTTCATCTTCATTTGAAAAGGCGTGACACGTGCTTCCTCTCCCTTATATAATTCTTTCCATTAAAAATAAAATATTATTCCAGATATCGAATTTTTCTGTATAACATTCTTTGATATTTGTTTATTGTCATTACTGGCTCAAACAGCAACCGATATTACGTAAACCCTCTTCCCTTCTTATACATAAGCAGTATTATTTTGCAAACAGCGAAGATCTCTTTCTAATTACCAGCTATACCTCTGCATCATTACAGTTATGTCTCTAAAAGTTTTTATTTCATTGTAAATTATAATGTAATCCTGCTTTTTTCGGTTATTTGATAAGACTCACTCATTCATAACTAAGCAAATTCGTAAAAGATTCAATCCTCTGCGTAAAACTATATCCTAACCTAAATATGTAAGCCGTTCTGTTAGGACAAGATAAATTCCAATTACCCTTCAAAACGCAATTTGGAAGGTTTGTTGTTGTTGCCAGATGGAGCGTACATTCGCCAAGTCAATAATAGTTAATCTTCTAAGAATCCTCGGAATGTGATCAAATAAATGATGTAATACTATTGAGAAGCCTTGAAAAGCAGCTGTGAATTATTATGTATTGATAAGAATGGCAATTGACTTATAAGATTACCTTGCTACTATTGTTTTCTTATCGATCCCTCGGGTTGTCGTGGCCAATCAGAAATGCAGGAACTGGCAAGTTTCCAGCTGGTATTCGAACAATGTGGCACCGTTGCATATTTACTAATTACTGGACAATTTTTCATCGCTTCCCATTTGTTACTCTCGGATGTAAGATAATAATATCCCTAACAAAGATTAATACTTAATCACCTCGTAATGATGTACCTTTACCAGTGGCCACGGGTTCCTTGATAATGAGTTTTTCAAATTTAAGCTCGCGCTGCCCGTCATTGCTTTCAGAACAAGATCGTAATAAACTGGTTGCAACATTTCGAAGACTCGAATTTGCATAAATCAATACTTATTCACGAACTGCAAGCCATTCCTCATTAGTTGATTCCAAGTAATGGTTTGCACCCAGATTAGAAGAATAATATCAGAAGATGCAAACGATTATTTAGTATTTCTCAGGGAGCAAAACGAATTAATTTATTTCAAGATTTATTTTATAATACAATAGTCTGCATATAGATAGAACCTTAATTTAATTAGAGTTCACACATCACACTTCATGGCTAAACAGAAACAGCATTGCTCAATAACTACAATGAGTTCTGAAGTGTAAATAAATTATTTGCGCGTCAATAACTAATTTTAAAAATCCATTTGCGCGAGGTTACCACTGGAAATAACGAAGTTGTGAATTCTGCTTCCATACTTAAGTTTGAAGTCCAATTGAAACGTTAACTTTTTTTTTTTTTTCAAAACTTGGAATTGAATTTATTCTCGATATTTTGAATCTATACCACTTTGGATACAATCATTATCATTTATTCATGCGTGAATAGGAAAATATACACATATATATTTATATAACAAAACCTCATGGAGATAAAGTGTACTAAATGAAAGTGAGTCAAGTCTTGTGTTTCTGCCAAACGATAAAGGTTGGATGGTTCATGAGCCTCATCGTCAAAGAGAAGTTTGCTTATGTATTGAGAAAACTGTTTTCTAGGTCTTCCTCTATGTCCATTAGCTGGCCTGTACAGAGCAAGAGGACTGAACTTAGGAGATGGTGAATGTCGAAGTTGGTGTCCCAACCACCTCAGAGGGCCTTTTCTGTCTTTCGTGATGAATAATAATAATGTTAGTAATATGACCCTGCCATGTATATCCTCCTGTCTAGGACACAAAGAACCTTGATCAAGTCTTTTCAACTGAAAGCGAGTTAACTGGTCTCATACGGAGGCGGAAGGGTTTTGAAAAACTCTAGTTTTTCAACTCGAAAAGCAGGAATTAGAATAGACTCAATTAACAGACATAATAACACTGGCCTCATAGCCTGAGTTGCTTCGGCCGTAAATCCAAATAAGCCAAACCAAACCATGTATATCCTGGTATTGTTCATAGACGTGTTGTCCCAAATCAAATCATGATATCAACTTCGTTGAGCAGTGGTGTATATGAAAACCGTTTTTACCAAACCACCAGTCAAGTCATATTTTCACCGTATGAAAACATATTTGTGGTGATGAGATTGAATTTCCAGATATCAGTTACATTTTTATGGAATTGAAGAGCTTTGTACTTTCTTTTTATTAAGTCAGTTACGGTGCCGATGTAGGAACCAGGTACTGAAAATCCTTTACTTCATAACGAATGTGGTCATTTAGCCTAATACTTCCCTGTGTTCTGTTCTTTAGGAGTTTAGTTTTATTGCTTTTTACTGCTAACCCAATCAACGCTGCATTTTTACATAAAATGAGTGGTTTGATATAGTAAGTGGAGAAAGTGCTAGATCATCCGAAAACCCTTTACAGATAAACCGAAAATATGCCTCTAGGGCAGATTTTAGGTTTTTCTATAATTTATTAAATAATTGAAGAACTCTGCTGTTTGTCAAACCATTTTAGGATTCGAAATAAGCAGAATGGTAGGCAGTCTCACACCGGGGATGGGGGGGGGGTGAAAATCATCTACCACCTAAAGATATTCAAGAATATCTCTACTTTCAGTACAATTCGATGCACAGACGTTAATTGAAAACTGTTTTTCAATTAATACTTCTATTGAAGAAGCTATCTACTTTGCAATCTATCTATCAATCTGTCCTTTCCATCTGATTCAGACGGGTTGGGTTTCCTCCTAATGAGGAGTCACAGCGAAATAATGCAGCCGGCACGCCACTCCTCTGCTGCATCCCTATTGGAGATATTCATGACCGTAGTCCGTGTATGTTCACGGGGCCGGTTTGCTAAACTGGGAGAAAAACCTTACAGCCCGCGCCCAAAACCGGCTAACTTGGCTATGGGTGAGGAAGATCCTTGAGCTCCTCGCGTCACCGACGGGGAATCGAATCCAGGACACTCCTTCCCCAGGCAATATGGTTGCGAAGCGCACAGCCACTAGGCTAACCGCGCGGAAGGGCATTCTATAGTGTAGTGATATTTAAACGTTGGATGATCGGATGAATGCGCGTGCGCGAAAGCACCATATATTTTCTAAATGCGAAGCATCAAAATACAAAACTAAAATAAAAAGCCGCACACAAAATAGTTAGCTTCATTTCAGTCATGATTTGTCACAGAAAGATATCTTAACATATCTCTCCTTTCTCACCCATTTATTTCCTCTTTAACACCAAAAGACTGTACCTCAATTCGTGATCTGAAATCATACGAAAATAATATGGAATGATGGAATGAAATCGGAAAATGCAATCGCATTCCTGCCTGACTCGGCCAGATCGTACGTTGTCAAGATATGTCATGTGATTGTCCACGTGTATAGAGTTATGAAACCGTGTTCATTTAACAGAATATTCTAATTTCTTTAAGGACATTTTAAAACTAATACAATTTTCACTTCTATTTCCTAAACAGTATATAATTGTTATTATTGCATTTGTTATGCATTAAGAAATATTATCATTGTTCCTAAGGAAGAAGGGAGCAGTTATTACGAAAAATTTAAGTGTTTTTAGGTTTCTAAGAGTGGTTTCTCATGAGTGCATATTGCAATATGCACTCATGACAAAAATCCAGATTTTACAGATACTTGAAGTACCTCTAAAATCGCTCATTCTTGAAAAGAAGCTATTTTAAACAACAAACAGGAATGGCAATTAGTCCTGTAGATGCAGGACAAAAATGCTCGGCATTCTAAACATATAAATCTAAACCAGTCGCACAGCGTGTGTAAAGGGAAATTCAAAACTCTGTTGAACACAATGATTTACCTTTATGAGAGGCATTTATATACCATGATAAATACATTATATTAAGAATACAACGTAATGTGTATTGTGATATGTAATTACATCGTCTCGTGTGTTATGAATCATCTCGCGTGTGATGTTCTCGTGCAACGTGAAACAATATCCAAGCCATCCGATCAAAATGAAATCGCATTCCGGCCAGATCGTATGTTGTCAAGATATGTCACGTGATTGTCCACATGTATAGAGTTATGAAACCGTGTTTATTTAACATAATATTCAAATTTCCTCAAAGACATTTTAAAACTAATGCAATTTTTACTTCTATTTCCTAAACCCGTATAACTGCTCTTATTGCATATGTTATGCATTAAGAAATATTTATTATTGATAGTAAATTAAGATTCCAAGTCTTAATTTCAGCCTTAAAGGCACGTATAAACATCTATGTTATTTTTATTTCATAAATAAGAAGTAATTTAAGGAAATGTATTTCACGGTAAAAATGGCATTGGTATGCCTATTATTAAAAGTTTGGTATGCCTATTATTAAAAGTTTAAAATAAATAAATAAATAAAATTCATCTTGAAAAAACACTTAAATATCAGTCTTCTGCCACTTTATTAGAGTAACGAATTAACAGTGAGATGTCCGGAGGCTTGTCACCATCATTCCATTCCACCATTTCACAAAGATACTAAACACGAATGAGATGTCGCAATTCAGTGGGGGCCACTTGGATCTTTCTTCCAGAAAAAGCTGGATGAAAAAGCCCAGAGCAGACACTCTTATTAAGAAATGGCCATGCCAAGAAAATATGTCTCAGGCCATCATCTCTTTGCTTCGTAGTAACCAAGCAAAATGAATGCATTCTTCAGATTAATGACACCATACACTTGTCTTCCGTTCGTAGGCAATATCTCGAATGGGGATTCTGCACTAAATGCAAACTTCCTACAGTCCAATGCCAATATTTCTACACTAATCCTAGATTATTTGCTTATTTTTGGGTTGAAAAGCGTAGCATCATCAATTTGCTATTTATCCTATTGGAGTGGTGCCCACGGAATATTACACTGATCCTTCTCCTCTGTGTTCTTAAACTAAACGTGGTACTTTCACGCAACTTCATGCCCCCACTAGTCAACATCTTACAACAGGTGATTAAAATTATCTGTCACCTAAAGACCTTCAGAATGTTCCATACCAAGGTCGCCTTCTAACGAGAAGATTGTAGAAAATGAGGCTCTTCGGTTTTCTTTATTGCACCGTAATAGATTACATTTCGACGCTACTTTTTTAATCATCCGGTTTTTATACATATGTTGATTAATAATTCTTTCACTGAATATCTACATGGGAATTTAAAAATCAAAATTAATTATCTTCAATAAATAATTTCTAAATTTGCTACATCTAGTTGGCTTGGTAGCTAATATACCCACTCTCCTACCAACAGGTCGCTGGTTCGAATCCTGCTGTGAGCATGGATATTTCTGATTGTGTTCAGGTGGAAGATGAATTTCATAGCCCGGTGTGTGGTCCCACACACCGGGCTATGAAATTGGAATATTGGAAGTTTGAAGTGGCTTGAAAAAGTTCCATGTTTGGTCTGTTGAGCAGGTTTTCAGGATTATGTAAAAAAGAAACAAATACAAAAAAGTTATATAAAATTAAAAAAAAAAACACAATATAATGTTTGCAATATTTCTTGAGTGAAAGTCACATAAAAATGCTGCAGTTTATTATTCAATTTAAGTAACTAAAATGGCATTTCGGTTTTTATCCAAATGAGCTCTTATTAATGAAAAATTAGTTTTGTGCCACATAACGAATTTTAATACACACAGTTCACAAAGTAATCCAATAATTATCAGTAAGCATACTTCTGACTGCTAAATCCAATCTACTTAACTCCACCAAACTGAGAGAAGACTAAAATTATTCAGCCTCGCATTACTTATGCATTAGTGAGTTGACGCATAATAGCTAGCAGACCTCCTTAATCTGGATTCATTCCGTAACAAAAAAGAAATATATGCATAATGTATTGAATATTAGATTATAAGAAAAAGGTGTCGATATCCGTTCAACTTCTTTCCGTTTTTTTTTTAATCGAAATTCATGGTTTTGTCATCACGCTTTTCTTAACGATGTTACAGCAGATGCTCTTCCAATTCAAAACAGGTTTTGCATGTAATTTTATTCCCGAAACTCTTGTAAATGACTGCGTCGAATGAGTTAAATACGTATATCAGTGCAGAATATCGACTGTAATTACTTAAGACTAAAGTCAATCACTAGAGATTAAGTGATAATATTAAAGAACTCTAAGATGCTTTTAATATCTGCTAATAACTGTGACAACTTTGTGACAAAGAAAAATATCTAATTTTCTAAAAGATACATACTTTCTTTGAAGTAAAAATTAAGAAGTGATATTTACTGGGTGCCCAATTATAAGCGACACTCTTAAGATTTTGCATAATTTACATTTACTTAAGAAAAGTCTGTAAGTTATGTCTTTGCCGTAACTATGAATCTGAGAATACAATGTATACACTATGTTGTAAGCATTATTAGGGCACCAGAATAATTTACAAATTTGGATGCATTTTCAGATGTGCCTCTCCTATGTAGACTTTCTACTAAACGTTGATCGCCTAATATTGATGTAGAACTAACTGCCATTCTTTTACTTTTACATTTATTTAATCGCATGAGTAGGGATTAGTGTCCTGCAGTGAAGGTAGCCATCCTGGTCTGAGTGATGTTTTAACTCTTCCCAAATCTACTCACGGGTTTCGCACATCTGTGCTGTCCATTCTGAAGCATTGCACGCCATACTGCCATACTGCCACAGTCCTCGTAGTAAAACATGTTGATTGTAAACTAGGTTGTTGTTTACATAATTCATTTTTTTATTTATTACAACGTTGCCTTGTAGGTTAGATAAGTTTGTCAAATGGGTTTTGCTAGTATATTATATGTAAATAGCATAGAATGTACACATCAACACATCATAGGCTACTGCAATCTTCGATTGGGATGTTTCTGAATTATGGATTTGAGCCAACATTCATCTTCTGCAAACATTGGTTTTCTTGAAGAAACTGTTGTATCAGCATACTGTTAATTTATTTCATGTAGGAAAGGCAAATATTTATTTTATTATTCTTCGTTATAAAATTTTACACTGTGCAATGAAATATGACTTCCCATTTAACTAAGAAAAACACATGCATTTGGATCCGACTTTTGAGGGGAAAAAAAATGTTATTTCGAAAATTGGACTCTCAAATTATGTTTACTTAAATATAAAAAAAACGACTCATGTAACAGTTCTGAATCTCAAGGCAGTCGTATTACTTTAAACATAATATAAAATTCTATAACATTTAGAGCAGGTTGCCTCTTTCGAAAACCTTGGTCAGGAAGTTTGTGATCAACGATAAAATGAAACAGGAAAGATTTGAAAGGTTGGAGAAGACGAACTTCAATTTTGTCTTCAAACGGAAAAAATTGATGTAATATTTAATTTAAAATTATTGTAAATTTAAAAATGTTTAAACCCAATCAGCTGTTTTATAATTAAATTAAAATGTAAATTATACGAAATCTAAAGTAAAACATGGTAGCCAATTCCATAAATTTCCGTTTGTAGGCTATCTACGTGCTTATACGTACGAGTAAACAGGTCGTTTTAAACTGAGTAATAGCGTCGATGAGAATATAAGCGCATGTTGAAACAGATATCGTGCACCCACGCATATCCAAGAACAGATACATTAACTGACGCAGATCCACGTCAGTTAATAATGCATATAATTTTCAGGGCTATTTTAGTACTTCATTAATGGTGTATCCTAACATGGCAACTTCTGAATAAAGAGAATACTGAAATCAAAGATACATACGTGAGGGAGTTCAGTTAGACAGGATGAAACTGCCAGTTTTACTGCAACTCGTTTCGTGAAAAAATACTACTACTGTTAGTTAATAATGAAAACAGATACAATTTGAAATTATTATAACAACATACATGTGAACAGAGTATTGCAATGATTCTTTTCCAAAGATATGGTATACTTTTTTTTTTTTACTTCTCATTCAAAATAATGTTGTCAGACGGGACAGAAACACAAAACGAAGCCCGTTACAAAATACTGATAAAATATCAATAAAAAGGAGGGATAATTTATTATTATTATTTGACACCTCCAGGGAATCCAAAGACTCATCGAGGGAGGGCACCAGCTCTACAACTCTGTATCCACGACTCCATCCTCCAACTGACTGCAATTACACCAACGCCATCTACCGCCGCCCACCACCACTAGTATTTCCACAGACAATTACAAACACCATGCCCAGGGAAGGAATCGAACCGGCAGCCTTTTGGCTGGAGAGCGGGTATACTAACCACTCGACCAGCCAGGCTGGCCAAATTTAGTAGGTAGGGGAAGTTGTAAATCGGACTCCGAATATGTACTGACCAATTACAGGTTTCGAGGACTGCGGAAGCATTCTGGACGAATAACGGAATTCAATACATTCAGTGGTAAGCATGCCCGACGGCTGACAGCTGAATTCGTGCGCTGTAATAATTACAGGCCTTTGATGGTTAATTACATTTATTTAATTAGTTTTGCGCAACGTAGCGATGTCTATTCAAATATCTTCGGACATTCAACCTGAGCGAACCACGGACCAACGAACAGGACGAGAGAGCGATTCCAAAGCCAGAAACATCGATGAGTTCTCACCACTCTCATGCAGATTAAATTAGAATTGTAGATTCCACGTTGTGAGACACGCTCCTCTTATGGGAACAGCCAACAGGCAGAGGACACTGTTTTGCTAAGAAATAAGAGACAAATATTTATTTCAGAAAGCCCGACTTAAAAGTATATGAAAAATTACTTTCAACACAGTAATTCCAAAAAAAAAAAAAAAAAAAATTGAGTTATACGTAACAGCTAATCCACCCTGTTTTCTCTTTCGTCGCGATACTGGTTTCAGTTTTAGGCACTAACTAGAACATAATTTCAACAATTTCAGAACACGCCATTTTTTTTTTAATGAGTGAATGAATGTGCGAAGGATTTTGGGTTTCTACATCGCTTCTTGTAGAAGCGATGTAAAAACGATAGCAACCAGTTTGTACATCGAAATACCGTAGCTCGAATGCGGTCTATGATACCATAGCTGGAACTTTTAAAATGAAGGTGAATTAGTCTAAAACAAAGCCTTTACCTTCCAGTAACTCTAGTTCTTCCCTCCTCTGCAACTCTGACAACCTGCCATTTAGTGGTTTCAGATTACGACAATGAAATTAAGGCTGAGTCAAGATGAGAATATTCACAGATTTGCATAAAATATGCTGAAAGACAAGAGTCGTTGCGGACAACTCTACATAATAGAATGGATAACTTATCTTTAGTTGAAAATTCCTTATAAATATTCCCTTCGTAGTAAGAAAAGAATCACGAGTCTCTCCAAACCACTAGACGGAACTAACAGATTGTATTAACCATATCAATACCAGAATTAGGTTTCAGAAAGCAAAGTGACTTGTCAAAACATCGAGGAGCAATACAGCGTATAAATTACTCCTCGGTTCGAATAATATCCTTGGGTTGGACCTACTAAGAATTAAGTTGTCCTCTAGCCTACACATGACGAATCTTATTTTTTTAGAGGAATTGCAGCTTCTTATAGATGGCTGTACTTACTTATTTCGACAATTTTCGCAGTGATAAGTTCGTGGCCCTTTGAAAAGGTTACGTCTGTACGCTGTCACATAAAGGTCTAACAAAGTTCCATAGCTGCCTCTCGATATGATGGTGACGTTTATTTGAAATAAAATAGGAGAGCAGACAAATACATACGTAATTGTGCTCTCCCAGTTAATATCGTTAAGTGGAGATACTGTCATGTCCTTTCTGCTAATTTGACAAACTGTGTTCCTAGGTAATACACTCTTATTTGTGTTTAGTGAAATTTGGATCTTGTTTTCAACCAGAGGTGCTAGTAAAACAGTCAAAAGAATACAAATGTATCATTAAAGGATAGATGAACACATGAAGATGCTGTTTGAAAAATGTCATTTCCTGATTCAAGCTATTATTTAAGCAGAAATATTCGATAAATGCAATAAAGCAGACCAAAACTAACTCTACCTCTAAACGAAATAAACTGGCAGGAAAAAATAAATAAACATCCCAAGCAGTCTCACTAACTGTCACATACCATAACGTTTTCGATACATCAGTCAAGTCTCATCACTGAACTCTTTTTCTTTTTTGTGGAGTAAAATGGAGGAGTTATTGCAATGTCAAGCATTTGCTGAATGGGGTTTATGAACTAATGTTCAAAAAACTTGAAACATGTTCCACCCTTTTTTCAGTCAATATTCAATGGAATACAAATTTCAGTTGCTGTATTCCTCTCTAACTTTATCGCATACTAGTATGCAGGGAGAAGTTCACGTTTGCTTTTTTTCTCTCTATCGCTTTCTCTCCGCCTGCGTCACAGTTTGATGTTACAATTCTTAACAATCGATCTTATTGCATTTTTGGAGATCCAGGTCAACGTGCAGTGCATCTACATCCGAATTTAACACGGACTGCCGGTTGAGCAGCGATGAAAGAAGCACATCAAACCTTATAAAGGAAAAGTTCGTCCTGCAGAAAAACAGTTAAAGGAATTTGCTGATCGTCATGATTAACGATATTAAGCGACTCGACGTCTTCTCAAGGCGAAGAGAAGGACCATTTCTTAAATAAGTGGCGAAACGTAACAGCTAACAATATGAATAGCAAATTTCTTCATTACTTTGATGGTTCATGAAGATATTAAAAAGACTTGGTATTTCTTTTTTGTTGTTCCGACTTCAGAATCAATGAAACCTCATTGGTCAGCACAAATCTATTCCGAAATTAAAAGATATTTCAGTAGCTGAGAGACCGAGTAGCTTCCTGTCAATAGCATTGTCTCTGGGACTTGATAAACTTTAATTCCTTCTCGATTTTAAATTAGAAGGAGAGAAAATTAAACAAAGCCGAGCAGCAGATAACTAATATCCGGTCATGGGAAATTAGAGGCTTTAAATAACTAAACGAATCCTTGGAGGTCGCAGTGGCTGTGTAACATTGATTTCATCATTTTAAGAATCTAAAACTGCATGTTATCACTTCATATTTCTTAAAGTATCCGCATATAATTACTTGTTTTATTCAGAGTTAACTTTCTCTACGGTTTAACCTAGACTTAAATGGATTAAAAATAATGCGCTGTGCTTAATATTTAGCAGTCATGCGATTTATTTCATTGCAAAAGCTGATTTTTTTTTAAGTTTATAACTGATTCCGTAATCATATTTTTTTGTCTTAATTTATCTAAATAAATAGTCTTGTAACAATACTGGTCAGGGTATCACAATCTTTGCAATCGTTGAATAAAAAAGAAATATAAAAACTATTTGGCTGCAATATAACATTATGAAACAACAATCAAATAAAAAGGTGTTGAAATTTATGATTTTTTCATGATCGTGAGAATGTGCTAATTACAATTTCTGAAATACATAATACTGAATTGGAATAGTGCGAGCCGTTTAATTTCTTTATCTCGAATTTTTTCGGTTTTTATTTTTTTTGTCATTCTAAAATAATTTACACCATGGAAAACAAGAACTCGGAAAGATAAGAAAAGTCTTCAATAAAAAATGGATTACAGAGATACATTTTCAAAGTATTAAACACTTCACGATTAGGAATTTCCCAAAACATTGATGAAATGTCTCGAGTCAAATGTTAGTTTGAAGTATTTTCGTTTATCAAATATTGCGAATGAATGAAGCTGAAGAGGTCATCAAGGCTGAAAAATACTCGAAGTGAATGAACAAGAAACATTAACATGACAAAAACTTCGAGAGAATGGTTTATTCTACATACGGAAAATCTCGTAATTGTTTTGAGATATTTCGAGGGAAGGGGCTTCCACTCTTGTGATATAAAGTACTGAAAACATTGATTTATTTTCTCTGATTTTCTTCCACCCTCTGGAGGGGGGGGGACATGCACAATCGTCCTGGGACTGGATAAAACTATTTATTTGAAAATGCCCAGAAAACATTTTTCGCGTAAGCAATAAGTGAAGTGAATAAAGCAGCCGTTGAATTGCTATTCTCTCCATTTCAGTAATCTTGATGATAAATTCTTACTATACAATGTCAACTTTCTGCTTAGAAAAGTCTAAACCTTCCTTTTCGCATTATTTGGCATAAATGCTAATATTATTAAGAAATCATGTAGCACGAGCAAACACATTTAAATATATCGTCGGTATTTTAAATGAATCCTAAGGAGTTCATGTACATAAAACTGTATAGCACGACCTATTGTGATGATAAAAGTGCTTCAACATTCCATCCGGCTGCGCAAAAAAAGTTTAATCTGATTAGATTATGCAGTCGAAAATTAAATTAGGAATATGGCAATGAAGTTATTTACTGAACTCGCATTTATAAATACGTTTTTTTGTTATTTTTTCAAATGGAAAATATTTACAAATGTTATTGCATTTACAAACGTGATCAACTAAATTTCATTATACAAGCATTAATGTATCTTTAATTTGTGTTCATTTTCGCATCTTTATACAAAAATACAGCACAAATATGGAGTTTAATTACTTATTTAATTACCTCTTTGTTTTGTTTACACCAGGGGTGGGGAACCCCTCGCCCGCGAGCCTATTTCAATTCGCCCCTTTGTTGATGTACTCGTAAATAAAATAAATAAAATTTTATAATAATTTAAATTTATTTAAATTTAAATAATTAAATATACAAAATCAAAAATAACTATATTACATAAAATATGATCGTCATACGTCTTCTTCTTTCACTGCGCGTTATTCCCGCTTCCTGTGCAGGGTCCGCGTGTTACTTAGAGATGTGACTACTTGTTAGTACCACTTCCAACTGACCTGTCGCTTAGTCTGCCGCTGGGGGGGGGGGGGGTATATTTTTGGCTGTAGAAGCGTATGTTCACGGGGCCGGTTTACCTGCTTGTGGAATGAAAAACGCCAGATAAACTGGCGGGAAAAACCCTACTGCCCGCGCCCAAGACCGGCTAACTTGGAAGATCGTTGAAGACCTGAGGAAGATCCTCAAGTCTTCTACAAAAATCGAACCTGGGACACTCCTTCCCCAAGAATATGGTTGCGAAGCGCAAAGCCACTAGGCTAACCGCGCGGACTATGATAGTCATACGTCTGGCAACCATTAAATCGAGACCACCCATTAAAATAAAATGAAATCAGGAGCATTTCTCGCGGGCAAAGTTCAGACTTTCTCTGATTGGTTGCTTCCCAATTACCACCATGACATTCCCGCGTGTCAAAACATATTGACTTTTGACTTTGTTTTTCTCATGCAGTACTGTGTGTGCCTTGTAATTAACCAGTTGACAACTTTATTCCATTTATTTTTTTAAATGACCAGTTGTAGTGAAAAGCATAAAAGAAGTATCGAATGTGCTCTGTTTTGTGAAAAATGAACAGAATCTGCCTATATTGGACTTTTACAAATCTCTTGATTCTGAGAAATTCCCTTCTTTAAAAAATAACACATTGAAAATAGCTTCTCAGTTTTCTACTGCGAGCAATTTGTTTCCAAATTAAATCTGGCAAAAAATCGCGACGAAAATCTCGCCAATGAACTACGAGTAGCCGTCTCATCAAGGCCGGCTAATATTTCTAAGCTTTCACAAAACAAGCAGCTTCAGCCTTCTCACTAAAAAGTTTAAGAATAAAGGTAAGCTTCATTAACTTTGATGAAAGATTTATTATGCTATTATTGCTTTAATAATGTTCTCAGTTAAAATAAAATCAAAATCATTTTTTAAATAAATTAAATATAGCCTTTGCTGATTGTTATAATTATATGTCTACACAATTGTAATTAAAAGATACCATATCAGATGAGAATGTTGCACATTTACTTATTGAGATATATATTGCACACTACATACACTATATATAAAAGTTAAAATTTGCCAGTCGCCCGCAGAAGTTTTTAAATTCGCAATTTTCGCCCTTGATACTAAAAAGGTTCCCACCCCTGGTTTACACAAACCCAATAATGAAGTATTTCCTAATCAGTGACAGTTCCGTGAGAATATTAACACTTAGTAGAGAAGAATGTTGTGAATACGTCCTTGTAGTAATTCATGAATTTCAATTACTTCTCTGAGTAATTCCGATGGAAATTCTGCTCTATTCAGAATAACTATTCAGAACAATTCGAACACCGTTTTACGGTACATATGCAGAAGCTAACATGGAAATTAATTAGAAACCAAAGAACTGAAATGAGTGAGGATATGAAAATACCCTTGATTGACGAAAAATGCTTTGAAAATGAATTTGAAGATTAGGAAAATTGTACGAATATTATAAAAATATATATCTTTACTTAAAAATAGAAGATTTAGAAATAGAGATTTAGAAATACAAAAATTAAAAAAAAAACATTATAAAAATTGAAAATAATAAAAAAAAAAAACATTTCAACCATTTAGCATATAGAATGAGTTGTTAACATATGGGAGGGAAAAAATCAGCTAACAAACTTTTTTTCTAAAAACAAATGCCATATGAATAGAGAAAAATATATCAATGCCAATTAAAAAAAGAAGATTAAACAGGTCTATAAAATTACAGTCATTAATCATCCATCATCAACAAACTAAAACACTGCACAAAACGCATTCAAGAATCAAGAAATTAATCTCACATTAAATGATTTAATTCTGAAAGTTCAGAAAAAAATGCAATATTTACAGTAAAAGAATAGAAAAAGGAACAGATCATAAAGCTTCACTTTGTATGGTTTATAAATTTGCATAAAAACATTCGAAGGTAGAAAATTGAAAGACTAATTATTATAATGACAGGAAAAATACAAAACGCAGAAAGTAAAGCTTATCAAAAATGTATACAAATAATAAACGTAAATAAGGTAGTGCAAAAATGGAACAAAAAGTGAAATGAAAAAAGAATTAGAATAGTTATTAATTGCACTACACTTAATATTTTAATAGGTGAAATAACAAAACTAAACAGGTAAGAAATTTAAATGGAACAAAATCGATAATCACATGGTAAGTTATATTCTATGCAGATAACGTAATAATGTAGAAGATAAAAATTCAAAGAGTCCGCGCGGTTAGCCTAGTGGCTGTGTGCTTCTCAACCATATGAGAAGCACACAGCCATATGAGACTGTCCTAGGCTCGATTTCCGTCGGAGACATGATGAGCTGAAGGATCTTCCTTAGCCATAGTCAAGTTAGCCGGTCTTGGGAGTGGACAGTAGGGTTTTTTCCCCAGTTTATCATGGGGGCCTTGAGAACTCAACACTACGGATATAGGATACACCGGGGCATAGGGCTGACCACCTTATCATGTGAACGGTTTGAGGTCCGATGATTAATAACCCCAAGGTAAAAGAGGGTAAAAGGAAGATGAGATGAGATAAATTCAAAGAGAAGTATTTCGTTTCCAGTTGATCAACCAAGAATATAATACGGAAAGATCCACAGAAAAATCCAAAAGTCTTGTGATATGTAGGCAATAATCAATAATATAAATTAGAAATCGATCCAAAAATAATGACACATAAGGTATTCTGAATACTGAGGAATTCAGATCAACTCAGAAAGAATAATCCCAATTTCAAATCAATATTAAATAGAAGCAAGTGAACAGAATAAGTTTGTTTTAATTCGAAGTAAGAAGAATATGTTCATATGTTAAAAGAATTTTCTCTCCTAATTATTTGAATAAAGGATTAACTTATAAAAAGGAATATGCAGAAAGAAAGTAAAAAATTATCAATAATACAGTGGCGCTGATAGAATACGGAATGCCTGCTTTAAAAATTCTGTATAACTTTTACTAAACTACGCAACAGCGACTACGAAAATCATTTGCAGCTTTATGTTTGAATTCAGATTAACTAATGAGATTTGCTGTATAATCTAAATGTAAAACGGAACGTTTCCTTAATATGAAGTTGAATATTACTTTTCAGATATGGTTTACTAATTAGAAATTAAGTGATTAATTATGATGCAAGTTTTGTTCATTAAATATATCTTATCATCCCAAACCTCTTTAACACTAATATTTTCATTTGGGTAGGGCCACCAAAAACACTTTCTCTCCCCCAGACCCAGAACAAACATCTAAAACTACTGTATTTCATCATCAGGTTCCTCATAATTTTACTCCCCGCAAAGTAGCTGCTACGTTTTTCTTACAAACTCTGTTATAAATGATCGAGTATACACTGCAATCATCTAGCTGGAATAATGAAGATGACACACACACACACACACACACACACACACACACACACACACACACACACACACACACACACACACACACACACACACACACACACACACACACACACACACACACAATATTAGAAATGATAAAATGCACTGCTTGCTTTTTTCCTCTCTTTCAGCACTTCGATGTCATGAAAATTATGGGCTGATGCTATCTCAGATGTGTTTATTCCAGCAATTCTCGAGAAAGTTTTAGGTGCTGAAAGAAATGTTTATAAAACATTTCCATCTGAGAGGTGGCAACTGTGGTGTTTGAATGCTCAGAAAGAAAGAAAGTAGAAAATGATCAATAATCCAGTGGCGCTGACAGAATATGAAAGGTGGGACTCAAACACGGTGGTTATTTCCGTGTTAAATGGAAAGATCTGCTTCTGAAGGTTCATACCTGTTTCTATTTTGTGGGATTTGATGCACAAAGTAGTGCAGCTTGTATTTAAGAAAAGAAGTTCTGAACGAAGTAGCCGCTTACCTCACAGTATTTTTTTATTTCACCATCTGTGAAGTCAGCAATTGCCTGGAAGATAATGCTTCTTTATCGCAAATATACCAATCTTTATTTTTCAGAAGAAGGAAGAGAGAATCTGCCATTTTTGCTTCCATTTTTCAGTATGCAATTTTTCGTGAATAACGACAAGAAGAATATATGTCAGCTGTGTATTAATTACTGCCAGGAAAATGCAGCTGATTTCACTCCTTTTAATGTCTTTTCTTCAAAACCAAATTATTAAGACAAATTATGAAAACAAATATGCTATTTTGAGATGCATTATAAGAGCAGGGGTTATTTTTTAAATTAAAAAAGTCCCACGCACACATTTCAAGATATCAGTAGGCGGGGCTTAATACAATATAAATATAAAACTAAGTGATGAATCCGTTTCCTTTCGCTGCAGTAACACACCCTATGGTATGATTATTTTAACCACTTTCAGAAGGCATTCATCCAGTAGGATGGGACGGATGTGTGTGTGTGTGTGTGTGTGTGTGTGTGTGTGTGTGTGTGTGTGTGTGTGTGTGTGTGTGTGCATATATCAGTCATTCCGTAAGCTGATCTGATTTATTCTACTATATTATCATCTCTTTCAATCTGCAGTTCTGTTATGTCCATACATAGGTAATAAACACTTTTTATGTTAATGAAATAAAGAGCCAAAAGGCTTCACTTCGGCTATGTTAAAATTATTTAAATTAATTGGATATTTAATCCCACATTATTTCAAAGCCGAATGAGAAAACTCTAAGATAGAAATCAAAGAGTTTCATGCCGAATATAGCAAACTCTAAAAGTTCGACGAGTCCAAGCGTGAGCTTGGACTCGTCGAACGAAGTTTCCCGGTATTGTACCTGTGTGGTACAATACCGGGAAACTCGTTGTATAGGTGGTTAAAGATAGGATCGCTATTCTTAGTATTTGCCGCTAATGTAAAACTCATCCCCTAGGAGATGTATGTTGTACATTAAGGGAGATAGGTCACTACCCAAACCGGTTTCAACCTTTATTGAGGTCTAATCAGTGTTAAATACCAAGATTATAGTGATAATAGCTCTAATACTTGAGAGTACGAGTTGTCAAAAAGTTGCACAGATAAATTAATGAAATAAAGAGCCAAAAGGCTTCATGGAAAGGCTTCGTGAAGCCTTTTCATGAAGTACTCGTACTCTAAAGTATTAAAGCTATTATCACTATAATCTTAGTATTATTTGGTCTACCTACTCATTGATGAGACCTCAATAAAGGTCGAAACCAGTCTGGGTAGTGAACTATCTCCCTTAATGTAAAACAACATGCATCTTCTAGGGGATGAGTTTTACATTAGGGCAAATACTAAGAATAGCGAATGTGGGATTAAATATCCCCTTAAGTTAAATAACTTCTTATGTTGATAAACTTCTTCCTATCCATGGATTTTTTTCTGTATTCCGGTGCTGTATACGTTACTTTTTTTTTAATTTCTACTCTTCTTTAAATTGTGGAAAAATTTTAAAATATCCATACCCTAATGCGTTTTCAATGTCTCCTTTATCTTCATTCATAATTCCTACGTCGACTAAACCTGATCATACTGACTATTGGTCATACTGACTATACTGTTGAATACTTTCTAAGCCCAAGATTTCCACTCACTCCCCAGCGCCTTCAGTTTTTCATTAATCCTTTATTTTATTCTTGGTATTATTTTAGAAGCGACTGAATTTTATTGGTTATGCTCAGGTTTTCTTTAGCTTTGTCAAACTCTGATCTTAGTAGAGGAGAAGGAGGAGAATGCATCCTAATTATTAGAATTTAATCACCTTTTATCAAGTTATCCTAGACGTTCTTCCAATAAGCTACCGCTACCAATATTCTCATCCATGAGCGTTTGAACCTAGCTTTCCTAATTTACGAGCGCCTTTACTTTATGAACTCCCTACTGTAAACTCTTAAAATCATTAATTATTAATTAGCTAATATAACACATTCAAGATATCTGCGAAGACAATGATTAAATTCCTCTGTGATTTCACTGCCCCTACGTAATTTCAGAAATTACGTAGGGGCGGTGGACATTTGTTGAATTCCTGTTGCACTTTATTTTCGCGATAAAGAAGCATTATCTTTCAAGCCATTGCTAAACAGATGGTGAAATAAAAAAAAAAATACTGTGAGGTAAGCGGCTGCTTTTTTCAGAACTCATTTTCTTAAATACAAGCTGCACTACTTTCTCCATCAAATTTTATCTTTTATTTTTAATTCCAGTCTTTCATTCTTCGTATGAGACAGCATGACACCATCAAATGTACTGTAGGTATTCCTCTGTTTTTAATTTCCACATCTTTTATCTCTACTCTGTTCCCTTCTGATAAAAGCTCCATGCATTTTAATCTAGTCGATAATCCTTAAACTCCTTTTATTGTTTTAAGGATTCCGTTTATATTTTAACCGATTTTATAGAGAGCCTATTACAAGTGTTGCAATATGCCCTCTATTCTTCTATGATAAGGGGGTATATTGATAAGTATTGTCAATATTCTCAGATGTTATATTTCTGTTTTGTAAGTCACTTCTTACTGTATCGATCCATCCAATTTTGGCCTTCCCCTCAATCTTTTTTTCCTGCCATCCTGACCAAAAAAAATTGTTTTTCTAACCTTCCCTCTCCACATTCTCTTTAAGTGATCATACCACCTGAGATTAGCTATGTTCATACATTCCTGTCGCTAACAATTTTAGGTTCCTTCTTAGTATCCTCATTTTTAATACGATTCCATTGATTATCTCTTTGCTCCCCTAATCTTTCTCAGAACTCTGCTGTCTCTAGTCTCAGATCAAGTGTTTTATTTCTAACCTGGCCTGGTTGGCCAGGTTAACGTATCCACTCTCCAGCCAAAATGCTGTGGGTTCGAATCCTGCCGTGGGTATGGATGTTTGTAATTGTCTGTGGAAATACTAGTGGTGGTAGTAGGCAGTAGATGGCATTGATGTAGTTTCGGTTAGTGGAAAGTTGTAGAGTAGTTGCCCTCCCTCGATGAGTCTGTGGATTCCCTGGAGGTGTTATGTAATAATAATAATAATAATAATAATAATATTTTCTGACGCTGTTTCATCAACTCGTTTAAAGCAAACACGAGGATCCTCCAAATGTTTGTCAAAAATTACTCTTTTCATCTAATTTCTGTTTCAATAATGTTTATAATGCCCATCATTCGTGTCTTGATTTAAGCGCAATAAAAAGCGAATGGAGCAGCATGAAAATTTTCAGAAAAATATCTATAATGTTTGTATTTCAGTTCTCTTGTCAGCACTAAACGATTATCATAATCTCTCCCAGAATAAACTTTTGATGTTTTACTTGACATTTGAAACTAGGTTTAAGCACGATTTTATCATTTTATTTGATACCCTTTGTCTTTTTTATTTTCCATACATATCTTCCACTGTGCTATAAGAATACGAATAATTTGCTAATACCAAATCACATCGCATATAATGTCTTTTTTAGATGTTCATCATGTCCATGTTTTCACACTACGACGTACTAATCTAATAGCATTATATTTGGTTTCTAAAAAACATCGTGCGTGTGTGGAAGCCATAAAAATGATTGAGTAGTTTCAGGTTTTCTTCGTCACTTGAGTAAATTTGTTTTTATTCTAATCTTTTTTTCATTACTCAGGAAGTGTTGGAGTAGTCCTAAAGTCGTTTTACTCCAAAAATATGTTTAGGATCATCGAATTTTGCTGATTGCAGATCTCTCTCTCTCTCTCTCTCTCTCTCATGAGACATCCATTCGTTTCCAGTCAAGTTTTCCTTACTTACCACATTGTTTTAATTATCATTAATCGTGTCACTATATTAAACTGCACTGATTACGAAGAGTAATAATTGGTAATGCTGAAGAATTAAATAATCTTTGTGACCGGTTTCTGCTAATCTATTTATTCCTTAATTCATCTGTCATTTTTCTTTTTAAGATTACTATTAGCTGAAACTACAATAAATAACAATAAAATTAGTCCGTTAAAAATAAACAAATAAACATTGACTTGCACTGAAAGGAATGCGTAAACGATTTAGAATTGATAAGTTAACAAAATTGGTACAATTAGATTTTCAGTATACGTTCTGCGGACGGCAAATAATAAACCAAGTAGAGTAGAGTGGTGAATAGGCAAGCTTTAAATGCTCAGTATAGGAACGAAATCATGAGTGAGTAGAGAAAAGATAAATACGAAAAATAGAAGCAGATTTATCGAAAACACGAAAGAACAAGTTGAAATAAGGAAACTTGATCATGCTTAAATACCTGCAAGATTTCGAGCTATTAAGACGAAAGTACTGAAGATGACGAAAGAATAACAAATCAAAATCGATGGTTTTTCAGAAAAGATAAGCAAGAAAACGAGGCGAAAGGCACTCCACAGTGAAACATCAAATGAACGAAAAAAGTCAAACACTTTGCAGCATTTGGAATAAAATATTTCTTCTTAGGACATTTTCGGATCTTTAACTAATCACCTCACTATTCATAGAAGAAATCAAGCTCTAAAGACTGAAGTTCAGAGAAACTGTGCGGCCTCGTGCAAAACGCTTTAGTTCAAGACCACAGGCACAAAATTCTCAATTATTCTCAGAGGTTTTATAACATTTATTAAATGTGTAAATCTCCATCACCCGTAAACAAGTAGCCTTCGCTCGTGCACCGTCGGATGCGCTCGGCTATCCATGTGAAAGAGGGCCGATGAAGATTCACAGTGCTGATGCCACATATATATTTTCTGACGCCCTTTCATCAAAACGTTTAAAGCAAACACGAGGATCCTCCGAATGTTTGTCAAAAATTACTCTTTTCATCTCATTTCTGTTTCAATAATGTTTAAAATGGACATCATTCGTGTCTTGATTTAAGCGCAGTAAAAAGCCAATGGTTTAATATCTGTCAAATTAATCATCTGAGACGAAGTGTACAAGAACTCAGAAGAGGCACACAGTATAAATACACGTGAACAATAATATTATTTTTGTTATTTAACAAATAACAAAATATAAAAAAATATAAAAAATATCTAAATAAAAAATAACAGGTTTTTTATTTTATTTTTTTTTTGCCAACAGTACCTTGGTCTTAAAGACTTAGTTGCATCAGCCATAATTCCAATCAACCCTAACTCGTGTTCCATAATACCGTTCACAAACTGCATAAACCATTTATCTCTTTTGGCTGTAGTTTAAAGTTCAGAAAATCGCAAAGCACGATGCACATTATTATAAAAGTGATGAGGCAAGCAGTATGAATCTCCTTCCATATAAGGGCATACCAGGAAAACAAAAGATGATCGTATTCAGTTGAGAGAGACAGAGAGGGTAGCAAGCGCGTAGGTGTTTCCATTTAAGACTTTTACAAACATCCGCAACACACTGGGATTCTAAATGGACAGCTTCTCAGTAGCAAATCGGCAACTCTATTCAAGGGAACAGCTGATTTCACAATAAAGTTCATTTTGCATATGTATGGAGCCCTCTGGAGAGGTGCTTGGAGCCTTTGCTCTGTTTCTTTTATCCACTGGATGGGGACGACGGAAACTATAAAGTAAGAAGGGGGGGGGATGTATAATTTCTGCTTTTAAATGTAAAGACTTTGTGATTCCATATTTGTGATCGATCGTTGGCTACAACGAGTAAAGTATATGCAAAAAAGTCATTTAAACATGCAGTCTTTTCCATCAACACAAGAGAATTAAATTTCCATGCGCCGATGTAAATTTGAAATTAAAATTAACTACTTGGTGCTAAATAGTGAATAATATTTGCTTATTTCAATAAGAATGTTTGTTTTACGGTTGTCATACCTTCGTTTAGGGTTTTGAATTAAATGAGTTTACGCTTATTTTGAATGATTATCTTTATAAAAACGATCTGAATTAATTAAGTGAAGCGTTGTTGTTATACCTATTTAAATCCCAGTTTTACTCTAAAGAGTATCTAAAATTAGTCTGCCATTTAGATGCCTATTTGGTTGATTAATAATCGCAAGTGTACAAGTTATAACTGGTGGAGACAACACAGCCACACCCAATGATAAACAATCCCGTGATGATGCGCGATAAAAATTCTAGACGTCAAATTTTGGTGTTGTCCCATGTTTCATCAAATAGGGTAAACAGGGGAATATAGATAAGGAAAATCAATTAAAACTCCCAACTGCCAAACATCGACATTGTCGTGTGAATATAGTATTCTTGTTAAGTTAAAATTTTAATTTTAATTTGAGTACTAAACTCAAATAGTATTAATTTTTAGTACTTTAATATTAATTTTTAGTACTTTAGTATTAATATTTAGTACTAAAGTACTAAAAATTAATACTAAACGTCTATGAATACACAGAGCAAAACAAAACTGAATTATCAGACAAAAATATTCCTCGTTATTCATCAGGATGCAAGATCTATGGGAGCCGAACCTCCTTCTCCAAAGAGTATGGAAGTCAATGCTATATAATCACACCGCGCACGCACGCACGCACGCACGCACACGCACACACACACACACACACACACACACACACACACACACACACACACACACACACACACACACACACACACACACACACACACACACACACACACACACACACACACACACACACAGGAAATGTTACTGCTGTGCAACGATTTATGAATTGCATGTTTCATGGATTTTTACGAACAACCGGATTTTTTTAATCACTCGATAGCATGTTGCACATTAATTAGCTCTTAAGGAAAACCAGTCCACTCTCCCAGCCTTATGATTCTCAAATACCTCATGAAATATATCTTAAGTGCGACCTACGCTGCTGATGTGTGCGTGCACAAAATATCATGAAAAATACTTTTGTTTTGTACTTTTTCTGTTTTCACATCACTTGAATGTGTATGAGTGAACATAAATGAGAATTAATGCATTTGAGGAATATTTTTAGAAACGATAGTTTTTAAAAATACTGCAATTCGCTGTACTGTGTGTTAAATTTGGCTTTAACAAAGTTATAGTATTTCCGAGCTTGAACCTTTTGGTAAAAAGCACGTTTCGTGGTTTTTGTTCTCATGCAAGAGCACGAAAAAAATATTCCGCAGCTACATTGGACTGACACCACCTTCACGTCACGAATTACCATTCAATAAATATCCATTGCCATAACGACGAGATATGTTCTTGTACTTTAAGCGAAAACACCGAATGTTTCATTCCTGTTAAGTGACATCTGAAAACGGAATCTCACTTGAATCGCTTGTGCTGCTGGGAAACAAATATCTTCGCGTGTTGTGGATGGAGTTGACACACACTGATGTAGGAGAAATATTTCATTGGTTTGTGTATAGAAGATTTTTGCCGTGAAGGGGTCAATGCTGATCCATTTCAGTACTTAGAGAGAATTACCACAACTGTAAATCCTATGCTCTCTCTCTCTCTCTCTCTCCCTCCTGGCGGTACGACGTTGAGAGCAAAAAAGGAGTAAACCACTTTAAGTGCCTTTTTGAGAAATCATTTCAGATTTTTAAACGAGAAATTTATAGGGAAAAATGTTTATTTCTAAGGTGCTTGTATATTACACCAGAGGTATGCATAAGTTACTTCAAAGTTTATCGCATTGACAGCACTAAAACTTTCCACAGTGATCAAACATAATATGCTCTGTCAATCCACCGCAAGCAGCAGGAAAAGTTCCGGGATTTATGTGGCTCTTTTGCAGGAAACAATAATACAAACAACAGAAACACTAAAGTGATATTTGATTTAGAAATCCTTACTTCCATCTGGTAGCCAAGCAGTGAAAACAAACTTTTTAACCTAAATATAATTTTATTCACGATATTAAATGGGAATTATTATTACGTGATACCTCTAAGGAGTCCAAGTCAATTAATTATGCAAACTGGAAGATTCTGCAACTTAAAGGTCAATCCAGAATATTACGAGGGTGTGCTGAAAAGTTGTGATAATCGCCATGAAGGAATTGACATGTCTTGTTATATATCCTAAAAGGAAAAGAACACAATATTACAATTTGATGAACGATTGGGATTAAAAGGTAAGATTTGGTCTTTCTTGTAGTTATATTAGTTGCTTTAATATAATTTTTGTTCTAGTTGATTATCAGAACTTTTCAGTCCCCCTAGTACTGTGCTGCTATTGTATGAAATTAACATACATCGCTGCTGTAAGCACAGCCGATTCCCAAAATGCGAAATGAAGCAATTTTGAGACTAGTGAGAAAGAGAAAGAAGGAACAGCTCTACAGGATTCAATTTGCTTTAAATATTTGGATTCATACCTCATCCGCTTTTCATGACTGAAAAGCGGATGCGGTATGAATCTCCAGTAGGCAAAGCGTTCGTTTGTTTTAAGTAGTCTTTTTTAAGTACTTAGAAGATCAAAGACTGACTGATCATAAAACATTAAATATCGTACAGAAATTGTATATTCAATTAACTCACTGCCTGCCGTTCAGGTGGATATATAGAAAATTTAACTGCAACAGATAGATGGGAGAAAAAATTTCTTTTTTATTTATTTCGAGTTTTATCGAGAAGTGGTGAAGCCTTTAACTACATTTCCTCAGATGTCAAAGGTTTTGAAAAATATAAAATCAAATTTCAGAGTCAATATTCCTATTTCATTATTTATTCCCTGAAACAGCAACAAGAAAAATCTAGAATGCATATTACTTATTGACAATATATATGCCATAATCTGAATTTATTAACATCATCATATCCGTAATTAGCGTTATATTATTATATTAGTCTGTTCTGGTCTCATTATCCATCTAATATCCTTTTTTTTTTTTTTTTTTTTTTTTTTTTAGGTCTACCTAAAAAAAAGGATATTAGATGGATTTCTGGCCTTTTCTTTCCAACTGGTTTATATTGTATTATTTTCCTTTGATATCGTGTGTTGGCCATTCGTTTTACATGTTCTATCCTTTTCTTTTCTGTTTATAATTGATTAGTTTTCCTTCTATTGATTTTGTTTTTAGTTCTTTTAAAAGATCTTTGTTCTTTTTTGGTCTAATAATTGTATTTTGCAGTTCTTCTCATAAATCTCATTTCACTTGTTTTTATTCTTTGTTTATTTTGTTTGTTCATTGCCTAAATTTCGCTGCCGTATAATAATTTGGGCACTGCTGAAGTATTGTTTATTTTCAAGCGTGTTTCTTTTGGTACTATATTTATTTTAGTACAAAAATAAATTGTGGGTTGAGTGTTCTATTTATTAGGCCTACTATAATCTATAAAAATTTTGAAGTTTTTAATTATATGTGTTTTTCTCCTTCATATGATATTTTACATCCAAGATAACTGAAAGTATTTATCTATTCTATTATTAATCACTATTTAACTTCTAACTGGAGTTTGTACACAAAATGCTATTGTTTTAGTTTTTTTATCTGTGGATATTTTCATTCCAAACTGTTCTACTATAATGTTTAAATTGTATATTGCTCTCTGTAAATTGTTTTCCTTATCATATTGTTACCTGATGATTTGGAAATAACAGCGTATTTATTTTGTTATTCCGGGAAATTTTTATACCTGGATTGTTTAAGGTGTTCCACTGTATTAATATTTCATTTAATATAAATATCGATGCGTAGGAGACAGAAAGCATTCCTGTCTTACTCTTTGGTTTATAGGTTGTTTTTCAGATATTTTTTCATTTATTTTTATTTTTATTTCATTATCTTTGTATATATTCAATATTGCATGTAGTAAAATATTAAGTATATTTATTCTTTGTAATATATCAAACATTATATATTCTTTTACTTTGTAAAATGCTCTGAATTGATTAACCTTCATTTAAAGTGATGATGCGCAGCACCCCATCATTTATAATGAGTAGTCAATTCTAAAAATAAAAAAGACGAAGAACGGACTTAGAGGGAAGAGAAGAAATTCTACATCAGCAAAACTGCTTGGTTCATTATTATGGTTTAGGAGAGAGTGGTAAGGTAATTTGTGAACACAGCCACTGCTGTATTTGGAATCATTTATCAGGAAACACAACCCTCGTAGCAAGGTTTAGATGAACGATTTTTTTTATTCCCATCACTCCTGAAACCACACAGCTCATCAACACACAAAATTTGTTTGCCATTTGTATGTAGCCCACGGTCTCCAGAAATCCCAATGCAATATGAAGCGGAATTCTTTTGGCAAATAATATTGTCAACTAAATAGAGACGCAGGAAATGAATTACATCCTCTAAGCTGAAAGAAGGAACCTGCTTTGCTTTAGGTGAGCTACATCAAGGAGTGAAGGGAAATAAAAAAGGTCTGATGTAAGTACAGAAGAGAGTTGAGAAAACCGTAAAGGATAACAATAAAGGAAAAGGAAAAAAATAACTAAATTCGTTGCAAATGCATTATCAAGTCAGATATCAAGTCAGGATAGCCAAATTTACATGACATCCTCGCCTGAACCAAACTCATTACGACAACTTTCCCCCACCTCCATCAACACTAAAAATCAAAATTGCAGTCATGTTCGAAAATTGTCTTAGTTAATAATAATAATAATAATAATAATAATAATAATAATAATAATAATAATAATAATATTAGGCTTCCATCAGGAGACTTAAGTCCGTCTAAGGGCAGTAACGGTCTAAATATCACAAATGATTTAGAAATCTGAGATTTCTAATTGTTTAAACTTGAGGCAGAAAAGCTGAAAGAAACTCTCAATATTCAAAAAAGAATGGGCATATTTATTCAGAGTTTTTTCTTCTAAACTCTCCTTAATGACATCCAGTGCTATGTGTAAGTATTTAACTTTTTAACTCATTATTGACAAGTTTATAAAGTATATTACAGTCCAGGGCCGGGAGACAATGCAGTTAATGGAAATAAAACTTAATGAATAAATAGAAGTGATCAGTCAGGAAAAAAAGGGATACCTTTTCAAATGACAAGTATTGAGGTTTTAGAAAATTAAACCTATTTTAAATTATTTTCTTGCCGCTTAATCGGATCCCAAGCAACATATTGTTCCTAGTAATCGCAATTACTGAATTACTTATTTTAGCATTTTCATGTTGTTGTTTTTTCATTGTGATAAAATAATCATTTATGTATTCTATCCTTTATTTCCTCTGGCTTTAGCAACTTTGAGTTAATATAAGACAAACTTGATATTATTTTTACACTCATAAACGAGAGCGGGCTATTTTGCCCGCTCTCGTTTATGAATGTCCCTTTTAATGTCATTGGCTCTTTACTCAAGAATTCTTAGGGTATTACTGATGTATTATAGAGACAGATATATGAAATAATAGAGGAAGAAAATTCGGACATACCTTTTTTGTTTTGAATGTTGTTAGCTGTTTTCTTTCCACGATATGCGTAATTCTGCTGTTATGCTGTTAAAAGGAAGGGGTTTTTGGAAAAAGTAGGGGGGTGGCAATGTGGGAGAATTAATTTGGAAAAAATTATATTAAAAAGATAATATATTAAAAATATGTTAAAATATATTGATATATTAAAAAACAACAAGAATTCAAACTTACATATCAGATTTATGCATTTCGTATGGTTATTCAACGGCCGTTAGCCCCTTTTACGGGGAGGTACGGCACCACCTCAATCCCCCTATATTTATCCGGGCTCGGGCCCGGCATAGCTGACAATTCAGACTGGCTGGAGGGATTGTCTTATGTATTCCTGACTGTATCCATGTGTATTCACAGGGCTGCTTTGCCTGCTTGCGGGATGAAAAACTCCAGACAAACTGGGGGAAAAAAACCATTCATGTCCAATACCGGCTAACTTGGCTATGGCTGAGGAAAATCCTTAAGCTCCTCACGTCGACGACGGGTATCAAACCTAGAACACTCCTTCCCCAGGCATATGGTTGCGAAGCGCATAGCCACACATATCAGGGATTGTTTTAAGTATTCCTGACTGTATCCGTGTGTATTCACAGGGCTGGTTTGCCTGCTTGCGGGATGAAAAACCCCAGACAAACGACTGGAATCAAACCTAGAACACACTCCTTCCCCAGGCATATGGTTGCGAAGCGCATAGCCACACATATCAGGTGACTCCTAGTTAATCAAATTCCATTAAAAAGGTAACTGTCTTCCACCCATTATATGTCGCTTCTATTATAGTGATGTGTTTCTGATTTATAATTCAAAATTCAAATACATTCTGATGTATTTGAATTTTGCATATGAATTTTGCCATATTTCACATCTAAACTGTATATTTAAATATAAAATATGACAAAATTTACACAGTCGAGTTTCTTAACGCATACCCATTTGACGGAACCATAACACGACCGAAAACAACAAACAAAAAACATCTGCGTGGTTCGGTGCATGCGCAATAGATGGCCAGTCTTAATTTAATAGGCTGTGAAGTTCATTTTCAAATACGTGGCAAAAAAAGCTAATTCTGCTGCATTACTCTTCACCTGCCTCGAATAAGCTTTAAAATGTGCGAAAATCCAATTAAATTTCACTGGGAACAACAAACTACACTCCCCATCTGTGAATGACGAAGAACACCAGCAGACATACTTCAAAGAAACGAAACTATCGCAACTCGGAGATAAAGGACTCACAAATCCGGTTTACTTAACAACAATCCTCATTCTACAAAGGAAACGTTTACTTTAGACTACAAAAATCGATGAACTTCTAAAAGTGTTCGGAATTGTATTCAGTGGCATTTAAGTTACCTCGCTGAAAAGAGAGGGGAAAGCAGACCACAGACCGTTTGGTGAGTGTCCAAATGCAAATAAGAAAATAACCGAAAGACGGGGATGTATTTACATAAAAGCAGAAAACATAAACAACCTAAGAAAATAAGTTGAACTTTCGCTGCTATTTGCATTGAATTAAAATTATATGCAAATTCTAACTATCAATTTTCTTGCTGAATCCAATTTCAAAACTTTAAACAAAACATAAATGTTAACTCTTAAAAAGTAAATCGAAACAGCCGACGAACGTACTCCTAAAACATTCTGTTCTACAATCACATTTATTTAACTACGTTCCTATCGTATTTATATCGTTTTAAAATAAATATATTTGCATGTAAATTACGTAAGATATTTAAGAATTTCACTTTTTCAATCTTTTGTTTCTTGGTAACGCTGATATATTGGCATGATAATTTGGTATTTCTATCACCTGTTTTCCGCGATTGTACATACTTTGATATGGAATCTTGTTATTTCTGCATGACCCAGGCAACTCATCTTCAACAGAAAAGTCCTAAGTTCCTAAACGAAAGTCGAATCGAAGTCTCTGGAACCCAAAGGGGCGCGTGATTCGTGGTTATCTATAGAAGCGCAATAGTGTATTATATTGTATATTTTACAGTATAATACTGAACATTTTATTTAAAGTAGAATTAGAATTAAAGTAGAATTAATTACCCACTGAGAGCATTTTCTCTCTCGGGAGCAGGCTGGTGACCATCCATTATTTGGAAGAGACAGTCCTTTTGTCACATAGTCAGTTCACCCACTGAAGTAAATATATTTTTCAAAATTTTGCTATTTAAAGAGAAAGCGAATCCACGGTACGTGTTGTCTCTTTCTTTCTTTTTTGCACTAATTCAAGATCAAGAATATAGAAAGCAGGTCACGGATTGGGACGAAAGAAGTGTGTGCTTTTTTGGAATCCGTGCAAATTCTCTTGAAAAAAAAAAAAAAAAAAAAAAACTTTATAGGTCATTAACTGAAAGGCAAATTTGCCTTGCTATGACTTCTGGACATCCGTTGCGAGCGACAAAATCCTTCTGTACACAAATTCTAAGATTAATTAGGCAAATTAAAGCTAGAGATAATACGAAAAATAAGAGAAGAAGAAATCAAAAACTCTGGTTTTTGGTCCTTCCAAAACAGGCAATCCGCCCTGAACATAAACGGATTTACAGCCATGGATACTTATGACCAAATGTGGAAGAGAACGGGTCCTCACCACATGTCGTAATGCCCGTAGTTAATCATGATTCCAATCATTGTAGTCAACTTCCTGGATAGGAGATGGCATGTGAATGGGATGGTAAAAATGCTAAGCTGATATCAAAGGTAATAGTTAGCTTTGCAGCTAATAAAATTCATCAATAATATCATTTTAGACTGTTGACATGATGTGCGTTGAACAAGAAATAATAAATAGATACTGCTTTATATGATTTTATACACTTATGCATAGAGAGGTATACATGTATAAATTATTTATAGATGTTATTACCATTTATATATTTTATTAATATACGTACATCGATATGTTTATATGCTCGTGAAGTTATAAATGTTTGATTTATAGATGTACAGTACGAAAGGTTGAAACATAGCATTTAAGCAACACCCGTATCCCATTTTACAGATCGTTATAGTCTCAGAAAAGTAACAGAAACGTCATGACACAAGCATTTAAACGAGAAATGCAATGGATCATTTTTCCCTTCCTCTTCTTAATCTTGTCCTGGATATTCGTTAATAGGGTTGAATCACTGGCAGTTTTGCAGAATGGAGCCTCTTTCTCTCTCCATCCAGTTTTATTATAAATACTGGATTTTATTGAAAACTTTAAATAAAAACATATCAAAACGTTAAAATGTTTATGTAGTATTTCGCTAACGATGTGTTTGAATTTTTTCTACCCATGACGGATTGTATACTTGTCCAATATTAAGCAAAGTGGAGAGGCTGAAGGCTACACAATCTGGAAAAGCTGCACCGATTCCAAACATGAAACCTTTTGAAGCCAAGGATGACTGTCATTCCCCTGGCGAGGATATTCATCTTCCTTCTAAAGATATTTACAAAAACATCGATGTCCACCACGGTGAGATTCGGATCCACGACTTATCTGTCTGTTAATACTCTTCTTTAGGCTAACTATGAAAGTGAATAATAAGAACAGTTTTTGAAGCAGCATCCCTGATTCGAGTCGCGTTTTCATCTTATTAGAGTAGTTGAATTCCCTTTTTCACGGAAATGGTTTTTTGTATCCGATATTTCCTGACGAAATCTTCAAAGGAAAGTCGAAACAGAAGTCATAAAAATGTATTCTAAGAACTCATTGCATAAACTCATATGGGAAGCTTTTCAACCCATTGCGATCTGTTTGTCATTTTCGGATTTTCGCTTTCCAGCAAATTCTCGCATGCAGTTTTGAAAGACTTTTCTTTCAAAAACCGTTTTCTCACGCGCTGTTCGACGTCCTTTCGAAAAAAAGCATTATCTTTTGTTATTTTTCTGATTTTATGACTGATAGAATGTCTTTCTTGATTTTAGTGTCGCTGTCTTGAAAACTTGTTCACGTAACTGCTTGACGTTCCCTTTCATCGCGTATTTCGCAAGTCCCAGCGTGATGTCAAGCGGAGCTAAAAGACCTCTTGCAGATTTTTTTAACGTACAGTTATTTCGCAACTTTGGAAAGTAATGTTGTTTTAAAATACAACTATTGGGAAATATACTCGTATATCAAGTGTTTTGGGCTCGGCTACTAGCAACCGTCTTCACCGCAATCCTACGTATCTCGAAGAATAAAGATTTTTGTTTTAAATCCTACTGATGGGTATCTCACCTGCAGCTTGTTTGCTTAGTATTGTCACATTGAGATTGCACTTTTATTATATTATCAGAAGATCTGTCTAAACTATTTAAGTTTTTCTCGCTCTCTAATACTTAGTAATATCCATTTACAATGCTTCGGAACTATAGCCATTTCTTCCGTTTTTGCTTCCACTATTCCCTACTTTATTTACGGAATACCATACTGATTGATAAACTCTGTACATCAGAGAATAACTGCAGTTTAAAACTCGATGCGTTGTATCGACTTGTAAGGTGCGAGATAGTGCCTAAGGACGAAGTGTGACTTGAGACACAGACTCTAAATAAATGTATCAAAAATAATACATCCAAGGGGCTCCTGTCACTGTCTTTAATTACAAATGTCTAAAATTCCGTATCATCTGGTTTTAATGAAAAATCTCAAGACATGCAAGGAAAATAAAATTGTTTTCGAGGAAACTGGCGTCACTTATAGACCACCACCCATTTCACTTAATTTCCTTATAATAATAATAGAAAAGGTATGAGAAAATGATGACACAAGCTTGCTTTTAGTTTCATAATCAGGGAAAAAAAATTCGTTTCGCATATTATTACATAATGCGAGCTATGAGTTGAGAAATCTTGAGTTTCAAATCTTGATTAATCTTCGTTCTAAATGCCTAGAAGGAAGCAGGACCTCGAATTGGTGTGTCAAAATATAAGTGAACTAAGAAATAACAAAAACACTTTACTTTTCTTCTTTTACACTATTGCGAAGTTCTTATTATTATTCTTTTTTTTTCCGTGAGGGAAGGGATTTATACCTTATTAATTAGGAAAAGATTTTACGAAGTAATTCTAAGCACTTAGATAAAATTCTTGGTATCTGATAAAATATTCAAAATTAATCACACAATTATGAACGGAAAAACGTGTAAAAAACTAGGATTTTAAATCCCATTTCAAAAACAAAAATAATAATAATAACAGAAAATAAAATAAAACATCCTCAAAACTTTTATCAGAAGCCCTTCGATATCGCACAATTAAAATCGATTGCATCATGATTTTGCTGCAGAGACAACCATAGTAGTATGGGTCCCACTAGACAAGATCAAGATAAGATAAGGAATTGTTACCTGTTGTTGTTCATTTGATGACGTCATTGTGGGCGTGACGTCACGAGATTGGAATGTTTGGAATTTCCCTGGGGGCATATGTGTCAGTGACGTAAGTTCTTGTGTTTTGTTCGCATATGGAATTATGGGTGATGGTAGAGATAAGGATTCGTGTTGTGATTGTTGGGGCACTAGTGACAAGATGAAGATCAAGATAAGATAAGGAATCGTGTTGTAGGTGTGTGTTGTTTACAGATGTAGATAAGTGAGGTCATTTGTTATTTGTAAAAAAATGACGTCATTTGTTAGTTGTAAATAAGTGATGTTGTTTTGAATGGAAAAGGGAGATATATTAGTGGATAAGGAATCGTGTCGTGATTGGTGGGACACTTCTGATTAGATCAAGATCAAGATCAAGATAACATAAGGAATTGTGATGTGAATGTTTGTGTTTATAAGATAAAGTAAAGTGACATTATTTGTCAGTTTTAAATAAGTTATATTATTGTTTTGAATGAAAGGAAGATATATTAGTTGTTAAGGAATCGTGTCGTGATTGGTGGGACACTTCTGACAAGATAGAGATCAAGATAAGATAAGGAATCGTGATATGGATGTTTGTTATGATAGATTTTAGAATGATTGGAATTTCGCTGGGCCCTTGTCAGTCAGGGATATCACATGGTGTGTTTGATTCAGCTAATGCCTTGTGGGTGATATTAAAGATAAGAATCGTGACGTTATGTGTTTGGAAATTTCTGAGGAACTTATGTCTCTCTGTGATATCACAAGGTGTTTTGGTTTGGCTATGGAATTGTGGGTGATGTTTTTGAGATAAGATATCTTGGAATTCCCAGGATGACACACACATCCATCATTGTCGTCATGTTTTGTGTTTGGTTGTTTATAGATGGGTATACTACTTTTCCAATACAGTTTGGGGTATTTCTTTCCTGTTAAAGGGTGGGAATTCTTAGAGTAATTCATGATGGCGGCCTTGTTTTGGGTTTTCTGAATAATTTAATTATATGATGGTGTGCCTCACACACACACACACACACACACACACACACACACACACACACACACACACACACACACACACACACACACACACACACACACACACACACACACACACACACACACACACACACACACGCGCGCGCACGCACGCACACCCATTAGACATGAAAATTTGCTATGCTAATGTATTGACGTTGATACTCTAATATGTACCCTCTGATTATTCTAATGAAAAAACTATTCAGTATTAGAATTACGTTTACCAAAACATAGAAGCAGTGATTATCGAAATTACAATTATGAATTGTTATTTTTAAGTTTTAAAAAAAAAAATTCCAAAATATATTTTGGGGTATTTCTTTCCTGTTAAAGGGTGGGAATTCTTAGAGTAGATTCGTGATGGTGTCACGGACATGTTTCTACATGCTGCTCAATATGCTGTTGATATGACATTATCTTACTTTGAAACATCATAGTGCAAATCTTATCTCTGTGGCTTGAAGGGTATTCGATATTATTTGTCCTTATTATGTTAAGTATTTTATCCTCAAAAAGTGTTTTTGATATCAGACCATGTGAATATTTCTCTCACTCATATGTCTGAAATTGTTGTGATGGGAAAAAATAGCATTAGATGGTGGAAGTGAAAAGGTCGTCAAGAGGGTGAGAGAGGTCTTCTCTGCAATGCTCCCGACCTCACCCCTAACACCATCTTCCCCCTATTCTCCCCCTCTCCTCCAGAAGATTCTGCTCAGCCTAGTGGAGATGAGCAAGCTCACCATTTGTGGGTATCTTTTAGTGATGTCACCTCCAACTGATACTGATAACTTTGGATGGAAATAATAGCATTAGGTGGTGGAAGTGAAAGGGTAGCCAAGGGAGTGACAGAGGTCTTCACTGCAATACTCCCCCCCTCTCTTCTCTCACTCTCCTCCAGAAGATGTATGCTCAGGCTAGTGGAGATGAATCAGCTCCTCATTTGTAGATATCTTTTAGTGATGTCACCGCCCACTGATACTGATAACTTTGGGAAAAAAATAAAAAATATTTCACCTGAAAAGTGAAAAAAATAATAAAAAGGTATCGTAGCATGCAGATAACAAGTGATTTAACATGCATATATCAAATAATACTCGTCATTGAAAGTGAAAAGAATAAAAAAAACATTAACGAACTTAATAGCCAGACCCATTCTTCATTTAAATGATACCAAATGATGAAAACAATATTTGCATTTTGAAATGTCCCATGGAGAAAATCACATGAATTATATGTAAGCACCAGTGGGAAATCATACTCTATCAACATCAGTGCAAATGTGAAATCAGAAGAATAAGAAGAAAAAAAATGTCTTTTTCACTTTATTTAATTTCTGTATGTTAGATTCAGAAAATACACTCTGTTAATGATATTAAGTCAAATAAAAGATAACATAGAAATTAACAAAGTATATACAGGGTGTTCGGGATAAATTTGATATTTTTATAATTAATTATATTTTTCCGTAAGTTACATGTATTAACACACACTTCTCTTCATTTAAAAGTTTGGACCTTTCTTCATTCACATACAAGATGTCAGAAAGGATGGATAGCTGGAACCCACCTGAATCATGGAAGAGAATAACTTGTATCATGATGATTCGTGCCCGCCATCAAAATAAGGATATTACGACTGCTGCCCAATGCTCCCTGAATACAGTAAAAACAATCAGGCATGAACTAGAGACTTGCAATGGTGACTACGAGGATGTAGCAAGAAGAAAGATCCCTAGCAGACGATCTGATTGCGTTCGTACAGCAGAATTCCTCGCAAATCTGCAGGAACAGGTGTTGAAGAACCCTGGCATTGGAATTCGGGCTTTGTTCGTGGAGTTGCTAACTGTAGTCAAGCCCTGGATAACAAGGGTAGGCAATGGTAGGCCGTATGTATGGCAGCAGGATTCGGCCCCTTGCCACACCTCTGGGAAAAGTCAAAAATGGTTGTCTGAAAATTTCTACGACTTCACCAGTCCAAATGTTTGGCCTCCAAACTCCCCAGACCTTAACCCCATGGATTATTTTGTATGGGGCGCAGTTGAAAAAGACACCAATCGCACTTTCAGTAATACAAAAGCCCAGTTAATGGATAAAATTAAAACATTTTTTGCGGCCCTTCCCAGGGAGACTGTAGCATCAGCTTGTTCGAGGTTCCGAAGCAGAATTGAAGCTGTGATCGATGCTAATGGTGGTTATTTTGAGTAAATCTTGTTGATAGTATTGTAATTAACTCTGCCTGTAATGTTTTTTTGTCAATTCATTAAATTTAATAGATACAAAGAAGATTTTCTTTTTCCTTACGAAACTGTCAAATTTATCCCGAACACCCTGTATATATTACAGATCTAATATTCGTTTGAAATAAATTCGAGTTTCCTAGCTACACAAAATGTAAACAAACAAACAAGCCATGTACTTGAAAACAATAAGTATATAAAATCCTTAATCAGAAATGAATAATTTTAGGATATGTGACAAGAATTTTACACTAGAAAAACAGTTGTTCTTCCCCGAACTGATAAAACCACACAAAACATCAAAGGTAGAATATGTATGAGTAATGAAAAAGGTGAATATCGCGATTTGAAGTTACTGCTCGCTGCCAGATATTACTCATGAAAAACACGACTTGGGATATGTGTGTCACAATGAACGAATCATGTGAATCTTAAAAACATATAGTCACATCAGAAACATCATATGATCCAATGCTAAGGAATTAACTGAGTACCAATCGCACAGAAAATCTAAGGGTCAAATAGCTTTTCAGGTTATTACAGAAGTTTCGTCCTTTCAAGATTGTTTGCGCGTGTGTGTGTGTGTGTGTGTGTGTTCTGCTGTGGATAAAAATTCAACTATTTTGGAATATCTATTTGCATTAAGAAGAATCATTCCTGAAGACTGTAAGTAAATTTACATTATCATTAGAATTTCTAGACTACATACAAAAAAGTTGTTGTAAGCCTTTAACTCTCGTTTATTTTTAATTTATTTTTTAAAATACCGTTCGGTTTTTCTCTTCACGGTAAACTAAAAAAATACACCATTACCCAAACATTAGTAAATAAGATAACATTAACTCGAAAAGAGGTTGTCATTTGCCAATAATCTTTTAGTGATGTCACCTCAACTGATAGTGAAAACATTGGAGCAAAAAAAGATTGTATGTTTGAGGGACACTAGCATATAATTAAATTATTCAGAAAAGCCTAAACACACCGCCATCACGAATCCTCTAAGAATTCCCACCCTTCAACAGGAAAGAAATACCCCAAAATATATTGGAATTTTTTTTTAAACTTAAACCTAACAATTGATAACTGTAATTTCAATAATCAGTGCTTGTATGTTTAGTAAGTGTAATTCTTATACTGAATAGTTTTTTTTTCCATAAGAATAATCATAGGGTACATATTAGTGTATCCACATGGATACATTAGCGACTTTTCATGTCTAATGTGTGTGTGTTTGAGGCACAACATCATATAATTAAATTATTCAGAAAATCGAACACACGGCCGCCATTACGACTTACTCTAAGAATTCCCACCCTTTAACAGGAAAGAAATACCACAAACTCTATTGGAAAATTAGTACACCCATCTATAGACAACCAAACACAAACATTACGACAATGACAGATGTGTGTGTCACCCTGGGAAAATTCCAAGATATCTTATCTCAGAAACATCGCCCACAATTCCATAGCCAAACCAAAACACCTTGTGATATCACAGAGAGACATAAGTTCCTCAGAAATTTCCAAACACATAACGTCACAATTCTTATCTTTAATAACACCCACAAGTGTTTAGGCAAACCACACACACCACGTGATATCCCTGACAGATGAGGGCCCAGCGAAATTCCAATCATTCCAAAATCTATCATAACAAACATCCATATCACGATTCCTTATCATATCTTGATCTTGTCAGAAGTGTCCCACCAATCACAACACGATTCCTTATCCACTAATATATCTCCCTTTTCCATTCAAAACAACATCACTTATTTACAACTAACAAATGATGTCACTTTTTTACAAATAACAAATGACCACACTTATCTACATCTGAAAAGAATACACCCACGATACGATTCCTTATTTTATCCTGATCTTTTCACTAGTGCCCCACCAATCACAACATGAATCCTTATCTCTATCATTACCCCTAATTCCATACGGGAACCAAAACACAGGATCTCACGTTACTGGCACATATGTCCCTAGGGAAATTCCAAACATTTCAATCTCATGGCGTCACGTCCACAATGACGTCATCAAATGAACAACCAATCACGTCACGATTCCTTATCTTCTTTTGATCTTGTCACTAGTGGGACCCATACTACTAACCATGAATCTTTGATATCGAACTAAAGTACATCAGGAAATCCCCATTTAAAAATAAACCTTTATAAATGGGATTTCCTAATTACCTGAAAGAAAATTGGAAAATCCTCTTTAAAAGTCCCATCTCCAACACTCCTCCACACCTTAGTTAGCAACGTTTAAAATAAAAATTATGCAATTCGACAGCAGTAGCGAACAATAATAGTGGTTGCCCTCCCTCGTTTAACATTTTTGATGCAAAAAGAATGTTTCGCTTAAAATCTGTTTATCCGTTCACACGCTGTCTTCTGAAACGTCGCAGTGTACAATCTAAAATAGAGACGTTTTTTTTAAATCTGCTTGTGGATCTTCCCCATAAGAGAGGAATTTGTCATCACATCAAACAATCACTCTCTCTGTCTCGTGTGTGTGTGTGTGTGTGTGTGTGTGTGTGTGTTGGGGGGGTTTCTTCAATAATGGGTCGAGAAATGTTGTGTGCACTTAAAATTATCTAAAAATCGACAAATCTTCGAATTTCTGCTATTTTATCAAATTGCATCTCAAAATGCTTCAGAACACCGCAAAGAAATATCACTGTTAAGTTCTATAATAAAATATTTCCCGCCTGAGAAGTGGGCAAGGATTATGCCTTTTGCTTGACAAGACTTGGCTTCGATTTCAGGATCGGAAGAATCTTTATAAACACTTAAAGAAGTTAACCAATTTCCTATGGAGTGAGGGGGAAAAGAAATGGTTTCATGAGGCGAATTTTTCAACCCGTTAAACAGGATGAATCTCTTAGAAAGGATTAATCGCCATATCACAATATTATTAGTTTTCTAAGTAAACTGATTAGTCGTGAGCCATTGACTCCAACAGTTAAAAGCAAACGAGGATAGAGAAGAGTTGTTACACTTTTCGTGCACTTTTTAGACATAAAATAGATAAAAGGTATTCGCAGAGAGGTTTCTGAATTCATAATTGTCATTATTCAAATTAAACTATATGTTAAAAATCGTAGCGAGATGTTACTCACGTGGCCAATGTGTATGTTGCTATATGAATTCTCTCATAGCCTAATTCGTTAATATGCAAGTCTTTTATATATTCTGTCCATAATTAATTCATGATGAAACCTTGCATTTTATTACATTGCCCACTTCTTTAAATCCACGTACATAACTGTTGAATTCTATGTATAGCAGTTTAGTGAGTTGCCAATTTATTTCGTATTTTCTTTAGCTGTGTGAAATACTAGTCCTAATTTATGCCCCGTTGTTCTCTATATCTATGACATGTTCTTTTTCACGGATTTCTCCAGATCAACTCGTCTGTACAACGTAACAAATGCCGCAAGTACAGAAAAATTTGTATACCCCTATTCGTTGAAGAGGAGGATGACGAGGTGGTTTGCGCTCTTAGCAACACAGATATCTTTAGCAGTGGTCCAAAGACAATTTTTAGCTTGTTAGTTATCTGTAACATTATAATATAAGGTAAGAAAACAGCACCTTTATAGTTATCTTGTTGTTGTGTGTGCTCTGAATTATGTGATCGTCTATTTAAGATGCTATTGACAGTTTTGGGATTGTATCCAGTTTTAGCAGAATCCTTAAGACGTTACTTCTTTTTCTTTTTTTTGTAATCATTACAGAATAACGTCAGCACCCTGTGCTGGAGATTTTTTATGCTTCGTTTTTTGTGCTGATTGTATTTGTTATTTGCTAATCCTTTATAAAATGAAGACCACCAAAAATACAACTGTACGCCACATGCTTTCCATCGTCAAAAAGCATTACTGAAGCGGTGATAAAAGAAACCCAAATGTTGAGGTAAGAGATTCTACGAAGCAAACCTTCTATACAAAACAGAAAACCAGTCTCGTATTTCGTAAAAATCTGTTCTCCATGTCTCAATCGGCGAGATCACGCATCGCCTACTCGATTTGTCAAAACGGCATTTTCCCAATAGGAAATCGACTGCTTATTCACAAATACATCCTCCCGTGGTGCCGAAAGCAAGATGCAAATTTCGAGCAAGTTGCAGACAGCGAAACGAAGGAGGGAGCAGCTTTCAGATGCAGTATTGTTCGCATAGGTCCCTATTTACATTGACGTATATTCTTAACGACGCAAATTAAGTTCTTCTTCGCAATGTTTCTACTTCTGGCACATTTCTCTTTCACGTGCAGCAACTTCAAGTCCCATAGCTGTGGCCTTCCAATTTTTACTGTCACTCATTCGTGTAATTCCACTTATGTCTAATCATGCGCGAAGAAAAGTTTCCGCAACCGTCGTGGCCGTACTGCTGTCAGCGGAAGAGTCGTCGCACAGTCAGTAAAACACAATATCTCGGAGCTACGCACAGCATTCCAATCCAATCCCATGAAACACTGCGCACAAATATATTTAATACTGTAGTAAATGTCTGCTGCTTTTTTGTAATAGGGGTAGTTCCCTGCAGCGAAACTCGTGTTCACGCTCGCCATACAGACAGAGTGCAAACTCGAAATAATGTTTACTGGGGCGGACACGATTAGTTAGAAATTAATGCGAACAAGTGTGCAGAATGTGCTGCATCTCGTTTTAAAAGATGGCGTTGTAAAAGATAACGAACAAAGTGGATTGTTGCAGAATCGATCAATCACATTCCTTCCACACGCTTTTCTGATGCCCATTTGATTATGAATACGGAATTGAAATAATTTCTAGTAGGTGAACGCGTTGGGACTACTCGAGGCAGAGTAATACAAAACTAACTCTCTCTCTCTCTCGTCGAGAGCGAGAACAACACTTATTCCGATTTCTGAACGTTCACGACTGACACTATCAAGCAGCATATTTTATTTTTTAAAAGAGTAGAAATATTTTGATAATATCGTCTTTTCTTAATGCATTATTTCGATGGACTTGCAAACTCTTATTTCCAAAACTGTTGTTAGGATACGACGGTTAGTCCTTCCTGCTGCTACAAAGCTGATAGACCAGGCATAATTTACTACATCTGTAAACTTTACATGTGTGTGTGTGTGTGTGTGTGTGTTTCCTCCGTCTGGTCTATCATTTCTGTTGCAGCAAAATCCTTAATTTCTGTAGAAGAAATTAAGGATTTTGGAATTAAGGAATCATTCACCTTTGGCTGAAATGGACAATGTTTCCTCTTTCCTAAAACCCAGTTGTTTGCAGTAAAGGGTGATGATAAGAACAACTTTCGATAGAAATATTTTGCTAACACAATGTGGATCTCATTCCACTGTTTGAAAATCACACTAGAAACTGCTATAGCACATCCACTGATTCATTACTAGCTCCATTTAAAGTAAACAAAAACAATGCAACTTGTCACAACGCATTCATCCGTTCGCTAGAACTAAAAACAACGAAAATATTTCGTTGTTTTTAGTTCTAGCGTATATATATATATATATATATATACACACACACACACTCGTGTCTCTTTTTATGCGGATTTGAAGTTATTCGGTGCACGCCCAGAGATACGAGACCTTTCGACACTTCTGCGCATGTCAACAGAAGGAGAATCCATTCCAATAATAGGGTAATCCAGCGTTTCCCAAACTTTTCCTACTACGGAAACACTTCACAAATCCTGAAAATTTCATGGAACACCTTGATTATTTTGTAATATATTCATTAATTGTTAATTTAGCTAATATTTATTAATAATTGATAATTTATTAATAATTAATGAAATGTGGCCCAATGGAGAAAAAAAACACCGAAGAAAAGCAATTTCTTTGGAAATGAAAATTGCAATTTTATATCGCTTAGCAAAAGGAGAGGGATCTACGGCGATTGGTAAACATTTTAATTTCGGCGAATCTACTATAAGAGCAATTAAAAAGAATGAAGTCGCAATAAGAAAATCTGTCATTTCTGGCACAAAACTAACTACCAAATTATCATCGTACTCAAGAGATGCTTTATTAGAAAACATGGAACGAACGCTCATAATTTGGATTGAAGTTAATTCTTCAATCCAAATTGAAGTTTAATTCTTCAATCAATGAAGAATTCCTAATAATTAGTTATTTATATAAACAAAAAGCTCTTCGGTTTTTATGAACAGATGAAGCAATTGGAGCTGTCTACTTCCGCTTCCCAGACTGATAAAGAATTTGGGGCTGGCAAAGGATGGTAAACCGGGTTTTTAAAAAGGAATGCACTTCATAACGTGAAGATTACAGGCGAGGTTGCAAGCAGCCAAAATTTTTCAACAGACGTTAGTCAAAATTATTGAAGATGGTGGATATTGTCCCCATCAAGTGTTTAACGCTGACGCATTTTCTTCCACAACATGTGTTTTGGAAGAAAATGCCTAGTCGAACTTACATCGCAAAGTCTGAGGAAAAAGCAAGTGGGTTTAAAGCAAGCAAAGATCGAGTAACGTTGTTACTTTGTAGCAATGCATCAGGAGATCCAATGTTAAAACCCCTCCTAGTAAATCGATTTCTAAGACCACGTGCTCTAAAAGGAATAGATCTAAAACAGCTGCCTGTCCATTGGATGGTTAATACAAAGGCCTGGGTAACAACTGCTGTATTTACTGAATAGTTCAATAATTTCTTTGTACCAGAAGTGTAAACATACATGAAGCAAAAAACTCTCGACTTTAAAGTTTTATTAATTGTTGACAATGCACCAAGTCATCCGCATTTAGAACATCAAAAATGTGCAAGTAGCGTTTTTTCCACCCAATACAACAAGCATTATTCAACCATTAGATCAAGGCATAATTGCTAGTTTTAAAAAATATTACGTTAAGCACACTTTTAAATTTATATCGGATAAACTATAAAATGAATTATTTACAGCAACTGACGTTTGGAAAACATTTTCTATTTTGGAAAATGTTTTCCAACATGACTGCTTAAATCATGTTGCATCTGCTATCGTTGAAATAAGACCACAAATTTTAAATGGTTGCTGGAAAGCAGCTTGGTCTGGATGTATTGCAAACAGTGCAATCATGCAAACATCTACATTATCAGATGAAATCATTACATTGCCACATGAAATTGGTGGGGAAGGTTTTGATACATTTAGCCAGAACGATGTAGACGAATTGCTTGTGGATAATGCCTTAATTTGCGATGATATTATTGGATATCGATTAAATTTAGATATCGTCGAAGATCCAGAAAACGATAGTGCAATAAATTGGAACATTATTTTCTTGTTAATGACACAAATTCTGAACGAGCCTTTAAATTCCAGCGTGAGCTGAAGAACTGTATGTCTGGATATTGCGAGCTGAATTAAAAAATTAGTGAAACGTTTAATCACTGATTACATTGTCAGAAGAAAAAAATCAGCACAGAACGAGGGTGAAGCTAATTCTGTTTGTGAAGACCCATTGCCTTTCCCATACAGATCTGATGCGCTATCTCTTCTGGTGATGAAAGTGATTTTGCACCAGTTCGTAAACATTGCCGAATATTGTCTAATAGCGATGATAATTCTGATGACAAAATGTTTTAAAAAATGTTACTTTTCAATAAAATTAAATGAATAAAACTTTAAAACAAACTTAGGCATTCTTATTTTCCTGAATTTTCATAAACTTTTTTATGCGATTTTAGGTTTATTTTAATTCATTGCTTCGGTTTTATGCGGGTTTTAGAAAATTATGAAATGTAGTATCCCTGATTTTTCAACGTAATATATATATATATATATATATATATATATATATTTCAAAAACAAGTTTTATATAAAGAAGCTGAAGGTATGCATAGTATAGTCATTGTATTAGCTCAATTCCTTTTCCATCAAGGTCAATGTAAATACTACTTCGGCGAGTATCGCTTTCGACGGGAAGGAGCTAACTTAACGCAATGCCATTTTTAATAGTGAAAATAATTCTACGCTATTCACTGCTTGTGCTTCTTTGTATGTTACTGTACATACACGGTTTCAAGTCATCTTCTTCCGAAGAAAATCAATCGAATCGAATCACTTACTGATTTCATTGATTTAAAAAATCTGCTCGGGTTGACACGGAATCGGTCATTCACGGTACAATTTCTTTTCATTAGAAGATGGCCTCACAAATGCTGCATGCGTAAGCATATTCAGTTTCTTTTAACATGTGGAAAAGTGTTCGTTGGTACTGTCTGCATTCAGGAAATTAAACTGCTGTTACATTTGAATTTCCTAGGAAAATAACTTGATATAATGTCGTAATATTTAAGAAACGTAAGTTGGAATTTTTACCACGTTCACAAAAATGGAATAATAATAATAATAATAATAATAATAATAATAATAGTAATAATAATAATAATAATGGTTCTAAGGTTTTGAATTTTAGACGTCGATTTCTATTCTCTGTGGCGATGATTTATAGGTTGAATTTTTCAGTTCGAGTAGAATTTGTACGCCATCTCTGGAATTAAATTATTTGAATTTTTGATGACTATTAACACATACGCATGGACATCGGGCATGAATGAGACTTGACGCCAAACAAGAGACGACAGCAGAAAGAGGATAGCCATGGTTCCATTAATGAAAATCCTGGTTATCCCACGTTTCTATATGTTAGTGTGCAATATTAACTGAAACACTGAAAAAGAGGAATGTCAACGTTATTGTAATAAAGTAATTAAAGAGGCATATTACTGTACTCATAGTGTCTTGAAGTGTTGATTTTCTTTCATCATCAGAAACAATGTCTCATGGAAGACCCATTAATTTTGTCCCAAATTCAGACATTCTTTACCATCAGGTATTCCATTCAAAAAAAAGCGTAATTTATTAACCGTTTAGCCCGCATCGATTCCCACGAGAATTACATAAACAGATTCTTGTATTATTACTTATAGATCTTTAGAGATACTGACAATACGAGTGCAGCTTTCGAATGTAAACAATCAATGGAACGACATTTTATGTATTTCCCCTAGAACAAGGCTTCGCTACATAACGTAAATGTACCCACTAACGACCTCCACGAAATCTTTAACCTTTTCGCCTGCTACAAATCCATTAGTGGCCTTCAGAATGAGCATGCCCGCCATCCACCTCTCTGTAGCTCCTTTTACTAACCCGAACGTGCACTTCTGTCCAGAACTCTTAAAATTTTAAATGATACCCGTGTCCTATCCACCCGCAAAATGCGTTTAGAACACTTAAGAACAGTTGCCGTTCACTGGTCTTTTACTCTTTGTACACGCACACAATTACCTTGCATACAACTCATTTGATGATTTTTATTATCTTCACTTCTATATCGAACTGTGCATCACTATACCGCAAATTCATGCGGTCCCAGTACAGAACGCGAATCCACTCATTACCTAGTGTGGCTCCTGCACTATATCGAAAAGCTTTTTTTAATTCCGTGTAGAAGGAAAGTCATTTCAAGGCCATTTCTTTCCAACAGAAGTGTAATTTCTGTGAATTGTATTTGGACTCAAATGAAAGATATTTCCCTTTGAGCACAAATGCAATTCACCCTTTTCCTCTATACAGCAATCAAAAAGCCTTTACGCAGAAAAAAAGTTTAATATTTATGGTAATTCCACTGAAAACTGATACTGGGTAAAAGTCTAACTTCCGTCTGTATATTTCAACATCCTATAACAGTTGATATCTTGAGCGTGTGGAGAAGTGTTTCCGTGTTTACTGATGATTTGATAATCCAAAAGACGATTTCGCTCAGGCGTTTTCTATACTTATAGCATTTCTGAATAAGGATCCAACTAGTTACCAACACAATGAATAAATAATATAAGAAAGTTGAAATTTTCAGAACATACAGGAGAATTTCAAAGTTTATGACTCCAATTTATGCCATACTCTCCATTGCAATCACTTGGTTGCCTAGTTTTCAATTCGAAATTCGAAATTAGAAATTGTACGTTTCCTCTACTGAAATTAAATAATTTGAATTTCTAATGCCTCTTGACACCAACTATCAACTCCTTGAGAGAATCCGATTTGATCCCAAACGAATAAACTACTCGTGGTAATTCATTGACTTCCGAAGTTTTGTAGCAGAAAAGGGGTAAGGTATTCTGATTATCCTGCATTTATCTGTATTGTGTACTGTTAGTCTAAAATTACGGAAAGATTCTGTGACCGATTAAACCTCTTTCCTATTCTGCGACTCAACTATTTCCTAGCAATTCCAAATTAATCCCATGTTAATTGTTGTTAGCATCTGTAATTTCAGTCCTATACTTCTGGTACTCGTCATTTTGAGTGATAACTGTATAGCTTGCCTGAAACTGATTGAATTATTTTTATTTCTCTATTTGATTTTATATTATTATGCAGACAAAGAAATCCCACGACACGATTAACTGATCTCTATTGGGTATATAATCATGTTGTTCCTTTATCTCGTTTGAGACAATTTCCTAAGAAAATTGTTGATAAAAAATAATAATATAATATTAATTATATTAAAAAATAATAGCCTCCATTTACAGATACATTAAAGACAATGGATGGCATTAATTCATAAAATTATAAAGAAGCATGTGGAAAGAAATGTGCATTTTCACTATGTACACACATTCACTTTTTCAGAGTAAATATCGAATGTGTAATAGCTGTTTATGCATCCATCCTAATATTCACAGTTATTATGTTGGAAATGACCCGATGTTTAAACAGATCATTTATACAAACAATCCTTTCGAGCTATCAAACCTTTATTCCATCTACGGAAATAAATTCTTATGGCATTCTCTCCGAACGACCAAAAGGAGATTGTTCGAAATATCTTGCAGTAAATATCTCGATGGTAGGGAGAATAAGTTTCTTATTCGATAAGTTGATGTTGTATATAAACCTTTATTTCCATGCGTAAAACTGCCTAGGATTTGATCGGAAACTTCCAGTACTGAGGGTAGCAATGCTCACATTTCATCTTTGTTTCTGTGCTGGCATTTCTTTATATAGTTTTATTCACGATGGTCATATCCTCATGATTCATTTTATTAATGCTTCTTAGGTCGATTTGGATAATTCAAACTGCAATTTTGAGGAGTTCCACATGACCTCAGTTGTTCATTTGTAAGTCCAAACCAACTATAATTCATATGGGGATTCTAGTTCATTTAAGACGAATATGATTCTGATAACAGGCTCTGTTATTTGGTTCTTTAAGAATGTCTGCTAAGTCTCTGAACAGCAATGGTTCTTTTGTCGGATGTATGTCGTGGGTACAGCTGAATACGTTGTTTTTTAAGTTCAAACTATAGTACTGGATTTGAAGGCATTTTCCAGTATTCTTTTGCTAGAAGGAGAAAACCTTTCAGGCCTCACGTCAGAATTTTCATCAGACTAAGTCTTACTTTTTAATTTTCTTTTTAAAGAAGAGCATGAAAAATGTTTCTTTGACCCACAGCCCTCTATACCAATGAGAAAAACAAATTGTCGACGTACTTCAAATCCTTTTAGAAGAGGGAGTTGGTGCTGAGAATATTTATGCTTTTACATCTTTTGGTGCGGTTGATATCCGGTTGTCTAATGATCTTACAACTAGAGACAAATTGCTTTTGGGTTTTCATATAACGAGCCAACTTGTAGCAATTAGTAACTGATCACTGGATGTCAAGTGTAATTTGATAAAAATTGAGATTCCTAAATACAATATTCTGAAATCTGTGAGATAATCCGTAGTCTCTTCTAAGCGGCGTAATGTCAAGGACATACGTTCAAAAGAAGCATGAGCAGAAAATAAAAGAGTGGAGATCAGGATCATTGCGCGTTCACATTCACTTCTTCCAGCCAGGGAGTCAGAAGGACTAGCAGAATTGCACGTGCGATGATTTTTGCGACATCAAAGGCGAAATGTGTCTTGTCGGTAGCCAATGGACTGCAAAACATCAAAAAGGAAACCAATCAGTGACCACACAACCACTCATATCATTACACTAAGAGAATGGGGAAATGAAGGAGTGCTCACTATAGACCTAGATGAATTTAATAAGAGAGAGAGATTCAAATAAGGTCTAGGTACCTTATTGGAATCAATACTTATTTTTAAGTACTAGTAATTCAAGGGTTACTGGTACTTAAATTTTTATGGCTCCCATCCACGAAAGATTTTTTTAGTAAATGTATTGCATTCATACCGTGGGCGGGCTAAGGATTTAAGCATATCCTCTACATTTCATTAATCTCACACCCCCCCACCAACCCCCCCCCACACACACACCCTACCTACCACTTAAATACCTTTTTTTTTTTCCTAGATGAACAGCCTTGAGTAGTCGTTGGATCTTTCCACTAGCTGTCCCCCAGTTAAAGAACTTGGACAGATGAAGGAAGTCTTTTACGGTTCCTGGTTGCTAATAATTCCAAATTACTCCCACGTTAATTGTTGTAAGCATCTGTAATTTCAGTCCTATACTTCTGGTACTCATCGTTTTGAGTGATATCTGTATAGCCTGAAACTGATTGAATTATTTTTATTTCTCTATTTGATTCTATATTATTATGCAGACAGAGGACACGATTTAATCTGGATAAAAAATCAACAAAATACTTAACAGTTAGATTTAAGAGTACACTTTCTACGAATAATTGTCTCGACAGACACTTTAGCAATTTACAACTGATACCAGCAAGCGAATCCTAATATCAGGTATGCCCACCTTTGGCTTTGATCACCTTCTGCACCCTTTGAGGGAGGCTTTCCACCATTGTGCGGCAGACAGGTGGAATTTATCTCAATTCCCCATCAAAGCAGCACTAAGATCAGCGACAGATCGAGGACGTGCTGCTCTGAACCTCAATCGCGGCTCCAATTCGTCCCACGGGTATGCGATGGTTTTTAGGTAAGGCTTCTGTGCAGGCCAGGGCAGTCGTTTAAAACCCATCTCTTCATTACATTCCATAAGAACTGCAGCTTTTTTGGCATGAGGATTTTTTGTCGTCTTGACAGTAACACGGATCCGTTCCATAAAATCTCCATAGTGTAAGCAGCATCTGATTATCCAGAATGTCAAATTACTGAGCTGCCTTCGTGGAACCACGGACAACAAGCAGTTGTCCCACTCCAACCTAGCTGAATGTTCCCCACACTAATACTCGCCCACCACCGAACTTTACTGTGGTACATCACACTGTGGTAACAAGCGTTCACCAGGCTTCCTCCGCACCCATATCCTGCCATCCGACTGAAAACAGGTGAACCTTGATTTATCGCTCCAGAGTGCCATTTTGCACTGGTTAGTTGTCCAGTTCACAAATTCTTTCCATTACGCCAGACGAGTTGCCTTGTTCGTTGTTGTGATGTTCGGTTTGTGTACCACTGGTCTTCTGGGTAAACCCAGTAAATGGAGTTCTTTACGTACAATATTAGTGCTCCCCAGTGGCGTCACGTGCCCATTTCGGTTGGGTGTGGTCATGGCTTATGCAATCCGCGCTACAAAATTCACGTCGGTCTGACCGTATGATTGCAATTTTATCGATATATGAAAGTTTCAAGAGTGTATAGCACATCAGTGTCCATCTTAATTGGTCTAATTCATTTAATTGTAGAATAACTTTGAATACTTTAATTTATAAATTAATGTTAACCAATCTGCGCAGAGTGGGGGACAATGTGTTTGTTTTAAGATATTAAAACAAACACATTGTCTATTAGAAAACAATAACGAAGGAGAATGCTATATTTGGTTGGTATACTTGAATTACTCAAAGGTGTAAAATTTGGAAAAGAAGGATGAGGCTTACCTCCTTCGACTAATACTGTTTCCCATTGTAAACATGGGAAAAAGTTATAAATTTATGTTATATATAAAACTTTACCTACCACGTCAGTTCACACTTCACGCACGCAAAACAGATGAAAATTAGAAAACAAAAACAGCAACTGATGACAAATGACAACATTCAATTAGATTGGTTGACACAACACCCAATCACAGTCTCTAGCCGCTATTGTCTTAGAGCTCACCCTGCCTTGCCTTTTGGACGGATTAAAACCACTGGATAGCTAAGAATTTGACCCGCTGCGCGATCACTACATCTTTTCATAGGTTTGAAATATGTATGTATTTTGAACGCACACCTGGCTATTAACGCCAATGTAATGCAATGTTTACTCGTTGAAAAGCGTCCTCTTTATGAAACATTAGTATATTGTTTTTACTTTTGGAATCACGCGAAGTCCGGAAATAGTTAGGATAGTCTTTAACGGGAATAAATGCAATAATATAATATCGGTGATATTGCTATTCGGTGGATGCGCACCACACGCCCTGATTATTCGCCCCTGGCGCTTACTATGGTTTTCCTGGGGCTCTGGAACTCATAACGGATGATCTGTGCCGATTGTAGCCGGTTTTTGCGTGCCACCGCTTTAACACCCTCCTCCTGCCAGTCATTTTCAGCGACCTCCCTGGGTGTTTTCCTGCACTAGTGATGCAAGAACGTCTCCATTTGTTGATCACATTGCCAAATGTTGATTTGGGATACTCCATTTGAGTGGCAATGGTACGTATGGACATGCCTCCAATGTGGCAGCCCACGATCACACCTGTCTCGAAGTCACTGAGTTCACGTCGTGTTGCCATACTACCTGTATACAACTGCTACGATGAAATACTGCTTCCTACTATTTGTACACCGGTTTTTATATTAACAATCCTGGAATGATCCATAACTTCCAATAAGAGGGCTGTCCAGACAATTATTGGTAGATAGTGTATATTGTGTAGATACAATGCTGTTATATAATTTGTTTATCAAACAATGGATAGAGTAGAGAGTGATATCAGCACCGGAAACAGTGCTCACGGGATGTAGCATGATAATTTTGCTACTTAAAGCCTGCAAGTTACAAGTCATCTCAGAAAAAGCGGTGAAAATTATTTATCGCCTAAAGACGCTCAAAAATTGGGAAATAAAACAAATATGATAGACTAGGAGCGAAAGAAAGAAGAAAGACCGAACTACAATGTTATTTCTGTGCGACTCCGACAATCCCATAATGTTGATCAATCACACACGCTAGATAATTAAACTTCTGGCTGTTCTACTGAGACTTATTTCATAAGACGTAAGAATACGAGTAGATGAGGAAAGAAAGGTGAATTCGAGGAGCATGGCTTCTTTTTTATCACTATTAAATATTAAAAAAAAAAAAAGGACTACATGCGTCTCAAATTCAGTTAGCTCAGTTGTTTTCGAGATCGTCCGTCTTCTCTTTTCGAATTGGTATCCGGTTCTACTTTTCTGTTTATCTGGCACTTTATTCGTTCTATATTTTTCCATTCCTCGATTTCGGATACCATCATTTAGTGATTGCATCCGAATAATCACATTTTTCTGATTTGTGTGTTCTCGACTTTGCTTAATAGTGTTTGGTCTTTAATTCTAATCATCTTCAGCTTCATTTCACCCCTCTAAATTTTATACTTTCTGCACAGTTACGTTAGTAGTTGTCCGGCTAAACCTAAAGAAATTTTATTCCTCATCAGAATTTACTAGAGACAATATCTTAGCCGACTGTTACAACATCCAGATAGTCCACTAGTCCACTTATAGACAAGTGGACTATCTGGATGGTACAACATCCAGATAGTCCACTTGTCTATAACACTTGATCTTGTGATCGGTTTGAGGCAGCAGTAGTTTTTTCGTTCTACTCCTAAATTAATTAATGGGTTGATGATGGTCAATATTTACCCTCTCCAAATCGAGTCAACCCACCTTCCAATGGCATGGCACATTTTCACAAAGGGAACACTGCGAGAGTATTACCTCCATATACACTGGTGTCCAAAACCAAAGGATGAACACTATTTCTGAAGATTAGAACCGCAAATGCAGACGGATTTGCGGTTCTGTTATTTTCAGTCTGTACCAATTTCTATAACCGGCCTGGTTGGTCGAGTGGTTAGCGTAGCCGCTCTCCAGCCAAAAGGCTGTGGGCTCGAATCCCGCCGTGGGCATGGATGTTGGTGATTGTCTGTGGAAACACTAGTGGTGGTGGCGGGCGGTAGATGGCGTTGGTGTAGTTCGTGGATTGAGTGGCGGAGACAGAGAGATGTAGAGTAGGTGTCCTCCGTCGATGAGTCTTTGAACTTCCTGGAGGTATCATGTAATAATAATAATAATAGCACTCAACAGGACAAAAGGCAAAAGGTTGGGTTAAACAACTGTGTGTGTGAAGGAAGCTTTTCTCTTGAAGGAATAAAGTTTTAAACTTGGATGTTTGTAATGTCCCAAAGATATCATCTAGATGATTTCACGTTGATAAGAATTATTGGAAAGTTTGAAGAAGGCGACAGAATTAATGATATTGCCAGAGGGTTTGGAATCTCACACAGCGTTGTATCCAGGCTCTGAGCAGAATTTCAAACCAATGGAATGCGTTCCAGACGTTTTCTAAGAGGTCGCTCGTTTCAAGCAAGGCACGCGAATATCTCGACAAACTGTGGCAAGACGTCTGCGACAAGTAGGCCTATACGCAGAAGGCCTGTATTCTGCGTCCCATTATCCCTAGCTCCTCGTAGAGCACTTTTTTCAGTGGCGCTGTATCAAAAAAAAAACTGGACAACACACCAATGGACTAATGTACTCTTTAGAGATGAGAGTCATTTAACTCTTTCCTCTGATTCTAGATGACACTTGATCTGCATGAATGTGGTACTACTTACCACCGCGAGAATTTTCTTGAAAGGAATAGAAATGGCGATGCTTGGGGAAGGCATTATGCTTAATGGATACACCGAGCTACAAAGTGCTGGAAAAAGGAATTATGACTGGTGTATGATATTGAAACGAAGCTCTTCATTAGCGAAGAATTCATTTCGTATGGATGACAATGCTATGCCACATCGTACAAGAGCAGTGGACATACTTCTGGAGTCCGAGTATATTAATCGAATCGAGTAGTCAACACGCTCCCCAGATCTCAATCCCATAGAACACGTTTAGGACGTAATAGAGAGATGCATTGCTGCTCAGAGGGATATGGCCTGATTTGCTAATCAGGCCTTATCCCTGCTCTGAAGGAGGAGTGGACGAGTTTGCTTACGGAACTCTTGAATCACTTCCTGCTAAGCATGTACCAACGTGTTGAGAGCTGCATCGCAGTTCGGGGTGGGCACATTCCCCACTAAGATGTTGCTCCGCATAGTTTTTTTGTAAGCACTGTACAATGATTCCTTAATTACGTTCTTAGAGAATTTGTAAAAAAGCATTGCAATTTAATTTCTGCGAGGTTTATAACATATTTTTGTGTAATTTAATCTAATTAATTTATATAATATAATTAAATATAATATAATTTATTATTATTTTGTGTTAATATAATTTACGTTGGCAATAAATCCACATATCCACATAAAACTCGCTTTTGGATATCAGTGTATGTATATCTTTCCTAATTAGAGGAAACGCCATCTAGACCTATAGAGTAGATGTCTTTCATCGCCCCTGCTTATTAGTGGTGAAAGGCATCGTCTTCTTCCTTGTTTCATCTCCAGTTTCTGTCCCCTATTTCTTTTCACATGTTGCGTTGCTGATGATGGACTTGCTGGGTATGCTCAACATACACTGTTGCTAATAAACTAGGAAGTCAGCATTACTCCATCCGATAAACCAGTTTCAGCAGACTGGCTGCTGGTGAACATGATGGTAATGCAAATACTGGAGAATTCCCGATCAGCTGGCGAAGAATCCTGCTGCTTTTCATACAGCTATGTGCCAGGTCATGTCTGGAGGAAGTCCAAATAAGCAGTGTTCCGAAGAGGGTGGGGAGAAAAATTGTTGAATTTCTTTGAAATTGTTACATTTGGACTGGATACTTAACACACCCTGTTGTGAGAACTATGTGCGCAACTTCCTCACTTCAGCTGCATGCTCGTAATCTTTAATTTTTCCCCACAAACTGCCAAGAAAGATTACCAAACAAATGCTAGTGTAAACAAATCTTCCATAAAAATAATATAAAAAAATCACAAAAATATGAACGATACCACAAAAATTGCAAAACACAACAAAAATATGTGCGAAAAATTCAAAACGACATCAAAATCCAATAAAAACAGTTGATTGTATACAGAAGAGGGCAATGAACATAAAAAGTGAGCCTCTCTTCACTCAAAAACACCGTCCATTATGTACCCATAGACTCTGCTTATGAATTGTCTTTGTAAACGCACTTTTCTAATTATTATTATTATTATTATTATTATTATTATTATTATTATTATTATTATTATTATTATTATTATTATTATTATTATTATTCCGAGCAACTCCAAGGAGTCGACAGACTCATCGAGGGAGGCCCTAACGTCATGTCACGAACAACTATTCGACATTCACACAGCATCTGTCGTACCTCGCCTTGAACTCATTGACAGTCATAGCACCCACAACAGATTATGGCAGCTTATTCCACTCATTCACTACTCTCCAAGTAAAAAACCTAGCTCTAACATATCTGCTAACCACATTCGTGCCCAGCTTCCATGTATGGCCCCTAGTCTTCCCACCACCAGTCCTATTCTCAAAAATATCTTCTGGATTAATCTTATAGAAACCCTTCAGTAATTTGAATGCCTCAATCATATCACCCCTTTTCCTCCTATCGACCAATTTTTGCAACCCACAAATCTTCAACCTGTTCTCATAAGGTTCATTCCACAGACCTGTTATCATTTTGGTCACTCGACTCTGGATCCTCTCTACCTCCTCCCCATCAAGAAGAAACCCTGGCGCCTATATCTGGGCATAGTAGTCTAGATGGTGTCTTATCAAGGCTCGATACAGAGGAACAATAACTTGTTTCTCTCTGCTTGTTCAAGTATTTTTCAGAAGCCAAGTGATTTTATGAGCAGATTTAGCCACTTTAGCAATGTGCCCCTAAACTTCAATTCCCTATTCACCAACATTCCCAAATCCCTGGCCTCATCAATCTTCTGGAGTACAGTTCCACCAATGTGACATACTGCTGCTAATCTTTTCACCCCAAAATGCATAACCTTACACTTTGCCACATTAAACTGACATCCATTTTCCCTAGCCCAGTCCTCCAAACTATCCAAATCATCCTGCAAAATTTTGACAACCTGTGCACTCACAATTGCTCTACCCAACCTTGCATCATCAGCAAACAAGTGAACACTTTCTCTCGGATCCTTTCCTATATCATTGATGAACAAATTGGAAAGTAGTGGTCCAAGAACAGAACCCTGCGGCACGCCACTAGTCACAAGCCGACTTTTGGACTCAACTCCTGAATAAACCACTCTCTGGTATCGCTTCATCAACCATCCTCCTATCCATCTCGCCAACCCTATATCCTTCCCCATCTGCTCCAGTTTACTGATTAGAGTTCCATTCGGTATCCTGTCAAAGGCCTTTGCAAGGTCGAGTAGAATCACTGTAAACCCATTACCCTTATCCAGTTCAGCAGTTACTGTGTTATAAAACGTGAGCAAGTTACTGAGGCATGATCTACCTTCACAAAACCATGTTGTCCCCCATACAATATCCCATTTTCATCTATTCAATCCTGAATTCTTTTCTTGACTAATTTATCCAAGACCTTGACAACGATTCCTGATATGCTAATCGGTCGGTAATTTACAACAGCAGTCTTGTAACCTCCTTTATGCAGTGGAACTATTTCCCCCTCTTTCCACCCACTCGGGACTAACCCAGACCCGAGACTCAAATTAAACAAAATAGTCAAGGGTACTGACAATTCTTTAGCCGCCTCACGTAACACGAGCTGGTATACCATCCAATCCCACGGATGTAAATACATTGAGGTTTTGCAATAGACTACTCACCTCCACTTCATTCACCACAATTCCTGTATAATCTATTGGTTCATTCATTTCTGCAATGTCACCACCTGGATGATATATTCTTGCAAAGTGCTCGCTCAGTAACTCAACTATATCAACTGATTCGGTTACCTCCCTATCATCGGCATTCTTTAAAATCATTCAGCCATATACATTTTTTTTCTTTTACTTGCAACATATCGAAAATACTGTTTAGGATTCTCTTTAGCCTGCATGGCCAATGTTCTTTCGTAATCCTTTTTTGCTTTTCTTACCAGACTCGTTACCTATCTGGCCTGCACTTTATACCATTCATGTGCCTGCCGGTTACCTTTCTCCTTAAATTCCCTCCATATTGTTTCTTTTTTTGCAGCTCAAGCTTAATGGTGTGATTCATTCATTAATGTTATGCAAAACAAATTTATTTCTTTATAACTGTCTGATTTGTCATCTCTCTTTTCCTGAACATTAATATTAAACTCTTTTTTAACAGTCATATTTTTCTTTAGGTATTTGAAATAAAATCATTTTTCTGCTATAAGAAAATAAATATGGTTACAAAATGCATTTTGTATCAACTAAAAAAATAAAAATAATACTTGTTAGTAATCCTACTTACATAAAAGCGCACCGCGCGTGTGTGCTATCAAATCAGATAAAAAAAAAAATTTCTCCCTGAGGGTTTTTGCTGACTTATGGTGGTAGTTCCGATGTAAACGTCTTGATTAAAGCATATTCTCGTACACAAGGACAAACGAAGAAACAAATCCAAACACGGAGACTTTCGGCTAAATAAGTAAAGTTTGCGCAAGTGTCGACACAAAATGAAATAACAACAATTTCATCTTACTCTTGTGAAACACTTTACAAAAAAAGCCACTCATAAACAAAACAAAAACTTTTCCATATTCTGAGAAACAGACGAAGAAAAAATCTTTTTCTTTTCAAAAGTGACAGTTAAAAGAAAACACAAAACCAAATAATGGGGAAAAAAAAGGCAAGTTAACAGACCAAGCAACCAGATTCGGGTTTGAGATAGCACACAGACGCATATAATTTGCCTATGCGAATCCAGAGGCATGTAAATGCTTATTTTAATGCACCATTAACAAAACAAGACTTCTGTTGATTCTAATGACAATACTTCAGTGACATGCATTCATCTTTTCAAATAATAACTGCATTCATCTTTTCAAATAATAACTGCATTCATATATGTCACTGAAATATTGTCATTAGAATTTACACACACATTCATAGACATTTCTGTGCAGGTTCACAAAAATATTTGCATTAGTCACAATTACATTGATATTTAACTGACCTCTTGATCAGCATCTTATTAAACGATATCCAGTAAACGAATACCAATGTTTCATTCTCAGAGAAACAAGACAAACATATTCCGCAAGACACATTCACGTCTTGTATTTTCGCAATAGTAGTTATTGTTAAAATAATATCATCTTCCTTTATGGAATAAGTTGAAATGTGATAAAACTCTTCCATAAATGTACATTATTATTTACATGGGGTTTCATGTTTTTCCACTGGCGTCAGACATCCGCAATAAACGGAAAATTAATCGCAATAAAGATTCCATCGACAAACTCAATGAAATTTATATGCTCGGGCAGATGGAAAAAAATCAAAGTGAATACTGATCGCTAAATTCTTTAGATGAGTAATTCGAGAAGACGAGACATCTCTAGATGTAATTTTACTATTTTGCTTCACAGTATTTGTCAATGACTAGCTAACTCAATTAAGCGAATCGGCAAGCATAAGATTTTTTGATGTGTTCTACGGTTCTCATATGAATTACTACAAGAAAATGAATGTCCCTCTCTCTGTCATAATAAGTGCGAATAATGAATCAGATCGATCTGCTTGCAAATAAGATTCAGAAGATGACAGTAAAAACTATCTTCATCCTAAGATATCCTAAAATAATACAGCATTTTTACGGGCAGATATAGGTAATAGGGAAGCACGTGCCAAATTGTGTTCATAATGTTTTCTGCTCGAGGACCCGCTCACTGGAGAGCGAAAGGAAAACGCATCGTTAGTTATTCATGAGTACTACGATGGGATTTCTTAGCATAATTCATCCCTCGAAGGAATTCCGCTCGATCATAAAGAAATTCTCACTGAAATCCACTCAGCATCTTTTTATGATAGCCTAGAAGTTCTTTAACTTTAATGACTGCAAAGAACTTAATGAGTGTCACATTTCCCGTTATTTTCCCCCTTCAGAAACCGTAGAATTAACTGCTGTGGATCATTCAAATTGCCTCCAGTGAAAAAACAATCATTTTGAGGATATAATTGTGTCGCCTTTCGGCACTCCTTGCGACACTAATTTATAATGACCACATTCAAGCAACCATGATGTAAAGAACAGCTTAGTTTTCTTTGCATCTCCGATGGAAAACGTAGGATTGGGGGGGGGGGCTCCAGTTTAGAGAAATAAAATGTTTAAAAACTGAGTTATTTTTACAACTCTTTTTTACTTAATTACGATGAGCACACTGCTTTACAGTGTGCTCATCGTAATTAATATGGCTTGAATTTACCAAAACAAAACTTTTTTCACAGGGATAAGCATATCTCTCTGCAACATGCTGCGCTTTTAAGAATTTGTCCAAGCCACTATGAAGTAAGTATATCATTTCTATTCACTGCCTGTATTTTCAAGCTGGTTTTGTATTATTGTCATTTGGGGTTTAAAACGAAGGAATTTCCACTTTTCTGAACAACTGTTTTATTTTTAATAACATGTCTTTCAGCTGTTCGCATTTGACTGAAAATAGCGATAGGGGTTTTAATAACCCACGAACACAGTACCACGTAAGAAAATGTTAGGAACAAAAATAATCTGGAAAAAAAAGTCATTTTATTGAGCGATCAACTTATAGTATACTTAGCATACTAAGCCAGATGGATGAAAAGTGGAGAGAGAGAAAACTTTACCTTCGTTAAAGGCGAGTGTTACACACTCAGCATAATCAATCATATGGATTAATTATGCTGCTTAATAGAAAAAAATAATAGTTCATTAACAACACATAAGTAAAATTATAATCCTCTGAAACCTCCAGAGAGTCAAGGACTCATCGAGGGAGGCTAAACATCACCCAGATTAACAGTCACACTTTACATTCCCTTAAATTATTTCACACTACACGCACTCAATGCTTCAAAAGGTAAACTATTCTACTCATTCACTCACTGTCCTAGGAGAAAAATCTAGCCCCTTTCTTTACTGCGAACAAACTTATCTTGCATGAATATCTCCTTATGCTCTCCCGACATTCCATATAATGAAAAACATCATTAGAGATATCCTATAACACCCATTCAGAAGTTTGTAGACTTCTATCATCGTCATCCTTTGCTGGCCAGCGTCTATAGTCCACATACTCGCAATCTTTCATTATAATATAAATAACGTAAAATCAATGTAAATTCTATAATCCCCATACACCTTTGTAGCTCTTCTTTGCACCCTGTCAACACCTTTATTTCCTTAGAACCCAGGTGGCCAAAAATGTCCAGCTGCAGTCTTATCAAAGTAAAATGACTTCCTTCTGTACAAGTAAAATAACTTCAGTATCCTTAAACGTCAAGGTTCCCTTCAACAACTATCATCAGAGTTATATTTGGTGGAAGTTTTGCTACATGATCTTTGAACTTCAAATACACATCTCCCATCACCGCAGGACCACGCTAATATTAATGACGCAGGAAAACTCATAATACCAAACTGCATAAACTTACATTGCACTGATAGCCATTTTCATTTACCCAAATTTTCAGCCTATTCAAATAAATTTGTAAGAGCTAGATATCAGTAGCATCCCTGATAGCCCTACTTATCTTTTAATCATCACCACACAATTTAACATCTCCTGTTAGATTCTTCCTAATGTCATTAACGTATAGATTAAATAAAATAGTCAAGGACTGATCGCATGGAGGGCAGGACACTGGTCAACATAAATCTGGTAGATTTACACCATCATATTACCCTTTTTGATACCTGTCTTTTGATACCTACATCCACATGTAGAATTTTCAACCATCCACGTGTATGGTTTTGAAATAGTGATATTTCAAAACCATATTCTCCAGTTTATGCAACATCCTTTCTTGTAATAGCCTATCAAAGTATCATGGTGTGTCCATTTCCTTTATCCATTCGGGCATGACTTTGCTCAATTTGCTTATATTTTATAGGAAATATGAACAAATTGCTAAAACATGACTTCCCAAAAGTAAAAACACGCTGTTCCTTGCAGAGTATAGCTTGTCTGTCTACCCATTTCTGTATGCGAGTTCTTACCAACCTCTCTAAAATCTTTAGCACCGCACCGGAGATACTGATAGGCTGGAATCTAGACAAAATGGTTTTGCTAAAAAACGTTTAATTTTCTTGACCAAAAAGCTCTGGAAATGCTTTTATTGGGATTATATTGATCAAGTGCATAAGCACTTGATATGCACTTGATCAATATAATCCCAATAAAAGTATTTCCAAAATGGTTTTGCACTACCTTGTAAATCGGAACTATATCATATATGTTGTTTCAAGGATACTTGCGACATAAGACTGAATGATATAATCACGTAATCACAAGAAAGATATTTATTTAACCAAATATTTTGGTCTGGAAATAGCAGACCATCGTCAGTGGTATTACAAGAACAGTTTAAAAAATACAAGCTACAATACTAACAATAGATCGTTAAAATTAGAACAGGCCGCGTGATGTTATATCACTAAGTATGAATGCAATATTTTGAAGTAGAAACATGATTGAATTTGCTATTAAAAAAAATTAATTAATGAGTAATCTTGATTAGACTTTCCTAGATTTTTGATATAGATATGCAGATATTCAGGTTGGGGCGATGGAGCAAGGCCTCCACGCTTTCCTTGAACAAACGTTCGAACCTATAATGGGATCTATGTAAGAGGCGAGTCCTGGACCAAACGATGCTGTGGTCAGTTTCAATCCCGTGTTGAGCCAATCCAGACTTTTCAGGTTTGTTGTGAAGAATGGATGATTGAGATGTTCTTGGATTCTTTTTTCAAGAGAACGTCCAGTCTGTTCAAAATAAGAGAGATCACAGTTGCACGGAATTAGATAAACTCCAGGAAGAGATAAAGTTGAGCGTTTGTCTTTAGGAGAAGGAAAATGAGAAGACAATTTGTTAATAGGTGAATACGTAGTTGTTAAATCATATTTCTTTAAAATTCTTGCGATAGGTTCTGAAATACCAGAGATATAAGGAATAGGCACTCGACGTATTGAAACTTTGTTGTTTTGTGGAGGATTATAAGAATTGAGAAGACGTTGAGTACTTTTTTCAGAAAAGCCATTGAATTTCATATGTTGTTGGATACTAGAAAATTCTTTCTGTAGATAATCAAAAGTAGAACAATTACTTTTGGCTCTTCTAATGAGGTATTTTATAATTCCTGTTTTTTGACATGGATGATGGGCTGATTCTTTAAGAATATAACGACCTGTGAATGTTGGTTTACTGTATTCTGTAGTCGTAAGAATATTTGAAAGTGATCGGATGAGGAGAACGTCTAAAAAAGATAACTGGTTGTTTTCTTCTAATTCCATAGTAAACGTTATGCGATGATGCAAGGAATTAATACTGTTTAAAAAGGAAGGTAAAGCGTTTTTGCCGTGAGGCCAAAGAGTAAATATGTCATATATATATCTTACCTAAAAAGATGGTTGAGGGAAAATAGATGCGAAGAGGACTTTTTCTAAATGTTCTAAATAAAAGTTGGCTAAATCCGGAGAAAGAGGACTTCCCATGGCCGTTCCTTTTACTTGGCTATAAAATTTGTTTTGACATACGAAATATCCAGAATGTATTATGAAATCGAATAGTTTTTATAATATCTTGAGGAAAGATGTCAGCAAGTAATTTTAATGTTTCCTTGAGAAGTACATTGGTATATAAAGATTCTATATCAAAACTAACCATAAGATCTGTAGGTTGTAATGAGACATTTTTTAATTTTTCTAAGAAATCTGAGGAGTTTTTTAAAAAAGAATTAGAGTTGTCAATGTAAGATTTCAATAATTTAGCTAGATATTTGGCTATACGGTAAGTAGGAGAATCAATACAATCTACTATTGGATGAAGAGCATAGTCAATCTTATGGATTTTTGGAAGGCCATAAGATTGGCCATCATTTCAGTAGATTTCATAAGATTTCATTTCAGTAGGTCTTGCAAAATGAGTTTTAAGTCTTTCAATTGTAACTTTATCCAAACTGATGACTTCAACAAGGAGAGAATTTAATTTCTTTAGTTGTCTGTTGGTTGGATTATAATCAATTTCTTGATATGTGGAGCGATCTCGAAGCAAAAGAGAACGTTTTCTTCTGTAATTTGCTGATTCCATAACTACTATTGCTTTTCCCTTGCCAGCTTTAGTGATAATGAGTTGATTATTTTTTCTCAAGGACTGTAAAGATTTCATTTCAGAAGGAGATATGTTGGAATGAGGAAGTTTAGCCTTAAGTAGAGACGAAGCGACTTCTAGTCGAAGAGCATTAGCTTTATCACTGGTTAGATGATTAAGATTCCTTTCAATGTTAACTAGGAAATATAGATATGGTATTTTATTTGGAACAATAGAAAAATCATGTCCTTTTGACAGGATGAGGGTTTCGCTTTTAGTCAAAGGACGTCCGGATATATTTACAATCCAATTATCTGGAGTTATGAATGGCTTGGATTGTCTAGACGAAAGAGCTTCATATTTACGGTTAAGATATTGACTTAGTTTATTATAAGCACGTTGAGTAGAACGTGTAGCCGCAAATCAGAAATTTGATGACTGTGAATAGCAAGGTCACGTTTAGCAACTTTAAGTTGATTAAGGATTAGAGATAAACTAGTGTTCCGGTAAATATTATCAGCTCCAGGAGATTTTATTATTTCTTTAATCTTAGCGAAATTGGGAATAATCTTGTTGTCGCAGCACTTTTTTAAGAAATTAATCTTTGCTCGTAACCTACCTTGTATAACTGAAAGTTTTCCTAATTTACAAGTTATTTTGGTAGCATTTTCCCCGTGAAGGATAAGAATTTGTTGTTTCAAGGATACTTCTGACATAAGATTGAATGATATAATCACGTAATTACAAGAAAGATATTTATTTAACCAAATATTTCGGTCTGGAAATAGCAGACCATCGTCAGTGGTATTACAAGAACAGTTTAAAAAATACAAGCTAGAATACTAACAATAGATCGTTAAAATTAGAACATGCCGCGTGATGTTATATAACTAAGTATGAAACGGAATATTTTGAAGTAGAAACATCATTGAATTTGCTATTAAAAAAATTAATTAATGAGTAATCTTGATTAGACTTTCCCATATTTTTGATATACATATACAGTCATTACGATTCAGGTTGGGGCGATGGAGCAAGGCCTCCACGCTTTCCTTGAACAAACGTTAGAACCTATAACGGGATCTATGTAATAGGCGAGTCCTGGACCAAAGGATGCTGTAGTGAGTTTCAATCCCATGTTGAGCCAATTCAGACTTTTTGTTGTGAAGAATGGATGATTGATGTTCTGGGATTCTTTTTTCAAGAGAACGTCCAGTCTGTCCAAAATAAAAAACTCCTCAGATTTCTTAGAAAAATTAAAAAATGTCTCATTACAACCTACAGATCATATGGTTAGTTTTGATATAGAATCTTTATATACCAATGTACCTCTCAAGGAAACTTTAAAATTACTTGCTGACATCTTTTCTCAAGATATTATAAAACTATTCGATTTCGTAATACATTCTGGATATTTCGTATGTCAAAACAAATTTTATAGCCAAGTAGAAGGAACGGCCATGGGAAGTCCTCTTTCTCCGGATTTAGACAACGTTTATTTAGAACATTTAAAAAAAGTCTTCTTCACATCTATTTTCCCTCAACCATATTTTTGGGTAAGATATATAGATGACATATTTACTATTTGGCCTCACAGCAAAAACGCTTTACCTTCCTTTTTAAACAGTATTAATTCCTTGCATCATCGCATAACGTTTACTATGGAATTAGAAGAAAACAACCAGTTATCTTTTTTAGACGTTCTCCTCATCCGATCCCCTACAAATATTCTTACGACTACAGTATACAGGAAACCAACATTCACAGGTCGTTATATTCTTAAAGAATCAGCCCATCATCCTTGTCAAAAAACAGGAATTATAAAATGCCTCATGAGAAGGGCCAAAAGTAATTGTTCTACTTTTGATTATCTACAGAAAGAATTTTCTAGTATCCAGCAACACATGAAACTCAATGGCTTTTCTGAAAAAAGTACTCAACGTCTTCTCAATTCTTATAATCCTCCACAAAACAACAAAGTTTCAATACGTCGATTGCCTATTCCTTATATCTCCGGTATTTCAGAACCTATCGCAAGAATTTTAAAGAAATATGATTTAACAACTACGTATTCACCTATTAACAAATTGTCTTCTCATTTTCCTTCTCCTAAAGACAAACGCTCAACTTTATCTCTTCCTGGAGTTTATCTAATTCCGTGCAACTGTGATCTCTCTTATTTTGAACAGACTGGACGTTCTCTTGAAAAAAGAATCCAAGAACATCTCAATCATCCATTCTTCACAACAAACCTGAAAAGTCTGGATTGGCTCAACACGGGATTGAAACTGACCACAGCATCCTTTGGTCCAGGACTCGCCTATTACATAGATTCTTTATAGGTTCTAACGTTTGTTCTAAAGTTATAGGTTCTAACGTTTGTTCAAGGAAAGCGTGGAGGCCTTGCTCCATCGCCCCAACCTGAATCGTAATGACTGTATATCTATATCAAAAATCTGGGAAAGTATAATCAAGATTACTCATTAATTAATTTTTGAATAGCAAATTCAATCATGTTTCTACTTCAAAATATTCCATTCATACTTAGTGATATAATATCACGCGCGTGTTCTAATTTTAACGATCTATTGTTAGTAATCTAGCTTGTATTTTTTAAACTGTTCTTGTAATACCACTGACGATGGTCTGCTATTTCCAGACCGAAATATTTGGTTAAATAAATATCTTTCTTGTGATTACGTGATTATATCATATATTTTTTTCCATTCTTGAGCTGACTCAAGTTAAACAACATATTAAGAGACTAGTCAATTCGGCTGAACATTACTTTAGAATATATGCTGATATTCCACGACCCTATTGCTGAATGAGAAAATCAGCCAGCTCTTCCACTTCATTCTCATGCATCTGTAATTCTTCACCCAATATAGCAGTAGCACTGTACACCATGTTACATAGCCCTGTTTGATATATCTTAAAAAAGTGGGCACTTATTGTAAAATCTCATTAGCTTCTGCCACTAGAGTACCATATGCATTCAGTAAAGTTATTCTTCCACATTCATTCTTTTTTTTGCATGCGGAATAATGATAAAATTCTTTTGGATTGCCTTTTGCTTGAATAGCCAATTTCTTCTCATACTCCGACTTAGCTTTCCACAAAATACTCATTACTTTTCTGGTCTCAGTTTTATAAATTTCATAACTCTCACTCATATTGTCACGATATTCTTTCAAGATCATCAGCTTCTTGTGGATCTCTCTTGCTTAATAATGTTGCACATCCATTTCAATTCTCCCCATTTATTCTTTGAGGGTATACAAATTCAGATACTGCCTTACTTAAGCACGTTTTCTAAAGATTCCCAAGCATTGCTGACATTTTTCTCATTCAGCAACTGATTCCATGGTACCAAAGATAGCATTCTTCTAAGGTGGTCATAATTTCGGGCTTTTTAGGTCAGCATGTAACCTATTCTAATTGAAACATCTATATCATTAGCTGCTTCCCAGGAAAGTATTGAATGATCGCTGTCACAAATCGGTGGTAAAATAGTCAGGGTTAACAGAGACACCATGAAGCACTGTGAACTCGTTCCTTCTTTCACATGCTACTTTTGTACATTTCCAAGAAAGAAATCAAAATATTCCACTTCCTTCTTATCACAAGATTTCTCTTTCAGACAATCAGTGTTTGGCTAATTAAAGTCACATATTGTTTGGCTAATTAAAGTCACATATAATGATTACTCGTTTAGGACAATTTTGCGGCAATGCATTTCATCGTCAGTACTAGGGGTGCCACTAGTGACCAGATCAAGATCAACATAAGATAAGGAATCGTGACGTGATTGGTTATTCATTTAATGACGTCATTGTGTGTGACGTGATGTGATTGGAATATTTGGAATATCCATGGGAGGCGGATGTGTCAGTGACGTCAGGTCTTGAGTTTTGGTTTGCGTATGCAATTGTTGATGATAGTTGTAGATAAGGAATCGTGACGTGAATGGATGATGAAGTTATTGTGTATGTGACGTCATGTGTTTGGAATTTTTTGGGGGAACATATGTGTCAGTGACATCACATTATTTTTTTGGTTTGTGTATAGAATTGTGGGTGATGGTAAGAGATAAGGTTTCGTGTCGTGATTGGTGGGACACTATGAACCAAATAGGGGTAGGGTGAATGGTGGTAGCGATGTTTGTGTCCTGGATGTGTGTTGTTATCAGATGAAGATTAGTGACGTTATTTGTTAGTTGTAAATAAGTGAACGTTAATGTTTTGAATGGAAAAGGAACATATATTAGTGGATAAAGATTCGTGTCGTGATTGGCTGCGCACTTTGAACAAGATCAAGATAAGATAAGGAATCGTGTCGTGGATGTGTGTTGTTATCATATGAAAATAAGTGATCTAATTTGTTAGTTGTAAATAAGTGACATAATTTGTTAGTTGTAAATAAGTGACGTAATTTGTTAGTTGTAAATAAGTGACATCATTGTTTTGAATGGAAAAGGAAGACATATTAGTGGATAACGATTCGTGGCATGATTGGTGGGACACTATGAACAAAATAGGGGTAGATTGAATGGGGAAGCGACGTCATGTTGTGGATATGTGTTGTTATGAGTTGTAGTTACATATGTCTCTGTGACATAACGTAATGGTTTCGATTGCCTATGGAATTATGGGCGATGTTTTTGAGATAAGATATCATGCAATTTTCCTGGGGGAACAAACACACACCTCTTTCTTGTCAATAGATCAGTATGGGTATTCTTAGTTTAGAGGTGAGATGGCAGCAGTTTTTAGGCATTTATGAATAATTTAATTATATGCTGGTGTCCCCTCAAACACACACTTTTTCTTTCTCATGTTCATAACTCATCCAAATATTTTGATTTGTCTACATTTAAGATCTTAAATTTCATTACTTTTCTAATTAATGTTATCGTTTTTTACAAAACGTATGGCTAATGGTGTTTTTAGTTTACAGTAAAGAGAAAATCCAAACAGCATTTAAAAATAAATAAATTAATTAAAATAAACGAAAAGACTTAAATGAATTATAACAACTTTTGTATGTAGTCTAGAAAATCTAATGATAATTTAAACTTAGTCTTTCCAGAATGAACTCTTCTTAATGCGAATAAGTATTCCAAAATTAGTTGAATTAAAGCATATATCCACAGCACAGCACAACATACACAAGCTTGAAAGAATGAAATTTCTGTAAATAACCTTAAAAGCTATTTGACTTTTGTTCCCTTAGATTTTCTGTCTCTTTGGTAGTCCATCAATTCCTTTGCATTGGGATAATACTATGTTTTTATTCCCACAGTGGTGAGTGTAAGCTCAAACTATCTTTTCCTGACTAATATCGAATAGCAATTGGCAATTTTGCATCTCTCAATGCGGATTTTTTTTAGTTCTTTTTTTTTTCAAATGATTGGTTGTTTTTTATATTTTAATTTTTAAATTCGGTTAACTACATATAATAGTCAGAATAACTGAGTAAAATAAATAAATAAAATGTATGTGGTAATTTATTTTCCCCAATTATAGATATTTCATGTGTCATCTTAACTTGACTCATTTCCTGTAGCAATTTTGTTGTCCATACGTGCGACATCCTCTAATATTAGGTTTGGAATTCTCTGTTAGCATTTTTTTATTGCCACCACAAATAAATAAATAGTTAGTTCTTATTATTTCGAATGAATATTAGCTCTGTAATAATATAGTTTGTTAATTTTATTACAATACAACATACAAACATTTTTATTTTTTTAAAACCAATACATATAATTCTAATCAACAAATAAATTGTGTGAATTTCTTCACTGTAGATTTTTCAAACATGTTAACTAAAACTGTGTCATTACCATTCGCTATGCTGGTTGGTTGTACCTCCTCTATTTTACTTTTAAATTCAGTTTCCTACATATTCTAACAGAATAAATGAACAAAATAAATAAATAAATAAATTCTATGTGAATTTCTTTTCCCAACACTGTAGATATGTCTCATATCCGGTCGCAATTTGTTGTATCTAGGTGAGAAATCATGTGTTTTAGTTGGAACTCTTTGTTCCTGTGGGTAATTGTTACTGTAGTAAATTATTGCTTACATTTTATTTTTTTTAAACCAATATATATAATCTAATCAGAATAACTGAGCAAAAAAAGAAACAAATAAATAAATAACTGATTGTCCTTCTCTGACTATTAATTTTACCTTCGATTCCTTGTGCTGTTTATCTATTTCTGTAACTTAAATTTATTTTATTTATTTATTTTTCTTTAGCATTAGCAAGTTAAGTGGCGAATACTAAGATAAACAAGGTTTTAAAATCTCCTTTAGTGTTTTATTTTAGAATTTTTTTTGCCAGCACAAGTAAATAGTTATTTCTTATTATTTCAAATGAATATTCGCTCAGTAGTATTCTGTACTTTGTAATTAGTTTAATTTCCATGTTACTAATTTCCAACCATTTAAAACTTTAGACTATATGATATGTTTACGTGAGCGTACAATGTATCCTCCCTTTTGATGTTTTGTGCAATGTGCTCTTATGATGACACCAACATTCTATTAGAGATTATCAGTTCGGGGTTTGAGTATGTGAACGAAATGTTTACAGATAACTCAAACAAGGTCAATAGGTAGCATTAGACAATTTTCTAATCACCAAATGCTGATCAAATATACTATTTTGTGGGAGACATCTACAGACATTGTCACTATTTAATTCATTTGTACTTTATTCATTTCCAAAGACACAATTACATTATTAGCTATCACAACTGTCTTTTTTTTTCTACGCCAAACTTTTTTTAAGAGTTTGGGAAACATGATGGGTTTAACTATCTACTGTCTCTCTGTAAAATAACCGAATTCTAATAGTCATACTTTAAGTATGATTGTTTTTTTCTAGTCTGGTGGAGGTATCTACAGATGTAGTAACAAATTGTCACTTTTCAGGTGAAATCTTCTCCACTAAAATTCTAGCTATTAATTTAATACCAGATTCCTTTTGCTTGCAAGAATTGACACAATTGCTTGAAATATTTAAGTGCTTGCATGAACAAGTAAGACTTTTAATTCACTGAGTGAATTTTCAAAAAAAAAAAGAAACAAACAAATGTTTCTGGTTAGTTTGTGGCAAGAAATTTCAGAAGAATAAAAATAATTTAAAATAATATATATATATATATATATATATATATATATATATATATATATATATATATATATATATATATATATATATATATATATATGGTCTTACTTAAAATTGCATAACACATCAACAACACCCAATTTTTTTCATTTAAATTTACACATTTTATTTGGATGAAATATTATTTACAAATTGTATTTACTGAATCTAACATATAGAAAATAAATAAAGTGAAAAATACAATCTTATTTTTTGGTTTTTAATCTGCTTATTGTTAATTTTGCACTGTTGTTCAAAGGAAGGTTCTTCCCATGGTTGTGGAATTGCCATCATGTGGTTTTCGACAATACGACTCTCATCAGAAAGTTTCTTCATTTCTGATCGTTGGGAATTTGTTACTGTAGTAAAATTATGGGTCACATTTTTATTTTTTTGAAACAATACATATTTTTGAACATTATTAAAAGCACAGAAATGTTCACTATGTTTCCAAAAGCATTTAAAAGTACACATTATTTTTTCACATTTTGGCCATACAATTTCATTTAAATCAAGAACAGGTCTCCCTATGACCCTTGTTAATGTTTTTGTTTTTTCTCTTTCTTTGGCGAGCAATGTTTGATATTTGCATGTTGATTCTATTATCCAATTTCTTAGTTTGTCCAGAGATAGTGAACCAATTTCCCATTTCAGCTGATGGTTATATTTTATTAACCAAGAATTCTGTTTTTTAACTCTTTCAGGTAATTCTTTCCAACTACAAGGTGATTTTGTCAATGCATATCTTACAATAATTCCATCAGAAATACAAATTTCTTTAGAAATAAATTTGAAGTCTTATTCAAAAGAAATTGTACATCAATTATACCAATGATTACCGATCATATTTTTCACCCACTGTAGATTTTTCATATTCCTTTTTCCTTCATTCTTCTTCTTACATTACTTCATTTTGCACCACAAAAAAATAGTTATTTATTATTATTTCACTGATTATTAGCTCTGATCTTTTATTTTATGTTAATTTTCGGTTATAATATTATAAACAATTAGAACGTTTCACAAAGAAACCTTTCAAAGAAATTTGTGGCTTTCCCATTATTTTTACTTTACCAGACATAAAACACCACAACAAAATACGTCAGCTGCAGTGGCTGCACGATTGCCTTAAGTACAAAGTCATTTCGCTCGTTTGTTTTTCTTTATAGTACTATTTACCCTTACCCAACCCTATCCTGACCGTTCTTTCAAAAATTAACCCTTTTGCACAGATGACTAAACGACATGTTTTCCCATGCTGCTGGATATGCTGTTGATGTGTTTTTATCTTACTTTGTGTGGGAAAAGGTAATTTGTATTTCTGTTATCTGGAGAGTACAAACCTTTTTCTATAACAAACTTTTTAGTCAGGTTTTTGGGTTAAATTATCTGCTGTCTCTCTTTAAAACCACCAAATTCTAACAGGTCGATTTTCGAACGTGAACGAAATGTTTACAGATAACTCAAGCAATGTCAAATAGGTAGCATTAGACAATTTTCTAAAATAACCAATTACAGTATATCAGTTGTCTCACATTTTTCTCCCAACATTCCTGGCATTAATTTCAGAGTAGTGATTTTTTACAATAATTAAACAGAATGCATTAAGGTATAAAATTATGGATTTAAATATCAAATTCTAAACTGAATGACTGAGTAAAAAGTTCGCTGTGTAAAACACAACAACAACAACACACATCTTTGTTCATTTTAGTTTTACAAATGCATATTTTATTTTACTGAAATACTGTTTACAAGTATATTCACAGAAAAAAATTCGAACCATGTAATTACCTAAAAATATTTCACAATATTTAGTTTACACTCTTAACATTTTCCAAAGAGTTCAATAAAGAAAATTTTCGTTACTCACTGTTTCTTGGTTACATTTCATCAAAATATCTCATCATGCAAAAGTGTTTTTAAATCAGATACCATGGTAACCATACTTCCACACATTTGATATTGCATCAGTCTGGAAATGACACCATGCCTTCATAAGCTTTCTGTATATTCTTTTGTCACCAAATATACACAAGCAGTTTTCGTAAACTGTTTGTAAATGTCCCAAAATAAAGAATCTTTATCGAATTGGATAAAATCTTGAAAGTCTAATTTTATTGATGAATTTAAATGATTAGCGATAATTTTCTGCATGATACGAATAGTTGGTAATTCAGTTTCCAAAAATAGTAAATGATCATCAACGTCATACATTTTTGGTGAAAATCTCTCAGCTTCTTCACAACTAATAGAGAAATGTAACTTCGGATCAGTTCATGTATCATTGTGTAATACTCCCCATCATGCCATTTCAGAATATAACACTCACTGAGGTCGATTTCGTAGTCAACTCTTCTTTGCAAGTAGCCAAGGATATCAGACCACTTCCAAGTGGTCCTGGATAAATACATCACAATGCATGTATCTTCTAAAATAATAATCAGTTTCAATCCTTTTAGAGCTATGTGAAGAGTTTTGTCTCATACTATTTTCCTGAAGAAAGAAAATTTCAATGACTTTTGTGGCTTACCCATTATTTTTCTTTACTGGACACAAAACACCATATGATAGCTGCACTGTATGAACGAATTGCTGTAACTTCAAAGACACTTGACTCACTTGTTTTTCCTTATAGTACCGTTTACCTGACCCTTACCCTGACCATTCCTTCCAAAATGAAACTTTCATACAGATGATTCACAGATATGTTGTGGTTGCCACTAGAGGGATTCGTAGTGTGTAGTATTCATTGAGAGCTCCTGATAAGATAAGTGTTATTTTAAGTTATCATTGACAGATTTACTTGAATATTACATAGTTTTGTTTGCTTTGTGTATCTTAGTGTGTCTGTTTGTGTGTTTTTGGTGTTTCAATTATTAATTTGATAAAGTACGATAGAAGTGAGAATGGTACTATAGTAACCATTATTACTAGCCGCCATTTCCCGTAAAAAGGAAAATGGCGGCTGGTAATAATGGTTTACCATCTTTATTCAGTAACTGTAATATAAAGGAGATTATTCAGTGTACTATCTGCAAAATGTATGCTTTGCAGAGTGCGGTTGATGTATAGTTAGATGATAATAAAGGAGTGAATGTATGTAGAAAATGTAAGGAAAATGAGGAATTAAACTGTATTTCAGCTCGTGAGTGTGATATTTTTGTCAAACTTCAGAATGAAGAAAATAGTCATATGACAAGAAAGGGTGAGGTTATACCAGAGAACTGTGAGGGCATGAATGTAGAAAGTGTGATTGATGGTATTAATACAGAGCAAATTAATGGTTTAACAGAAAATAAAAAAGATGAGATAGATGCTATGAGTGAGATGGCGTTATTGAGCAGAGCGATACAGAGAGCAAAGTGGCAGCTAGAGTGTATGAACAAAAGTCTGCTGAGTGGACCAGCCAATAATAAAAAGTATGATAGGAAAAATATTATATTATAATATTATAATATATTAAATTATAAAAATAAAATATGATTTTTATTTGAGTATGAGTGTGAACTTAAACAAAATGAAAGAGAGAGTGCTCTATGGAGATTATGGAGATTCGTTAGTACAAGGTGTGTTAGTAGAGGATTTGACCAAATCGTACCAACCTGGTGTGATCATCAAGGATGTAACTGAGTCTATTAGAGAGCAAAAGGAAAAGGTGAAAGGAATGATTTCAAAGGAGATAAAATGGAAATGATAGAGGAAGTGAATGAATTGTTTGAGGAAGCAAAAGAAAAGAGTGAGAGAGAGGATGATTAGTCTTTCTGCGCGGTATGACAGTGAAGTGTTTAAAAGGAGGGTCATAATTGCAAATGACTTTATGCATGGGTTATGTATGAGAAGTGGTTTGGAATTTGTGGGCGTGTGGAGTGAGTTCGATGGGCAAAAGGATCTATATAAGATGGATGGCTTGCATTTGAATGGATTCAGTGTAAGGAGACTTGAAATAGTGTTGTTGAATGAAGTGGATGTGCAGAATCAGGGAAACTAGTTTTTTAAGGAGGGAGTAGATATGCAGACCTTAGGGAGCTAGTTGAGTGTATGAATGAGTATAATATATCTGAGCGAATAAGGAGAACAAATCAGAATGGGATAGTTAGTATAAGGCATCAAGGTAGGGATGGGACTAATAGAAGTCTGAAATTCATGTACACTAATGCTAGGAGTATTAGGAAAAGAAGGAAGAATTTTTGACCATGATTGGCACTTCCAGACCACAGGTTATTGGCATTAGTGAAACATGGCTGACTGTAGATGATACAGCTAGTGGGGTTGAATGTGATGGGTATAGTGTGTTCAGGAATGACAGGGAGAATAAAATGGGGGTAGGTGTATTGTTGATGATAGCTGATGAGCTGCAGCCAAGGAGAATAGAAGCTGAATTGCAGGATAGAGAAAAGAGCACATTTGAGGCCATTTGGTGTGAAATTGTGGCTAGCAGAACAAAATATACAATTGGATGCTGCTATAGACCAGGTGAAGGAAAAGATGGTGGAGATAGTATGCACAAGCAAATAGATGAAATGAGTGGAAGAAGGGTAATTATTATGGGAGATTTCAACTATGGTCGCATTGATGGAGTGAGGAGAGACACACGGGAGGAAGGAATTGAATTTTATGCGGTTAATTGATAACTATCTGTGACAGCATGTAATTGAAAATACTAGGGGTAAGATAGTGCTTGACCTAGTAATTGCATCTGAGGATTTGGCTGTAACAAATATGACCACATTGCCACCAATTGGTCAGTGTAATCATAGAGTCTTGACTTGGGAGGTAGCTAAAGGTGTGGAATTTACAATTAAGACAGGGTACATGTGGAATTATCGGGCTGGTAAATATGACAAGCTAAGGAGTTTGATTAGTTCAGTGTCATGCCATGTACAACTGCAAGAGCTAGAAGTTCATAGTGCATGGGAAGCAGTTAAACACCCACAATGCATTTGCGAACCAAATACACCACGTCATGTCCCTGACAGAAGGGCCCCAGCAAAATTCCAAACAGTCCAAACTCTATCTTATCACTAACCATCACCCATAATGCCATACGCAAACCATTTACTTATCCAGAACTCATAAAAACACATATGCATGACACAGACTTGGCTTCCCCCATTCACCCTCTCCCTGTTTCGTTCATATTGTCCCACCAATCACGCCACGAATCCTTATCCACTAATATATCATCCTTTTTCATTAAAACAATAATGTCACTTATTTACAACTAACAAATTATGTCACTTATTTACAAGTAACAAATTAACAGAAATAAAGCAGCAAAGGACATCTTACATGTGAGGCAGATCAAAGATGCTGAAGGAAGAGTATTATGGAGGGATGTGGACATAAGAAACAGATGGAAAATATACTTTGAGGGACTTTTGAATGAGGAAAAGGCAAGGACTCTCAGAGGAGATGGGCAGACGTCTGAGGGGATGGTGCAGAACATCAGTAGATTGGAAGTGACGGAGGCCATGAAGAGGATGAGGAATGGAAAATCGGTGGACCCCGACAGAATTCCAGTGGAGGCATGGAAGGCACTGGGGGAAGAAGGAATTGACCTGCTGTGGGACCTGTTCATGAAAGTTTGCCAACAGGAAAATATACCCGAGGAATGGAGCGAGAGTACTCTTGTCCCCATCTACAAGGGTAAAGGGGATGCACAAGACTGTAAAAATTACAGAGGAATAAAGTTGATGTCCCACACAACGAAGATCCTAGAAAGGGTTCTTTATGGTAGATTGAGGAAAGAGTTGGAGATTGCAAAGGAACAATTTGGATTCATGCCTGGTAGATCAACAACAGATGATATCTTTGGGTTACGGCAGATGATGGAAAAATATCGTGAGAAACAAAGGGAGCTACATCTGGTATTTATTGATCTGGAGAAAGCATACGATAGATTGCCAAGGCAAGAAGTCTGGAGGTGTCTGAGGGAGAAGAAGGTGCCAGAGAAATATGTCAGGTTGGTGCAGGAAATGTACAGAAATGTGAAGACATGTGTTCGGACCTGTTTGTGACAGACAGAAAGTTTTCAAGTAACAGTTGGCTTGCATCAAGGGTCAGCATTAAGTCCGTTTGTTTAATATTGTGATGGAGGTGGTAACAGAGGAGGTGAGAGAAGATGCGCCTTGGACAATGTTGAATGCAGATGACATCTTGTTGTGTGTAGATTCAAGAGAAGAAGCGGGAACTAAACTGGAAAGATGGAGAAAAGTACTGGAAGAGAGAGGTATGAGACTGAGCAGAAGTAAGACAGAGTATATGTGTTGCGCAGTCGGCGGCGGCCGGGAGACAGATCTGGAGCTGGAAGGAAATGTCATCAGGAAGGTGAGAGACTTTAGATACTTAGGTTCAACAGTGGAAGAAGATGGAGGAGCTGAGAAGGAAGTGGGATGCAGGATACAAGCAGTTTGGAGGTACTGGAGGGAGATGGCTGGAGTGTTATGCGATAAGAGGGTGCTGATCAATCTGAAAGGCAAAATTTATAGGACAGTAGTGAGGCCAGCTATGACATATGCTATAGAAACTGTAGCATTGAGGAAAAATAACATCAGCAGGATGGATGTAGCAGAGATGAGAATGCTTAGGTGGATGTGTGGTGTGACCAGAAAGGATCGTGTGAGCAATGACTATGTCAGGGGAACAGTGAAAGTTACGAACTTAGGAGCAAAAATACAGGAGGCAAGGTTGAGATGGTTTGGTCATGTGATGAGGAGGTAGGAAAAATATGTGGGAAGAAGGGTCATGCAGATGGATGTGCAAGGAAGGCGGAAGCGTGGGCAGCCAAAGAAGAGATGGAGGGAGCTGGTAGAAGAGGATTTGAAGATGAAGAACTTGGATGTGGTGACAGCCCAAGACAGGAAGGTGTGGAGGAGAGTCATTACAAACAGTGACCCCACTTAAGTGGGAGAAGCTGCAGAAGAAGAAGATTTACAAGTAACAAATTACGTCACTTATTTACAACTAACAAATTACATCACTTATCTTCATCTGATAACAACACACATCTAAGACACGATTCCTTATCTTATCTTTATCTTGTTCAAAGTGCGCAGCTAATCACGACACAAATCCTTATCCGCTAATATATGTTCCTTTTCCATTCAAAACAATAACGTCACTTATTTACAACTAACAAATAACGTCACTAATCTTCATCTGATAACAACACACATCCAGGACACAAACATCGCTACCCCCATTCACCCTACCCCTATTTGGTTCATAGTGTCCCACCAATCACGATACGAATCCTTATCTCTTACCATCACCCACAATTCCATACACAAACCAAAAAAATAATGTGATGTCATTGACGCATATGTTCCCCAAAAAAATTCCAAACATTCCAAACACGTGACGTCACATACACAATAACTTCATAATCTTATCTTCCAATCACGTCTCGATTCCATATCTACAACTATCACCCACAATTCCGTATGCAAAACAAAACACAAGTCCTGACGTCACTGACACATCTACCCCTAGGGAAATTCTAATCTTTCCAATCACATGACATCACGCAATGACGTCATCAAATGAACAACCAATCACGTCACGATTCCTTATTTTATCTCAGTCTAGTCACTAGTAGCACCCTTACTACTATCGTCCCCTTCAACTGAACCGCCATGTTTGTAGCAGCCCCCATCATACCGTATATTTCATCCTGCTTGCCTCCACTTCATACAAAATACTCTGAAATCTATTCCTACATGGAACATTATTATCATTATTGCTTTCTTGCGTTTCTACCTAACTAGATTCAAATAGTCAGATATCATAGTACTCTCCATTCTCTCCTATCCTTCCTAAAAGTACTATATCTTTTACACTCCATCCCAGTTAGAACATCTGATTCTGATAGCCAGGTTTCACTAATATCAACAATCTTAGGCCAAACGTATTCAAATAAACAATGAATTCAACTTCTTTGTTTCTGATGTTCCTAGTATTTGAATATAGACATAACAAATTACCACTTGGTCTTTCCTTATGCTTAGAGAAGGAATCCTGCCTGGCCTTTTACAGTTTTTCTGTTTTTCCTCCCCAGACCATACTCAAAAGGTCCAAACCCAAAGAGTACATTTCTATCCCTTCACCATATGCATTACCGTGTTCAATATCATTCACTTCATTAGCATGTTTGCATATCATAGTTGAATAATCACACACATTCTCGCCATCCCCAATGATTATCTAGTTTTCCCTGACTCTCTGCAATCCCAATAAGTTTTTTTTTTTTCAGGCTCGTGATGCAAATCAGTTTACATGCAGACCGATCATCTCAGTGGCGGCTCGTGGCTTGAAATCGTGGGAGTGCTGCAACTTTCGAAATATACATACACAGTGTAAGTACAGTGTATACGTGTTTGGATAAAATATCAAAATTATGGTAAAAATTAAAAAAAAAAGTTAAACATGAAAAAATATTGTTTATTTTAATATTGTTAACATTATATTGATGCGGTGATTGATTCATTCAATCCAATACTCTTGGAGGGTAATGGATGGCAATGCTGTAGCCAATGAAGTTCTAACTGAGGCTCGGCTATTGCTGTTACTCTCCTGCCATGATCAGAGCTTTAATAGCTCAATAACACCTTATTCCGACACTGTCCTCTACAGATAACGGGGAATATGAAAAGCATTCTTGCTTCGCCCCTTTAAGCCAGTCCTTATAAGGACTTATATATATAAGTTACAAATAAAAACCATTAGCATAACCCCAATAATGTTCTAAAATAAAAACTATAACAAATGTTATGTCTTTAATTGTAATGTCCAAATATTTAAAGAGACGGAGTAAATATAAGCACCACTAACACTACTACTGGCTCAAACTGCATATAAACAACAGTGGAACTGCGCGACGGACAGTGCCGCATTACGCTAATAGCTCGCATCTCACTATGACGTGCGTATGTTTGCGCGCGTAGCAATACGACACTTTAATTCGCTGTAAACACAGTGCTGCTAGCGTCCTTCGCCCTCCTAAGTGCTACAAGATGGTTTTTTATACAAACTGAGAGAATTGTATGGGATTGTTGATGATAAAATTAAATATTACAAACAAATGTAAATAAATTAATAAATATATTTATATATAGATAGCGAGAAAAACTGGGGCTGCTGCAGTTCCGCTGTGCCTATGCACGAGCCGCCCCTGTTTTCATCTTATACAAGTTTTTTCTGTTATAATTCGCACTTCCCACATCTAAAATCTCGCATCTATTTCTTCTATACAGCCTGTCCATTGAATCTTTTGCTATCATAGCACACCTCCTTAAGGTACAATCGTATCTTGGTAACAAACCTACAATTTTCTTTCTCTTCTTCCAACGAACGTTTCATATTCTTTCTCATACTATATTTGTGCTATTTAAATTATTAGTTTCAACAATAATACCATCTATCTTTTTTTTTCTGTTTTTGTAATACGCATGTTGAATCGTTAATTTTTAGATATCTAAACAGATAACTGTTTAGATAGGAATATTATCCTATCTAAATCTAGATATGATAATTGTCCTAGAGGAGGAGGATACTAAGAGGGGGGGGGGTTGTACGATTACAAAGAGAAAGAGAGAGGGAGGGAAGCATCTGATGGGCACTTATTTGAAAATGCTATAAAATGCACCCACTCAATAGCCAGCAGTTTGCGGAAAGAGATAACGAAATAAACGTGTAATAATCTCATACGTTATATTGTAACATAGCAAGAATAACGTACCGACATTGATATAATACAGATGTGGGGTAAATGCTTGTTATATTCAGCATTGGAGGAGGGAGACCGAGATTGAAAATTTTAAATTGTCGAGTTCGCTCCTTCGTAAGGTTTAACTTTTGACGAAGTTTCTTTAAAGTTTTAATTCACTGTAATAATTACCCTTAAAGAAATCTATAATGACAATGATGTATTCACTACTTTTGATTCATATGTGAATTTATGTGTGAATTATTTAAACATGATATGTGATCATATGTGAATTATTTAAACATGAATCTGCTGTCCTCTTCTCCCATTACTTCAGCTTTTAAGCAAAGCAGTTACCGCTCTCAAGGTCATCAGTTATTTCTCAAGTGCATTTAAGTAATATTATTGTTTAAAATTTGAAGACAATAATAGTTCTGATAATAGCTTTGTGTATCCATTTTAATTAAGGCTGACTATTAGAAGGGGGCTGGAAAGTTAGAAGGGGAAAGTTAGATGCTGCCTTCAGAGATTACATGAATGTAAAACCTTCCGAACAAAGTGAAGCGAATTTAAAAACTTCATTCTATATAGTAACTCTAAATCTTGGTCGACGATTTTCCCCTTATTATTTTAGTTGCAAATCTACGATGACCACACGATTAGTATATCTAGCTGTATGAGCCATTAATACACAATGCTTCAGGAACATTACTCCGGTTGCCTGTATTTATTGCGCAGCTATCATCTAAATCGTTATAAGCATCATAACTATTGCACCAAAGAAATATTTGATGAATGAAGAGAAGGAAATACTAAAACCTTTCATTCTTCACCAGCTCTTTCGTCCATAATGACCTTCAAGGGAGGACCGCAAATCTAATAAGCAGTTTCACTGACGCCAATGCACTCTGCACCTCTTGCGATATTTCCTTCAAAACCCAAACATGCAACTGACACTCATAACACAAGAGTAAATGCCTTGCTCACATTTATATTTGCCATACTCTTCCCTGGATGCCAATGAAAATCACTGATAGTCTTGGACCAGGTATCTATGACTGGCTAAGAGTGGCGATTAGAGAAAGGGAATAGGCTAAATGGCCTAGCCTAACCCCTTTGGGAATAAAACACGTTGATGGATTTATTTATTTCATACAATTTTTGTTAAAATTAATTTCTTCTAGCATGTAGCAACACTGCGTAGGTGGATACACGATGTCATTGTTCTAGGAATCTACACCAGAAGAACAAGAATGTTTGCACAATCATTTAGTTCCAATTTTGTTTAGCATCACTGCCAGCACACAGTGCATAAAAGCTTCATCTTTTTCCTGCTAAAAAAGTTCTGCATCAGTACATTAGCACGAGGAAGAAATTCTGAATTGCATTTGAATCACTGAACTTCTGAATCACTTTAGTCAACTGCATATTTGCTGCTGACGATGCTGTCAATACTGCACCATATCACGTTTTGACTTTTCATCCAAAAGAAATGTTCATATTTACTGCATGCACTCCAAAATGCTGCTGTTAGCATGCGACCACACACACAATCGCTCTTATCTCGCGCCATTTCACCATCTTTCGCGATCCTTCTTACATGTCTGAGCTAGCTTTTCCAGTGTCTTCCATAAACCTGGCACCTCAAAGAAAATTCTCGTGTTTGAATTTAAAAAGCGACAACGAGAGAATATTAATGATCCGCAGCCTTGTAGATTATACCGAAAAATAGTTGAATGATTCTATTTATTTGTATATGCTGACGTATTCATAACAATAATATGTGGTAAACGAAAGAAAATTTAGAAAATAGCTTTTTAATTTACTCTCTTGCATTTAATTTAATTTAATTTTCCTTCGTTGCATCGGCATTAATTCGAAATAAACCACCCTGTCATTACTCTTTTTTGATAAGCCCGCACTTATAACACAAACAATACAATTTCCAAAGATCTGCTTCTATATCCTTAAAAAAGACCTGTAGACCTTTTGCGTTTCATTATTTCTTGACATGAACGTATCATAACTGTTTCTTGTCAACATCCAATAAACTAAAATTTCCTTTGAGGCTCCAGGAGTTACTTTAATTATGAAGGAATGATAGCCTAAACGAATATAGATATAACATATAAATTACAACAGAAGTTCCAATAACTGGGCTGCATCCAGGATGGTGCACTGGAAAAATTGACAGCACCCGTTTTCGTGGGTTGCCCCTTTTCTGGAGCTAGTCAAAAATTTTGGCTACATCGCAATCAAAATTAAATAGAACAATGACGGAGATATTAGAGACTGCGCGTGCTGCATTTTATAGATGAATGGATCTTCTCTCACGTTACAAATCAGTCATGGGATTAGAACGCATCCTATGACTGCATTCTCACCAAAAAAAAAAAAAAAAAAACAGCTAACGCCTTTTTATTCTCGTAGAGTAGGCGAGGCCGTTTTTATCCCTACCTAACTTTGAGGACGGAGTGAGCAGTTCAATCTCCACTGGTACCCGATCAGAGATAGCTGGCCCAAGGCTATCACTAATTAAGCGGCACACAGTGAAGAGAGACAGCTCTACAGGTGCCGCCATCTCGTGGTACCTAACCCTAACACTCGTATTTAATGTATGAAATAATGTGGGTTCTACGGTCGATTTTCTTGAGTTTACGGGACGAAAAACCAGAGTTTCCGGGAGAAAAACCCGCTTGTCCGTGCCAGAGATCGATTAACTCGGGAACCGGTCGAATTTCTTCTAGTCGCCGACTAGACTCGAAACCAAGTCTTCCTTCGTGCGGCCAAGTGCCGTGGTGTACAAACGCCACATCCACTGAGCTCAAAAGAAATCAAAATTCGTAACGTAAATAAGGATGGTTTGGAGAGTCCTCTGTGAGAGCCAGCATAAAAGTTAAATAAAAGAAAATGAGTGGGTAGAAAAAGGACTAATACAAGAAGAAGAGTTAGGTTAGGTTAAAGTGTGTGCAAAGGAAGAGTTATCGGAACGTTATAATCTCACCTAGTTACTCTCCTCATAGTGATTTGCATTTTGAAGGCCAGAAGAAAGTGTTGCCCTACGTGCAAGTATTCTAAAACCATTTTATAGACTTTTCGGAATTTAGCCGAGATTTAATGCAAGTCTGGAATTGTGTTCACGTGTGAGAACTCGCCTCCATCTTGAACAGTGATTCAGCGCGTGTTTCTGCTTATGTAACTAAACGAGTAACCTACGGAAGAGGTTACTCATTTAGTTACATAAGCAGAACTAATTTTGTCTAATTTCTAACTTCTTTTTAACTAATTTCTAATTTTTTGCAGAACTAAGCGTCTCTCTCTAAAAGTGATCATTATAGAAGTAGAGGTAAGCTAAATTAAGATTAATTAATTAGTCTAAGTCGAAAAGTGGAAATTACTGTTAAATGCATTAAGAATTTAATAAGTCTGTGATATGTTACTAGAAATTTATAAAATTGAGTCGGTTCCTGAATCTAAATTAGTACATCTGAATTCCCAATATTTCAGAAAAACGGGAAGTTCTCCTAACAATATAATCAGACACGAATCCATGCTCCTACTACATTTCTCGATACTGTGTGATTCCCTATGAAGAGCGTAACATCACCTATTCACTCTTCTTTTGTACACCGGTTTAGATTCAGCTTTGTCCCTTCAACGTCATATATTTCTATGGCAGTTTATTCCTTACGACTGGAAACAGCAACTCCACACACACAACTTCCGAAACTTCAATGGCGGTTGCAGAAATCTAAGGAAATGAATGACTTGGCCACATGTAACTCCTAAAGGCACGTTATGCGGAGCTTCAACTCATCCTTTTCAAGTATTTGAAAAGAGCGAATACTGCCTCCATCACTGCTCATTAGGAAAGAACATTTTAACCATCTCCTCAATCGGAACGCAACTTTTACTGATCCATTTCTCAACATTCTCCAAGAGCCAATTAGAAATTACTTCAGCTCTGTCTGAGATCTGCTTTGATAAAAATTGAATGCGCTATCGGCGATATGAATATAACAGGAATGATGTTTTTAATAGCATTTTCGCTGATATTCTCAAATATGTTGTAGATGTAAAGAACTCAAACATCAGCTTGATATTTGCTTTTTTCATATTAGCGATGCCCCGAATGTAACGAAGTCCTTAAAATGGCGATGTCAGGCTGTGACAGTTATCGGAACATCTGCCTGTTGTCTCTCGTTGGAATCTTGAAGTCCAGTCAGTATGCTGCTTGCTGTTGCCGAATAAACTGTTCCTGAATCTCAGCGCGGTTTGAGGAAATCCTGGTGAAAAATCAACGTAATGTACGTTGCAAGGCAACTGCGATAGAAATTGTCGTAAACAAAATCGTCCACTCTTCATGATCATTACTGATTAATCATAACCTTTCATTCTATTTAACGTTGTGAATTGCTTTGTATAATTCGATTAAATGTTAGTTTTCATCAAAAAAATTACTTTGTAACTACTACATGACACGTTAGCAAGCGTGATTAGTAACAGCTATACAATAATCGTTTCACAATGAGTTTTAGAACCCATGCCCTTTGTGTTCGTTGCAACAATTCAACTCTGATGCAAAACTTCCGCCAGGAGTCGAAATAACCTACAAGATGGGAAAAGAAACCTTTTAATCTTAAGTGACCTTCCGGGTCAAAATAAAATCAACAAAAAAGGAAGAAAAAAGAAACTGCTTATGAAACTCAAGCATACTGAAGGTAAAATAGAATTCTCTCATTCCGAAAGTAAACTTGAAAAGATTACTGGTATTTTTTAAAAAAATATCTTAGCAGTCATTTGTTTGCTTCACCGAACTAGCTGATTCAATGAAAGTTTATCTTTCAAGTAGATGGCGTAACTGTAAAAAATATGAACCATTTCCCACATCTAGGCAGTCATCTCGTAAGACACCTATGGGGAAATTCAGTGGTAGTCATTTGAAATGTGCAATTCTATTCAGCGTTTGACAAAACGAATCTTTACTGACCACAATATCCATGTTGCAAACATATATTTGGTTTATATGATTGTCACTCAGCTTTGCTGTATGGTTTTAAATAGTGAACCACATACTGTAGCCACCTGAAAAACTTGGAATAATTCGAAGAAACCAAAGTTGTCTTAGAAGAATCCTCAAAATTCAGTGAAAAGACATGAGCACTAACATTAGCATTTTGAATGAAATTCACTGATCGAGAATTGAGGTAATAATTATTTACCACAAGCTTCTCTATTGGTTACCTACCTACACCGCCTCCAAAAAGATCCACCTCTTGGAACCGAAGAAAAGCCAACGAAAACAGAAAAGGAGCAAAAGAATTGCATTAAGTATGACGGTAGGACAAATTCGGGAAATGTAACGTCAACAAACAACTGGAAATACGTTCTCGTACAGCAGTCGAAAGTGTTTACGGCATTCCACAGAGACCGAGAAGTACCATAAGAATGCCAAATTCCATAGAAAATGCTTGTCATGCACCCAGGGCCGACCATCTCGGGGGAGGGGGGGGTGCGATGGGTGCTGCAATGCACCTGGGCCTCACGATCGAGTGCGTCCCGAAACGATCATGAACTAAACGCTCTTATTTAAACTTTATTATGTTTTATGTAATTATTATTATTTATCTTATTTTTAAATTTTATTACTATACAGTATTAAAAATAACATGATCACTTTATACCAGTGAAGTAGCAAGGGGGGGAGTCCTCCCCGGATGGCACTTTTTTGGTCTCACCTGAGACACAACTTATTTGTCGACGATTCTTTTATTTATGTTAACTTAGTAATTTTTATTACTTAACCAACAATTCGTTTTTAACAACTATACTTACAACTAAAATAAATAAAATATAAAAATAACAAAACTGTTACATTTCCCTGTGATAGTATAATTCAAATTCTTAAAAATAAAACATTAATACGCATGGCAAGGTGATTGCTTTATTGGGTTTATTGCTTATTCTGTGGTAGCTGCTTCTCAGCAGCGGACATTACACAGTCGGCACACATTTGCGGAAGCGTATTTTTTTATTTTATTTATTTTTTTTTTTCCTTCTTCTAATTCTGCTTATAACTAAAGGGATTTCATCGATAGGATTTTATGGCCTCCGGTAATAATAATATCTCTGTGTTTCTCTATTATATTAGGGTTTTTGCTTAACCCTTCAGATGCGTTTATGTAGTGTATAAAAATGAACAAATATGATTTCGTTTTTACCCTAAAATGTCTGATTCATCATTAGTTTTTTTCTAATCTGTTACACATTTATATCATTTGGCTCGTTCTCGAAACCGTCGAAAAAATATTTATTATATTCTTTATATATGGTTAGTCTAGAGCAGGGGGTGGACATGCCTGCCAAACGTGGCACGCCAATGACTTTTTTCCGGCACGCAATCCAGGGCTCATCTTAAAAAATAATTAAATAAAAAACACATTTAAAACATCTTCGCTGACACATATTTTAACTTAATATAATACAATTTTATTAAGTACAGCTATACCAAATAAAAATGCAATAAATAATTAAACTCTACCAACTGTTTCATAATAATAAGTAATGGGAAAATTAGAAACAAACAACCTATTTCCAAGCCAACTATATCTCCGTGATATACTGATGTACAAGTTTTGTCCAGTTCAGATGTTGCATTATTCGTCAGGCATCCAGGCGTGGCGTGACTCCTTTACCATCGTTTGATATATCTTTTCATGTTTCGTAAAGAACGTATCCGTTTTCTAAAGTATATTTGGATTTGGATTTTATTAAATCGCAAGTCATTAAAATATGGATTAGAAGTATTTATTGTCAATTAATATGTTTAACTTATTAGATATAAAAGCAAATTTCCTTTACATTGATTTTCGGAAACTAAAGTTTTTAGTTTTTTTTCGTAAAATCCCTGCATATATTGCAATTGCTATTTCCTGCCTAGAGAGTAGTTTCCTTGTGTGCATCCCATCCAAATAGCACCATCTGATTTCCCATTATTTCATGCGAAAATTAGCAGTAAATTACAAGACTTGAGATACTTAATGAACAGTCCTTCACGAATGACTAATGAACAGACAGCTATGGTACTAGGCCTATAAAGATATATGCATATGATTGGTGCGGTATTAACGAAAGATCGCGCGAGTCAAAGATAAAAGTCAGCAGGCAATTTTTGAATTGAAATTCTAATTCTCTTCATCCGAATTCAATATCTGAAAGTGCCATAAAAATATTCACTATATATTCACTAGCATTAACAGGTTTCCGAATTTTAACACTTTGTGTTGATTTTTATTGTTGCTCTGCATTGTTGAGCTGGGGGACACACTCCCACACATCTAGTTTTTAGTGTTTGCCAGTGCAGCATATGGTTGGCTAAATAGCATGGTTTTTAGGGGAAGGGACATGCGATTCATTAGTTAGTGACATTTTATTCCAGCTATCACTAATTGCACTATTTGTTGAAAAATATATTACACAGACTGCAAATGTTTGTACCTTATCCAGTGATACAATAAAACGAAATGCTTTTACTTGCGTCTGAAGACATATTGGCTAGTAGGGAGGGCACGTGGTTTGCAACGGGAAGCGAGTCACTACTGCCATGAGGTGAACGCGATTAAACTTTTTGTTTACTGTGCGAGGTTACGCGAAACTTTTCAATTTCTTTTTTTTTTTGCAAAGTAAAATCAGGGGTGCGAATTATATGCGAGGACCAGTTATATTCCAGTAAACACGTAAGTTATTTTTAAATCTAAGGGAATGTATTACCAATATTCAGGATTATGAAGTGTTGTCTGCACGTGATTAGATCTCAACTACGTTAATTTCAACTCAGTTACTAGTGATAGATAAAGGTGAAACTGATGTACTGAAGTAAACGAAAAAAATAAACACATTCCCTGAGTGTTTCTAAAATTTTGTAATATTGTAAAAAACATGTACATATTTAACTTTTTGTTAATTCATTGGATAAAAATATTTAATATTATTTACTTATTCGACAGGCAAAGCCTAACCCATTATGTTCATGCCAAGAAAGTATCCCTCTGGGTGTCAAAAAAGGAAAAGAAGAAAAGCAAAATCTCAAAAAGTCACAAGTAGATTTGTTTTCATGGCTACAAAAGAAATCTGACAACGAAATTGCTAAGACTTCAGCAGTTGCGATTCAAACTTCAACTGAAGAAGAAAACTCCAAACAAGCTACACAACTTTTCAACGAAAATGTAGAATCTGTGGGATTCGGCGAAAAAGACGCGTCTGATTATACAAACGTATTGGATACAGCAAATAACGAAGAAAACAATAATGACGATGGTGATCAAGTGAATATAAATGATTCAGGTTTGTGATTAAATATTATAACTGATAAATTTAGATTATCTTGTGTTAAAACCGGACCTAAACAACATCATCAAGACACATTCTTTTAGAATGTTGAAGATATATTTTCTACATCGTACTATTTAAAAAAAAAAATGCGAAATGGTGAAACTCAGCTTGTTAGTTTACTCAAAAGCTCAAGACTCAGTATTATGCCTTTGTTGTGTATTATTTTCCAAAAGAAGAGGAAAAGATCAATCAACGCCATTTATATATGGTTTTAATAAATGGAGAAAACTGTCGTCAGTAATTCGAGATCATGAGCTTTCTGTTGGTCACTTTAATTCTTTTTTTGCTTGGCAAGAATTATTAAAAAGGCTTAATTTATGTTACACTGTTGACAGAACAAATCAAATTAATATACATAAAGAAACGGAACGTCTAAGATTACTATTCCGAAGAATTCTAGATGTAATTCTATTTTTAGCATGTAATAATCTGTCATTTCGAGGATCCCATGAAACAATAGTAACGCCGAATGATGGAAATTTTTTAAGTTTAATAGAATTATCAAGTAAATGTGATCCTGTGCTAATGGATCATGTAAACAGAATTAAAAATACGAAAAAACAATTGTGCATCATTTGGCGCACAGATTTCAAGAGGAAATTATTGCTGCATTAGGTAATGAAGTCCTTAATAAAATTAAAGACGATATAAAAGCAGCCATATATTACAGTATCCAAATGGATTGTACTCCTGATATTTCTCACAAGGAACAAACTTCAATAATTATTAGATATGTAAATTTTGTAGGCAAAAAATTAATTATAAATGAGTCATTTGTAGGATTTATTTAAGTAACTGATATGACTGGTGAAAGACTAACAAATTCACTTTTTAAAAAGAATAGGTAAAATTGATTTAGATATTATGAATTGTAGAGGGCAAGCATATGATAACGGTAGCGATATGAAGGGAACATATAAAGGCGTACAATCTAGAATGATTAGTTTAAACCCTCATGATTTATGTACCTTGCGTATCGCATTCTTTTAATTTGATAATTTGTGATGCTGCTTCCAGTAGTATATATTGTAAAAAATTTTCGGAATATTGCAACGTTTATACTGCATATTTTCTGCATCTACATAAAGGTGAGAAATTATACACAAGTATTTAAATATTACGCTTAAACTATTATGTGATACTCGGTGGGAAGCCAAAATAGACGCAGTCAAAGCAGTGTATATGTTACCGCTACAGTGCAGAAATCAGTTATTCTGCAGATTATCTAGGTATTGTGCAGATTAACTACGGTGATCCGTTGATGTGCGGAAAATTGTTTCATTTCTCAAATTACTTAGGTAATCTGCAAATTACCTAGGTAATCTGCACATTACCTACTAGGCACTCGTTAAAGTGAAAATAAGATCTTTGCTGGAACAACAGCAACGTTTCTGTATGTTTAAATTAAGATAATGTTATTTATTTATTTTTTGATATCTAAAGAATCAAGTTAATACAATCAAACAATCAACAAAGTAGTTGATAGAATCAATCATCAATCAATTAATATAATACAAGGAATCAAACGGTTTAAAATATTATAACAATTAAGAAAAAAAACATATGATAAAATTATGTTTACTTATTAAAAAAACCAAACTAAAAGTGGAGGGAGAGGGGGGAAGGAGTAGGGAAAGGAAAATGAGAGAAACAAACTTTTGAACTTTAACGATACGGAAGCCGTTAATGTGCACATTACCTAGGTAAAATGCGGAAAACTCTTGATTCCGCACGTTAACGGAGCAAATCAGTTAATCTGCAGATTAGCTAGGTAATGTGCACATTAACGGTTTTCGCACTTTAGCGGTAACATATACACAGTTTGAACAAACTTATAATGCCTTAGAAGAATTTATTTGGTGCAATTAACGATAACACAACAGTATCCGAAGCTAAAAGTCTACTAGATTCATTACAAGAAATGCCATTTATTTTAAGCTTATCGGTGTTGTTTACAATATTGTCAAAAATTAATAGTATCAACAAACTATTTCAAGCAAAAACAAATGTTCTTGACTCTGTTTTTAATTTAGTGAATAAAATTAAAAATGAAATCCAAAATTTAAGATCAAAATTTAACACATTTTGAGACGACGCAAAAATGATAGCACGAAACTTGAATATTTCCGAAGACTTCCCTGAAAAAAGAATTCGAAAAAGAAAAAGATTATTTTCCGAACTAGCAGAAGATGAAGTTTTACTAAACCCAGTAGAGGGATTTAAATGTCACTTTTTCGACGTTGTGATTGACACTGTTATTGTACAAATAGACGAGAGATTTAAAAATACATCCATTGTTATTTCTTATTTTAAATTAATCACTGATATAAATACATTAGGAAAAAATGAACTAGAAAACCGCTCAAGGGATTTCGTAAAATATTATAGTACAGATGTAAATGAAGACTTAATCCAGGAAATTGATTTGTTACGAGAATTGATCTTGCACCAAAAAAATGTAAATAACGCGCAAGACATATTGCAATATGTATTAAATAATAGTTATGATGAACGATTTCCAAATGTGCTAACTGTATTGAAAATTTTCTTTACGTACCCAGTTACTATAGCAAGTGCAGAGCGCGTTCTTTTAGCAAATTAAAATTGATAAATAATTATCTTCGGTCAAGTAAGTGCGAAGAACGCTTAAATACACTTGATATATTAAGCATCGAAAAGGAAATTGCCAAAAATTGTAATTTTTCGAAAATGATTAATGACATAGCAAAACAAAAATTATGTATTTAAATAAATACATATTAAGCAATATACGTGTTAGTAAACCTAGGCCCCTATATAGTAAACCTATTTATTTTTTATGTGCTTAAATTATTTTTTTTTATTATTTTAACAATAAATAATTGTAAACAATTTTTGTGCGCTAATTGGTTAGCCAGGTTACTTTTGTTTGTGTTTAATATTTACTTATTTTAATTATTTAATACTTTTGTTTTGTGTTCAGCAAACGTTGTGTTAACCTGTTATATTTCGAATGTTTTTTTTTTTTGTTTTGTTTTGTTTTCCTGTGCCAAAATCATTTGCAGGTAAGAAGTTTTGCAATATGTTTATTTCGAATCATTTTATTTTTACCTTTGAAAAATATTTTAGGGCTCCAAAAGATTTCTTGCACCCGGGTCCCTTTATAGAGAAGGCCAGCCCTGCATGCACCCTTTAAAGACGTCACTATTTAGGCAGGTAATAAGGGTCTTGCATTACCCTAATAAATCTCTGGAGTTACCAGGAGAGCAATTTTTTAAGACAATTATATCCGTTCGAGAATTACTCTCGATGATTTAATTAATTAAAATATAGTTTTATTCCCCTTAAATTTCTTTTATTACCAAAGACAATAAAAGAGTGGAAGTCTTATAGCCTTACCAGCTTTCTCTGAATTTGGTAGACAGCTATCTCCAACTTCAGCAGTCATCATCGCCGAGGTCATAACTACGGATGATTTTGAAGGTACGAGTGTAGTAGGCTACTGCAGATATCTAGTTATCCTAAAAACTGTAACTCGTATTAGTGCACGAAATAGTCGAGTTCTACAATCAATTTTTTGAGCTGCGAGATTAAATCGGAGTCTCCCTCATATTTTCCTGCGCAAAAAAATATGACCAAACTGGAAACAGTCGAAAAAAAAATCCTCTAGTCAACACGGCCGGCTTGGTTGGCCGAATAATTAGCAAATCTGTTCTCCATCCAAGAGGCTTTGGCTTCGAATCTCGCCATGGACATGGACTATGACCTAACTCTGTGTGGAAAGGACATCTGCGACTCCCTATCAATTCTTCTAGATTTCACTCCCAAAAAATGACCATCTGGCGTCCAGTGACGTCAAATGTGAATAAATCAACAACGAAGCGAACCTTTATTCGATCTTGTTTCTTATGGCGGGCAGTATTAGAACATGTTGGGACTGCGAAAAATCTAAAGAAGACTTACATTTTTAATTTAAATAATAAAGAAAGGAAAATAGATAACTAACGCTACAATCAGTTGGTTTTGAGTAATAAGATTCAACTGATCGACATAAAAAAAGAATAAAATTTATACAAAACAGCACAAAAATAGTATTTTAAAAGTGCATTATTTCATTCTTATGAAATCTTTCTTTCAAGCTGGAATTAATAAATATTGAAGTTAATTCCAATATATTTAGGACTGAACTGTCAGCACCAAAGATTACAGAACCTAACTAAAATTCGGTTGATATAATCTAGAGACCTGTTATTGATAGCTTAAATTGTATTAAAATTTAATAAATGAACACTGTTCAAACTTTTTTCAGATCTGGCGGCAGATTAAGAGCTCTAAAGCAGAGGCACTTTGGGGACCTGCTCATAATCAGAATCCTGCTGCCTTTATAACACTCAAACTTACGGATTCGAGCCGTTAGCAAGGCTCATGTTAGGTAATCAGGCGCGAGACTGGATCAGCCACAGTGATACACAAATATGCGATCGTTTGAATCCTGTCTGTAACGCGAAAAACCTTATTATGGCTTTATGAGCAAAGGTGAGTCAATCGTCTAAGACGGAAATGGAGGGTTTCTCCTGGACACTCTGATTTTTCCTCACTCAAAATAAGCAAAACTGCTCCGTCAGCACATATCTACAGACGTGGAATACTGTTATACAAAGAAAGCAACTGAAACCGCCTTGTTCTATTATTATTCCCTAGTAAGTAGCATTGCTATTTGTATAGAATGCTAATATAAACATGCCTAATTTTCCGAAACCTCTACGGGTAACCCTCGATTTACGTAGATTCGCGTTTATGTTTTTACCCAGCCACTGTATCACGTTGCTAAGCTCTTGCATGCACGTACCGTCTGCGTAGCACATTACTCCAGCACATCACCTCATATTTGCGAATTCAAAATTCTGCTTTGAAGACAAACTTTAAAAAAACTGAGGTACGTAAACGTCGGTTCGATACATTTCCAATGCTGTTTGTGCTGCATTGGTGTAATTTTTAATACCACGCCATTTATGTAGCTACGGACATTTCTAGAGAAAAAAAGGCAGAATCTTTCGATTCCTTTAACTTCGTATAAAAAAGCAGGAATCTTGGATTCGATTGCATGTAAAAACTTCCAAGAAAAGAACCACCTTCATAGGCTGAATATATTCGAATTAAGAAACAGAACTAAGTAATGAAAGGAAAAAAAAAACGAATTTATACTAATTTATGTTTCTTGCAGTGAATTAAGTTTTTATAAGTTATTCTTTCAATATCTGGGAGATTCACTAATCAATAGCGTCTTTTGAAATACGTTAACCTTGAATTGTATAGCGAATGTTTTACTGATTTTGAAGCCAAAGATAATGACATTTCTTCAGATGCATCATAAACGCTATAAATTGCAATATATTGACATCAATTCGCTAGGAAAATATCCGTATATCTTTTTCGTCCAGGACACTAGGAATTTACTGAATTAAGATTATGTTCTTGGAAACACATCTCTTGAGAACACGCAAACGTTAAGTAGGTTCAAGATTTGAAGTGGTCTGAAGAAGGATCAAAGACTTCTTGAGAGAGAACCAAGATGAAAACTACACGACTACAGAGTTTAAGACTAAAGTTTAAAAATAGGGATGGAATAGACGTTCCATTCCTATTTACTACAGTGTGCAGTGCGCCTAACTTGGGAAAGGTTTGGTCGGTCTGCAGAAGCCAAATCCTATGTTTAAAATTTTACTTCAATGGTCATCATCATCATCATTATGCATATCAAGGATTTAGGCCTAGCGTGACCTGTTCCGGCCTTAGAAGTCACCGTTGAATCTTTTAAAAGGACATCCTGGTTTTCTTTTTCCTAGTGGCTTGTACTTTAAGGCTTGTTTTGGTAAGCTTTCTATTTTTATTCCTTGAATGTGTTCCATCCATTTATGTTTATATTTTTTTAATTTTTTCTATTACTGATTCTTCGTTTAATTCTTTCATAATTTCTTCGTTTCTTTTGTGATCAAATAGAGTATACCTCGCATTTTTTCTCATAAACTTCATTTCTGCTGTTATTAATATTTGTCTTTTGGTTTTATTGTCCAGATTTCACTTCCATACAATAAGACTGGTAGGGCTAATGTATTGTATACTTTTAGTCTGGCTTGTTTTTAAACTAGGTTTGGTTTAAATATAGAGTTAATTACACTCGTTATTTTTAAATATTTTATAATTTATACGTTTATATCTTTTTCATTTTCATATGTGATCATACATCCTAGGTAGTTAAAGGAATTCACCTGTTCTAAGATCTTGTTATCTATTACTATCTTAGTTCTTGTCCTTTAAAGGCCATAATTTTTCATTTTTCTGTTGATATTATCAAACCATAATCTTTGGCTATCTCATTTAGATCTAAAATAGCTTTCTGTAAGTTATCTTCAGAATTTTAAATTATTATATGGTCGTAGGCAAAAAGAAGAGTGTTTAAGTTCACAGTAGGAGAAAGTTTAATAACTTGATGGAAAATTTTATTCCATTTTATTATTATTTCATTTAGGTAAACAGAGTTGATGAGAGTGGCCATCCCTGTAGAACCCCTTGGTTTATCTCTCTCGTACATGATAGCTCATGATTTAGTCTTATTTGTATTTGATCATCTTCATATATACTTATGATAGCTTTTAGGATATTATTTGTTATTGTCTTTATTTTAATATGTTAAATAAAATGCTTCTTTTAACTTTGTCAAATACTTTTTCAAAGTCAATAAAAGCAATATGTGTTTCTAAATTGTATTCTCTTGCTTTCTCTATTATTAATTTTAGGCAAAAGGATTTATACATGCTGGGTCTATACATCATCATCCTTTCCTAAATCCATTCTGTACACTAAAGTAAAGTTTTCGAAATATTTCATTAGTTTGATATTTAAAATTCTGATATTTTTTATTTTGTATATTATTATAATTACAGCTATTTTGGCTGCTTCAGTTTAGGAGTGCCCCTGTTTAAATGTCATTGGCTATTTACTCACGGATTATTAGGGCATTGTAGATGTAAATTTACCAAAAAGTATATGCAGCATAAGGAAGAGAAATTTACACGTACCTTTTTCTGGGTGTTGCGGCTTTTCTTCTTTCCGTGATGTCCGAAAACTACTGAGCGTGTGGAGGGGGGGGGGTAGGCAATTTGGGAGAATTAAATTAGAAAATCCCGGGGTTTTTTTTAGTAATATATATATAAACATATATATTATATTATTATGTTATATAGGGTGGGGAAAAGGTGAAAGGATTGATTTTTTATATAGGGAGGGGGAAGGGGAAAAGGGGGTTGACAGGGTGCGGCCCGTTTCGACTATTTTTGGTCGTCATCTGAACACATTGGGAAAGTGGATGCTATATCAGGTCGGGTAGGTGCTTCTGTTTTTGAAGTGTTTGCGTTATCGCCTATTGGTCGGTGTTGTAACCTCAATTTTATGTTGTGAAGCTTCCAAACCTCGGAGATTATGTAGGGCCTGTGTACGTTGATAGAGTTCGCGTCACATTTTATGACTATTGTTTCCGATATTCTAAGCATTGTTTCATTGTCTTGTCTGTCTACTATGATGGCCTTGTCGATCTGCGGGGTATGTTTTTGTTCAAGGGCGTGAACAGCTATTTCCGTTTTTCCTGTGCTTTGTATTCGATTTTTCTTTTTGAAGTTACGTTTTTTAGTGTTTAAATGTTCAGGAATAGGGATGTTACAATCACGGAAGTGTTCTTGTAGTCTTGCCCATAAAGACCTGATGGTGGAACCTGTGTAGGTGATATCACAGTCTTTTTGGCAGGGAAATTTATAGACTACATTGTGATGTTCAAATATTTCTTTCTGTGTGTGAGGTTTGGTGGGTTTTAGGAGATTTGCCAGTTTTTGGTTTGTGGTGAATACCAGTTTGTAGTCAGTATGTTTGAAGATGTATTTATAGGCTTTGTATGTGTTTTAGGTGTATGATAGTTTGATAATTTTTTGTGTTGGGAAGTTCGTTTTGGTACTTGGGTTGTTTTGGCGGTTTTTTGCCGTTCTTTGCGTAGTTAATCAGTTGTGTAGGATAGTTGCGATTTATGAAGATCTGTGTTAGTTTTTTTATTTCTGCGTTTAGACTATTCTGATTGGTTGAAAATTTGTAAGCATTTATGAATTGTGATAAGATGACAGATTTCGTAACAGAATATGGATGGTATGAGTGAAAATTGAGGTAGTTTCCGATGCGAATGTTTGTGGTATATTTTCGTGGCTATTTTGTTGTGTGTTCTGGTTAATGTCCACAAGGGCTTAATTAATTCAGTCAAATTCTCACTAAAAGTTCAAAGAAATTGATGGATTTGTTCTGTTCGGTTTCTGTGGTGAATTTTAGTCTGTTGCTGTAACCGTTTAGGGATGTTTTAAGGTGGTGATGTGTGTGTGTGGGATTATTCTGTGCATTGGCAAAAACATCCCTAAACGGTTACAGCAACAGACTAAAATTCACCAAAGAAACCGAACGAACAGAACAAATCCATCAATTTCTTAAACTTGACATTAACCAGAACACACAACAAAATAGCCACAAAAATATACCACAAACCCAAGCAGGCAAAATAGCCGTACTTATAATAGTTTATTAAGAGGAGTAACATAGGAGTTTTCCCAGAAATAATATACATATTTTGTATATATTTTGTAACAGGAATTTATTATACTTATACCTCAATAGTGTTTATGGTCATCTCTACTATCTTTTTTAAAGATAGGAATCACAATTGCTTTTTTCCATTTTGTATTGGAAAAAATTTTGTATTGGGCGGTTATCAGTTGAATACATTTTATTTAAAAATAATAGGCGTCTCTCTTTGAATCTTGTTTCTGCATATTTATATAGTTCTGAACCTAGTTTATCTTCTCCAGGTGATTTTCTGTTTCTTGTTTCTTTCAGGCTGATTTCAATGGTAATATACCCAAACCAACATAAATTAAACTGTCAGAATTAGAGAAAAGCTATCTAGGGATGGGCTATTGCGCGACTGAGGTGTGGCATCCACATTCCTCAGATATAAAACCAAACCACTGTGATACTAAACGTAGCTTGGTATCACAGTGGTTTGGTTTTACAGTGGTATCACAGGTAGTAGAGGAGTTTCGTCACCCGTCGAGATAATGCTACTTTGATATCGGAAGCTTGAAGTGGCCAAAAACTTTGTCTGGACTCAGAGCCAAGACCTACACTCTTTCACTTTTTTTCCAGCATGCAGTTTGAGCAATGTTTTTGTAAGAATGGATGATATATCAATAATCAGACACTGTGTATCGATATTATTTCAACAATATCGCTCAGTGTGCGATATTGTTGAGAATCCGTGGGAGATGAATTTCATCGTGAGGTGTATAACTACCTCCTACTTCTCAGGAGTTTCAAGTAACTTGAAGTTTATTGATTGGTTTCTTGAGAAGGGTTTCCAGATTTTCTAACCTTCAGCTCATCCATGGTGTTAACGTAGTGTAGTTCGCAACCTTGCTTGGGTTAGAGTCACATAAAAATGGCAGTTATGCATTCCGGTCACTGAGAAAGATCTCTGCAGTAATTTTGTCCAATCCCACTTCCACGTCTTGTGCATACGGTGGTTCGTTTGATTATTACCATCTGAAATCTATCCCCTTGCTTGATGATATCTTCCCGTTTGTTTCTGAAGGTTGGGTTTGCGAGCTAACACCCAATCTATGTCGTTTTTGATTTATCTTATTCCAGTGGTATATATTCTTCGTCTTAGTAATCAACCCATATTTAATTCATTCCTAAGAAAGGCGAGAAATTTTTATTACCAAATTACCGTCCTATTGCTCTCACTTCAATGCTGTCTGACGTAATGGGGATAAACATCATTTATATTTAACTTCGATACAACATGAAATCATCTCAACTGAATAACGATCGCCAATATGAATTCTATCACTGTCAACCAAAAGGAGATTTCTTGCTTATCCTCTCAAACCTATCTATCACATTAGAGAAAGCAAGTGATAGATGATTATCGGCAACACACAAATGAGAATTTGTTAGAATGTTGCCCCGTGGTAGAAAAGCAAGATGGAATAAGCTATCTATTAATATTTCTAAGGTGTTTGATCACGCTTTTCCCATTCGCCTGTTAAGAAGCTCGTGTAGTCTGAAAATTGGTTGTCAACTTCTAATATTTCTAAGCCTAGTGAATTTCTCAACTTCTGATACTAGTTCAACTTCTTTTTTATTCCCAAGCTTTGCAACTAATGCTAGGGTTTCATAAGATTCTGTTCTTTCATGTGCTATCTTCCTTTTGTATATCACTGAAGTGGACTATGCTGATGAAAGTGCACAGCACTTTCATCAGCATAGTTCTGTTCTGTTCTGTTCCCTTTAGCAAATGCTTCACTACATGAATTAAAGAAGCTTCCAGAATATCAACCTTAATTACTGATCCCCTCCCCATTCCATTCTTCAGTGGATTTCTGGTAACTATGAATCTTGTTAATTTCAATGCCATTACTCGCAATGCTCTCTTATCTCTCGCAAAAATAAAAAGGCACCTTTTCTTCTGCATAGAACTCCAAACTCATAGAAACGAGCTTTGCTTTCCGCTCATTTCATTCCTTCATCCTACTATTGTCTTTTGAAACAGTCTGCTATAAGGTATATTTCCAAAAGAGTAACAACTACATGTCTTCAAATCCAAGGTTAACAAGTATATTTTTTCTGCTCTACTTGCTTTCTTTCCCTTCCTAATATACTAACCAACTTTAAATAGGTTAAACCACTTCTTGTGTATGGGATAACCAGGAAAAGAGTAAACATCTCAGTAATCTTTCTACTAATCTAGCTAACCAGCAGCACAATCAACTTTGGTTATACCAGCTTTAAATTTTACAAAATAAAATACATATAGATGACTGGAATGACAGGTTTGAGACTTTTGGTTTCCAAAATGGCTATCGAGATTTATAAATTACTTCCCAATAAACATTGCAGGTTCACAGGCAATTCATCGCGGAGAAAATTCGCTGAAAATGTTATTCGCTAGAAAATTGAAATGATATTGCATTGATACCGATACATGAAAAGTAAATACAGTGCAAGATAAATTTCACAAAATATAGTTTTTATGTAGTTATGTATTATTTATTTAGATGTTAATTAGATTTTCATAATAATTTTATTCATATACAGTGAAAAGATATATTTTATTTATCGGTGAGTTCCCTAATTTCTTAAAAGGTTGTAAATATTCTAACACGTGTATTTTAAAAATAACTCCACTTTTCCTGCATAGAAAAGATATGTTATACGCTGTTATCATTTACAGAGCTTACTTTAAGATCATATGTGCAATTTTGAGTAATTAAGTTAAACAAAATAATAATAAAATTACGTAAATGCTATCATAATGAGTTAAATTAGCATAATCTAAATTGCCATCTGCGGCTGCAGTACTAGTCTACCTTAGTATTTTCACACCACGAAATTCATCTCTCACCTAAAAACAATTACAACCATCCATGTCCATTGCGAGTTTCGAATCCACAGCTCATTGATGGATTCTACGGTTATCTACTCGGTTGTTAACAGTGGTGAGTTATAAAAATTTTAACAAAGGGCTCGCATCGTCGAGAAAAAAAAAAAAAAAAGCCTAACTTATCCCTTATAATACTTATATTGCGACTTTATAGAGCTTCTGACAGATATGATAATTCCTGAAGGATATCAAGCATTAATGCTAGATCTTTTAAAAATTCCAAATTGAGAAGTCGGTTTAAAAAGCCTTTATATTTATATTTATCGTTCGATGCAAAATGCTTGTGTAAAGCTGGGTAATTTCTCCACAAAGCAAGAGCCGCGTGTAAACTGCAAGCTGCCCATCGTGATCCAAACACATGGTCGATCTTTAAAATTTTGATACCAAGGTCTTTTGCAATCGTATTTAATTCTCGTTGATTTTTTGGTGATTGATGATAAAAAGCATATAATTTATCCATAAATATTTCAAAATGATTTATTTCTTTAATGTTTTTTATCGAATCGTCTAATGCTAAGTGTAAACGATGAGCGCAATGCCAAATCAAACGATGAAAAATTTTTGTAGAAGTTTGATTGCAACACCTGATTTGTTTCCTAACATTACAATAGCTCATCAGATCAAAATGCAATGAAATGAATTTTTATATAGTTATCAGAAAATCCATATGAATTTAAAGTAACAATTATAGTAGCATGTATACATTCCATTGATATTTTCTAGTTCTACAAGATTATTAAACAAGAAGAACAAGGGGCTCACAAATTTGAGAAAAATTAAACAAAGGGCTCGCGCGAGCCCCTTATAGCTCGCCACTGGTTGTTAATGACATGATCTTTCTGATTGCAGTCGATTTTTGAACAGTTCACAAGAGAAGTAATTACCGGTAATTACGTATTTCACTCTGAGAAAATCCATTTATATATATATATATATATATATTAAAGATACCAAGCAATTTTAAATAAAACTTGGTTTAAATTCTATTTCCCAAATAACCAAACAGACAAGTAAGTGACGAGTAAGTCAAGTTTGCGCCTGCACGTAGTGCAAGTCCAGGCAACTCGTGGTAAAGGTGGAATAAGATTTGATCACTATCCTTCGTATTTACCCTTAATGCAAAGCACATCCCCTAGCGGAGATGTATGATGCTATACATTAAAGGCAAGGGCGACTACCCAGACCGGTTTCGACCTTTATTGAGGTCTCATCAGTGGGAGCCAGGCTTAAGAAATGTCAAGGTTTAAGTAATACAAAGCTTATAACTTTTACCTAAACAATAAAGAAAGAAAAACATACTGTAATAAGAAATCCCACGGAGAATGCTTCCAGAGAAGTATTAAGTTGGACCTAATGGAAAGGAACATGATTGTTCACAAGGATAGCTACTCCGCCATGAGCAGGACCACCTCCAGTTCTATCCTTATGTACAACAGTAAAATTCCTTAAGGTAGGGTCCTCATTGGGTCTTAAGTACGTTTCCTGTAAACAGAAACAGAAAGTTTTGTGTTTCTGCATGTTTGTGTTTGTGTTTCTGCATTTTGTATTTCTTGATATCATCGATAATTCTGGCGAAATCCACGACAGTTCCATTGTACCATTTTCCCTATTGTTTTGGTTTTATGGACTTGTCTGGTTTTCGGGAGGTTGAGGGCTTACCTTTGTCATATTTATATTTATCAATTGTTTTCGGGAAGTATGGACAGCCATGTCCATCTCTTCCTCTAGTACGTCTGATGTATATATGATTCAATACGTCTGATGTGTTAGGGTCAGTTAATATGCATTTTTTCTGTGGGAGTATATGGTGGTTTAGCTTTAAGTGATATCTTTGGCATAATTTTCTTGACAAATGGCTTTTCATCGAGTGGGATAATTTTTGTAGTTGTCTCTGGAGTAAGGCCATAGGTCATGTGATTGATGCGCTCAATAGAGAAGTACTTGTGATCATAAGGTGCTGGTATGGTGAAGTTATCAGATGGTGGAACAGACATACAAGTTTGAGTTGCTACTGTCACTTTCTTAATTGTTACCTTCTCAGCATAAGAGGATCTCAGAGCAAGTGTGATAGTGGCTAACTTTCTTTCTGCCTCCTGGTATGTTATGTTTTGCTCTGTTTTCATTCTTTGTATTTCTTTTTAATCTTTCCATTTCTGACATGCACGAGAGTAAGCTGGATGATCTCCTTGACAGTTGACATATTTAGCTATTTTGCAAGGCAAGATTTTTTATCATGCTCTTTACCACCACATCGAGCACTGGTAGTAGAACCATGACAGGCAGTTTGGGCATGTCCATATCTTTGACATTTAAAGCATCTCAGTGGGTTAGGGATGTACATTGTAACAAGACAGCTGAGATACCCTGCTTTTACAGATGATGGAGGCTTATCAAAAGTCAGGACGATGTTCTTAGTTGGAACCAGGCGATCATCCCTATGTATCAGAATGCGACTCACACCTGTCACTCCTTGATCTTTAAGTTTTGAACATATCTCCTCATCAGAAACATCAAGGAAATCCCATTCTGATATCACTCCTCTACAGGAGTTAAGTGGTTTGTGAGGTGTTACTGTAATTTCTATTCCACCCATTGTTGTTGCTCTCAGTAGTTTCTCGGAATGTTGCTGACACAATGTTTTCACAAGGACATCACCAGAAAGCAATTTCTTAACAGTTTTGGGAGGACCTGCCAGTCCTTCTAAACCTTTTTGAATAAAGAAGGGTGACGTTTTCCCTAATGATGTTTTACCTAGCATGGATGATTAAAATGTTGGTACATTTATACTAGTATCGTGTACCTTTTGTTTCTTATTTCTGTTTCCATATGCTGTATTTACGGTATCAGTACTTGGTTGGGAATTTCTTTGGGCCCTTAAAAGATTTGAGGATGAAGGATTCATGCTTAAGAAGTTTTGGTTCGGCGCCAGAGCTCCCCACACACCATGGAGTCACAAATGGACGCCCACTGCCTAGCAAGCAATGACTGCGCTCACAGCACAAGTGGAACGCCAGGGCTATCCCGGATGCTATACCGGCGCTACAGCAAGCCTAGGATCCCGACCCCGGACCTTGGCGTGACAGACGTACTGCAACAACGTTGATCCTTGCAGGCAAGGCCACTAGCTGATTGATCCTGGGTGGGCTATCCAGGACACCCCATCTTGCCAAAGTAGTGCAATACTACCTACGAGGATCCCTCTTTCCGGATGTCCACGGGTCGCACCGCACGTCTGCAGGCCGCGGATCCCAGTGATGGTATTCTGGAATACAGGATAGTTAAAAGACTCAGGAGAATAAGAGCGAAGAAAAAGAGAAAGAATTAAAAGGGCCAGTACGATCACTGAGATGTCCCCTCCACCAAAAACACGTGCCCCACATGGAGGGGTTATGCTTAAGGGGCACTTCAGTTTGATGTCGCTGAATAGCTATAAGAGAAATTATATTTATGCAAATAAAAATACAATACCGACAATAAAAAAATCATTTTTTGTGCTCATTAATAACATTGTTTTGTTTTGGTCGAAAAGTAATAAAATTGTACCTTTCATAAAATCAGGCTTCCGATATTTCGGTAGTCATTCGTTGTCCTACACATATCTGTTACCTTAAGAGAGAAAAAGCATACTACAGTTGTTGCATAATAAACTTCAATTTAGCATGCGAAATGTTTTTTCGTTCAGTAGTTAAGGGAGAAAAAATTATATCACTTAAGACTTCATTTTGTTAACGAAGTCTGAAAGTAACTTCAACTATAGCGTCCTCTGAATGACCAAGGGCGTAATTAAAATAATTAATCTTAATATTTGCTAATTTCTCATTTCCCATGATAATGAATGAGAAGTAGGATGTTAGCCGTCTGTTTTTAAATTTTTACTTTGTTATTTATGCTATTTTATTGATGATACATTATCAGAAGTTTGAAACGATGTCTCGTATATATGAAAATAGAGAATTCATAAATATGAAATGCTGAAGATTTTTATGTTCTAGAATTGGGAGAAATATCCGTTCTCCGGTTGCACAGCTGTCGACTACTTCGCTCGTGAAGCCGCATCGTTTACGGGTGTTTCGAAAAGATGAATCGAGCATCTGTGGTGTTTTTCTGATTCGTCGTACAGCTCTCACCTGGTGCCATCTTCTGATTATATAATGAAACAGACGACGCAAGTACTCTCTTCTCTTGTGTGCACCATCTTATAACGCAAACGAGTTGTTTTCATGTCTGCGAGCCTGATATGTTCATCGGCAGTAGATATAAAAGTGCATGGAGCAAACGTCTTGTCACGGAAACAGTTTGGAATTTGGTGTAATTTCTATAATGGCTTTTCTCCCCCCCCCCCCTGTGGGTACCTTAATATGGAGAAATTGGATCGCGCCGTATCCTACTGCATCTGCATCGACGCATATGGCTTAATTCTATTAAGAGACGTGCTGGAGCATCTTTATTTACCTATCCAGTGATTCAAAGCAACATTTCCATATATTCCATAGACAGTTCGGAAAGAAGAAACAAAAACTTCGTTAATTCATTTGTTTCTCTGACATTAGAGCATCGCGTCTTATAGAATGCAAATAATTTATTTGGGCTTGTCAACTTGTGTATCAACAAATAACACAAGGTGCGTTATGTAAGCTCTTGAAAGACATACTCATCAAATATACAAAGTGGAGCTACTTCAAGAACGCAGAAGATCAAGCGGTTCATGTTAGATTTCAGAGTTCAATTTCTAACGACAATATTCTGTAATTAGTGCTGCTCTTGTGCTCATAGGAAAATAATGCCTTGCACTAATACTTAAAACTCTCCATCATTTCTATAGCAGTTATAATTTTATAGGATTTGAAGCATTTTTTTTGAGGACATTGCCATTTGAAATATGATTTGGGAAGCAGAGCATTGTGCTAATCAACGTTTGGTTTGTTAATCGTATCATTAAAGGAGAAAGCAAAGAAATCACATTATCGAACATCAAATCGCAAAAGAAAACACTTATTGGAAGAGGCCCTAGACTATCAAAAGCAGACCATCATTGATGGCTGCAACGTTTATGTTTACGGCCTTAAAGCTGGCCTTTCTGATCATGCCCTGAACACCTTACATAGAATTGACTGGAAAAGCACTAGTTGTCTACATCACACCAAAACATGGTATGAACGCAAATTTAAGAAAGCTTGTGAGATCATTATCAACCACCCCAATCTAAACAATAATGCTGGTCTAAAAATCCCATACATATGGAAGGATTCGTCCCATGAATCCTTCCTCTTTAAGAACAACTACAAACAGGACTAAAAATCCAGGATCCTAAATCTAAAATAACAACTTTCATACTAAAAAATAGGACATCACTGTTAAAGAAAAAATCTATAAGAAACAATGTTTATTCATGTTGTAATTTATAAATAATTTATTTTTATTTTTTATTTACCTTTTTATTTTATATATTTTTTAAATAAAAAATAACAATTGTAATAATAGAAATAGGACATCACTGTTACTGGAAGGAAAACCATCTGTAAGCAAGAATGTTTATTCATGTAATCATAAATTAAATTAGCTTCATGTAATTTTATTTTATTTTATTTTATTTTTCACTAGAGGTCATGCCAGTGAGTAGCATGCGATCAAATCATTGTTTCTTTCGCTTAAGGTTTGAAATGTAACGCAGCTTGTCTTGTATATTTATGCATGCTCCAGATGATGATTTTGATATGAAGTTCGAAACGTCGGGATAATAAAAAAGTTATTTTAACACGGTTGTAGAATCCATAATTTCAAAAATGAATGCTGATCACCGTGTAACACTAAAAGAAAGGAAAAGAGAGGGGAATGAAACTTTTGATTACCTGGCCAGACCATCTGCACTCAGGCAGTTGCACGATGTTTTTATTTTTTTTTACAAAGAATTAATTTATATAAACACATTTGACTGTAATTTTGTTTATATGTAAATACTGTATTGCTTCACTTAACTTTTGTACGTATATATTACAAAATATGTAATGTTTTGTGATGTGTATGTGCAGGAGTTGAGTACTAATGTATATATTATTCATTAGTTTAATTTCTGACCAATCATGTATTCTGTAGCCTTCTGTTACTTTGTTGTAATTTTGTTAATATATAAATATCACACTGCTAAACTTAATTTTTATGCATACATATTGTATAATAATTCCTGTTTAACTCTATGAATTACTGTAATAAGATGTGTTGTAATCTTATATGTAGATAGTACATTCCTTGGCTTGGTGTTGCCCATGCATTTCATTTATTAACTTGTATTGTTGTCTAATTATGTACTGCCTTAAATGCTGCGCTGCAGTAATTTTGTTTATATGTAGATACTGTATTGCCCAGCTTAACTTTTGTGATTACACAATATTTACTATTTTTTTGACTAATTATGTATTGCTGTAGGACACCTTGTATATTTGTAACCTTCTTGTAATTTTGTTTATATGTAGATACCACAATGCGAAATTTTATTTTTATGCATGCATATTGTATAATAATTCCATGAATGGCTGTAAAACCATCTATTATAATTTTAACAATATGTATATACTGCATTCCTTGGCTTGTGCACACATTTTGTTTCTTTAATTTGTATTGTTGACAATTTTTCTACTACTGTAACCTTGTGTGTTGCTGCGCCCTCTACAGCAATTCTGTTTCCAGGTAGATGCTACTTTGTGGAACCTAATTTTTGTACTAGCATATTGTTCACAATTTTCTTTAACTGTTTGTGTATGGTCATAACCTTAGCATGGCACAGTATGACCTTTGTAGTTTTTGTGCCAAATAAACTATAAACCAAACCTAAACCAAACGTTAAGCATAAATTAGGACGTCACACAAAATCCACTTTCGCCTCAAATTTTACTATTCGTTCTAATGTAAGAGTCATAATTTTTCGTAAATATAAAGCGCGCAAAAGCTATTTTAATTGACTCATTTGAATCCCTTTTTATCTGCACGTTGCAGCCATCAAATAAGACATTAATGCATTCGAACTTACCGCTGTCATAAACGCCTGCCAGAATTACTTTTCGCATCTATAATAAAAATGACGTCGAATAATTCCACTGATAGTACGGCTGGCAACATTACAAACACTGTGTTTCTACATTGAACTGAGGTGCACGTGAAGTAGGAAGAGTTTCGATGAGAGGGCAATCCTGCCACCCGGCGTCACTCGTTTTCAAAATTTTGTTCAAATATTCCGCTATTTTAATGCTTGAAAAATGTTAGACAAATGGGTGCATATTTTGCTCTGAAACCTATAATAAAAGTTAAAAAATATACCTGATCGGGCAGTAAATTATTATTATTATTATTATTTTTTTTTTATTTATTTATTTATTTATTTTTTAATTTTTTTTTTTTATTATTCAGGCCTCCATGGAGTCAAAAGACTCATCGCAATATTATTATTATTATTATTCCTGATACCTCCAAGGAGTCCGAGGGCTCATCGTGGGAGGACATCTACAATTCTCTCTACACCTAACCTCTACTACGAATCATCTCCATCAACGCCATCTACCGCCCACTTCCAACACCACCACAACTAGTAATTTTTGTCTGTAAATTGCGTGTGTTCTGAAGGGCCGATTTGTATGTATGCGGGATGAAAAACCCGAGTTTCCGGGAGAAAAAACCCTGCTACCTCCATATGAGATCGGCTAACTCACCTTCGATTGAAATCGACCAGATAAAGATTCCTCCCGTCGCGACGAGAATCGAACTTAGGCCTATTCCAATCGAAGGGCGCAATGTACCGTCGTTCTTCCAATTGCGCTACGGAGGCGCTTGATGAGTATATAAATATACTCATCAAGTATAAATATACCTGAATAAACTATTGCAATTGTGTATATGACATTTAGTTTAAATGCACATGAAGATTCAGCAAGTATGAGTTTTGGGAAAATTTTCTTCATGAAATGATTAAGAATCAGAACACTGGACATCTGTGGAGAAAGCACATATTAGAATCACTATTTTCGTTATTAAACCTCTCACAAAGAAATGAAAATGAAATTATATTTCAATTCGACAAGTTTCCTGAAAAAACTTTGTTTCAGATCATCTGGAAATAGGAAGAATAATTAAAAACAAACTAAAAGCAAAGTATTAAAAGTTCACATTTCTAATGAAAAATATTTGAAAACTTTCAAATGATGAAAAGCGTGCATTCGCTGTTACGCTGGCTGCTGGTTCGTAGGTTGTCGTATACTACTGGACAATGCAAGTGTGTCGTTCATGTTAAATGATCCTTTGTTTTTTTGTTACACTGTAGAGGACACTTCATCATTTCAGCTGATTCTTTAAAAACTCTTGACTAAACGTGGTAATCAATGCGAAGCATTTCGGCTTGTTGCTAATGTACTACATGTTCTGTATCTGTTGTATGTGCTGCCAGCCACTATTTGTGCTTTCTATCATTCTCAAAGTCCTAGATGTGTTCCGATCGGCGCATCTCCCAACATTTGCCAGTTTGTCCTATGTGGTGTAGTCCACAAATGCAGCTGATCTTGTAGACATCTGGTTTTTGAAGTCGGGAGATGTGGAGGTGTCATTTGATTAAAGATTTTGTGGATTAGGTAGAAGGTAACCTTGAAGTGTTGTTGCCGAAAGAACCTTGCTACTTTATCTGTGATTGATTGTATATATATGGAAGAATCACTGCTCCTTTATATTCTTGGTTTATTTGATTGTCTGTTTGTTTTTCAGGTTGATATAGAATTTTTTTACTAATGTTCTGTTGTAGCCATTTTTGGGAGGAAAGAATTAAAATGGTTTAGCTCTTGGTTTCTTTTATCTATGTTGGAGGAAATTCTGTAGGCGATGCCGCGTAAGGAACGGATGATGCCTATTTTTTGTGATGAGAAGTTGATCGTAGATAATGTCCTGTGTTAGATGGTTTCCTGTAGACTGAGAAGGAGTGTATTTTGCTCTGATATCTAAACTAATATATCCAAAAATGGTAAAGACCTGTTTCTTTCTAATTCAACTGTAAATTTGATTTGAGGGTGAATGTTGTTCAGGAAGTTAATGAAATCTTCTAATTGGTTATTAGAATCGGGCTACATGATAAAAATATTGCCGACGTACTCTCGCCAAATTTTTGGTTATGTTGATTGATACTAGAGGGCTATTTTTTCGAGTCACTCCAAGAATAGGTCAGCTAACATATGAGAGAGAAGGGAGGAGCAGGGGAGAGCCCCTAGCTTAATTTTCTTTCTGTTCAAAAAATCTTCTTCAAATTTAAAAAGAAAAGTGCTATTAATGCAATGTTTAAATAGGATTCACTGTGTTCGATGGAAAATTTTCCTGAAATATTTGTATTTTGGTTTTTATTCTTAGAACACATTTGTGGCAAAATTTAATATATCGAGGCTTGCAATTATATCAGTGGAAGCCAATTGATGCCATTGATATTTCTATGAAGTGAATTGTGTTCTTAACATAAGCGGAAGTTTCCCTGATGTGAGGTTTGAGCAGGTTTCCAGATGTTTAAATAATGACGAAGTTGGAGAATCTTGCATGAACAAGTGGTCTCACAGAAAAGTTTTGTTATGCAGTTTAGTGATGCCATCCATTCAAGATACAAGAGAATGTCTAGATTCTAGGCAGAGTTTTGTGTCTTCAGGCCAATTCAGCATGTCTTTTGTTAAATTATTGGTTTGATTATGGAAATATCCCGTGAGATCTCGTTCTAACTTTCCACAGGAGTTTGTGTCATCTAAGAGTGATTTCATCTTTTATTTATTTCATCTTTTATTGCTTTTATTAAAGTGATTTTATTACTTTGTTTGTAGTTTCTTAATTTATTCGTGCTATTTCCTGATGAATTGAAACATTTCCTCACTAAGCTAGTCGAGTTAAAACATAATTTATTTTTTACTTCTTTGTCATGTAGCAACACTTCACGGAAAATGAAGAGAAGTTAATGAACTCACAATATTGCAGAAAAGGATAATTTAGTCAGTGTGCACTTTCAAAATATATGATTTATCTGTTAGGTTAACAAAACCAGAATGAAGATGTGAAAATTGATTACTGACCCAAATCACAAGTCTAATTTATTCTAAATTTGTTGACAAACAATGTGGCAATCAGATAATATCACAAACCATTAGGAATCACAGCATGCGATAAACTATTCAAGAAAATAATTACGAAAGAGAAAAATAACCTCCGAATAACGAATTTCAGTCCAATAAGAAGAATACATCGATAGCAGCTGGATTAGTTGCTAGAGGCTCGTATATTACAATGTTATCAGTAGTATGGTAGGCGCTTTGAACAAGATCAAGATAAGATAAGGAATCGTGAGGCGATTGGTTGATAAGAATATGACGTCATTGGTTATATAACATTCCAATAATAAAAATAATAAAAATAATAAAACATTCCAATCTAATGACGTGACGTCATGAAATTGGAATGTTTGGAATTTTCCTGGGGGCATAAGTGTCAGCGACGTTATTTCTTGTGTTTTGGTTCATATATGTAATTACCGGTGATGGGAGAGATAAAGATTCGTGTTGTGATTGGTGGTGCACTTCTGACAAGATCAAGATAAGGTAAGGAATTGTGACGTGGGTGTGTGTTGTTATGAGATGTAGATAACTGATGTCAATTGTTAGTTGTAAATAAATGACATCATTTGTTAGTTGTAAATAAGTGACGTTATTGTTTTGAATGAAAAGGTAGATATATTAGTGGATAAGGAATCGTGTCGTGATTGGAGGAACATTTCTGACAAGATCAAGATAAGATAAGGAATCATGATGTGGTTGTTTGTTTTTATAGATTTTGGAATGTTTGGAATTTCGCTGGGGCACTCGTCTGTCAGGGACATCATGTGGTTTGTTTTGCCTTATTTTGTTTCGCTTTGCTTAAACAAACCTAAACAAACGTAAACCAAAACAAACCTTAGTTTGTTTTGCCTTGTGGGTGATATTTAGAGATAAGAATCGTGACGTTATGTGTTTGGAAATTTCTGGGGAACATATGTCTCTCTGTGATATCACACAGTGTTTTGATTTGGCTATGGAATTGTAGGCGATGTTTTTGAGATAAGATATCTTGAAATTTTCCAAGGGTGACATGATGACAATGACACACATCCGTCATTGTCGTCATGTTTTGTTTTTGGTTGTCTATAGATGGGTGTACTAACTTTCCAATACATTTTGGGGTATTTCTTTCCTGTTAAAGGGTGTGAATTCTTAGAGTAGAGTAGAGTCGTGATGGCGGCTGTGATTAGGTTTTACGGAATAATTTATTTATATACTGGTGTCCTTCAAACACACACTTTTTTTTCATAGCTCATCCGTATTTTCTTCTCTATTCATATTCTAATTCAAATTGATATTTTATTCATAATTCATCCGAATATTTTGATTTGTCTAAAATTAAGATCTTAAAGTTCAATAACTAAACAAATCGTGTGTGAATTAACGGCGATTTCGAAAGTGATCTTAATTAAACATACATAACACATCAATGACACTTAAATTTGTATAAAACATCAATGACACCCAATTTGTTGATTTAAATTTACACATTTTATTTGAATGAAATATTATTTACAAATTGTATTTCCTGAATCTAATATATAGAAAATAAATAAAGTGAAAAATACAATCTATTTCTTTCCTTAATCTTCTTATTGTTAAATTTGCACTGTTGTTCAAAGATTTTTCCCATGCTTGTGGAATTGCCATCGAGTGGTTTTTGACAATCTGACTCTCATCTAAAAGTTAATTTTCATTTGGTGATCGTTGGGAATTTATTACTGTAGTAAAATTAAGGGATGCATATTTAGTTTTTTGAAACCAATACATATATTTCTGAGAATTATTAAAGACACAGAATCTTTTGTTTTGTTTCCAAAAGAATTTAAAAGTACACATTATGTTTTCACGTTTTGGGCATCCAATTTCATTTAAATGAAGAACAGGCCTCCCTATTAACCTCATTAATGTTTTTGATTTTTCTCTTCCTTTGCGAGTAATATTTGATATTTGCATGTTGATTTTATCATCCAATTTCTTAGTTTGTCCAGAGATAGTGAATCAATTTCCCACTTCAGCTGAAGGGTATATTTTATTAACCAAGAATTCTGTTTTTTAACTCTTTCAGGTAATTCTTTCCAAATACAAGGTGATTTTGTCAATGCATATCTTACAATAATTCCATCAGAAATACAAATTTCTTTAGGAAATAAATATGAAGTGTTATTCAAAAGAAATTGGCAATCAATTATTCCAATGATAAGTGAAAATTCGTATTTTTCACCCAATGTCGATTTTTCATAATTGTTTTCCTTCAATCTTCTTCTTCTTCTTCTTCTTCTTCTTCTTCTTCTTCTTAGATTACTTCATATGGCACCACAAATAAATAGTTATTTATTATTATTTTACTGATTATTCGCTCTGATCTTATATTTTATGTTAACTTTCTGTTACAAAATTCTAAACAATTAGAACTTTTCACAAAGAAAAGTTTCAAAAAATTTTGTCACTCAACACAACACAGCAGCTGCAATGGATGAACGATTACCTTAAGTCCAAAGTCACTCAACCCAATGGTTTTTCTTGTAGTACTGTTTACCCTTACTATATGACCTACCCTTACCATTCCTTCAAAAATGAACCTTTTGCACAGATGACTCAACGACATGCTTTCGCATACTGTTGGATATACTGTTGGTGTGTTTTTATCTTACATTGCGTGGGGAAAGGTAAAATTTGTATATGTGTTATCTGGAGAGTACAAACATTTTTTTATACCAAACTTTAAGAGTTAAAGTCACGTTTTGAGTTAATATCTGCTATCTCTCTGTAAAACAACCAAATTCTAACAGTTCGGATTTTCGATCATGAGAACGAATTGTTTTCAGATAACTCAAACAATGTCAATAGGTAGCATTAGACAATTTCTAAAATAATCAATACATGGATATCAGTTTTCAGCATTCGCCCCCCCCCCATTCCTGGCATTAATTTAACAGTTGTGATTTTTTTAAAAATAATTAAACAGAATTGCATTAAGACATAAAGGTGTTGATTTAAATATCAAGTTCTAATCAGAATAACTGAGTAAAAAATGCACTGTGGAAAAACACAACAACAAAAGCACACATCTTTGTTCATTTAAGTTTACAAATGCATATTTTATTTTGCTGAAATACTGTTTACAAGTATATTCACAGAAAAAAATTCGAACCCTGTAATTACCTAAAAATATTTCACAATATTTAGTTTATACTCTTAACATTTTCCAAAGAGTTCAATGAATAAAATTTTTACTCACTGTTTCCTGGTAACATTACATCAAAATTGTTAGTCATGCAAAAGAGTTTTTAAATCAGATACCATGGTAACCACACTTCCATACATTTGATATTGTGTCAGTCTGGAAATGACACCATGCCTACCTAAACATTCTGTGTATTCTCTTGTCAGCAAATATACACAAACAGTTTTTGTAAAATGTTCGTAAATGTCCCAAAATAAAGAATCTTTATCGAATTGGATAAAATCTTGAAAGTCTAATTTTACCATTGATGAATTTAAATGATTAGCGATACTTTTCCCCATGATACAAACAGTTTCCAAAAATAATAAATGATTATCAATGTCGTACATTTTTGGTGAAAACCTCTCAGCTTCTTCACAATTAATAGAAAAAACTTTACTTCCATCAGCTCCTGTACCATCAAGTATTAGTTCCCCATCTTGGCATTTCAGAATATAACACTCACCGAGGTCCATTTCATAGTCAACTCTTCTTTGCAAGTACCCAAGTATATCAGACCCCTTCCTACATTACTTTTCCCAAGTGGTCCTGGATAAATACATCACAATGTACGTGTCTTCTAAAATAATAATCGGTTTCCATCCTTGTAGAGCTATGTGAAGAGTTTTGTTGCGTGCTATTTCCTCAAGAAAGAAAATTTCAATGACTTTTGTGGCTCACCCATTATTTTACTTTACTTTTCTGGATACCAATCACCACAACGCAATACAATAGCTGCACTACATGAACGAATTGCTGTAACTGCAAAGACAATTGACTTGTTTGTTTTTCCTTATAGTACTGTTTGTTGGAAGAATTGTTAGGAAAATGATACCTTTTGAACAATACCACAATTTACGGATATGACACACGTCATCTTGTGTCATGAAAAGACCCCATTGAAGAAAACTGCGATTTGAAGTAACCTCTAGTTGGGGATATTACTCATGATAATAACATAGTATGATCCTACAGGCTGAAATTTAAAGGAAGAAGTACTCAACTATTTCAGGTTACAGTATTTACAGAAATTTCATTCTTTATGGTTTTTGTGTTTGTGTTGTGATTTGGATATAAAATTCAACTATTTTGGAATATTCGCATTTAGAAGAGCCATTCTGGAAAGATAGTAAGTAATTTAAATTATCATTAGAATTTCTAGAATTCATGCAAAATTTTTGTAATCCATTTAACTGTCCGTTTATTTTAATTTATTTTTAAATGCCGTAGAGACACCAGTATATAATTAAATTATTCAGAAAAGCTCGAAACACAGCCGCCACTAGACTCTACTCTACTCTAAAAATTTCCCCTTTAACAGGAAATAAATACCCCAAAATGTAATGGAAAATTAGTACACTCATTTACAGACAACCAAACACAAAACATGACGACAATGACGGATGTGTGTCATCCTGGGAAAATTTCAAGATATCTTATCTCAAAAATATCGCCCACAATTCCACTCACAGACAGTGGTGATGTCTGTAAAGTCCTATATTTGCATATTATATTGTAAATAATATCTGTGTAATAAAATGTGTAAACTTAAAAGAACAAACAGTGTTGTTTATGTGTTATATATGTTTAAGTAAGATCACTTTCGAAATCGCCGTGAATTCAGACATGATTAAATTTATTTATTTATTTATTTATTGAACTCTAAGATCTTAATTTTAGAGAAATCAAAATATTCGGATGAATTATGAATAAAATATGAATTAGAATTAGAATATGAATATAGAAGAAAATACGGATGAGCTATGGGAAAAAAGTGTGTTTGAAGGACACCAGTATATAATTAAATTATTCCAAAAAATCAAATCACAGCCTCTATCACGACTCTACTCTAACAATTCCCACCCTTTAATAGGAAAGAAATACCCAATGTATTGGAAAATTAGTACAGCCATCTATACAAGAAAAAACAAGTGTGTGTTTGAGGGTCATCAGTATATAATTAAATTATTCAGAAAAACGTAATCACAGCCACCATCACGACTCTACTCTACCCTAAGAATTCCCACCCTTTAGCAGGAAGGAAATACCCCAAAAGCCAAACCAAAACACCATGTAATATCACAGAGAGATATATGTTCCCCAGAAATTTCCAAACACATAACGTCACGATTCTTATCTCTAAATATCATCCACAAGGCAATAAAAGAACCAAACACACCACGTGATGTCCCTGACAGACGAGGACCCCAGCGAAATTCCAAACATTCCAAAATCTATAATAACAAACAACCCCATCACGATTCCTTATCTTATCTTGATCTTGACCTTGTCAGAAGTCCCACCAATCACGACACGATTCCTCATCCACTAATATATCTTCCTTTCCATTCAAAACAATAACATCACTTAATTACTAAGATAATAAGCTGAAAGGCTATTTTACAGGAGAATTTGTTAATTGAAAGGGAGATGGTAAATCCCATTTTATTTTATAGCCCAGTCCAAAACTTGGATGGAAATCCATCTAAATCCATAGAGTTTCATGCCAAAAAAACTTGATATTCCAGTTCTCTCTACTCGCTGATGAGACCTCAAAAAAGGTTGAAACCGGTCTGGGTAATGACCTCTTCTTATAATGTAAAACAATATATATACACATCTTAGGAGCTGAGTTTTGCATTATGAGAGAATATTAAAGTTAGCGACGGAGCTTGCTCCACCTTTGCATGGAGTTGCCCTGGAGTTGTACTTCCCAAATGATCATTTACATTTGGCTCGCCGATAGTTTTTTCAGCATGAAACTCTATGGATTTCGATCCGAGTTTCGGACCTGGCTATAAAATAAAACGGGATTTACCATCTCCCTTTCAATTAACAAATTCGCCGGTAAAATAGCCTTTCGGCTTATTATCTTAGTAATTAACAATAATTAACAATATAGGAGTGCACCAATTTGGCAATTCGTGTTCACTTAAAAAATTCGTGTAAGTTAGTGTTCACTTAAAAACCTTGATATTCCAGGTCTCCCTACTCACTGATGAGACCTCAAAAAGGTTGAAACGGTCTGGATTCTGACCTCTTCTCATAATGTAAAACAATATATATACATCTCTTAGGAGCCAGGTTTTACATTATGAGAGAATATTAAAGTTTGTGATGGAGCTTGTTGCACCTTTGTGTGGAGTTGCCCTGGTGTTGTACTACCCAAGTGATCATTTACACTTGGGCTCGCCGATAGTTTTTTCGGAATGAAACTCGAAGGATTTCGATCCGAGTTTCGGACCCGGCTATAAAATAAAACGGGATTTACCATCTCCCTTGCAAATAACATCACTTATTTACAACTAACAAATGACGTCACTTCTTTACAACTAACAAATGACATCAATTATCTACATCTCATAACAACACACACCCACGTCACAATTCCTTACCTTGTCTTGATCTTGCTCTTGTCAGAAGTGCACTACCAATCACAACACGAATCCTTATCTCTACCATCACCTATAATTACATATGCAAACCAAAACACAAGAACTCACGTCACTGACACATATGCTCCCAGGGAAATTCCGAACATTCCAATCTCATGACGTCATATTCTTATCAACCAATCACGTCACGATTCCTTATCTTATCTTGATCTTGATCTTGTTCAAAGCGCCTACCATACTACTGTTATCTATGTGCTGTTTGCCTGTTTAAACGAGGGAAAATCCTACCAACTCCATAACAGAGGGAAATATTTTTACTAAAATGATAAAAAACATGTACAAATGTTTCTTCCATCTTCTAGATGGAATTCGAAACCAAATCGTTACAAAACAAGGGCAAATATCTCGACCGCATCTAGAATGAACTACTGGAGCATTAAAGGTAGAGGGAAACGTTTCAAGTTGATGTCTCATATTTTCATTTTTAAAATTGAACATTTCTGAAATGTGGTAATATTTAGAAAAATAAAAAAGAATTATATGGACAAACGTATCTCTATGGCCAAAGTAAACATAATGGACAAAAACGTACATGCATTAAACAAAGGTAGAGAATGGAGGAGAGGAAGTAATATTTATGTTTTATTTGCATATGACAGGAAGGTAAAGGTCCCATTATTGTTGATCAAGTATCTTAACACCTCTGTATGTTGTTCACTTGATTTGCCAAGTAGATAGACATCTTTACTTTCCAAAACACAGGATATGTTGTTCGATTCGCAGTGATGAATGATTAATCACTGCGAATGAATGTTTACCAAAGCTTAGGTGGTCTCACAACTAGTGATGGAAATCATCAGCTATGAGATCGTCACTCCTTTTTGGAAGTCTGGAGTAGCTTCAAAAAGTACCATAGAATAGGGTGAGAAATATCTAATGCTTTGCCCAGTCATTTTACTGTAAAGTTCAATATGTCTTCTTTTTTCTATGGCAATATCAAAAAATAATGAATAAATAAATAAACAAATAAATAGCCTGTGTAGCTCAATAGAAGTGGCGTTTGCACTCTATAGCACTTGACCGCACGACGAAAGGCGTTCGAATCTAGTCGCAGACTAAAGAAACTTCAAGCCTTTTCTAGACAGGTTCCAGAGTTAGTCGATCTCTGGCACGGGCTAGCGGGTTTTTCCTCCCGGAAACTCAGGTTTTTCGTCCTGTAAACTCAAGAAAATCGGCCGTTGAACCCACACTATTTTCAGACATTAAATATGTTGTGTTAGGGTTAGGAATCACCAGATGGCGGCACTTATTAGCTGCCTTCTTCACTGTGTTCCGATTAATTAGTGATAGCCTTGGGCCAGCTATTTCTGGTTGGCTACCAGTGGAGATTGAACTGCCCACTCAGTCTTCGAAAAGTTAGATAGGGCTTAAAAACGGCCTCGCCTATTCCCTATACGGGAACAAAAATGCCTTAGCTGATGTTTTTGATAAATAAATCAATAAATATCAGTGAAACATACATTCAGTCATTCAAAACATGTCAGAACCCATTAGAATTCAGTTAGCTTCTAGTTTCGAAATTTGTTCCCTTGTAAAAATAGGAATTGCAACCAATTTGTTACAGTAGCAAATGATGGACATAAAATCGCCCCATGGCTGTTGCTGTCTTGGTATTAATTTCAAACCATCCATCAAAACTGAAGGTGTTGATAGCAACTGCGAACATTACTGATAAGTGAAAATGGATAAAATGATGTTTTCAAAATTCTAATTCAAGGAAAAGAGAGAGTTGGAGAGTGTAAAGAACTTTGGGCGAAACATGGAGTCTCGAATCTCTCACGCGCATGGCGCTATTTCATTAGGATCACCTTTGTTGATAAATATAAAACAAACACCAGAACGCTCTATACATGCAGACATACGTAGAAGACTATAAACTTAATAGGTCTGGTCGGTTATGAAATGACGTTTACTGAAACCAAGTTATTTAACCTTGTGAGTTTTGGCTTTATGTCTTCATCTTCTTCTTCACCCTTCTGGTTTTGTCCACTGCTGGACGAAGTTCTCCCCCATGATTTTCCAGATCACTCGGTTTTCTGCTTCTCCCATCCATCTTACTCCTGCAATTTGTTCCAGTTCATTTCTCCACCTTCTTCTCGGTCTTCCTGTTTGTCTTGCTCCGTCCATTGGTCTCCACTCTGTTGTTTTTCTAGTACATCTCCCGTCACTGCATCTGGCAATATGGACAGCCTATCTCCACTTAGACTGTTTAATGTATTTTACAATATCCATGACACCTGTTTGAAATCTTATCCAGATATTTGTCTTCCAATCTCTTAATGTTATTTTTAGCATACTTCTTTCCATGCGATGTTGTGTTGTTCGCAGCTTTTTGTTTAGGGCTTCTGTTAAAGTCCATGTTTCTCCTCCATATGTTAGGACAGGAAGTATGCACTGGTCGAAAGCTTTCCTTTTAAGACTCATAGGGATGTCACTTTTGAATATGTCTCTCATTTTACCATGAACCATCCATCCATGGTGAATTCTCCGTTCAATCTCTTTTCTTTGGCACTCCTCAAAGGATAACAATTGGCCCAAATATACATATGAAGTAACTTGTTCTATTTCATGGTTTTCAACTTTGATAGTTCTATGGTTTATGTATTTATTCATCATTATTTTTGTTTTTTCTCTGTTTTTTTTCTATTTATTTTAATCCAATTTCTCTGGAGGCTTCGTTTAGCTGATTTAGCCTTTCTTCCAGATCTTCAAGATTATCTGCTATCAGGACAATATCATCTGCAAATTTCAGATGATGCAGCTTTCTCCATTTATGATTATTCCTTTTGTTTCCCAATCAAGGCTTCTAAAGACTTCCTCTAGTGCAGCTGTAAATAATTTGGGAGATATGGTGTCGCCTTGCCGGATGCCTTTTTTTATTGGGAATTTTTCCCTGTTTTTATATAATTTAATTACAGCAGTTGCATTATTGTAAATATGTTTTAGTGTTTCAATATATGGTTTCTCAGTTCCGTTTCAAGTGCTTTTAGTGTTGCAGATGTTTTAACTGAATCAAATGGTTTTTCATAGTCTATATAGGCCAGACATAAGGGTTTATTGTATTCAATTGATTTTTCAATGAGCTGTCTTAATGTGTGAATATGGCCCAAAGTATTGTAATTCTTCCTAAATCCAGCTTGTTCACACGATTGCATTCCCTCTAGTTTAGATTTTATTCTATTATTTATAATTTTTGTGAAAACTTTATATATGGTGGGGAGTAGGCTTATAGGTCTGTAGTTTTTAATTTCTTCTTTATTGCCCTTTTTAAAAATTAATATTAGATGTGAATTTTTTGGAATTTTTCTCTGTTTTAGGCATTTATTGAAGAGTTTACTCAACTGTTTAATGACAAGGCTTCCTCCCAGTTTTAAGAAGTCTACCATAATTCCATCTTCTCCCGAGGCCTTACAAGGTGAAGTGGAAATGGCACTGCAGGAAATGAACAATTTTTTTTTTATTTTTTCCTCTCCTTGGTGCCTTTTTACACCTCCTATTTCTAGTGCACAATTCAAGATAGATTTTGTTAATATTTCATTAGCATCATCGATGGTAGTAGCTGTGTTTATCTTTTTTAGTTCATTTTTGAGTGATTCTCTGTAACAGCTTTTATTGTGGTAGAGGTTTTGTAGATTCACTAAATTGGACTTTTTTCTTATGAGCTTATTCCTTTCCCATTTTTTGTTGATCCATACTTTTGCCCTTACTAGTCTGTGGTCACTTCCTGTGTTAAATCTATTAAGCACTTCGGTATTATTTATTATATATCTTCTGTTGGAGAGGATGAAGTCTCTTTCATTGTAAGTTTGTCCATTTGGGCTTCTCCAAGTCCGTATTCGGTTGATTTTCTTCTTGAAAAAGCTGTTCATAATAAAGAGGTTATTTTCTTCTGCAAATTCAACAAATCTTTCTCCTCTTTCATTCCTCTGTCCAAATCCAAATTTACCGATGGAGTTCAGACGGTCATCTTTAATGCCAATTTTGGAATTAAAATCACCCATTATAATTATGTAGAATTCTTTAGAATTATTGAATGTGGATTCTAATGTTTCATAGAAATCTTCTATCTCTTCATCTGGATGGTCCATAGTTGGCGCATATACTTGTATAATTTTCAGTTGGTATCTTTTATTTATAAAGAGGCTTAGTTCAGCTATTCTTGATGTTATTTTATTTACAAACAGGACATTGTCCTTGATTGTTTTATTTATTAGGAATCCTACACCACCAGTTGAGTTTCTGTCACATTCACAGTGGTAGAGTAGATGTCCATCTTTTAATCGCATGAGAGTTTCTTCTTTCCTTCTTATCTCTGAAAGTTCCACAACGTTCCATTTTATATGTTCCAATTCCTTCATCAGTTCTTCCAATCTCTCGTCATCCTGGAGAGAGAGAGAGAGAGAGAGAGAGATCTGCAGTTACATAAGGATATTAGTGTATATGTTCCTACTAATATCCTTCCATCATTGTGCATTGTAGGTGGACTCATTGTAACTAGTGGAGACTGTAGCATATTTTTCGACCTAGACCCTCTGCCTAAGCCCAGGACGCGTCCCTTTTTATGCTGGGCGACGGATGGGCCAGTATGTAATTTTCCTATTTTATTCATTCATTCATGGGGAGATATTTGGCCTTATAGCACTACGCTGGCCAGACGGGTTGGCGCCTCACAATAGTGCATAAGATGACACAGCAAAATAGGAAAGATTCACCTCTAGCCCTCGAATACTCTAATAGCATTGGGGGTAAGGAGCAAGAAGAGAAGAAAGAAATAAGGAAGACTTGATGTATTTGCCACAAATTCCCCTTAGCAGAAAATTCAACTGTCATGGCATTAAATGGTTGTAGAAGATTTACGACTGAATTTTCTGAAAGAGCAAGTAGTTCTAAATCTCGAAGTGTTTGTCAGAAAGTGCAAGGCGAGCATTACAATGAAGACTAGAAACAGACAAGCAGCTACTAGATATATATAAAGAATTTTAGATCCATTGGTGTTCAATTCAGTGCAGAAATCTCTGAGATTAAGGAAACTCTTTACAAATCCTGTAAAGCCATTATTGGTGTTACTAATCGGCAGCTACTTTTTTTTTATCTTGCAGAAGTTCTTGCTTTCTGGTCACAACTGTTTTACTGCACAGCCAATTGACAGATTGGCTGTGCAGTAAAACAGTTGTGACCAGTTTGTGACTCTGTACGATGCTTGTAATACTCTTCTGGCCTCCATTCACCCAACTGTCCTGAAATATGCTGTTTATTGGACCACGGGAAGAATCTTTATAAGGACTTTACATCTCTTAAGTTAATTGATCTCATACCAAGGTTGAGGATTTCAACCGGCAAAGCAATTACAAGGCATGGTACATTGGTTTCATAGCCAGCTTTTTTTGCCTCAATTTCAAATAGCACATATTACAGCCCTTGTTTGCTTCAGCTGTACTCATGCTGGACAAATTGTTTTAGAAAGAAGAAAGAGTTTCTATGGATAATGAGACTTTATCATCCCGTTAGCTAAACTCGATGGAGAATAACATCGGGTTAATAATCTATCAACTAGGGTGGACGTAGATGTTAATTTATAACATGGAAATTCATGTCATTGGAAGGTGCTAACAAGATAAATTGTTTGACAAAGTGTCTTCGTCTTCACTAAAAACGATACGCTTATTGGTATTACAATTATGAAATAGTTATCTTAATATTTTTGTTACAGAGGTGAAAATCCACTATTTCTCTTTGCGATGAATCCGTGTTCGCTAACAGTTCACAATTTTGACGAGAACCATTAACTTGGAAATGTAATGAGAGGTTTGTTCGAGTTCTATTCGCTTATTTTCGTACTCTTGCTGTTATCAATATCAGACTTGCTTTTATTATAAAATGAAACCCTGACCTCAGAATCTGTCAAGCAGGATTTTGATATCTTCTACCGACTTCGAGCTTTACTGTTTAATTTCTAATAGTGTTGCTTGACTTCTAAGCACCATGAAAGGACTCCGTAATTGAAAACCAATTCGCTTTGACAAGATAGGAGTAGCAGAGTAAGATTTCACTAAAAATTCCCAACATAGTGAGAATGAAAACTAAAAGTGAAATGAGAGGTGACAGAGATAGAAACAAAACCCTTGAATGAAAATAAAAAGAAATAAACAATGACAAAGGGCTTTTATGACTTCGACCTTTTGATTTTCAGACTCTCGAAAACAGACAAAGCCGGCAATTTGTCAAGTGTGAATCTTACTTTCAGTTTCTTCTTACGCATGCTTTTTTAACAGCAACTCAAATAAAGGATAGGAATTCTCTCTCTCTCCCACAACATTTGATATGATTTTTACACTAAGTTTTGCAAACTGCCGTAAAATTACATTTTTTAAATTTTTTTTTATTGTTCTTTCAAACATTTACATATGTACAATGATCATCTATTCAGTATATTATTTTACAAGGTTCAGCACTTTGTGCTACATATAATGAGATTTAAATAGTAATGATGATAACAGTTTTTTTTTAGTTTGTAATATATAACAATCATAATAATAATTTACAATTATATTGTTCAGAGTTACATTAGTTATATAATATTACATGTTGTAGTTTACTATTTTTTTTTCAAGTTTGAAAAGGTGTGATTATACAACAGTATTTACACATATAATGAGATTTAAATAGTAATGATGATAACAGTTTTTTTTTAGTTTGTAATATATAACAATCATAATAATAATTTACAATTATATTGTTCAGAGTTACATTAGTTATATAATATTACATGTTGTAGTTTACTATTTTTTTTTCAAGTTTGAAAAGGTGTGATTATACAACAGTATTTACACATATGCAATCTAAATATTATGTTTCCTTATTTTCACAAACATACGGTGTAAACTCATGATTCACATTTAAAAGATTTTTTTTTTACATTGCATACATTTGTTACAATTATTATTTACATTACATACATTTGTTTACATATGATACAATAATTACATTTGTTTACATGTGATATTTACATTACGTACTTTGGTTTACATATAATACATACATTACATACATTGGTTTTCATATGATACGTACATTACATGCATTTGGTTACATATGAATACATCTTGGATGAGAACTAATTTCTTTGCTTTCATCCTCGAAGCTTATATGTAAGCTTATCTGAGGATGACACCAGTTGGTTATTATGTATTGTTTTTTTTTTTTTTTTTTGCTGTGTTGGGAAGCTACGAAATCTATGATTGAGAAATTCGCGCGCGCGCACTCACACACACACACACACCCGCGCGCGCACGCACGCACGCACGCGCACACACATAACACACACACACACAATAACTTGAAATTTAATAATAATAATAATAATAATAATAATAATAAGTGGGCTACAGGACTCAGCTCTCCTTGCTGGGCAATCAGGGCAGGAAGCTGAAAAGCGACTGGAAGAAACTAACGTAAAAAATGGACTGCAGAAGAAAACAGAGAAGTTATGAAATGTTTTTAGAGATCAACACCAGAAAAACGAGGTTTCAGAAAGCGTATGCATTTAATTTGGAAACAAAAATTCCCAGAATCTGCAATAAGAGAACAAAGACATATGGACCAAAAGATTTTCATTTTCCGTAACAAAATATTTACTGAACTTGAGCTGCAAGAGTTACGTAATAAACCAACAAATTCCAGTAACAGCGAATCATCAGGAGGTAGCTATATCAAACTTTGGAATTCAACTCAGTAAACATCAAGCTGACGATATACATCAGAATATTTTGACAGAAGTGCAGTGTAAAATGAAGTCAGGGATATTGGAACATACGAACTCCATAAATGATCGTATAAAACTACCACCATTAAAAGCTTTAACGATCACAACCAACAGTATAAAGGAAACAAATCAGCTCCTATACAGCACAGCCTATATCATTACAGTGAAGCTTGGTTGCAAACCGAAAGAGCAAAAGCCGAGGATGAAACAATCTGTACCGTGGAAAATCCGGTTGGAACGAAAAGTCAACAAACTTTGAGCTGATCTGAGAAACTTAAAGGGCTTTAAAGAAGGATGGCTGAAAAATAATAATATCAAAAACAAACTGATTAACATACATAATTTGGCCAACAAAACAATTGCTGAAGTTATCGAAGAGCTAAAACTGACCCCTAAAACAAAGAATTACAGCGACTGCACAGAAAATTAAAACATATGAAGCAAGAATAAACTAATATGTACAAAATATGCAATTTTGACAGACCCAACATCAGTTCTTTCAGTCTCTCCAGAGAAATCTAAATGCAAACCATCATTCACCTGGAAAAGAAGAAATTTTAGAAGTCAATCTGGGATAATCCTATTGAACACAATAAAGATGCCTCGTGGATCAAGGAAACAGAATCAGAAATGAAACAAAATTAAATGAAAAACGTCATTATCACTAAAGAAATAGTCAGTGCTCAAGCTAGAAAATTAAAAAACTGGAGTGCACCTGAAAAAGAAGAACTACATGGATTTTGGTTAAAACATCTAACCAGGCCACATGATCGCATGGCAGAACAATTTAATTATTTGTTGCAGTCAGGCTCAGTGGAAGACTGGATGATATCTAGGCGCACTTTTCTCTCCATGAAAAATAAGGATAAGGGTGAAGACCCAAGTAACATGCCTACAAACTATGCTTAAGCTGTTCACTGCAATCACAGCAAATTCCATATACCACTACTTATCAGATAATTAGATTTATCCGATTGAACAAAAAGGCAATTTTAAAAAATCTAGAGGAACAAAAGACCAGACTCGCATTAATAAAATGAATCTCAGAAACTGAAAAAGACGAAAAACTAACTTAACCATGGCATCGATAAACTACAAGAAAGCATTCGATTCCCTCCCACATTCCTGGATCCTAAAATCACAAACAATATTTGGAATTAGCAAAAACATATGTTCGTTTCTGGCTGCTGCTATGAAATCATGGAAAACAACTTTAATAGTGAATAATGAACGATTTGTAGATATTAGCATTAAACGTGGAATTTCCAAGGTGATTCCTTGTCACCATTGCTCTTCAACATATCTTTGATAACTTTGTCTATGATTTTGAAGAAAACAAAACTTGGATATGAAATTCTTAAATGTAACATTAAAATTTCCCATCTGTTGCATATGGATGACTTGAAGTTATACTGAAAATCAGTCCAGCAATTGAAATATTGAACACAGTTCGTATCTTCAGTGAAGACATCAAAATGGAATTTGGTTTAGATAAATGCGCAATTTTATCTATTAAACGAGGAAAAATTAATGACACTAGCAGTTTTAATTTTGATCAAGAGAAACATATAAAAGAAATTTCAGCTGACGAACACTATAAATACCTAGGAATATTAGAAACCAGTGACATTCCCCACTCGAAAGTTAAACAACAGGCAGCATCAGAATACACCAAAGAGTTAGAAATATTCTGAAAACAAAATTAAATGGATCAACCACAATTAAAGCAATGAATTCTTGGGCTATACCAGTGATCCGATATACAGCTGGCATAATATATTGGACAAAAGAAGACCTGGACAAACTGGACCGCAAAACTAGAAAACTAATGACTATGCCTCATGCATTACATCCACAAAGTGGATGTAATGTCATTGATGATGCATAGTCATTAGTTTTCATTAGTCATTAGTCGTTAGAAGAAGAAATTAGTTTAAGAAGTTACATCGACAATATTTCTGAGCCAATGCTTCAAGAAATTACACAAGAGAGCCTTCTAAAAGCAACAGGAAACAATCCGATTACAAAAAGGAACAAGAATAATCGATATGTACGCTGGAAAAATAAACTTTAAATAAACCAATTTCTTCGATACTGAGGACAAAATTGACGCGAACAAGACGTGGCAATGGCTACAATACGGATACATTAAAAAAGAAACAGAAGGATTTATTCCATCTGCTCAAGAACAGGCATTACAAACTAATGCAATCAAAGCAAAAATTTTGAACATCAATAATAACAGCAAATGCTGAGTATGTGATCAGAAAGATGAGACTGTAGAACATATAATCAGTGCCTGCAGCAAAATAGCTCAAACTGACTACAAATACCGCCATGATCAAGTGGCCAAAATAATTCATTGGCATGTATCCAAAAAATATGGCTTTCCTTCTATTTTATGCTGCCACCAGTTATCCAAAGTAGGAGAGCCATATTTTGTATATTATGTATTGGAAAACGAAACATCAAAAATTCTCTGGGACTTTAGAATACAAATTGATCGGCATTTGGAACACAATAGACCTGACATCATAATTATCGAACATCGACAGGTTTGGATTATCGATATTGCAGTACCCAGTGATAGCAACATTAACAACAAAGAACTGGAAAAATTACTAAAGATCGAGATCTGGCAATCGAAGTTGGCCGACTGTAGCTTAAAACACACACACCAAAGTCATCCGAATAGTTATCGGTGCACTTGGTGCAACTTCAAAGAAGCTCTCCAGCTATTTACAGCAATTAAACATCAACGAAGTATGACCCATATGACCTACAAAAAACAGCATTACTTGGAACAGCCCATATTTTATGACGGTACCTGACGGACTATTCTTAGATTCTTGGGTGGAATCTGAATTGTTCTGTATCATCAGTCAAATTTTTCTTTATATGATATCTTGTTTTGACTGTGTATCAATTACGTGAATAAAATAATAATAATAATAATAATAATAATAATATTTTTTTTAATAATAATTTTTTTTAAATTTTTTTTTATTGTTCTTTCAAATATTTATATATGTACAATGATCATCTATTCAGTATATTATTTTACAAGGTTCTGCACTTTGTGCTACATATAATGAGATTTAAATAGTAATGATGATAACAGTTTTTTTTTTTATATAACAATCATAATAATAATTTACAATTATATTGTTCAGAGTTACATAAGTTGTATAATATTACATGTTGTGGTTTACTATTTTTTTTTTCAAGTTTGAAAAGGTGTGATTATACAACAGTATTTACACATATGCAATCTGAATATTATGTGTCCTTATTTTCACAAACATACGGTGTAAACTCATGATTTACTTTTAAAATAATTTTTTTTTTTTACATTGCATACATTTGTTACAGTTATTATATACATTACATACATTTATTATAATTATTATATACATTACAATAATTTGTTTACATATGATACATTACTAACATTTGTTTACATGTGATCTTTACATTACGTACATTGGTTTACATATAGTACATACATTGGTTTTCTTGTGATACGTACATTTCATGCATTTCGTTACATATGATACATCTTGGATGAGAACTAATTTTTTTTTTCCTTTCATCCTCGAAGCTTAAATGTAAGCTTATCTGTGGATGACACCAGTTGGTTATTATGTATTGTTTTTTTTTTTTTTTTGCTGTGTTAGGATGCTAGGGAATCTATGATTGAGAAATTCGCGCGCGCGCACTCACACGCACACGCACGCACACACACACACGCGCGCGCTCACCCCCACACAATAAATTGGAATGTACTGATGCGTCGCTGAACTGGAAGCCTGAGCGAATATATTGTATTTCATTAAGTTTGTATGATATTTTGGGCGCGTGTTTCTTGTTCGTAGTATGTCCTTAGAGCTCTTTTCAGGCTATTGTAGTTTGTAAGGTTTCTGTATTCAAAAGGTAATTTGTTTATCATGTCTGGGATGTAGAAGTTTCGCGTGGCCTTTCCGTAGTGATTTATGTATTTATATGTGATATAATTAGCAGTCTGAGGTCTTGTTATACGGTATGTATTTCTAACTGTCCTGTAGGTGGCATCGAAATAATGTTTTAGCAAGGCTGCATAGTGACATAAATGTTTTGCTGTCAGTATTTCGTGTTCTGCCATTGCAATGTTTATAAGGTCGTGATTTTCTCTTTGTTCCCAAAAGATCAGTTTTGTCATTTTGTACTGTAGCGACATTAATCTATTTAATTTGTAGGGTGCACAGAAAGCATACGTTGTTATAGCGTATCTTAGTATATTTTGGCATAGTGCTTTGTATATTAGTGTTTTTAGGCGTATGGGTACTATGTCTTTTAATCTGTAGAGTTTGCCACTTATTGTTCGGAGTTTGTTGTGTAGATATTTTATATGGCTATTCCAGTTCATCTGCATCGAGGTAAATTCCAAGGTATCGTATTGTTTCAACCTGAGTGATTGTAGTGGTTTTGCTGTTCTGTGTGTTTTTTGTGTTGGAAAGTGGATGTTGGATGGTTATATATTTGTTATCAACTGGTCGAGTCAATGGGTTTTTGAATATCATTAATTTTGTCTTTTCTGAGTTTAGGTGTATGGAGTTTTTCGTGAGCCAGTCTATGATCAGATTTATATCATGTTGCATATTTGTTTGGGCTATGCTTGCGTTATTATGGATGGATATTATTGCTGTATCGTCTGCGTACTGGAATATCTTACCTTTGAGGGGTAACTGATGAATATCGTGCGTGTAAATGTTGAATAGAGTTGGGGAGAGTACAGCTCCCTGTGGCACTCCACAGGTTACTGGTAGTTCTCTGCTTCGGTTTGATCCGATTCGTGTGATATGCTTTCTATTTTGGAGGTAGTTTGTAAACCACCTGTGAAGAGGCCCGTCTATTCCAACATGCCTCAGCTTTTCTAACAAGGTTTGATGTGTAAGTGTATCGAATGCTTTGGTTAGATCTATAAAGACTACCATGGCTATTTTGTTTTTGTCTAAGGCGGTATTAATTACGTCTGTAAAGTCTTCCAAGAGAGATGTTGTTCCCTTATTTTTCTGAAAACCATATTGTGTTTTGGGGATAATATTAAAATCCCAGTGTATGCTGTGAGTTTCTTCAGTATGATCCGCTCCATAATTTGATTGATAATTGGTAATGTTGCTATGGGTCTGTAATTGCTGATTAAATTTCTTTTTCCTTGTTTGTATATGGGTGTAATTATGGCGGTCTTTAGCATACTTGGTATCTGTCCTGTTTTAAATATTTTATTTATTAGTTTTAGTAGGATAGGAAGATATAGGAAGAATATAGGAAGATATAGGAATAATAATAATAATAATAATAATAATAATAATAATAACTATGTCAGTTGTGAAACATGGCATATGAAGGGCTCCAAAATTAACGAATGTACTGGTTCACGCTATAACATGAGCAATGAAATCAGCTGCTGTGCGAAATTCTTGGTTTGTTGCATGCTATTTCATGACTAAGCATGAGGTAAGCAGTCAAATTTTCAGACGGTTGGGAGGAAATTTTAAGGCTCGGAGGAGAATACGAACTCCAGAACTTTGCGAAGAGCTTCCGTGCTGCCATCTAGTAGTTATTCGCCATACTACGTTAACTTTTATTTTGAACTACGTGAAGCATTTTTTTTTTAATTTGACCACCAAAATATTTCTGTGCTAAGACGTATATAGTGCTGGGTTTGTAAACACAAACGGAAGTAGGGAAATGAAGTTCCTCACCACACTTGCAAGTACAATCCCTTCATAACATCTAATGAGTAATGGGAGCACTCAATTGAAAGGGGAAAAAAAGTTCGTGTTCCGCTGACTTCACCCTGGGGAATTTTCTGAAAGCTAAACAACATAAATCCGTCACAGCGGCGAACTGTAACTGGAGGTCCGCTGTCACTAAGAACGAGTCATCTTTGAGTGGAGATCGAATAAACACATTGTTTTATTGATAAACTAGAAGGAGAAATGCTCTTGTTCGTAGCTGAAACGTCGACGCTCGTGTTCTTTGACGCTACGTGTGCTTCAACTTTCGATCTTTGATTTCTATGATTCAAAATGGACGATGGGAGGAGAAGAGAAATGTATCCAAAACAGCACTATTTAATCACTTCTTCTTTTTTAAAGAATGAAGCCATGTGTTTCTGATGCTATTCCAGAAAGACTCAAAATTCATAGAAATATGAATTTTCAGAATTCATATTTCTATGAATACGTACCAATAAGTTCAAATAAATGGCGAATATTAACTAATTCAAACAGGTGCCTTCGTGGCATAGTTCTGGATTCTGTCTTATTCCGGATCTACATAAATCACTTTTACTCAATGGCTCTAAAAGAGGACGTAATCAGCTTTGTTGATGACACAGCTATAATTTCTTTTCCATTTCATTTATTCAGGCTGTAGTCATAGAATCCGAAGGAACATTTTGGAGCTAAATTTGTCCTATTTGAACTGAAGGAAAAATTCTAAATTAAATAAATTAAATACCATTCGCTCCCTTTCTTTTGCTCCAGAAATTTCTGTGGCATCATATAAAAAAGAGAGTATATTATACCCACAGTTTGACTGTGTCGATTTCGTGTCTAGTATTCCTTGAAGCTTCCGTTTATCTGTTATAATGAACTGAACCGAGCTTGATATAAGCTGGACGGTTATCTGTGGTCCTCTTTTAAGAAGGACAATACAACATATGCCAAATTAATCGGAGTATTAATTGAGGATTAATTGTGTATTCTGTGAGATTAGATAGACTGATCTTGCTACATTATTCAATGCAATTTAGAGTGATCTTTTAGATCACTTATCGAGATTTGAAGGATATTAATTTTAGAGAGTCCTTTCCATAATACATGGCAATGTAAAGCCGGAAAATATGGGTTGTGCATTGTGGAATCCTGTGACAGTTGATGTGAAGTCAACAGCATCTAGCTGTAAGTACGATAGTCTACTCGACACAATATTTACTGGCAACGTTATTGTTTTATTTCTTATATTAATCCATGATTTTTTAATGGTAATTATAGAGTACATATAGAGAGTGTCCCAAAATTCACGCAAGAAGTAATTTCGATAGAAAACACAGGTTTTTAATTGAAAATTGTAATTTCTTATTGATTCATAAAGTATACAGTATAGGGTTATGCATGGAATAGCATATCGGGTAAATGACCTCCACTGCTTTGCTGGCACATACGCACTCTTTTGTCGAAATTATCCATGACCGTTTTACATAAATGTGGCTGAATTTCGTTGATACAGGGCTCAATTTCCTCCTTCAAGGCGTGGGCGGTCGTGGGCTTGTTGGCATAAACCTTAGACTTCAAAAAACCCCAAAGAAAAAAGTCCAACGGCGTTAAGTCACATGATCTGGGCGGCCAATTCTGATCACCAACACGGGAAATTACACGACCAGGAAACGACTCATGCAGTAATTGAATTGTTTCTCGGGCTGTATGGCATGTCGCACCATCTTGTTGAAACCACATGTCGTCCACATCCATATCTTGCAATTTAGGCACAAAAAACTGGATTATCATGTCGCGATAGCGAGCACCATTAACTGTTATTGCCTTACCAGGCCACATTTTCGAAGAAGAATGGACCGATGATGCCTCCAGCCCAAACTTCGCACCAAACAGTGACACGTTGTAAATGCATTTGTTTCTCAACAATCACTCGTGAATTTTCTGAACCCCAAATGCGACAATTTTGTCGATTAACGAAGCCATCAAGATGAAACTGAGCCTCATCGCTGAAGATGATTTTGTTCGAAAAATAAGCATCCACTTGTTGTTGTAATCCATTCAACGAACTCCCTTCGCTGTGTGTCGTCTTCAGTTCTTGAGTCAATTGAACTTTGTAAGCATAAAAATGCAAATATTTCGTGAGAATACGCTGTAGAGAGCTTCTCGAAATGCCCAATTCAAGACCACGGTGCCGAATTGATGTTCATGGACTCTCAGCAACACTCTCACGAACTGCTTCGATGTTTTCTGTTGAACGACTTGTTGAAGGACGGCCAGAGTGTATAAGATCACTAATTGATCCAGTTTCCTTGAATTTTTTAATTAATCTTTTCACAGTTGATGAAGTTAAATCACTATTCCGACCATATTTTGTACGAAAATTGCGATAAAATATTGCTCAACAATGAAAATGCTTTGTTCTTTCGTGTAGCGCTCCATTTTTAATAACCCTGAACTGTCAGCTGTCACGCTCTCTTTTTTTTCTCGTTGGCAACACTTTACCGCACAAATGGCGCTAAATTTAAATCTTCCGTGAATTTTGGGACACCCTATACAAGCCAAAAATATGTAGACATACATAAATAAATACTTGTTTTACAATATCATCCTTCATAGAAATAGCGAAGAAATTATCATGCAAACGCAATTCCGCTGAAGAATGATATTCAGAAAAACACGAATTTATATCAACATATATTTACCTTCGCTAAATCTTGAGCGTGATCATGCGCTAATTATTCATATGAAATTCTGTATAAATGCATGATTAATTACAGAAGTTAAAATCAATAAGAGTTTCTTCCCTCACAAGAAGAGTTTCTTTTAAACACAATTTGCTTAGCGCAGCCTGTTGTCTTTTATTTTGTTGAGTGCTACCACGTGATCCCTTTGCGCACGATTGAAAATTTGAACATGTATCTACTTTCTATTGGAAATCGTCAGTTATCCAAATTGCCACAAGCTGATTCCTCTGAATTGGCGGTTGTAATTTTCATAAATAGTGTTCATCCTTTGGTTTTCAACATCGGTGTATACAGGGTGTCCCTGAATTCATGGCCCAAACGTGAGGGGATGGTAGTACACACCGAAACTACCAATATTCGTCACAGAATATGCGGCCGCAAAAGCAGTGAGGAGTCGGAAATGTAAGATGGACAGACACAGGTTTCCAGAGTGACATTTATTGGAGCTCATTACAACAAATGTTCAAACGTCCGCCCACCAACATTGATACATGCGGCACAACGGCGTAGTAGTGATTAGCGTACCTGCTCCTAAATACTGGACTCGTGGCGCACATCGCCGACTGAGACGGACAGTCGGTCTACCAGATCCTCCACGGACTGCACAGGCGTCTCGTAGAGGACACTCTTCAAATGTCCCCACAGAAAGATCGGGCGATCTGGGGCCACGGAATGGGACCACCGCACCCAATCCGCCGTTTCCCAAATGTGGTATTAAGATGCTGACGCACGTCCATGCTGAAATGGGGGGGGGGTGCCCCATCATGCTGGAAGCACATACGGGAGCGGATGGCGACTTGAACATCCTGAAGCAATTCCGGCAAAACCTGTTAGAGAAAAATACGGTACGTTCGCCCATCGAGGCGGTCCAGCAGTAGGTAGGATCCAAATATGTAGTCATGCAGGATCCCTACCTAGACACTGATGGCTAACCGTTGCTGGTACGACTGTGGACGTGTACCATGGGAGTTCTGGGCCACCCACACATGCATATTATGGACATTGACTATGCCTTCACGTAAGAAAGTTGATTCACCTGTAAAGAGCACATGAGCAGGAAAATTGAGCTGTATGACACTTTGCTGCAGGAACCACTGGGTAAAATCCATGCGCAGGGAATAATCAATGGCTATCAACACCTGCACTCACTGCAAGTGATTGGGATGAAGCCCTTCTTCGTGCAGTACTCGCCAGACACTGTTTCGATGCACACCCACGTTCCGCATCACGTGCATCCACGTTATCCACCGTCGTGCTCATCCGGCATCATGTTAACTGACGTAGAAGGTGCCTACCTCACCAGCTGACATTGCAGTCGCGAAAACAATTTATGATCGGGCACACCGCGCATAGGATATCGCTCACGGTAGAGTCTTTGGACCTCTCTACCATTGTTCTCAGCTACGCCATACATCAGGTGCATATCAGCTTTCTCTGTGTTCGTAAACTGCTCCATTTCTTGTCCGGTCGATGCTGAGCATTCAGGGGTTTGGCCGATCCAGCGCTTTTAAGCCATGCCGCCTAGTTTATGCGCGCTACCGGCATCAAGCTACATTTGCAGCCGCATATTCTATGACGAATATTGGTCGTTTCGGTGTGTACTACCATCCCCTCACGTTTTTGGGCCATGAATTTAGGGACACCCTGTATGTGTGTGTGTGTGTGTGTATATATATATATATATATATATGTTAAATATACCAAGCAATTTTAAACCTGGTTTTTCAAATCAGAGCTTATGCCACCTTTATCACGAGTTGCCTTGGTCTTGCACTACCTGTAGGATCAGCTAGACTTGCATCACTTGCAGGCGCAAACTTGACTTGTTTGTCTGTTTGCTTACTTGGGAAATGGAGTAAAACCAGGTTTAAAATTGCTTGGTATATTTAACATTTATTATACCCAAGGTAAAATACTTTCTACATTTAAATCTCCTCCAGAGATTTTTATTTAATAAGGTTAAAACACCTTATGGTAACTTGTTCTGGTAAAATACTTATAAGCTCTGTATTACTAAATCTTGGTATTTCTAGCCTCGGTCCCACTGATGAGACCTTAATAAAGGTCGAAACCGGTCTGGGTAGTGGCCTCAGATGTACAAAACATCATACATCCCCTTCTTGGAGATGTGTTTTGGCATTAAGGGTAAATATTAAGATTAGTGATCAGAGCTTAATCTACTTTTACCAAGAGTTGCCTTGGTCTTGCACTACTTTGAGGGTCAGCTAGACTTCCAATACGTGCAGGCGCAAACTTGACTTGTTTGTCTGTTTGCTTACTTGGGAAATGGAGTAAAACCAGGTTTAAAATTGCTTGGTGTATTTAACATTTATTATAGCCAAGGTATAATACTTTCTACACACACACACACACACACACACATATATATATATAATTAAAAGAATTTGCTGGCCTGGTATGTCTGAAGTTTTATGCTTTGTAATAAAAGTGTGGTTTACGACCTATTGCTGTTGCCTTCAATGCAGAAATTCTGTGCACTTATCAGAGGTTTGTTCAAGTTTTGTTCTCTTATTTTCGTACTCTCGCTAATGTCAATATCAGACTTACTTTTATTATAAAATGAAACCCTGACCTCTAGTTGTGACAAGCAGGTTTTGATATCTTCTACCAGATAGTGTCGACTTTACGTTTTAATTTCGGGTGGTGTTGCTTGACTACTAAGAACCCTTAAAGGGGAAAACCGTATTTGGAGAGCAACTGCCTCTGACAAGATCAGTTAAAATATTGAAAAGTGAAACATTTTCTGCAACTATCTTCAAACACATATAAATTGTTTTAATAGTGGTTCAATTGTGCAGGTCTTTTAAATTATTCTAGTTCGTTCAACCAACGTTTATGATTTTATTGATTTGTATGTGTGACCTGGTGCGAATGTATGTTCAGAGCGACTGATCCATTACGAATTGAACTTAGCTCAATGGAGATGGTTTCGTTTGGCTCTGGTCACTCTTTACGAAGGATCACTATTCAATAAGATGCATACTGATCTCTTCGCAAGAGAAGTACTTCGACCCTCTCTCTGGAAAATAGAGGAAGGCATAATCAAAATTTTCCTTCAAGCGTATTAGATCACGAGTTTTGTTTTTTTTTAATTTATTGTAATACAAGAATTATAAAGCTAAGGTACATTGCAGCATATATACAAATTCAGTAAGTAATAGGTATATTTCAATCAAGCACAGAAATGTATGAGCAATTCTAGGTTATTGAGACTTTCGAAGGCATGGGAGATGAATTCCACGAAAAAAGGATTTAGTACCAAAAGTCGCCGATAGGACAAATTTACCGCTAGCGGAACCGAAAGCAGTCAACTATTTGCAGTAAACGCAGGTGAAAGGATTATGCAAATTTTACTGTATGTACGTGACAGCAACGCCACCAATTCCACTTAAAAAGGGATTGGGAACGTTCAGGCAGTTATTCGAATAACTGACGAACTGTGCTCAATATGCGTCCTACCTTGCCTCAGTGTGCTTTACTTGTTAAGTTATTTTACCTTAAACAGTGCAATGACGTAGCGGCCCTTCGGGAATTTAGAAAGCGTCATAACCTGCATACAGGTCCTATGTCAGCTGTAGCACTGAGAACTAAGATTAAGAAGTTTGAAGAAACTGGATCACTAGGAGTTAGACTGGCATAGGATGCAAAGCTGTGTAAGAAGAGACACTAACAGAAGTTGCTACTGTCGTGTTCGACAACACAGGGACTAGTACTGGTTCAAGCGCTCGTGCCATAGCTCACAAACTTCATACGGCTTATGGTACAATCTGGAAAATCTTATGGAAAATGCTTCACTTCTATCCATATTATAAGTTCAGTCGTGTGCAAGCACTAACTACCGCATATTATGATAAGCGCATGACCTTCGTGCTAACGTTTCTTGCCCGAATGGAGGTCGACAATGACTGACTGGCCTTGGAGAATATTGTGAGGGTGATGAGACTCATTTTTATCTGAATGGGTCAGTCAACACTCACAACTGCAGAATTTGGGCATCTGAACATCCCCAAGCGATCCAGCAAGTACCACTGCATTCTTCAAAAGTAACCGTGTGGTGTGGCTTCACAGCCGCTTTCATAATAGGACCATACTTTTTTGAGCGTATTATCCCTACAGGTCCTGTAACCTGCTCCATTACCGGAGAGATTTATCGACGACTGCTGGAAAATTTTGTCATTCCTGCATTGCAGAAAGCCAGTGTTTGGACTCCATGATTTTTATGCAGGATGGAGCACGGCCACACATTGGACGTTCAGTACTGAGCCTTTTACGTCAGCATTTCAGTAATGAGAGGGTTATTAGTCAGTTCTTTCGGACGGCATGGCTGCCTGGATCCTCCGACATCACTCCGTGTGACTTTTGGCTGTGGGAGTATTTGAAATCCGTTGTGTATGTTGGTGGCGTTCCCAACTTGCATGTCTTGAAAGAGAACATAAAATGGGCTGTTATGAACATCCAATCCGACTCCTTACACTCAGTTGTAAGCATGTCGCACACCGGATGCAATATGTTGTATACAAGAAAGGTCAGCATATTGAAAATCGAGTATGTGGTCCAGGGGACCACATACTCGATTTGGGGTCCCCAATCAGGGTCCCCTGATTCTGATGAATAAAACATTATTTCCTGTGAGTTCAATCACTACATTAATTTCTGTCTCTCGCAAGTTGTTTTAGTTTAATTATTATTATCATTGTAACGCACCACATATCCAGCTGGAATGAGTGACGCGGCTGTCGCTTACACCGTCGAAATGTTATTCAATTTTACCTGCCTTTAATGTAATTATCTGCTTGCTTTCGGCTTTGCCAGCGCCAAAATTTCCCCTATTGGCGACTTTTAGTACTAAATCTTTTTTTTTAGCGAAATTCATCTCCCCATACCTTGGAAAGTCTCAATCTAAAATTTGTGTCATTCTGTTTATTGGTTTTAGCTACAGATGCCCCAAAGGGAGAAAGTTATTTTATGGCCACCCTGTGTATTCTTTTACACATGATGTTACCTATATCCACAAATTCGTATATAGTCTTTGTCGAATAAAGCATTAAGGATGATACATTACATGCTCTAAATGGGCACCTTATCTTTAAATACAGGTTTTCGTAGCCCAAATTCTGTCATCTTGGAGAACAAGGGTTGGGGCATCTGTTGGACATATCGTGTAGTTTAATCCCTTATTTCATCAAGGATAGAAGGCCGGTTATATTGGAATATCAATTTCTTCAACACACCCCAAACGAAAGCATAAGATCAAGAGAACGTGAAGGGTAAGAAAATTCTGTTAATATCGAACAGAATTCCATCCCGAGACAGTGTTCTGGTAAATAGGCTCCAGAACCACGCGATGTGTAACAGATTGCTCCATCTTGTTGGAATTCCTGTCCACAAAATGGAATGTTTTCCCCACGAAACCCCCTATGAATGTGCTGGGTGAATGGAATCAGCACATTCTCGATGTAGCGTTCGCTACTCAGGGTAACGATTACACCACACTCATCAATGAAATAGGGAACAATTATGTCATTGCCGGAAAATACACCATTCAGTGACCTCTCTGTGAAGAGGTTTCACCTGGACAAATTCAGGTCTCGAGAAACCAAGAAATCTTTAGGTTTGTCTGTTTTCATGGTTGCTTAGATGGAAATGCCCTTCGTACAAGAACCAGATATTATGGAGGAAGGATAGATCTTCATAGACATTGGCCACCACGCGTGCACAATATTCTCGCAGTGCAGCATTAGCCGTTGCTGCTAAACATTGACCCACTTGAATGGCGCACGAAATGGCACCAAGCTCCTTAAGGATACTCTGTAGTGACTTCTCGGTATCCCAAGTTTTATCGATGTGCGGCGTTGACTGCCTTTCGGAGACTAACACTTGCTCCTGATTCTCATTTGTGTTAATAGTTCGTGGTGTCTCCCCGAATGATCTTTGCATTGCGGTAGAACACTGAAAGTACTTCATAGCCTCTCGATTAAGGCAATGATGACACTATTGCTTGGGTACATTTATGGAAACGACGCACACGTTCTATATATTAATATGCATGCAGTCAAATTGCATTTCTCATAAGGCGTGTACTAAAGGCAGGGGACGAACTTCAGTAGTTTTTTTCCCACCTTACCGTATTGAGGTACCCTGTAAAAGGCTAGTTTTATGTTTCTTCAACAGATAAGAAAAAAAATGTCATATTCTTACTTATCCTACACTGTAGAGTAAAAGATTATTTCACACTAGTGTTGGCTTCATATTGCCTTTCCCCCTCAAACAGAACTATACCAATTTTAGTAATACCCAACACTGTGAGATACTGTATAAAAGTTATACAGTATCTACGAGTAACTGTCCAGACACTTTAGAAATTTACAACTAATACCAGCAGGCGAACACAAATATCCAGTTTTTCAACATTTCACTTTGAGCACCTCTTAAACCTTTTAAGGGAGGCGTTCCATCAATGTGCAGCAGACATCAGGTGGAACTTGTCTCCATTCCTCCATCAAAGTAGCACTGAATTCAACAACAGATCGAGAACGTGCTCTCTGTACCTCAATCGTCGTTCCAATTCGTCCCACAGGTGTGCGATGAACTTCTGCACAGGCCGTCGTAGTCGTTTAAACACCCATTTCCTCGTACCATTACATAGTAGCTGCAGCTTTGTGGCATACGACAGTGTCGATTTGACACGGTCCATTCCATAAAACTGAAAACGTACATTACACCCGATTATCCAGAATATTAAGGTTCCTTTATTTAACCATACCACAGACAATGACCAGTGGTCCCACTTTAAACAAGCTGAATGCACCTCATAACATTACTTCACCGCCAAACTCTACAATTAGTAGAATGCACTGTGGTAAAAAGCATTTAGTAAGCTGCCTTCACACACTGCAAATAGCTGAATCTCGATTTATCGCTCCAAAGTACCGTTTTCCACTGGTCAGTTGTCCAGTTCACAAGCTCTTCACCAGGCCAGACGAGCTGCCTTGTTCGTTGTTGTGATGTTTGGCTTGTTTACCGCTCCTCTTTCGTAGAAACTGAGTAAATAGAGTTCTTTTTCTATAGTACTAGTGCTCAACCACGGTGTTACTGGCGCTCTGGAACTCATCACGGATGGTCTGTGCAGACTGTAGTGGATTATTGCATGCCACCAGTTGTAACACCGGCCTGTTTATGTTAGTCTTTTTCGGCGGCCTCCCCGAGTGTTTTCCTGCACTAGTGATGCCAGAACGTCTCTATTCGTTGATCACATTGCCAGTCGTTGATTCTAGATGCTTCAGTTGAGCGGCAATGGCACCAATGTGACAGACAACGATGACAGGTCTCCCGTTGTCACCGAGTTCATATCGTGTTGCCATACTATCTTTTTTTTTTTCAACTGCTACGATGAAATACTGCTTCCTATTACCTTGTCCACCAGTTTTTATGTTATCAAACCTGGAATGTTCCAAAACTTCAAATAACAGATGTCCGGAACATTAAGACTCTGTAGGTTCAAGAGTATTTTTGCAGATCCATTGCAGATCCTGATGCCAAAGTCCCATAGTTTATGCATTCCAGTGGATTTTTCAAATTGCCTTCATACTTATATGACAATATTACTCAAAGCATAATTCCACGTTTCAGGTTTGTTCAGGTTATTGTTTTCGCCGGTACGATTTCACAAAGGATTTTCCATAAATGTGGTTTGCTGCTGTTTGGCTGAAGAAACTAAAGTTCTCAGGGCAGTCTGGTATGACTGCCCTGAGAACTCATTTAAATAGCCATGGAAAAACCACAAGTGTCTGTTAACTGAATGTGCTCTTTTGGCCAATTTGTTATGTGGGATGGAGTACCACATAATAGACCGGCTAATTCGATGTCTGGTGAAACAAGGTTATAATCTAGACGGAATGCGAGCCCAGGGCTTTCCATCAAATGACTCGCTACCGACTGACTCCATTATGATACTTGCTCTCCACCCCCCCCCCCCTCCACATACACGGAATGAGTACTGGAGAAATTAACAGTGTTCTGGTATTGAATTCATTGATTTGCGTAGTTATATTTAACTCTTGTATGTGGCGTACAGGGTGTTCGGGATAAATTTGACATATTTATAATTAATTATATTTTTCCGTAAGTTACATGTATTAACACACACTTCTCTTCATTTAAAAGTTTGGACCCTTCTTCATTCACATACAAGATGTCAGAAAGGATGGATAGCTGGAACCCACCTGAATCATGGAAGAGAATAACTTGTATCATGATGATTCGTGCCCGCCATCAAAATAAGGATATTACGACTGCTGCCCAATGCTCCCTGAATACAGTAAAAACAATCAGGCATGAACTAGAGACTTGCAATGGTGACTACGAGGATGTAGCAAGAAGAAAGATCCCTAGCAGACGATCTGATTGCGTTCGTACAGCAGAATTCCTCGCAAATCTGCAGGAACAGGTGTTGAAGAACCCTGGCATTCGAATTCGGGCTTTGTTCGTGGAGTTGCTAACTGTAGTCAAGCCCTGGATAACAAGGGTAGGCCGTATGTATGGCAGCAGGATTCGGCCCCTTGCCACACCTCTGGGAAAAGTCAAAAATGGTTGTCTGAAAATTTCTACGACTTCACCAGTCCAAATGTTTAGCCTCCAAACTCCCCAGACCTTAACTCCATGGATTATTTTGTATGGGGCGCAGTTGAAAAAGACACCAATCGCACTTCCAGTAATACAAAAGCCCAGTTAATGGATAAAATTAAAACAGTTTTGCGGCCCTTCCCAGGGAGACTGTAGCATCAGCTTGTTTGAGGTTCCGAAGCAGAATTGAAGCTGTGATCGATGCTAATGGTGGTTATTTTGAGTAAATCTTGTTGATAGTATTGTAATTAACTCTGCCTGTAATGTTTTTTTGTCAATTCATTAAATTTAATAGATACAAAGAAGATTTTCTTTTTCCTTACGAAACTGTCAAATTTATCCCGAACACCCTGTATATTCATATAAATAGCACAGCTGCTTTATTGCAGAATAGTGCAGTTTCTGAGAGGATGGCTTCGAACCTTCTGCACGGGGAGTATGCAATACGAATCTAAAAGCTGTTTTTGCCTTTAGAAGAGAAGATAAAGATGAAGCCATTGAATGCATTTTTATTAGCATAAATAAGGCAATTTCCATAATTCCTTCAGCAATCTCTTTGTGCAGTCTTCCACATGTGTGGAAGACTGCACAAAGAGATTACTTTGTGAAGTCTTCCACATTAGGCAATAACCACAGAGAACGCCGATACCACGAAGAAATGTTATCAACAGGTAGTGTATGTGGCGGTTGAAGAAAACAAGGATGAGTGTGGAAGTCGTACCAGAAGTGACGAGCAGTACAGATCTTACGCCTATTTGACAAGATTTAACTCCTAACTAAAATAATGTCCCGGATCGCTAACTCCCATGTAACGTGTCAGTAAAATCCTCCTAGTCTGAGCCCTTCAATCACAGAGTTAATGTGCTAGTACCTGTGTGGTGTATGAATTAAAATATTAGGTGGAAGACTTCAGTGCAAGATTTCGACAAATAAAAAACAGCTAAGATATTTTTAATTAATTTTGATATCAAAAGTAATCTATTATTCAGATATAAATGAGAACATTCATAACTAGAAATTCAAGATTTTAAATAGCCATGGAAAAACCACTGAAGCTTAAAAGAAAAAAAAAAAGGAAATGCAAGTAATTCAACTTGCATTTCCAACTTTGTTTTAAAGAATCCTCAACCATGCACTTTTCAATAATAAACATGTAATCGCAATTTCGTAATTATGCTTTTCTGCATTCCTAGCTATAAAGTTGACCACATCAATAAACTAAATCCAGTTATTAAAAGGTACCATTTTCCGAACAAAAATGATCATCGACCTCGTCAATTCTTTTATTGTTCAGTCAGATTGGCTATTTTTCTAGTTCAAGTACGTCAACATTTGACTTATGCTGTAATTGTTATTGGAGCCTCCCATATACAGCAATCCCATTCGCTTGCATTCTTGCTAAGGTTTAATCTTTAAACCTGAAAATCCCTATCTTCTAGTGGTCCAGATCATTAAATTTACACGTTCGAAACACAACTAGCAATTGTCTTCGTATCCCATTGTAACTGACGTTTTCGGTGACATCGTAAGTTTTCGAATTAGTTGTTACTGCATAATTAGTATAACTGATAAATAATCTATTTTCATGGTAATCCGAAAGGGGGGAAAAGGTTATTGGACTAAAGCGTTGTATACCAACGGGTGAAATGGACTTTGGAAAGAAATGAAGCATCCATATGGAACTTGGATATCCGTTTCCTTCTTCTCCCTTCTACATATTAGGACTACTGGCTTCTTACAAGGCTATCTTAGGCTTTCCTAAGTCGTAAGCGTCCCGAGGATAAGGTGACTAGCCCTATGCCTCCAGGTATATCCTGTGGCTGTAGATTCCTGTGTTCACAGTACCGGTTTGCCTGCTTGCGGGAGGAAATACCCCCAGATAAACTGGGGTATTTCCTCCCGAAAGAAAGAAAGAAAACTGCTGTCCACGTCCAAGATCCGCTAACTCGGTTATGTTTGAGAAAGATCCTTAAGCTCCTCACGTCATCGACGAGAATCGAACCCAGGACACTCCTTTCCCAGGCATATGGTATCGAAGCGCATAGCCACCCACTAAACCGCACCCACGTCCGAGCGGACATGGATATCCGTTTTATTATCAGGAAACAGATACTACATTCAAAAGATGAACGTAGTGAGAATAATAGACAGGAAAGAAATAATAAAAATACTCTGAACCACAACTACGAATTTACAAATTTAAAATCATTGAAAAAAAAAAAAAAATTAAGATTTCGGTTCATCTTTTTTGACTCATGGAGTTCAATTAAATGGTTTCTTAAGAATCAAAGTTAAGGGAAGAATTGGTATTTATACTGAGGAAAAAAAAAATAGAGTAATGACCGATGGGAAGAGGGACAACTAATGATTTTATTTCAACTCAGCTGCCGAGAACGCTTCATTCCAGTTCCATAGACCTAGCTTTAAACCATGCTAAGATATGGATACGTGATATACTCTATTTATGCGATGAATAAGTGGACTGAGGATTGAGAAGTGTGAAGGAACATGACACGATTACAAACACTAAGTATTTTGTGGGCTACATAAAAGGAACTTCTTCGACACTTAACATTATCTGCCAGAATGATTTGTACAAAGATGCATGTGACACGGAAGTCTCCATTGCCCCTCGGTTGTCCAGTCACTTTGAATCGCACTGCGCCATATTTGACATCCACTAGTCAGTAGCAGACACGTATCATTGTGACCGAAATACAATATGACCGCGTCAGTTTCGTTCCAGAAGAAAATCGGTTAATTCAACTGACGCGATCACATGGAAGAAGAGAGGGGGGGGGGGAGGAAATTAACTTTCATGCTAAACTGGTTAAAACAGCTGAAGTGTGCAACCTTTAAGTTCATGATTTCTGTGGATATTTCACTCATAGGACTGGCGAAAATCTCATTTACTTACAAAATGCTCATAAAAATAAAAGTTTACCCACAGCTTTAAAAAAAAATTGTACTTTAAATTTTAAGCTTTTCATTCTCTAATTTGCCACATATTATTCAATTATTACTACGATTATTATTATGCTTTGCTATTTAATACCTTTAGACTATTTTTTTTTAACATTGCATATTCGACAATACATTCACAACTAATTTTTGTGGAGTGCTAGAAGGGGTGGGGGATAAGAAAAAATTCCACTTTTATTATTTTGTGATATTAACCGGTTACAATTACTGTAATTGAGGCTCAACGATAAGCGGCCCTTAAAGGCAAGCAATGCTATTTCACTGCAGATCTGACACGTGACTGGATTCGCTTGCTGAGGAAAGACACGTTCGAATGCTGACGATGACATTTTTATTCGACACTTCATTTGTCAATTAAAACATTCTACAATTGAGAATTATAACTGGTTTCTAATTCCATGTGTAAGTCGTTACATTTCTTTTGGATTTCAATTTGAGTATTAGCATTGAGACGCGATTAGCAAGATTTATGATAGCATATATTGTCCCACGGTGACACGGAGTTGCAATGTAGCACTTCATATAACACATTTCAAGGCGTACATTAAAAGTCAATGGATGTTACAGCTTTACCAATTTTGCGGGATTAAAAACCCGCGTTACCGGGACGAAAAACCCTACAAAATCAGGCAAAGCCTAATTCATCTCATTGATCAGAGAAAGGCATAGAAAACTTCTCTCCTTCATTGCAGACAGAATCGGCTTGAATGTCTTAAAACCTCTCATTGATCAGAGAAAGGCATAGCAAACTTCTCTCCTTCACTGAGGACAGAATAGTCTTGAATGTCTGAAAACCAAGCTCCACGAAGTTTCAGGATCAAAAGTTATGTAAACGAACTTCATTAAGCAGTGACCAACTAAGCTTTGTTTCTGAAAAAGAAATAAAAAGTTCGATTGAGGCTCATTTCAAATAAACATTAAAAGTTCAAGGAAGAAACAGACACTAAAAGGTGTCATTGCAATATATATTTTTTTAATAAAATCGATCATCACAATTTATGTAATTTTATTATTTGTATTGATTTGCAATAGAAATGTAGAATAACTAATTTTCATCTTTTTCACAAGGCAGCATAAAATAACGAAATACAGAAATTACCACCTCGTACAAATATTCACTATGCAAGTATTTCTTCTACAAAGTCGGTAAAATGAAATCCTAAAACGGTATGAATTTTTGGAGATGCGTGTTGAACAAATGGCGTTTTTAGGAGAACTAAAATTGTAAGACGTCAAATGCAGCATATAATTTAGAGTCAATAACGCAATGCTATGAAAATGCGGTCACTTCTACAAATCGAACATGTGTTCATCATTTCTCCATCATTCCTGTACGTTTAAATACTCGAAAAGTATAAGTATTTCACACCTTAGAAATTACGAGCGCTGACTTGTCTCGCGAAGAGTATCAGCTAACCGAGTGAATTTCGTAACCTAAGAAATGGGTTATAAATATAAATGCTAAATCTAAACGTTTTCATTTTCAAAATTTTCCTAGAAATATGTTTCAACATCTTTATTAAATTTTATTATTATAAATAATTTAATACGTACTAACAAAATAAAAAGTACAGAATGGTTAAACTTTGCTGCCAAAGTAATATTAAGTAGAGGTGTTAACTCTCGTTATACGCGATTTCGTTATCCGTGGTTATTTTTACGGTACATAAAAATTATAGCTGTTTTCTATCCAAGCTGTGGAAGTTTCGGCGCATGCACTTTTTTTACCTCAGTTCTGTGCATTTTTCCACCCCAGTCCCCTACCGCTTCATCCAGTATCGTCTGTATCTGTAAAAAAAATTCTGCGACCTTAAAGGAAGATTTCTGTCAAGAAAGGAAAGTAAGTGAAAGGAAGAATGTAAGAGAAGGCCTAGGAAATCTTTCTTCAGCGGTAAAACAGAAAGTTCTGAATCGGTTAGATAGAGGTAAACGTAGTACTAGCATTCAAAGGATGACTGGATTGAGCGATTCTACAGTGATAAATAACTGAAAAATGCAATTATGAAAATGGAAAGGATGCTGGCTATATGGATTCCTCGTGTGAACGTCCCTTTGTCTGGGGCGGTCACACGAGCGAAGGCGAAAAAGCAACCGACATCTTTTGCTGGAAGTTGTGAGGGGTTCGACCACTATAAGTCGCTATGCGTTCCGCAGAAACTTGACTGATGATGCTGCAGATCTAGATCATGTTGCTGAGGAAGGAATTTATCTTCAAAACAATGATAGCAGGAGGAGGTTACAATCATAAGTTGAAGGTAGCTTTCAGCCACTTACGAGCCGAACTTTAGCAGACAAGCTAAAGATGTATTAATTGCTAAAATAAATAACTACAATAGTTATTTCTTTTAGACATACTGAACATTTTATTAATACGCTTATGCATTAATATGAATGAAAAATGGGTATATTTTTGATATAAGGCGATTCTCGAGAACGCAGTCCCCATCCCATTCCATACTATAATTACGGGCAACTCGAAGGAGTCAGACTCATCGAGGGAGATCCTAAACATCATATCAGGAACAGCTATCGGTATTCACACAGTATCTATCATACTTTGCTTTGAACTCATTTACAGTCATGGCAGCCACAACAAACTCTGGCAGCTTATTCTACTTATTCAAAACTCTCCAAGTTAAAAACCTAGTTCTAACACCCTTGCTAACCACACTCTTGCTCAGTTTCCATGGATGGCCCCTAGTTCTCCCATCACCAGACCTGTTCTGAAAAATTTCCTCTGAATGATCTTGTAAAAAGTCATCAGCAATTTGAATGTCTCAATCATATAATCCCTTTTCCACCTATCAACCACTTTCTGTAACCCACAGATCTTCAACCTGTTCTCGTAAGGTTCATTCCATAGATCAGCTAGCATCTTGGTCACTCGTCTCTGGATCCTCTCTACCTCCTCCCTATCAAGCAGAAACAGAGGGACCCAGATCTGAGTACAGTAGTCAAGATGGGGTCTTATCAAGGCTCGATAAAGAGGAACAATAACTTGCTTAGCTATGCTCGTCAAAGTATTCTTCAGTAACCAAGTGATCTGATGAGCTGATTTAGCCACTTCTGCTATGTGCCTCCCTAAATTTCAACTACCTATCCACCAACACACCCAAATATCTGGCTTCATCAACCTCCAGGAGTACAGTTCCACCAATGTGATATACTGCTGCTAATTTTTTCACCCCAAAATGCATAACCTTACACTTTGCTACATTAAACTGATATCCATTCTCATTAGCCCAGACTGCCAATCTATCCAAATCATCCTACAAAATTCTGACATCCTGTGCACTCACTATTGCTCTACCCAACTTTGCATCATCAGCAAACAAATGAACAGTTCCACTCAGACCCTTTCCTGTATTGTTAATGAACAAATTAAATAGCAGTAGTCCAAGAACAGAACCCTGCTGCACACCACTAGTAACAGGCCTTCTTTTGGACTCCACTCCAGAATAAACTACTCTCTGATATCTCTCCCAACCACCCTCCTATCCATCTCACCAACCCTATATCCATCCCCCATGTGCTGCAATTTACTGATTAGAATTCCATGTGGTATCCTGTCAAAGGCCTTAGCAAAGTCCAGCAGTATCACTGTAAATAAATTACCCTTATCCAGTTCAGTCACTGTATTATAAAACGTGAGCAAGTTACTGAGGCATGATCTATAATTCAAAAAATACGCTGTTCCTCCATACAGTATCCCTATCCATTCCTGTATTTCGCTCTTGACTAATATCTCCAAAACCTTGGCAACGATTCCTGATATACTGATCGGTCGGTAATTTGCAACAGCAGTCTTGGAACTTCCTCCTTTATGCAATGGAACTATTTACCCCTCTTTCCACCTCCTCGGGACTAACACAGAGCTGAAACTTAAATTAAACAATATGATCAAGGGAACTGACATTTATTTGCCACTTCACATAAGACTTGAGCTGGTATACCATCCAATCCTACAGTTGTATTTACATTAAGGTTCTGTAATATACAACTCACCTCCATTTCATTCAAATTCCTGTATTTCAGAATGAGAATTACCTGTATTATACACAATGAGAAGTGCATTTCAAGTTTGATATCAAAAGAAAACAAATTTGGTCTAGATTTCATGTTGCTTATGGATATTTCTAAGAGATGAATTTGATGTATCATGTAAACAGGGCCGTCGCCAGATCGCGCCCTGAGGCAAACAATTAAATATCGCCCCCGATGGATTATAAGACAAAAATATAAGGAAACCTCCAATTGCTATTTTGTTTTATTACAAGAGGAACATCGATGTAAAACGATTAGACAATAATATTAATTGTTTGCTCTATGGGGATATCGCACAATGAAACTGTTCATAAGTTCTTCTAAATTTATATTATAAGCTATGTCAGCCTCTATCGACATAGTTGCTAGACCAACCAATCTTTCTTGGGTCATTGCTGTTCGCAAATAATTTTTAATCAGTTTGAGCTTGGAAAAACTTCTTTCAGCACTTGCTAAGCTAACAGAAATTGTTAGCATAGCGACGGCGCCTACCGCAATATCGCTGAACGAGAGCCCTTATTAAACCGAGCCGTGAAGCAGGTAGTCTCTATGCTACACCCTATTGACGGTACTGCATGTAAACCATTGAACTATTACAATTTACATATCTAGCGAAAGGCTGTCATGGTTTATGGAAAAAATTTATGAGTGCACTTCGAAAGATTGCAGAAGATTAAAAAAAGAATAGTACTGTTTATTTAAGAGAACCGTGAAAATAATGTTAAATTTTAAAATTATGCGGCGATAGAGGACATGTTAGTTAAATATGACTGTATGATAGCTTGTGATCAGTAGTTGGTGTTCGGTTTAGTTATGCATTAATTCAATTCTTTTGTGTTTCTTGAATATAGCTTTGAGCGTAGACAAATTGGCGAAACCTAGATAGGTGAGAAAGAATGCAAGTGGCATAGGTATTTCTAAATTTGAGAGGTATCTTGAAGAGCAATTAAAGGAAAAGCAATTATGTTTGCTTGGGGAGAGATTCAAAATTTTTATGAAGAGATGATTAATAGGAGAGATGAAAGAGTTTGGGCGTACAACAATTTAACACGCCTACAGATTATGAAATGTAATTTAATGTGAGCAGTAGCGGACAAAACATCCTGTATGTAGCTATGGAAGTACGCACGGTTGATGATACGATTAAGTGCACAAAGATGCTGCTGACGATAACTGTCAGATAGCACTGATAACTGGCAGTGAGTTAGCAGCGGTGCGCACTAAGACAGCAGGACGTGCATGGTAATGAAAATGTGATTGGCGTATATGGCCATGAGAACGTAATTGAAGATATGAAAGCGGAGTTGAGGCAACAGATTAAACATATGAGGAATGAACTGAGAATTACGAATTTGTAGGATGTGAAGAAGATGGCCTTTTGGAAGATATCGAATGATTCATAGTAGACCTAGACGGAGATTTAATGAGTAGAGAAGTGGTGAGCGAAAAGCTGCACAAGATAGTTTTTGCGCATTGGCTATCTTCTGGAAAAACAAAGTACTAAACTTCGACATCCTTCAGTAAACGCACTATGAGACTGCATGCATATTAATAGAAGAGCACGTGTACAGTTTATACCATTACATTTAGCTGTAACATTGGTGTTGATATAGGAAGAAAAGAAGTTTATTGTCGAGCATTATTTTCGTTCATATGGAGTTGGCAGATCAAATGATCCAAGTTCACAATATATTTGTGAACAGTTTGTTCGTCGTTTTCGTAAACATTCCCCAAGCAATAGTGTTATCATTGTCTTAATCGAGAGGTTCTGGCATACCAAGTGTTCTGACGCAATCCAAAGGGCACTCGGGAAGACCATGAACTGTTAACAGTTACGTACGTGTGCTGGAGCAACTGTTACAGTCTCCAAAACACTGTTAATGCCGAACAGCGTTAAAACTTGCAACACTGACGCTGTCACTATGCGTATCCTTAAGGAGCTGGGTACAGTTTCATAGTCATTGAAGATGGTTCAGTGTTTAACAGCAACAGATTATGCTGCAAGGCAGGAATACTTGTGCACGCATGCTGGCCAATGTGTTGAAGATCTGTCCTTCCTCCATAATGTCGGATTCTCGGATGAAGCGCATTTCCATCTAAGTGTAAATAAACAAACCTATAGATTCTTGGTTTAGAGATCTGAATTTGTTCAAGAAAAACATGGTGTGCGGTTTCTGGCCATTGAATAATTGGGCCCTTTTTCATTGAATAGTGAAATCTACATGGAGAATGTGTTCGTTCTGCTCACCCAGGATGCATCGTGCAAAAATTATTCCATTTTGTGCACAGGTATTACAAGAGGAAGGAGCAACCTGTCACACATGTGGGTGTAGAACACTTTCCAGGAGGCTCATTTTGAGGTACACAGAATTCCCGTAACCTTCATGTTCTCCTGATATCGCATCACTTGATGCCTTCATTTGGGGGTATGTTGAAGGAATAGGTATTCGACCATGACCCACCTTCAAACATTGATGAACTAAGGGATAAAATTACACATGTCCAGCATATAACCAAACACTTGTCCCACAAGATGGCAGAAAACATTTGCATGCACTACGAAACCTGTAGTGCATGCAAAAGATAGGCACCTTGTCTTTCAAGACAAGGTGCCTATCTTTTTTTTTTTTTTTTTGTGCCGTGCTGTAGAATGAGTAGGATGATTGAAGCACTGGATAAGAGTAGGGGAACAATAGTGTTGGTAGTGATAGTTGGCATAAATATTTCATTGGCAAGGAGAATGCAAGGATGGATGTCAGGAGGCTGTATCAAGGAGACTGAAAGATAAGTGTGGTAGGCAAGGTAGTCAAGCATGTTGGCTAGGTATGATAATGAGTTGAGACAGTGAGCAAAGATTATGGAATTGTATGCTAGCAGAGTTAAGTGAGGAGAAAGGAGTTTTTTTTTCACCATCCACATTACCAGGTCTATAACAACATCCCACCAAGTATTTGATTCTATTCACCTCTATCTCACACCATACTGCCTCAAAACCACTGGCCCTATTTCCCTCTTGCATCTCTAACTTGTATGGACATAACTCTTTCTCTATCATCAATAGCACTCCCACTCCCTTTTTACACCTTCTATCCTCACAAAACATATCATACCCTTCCATCTCTATTCTTGTAAGGATGTCGTCCTCATCTAACCATGTCTCACTTATTCTAACATTCTTTAGGTGAACAGATGCAATTAGTGCAACCATTTCATCTGCCTTGTTTCTTATACTTCTAGCATTGGTATAAAAACGCAACAGCTCATTTCTGGATATACAGCTAGTTCCACTGATACTACTCACTCGATGTGATCTCTCCATGATGGACTAGGGCCATTTCCCTTTCTGCTTCTTCATTTTAGAACCCTTTTCAATTCCATTTGTTTCCTCTTGATTCCTGGTCATCCTATTTCATTCCTGCCTGCACATGCTCTCACCTCCTCTTGGAGCATCCACATTTCTCACGCTCTACCCCTGTCCACCCAGAGCCTCCCCGTTCCCTGCTCCTCTTGCACACCCATTCTCTCATTTTCTATACTCATACCATTCACTTCCCCATTCATATCCACTTCTTCAATCTCTCCTGTCTTACTCTCCTGCTCTTCCACATCACTCCCCTCTCGATCTGATTCATTCTCTCTATTCACTTCTCTACCTTCCAGCAGCAGTCTCTCCAAGTGACTCGCACCATAACCACTCAAATGCAGTCCATCGATCCCATACAGCTCACTTCGTCCCACAAACTCATTCCACACATTAATCAAACTGTACTCTCATCTCCTCACACATTTCAGCCAGAATATAATTCATAATCCTTGCTCTCCACCTCATTTCACCACAATCATACCTAGGCAACACACTGACTACCCTTCCTGTCACACTATTCTCTTTTATCTTTCCAAGCAGCCTCCTGATATTCATTCTGACATGCTCTTTGTTCTCTCTCAAATCATTTGTACCAATTAATACTATTAACTCTTTTGCTCGCTCCCCCATCATATCCAATGCCTCAATCACTTTACTCAGTGAATCTGAGTAGAAAGAGGGAGGATTACATGATCAAGACATAACTTGATAAGGGATGATTATCAAAATAAGATGGATGAGGTTTTTGATAGAATGGCTGGAGGCAGAAAGAGAACAAAGGACCATTCCTGAAAACAGTACAAGGAAGGAAGGTGTGAACAGTAGATTTTTTTGTATGAATTGGTGAGTGATAATTTCCAGATGTTCAAAATTTATCTGGAGAGAGAGCAGTAAAGAGACAATGATAAATATAATATAGACAATCATCATCATCAAATTCTTGCCATGTACCCTCAAGGGGTGTACAGGATATGACAGTGCTACATGAAAAATTTACATCATTACTAACTTCCTATCTACAATTTTCCTCCAAATCAGTCTGTTGCTTGTCAAGACTCCAACATTATCAGATCTTATATTTCTATCGTCTAAGGCACTTTGTATATCAATCCACCTATATCTTGGTCTTCCTCTGGGTCGTTTTCCTGCCAACCTGGCAGAGAACACTGGTTTTGCTAATCTTTCCTCTCCCATTCTATTTAAGTGACCATACCACCTGAGATTAGCTCTGCTAATGCATTCCTGGATGCTGACAATGTCAAGTTCTTTCCTAATATCCTCATTTTTAATATGATATTGCCATTGATGCCATCTGTTCACACCTCTAATCTTTCTCAGGACTCTCATATCTGCGGTCACTAGTCTTTGGTCAAGTGTTTTACTTCTGACCCAGCTCTCAGATCCATAAGTTAAAACTGGTTTGAACACTGTCTTGTATACAGCTAATTTAGTGTTCCGACTTATTTCTCTCTTATTCCATACGAATTTATTCAATTGACTTCCCACCATACCAGCTTTGCTGATTCTGTTGTCTATTTCTATATTTAATTTACCATCTTCAGTAAAACTCGTACCTAAGTAGATGAGATGTTTTACTTGTTCCACAGGCTCTCCATTCACAACACAGTTGACATTTTCAATGATTCTGCCTATTTTCATTGTCTTTGTCTTTTTATTGCTGACATTCATACCATATCTATTACAACAGCTATTCAATTTAGTCAGAGAATCTTGCAGACTTGTAGCGGATTTATTTAGAAGTATAACATCATCCACATAAAGCAAAGAGCTGACATTAACATCTCCAATTTTGATATCAGGTTTAATACTACTTTCCTTCATAATGTGATCCATATAGATAATGAATAACAGAGGGGATAATGTACATCCTTGTCTCACACCAGATTTAACATTAAACCATCTTCCTGTACTTCCTTCAATTCTAACTGCTGACTCACAACTCAAATAAAGACTAAGTATTGCTTGATATAATGCCCCATTGACACCATATAACTGCAGCGTTTTGAATAGCTTCTCTCTTGGCACCTTGTCATATGCCTTTTACAAATCAACAAAACTTAAATACAGATCTTTGTTATATTCCCATGCTTTCTCGACTATTTGTCGTAAAGTGAAGATCTGATCCAGACAGCCTCTATTTGGCCTGAATCCAGCTTGTTCTGTACCAAGCTTTTCTTCCACAATTCTTCTCAACCGTTTCTCAAGTATACTTGCATAGATCTTGCCAGGAACACTCAGAAGGGAAATACCTCGGTAATTCTCACATTCAGTTTTATTTCCCTTTTTATATATGGGTACTATGAAAGCTCTACTCCAATCATCGGGAATTCGTCCCTCTGTGCAGGCTTTCTGAACTATGCAGTGCAGCCACTGTAACACTTTTATACCACCATATTTCAGCATTTCTGGTCGAATATCATCTACTCCTGCTGCCTTTCCACATTTCAAGCCTTTGATGGCTTTTTCTACTTCAAGTATGGATATGTATTCCTGACTGCATGCCTGGTCAGCGTTTTCTTTTTTTATCACTGTACTGTCATCACTGCTTGTTTCATTTAGCAGTTTTTCAAAGTAATTACTCCATACATCAATGATTTCTTTTTCTCCTGTTTTCATGTCACCTTTATCATATCTAACTCCTTTTACAGCACTCTTTCCTCCATTCCTAAGCTTCTTCATCAATGTTCAGAATATTTTGCCACCTTCTTGACATTTATTATTATTATTATTATTCAGGCCTCCAAGGAGTCAAAAGACTATCGAGGGAGGTCATTCCTAAGACAAAGTCTGTCAAGACTCATCGAGGGGAGGTCCCCCCCTGAGAAACACAAAGTATCATACCACTCTTTAAACTCACTGACCGTTCTCGCTCCCACCACTCCATCAGGCAATGCATTCCGCGGCTCAACCACCCTCCACACAAAGAAACCACTCCTAACCCTCTTGCTCACAGTTTCCTTTCGTAACTTCCAGGGATGGCCTCGTGTCATCACTCCTTCCCGCTGATCAACCAAGCGAAAGAACTCCCCAGTGTCAACCCTGTAACCACCTCTCAACAGTTTAAAAATCTCAATCATATCACCCCTCCTTCTATCCACCAAACTCTGCAGTCCACATTCTCTCAGCCGATCCTCATAACTATCCTTGTACAGTCCTGAAACCATCTTTGTCATCAGTCTTTGTATTCCTTTCCACAGTTAATTTATCCCCTTCAAATCCTGGGGACAAAATCTGAGAACAATAGTCCAAGTGTGGTCTGATCAGAGACTTATACAACGGAATGATAACCCTCTTATCTCTGCAGGTCAGTGTCCTTCTCATAATAGCAGCAATCCTCTAAGTTACCTTCACCACCTTTGAAATATGTCCCCTAAACTTCAGGTTTCTATCAATCATCAACCCCAGATCTCTTGTCTCCCCTACTTCCTCCAGTATAACTCCTCCCATAGAGTGTGCAGCATCCCATCGATGTTTCCCAAACCTCAAGACCTTACATTTTGCTGCATTAAACTGAGACCCCCATTCATGTGCCCATCGATCTAGCTTATTTAAATCCTCTTGCAGGGCTACCACATCTGCACTATTACTAATAATCCTTCCCAGCTTCGCATCATCCGCAAACAACTGAATATCCCCCTGCAATCCACTGGCTATGTCATTGATATAACAGTTAAACAATATAGGTCCTAGTACTGAGCCCTGTGGGGCCCCACTTGTAACCCTCTGCCTCCTGGAAACTGCTCCACCATACACAACTCTCTGATACCTATCAGACAGCCAATTCTGAATCCAGTTGACCAATCTGACATCCAGACCCATGTGCTGCAACTTAAATATCAGCTTATCATGTGGCACTCTGTCAAATGTCTTTGCCAAGTCTAAGAAAATTGCATTATATGCTTTTCCCTCATCTAATGTTCTTGTAACTTTATTATAAAAGGCTAGCATATTGCTAAAACAAGAGCGCCCTTTCAAAAATCTATGTTGACTCTCACAGATAACATTACCCTCATCTGCCCAATGCTATATACGGTCCCTCACTACTTTCTCCTAAATCGTAACTACTGATGACACACACACTGTCCTATAATTAGACACTTCCAGTCTGTTACCACCCTTATGCAATGGCACTATCTTACCTTCCTTCCATTCCCTGGGCACCTTTGCCAATACCAGACTTTCATTGAAAAGCCACGTAAAATCCAGAGTACTCAGTATCTGAAACACACTCTCCTCCTGTACCTCCAGACCTCGAACCAGTCCTATCCCTCTAGCATTAAAACTGACTCCTCTAGGATGAAATCCTCCAATAAAGTGTTCATTGAACAATTCCACTATGTCCTCTGCATCAGTCACTCTATCCCATTTTTATCCAACAATATCATTCTTCCACAGTCATTTCTGCTCCTACTGGCCACATAGCTAAAAAAATTCCCTAGGATTTTCTCTGGATCTTAGGGCCAATCTTCTCGCATATTCCAGTTTCGCTTTCCTTACCACACTAGTCACTCTTCTGGCCTGCGTCTTATATTCCTCATGCATCTCTTCATCTGTCTCCTTATATCTCTTCCTTAGCCTCTTTTTCGCATGCAATTCCTGTTTAATATTGTTTGTCATCCACTTTACTCCAAATTGCGTCCTCTTCTTCACTCATGGTATACAACTTACCATTGCTGATAACAAATATTCTTTCACAATTTCCCATGCACTGGTGATATCCTGGCCTTCCAATTCCTCCCTCCATGAAACTTCCCGAAGTTGACGTCTAAGACTATTATAATCACCTGCCTTATAATTCCACATAAGTTCCCTTCTCTTTGATACTCCTGCATGTCTATTCATTTTCCAAGTCAACACCATATGGTCACTCTCTCCAACTGGTGGGAGAGACGTCAACTCAGTTATTATCAACTCTTCTGATGCTATAACCAAATCCAAAACTTTTGAACCTCTTGTTCCCTCTGTTACATGTTGCCTAAGACATTTGTCCCTCAAGAATTCTAGAAATTCCATTCCCCTATTGCTACATGCATCTTCCTCTCTCCAATTTATACTACTGAAGTTAAAATCTCCCATAACAATCATTCTTCTTGCACTTGCCAAACTTAGCTGTCTAAACATCTCCTGGTCCCCATCCTCTGTGCTCCTGGGTCTGTAGCAACACCCCACTAAATATCCTGTCTTGCCTACCTCTACCTCACACCATACGCTCTCAAAATCATTTGTCTCACTTGCTTCCAAATTCTCCACTCTTAGAGGACATAGGTCATAACTTATCATAAGCAGCACCCCACCACCACGCTTTCCCCTCCTATCCTGACAAAAAATGCCATACCCAGCGACTTCTATTCCTGTTGTTATATCCCCTTCTGTCAACCACGTCTCAGTGATCGCAATAATTTTTGGCCAGGCTGATGCTATCTGCGCCACCAATTCCTCTCCCTTATTCCGGATACTCCTGGCATTAGTATAAAGCATATAAATGCCATTGTTTCTACACTCAGCATTATCCCTTCTAGACTCCACTGGGCTCAATGTTCCCTGACATTGTCTCCCTTCTCCCAAGTATCCATTCCCACAAGAGGCCACCCCTGCTATCATCCTCCCTGGGACACACTGACTCGTTCAGAACAGCTATCTCTCCAGATGCCTACGTCCTTCCTCATTCAAATGTAAACGGTCTCTCGCATACAACTCCTCTCTTTCCTCAAACGCACTCCAAGCATCCACATATACCAGTACTCTCTTGTCACACATTCTCGCTATTATGCCATTCAATATCACTGCTCTTCTGCTCAGCTCATCATTATCATACCTAGGCAACACACACACTATTTTTCCTCTCTCTGTCTTCTTCCGTACAGTCTCAAGCAAAAATCTCATTTTCTATATTCTTGCCAAAGTCCTCCCATGACTTTTGTTTAGCTAGTTTTACACACTGTTTAGCTTTCTTACATTTCTCTCTGTATTCTGTAAGAGTAAAAGCTGACTTATTTGCCAGGAACTTTTGATATGCATTCTTTTCCTTCACTGCCTCTTTAACTTCCTGTGTCCACCAGGGAGTTTTGATTTTTTTTATCCTTGCAGACAACCTCACCACAGGCCTCTCTGGCAGAATCAATCAATGTTTTCTTCAGAGTTTGCCAATGAATCTCCAAGGTTTGATTCCTGTTCTCAAACTCTTTCATTTTCTTTTCAATAATCTTTCTGTATTTTAGTCTACAGTTCACATCTGAGAGCTGCTCAACTTTTATTCGCTTTAAAACTTTCTTACATGTTATTCTTTTCAATATGAAATTCAATTTTATCCTGCTCAAGACTAAACAGTGATCACTTCCAATTTCAAATCCTCTGTACACTCTGGTGTACTGCACCAGGGAGAAAACATCACTATCAACAATAACTTTTCTTATTCCTAGCCTCTTCTCTCCATGTGAATTTGTGCACATTTTTATGTTGGAACATGGTGTTAGTAATAACCATGTCCATGTCCTGAGCAGAAATCCAACAGATATTTGCCATTATTATTAGCTTTGCTCTTTTCTCCAAATTTTCCCAAAATATTTTTGTATGTCTCACAATCATTTCCTACTCTGCTATTTAGATCCCCAACAAGGACCAACTTTTCCTTTTTCATTGTGTCAGTTGCTTTTTCTAAAGCGTCAAAAAATTCCTCCACTTCTACCTTAGTAGAACCTTCTGTGGGACCATAGGTACAAATAAGTCTCATTGTCCAGTTCCCCATTCTCATATTTGCCCACATTACTCTACTTGAGACTGACTGCCATTCAAGAAGATTAGCCTCGTATTTTGTGTTGAATACTATGGCTACTCCTTCTTTTCCTTGATTGTCATTGCCTGAATATAACATTTTGTATTTATTGCTCAGAAAGATCTCACCAGTTTTGGTCTTTTTTTGTTTCAGTCACTCCTATTATGTCGATCTGGTACTTATCTAATTCTTCAGCTAGCTCCATTTCTTTGCCATTCAGGCTTCTTACGTTGATAGTACCGATCTTTAACTCTTGTGATGTTGAGTTTGGGTTTGTTTTCAGATTTGTTCCAGTAGCTGACTTTTCGCCCTGGTTCCCTGGCGAAAACAACGGAGGCCTTGTTTAACCGGGTGATGCCCCAGCCGGCATGAAATTTTGTCATGTTGTACCATTATTTTTTTATTTTGGTTTAACCAATAAGAATACAATTTGGTCGGCTAAATCCCAAATTGCCAGCCCATCCTCGTTCGTTCAGTATCAAAGTATCAAATGACCCAACAGGGTGCACCATGAGAAGGTGAGGATTGGACATTAGGTCAGAAGCCCTGGTCGGTTCTCCACATTCCTTTAAAGGCTATGTGGAGGTCTCCTCTCAGTTATACAGCTTTGACCCTTAAGCACCCCTAATATAGACAATAGAGTTATAAAATGCAATCTAGGGAACATTATATAAACCAGAGTCCCATATCAATACAGTCAAAAATGCAAATTACTGTAACTGCAAAACATACTAGTTTACTAGAAAATATGTAAAAAAAATTTCTAAATAAAATAAACAGAAGAAAACTGAAACAGAAGGGGATAGAATATTCTAATGACAGATATCTGAACCAAACAAATGATAAATTAAGATATATATAAAAAAAAAGACTATATGAAGCTCAAAACAAATCAAAGAGACAGTTACAAAAAAAATAATAAAATAATAAATTAAATGCATAAGATAATCATGCAGTGGCAGCCCGTACATAAGCACTGCGCCACTGCAGCAATCTCAAGGAAAAAATTAAACAATTAAATTTTGTTTGTGTTTATAAATAATAGCAATGTTTACAACATTATATAAATGCAATACGACATGTTAAAGGTTACAGCTTATGTTTTGACATTGATTGAAGAGTTAATAATTGGAATTGTTCGATTAGTGCTTTAGATTATGAAACAAATACGCTACGATCTAACACAGGGTCGGAATTATCACATTCAACCAATTGCAGCCAGACTTGCCAACATTCGTTTGCACTTCTCATTGACGTAACTAATGAATTTGACACTGCTCTTTGGGCAGTGTATCGTATGCTTGCGCACATTATTTCTGTGAGATACGAAACTTTTATTATTGGTGGTTGTTCATGGTGAGGGTGAAATATTTTTAATAAAGCAATTTTTTAACATGTAAATTTATTTATTAATAAATTGGTTATTGATTACGAAAAAAAAGGATTTTGTTTTTATTTTATATATGCAGCACCTTCACTTAAAATTTTCACCGGCCACCACTGTAATCATGATTTCGAATATGGACTATCATGATGAGAACAATAGTTCAAATCTTAAGAATTTCATTTCTGAATATGTTCTAGGTATATGTACACTGCTTGGATAGAGGTTAATGGACAAGGTGCATTGTGTCATGTAATGAGCCCTATATTTTTTAGCTAGTATAAACTAGAGGAATGATGCTCCCAAGTCAGTGCACCATGTTGGTAAAATGGCTATGAGAGGCATTGTGATAGAATGCTGTGCTGCAAACCTATCTGTTTGGAAAACTGTTTATAAAATGACCTATCCCAGGTCAATAATCAGTGATACCATGCTGAGATGGAAGCACAGGGAGTCAGTTGGGAGTGGTATCCACAGTAGACGACCCACCACAGTCATCAACTATGACCATAGGGTGCTATGAAGGTAAATGGACAAGGTGCATTGTGTCATATAATGAGCCATATATTTTTAGCTAGTATAAACTAGCTAAACACCATTCAATGGCCAATAGGCAGCAACTAGATCATGATTCTGCACAAAAACATTGAGAACGAAGGCACACAACATGAGTTTCCACAGGAGGACCACAATATACAAGTCCCACAAAACCCAAACCAACATGCACATTCAGTGCTGCAAAGAGCGTAGAGTGGAACGTGAAAGCTGTGTTATAGAGCAATGAATTACACCTCTACTGAGCAGATGGACAAGTGTGGGTGTCTTTTACCAGAGTGCATAATCATAATACGAAATGCAGAAGTGGTGGTGTGATGATATGATTCTGTTTTTCTTGGATTTGACCTTGGACCTCTATATGTGGAGCTACAAACAAATTCTGAGAGGTATCTTGGAATTTCTGGATAATGCAATGCCTTCCTACTTTGTAGCATTTCTGTGAAACTGAGTTTTGTCTCTTTCGGTAAGATCCCCCCCCCAAAAAAATGACTTGGGAGAAAGGAGGAACTCCCATATGAATAAATAAAAAGTAAGACAATGCAGTCTCATAAGGCTGATGATGTAACTGTGTGGTTTGTGGACATAACCATCACCACACTTGACTAGCCTTCATTGAGTTCTGATGTCAACCCTATTGAACATCTGTGAGATGAACTAGAGCATCAGGTGATGTCAAGGGCTGTCCCACTGAACAGTCCAGGAAGGTGGGTGCTATGGTATCCATTTACTTCTTTCCAAGCAACGTATATGTGAGCAATGTCTAATTTTCACCCTATATGTGGATAAATCTCAACAAGCCTGTAAAATATTACTATAATTATAGTATTTCTTAACAAAGCAAGACAAATTTGGATGCTGTAATGAAAGTTTAACAATCATGGAAAAGCTCATAACTCAATTGATGAAATAAGGGAATAATTACGTGTAGATTGATGAAGGCATGCATGTTGCTAAATATGCTTACAGATTATGAAAGATGTGTCAGTTATAATTACCTGTAATTCTGCCTGTTATTTCCATGTGTCGTATCTTCATTTAGTTAATTTTGTTGGTTCTTCTCGCTCAGTTTCAAGTTGTGGTTAGAAAAAAAAAGTAAGCAATTAAATGAGATTACAGTTGAGTTAACAGTAACAAAACTTAGTTTTATTTAAACATATTACAAGGGAGTAGAAATTGCTGTAAATAAAGCTTTTGAAGTGGGAAAAAAAAATGCAATTTAAGAAATTATACACAGAGAATATTCCAAAGTTTTGCCAACTCAGAAACAGAGAATTAAATAAGTTATCCCAGGAATTATGCAAATAGTCATGTTGAAAATGTATATATCTAGCAGTAACTCAGTTACTGCCATTAAGAAAGAACCTTGAATTTGCTCTCTTCATAGTGGAGCCCATTACTGCAATACAATTTGAGAAATCTGAATCATCATCTGGCCAAAGCAGGTTTTGGAAGAAATGCAAGTATACGAATCAGTAAACAATGGAAACCCAGTAAGTCCATGCATCAGAAAATAGAATAAATATACTTAAATATAAAGAACTAATAAGCTTCATTTCAGCAATGTAAACATTTAAATTAAGGGGATATTAAATCCCACATTGTTTTAAAACCGAATAAGAAACTTAAAGATGGGAATCAGAGAGTTTCATGCCGAATATAGTAAACTAGATATCACCGATACTTTATAGTTTACTATATTCGGCATGAAACTCTCCGATTTCAATCTTTGAGTTTCTTATTCGGTTTTAAAACAATGTGGGATTTAATATCGCTTTAATTTAAATAATAGAATAAATTCTAACTAAATTATAGAAGAGTAAAATAAAATACTTCAAGTTTACAATTCTTGAAACATGTGAATTTATAAAAATTAAACACTCAATTGTATGAAGATTTTGTGAGCTATATTATATCTTTATACCAACATAGTATAGCACACATTTGTGAGTGATCACAGCAAACAGTATCCTCCCCCCTCAGTACTCATACAGGAACTGAGAGACAGACATAATAAGAACAAATTTCCCATAGAATCAAAAAAAATGTGCCTAACATTAAAACCTGGTATTGATAATTGTACATCTTTTCTCTAACTCTAACTTTTTTCTAACTTTCTAAAATGAAAGTTGGAAAAATTAGGACAAAAATTCAATTTTTAGCAGAATATGGCAATTTGAACAAGAGTGACTGAACATGAATTTCAAGTATCAAATTTGCAAAGTAACTATTAACTGAATAAAAAGAATCCCATTGAAGATAAATAAAATGAAGAAAAATGCAATAATGTGAACCAGATGGTAAGTGATTGTGAAATCAGTCAGTGACAAATGAAGTTATTTGATGTTTAATTTGTACACATTTCATAAAATGCAACAGAAAAAACAGATCTGACATACTGCAGAGAGCTGTCAAGGAGATTGGGATAATCTGAAGACTATGTTCAATGTGTTGGCCTTTGTGCACATTTCACTAACAATGAGTGACTGGTAAGTATCCTCTGAAATGTTGATGCAATAATGGTTCAACTTGCCGTCCTGTGTGAGAAGATACTCCATCTTGCATTAACACCAGTGTGTGTTCAGGCATCCCCCCCTTGCTGCAGTTGTGGGATGATGAAACTACTCAACATGTCCCATCCATGAGCCTTCAGCGGGCAGGTCAGAAATCCAGTTGTATGGATTTCTTTGAATTAAAAATGGTGTGATAAAGAATCTAGCCATAAATCTTATCTATATGGTTATCTTATCTATATGGAGAATTGCTATGCATTTTGAATGAAATGCATAGCAATTCTCTGTAGCCCAAATAGGGAACTCTAAATGTTCTTCACTAAATACGATGTTCCAAGGCCAGTCCTCCTCAACTTCTAGGTGTGTCAGAAATGTTGAACAGGCACGTTTCTCAGATGCTGGTATCTTCTGTTTGCAACTCTTGGCTATGGCAAAAGTTTATACGGGTAATAATACAACACTTTATGCAAAGTTCTTTATCCCATTTATGTTAACTCTGCTTTAGCCAAAAACAGCATTCATATTTGGCTGCTGAACTGCAGAATTTCAGATTTCCATCCACTTCCTACACCTAATGGCCACTGAATTAGAAACTTATGTAGATGTATATGTAAACATTACTTATGTAGAGTATATGCAAAATACTTGGTCACGTGCATACTACGTGTTCTCAGAAACTATTTATGAATGCCCAGAGTAGATGATATTGTAAAGTTCCTCATATGTGAAGAATGGTTGAAAATTCCCATTGATCATCATTCTACTCTTGTGGAAAGCCCCAAAAAATTTCTGTAGCAAAAGGAGACTGTACATCTTATTAAGATGAGTGCTGTGGCTGTTTGTTCCTCACACTATGATGTCCATTGACTTATTTCCAAACAATATATTTGTATATTTAATGTTAGAAGCCCAAAAATTTTAAGATTATGAATGTGTGTGAGTAGAATAGTCATTTTTTTTTTAAAGATGACTATTCTACCAGGGAATAGAACTTGTGAACTTATGGGAATATATATGTGTTATACACTATCTACCAATAATTATCTGGACACTTTTGCAATTTACAATTATTGATATCAAAAGGCAAACCCTAATATTAGGTATGTCCACCTTTGGCTCAATCATTTCCTGCACTTTCTGAGGGAGGCTTTCCACCAATGTGTGACAGACAGGTGAAATTTGTCTCCATTCCTCCATCAAAACAGCACTAAGTTCAGCAGCAGATTGAGGACTCTCTGCTCTAGACCTCAATCGGCACTCCAATTCATCCACACAGGTGTTCGATGGGGTTGAGGTCAGGACTCTCTACAAGCCAGGACAGTCATTTAACACCCATCTCTTCATACTATTCCACAACAGCTGCAGCTTTGTGGCATGGGGCATTGTCATCTTGATAGTAACATAGGTCCATTCCATAAACACTCCACAGTGTAGGCAGAACCCAATTATCTGGACTGACTTCGTGGAACTACTGACAATGACCAATGTTGCTGCTCCAAATCGGCTGAATGTCCCACACCATCACTCCTCCAAACTTTACTGTGGGTAAAACACACTGTATTAACAAGCATTCACCAGGCTGCCTCGTTACCCACACTCTGCCATCAGACTGGAAACAGATGAACCTTGATTCATTGCTCCAGAGTATCATTTTCCACTGGTCAATTGTCCAGTTCACATGCTCTTTGTACCAGGTCATACAAGCCACCTTGTTCATTGTCGTAATGTTCAACTTGTTTGCCACCACTATTCTGTGAAAACCCAGTATAGTATTAGTGCTAAACATGGTTTTACTGGCACTCTGGAACTCATTAGATATCGTAGCATGTTTTTGTGTGCCACCCAATTTAACACTGTTTCTGTCAGCTTCCCTAGGTGTTTCCCTGCACTAGTGATGCCAGAATATCTCCATTTATTGATCACATCACTAACCTTTAATTTTGGATGCTCCAGTCGAGCAGTAATGGCATATATGGACGTGCTACCAATGTGACAGCACACGATGACATATCTCTCAAAGTCACTGAGTTCACATCGTGTTGCCATACCTGTATTCAACTGCTATGATGAAATACTGCTTTCTATTATCTGTGCACCAGTTATGTTATCAACAAATCTAGAATGTTCTATAACTTAAAATAACAAACGTGTCTGGATATTTATTGGTAGATAGCTATACATATTATTATTATTATTATTATTCAGGCCTCCATGGAGTCAAAAGACTCATCGTGGGAGGTCCTTCCTAAGAACATAAAGTCTGTCAAGACTCATCGAGGGGAGGTTCCCCCTAAGAAACACAAAGTCTATCATACCACTCCTTAAACTCATTGACCGTTCTCGCCCTCACCACTCTATCAGGCAATGCATTCCACAGCTCAACCACCCTCCATGCAAAGAAACCACTCCTCACCCTCTTGCTCATAGTTTCCTTTCGTAACTTCCAGAGATGGCCTCTTGTCATCACTCCTTCCCGCTGTTCAACCAAGTGAAAGAACTCCTGTCAACCCTGTAACCACCTCTCAACAGTTTAAAAGTCTCAATCATATCACCTCTCCTTCTTCTATCCACCAAACTCTGCAGTCCACATTCCCTCAGCTGATCCTCATAACCAAAATTGTACAGTCTTGAAACCATCTTTGTCATCCGTCTTTGTATCTTTTCCACAGTTAATTTATCCTCTTCAAATCCCCAGGACGAAATCTGAGAATAATAGTCTAAGTGTGGTCTGATCAGAGACTTATACAATGGAATGATAACCCTTTTATCTCTGCAGGTCAGTATCCTTCTCATAATTGCAGCAACCCGTGTGTTACCTTCACCACCTTTGCAATATGTCCCCTAAATTTCAGGTTTCTATCAATCATTAACCCCAGACCTCGTCTCCCCTACTTCCTCCAGTATAACTCCTCTCATAGAGTATGCAGCATCCCATCGATGTTTCCCTAACCTCAAGACCTTACATTTTGCTGAATTAAACTGACATTTAAATTGACATTGAATTTAAATTAAAATGACAATTAAACTTAACCACTAATGACACACAGACTGGCCTATAATTAGACACTTCCAGTCTGTTATCACTCTTATGCAATGGCACTATCTTACCTTCCTTCCATTCCCTGGGCACCTTTCCTGCAGCCAGACTTTCAATGAAAAGCCAGGTTAAAGGCACTGTCAGTTCCCTAGCACATTCTCTCAAAACTCGTAGTGAAATACCATCTAATCCCAAATCTTTACTGACATCCAGAGTACCCAGTATCTGAAACACACTCTCCTCCTGTATCTTTAAACCTCGAACCAGCCCTATCCCTTTAGCACTGTTTCCCTTGATAACGATCTCAAAGTTATTAGAAGTAAAGAATTCTTACTTTTCTTCTTTTCATAAAAGAGAACTTAAATGATATAGCTATGGTAAATTTGGCTAACACAGCACATCACATATATCCAACATATAAGTCTAATTTTAGTGAATATTAGTAATTTTTATTTATTTTCATGACAAAACACCATAGGAGGTCAAAAAAGTCTATAATACCATTTAACTTATCCACTGACTGCACCACAACTCTCATTGTCAATGAATTTGCCTAGACCATGTTTTATGCAAAATACTTATTTTTTTATGCTTTTATTCACCACTCCCTTTTGCAACTTCCAGGGATGGCCGCTTGTCATTGCTCCTTCTCATTCTACCATGTCAATAATCTGTCAAGAGAATAAACCTACAACAGCTTTAATATCTCTATAACATCCACCCTTTGTCTTCTATTCAAACTCTGCAGTCTGCATGCTCTCAGTCTATTCTTTCAATTAACACTGTAGAGTCCTGATATTTGTTATATGTATCTGCACCCCCCCCCCAAGATTATTTCATCCCCTTCAATCATGGTGACCAGATCTGAGAACAGAAATCAGGAAGTGGTCTGATCATAGCATTATACAATGGGACAGCCACATTTAACTCTTGTGGTCAATATCGTCCTTCATATTGCATCAATTCTCTGAATATCTTCATAACTCAGTAATATTATTATTACTACACCCTCCATGGAGTCGACAAACTCATCATGTGAGGTTCATTCAACTCACAACACGTTTATCATATAGAATATCTTAAAGTCCTTAACACTCCTTGCATTAACAACACATTCTGGTAATGCATTCCATTCACTGACAATTCTCCATGTAAAAAATCTACTCCTCACACCACTCTTCAACACAGTTTCACATAACTTCCAGAGATGACCTCTTGTTTCTCCTCACTCTTCTACTCTTTTTATAATCCCCTCTGGATTAATCTGATGAAATCCTCTAATTTAAATGTTTCTATCATATCACCACTGTTCCTCCTATCCACCAAACTCTGCAATCCACATTTATTCAACCTCTCTCCATAGCCAGCATCCCAAACTGCTGATATTGTCTTATTTATCTCTGGATACACTCCAGTGTCTACATATCACATTGAAAACCAAGTGACCATATTTGAGCACAATAATCTAAGTGTGGTCTGACCAGTGCCTTATACATCCTAGGAACTTCAAATCTCTACCCACAATCACCTAATATCAAGTATTTTTTTTTTTAGTTTTGTAGTTACAAAAGTAAAAAATCTTACCAAGAGTGAATGGGTTACCATATGAAAGCAAGAGTAGAGAGAGAGAGAGAGAGATGTTTTTGTGCAAGTGCAAGAAATGACAGTTCTGTCAGTAGCATCAGAAAAGTTTATAATAACCGAGTTGACATCTCTCCCACCAGCTGGAGAGAGTGACCATATGGTTTTGACTTGGTAAATGAATAGACATGCAGGTGATTATAATAGTCTTAGACGTCAACTTCGGGAAGTTTCATGGAGGGAGGAATTGGAAGGCTGGAATATCATTAGTGCGTGGGAAATTGTGAATGAATATTTGTTAGCAGCAATGGTAAGTTGTATACCACGAGTGAAGAAGAGGACACAATTTGGAGTAAAGTGGATGACAAACAATATTAAACAGAAATTGCATGCGAAAAAGAGGCTATGGAAGAGATAAGGAGACAGGTGAATAGAAGATACATGAAGAATATAAGACACAGGCCAGAAGATTGACTAGTGTAGTAAGGAAAGCGAAACTGGAATATGAGAGGAGATTGGCCTAATATCCAAAGAAAATCCTAGGGAATTTGTTTAGCTATGTGGCCAGTAGGAGGAGAAATGACTGTGGAAGAATGATATTGTGGGATAAAAATGGGAATAGAGTGACTGATGCAGAGGACATAGTGGAATTGTTCAATGAACACTTTATTGGAGTATTTCATCCTAGAGGAGTCAGTTTTAATGCCAGAGGGATAGGGCTGGTTCGAGGTTTAGAGGTACAGGAGAAGAGTGCGTTTCAGATACTGAGTACTCTGGATGTCAGTAAAGCTGTGGGACTGGATGGTATTTCACCATGAGTTTTGAGAGAATGTGCTAGGGAACTGACAGTGCCTTTAACCTGGCTTTTCAATGAAAGTCTGGCTTCGGCAAAGTTGCCCAGTTAATGGAAGGAAGGTAAGATAGTGCCATTGCATAAGGGTGGTAACAGACTGGAAGTGCCTAATTATAGGTCGGTCTGTGTGTCATCAGTAGTTACGATCTAGGAGAAAGTAGTGAGGGACCGTATATAGCATTGGGCAGATGAGGGTAATGTTATCTGTGAGAGTCAACATAGATTTTTGAAAGGGCGCTCTTGTTTTAGCAATATGCCAGCCTTTTATAATAAAGTTACAAGAACATTAGATGAGGAAAAGGCATATATTGCAATTTTCTTAGACTCACCGAAGGCATTTGACAGGGTGCCACATGATAAGCTGATATTTAAGTTGTAGCACATGGATCTGAATGTCAGATTGGTCAACTGGATTCAGGATTGGCTGTCTGATAGGTATCAGAGAGTTGTGTATGGAGAGCAATTTCAAGAAGGCAGAGGGTTACAAGTTGGGTCCAACATGGCTCAGTACTAGGACCTATATTGTTTAACCCTTATATCAATTACATTGCCAGTGGATTGCAAGGGGATATTCAGTTGTTTGCAGATGATGCGAAGCTGGAGATGTGGTAGCCCCGCAAGAGGATTTAAACAAGCTAGATAGATGGGCAAATGAATGGGGGTATCAGTTTAATGCAGCAAAATGTAAGGTCTAAAGGTTTGGAAAACATTGATGGGATGCTTCATACTCTATGGGAGGAGTTATACTAGAGGAAATAGGAGAGACAAGAGATCTGGGGTTGATGATTGATAGAAACCTGAAATTTAGGGGACATATTGCAAAAGGTGGTGAAGGTAACACAGAGGATTGCTGCAATTATGAGAAGGACACTGACCTGCAGAGATAAGAGGGTTATCATTCCATTGTATAAGTCTCTGATCAGACCACACTTGGACTATTGTTTTCAGATTTGGTCCCCAAGATTTGAAGGGGACAAATTAACTGTGGAAAGGATACAAAGACAGATGACAAAAATGTTTTCAGGACTGTACAAGTATAGTTATGAGGATTGGCTGAGGGAATGTGGACTGCAGAGTTTAGTGGATAGAAGAAGGAGAGGTGATATGATTGAGACTTTTAAACTGTTGAGAGGTGGTTACAGGGTTGACACTGAGGAGTTCTTTTGCTTGGTTGAACAGCGGGAAGGAGTGATGACAAGAGGCTATCCCTGGAAGTTACGAAAGGAAACTGTGAGCAAGAGGGTAAGGAGTGGTTTCTTTGTGTGGAGGGTGGTTGAACCGTGGAATGCATTGCCTGATGGAGTGGTGGGAGCGAGAACGATCAATGAGATTAAGGAGTGGTATGATAGTTTCTTAGGTGGGGGGACCTCCCCTTGATGAGTCTTGACAGACTTTATGTTCTTAGGAAGGACCTCCCATGAAGAGTCTTTTGACTCCATAGAGGCCTGAATAATAATAATAATGTGGAAAGAGGGAAAATGAATTGAAGAATATTAATAATGTAATGAAAGAAAGTGTTCTTGAGAATGTGGAAGGAGTGAATGGTAGCATATGAAATATGCTAGTAAGAAAGAAAGTGGCTGAAAGTAATGTAGAAGATGAGGTGACAGTAAGGAGCAAAAGTGCATATTTTTTAGGCATATACAGGATAAAATAGGATCCAGAGCAACTAGAGAAACAATTGTCATGTAGAATAGCAGGCAGGAGAATGGGAAAAAAAAAGACTGGAAAAGTATGAAAGTATAAGAAATTGGAAATATTGTATGGAGATTCAATTCAATGATAAGATGTATAATTAATGGGAAAATTATAAATGCATGTTTCCTGGATGCAGAGATCAAAGTTGTTAGTGAAGCTGATAGTTCACAGCAATGTGAATTCGATTGTTTTAGCGAGAACAAATCATTCGAAAGAGAAATATGAACTTTAAGAGGATGTGAAAGAGTTGTTGAAAGAAGTGAAAAATGAAGAGAAAGGTAAAAGATTGTGAGTATGGTGCCTTGATATGATGACATGACAGAGTTGACAATCATAATTACAAACAAGTCGATGAAAAGTTTGAGCATATCGAATTATATGTAGCTTATAGATGTCTTCAGTGAATTTGGATGGACAACATTAAAAAGTTTTGAATTTAGAAGTTTGGAGAAAGTATTTAGTGTTTAGAAGGACCGCGCGGTTAGCCTAGTGGCTTTGCGCTTCGCAACCATATGACTGGGGAAGGAGTGTCCCAGGTTCGATTCCCGTTGTAGACGTGAGGAATTTGAGGATCTTCCTCAGGCATAGCCAAGTTAGCCGGTCTTGGGCGCGGTCAGTAGGGTTTTTTCCGCCAGTTTATCTGACGTTTTTCATCCCGCAAACAGGCAAACCGGCCCCGTGAACATACGCCTCTACAGTCAAAAATATATCCCCCCCCCCCCAGCGGCAGACCAGGCGACGGGTCGGTTGGGAGTAGTACTAACAAGAAGTCGCATCTAAAAGTAACACGCGGACCCTGCATAGGAAGCGGGAATAACGCGTAGAAGAAGAAGAGATTTAGTGTTTAGAAGGCCAAAACCATGGAAATAAAAACATTGGGGGGGTAGAATACAATCAATCATGTCTCTGGCCATCCCTGGGATAAATGAGCATGTACAGAAATTATTATGTAATATTTAATGTAACTACAAAATTAAAACAATTGAAAATAAATAAAAATATGAAAATACTAAGAAAACATTCATCAGTTGGCAAAAGTCACATAACTGCAATAAAATATAATAAAATTAGTTTAATCCTTTTTCCAAGTGTGAGCAAACAAAGTTTGCACCTGAAAATATCTTCAGGATTGGGGTAAGGTAGTAACAACACCAGGCATCGTGTAGCAAAGGTGGACAAAGCTAACATCACTCTTATCTCAGTATCCTCCATAATGCAAAACACATCTGAAAAATAAACTTTCAACTGCAATAAAAGAAAAGAATGGAACTACAATAAGGAACCGAGAACAAATCCTAAGCAGGCTAGAAGAATTTTATGAAGAACTCTATAGTGATCCTTCAATAGTTAAAATCAAATATAATTAACTCTTCTCCATCCCATATGGAATTCATCCCCTTCACTTCAGATGAAATAAAACAAGCATTATGTTGAAGGCTTAATGGATTTTTTTTTTTTTTTTTTTTTACAACACTCAAAGAGAATTAAAATAGAATTTAATACTTCCTATATTTCGTCCTGGTCACTAGGACATCTACGGGGATTACAAAAACAATTAATGTAACATATACACAAATAACACTAAGCCCAACCACGTGGGTGACACTAAAGTCATATCTAGTTAGAGCGCCCTCTAAGGGCAGTAGTAGGTGGCCTGGAATGTAAGGTGGGAACTCTGGTGATGAGTGTTTCCCAAATCTTCGGAAGCTTAATGAAACCCTATTTATTGAGATTTGGTTGGTTTTTGAGAGCTGCTGCTGCTTCTAAGAAAAGTCTCTCTTTCTTGAATTTGCTGTGGTGGAGCATGGTGCTTTGCTTCCATGATACCCTGTGGGTGGTGCCAAAAAAAAAATGGTCAGCCAAGCCTGAATGGCCATAGTTGTGTTTGAAGATGTAAGACTTGTGTTCCTCTAGATGGATGGATGCTGATCTGCCTTTCTGTCCAAAGTACGCCAGCTTACAGGAACAGGGTACTTTGTAAACTCCAGGCAGTGAGAGAGGAGGGAGCTGATCTCTCGTAGAACGGATAAGGGTAGCCAGTTTGCGGAGGGGCTTATATGCTGTGTGTAGCTTGTACTGTTTTAGTATCTTGGCTATTTTTTCGGATGTAGGATATGGTGATGGCATTTTTAAAATCTTGTTGACGAGAAGGACGGGGAATGGGAATGCTACAGCGATCACAGTATCAAAAAAATAATCAGTTCCTCCCCCATTCCCCGTCCTTCTCATCAACAAGATTTTAAAAATGCCATCACCATACCCTACATCCGTGGCACATCCGAATAAATAGCCAAGATACTAAAACAGTACAAGCTACACACAGCATATAAGCCCCACTGCAAACTGGCTACCCTTATCCATTCTACGAAAGATCAGCTCCCTCCTCTCTCTCTCTCTGCCTGGAGTTTACAAAGTACCCTGTTCTTGTAAGCTGGCGTACTTTGGACAGACAGGCAGATCAGCATCCATCCGTCTAGAGGAACACAAGTCTTACATCTTCAAACACAACTATGGCCATTCATGCTTGGCTGACCATGTTTTGGACACCACCCACAGGGTATCATGGAAGAAATTCACCATGCTCCACCACAGCAAATTCAAGAAAGAGAGACTTTTCTTAGAAGCAGCAGCTCTCAAAAACCAACCAAATCTCAATAAATACGGTTGCATTAAGCTTCCGAAGATTTGGGAAACTCATCACCAGAGTTCCCACCTTACATTCCAGGCCACCTACTACTGCCCTTAGAGGGCGCTCTACCTAGATAGGACTTTAGTGTCACCCACGTGGTTGGGCTTAGTATCGTTTGTTATTTGTGTATATGTTACATTAATTGTTTTTGTAATCCCTGTAGATGTCCTAGTGACTAGGACGAAATATAGGAAGTATTAAATTCAATTTTAATTATTTTTGAGTGTTGTAAAAAATCCATTAAGCCTCCAACATGATGTCCTCACAGCACTTAAGCCTCTGCACACGTATCGGAAATCAAGCATTAAAAAAATGCTTGTTTTAATGGAAAATAAAAAAAATTAACGCAAAATGTAAAATGTTCCAGTGAAGACCTAATTCACATAGAATTAATTAAATGGGGAGAAACAACATAATTCACCATGTCACAAACTTACTAAATCTATGCCTAGAAGAGGGGGAAATACCAGAAAACTGGAAAAATGCTGCTCTGATAGTATTATTTGAAAAAAAAAAAAAAAGGACAAAAAACTATAGGCCAATTAGAATTCTCTCTAATCTGTGTAAAATTCTCACAAAAGTAATAACAAACAGGTTAACCCCTCTTCTACTCAAATCAACAAGTAGAACAAGCAAGATTCCATAAAGGCTTTAACACAATTCATCATATTCATGCAGTAAAAAAATAACAGAAAAAAGCAGAAAAAAACCAATTGCCTCTCTGTTTAGCCTTTATTGAGTATGAAAGCATTTGATTCCATCAAGACTAATGCAATAATTAAAGCACTCCAGAATCAGGGAATTCCTGGAAAATATATGGCCCTCCTCCAGGAAATACCACACTGCAACAGCAATCCAACTTCACATGAATAGCAATAAAATATCAATTGAAAAAGGTGTCTGACAAGGAGACTATCACCAAAGATCTTTACAGCAGTCCTTCAAGAAATATTTAATCATATAAACTGGACAAACCTTGGTGTAAAAATTAATAACAGAAACTTAACACACCTAAGTTATGCAAGATGATATATTTTTTTGTAAACACTCCAGAAGACATTAATATAATGATAGAAAACATTATTATTATTATTATTCAGGCCTCCATGGAGTCAAAAGACTCATCGTGGGAGGTAAACATAAAGTCTGTCAAGATTCAATGAGGGGAGGTCCGCTTTAAGAAACACAAAGTCTATCATACCACTCCTTAAACTCTTTGACCGTTCTCACTTTCACCACTCCATCAGGCAATGCATTCCAAGGTTCAACCACCCTCCATGCAAAGAAACCACTCCTCACCCTCTTGCTCATAGTTTCCTTTCGTAACTTCCAAGGATGGCCTCTTGTCATCACTCCTTCCTGCTGTTCAACCAAGCGAAAGAACTCCCCAGTGTCAACCCTGTAACCACCTCTCAACAGTTTAAAAGTCTCAATCATATCACCTCTCCTTCTTCTATCCACCAAACTCTGCAGTCCACATTCCCTCAGCCGATCCTCATAACCAAAATTGTACAGTCTTGAAACCATCTTTGTCATCCGTCTTTATATCCTTTCCACAGTTAATTTATCCTCTTCAAATCCTTGGGACCAAATCTGAGAATAATAGTCTAAGTTTGGTCTGATCAGAGACTTATACAATGAAATGATAACCCTCTTATCTCTGCAGGTCAGTGTCCTTCTCATAATAGCAGCAATCCTCTGTGTTACCTTCACCACCTTTGCAATATGTGCCCTAAACTTCAGGTTTCTATCAATCATCAACCCCAGATCTCGTCTCCCCTACTTCCTCCAGTATAACTCCTCCCATAGAGTATGAAGCATCCCATCGATTTTTCCCAAACCTCAAGACCTTACATTTTGCTGCATTAAACTGCCCCTATTCATTTGCCCACCTATCTAGCTTATTCAAATCCTCTTGCAGGGCTATCACATCTGCACTATTACTAATAATCCTTCCCAGCTTTGCATCATCCGCAAACAACTGAATATCCCCTTGCAATCCACTGCCAATGTCATTGATATAAAGGTTAAACAATATAGGTCCTAGTACTGAGCCCTGTGGGACCCCACTTGTAACTCTCTGCCTCCTTGAAACTGCTCCGCCATACATAACTCTCTGATACCTATCAGACAGCCAATCCTGAATCCAGTTGACCAATCTGACATCCAGACCATGTGCTCCAACTTAAATATCAACTTATTATGTGGCACCATGTCAAATGCCTTCGTTAAGTCTAAGAAAATTGCAGTATATGCCTTTCCCTCATCTAATGTTCTTGTAACTTTATTATAAAAGGCTAGCATATTGCTAAAACAAGAGCACCCTTTCACAAATGCATGTTGACTCACACAGAAGAAACTAAAATCATGTTTAATGATTTTGTAACACCAAAAAAGCATAATAGAAAACAATTTCTTAGAAAGAGCATCTTCATATACATATTTAGGTGTCTTCATTGGCTGAGTGGATAGTGTTTCCACTCTCCAGCCAAAAGGCTGCAGGTTCGAATCCCACCATGGGCATAGATGTTTGTGATTGTCTGTGGAAATACAAATGGTGGTCGGTGGTAGATGGCAGTGTAGTTGCGGTCATTTAGTGATTGAAGGACGGAGTTGTGGAGCGGCGCCCTCCCTTGATGAGTCGTTGGACTTCCTGGAGGTGTCAAATAATAAGGAAATAAATTGGAGAGTTCAACTTGCCTGGAGTGCATTCAGAAAATTTAAAAGCATTTTTCAAAACAATGATGTCCCACTCTGTTTAAAAAGGAAGACATTTAACAAATGTATATTTCCAGTCATCACATATGGTTGTGAAACTTGGTCTCTAACAAAAACACTGCCAAATAAACTAGCAACAACTCAAAAAAAAAAATGAAGAGGCTGATGGTAAGCATCACACTAAAAGATAAAAACACCTGGATAAGAAGTCAGACTCATATCATTGACATCATTCTTCACCATAAGAGACTAAAATGGAAATGGACTGGGCATCTATCCAGAAGAGAAGATGAGCAATGGTCCACTATACTAATGAACTGGATTCCTAAAGAAAAGAAACGAGGCTGAGGACTCTAAAAGAAAGTCTAAAGATAAATTGTCTAATTTTGTTGGGGAAAATTGGTCAACCATTGCCAAGAACAGAGAAAGGCAGAAAGAACTAGAGGAGGCATTCATTCAGCAGTAAACAGAAATCGGCTGAAAAGAAGAAGAATGTGATTTCACAGGCGTTTCAGATTGAAATTGGTTGGTAATGACATTACACAATGGAATTAGTGCAATTTCATTAGTATCATTACATATGAAATTTTACATCATATAAAATTGCATATACATTAATACCAGAAGTATCAGAAATAAGGGGGGAGAGTTTGACATTGGTCAGGTCGACTTTGCCAAAATTTATAGGCATCAGTGGGACTTGGTTGACTGAAAATAGAATTGCATTTTTAACAAGGATAGAGGGAATAGGACAGGATATGGGATGTTGCTTATTGATGATGAAAAATTACTGTACAAAAAATTAGAAGTTAGAGAATTTTAGGTTTGGGAAAGATTTTTATTTGATGCTGTCTGGTGTCAGAGTATAATAGGACAAAATATGTTGATTACTGCTATATACTGGGAGAGGTGGTCCACAGGAAGATGTAGATGCTATACATTGTCAGATTAGCAAGAGTGCAGGTTGAGCAATTAAGGGAGACTAACTCTACTGAGACAGATTGCAGGGAGGAAAGAATGCATGGCATGGAAGTGGAATTAGAATGACATGGAATTTGAAGTGGACATAGAATTAATACAGTTGCTAAGGGATAGTTACCTGAAACAGCATGTAACAGAAGTGATCAAGGAGTTGAGAGCGCTGGATCTGGAACTGTATCAGAAGATTACATCCATAACCAAGGCAGACACATTACCTCCAACTGGGGAGAGTACCAATGCAGTCTTTTCTGAGATGTGTCTTGTGGAATTCTGTGAATAAAGGGTTTAGGGTGAAGTACACTGGTGTCCAAAACCTAAGGACAAATACTATTTCTGGAGGTTACAACTCAGATAAATCAACTTGTGGGCAATTTGTATAACTGATGATTTCCAGTAGAAAGTGTGCACATTTAAATTTTTGAATCATGCGAAGGAGTCATGTGGTAGCACTCAACAGGATAAAAGGCAAAAGACTATGCTAAGAGAATTGTGTTTGAAAGAAGCACTTTTTGTGAAAGAATAAAGTTGGAAATTTTGATGTCTTGTAATGTTTCAGACATTATCTGGATGATTTCATGTAGGGAATAATTATCGGAAAGCTTGAAGAAGGCCACAGAATGATTGATATCGCCATTGGAACCTCATAGTACTGTATCCAAGCTCTGAGCAGTATCTCGAACCAGTCGAATGTGTTCGACATTTGATAAAAGGTCACCCTCACTACCATGGAGCATGAAAACTGATTTTTGGTTATAGTAGTAAAACATAATTGATGCACCACAGTAGGCCAGCTAGCAAGTCAGCTCCATTCACATATGTAGATATCTCATAAATCTGTGGCAAGACATCTGTGACAAGTAGACCTATGCAGATACATGCCTTTGGGCATGTAGTCTGCATCTCTTTATTCACAGCTCATCATAGTGAATGTTTTCAGTGATGCTGCATCCATAAAAATTGGATAAGACGCCATTGGGCTAATGTTCTATTTACAAATGAGTCATTTTAGTCTACCACTGATTCTAGATGACACTTGATCTGGTGTAAAAGTGACACCAATTCGAATTGCGAAAATCTTATTGAAAGGGATTGATACAAACAGTACTGGGGTAATGGTGCAGGAAGGCATTATGCCTATTGTGAACGTTCTGAGCTACAAGTGCTGATAGCAAAGAATTCATTTCTGCGAATGACAATGACACAACACATCATACATGAGTCGTGGAGATAATCCTGGAGACCGATGCATCACATTGCTGCTTAATATATTCCCCCCCCCCTCCCACTAGAAAACAAACAAGGTCTTATTCTGCTCTGAAGGAGTGAGACAGTTTGCCTCAAATACCTCTTGAATCACTTTGTGCTACCCATGATAGGACATTGTGCAAGTTGCATTGCAGTTTTGGGTGGACAAATTGCATACTGAAATGGTTCTCTTCCTAGTTTTCTGTAATATTCAGTCTTTAACTATATCTTTAATAAATTTTAACTTTTACGATAAATGTATTGCAATTTAATTTGCTTGAAATTTATAATGTATTTTCTGTAATATAAGAAAATGCGGATGATGTGAAGCTGGGAAGGGTTATTGGTAGTGGTGCGGATGTTGGTAGTCATGCAGGAGGATTTGAATAGGCTAGACAGATGGGCAAATTGTTGGGAATGGTTTAGTGCAGCAGCATATGGGATCTTGAGGTTTGGGCTGCATACTCTATCGAAGGAGATATACTGGAGGAGATGGAGAGGACGGGAGATATGGGGTTGACAATTGATAGAAACCTGAAATTCAAGGGACATATTGCAGAGGTAGTGAGGGTAACTCGGGGGATTGCTGCAGTGGTGAGAAGGAAGCTGACTGAAGAAGGCCCTGATCAGGCTGCACTTGGGCTGCTGTTCTCAGATTTGGTCCCCAGGATTTGAAGGGGATAAATTAACTGTGGAAAGGGTACAGAGGCAAATAACAAAGACAGTTTCAGGACTGTACTTAGTTATGAGGATCGGCCAAGGGAATGTGGACTGCAGAGCTTGGTGGATGGAGGAGGGAGAGGTGATATGATTGAGAATTTTAAACTGTTGAGATGTGGTAACACGGTTGACTCTGGGGAGTTCTTTTGCTTGGTTGAACAGTGGGCAGGAGTGATGACAAGGGGCCATTCCTGGAAGTTACGAAAGGAAACTGAGCAAGAGGGTGAGGAGTGGTTTCTTTGCATGGAGGGTAGTTGAACCATGGAATGCATTGCCTGATAGAGTGGCGAGAGTGAGAATGGTCAATGAGTTTAAGGAGTAGTATGATAGACTGTTTCCAAGGAAGGACCTCCTGCGATGAGTCTTTTGACTCCTTGAAGGCCTAAATAATAATAATTTATTAACATGCTGGCAATAAATTTATATCCAACATTTGGCTGTAGTCATGAAAATATTTTCATATATATAGGTAAACATGTAGTTTGTCATTAACGTTTGGATACCAGTGTATGAAGCAGGCAATTATGACAGACTTAGAAGGCATATTGTAGCAGTATCATGGTCCTGTCTCAGTAATTTAATTGTATTTTATAATAAAGTGATAGCAGACCTGTATAGAAGAAATGGTGCTGTTGGTCTTTGCAAAGATATATTAGAAAGAAAATCAAATGGAAAACGATTACAAAATGTTGGAACAAATGGTTGTGAAGCTGGTACCATGGATAGAAAGGTGGTTGAAAATCCAGAGAGAAGTATATGGCGGAACGGAAATCTAGGAAGAGGAGGGGGGGAAGGATAACTAGTGGAGTACTTCAGGGTTTTATTATGGTCACTATTTTGTATAATCAAAAGATACAAGGAAAGATTTAAAGAGGAGAGGGGATGTTTACTGATACACTGTAGGGGGGCAATAGTTGATAAAGGTGATGTATGGATTTGAAGGGGATAAATTAACTGTGGAAAGGATACAAAGACGGATGACAAAGATGGTCTCAGGACTGTACAAGGATAGTTATGAGAATCGGCTGAGGGAATGTGGACTGCAGAGTTTGGCAGATAGAAGGAGAGGTGATATGATTGAGACTTTTAAACTGTTGAGAGGTGGTTACAGGGTTGACACTGGGGAGTTCTTTCACTTGGTTGAACAGCAGGAAGGAGTGATGACAAAAGGCCATCCCTGGAAATCACGAAAGGAAACAAAGCAAGAGGGTGAGGAGTGGTTTCTTTGTGTGGAGGGTGGTTGAGCCGTGGAATGCATTGCCTGATAGAGTGGTGAGGGCGAGAATGGTCAAATAGTTTAAGGAGTGGTATGATAGACTTTGTGTTTCTTAAGGGGAACCTCCCCTTGATGAGTCTTGACAGACTTTATGTTCTTAGGAAGGACCTGCCACGATGAGTCTTTTGACTCCATGCATGGCGGCCTGAATAATAATAATAATAATAATATCCTCTGCAGCAGGATTTAAAAAAAGGGTTGTGGGCAAAGGATGATTTACAAGTTAATGTTGAAAAACAGAAGGTTATGCACTTTGAGTTGAAAAGGTTATATACAATGTATGCCATTAATGGTAATGGGATACATTGTATCTAACCTTTTATTATTAAACAAGACCTCATGGAGTCAAAGACTCATCTAGGAGGTCCTTTTATCTCACACATCTCATCATACCGTGTCTTAAACACATTCAAACTCCTTGCAGACACCACCCTCTCAGGCAAGGCATTCCAATCACTCACAACTCTGCACGAAAAAAACCTGCCTCTCACTCCCCTACTCACACCCTCTTTATACAGTTTCCAGGGATGACCTCTGGTTCTCTCCTGATCTCCCACTATTCTCTGTAGAACTTCTCCACCATTGATCCTATAACAACCTCTTACCAACTTACAGGTCTCTATCATATCTCCCCTCTTCCTTCTCTCCACTAGACTCTGCAAATTACATCTTTTCAATCTTTCCTCATACTCAACATTCCAGAGGCCAGAAAATACCTTAGTCAGTCACCTTTGGACCCTTTCCAACATCTCTTCATTCTTCTGAAAACCAGGTGACCAAACCTGGGCACAATAGTCCATGTGTGGCCTAATCAAAGCCTTATACAATGGAACAAGAATCTCCCTACTTCTACACGTCAGTGTCCTCCGCATCATTCCCAGAAGTCTTTGTGTTGTCTTCACAATTTCGGCGATGTGTCCCCTAAATTTTAGATCCTTATCCACTATCACCCCCAGATCTCTTATTTCCTCTACTTGCAACAATATATTCTCACCAAGCATAAATTCTGCATCCCATCTTTGTTTTCCAAATTTTAAAACCTTACATTTTGCAACATCGAACTCACATCCCCATTTGCTTGCCCAATCACTCAATTTATTCAAGTCTTCTTGCAAGGCCACAACATCTTCACTACTCTTTATGGTTTGTCCCAACTTTGCATCATCTGCAAACAACTGAGTATCTCCATCCAAATCTTCGCCAATATCATTAATATACAAGTTAAATAGTAATGGCCCTAAAACAGACCCCTGAGGCACTCCACTAGTGACTTTCCTTTTCCTGGATATTGCACCCCCATACACAACTTGTTGATACCTATCAGATAGCCAGTCTCCAATCCAATGCACTAATCTAATATCCAACCCCATCTGCTCTAGTTTGACTGTCAGTGTATCATGAGGTACTCTATCAAAAGCCTTAGCAAAAAAATCCAAGTATATTACTGTGTTTCCTTCTCCTCTGTCCAAGGAAGCAGCCACTTTATTGTAATAAGTAAGTAGATTACTAAAACATGACCTCCCTTTAGCAAATCCATGCTGTCCATCAAAGATTATACCATTGTTGTCAACCCAACTTTGGATCCTAGTTCTCACAAGCTTCTCCAACAACTTAACCACAACACCTGACACACAGATAGGCCTATAGTTTGATGCTTGAGTTCGATCACCTCCCTTATGAAGTGGCACAATATTGCCCTCCTTCCACTCTTTAGGAACTTGACCAAGTGCAAGACTCGTATTAAAAAAATATGTCAAGGCAGGTGTCAACTCTCTGGCACATTCCTTCAGAATATGCAGTGATATATTATCAAGTCCCACAGCCTTATTTACATCTAGTTTACTCAACTCCCCAAGTCAGTCAGTCTCTCCTCCTCATCATCAACTGCTCTTAATCTCTCCATGAAGTCACATTCACAAGATTGAAAGATCTTCATGAACTGCTCATTAAGTATCTCCACCACACATTCTGCAACAGCTATCTGTATACCATTTTCTCCAATCAATGTCATCCTTCCATAATCATTCTTTCTTTTGCTGGCTACATATCAAAAGAACTCCCTAGGATTCTTTTTGGCTTCATTAGCTAACTGCTGTTCATGCCTCTCTTTAGCTACTCTCACCAACCAAGTCACCCTCCTTGCCTGGTCTTTGTAGACATCATGAAATTGGTTACTTCCACTTCTCTTATGCTGCCTCCACAATGTCCTTTTTCTCTGTATTGCATGCTTAATCTCTTTATTCATCCATCTCACACCTACCTTATTTAACCTTCTCACCCATGGTATACATTTAGACATTGCATCTACTAAATAGTTTTTGAAAATCCCCCAAGATGCATTGATCTCTTTTCCAGCTAACTCCTCATTCCATGCTACACCTGCAAGCTGTCTCCTGAGCTCTTCATAATCACCCCCCTTGTAGTTCCACATATACCCTTTTTTCACAGGGGTCCTTGCACTGCTGGCAACCACCCAGGTAATCACCTCATGGTCACTTTCACCAATTGGTGGATGATTTGACACCTCATTGATAATTACATCCTCCGATGAGATGACCAAATCCAAGACCCTTAATCCTCGTGTGCCCTCTGTTACATACTGTCTGAGGTAGTTATCCCTCAAAAACTCAAGAAACTCATTTTCTTTGCTTCCAGTTGCTATCTCTTCATTCCAGTCTATATTGCCATAATTAAAATCACCCATAATGATCACCCTTTCCTTATTTGCTTGGCTTATTTGACTATACATTTCACTATCACCATTTTGAACTAAAGGAAACTGATAAGGAACCTGACTTGGGAATAGTGTTGGACTTTGAACTGAAGTTCATAGGTCATATTGTAAAAATTATTAAAATAGTTCAAAGGATTACTTGATGTTGAAAAAACATGCTAACAAGTAACATCCTCCGATGAGATGACCAAATCCAAGACCCTTAATCCTCGTGTGCCCTCTGTTACATACTGTCTGAGGTAGTTATCCCTCAAAAACTCAAGAAACTCATTTTCTTTGCTTCCAGTTGCTATCTCTTCATTCCAGTCTATATTGCCATAATTAAAATCACCCATAATGATCACCCTTTCCTTATTTGCTTGGCTTATTTGACTATACATTTCACTATCACCATTTTGAACTAAAGGAAACTGATAAGGAACCTGACTTGGGAATAGTGTTGGACTTTGAACTGAAGTTCATAGGTCATATTGTAAAAATTATTAAAATAGTTCAAAGGATTACTTGATGTTGAAAAAACATGCTAACAAGTAAAGATAGGGAAGTTCTCTCTCTTTATAATGCTGTATCTGTTTACTGTGCACAGATTTGGTCACCTAAGTTTCTTGAGAATCAGGAAGTAGAGAGGTCTGTGGAATCCTGCCTATGAGGATAGATTGGAGGCGAGTTGATTGCAAAGTTAGTTGATAAGCAAAAAAGATGGGACATAAAACAGATGAGATAAAGTGTGTTATAAAATTTATGCAAAGGAAATTTTTTAAATGACAGAACTAGTAGACATCTGTGAAGTTTATGTAAAAGTTTGGTTAGGAAAGGTGTGCAGACTACATTTTTCAAATGGAGAGTGGTGAATAAATAGAATGGATTGCAGAATTACTTGAGTGTCCTGAGAGTGAAAGAGTTTTAAGATGATGATTTGTTTCCATGCAATCTTTTCAAGTGATGAAAAGTATCCAGTTCTGTCGAATATCAAGGAACACAGAAACTCTTCACGTCTTTAAATTTATATGATGCTGACTATTTGAATTGAATGTTTCAACAGCTGGTACTCTGTGTAAAGTACAGGATACTGGAACATAGGGATTTAGACCAGAATGTAAAATCAAGAGGGTTTTCATCAGAAGTTCAGTGACAAAAGCTGTATCTGTTACAATTTATCTTCCAGAGTTCATTCTGTTTCTCATCAATTATTGGTCTGAGGTAATTAACAGTTCATCTTTTCATGTTATCTTGGGAGAGAAATTCTTGTCCCTTCATAGTTATGAGTTTGCTACCATTTCTCCTGATGGAATTGTTTTCCAGACAAACTGTTCTTTCGATGTCTTGAGATATCCAACACTTGATATTTGTTCTCCTAGGTCAATTTCGAAATGTCTCTTGCTGAAAAACGTGGATATTAATCCTATCACTGTTTTATCTCAAAATACATGAAAGAAACAGTTATTTGTAGGTTATTTACCTGTTTCAGAACAGCAGGATTCTGATGAAATCCGAAGTGCTCAACAGCAGGATCTATTTTGAGAAATTTACACCCCAATTCAAAATGTTGAACATCAATCTGATTGTCTATCTTTTAAATCAGGAAGTGTTTCTTAAATTAGCAGAAATTACTTTGTGTTAGAATAGAACTCCAGAAAAGCTAGTGACTGTGTTGAAAATGATACCTTGGCTCATAAATCAGTATCATTTACCTCCTTTGGCAGGTCAGCTTTAGAAAGAATATCTAGATGTTTTGTTGGCCAATATTATTATTATTACGTGACACCTCCAGTGAGTCCAAGGACTTATCAAGGGAGGACACCAATTCTACAACTCTGTCTTCACTACTCAACATCCGCCAACTACAAATAACCGCAACCATCCTCCACCATCTACCACCACCACAATTAGTATTTCTATAGACAATCACAAACATCCATGACCATGGACGAATTCGAATATCCAACCTTTTGGCTACAGAGCGGATACGCTAACCACTGGGACAACCAGGCCAGCATGAGTCTTCACAAATATGTGAAGAATCATGTGAAATCTTGTCATCTAAAAAATCCATTCAGAGGAAAGGCACCATTTCTGTCTGTGAAGCTACCAGTTAGACCATTCCAGCACATTTTTTATTGTTAATGTTGCTGGCCTCTAACAGAATTAAAAGAAGTCACCAAATAATAATATTTCATTGTGGATGCTATTCAGCTTTCTTGAAACATTTCCATTGTCTGACAGATATCAAACTTTGATTCAATATTCTGTTGGTAACATTGGTCCTGAGTCATTCTAACCTGACAAAGATCCAAACTTTATATCAGAATTGCTTCTACAAGTTTGTAAGGTTTTGCATATCTAGAACATATTTACAATTCCATATAGACCATTCACAATTCCATATAGACCATCTAGAACATTCACAATTTCATAGAGACCATTGCACTGATTCCAAACTCTAATCAGTGTAATGGTCTATATGAAAGATTGAAGAAATCATTAAAATTAATTCTGTCCAGCCAGTCTAAGACAAAGGGCTAGGAATTGTAGCTTCTTACAGCTTTATTCTCTCTTTGATCTGCTATACACAGCAACACCCATAAAAAAACTGTTTACTTTATACAGGTTTTGATCCCCATTTTCCTTTTAATGTTGTCTTAATCCTCATGTGGGATACCAAAGCAAATGTTTAAGAGAAGGGGGTGCTTAAGGGTCAAAGCTGTAAAACTGAGAGGAGACCTCCACATAGCCTTTAAAGGAATGCAGAGAACTGACCAGAGCTTCTGACCTAACGTCCAATCCTCACCTTGTGGTGCACACTGTTGGGTATCTACCTGGATACTGAAAGAAACGAGGATGGGCTGGCAATTTGGATTTAGCCGATCAAATTGTATTCTTTTTGGTTTACAATACAAAATGATGGTACAACATACCAGAATTTCATGGCAACCGGGGGCATCACCTGGTTAAACAAGGTCCCCCCCCCATGTTTTTCCAAGGAAACCAGGGTAAACAGCAAAATGTCAGCTACTGGAACAAATACTAAAACACATCAACTCAACATCAGAGTTCAAGATAAGTACTATCAACATAAGAGACCTGAATGACAAAGAAATGGAGCTAGCCGAGGAATTGGATAAGTACCAGATCCAGATAACAGGGGTTACTGAAACAAAAAAAAGACAACTGGTGAGATTGAAATGAGCAATAAAATACAAAATGTTATACTCAGGCAATGACAACCAAGGAAAAGAAGGACTAGCCATAGTATTCAACACTATATATGAGGCTAATCTTCTTGAATGGCAAGCAATTTCAAGTAGAGTGATGTGGGAAAATATCAGAATAAGGAACTGGACAGCGAGATTTATTTGTGCCTACAGTTCCACAGAAGGTTCTACTAAGGTAGAAGTGGAGGAATATTTTTGAGGCTTTAGAGAATACAATTGGCACAATGAAAAATGCAAAGTTAGGCCTTGTTAGGAATCTAAATAGCAGAGTAGGAAATAATTGTCAGATATACAAAAATGTTTTGGGAAAATTTGGAGAAAAGAGCAAAGTGAATAATAATGGCACATACCTGTTCGATTTCTGCTCAGGACATGGACTGGTTATTACTAACACCATGTTCCAACATAAAAATGTGCGCAAATTCACATGGAGAAGAGGCAAGGGATAAGAAAAGTCTCATTAACTAAAATAAGAAAAAAAAAAAAAAAGGAAAGAAAGAAAAAAAGATAACAACAAAAAAACTTCCAACATCTCATTGACCATGTTATTGTTGATAGAGATGTTTTCTCCCTGGTGCAGGACACCAGAGTGTACAGAGGATTTTAAATTGGAAGTGATCACCATTTAGTCTTTTCTGCAGGATAAAATTGAATTTCATATTGAAAAGAACATGTAACAAAGTTTTAAGGCAAATTAAAGTTGAGCAGCTATCAGATGTAAACTGAAGACTAAAATACACATACATTATCGAAGAAATACTGAAAGAATTTGAGAACAGAAATACAAACCTTGGAGAATCAGTGGCAAGTGCTAAAGAAAACTTTGATTCAGTCAGAGAGGCATGTGGTGAGGTTGGGTGCAAGGATAGAAAAATCAGAACTCCATGGTTGACACAGGAAGAGGCAATGAAGGAAAAGAAGAAAGCATATTAAAAGTTTCTGGCAAATAAGTCAGCTTGTACTCTTAGAGAATACAGAGACAAATGTAAGAAAGCTAAACACTGTGTAAAACTAGCTAAACAAAAGTCATGGGAAGACTTTGGTAAGAATATAGAAAAAATCAAGGAGGTGACAAGATATTCTAGAAGTTGTTGAAGCAGCTCAAAAATGGAGGAAAGTATGCTGTAAAATTAATTAGAGATGATAAAGGTGACACGAAAACTGGAGAAAAGGATATCCTTGAAGTACGAAGTAATTACTTTGAAAAATTGCTAAATGAAACAAGCAGTGATGACAGCACACTGTTAAAAAAAAAAAAAAAACACTAACCAGGCATGCAATCAGGAATACATATCCATGCTTGAAGTAGAAAAAGCTTGGAAAGGGAGCTGGAGTAGATGATATTTGACCAGAAATGCTCAAATATGGAGGTATAAACAGTGGCATAGCGAGGAGTGGGGTCTGCCCCAGGCAACTCTTTTCACATGAGACAATTTTATTTTTCGATGATTCTTCTATTTATATTAACTTAGTAATTTTATTACTTAATAATTAGTTTTCAACAACTATACTTACAACTAAAATAAACATAAACAGTGTTTTAATTTTTTTCCCTATGTCGTTTTGACTTTTTGTAATATTTATGGTGTGTATTGAGAGGGGTGGCAAACTCAGGGACTGCCCCTGGTGGAAAAAGCTGTAGCTATGCCACTGGGTATAAAAGTCTTGCACTGGCAGCATTGCATAGTTCAGAAGGCCTGGACAGAAGGACTAATTCCAGATGACTGGAGTAGAGCTCTCTCATAGTACCCCTATATAAAAAGGGAAATAAAACTGAATGTGAAAATTACAGAAGTATTTCTCTACTAAGTGTTTCTGGTAAGGTTTATGCAAGTATACTTGAGAAACGGTTGAGAAGGATTGTGGAAGAAATGCTTGGTGAAGAACAAGCTGATTAAAGCAAAATAGAGGCTGTCAGGATGAGATTTTTACTTTATGAGAGAAGCTATTCAAAATGCTACAGTTGTATGGTGTCAACGGGGCATTATATCAAGCAATACTTGGTCTTTATTTGAGTTGTAAGTCAGCAGTTAGAACTGAAGTACAGGAAGATGGTTTAATGTTAAATCTAGTGTCAGACAAGGATGTACATTGTACCCTCTGCTATTAATTATCTATATGGATCACATGAAGGAAAGTGGTATTAAACCTGATTTCAAAATTGAAAATGTTAATGTGAGCTCTTTGCTTTATGTGGATGATGTTATACTTATAAATAAATCTGCTACAAGTCTGCAAGATTCCCCGACTAAAATGAATAACTGTTGTAATAGATTTTATTCTATATGTTGTTTATACACAACATTCATACAAACACAGATATACATGTGTGGTGAGTGCAGATACAGTGAATACATATGTGTGTGTGAGAGAGAGAGAGAGATGTCCCTTGAATCTTGACTCCATGGAGGTCTGATGATAATCAAAATAGGTGGGGAAATGAGCTACAAAATTGAAACTTTACCCAGGTCTGAGGAAAATTGATGTAATAGGTGTGGAAAAAGGCTATCCGTATTGTTATTATTATTATTCAGGCCTCCTAGGAGTCAAAAGACTCATCGAGGGAGGTCCTTCCTAAGACATAAAGTCTGTCAAGACTCATCGAGGGGAGGTCCCCCCCCGAGAAACACAAAGTTTATCATACCACTCTTTAAAATCACTGACCGTTCTCGCTCCCACCACTCCATCAGGCAATGCATTCCACGGCTCAACCACCCTCCACACAAAGAAACCACTCCTTACCCTCTTGCTCACAGTTTCCTTTCGTAACTTCCAGGGATGGCCTCTTGTCATCACTCCTTCCCGCTGATCAACCAAGCGAAAGAACTCCCCAGTGTCAACCCTGTAACCACCTCTCAACAGTTTAAAAGTCTCAATCATATCACCTCACCTTCTATCCACCAAACTCTGCAGTCCACATTCTCTCAGCCGATCCTCATAACTATCCTTGTACAGTCCTGAAACCATCTTTGTCATCTGTCTTTGTATCCTTTCCACAGTTAATTTATCCCCTTCAAATCCTGGGGACCAAATCTGAGAACAATAGTCCAAGTGTGGTCTGATCAGAGACTTATACAACGGAATGATAACCCTCTTATCTCTGCAGGTCAGTGTCCTTCTCATAATAGCAGCAATCCTCTGTGTTACCTTCACCACCTTTGCAATATGTCCCCTAAACTTCAGGTTTCTATCAATCATCAACCCCAGATCTCTTGTCTCCCCTACTTCCTCCAGTATAACTCCTCCCATAGAGTATGCAGCATCCCATCGATGTTTCCCAAACCTCAAGACCTTACATTTTGCTGCATTAAACTGACACCCCATTCATTTGCCCATCTATCTAGCTTATTTAAATCCTCTTGCAGGGCTACCACATCTGCACTATTACTAATAATCCTTCCCAGCTTCGCATCATCCGCAAACAACTGAATATCCCCCTGCAATCCACTGGCTATGTCATTGATATAAAGGTTAAACAATATAGGTCCTAGTACTGAGCCCTGTGGAACCCCACTTTTAACCCTCTGCCTCCTGGAAACTGCTCCACCATACACAACTCTCTGATACCTATCAGACAGCCAATCCTGAATCCAGTTGACCAATCTGACATCCAGACCCATGTGCTGCAACTTAAATATCAGCTTATCATGTGGCACTCTGTCAAATGCCTTTGTCAAGTCTAAGAAAATTGCAGTATATGCCTTTCCCTCATCTAAAAAAATCCTACTGCCCGCGCCCAAGACCAGCTAACTTGTCTACGCCTGAGGAAGATCCTCAAGTTCCTCTCTTCTTCGATATTATACAACTACTTATACAACGGAATGATAACCCTCTTATCTCTGCAGGTCAGTGTCCTTCTCATAATAGCAGCAATCCTCTGTGTTACCTTCACCACCTTTGCAATATGTCCCCTAAACTTCAGGTTTCTATCAATCATCAACCCCAGATCTCTTGTCTCCCCTACTTCCTCCAGTATTGTGATAAAAAAAAAAAAAAAAAAAAAAAAAAAAAAATTGAACTAGAAAAAAAAGGTATCAACTAAGTCTAGTATCAGTTTTTTACAAATTATATACAGCAGCTTTGGGTCATAGGCATTATGCAGAAGCTATCATTATGTGTTTGTTTTAAGGTATAAGACAAGATGAAATCTCAATCTATTCAGAGATTGTTCTTGAATATTCAATCTTCTTAACTAGGAAGAAAATGATCTGAAGATAAATTAAAGATATTTAAGGCATGTGCTTTGTAGATGAGATATTTGTATCCTTACTTCAACTGTACATGAATTATTTGTGTTCATGAATGCCAAATTGCTAGCACAACAGCTGGTTTAAAGAACCTAAAGAAAACCCAAGTTATGTTCAACAGATATGTAGAGCCAGAAATAATAAAAGTCAATGATAACATTGAACTAGATCAATACAGTAGTGTACTCAGAAGCAGGGGACCCCCCAAAAGGAAAAACACACTAAAATTTTCCAAAAATCTTTTCCTAATTAAAATTCATTTCTTTAAATATTTATTTTGTGTCTTGTCTTCTATTTCTATACTACTTATGAATTAGCGATGACTGCTGATTCTTAGTCATAGGTCTTATATGATACGTGGTGTGTATTCTCAAATCATCTACTCAATTTCCCCCCCCCACTCCCAAGATTAAATCCTGAGGGTGCTACTGGATCAATACATATACTTAGGACAACCGATGTCAATGAAACAATATCAGACGAAATTAAAATGCACAATGATTGGAAAAGCATTTGAATAATTACGGCCAACATTCAAAATAACAATGTATTTTTTCTATATTGGGAAAATGGACAATAAATGCAAACAAAAATTCAAATTCTATGAGTCTTTTGACGCCATAGAGAATTGAATCTTCTTCAGTATTCTGCAATTGAGCAGGTTCTTCTTTTAGTAGCAGAAACTTTCCTTCGACTCTCAGCCTTCTCTTTCAAAGTTGTGTACCTGTCTCCATTGAGCATGTCATCTAGCATCCTTTTCCTTACTCTTTCTCTGGGTCTTTTTCCTTCGACGGCATCTCTGATAATTCCATTCTCTCTCAGAATGTCCAATCCAGTTTCCCTTGCTTCTTTTTATCCTCCTCAACAGACTTCTTTCTTCTTCTACTCTTTTTAAGACCTCTTCATTAGTTAATTTTATCTGTCCATTTGATTTTTTCCATCCTTCTCCAAATCCACATCTCAAAGCTTTCCAAAATCTTAATTTCTTCTTTGTCCAAGTTTCAGATGCATAGAGGGCAACACTCCACACAACATTCGATTAGTCTTTTCTTTAGGTTTCTATCCATTTTACTTCTGAATAAATTCCATTTTCTATTAAAGGCATCTCTTCCCATCGCTAGTCTTGCTTTTATGTCACTTTTACATCTTCCATCACTGCTAATAACACTTCCTAGAATTGAATCATAATAAATTAAGAATACAATTTAGTATGGAAATAAGTATGTTTTGTATCACAAGATGGGATCAAAAGAAATAGGAATAGACATCAAATTAAAATCTGACAACAGAGTGAAGCATCTGAAGGTTCAATGGGCCATTCATATATTACTGGAAGACAAGATTAGTGATGAACAAAAGTACTGGATTGGATTCCAAGAAAAAGAACCAATGCCAACCAAAACGATGCTGAATTGATATCAGATTTGAAGAAGTGACAGGGAAGGAAAGCATCAAACAGTGTTGGAGTAGTCTTGTAAAGGCCTTCATCCAGCAGTGAATTTGCAATGGCTGAATATATATGTATATATACACCTTATTTATGAAATATATAAAAAGAGAACTTCGTTTATGTATACAACATACATACATCAATCAAATATACAATCTTGGTGATAGATATAAATTTACAGCAACACAATTATATTCATAATCCAGTCATAAGTAAAACACTATACATGCTAAGATAAAAATAACTGCTGAGATCTTATAGCTATTAGATCTGCTGTATTAAAATAAAGAATCATTTGCCGACACCTTATAGTTGTTTAATATAGGTTTCAAACCATGTATATATTGTTCAGGTGGGCACATCTGACTAAATTATTTGTAATACAATGTGTACTCAACATTTATTATTACATGACACCTCCAGGGAGTCTAAGGCCTCATTGGAGGAGAGCACCACTGAATCCACCAACTACAATCATCATCATCTACACCAATGCCATCCGCCATCCACCACCACTAGTATTTTACTTAATTTACTTTATTAATGAATAATTTGCTGTTTTATTCTCAGCCATTACCATCTGAGGAGAGGGTAAGGTGTGTTAATCTGGTAATGATCTAATGGGTTGTTGGTTAAGACAATGATTGTGCATTATGTTTTAAAAACCTGGCTTTCAGATCAAAGAAATGACAACACATGAAAACAATAGCAAGTATATTAACTAAATTTTGTCTACTTAACCAATTCCATCTTCAAAAAACCTTCAATATCCATCCAATTTCCAAAGATTTAATTTTATTAGTGTTGTGGTACCGCAAAGGACTCATTATGAGAGGATACACTACTCCACTACAACTTACTGTCTCACTTACTTAATCCTATAATTACAAAACACTACTACCATCTACTGTCTGCCACTACTAGTATATATTGTAGAAAGTATTTTACCTTGGATATAATAAATGTTAAAAATACCAAGCTATTTTAAACCCTGGTTTTACTCCATTTCCCAAGTAAGCAAACAGACAAGTCAAGTTTGCACCTGCACATATTGGAAGTCTAGCTGAACCTCAAAGTAGTGCAAGACCAAGGCAACTCTTGGTAAAAGTAGAATAAGCTCTAATCACTAATCTTAATATTTACCCTTAATGCAAAGCACATCTCCTGGAGGAGATGTATGATGTTTTGTATTAAAGGCAAAGGGCCACTACCCAGACTGGTTTCAACCTTTGAGGTGTATTTAAGTAAAGACACCTCTAAAAATTAGGACGATCCCTAGACCAGTCCATAGTGGCCGAAAGACCGTCCAACTCAGCGTTGTTCCACTCAGTGGCAGGCTCACTCCATCACCGAGAAGAACTTCTCAGCGTTGGCTCTACCCAGTGGCAGTCTCACCCCACCACCAGCCAGAGCCATAATCTCAGCAGTGGCCCTACTCAGAGACAGGCAAAAACCTATCCCCAAACAGAGCCTCTCAAAGCCAGCCCCCATCAGTGGGAGCCAGGCTAGAAATACCAAGATTTTAGTAATACAGAGCTTATAAGTATTTTACCAGAACAAGTTACCATAAGGTGTTTTAACCTTATTAAATAAAAATCTCAGGAGGAGATATAAATGTAGAAAGTATTTTACCTTGTGTATAATAAAAATGTTAAAAATACTAAGCTATTTTAAACCTGGTTTTACTCCATTTCCCAAGTTTTGAATTAAGGGTAAATATTAAGATTAGTGATCAGAGCTTATTCTACTTTTACCAAGAGTTGCCTTAGTCTTGCACTACTTTGAGGGTCAACTAGACTTCCAATACATGCAGGCGCAAACTTGACTTGTTTATCTGTTTGCTTACTTGGGAAATGGAGTAAAACCAGGTTTAAAATAGCTTGGTATAGTATATATTGTCTATAAATTCTGTGTTATCATGGCTGATTTCCCTGTATTTTAGAGGTGCACATTCTTTGCTAAACAATATTCCATACAAAAGGTAATAAATTATAACTGCATGACAATTATTTCTATACGAAGCATTTCTTACCATTAAACTGGTATATAAACCAAAGGATCACAGAGTTTGGAGAGAAGGAGATGTTTAGGCAGTTGAGCTTGGCAAATGCAAGAAGAATGATTGTTATGGGAGAATTTAACTACAGCAGTATAAGCTGGGAAGAGGAAAATGCATGTAATAATAAGGGGATGGAATTTCTAGAATTCTTGAGGAACAAAATGTTTTAGGCAACATGTAATAGAGGGAACAAGAGTTTTAGATTTGGTCATAGCATCAGAAGAGCTGTTAATAAGTGAGATGACATCTCTCCCACCAGTTGGAGAGAGTGACCATGTGGTTTTGACTTGGAAGATGAATAGACATGGAGGTGTATCAAAGAAAAGGGAAGGTATGTGGAATTATAAAGGCAGGTGATTATTATAGTCTTAGGTATCAACTAGGGGAGGACAGAAGTGGAAGAGTAGGATATCATCAGTGCTTGGGAAATTGTACTATTTGTAAATAGCAATAGTAAGCTGTATTCCACAAGTGAAGAAGCAGACACAATTTGGTGTAAAGTGGATGACAATATCAAACAAGAACTGCAGTTGAAAAAGAGATTATGGAAGAGATAAGGAGAGAGGTAGAGGGCAGATACATGAAGAATATAAGATCCAAAGAAAATCCTAGGAAATTTTTTAGCTATGTGGCCAGTAGGAAGAGAAATGATTGTGGAAGAATGACATGGGATAAAAATGGGAGAGTGACTGATGTAAAGGACATAGTGGGGTTGTTCAATGAGCACTTTATTGGAGTATTTCATCCTGGAGAAGAAAGTTTTAATACTAGAGAGATAGGGAATGTTCAGGATTTAGAGGAAGAGTGTTTCAAATACAGAGTATTCTGGATACCAGTAAAGCTGTTGAATTGGATGATATTTCACCATGGGTTTTGAGAGAATGTGCTATAGAACTGACAGCTGTTGACCTGACTTTTCAATAAAAGTCTGGCTGGGGAAAGGTACCCAAGGAATAGAAGGAAGGTAAGATAGTGCCGCTGCACAAGGGTGGTAGCAGACTGGAAGTGTCTAATTATAGGCCAGTTTGTGTGTCATCAGTAGTTGTTAAAGTCTTGGAGAAATTAATGAGGGACTATATACAGCATTGGACAGATGATGGTAATGTTATTTGTGAGAATCAACATGAATTTGTTAAGGGGCACACTTGCTTCAGTAATATGATTGCCTTTTATAATAAAGTTACAAGAGCAGTTGATGAGGGAAAGGCATATACTGCCAATTTTTTTAGAGTTTGCAAAAGGCATTTGACAGGATGCCACATGATAAGCTGATATTTAGGTTGCAGCACATTGGTTTAGATGTCAGGTTAGTCAACTGGATTCAGGATTGGCTGTCAAATCGGTATCAGAGAGTTGTGTATGGTAGGGCAATATCAAGGAGGCAAAAGGTTACAAGTTGTGTTCAACAGGGTTCAATACTGAGACTTGGATTGTTCAGCCTTTATATCAATGACATTGTCAATGAATTACAAGGGGATATTCAGTTGTTTGTGGATGATATGAAGTTGGGAAGAGTTATCAGTAATAGTGCAGATGTGGCAGCCCTGCAAGAGGATTTTAATAAACTAGACAGATGGGCAAATGAATAAGGATTTCAGTTTAATGCAGTAAAATGTAAAGTCTCTAAGTTTGGGAACCATTAATAGGAGGATGCACACTCAATTGGAGGAGCTATACTGGAGGAAGTAGGGGAGACAAGAGATCTCGGGGTGATGATTGATAGAAAACTGAAATTCAGGAAGCATATCGCAAAGGTGGTAAGGGGACCCCAGAGGATTGCTGCAATACTGAGAAGGACACTGACCTGCAGAGATAAAAGAATTATCATTCCATTGTATAAGATCCTGATAAGACCACACTTAGACTATTGTTCTCAGGTTTAGTTCCGAGGATTTGAAGGAGATAAATTAACTGTGGAAAGGGTAGTATAGAGGCAGATAAACATGGTTTCTGGAGACTGTACAATGTCAGTTACTAGGATTGACTGAGGGAATGTGATCTGCAGAGTTTGGTGGATAGAAGAAAGTGATATGATCAAGAATTTTAAACTGTTGAGATGCAGTTACAGGGCAGACATTGGGAGAGTTCTTTCGGTCGAACAGCAGGAAGGAGTGATGACAAGGGCCATCCCTGGAAGTTACGAAAGGAGGCTGTGAACAAGAGGATGAGGAGTGGTTTCATTGCATGGAGGGTGGGTGAACCGTGGAATGCATTACCTGAGAGAGTGGTTAGAGCAGGAATGGTCAATTCGGTCAAGGAGTAGTACGATAGACTTCGTGTTTCCTAAAAACAACCTCCCACAATGAGTCTTATGACACGATGGAGGCCTGGATAATAATAATATAAAGACACTACATTTATACATCCTACTTACAGGAAGTAAATAAAAAATATGCATAGTCATATCTTTGACAAATTCTAATAGCCAATGAGTGTGTAGCATCAAGGGGACTTCCATTCCATCTTCATCTTACTAATGTTATCAGACTTCCATGGAGTCAAGAGACTCATTGCACAAGGTCCCACTCTCACACAGCAAATCATACCTTAACTTAAATGCATTAGCTGTCTCTGCACTGTTTCAGATGATGCATTCCAATCACATCACTCACCAATCTCCATGCAAAAAATCTAGTCCTCAGCCCCTTGCTCATACCCTCCTCATACAGCCTCTTGTTCTCCCCATCTCCAGAATGTCATCATTGTATAACCATGTCGTTTGTTCCAATTTTGGTGAATGAACTATCATTGCTACAATTTAATTAGCCTTGTTTAAAGTAATTCTAACATTTGTAAACATAAACACTAGCTAATTTTGGTTTCTATATCAGGTCCCACTGATTCCAATTCTTGGATACTCCATGTTTGGCCATGCCCATTCCTCTCATCACAAATACTACACCTCTCCCACGCAAATATAATCCCTACATCCTTGATTATATAAACAATCATTGTGGCCACATAATTCAGCTACTTTTCAGAGTGAGGCATCCATTCATTGAACCTTCTGATATCTTTCAGATCTTTCTTGATCTCTGCCTGAATCGTCGTACCGTTTTATCTCCTCGTACAGCTAAAAGGGAGCTGGAAAACTGGGTTTGCCAGTCTCTCCGGGATCAAATTTTTGACCCTATCAAATCACAATTTGCTTGAAGAAATATTCATTTTATTCGACTTGTAGCAAGTAGGCTTTTTTTCATAAAATTAAGAAGTTGTTTATCGTACAATGTTCATATGAGAGTTCACACATCCTTCTAACACCTGATGTTGCACAAAACATTAGTCGTGTGTTATTTTTATATCAGGTGACCATTACTTGAGAGAATAAATACCAATTTGAAACCATAAAATTAAATGCATATTACCTTATTTACTAAACATTAGCAGAGTATGTTAAACTACTGCACGAATCTACAAATTCTCATTAAATACCTTACGGTATCTCAACAGCACATACAGGTTTACATAGGAATATTTAAATATTTTTATTTCAAGATGATATGGTTTCTATATGTACTGTGTTATGATATCAAACATATTGACATCTTATACTTGTATAACGTGTACCATATTTACTTGAATATAACTCGTACCCCTAATTTTATTCTACGTAAAAATAAATGAAAGAGTTTCCCATATATCTCACACAGAAAAAAAGTTTCAAACCTTAAGAAAAAGTTGCGAATGTTGTTATTGAAGTGTTCGATGATTTGGAATTCGACTGAACAGAACTGACCTTTCAACTCAACAATTATATGCTCACCTTTGTCAATACCACAACAATATGAAACCAGAAGTAATGACAGAGTAGTAGATTCTTGTAAGTCATATTCATTTTCTTTTTTTTTAAATCATCGTGATCTTGCAATACCAAAATGATAAAAGGACAAGCAATAAGGAAACTATTTGTTTTAATTTAATTACAGAAGCAAAGCATCGTTGCTAAAGATTCAAATATATCTCGTGATGAAGGTAGCGTGATCACATAAATTAAGTTGATAATTAAAAAAATTTAGATACATTAATTTTAAATAATGTGAGCAATTATGGAATCTAAATACACTCACTAAGGGACTTTTATTAAATAACTTTACCTGCGGGACATTAAATTCTCCACTTATTGTGTTATAATATAAAAAAATGTTTCCATGACACCTCATACTTGTTGAGTGAATGTATTTAGGAAAGGTTTTTGTATTATATACATAAGATAATGATAAATTAACATCTTTACCTCGAGGATGTCATAATTTGTACATATATGGGTGTAAATGATGCTCTACAGTATATAGAAGACAGGCAAGTATTAGGAGAATTGGAAGTGAAAGAATCGGAGTTGTCAGATGGTGGTTGGGTTAGATATTGTTAATAAGACTATGGGAATGGATGACACATCACTACTTATTAAGGAATGTGAACCACAGTTGGCTATGCCCTTGACCTGGTTATTTAATAAAAGTCTTACAGTAGGTACAGTTCCTAAGGATTAGAAAGAAGGCAAAATAGTACAAATCCACAAGAACAGTTCTAGGACAGAAGTCTCCAACTATATAGACCAGTTGAGCCACTGTATAAAGCCCTGGTCAGACCACACTTGGACCATTTTACTCAAATCTGGTCACCTGGTTTTCAATGTTATGTTAAGCAATTAGAAATAGTTCAGAGGCAAGTGACTAAGACAATGTCAGGACTTTGGAATACTGGCTATAGAGGGAGATGTTCAAAACAAGTGGATTACAGAGTTTGGTTGGATAGGAAGAAAAGAGGTGATATCAGAGACTTCAGTTAGTGAGATGATTTTATCCAATTAATACAGAGATTATAAAAAGAGTTGAAGAGAGGGGAAGAACAAGATGTCATCCCTGGAAGTTATGTAACAATGTGTTGAAGAGGGGTGTGTAATGAGTAGATTTATCTGGAGAATTAATTGAATGGAAAGTATTACCAGAATGTGTTCTTCATGCAAGGAATGTTAAGATATTAAGATCTACATGATAAATATGCTGTCTGTTGAATGAGGCTCTCACAATGATTCTGCCGACTATATGGACGGTGTAATAAAAATATTTACTAAGTTACTATATCAACAAATACTTGCATGACACCTTATACTTGTTAAGTGAGTGCATTTAGGTTACGTTCCACCTGTAGATACACGTTAAGATAAGGATGGCCAAATATCTTTATCCTTGGGACGTTATAATTTTTACATTTACTATGTTACGATATCAACAAACATTTGCATGACACCTTATACTTGTTACATGAGTGTATTTCGGTTACGTTCCGCATGTACATACATGGTAAAATAAGGATGGCCAAATATCTTTCTTTTGTTGTTAAAATTTATATTATTATACCCTTCACATAGATAGCAGATTCATCGTGGGAGGTTAATTCACTGACAATTCTCCAGATAAAAAAAATCTAATCTTCACACTTTTTCATAACTTCCAGGGAGACCACCGATTCTTCCCACTCATACCTACCCTTATTATAATCTCTGCTGGATTAATCTGATAAAATACTTTCACTAACTTAAGTCTATATCACACACATAATTTCATCCTATCCAATGAACTCTAATCCACATTGCCGCAGCCTCACCATAGCCAGCACTCCAAAATTCTGATAGTCTTAATCACTTGTCTCTGCACCCTTTCCAATGTCTCCACATCATTGATAACCAGGTGACCAGATCTGGGCACAATGATCCAAGTGTAGTCTGACGAGTACCTTATACAGTGGCACAAGCATTTCCTTATCCTTATATGTTAGAGAACTTCTTATCATAGCAGCACTACAATGTGCACACTTTGCAATATGCCCTCTAAGCTTCAGTGTGTCAACCATCATTACGAAATTCTAATCTCGTTCACTTCTGGCAGTACAGAACCCTCGATATAGTATAGTCTAAAATTTCTGTGCACTCCAAAAGGCAACACCTTGCATTTTATGGATATAATGGATATTATAACTACAAACCAAAGTCAATATTTGATACATCTCCGATTCTTATACTTCGAATTCTCCTAATGCTTGCCTCACGTCCATATTCTACATATCATTTCCCCCAGTATGATATATGCTGATAAAGTGTTTGTTCAACAATTCAACTATATCCTTTGCAGCTGTTCATCTGCTCCTATGACTATCCAGTGAAAATCAGCCATAATTATTCTTCCTCTTGCTTGCCATATAGCAAATTCCCTTGAGTTAACCTTGGCCTGACTATCCAATTATCTCTAATACTGCATCTTTTCTTTCTTTACCATGCTCCACCTTTCTAGCCTGCATTTTATACTCCATGGATCTGATTACTGCCAACTGTCTTGTACCTCCTCCATAACATTTTCTTTTCCAGCACAGTTTGCTTGATTTCACTGTTAATCTGTTTTCACTCCTACTGTATTTACTCACTTAACCTTTGGTTAAGTCATACATTACTGTTGTCAGTAGTGCCTTGTGAGTTTCCATGCATTGTCAACACCTTTTCCACTCAGCTTATCTACCCAACATACTGATGCTGACTATAGTGTTTCATATAATCACCTATTTTATACTTCCACATGTATTCATTTTCAGCAGTAATGTTTATTATTTCATCACTTCCCCAACAAGTACCTCATGATCACTCTCACCAACTGACAGCAGTGTCAACACTACATTAACAACTACATTTTGTGAAGTTATCACCAAATTCAAAACATTAAAGCCTCTACTTGCTTAAATAAATGCCGATTAGAATACTTTTCTTTCAGAAATTCCACAAACTCTCACTCTTTGTTCCCATACACTATTTCCTCCTTCCATTCTATATTCCTGTAATTACAGTCTTTAGTCTTTCATCAATATCACCATTTTTAAGTGCCCAACTAATTTGCCAAAACATTTCACAGTTGGTATTCTCTGCATTCCCTAGCCTATAACAGCATCCTATCAGCTATACCATACTAACCTGTTTATTTCAACTTCACATGACACAGATTCAAAATCTGTGCAGGCTCAATGTTCATACCTTGTGGACACAATTCCTCTGCAATCATTAAGAGCACTCGCCATTCTCTTTTCACATTTCTATCCTTCCAGAAAATTATATATCCTAATTCTATTCCCAATATCACATCCTCCTCCGACAACCAAGTTTCACTTATTCCAATTATCGTTGGGCATACTGTCTCAATCAATGCAACAAACTCAGCTCTCTTCTTTTAAATGCTCCTTACATTTGTGTATAAACATAACAATCCCTGTGTGTTTCAGGCCATTCTACCAGCACCAACATTCTCTATAATAGCTGTAATACCACATCTATCTTCGGTTTGACCACTTCCGTTTGCCTGATCCTGACTGATTTCCATTCGTACCTGTCTCATGCTCACTTTTTTATTACATGTAACAATATTATCAAATGTTTACGTTACACCTTATACTTGTTAAGCAAGTGTATTTAGGTTACTCTCCATATGCACCCAATGATAAGGATACATAAATATTTTTGGGAAGTTATAATTTTTATATGTACTGTATTTGATATTAACTGAACTTTAGTAATGTACCTAATTCTATTGCTCGTGTATTCTCTGGCATGTCATACTCATTTAAGACATTAATTCAAATGTTAGTTCAAATTTTTAGTTGTATGTATAGATTTTGTTGCAGTTTTTTTTTTTGGTTTTATTCAAGATGTTAGTTTCCTATACTCTTCTGATAAGTATTTACCATGAAAACATTACTAAATATTTTTTCTCTTTAATTAAGAGATCTTTATATTTGGTATTTTTTTTCTTTTGATCTATTTGGTCTCAACACACATTTTTGAGCAATTTGAGTGTTTTTAATTTACATGTTTTTATAAAATTTTGCAGTTTGCTACTTTGAACATGAATGTCAGTTTTATGTTCAATCTTTTCAGTTATAAACACACCTTTATCTGATTAGTTAGTGAGGCATCACTGTTTTGTATCTGTGATAGTGTTATTTTTATTATTATTTCATGACACCTCGATGCCATTCCTTTACTAGCCTTTGGACTCCAAAGGCTCGTCGAGGAATGGCAACTGCTCAACAACTCTGTCTCCACCTCTTAATCCACTACTACCATCATCTGTCACATGCCATCTACTGCCCACTAGCAGTAGTATTTTTTGTCTGTAATAATCATAGAAGGTATTGTTGAGATTGTGTAAGACATTAAAATAATATATACCATTCAGTGCTGTATTGTAATTTCTGGCCAGTACCATTTGATAGATGTTAAGCAAAATATGTAGAAATAATTTAAGTTAAATGTTTTCAAATAGCTTTAAATTAACTCTTCAGTTCACAGCACCTTTATAAGGCTATTTTGGATCCTAAAAACATTATCATGACTAATGTTAGTTGTTGAAATGTCACCCATTAAGATCTGTGGATTAACGTAAGGACAATCCTTACAGAATATATCTTTTATTCTAGTTGAAGGAAATTAATACTTCTGCAATCGACAAATTGTTATGTGATAATCAGGTGGAATGAGGTGATGCTGGCGTGGAGAACCTGCATGACAGAAGTTAGCTGATAGTTAACAAAGTCATGACAAGTAGGAAACGATGTTAGGAAAGAGTAAAAACAGGACAATAGACATTAGAGAACAACAGTCAAGAGATGAAGATGGAAGGGGTTAAAAAAGAAAACAGACAGAAAATTAAAGACTGCACACAACTTTCAACAACAGCCATGTTTTTATATAACAGTGACCCATTTAGCAAGTACACACAAGTCAAGATTAAAATACAATCTAAGTCTTTCCTTTGATCTTATGCATCGACAGCTGGTTGCTAGATTTCAAAAAGGTATTCCTGGGTCACATTTCTCTTTAATGCCTCTCAATCTGAGTATGCATTTTTGTACATTATACAAGTACAATGTGCTTATATCTAGTTGTATAATAATAAAACAGTGGTTTATAGAAGAGTCTTGCAGAATAATTATAACTTGTGTATAAAAACATTTAGTCAGGAATATATATGTTTCCCATAAAAACATCCATTGCATAACTTGTCATGTTGAATGTTTTTGAAGATGACTACATGTAGACTTTAGTTAGCATAGTTGTTTACATATAGTTTCATCATTCACTATAAAAGCCGAGTATTTAAAATATAATGCAAAATTTAATGTCTCATCTAACCATTAAACAATCATAAAGTGATATAACTTGAGTAAAGTGGATGACAAACAATATTAAACAGGAATTGCATGCGAAAAAGAAGCAATGGAAGAGATAAGGAGAGAGGTGAAGAAAAGATGCATGAAGAATATAAGAAACAGGCAAGAAGAGTGTCTAGTGTGGTAAGGAAAGCAAAACTGGAATATGAGAGGAGATTGGTGCTAAGATCAAAGAATATCCTAGGGAATTTATTAGCTATGTGGCCAGTAGGAAGAGAAATGACTGTGGAAGAATAATATTGTGGGATAAAAATGGGAATAGAGTGACTGATGCAGAGGACATAGTGGAATTGTTCAATGAACACTTTATTGGAGTATTTCATCCTAGAGGAGTCAGTTTTAATGCTAGAGGGATAGGGCTGGTTCTAGGTTTAGAGGTACAGGAGGAGAGTGTGTTTCAGATACTGGGTACTCTGAATGTCAGTAAAGCTGTGGGACTGGATGGTATTTCACCACAAGTTTTGAGAGAATGTGCTAGGGAACTGACAGTTCCTTTAATCTAGCTTTTCAATGAAAGTCTGGCTTCAGCAAAGGTGCCCAAGGAATGGAAGGAAGGTAAGATAGTGCCTAAGGGTGGTAATAGACTAAAAGTATCTAATTATAGGCCAGTCTGTGTGTCATTAATAGTTGTTAAGATCTTGGAGAAAGTAGTGAGGGTCCATACACAGCATTGGGCAGATGAGGATAATGTTATCTGTGAGAGTCAACATGGATTTGTGAAAGGGTGCTCTTGTTTTAGCAATATACTAGCCTTTTATAAAGTTACAAGAACATTAGATGAGGGAAGGGCATATACTGCAATTTTCTTAGACTTGGCGAAGGCTTTGACAGGGTGCCACATGATAAGCTGATATTTAAGTTGGAGCACATGGGTCTGGATGTCAGATTGGTCAACTGGGTTCAGGATTGGCTGTCTGATAGGTATCAGAGAGTTGTGTATAGTGGAGCAGTTTCAAGGAGGCAGAGGGTTACACAGGGACCAGTACTAGGACCTATATTGTTTAACTGTTATATCAATGACATTGCCAGTGGATTGCCAGTGGATATTCAGTTTTTTGCAGATGATGTGAAGCTGGGAAGGATTATTAGTAATAGTGCAAAGTATTAGATAATTAGTAATAGTGTGGTAGCCACGCAACAGGATTTGAATAAGCTAGATAGATGGGCAAATGAATGGTGGTCTCAGTTTAATGCAGCAAAATGTAAGGTCTTGAGGTTTGGGAAACATCGATGGGATGCTTCATTCTCTATGGGAGGAGTTATACTGGAGGAAGTAGGGGAGACAAAAGATCTGGGGTTGATGATTGATAGAAACCTGAAGTTTAGGGGACATATTGCAAAGGTGGTGAAGGTAACTCAGAGGATTGCAGCAATTATGAGAAGGACATCGACCTACAGAGATAAGAGGGTTATCATTCCATTGTATAAGTCTCTGATCAGACCACACGTGGACTATTGTTTTCAGATTTGGTCCCCAGGATTTGAAGGGGATAAATTAACTGTGGGAAGGATACAAAGACGGATGACAAAGATGGTTTCAGGACTGTACAAGGATAGTTATGAGGATCGGCTGAGGGAATGTGGAAAGATGAAGGAGAGGTGATATGATTGAGACTTTTAAAGTGTTGAGAGGTGGTTACAGGGTTGACACTGGAGAGTTCTTTCGCTTGGTTGAACAGCAGGAGGGAGTGATGACAAGAGGCCATCCCTCGAAGTTATGAAAGGAAACTGTAAGCAAGAGGGTGAGTAGTGGTTTCTTTGCATGGAGAGTGGTTGAACCGTGGAATGCATTGCCTGATGGAGTGGTGAGAGCGAGAACGGTCAATGAGTTTAAGGAGTGGTATGATAGACTTTGTGTTTCTTAGGGGAGGGAGAACTCCCCTCGATGAGTCTTACAGACGTTATGTTCTTAGGAAGGACATAAAGTCCCACGATAAGTCTTTTGACTCCATGGAGACCTGAATAACAACTTATTCCATGAACCTTCCCTGCACCAATAGTAATAGCTGAGAAGACTAGAAATGAAGTAATAAAATTATCAAGTATAAACAAGCAACAACACATAAAATGAATAAATTGGTTTATTAGCTGTGGCTAACCTAACACTGTTTTTTTGTATTAGTTTGAGTCTTTTTGTAGTAGCTGGATCACCAAATTGCATATCTGTAATTATTGCCTTCTTGTTTTCATCACTTCATCCCAAGAATTTATTCTACTCTCACCTAATCAATTTTATTTGTTTGGCTTATCTTTTGTCTTATTGGCAATCCTTGTAGGCATATAAATTGATGACCACTTCTCGTTGATGTCCGTTTTGTTTCAAAACGGACATTTTTTCATACTGGCCAGTGATGACTAAAAATGTGCTAGTCATTAACCTGATTTACATTCCATGTATCAACTCAATACTTATTGAAATATTCCAATATATTTTGAATTATCATTCAAAATCTTTATAAACCCAAACCTTTTGTATTGCATTTTGTACAGCAAGAATGTCTGCAGACAAGTTCTTGTTCCTAATCATCTGCTGTGTCAAAACAGCATGCCCTACTTCAAATTAGTGTACTGATTTATTCTAACCAAACTGAATTTCATAATACTCATGCATGCAGTATTTCACTTTTAATGAATGGAGAATAAACTAGCATTTGAATTATTTTTAATGTACTTACGCTTGAACCTGCTTTCTTCCTATACCAGTAAAAAAACAAAGGATATTGTTTTCGTTGGTTGTCAGTTTTTTTCTCCTTTTCTTTTAGCATGACCTATAAATTGTATATTGCCTTTATTAAATTGTAATTATAATCATATTCAAAATATGTGCAATGAACAGCGTTTTATATTTTTATAATATTAATATACTTGTTCTTTCTGCTGAATACATCAGCCTTAGGCAATTGTAGCAAGTAAAGAAAAATCTGCAAATTAATGTTTGTTTTTTTCATTATATTAACTTGCATAGGCAAGGTAATCAAATCATTACATGTACCTTTCTCTCTTCCAACAAATAAATGCAGACTATTATTATTCAGGCCTCCAATGGAGTCAAAAGACTCATCGTGGGAGGTCCCCCCCCCTAAGAAACACAAAACTGATTAATTTGTAGATCTCTCTCTCTCTCATATATATAAGGATAACCAAGTAATTTTTTAAGCTTGGTTATTTTTACTCCTAATCCCAAGTAAGCAAACAGTTAACTTTGCACCTGAAACTTAGTTCAAGTTTAAAGATGGTACAACACAAGGGCAACTCATTGTAAAGGTGGGTAAAGCTCTGATCACTATTCTTAGTATTTCCCATAATGTAAAGCACATCTCACTAAAAGATGTATACTGCAATACATTATGGGTGGGGTCACTACCCAAACCAGTTTCAACCTTTTTTGAGGTCTCCTCAGTGAGTAGCTAGACCCTAAATACCAAGGTTTTAGTAATACAGAGCCTTATCAATTTTACCTATACAAGTTGCTACAAGGTGTTTTTATTTTTAATAAAAAATCTCTGGGTTGTGACCCCCACCCATAACATATTGCCGTATACATCTTTTAGTGAGACGTGCTTTACATTATGGGAATTACTAAAAATAGTGATCAGAGCTTTACCCACCTTTACAATGAGTTGCCCTGGTGTTGTACCATCTTTAGATTTTAACTACGTTTCAGGCACAAACTGAACTGTTTGCTTACTTGGCATTAGGAGTAAAAATAACTTAGCTCATAAAATTACTTGGTTATCCTAATATACAATATCCCCAAGTTAAAAATTAATTTTCATTCATATATATAAAACGATAAGCTTTTTATGTAAGGTGTTTGCGTCACTTTTTTTGTCAAGTTACTTGAAACTCAGTGGCTACCCTGAGTGTCGAGTCATCAGAATTCAAGGAGAACAGGCCTACCAGTCAGGAACTCAGGGGAGTTGGGAGCCGTAGGCATCAGGGGGAGGAGCCCCCAGTGTGTGTGTGTGTGTGTGTGTGTGTGTGTGTGTGTGTGTGTATTGAATGTTCATGTTCACAAACTATGCAGTTACAGCATCAGACTTGTGACAAGGTGCATTGTCTTGCTGAGAGATATTAATATACATATCCGATGGTGCATACATATATTCTCTCTCACACACACACACACACACACAGCTTGGAAAGAAGTCATTGGACACCATAGTGTGAAGAACAAGCAGCCATGTCGCGCACCTTAATAAAATGTAGGACCTCGCTTTGCTGAGATGACTGTAGCAATATGATAGAGTTCAATGGAAGTTGTGGACAATTCTTCCTGTAGGCATGTAATGAGGTCCTGGACTCAGTAGGGTTAAGATCAGGGATCTGTCAACTCCAGTCAAGTGTGGTGACGTTCATGTCCACAAACTACGCAGTTACAATATCAGCCTTGTGACAAGGTGCATTGTCTTGCTGAGAGACAATGGCCAGTTTTGTAGAAACGTTAAAGTAGGAAGCATTGCATTGTTTTACAATCATTTTATGGCATTCTTATATATCTCCTAATAATATTTAATTTTTATATATACTATTTAAGCTATTGATTAAATAAACTTAAATTATCGCGAAAGTTTAAATAATACAGATTATCTGTTATTTTGTTAAGCTGAAGTACACATTCTAAGTCAATTTAATCGGTTATTAATAAACACTAGAAACAGTTTTGCTCACCATGTGACATTTTACAGTTGGAAAACTGAACCATGAAGAAAAACATTTCATATCAGTGGCACACTCAGGATTGAATCTTGGAGGGGAGGAAGTTGAGTAGACTATTTGAGAATACACACTACACATTAAATACGACCCGATTATCTGTAGTTATCGCCAACACATGATACTGGTCCTCAGGCCTCGCTCGGTCTGCCAGAGCACTAATTCGTTCGCCTTGCGTTCACAGCGGCCGTGATTCCGAGGGCAATAGGGTATTCCCACCTTATATGACCGCTAATTCATAAGTAATATAGAAATAGAAAACACGACACAACGTAAATATAAAAATGAAATTTTAATTAGGAAAAGATTTTTGGAAATTTTTCGAGTATATTTTTCCTTTTTCTTTTGGAGTGGGCCAGTGCCCCTTGGCCCTCACCCTGGGTGTGCAAAATTTTCAGTCGATTATTCCCTTGCTACAGACAACTGTGAATGTAAACAAATATGTGCATAGGATTAATATTGTGTCTGGTATTGTTCTATACTGATAACAATTGCTATTGAGTTAGTATTGGCGCTCAGTCTCAGGCATACTCAATGAATTGTTGCAGAATATGATACATGAAACTAAAAATCTGATACGGTTTTATTGTAAAGGTCAAACATTATTTACGTGTAAAATCGAATTTTAATATTTTAAAGCAATGACATATCAATTAAAATAAATAACGCGGGTATTTCCATAGTCGCTCTCAATCGTCTTTCGGATCCCATTGTCAATCTTTGTATTATCCACATTCTTAAGCATGCATTTTCCTTCCTTATGTTTGTTTTTATGCCAATATTGCGACAACTGAATTAAATTCAATGTTGCAGAGTTGTAATTTTTATTAAGTACTTATCGAACACAATATCAAATAGGTTATATCGATATCCTTAACATCGTAAAGTCAAACTGAATACAACACTGTATTATAAAAATCGTACCAACCTGTGTACGGGAAAAAGCGTCCAATTTTCACACTACCTCCACTATAAGTGGACGTTTCACAAAAATCAGAGGAATAATAACATGTCTCTTGGCTGTCTCTCCCGATCTGAGCATTACTTGTATCGCTTTAGAGCAAATTGATGATCGTGTGTAAGGAGTATTGGCTCCCGTCAGTCTTTGGTTTAATTCATATGTAGCTTGGCTCAATTCAAACGTTCTCTGCGGCATTGGGGAAAGTAAGCAAACTACCAGTCACCCACAAACAGGCCATCTTCGTGAAGTATTCAGTGCACAGTATTATTTGAGCAGTCAATAGGTCAGGTGAGTCAGGTCATAGCTAAATCGGATGGCATTCTTGTTTCAGTGAGCAGTTAACCGTAGTTAAATCCTAACTTACAAGTAATTTCACTTTATTCTGTCTGAAGTTTTAGTTGAAGGTGAGTTAGCCGATCTCATACGGTGGTAGCAGGGATTTTTCTCCCGGAAACTCCGGTTTTTCATCCCACCTACAGACAACTTGCATTCAGAACACACGCAATTTACAGACAAAATATACTGTTGTTGGTGATGATGTGTGATAGATAGCGTTGATGGTAGTAGTGTGGTAGTAGGAGAATTAAGTGGTGGTGGAGAGGATGCGATGTATTATTATTATTTGGGCAACTCCAAGGAGTCGACAGACTCATCAAGGAAGGCCCTAACATCATGTCAAGAACAACTATTCAAAATTCACACAGTATCTATCATAGCTCGCCTTGAACTAATTCACAGTAATAGCACGACCAACAGATTGTGGTAGCTTATTCACCACTCTCTAAGTAAAAAACCTAGCTCTAACACCCTTGCTCACCATATTCTTGCCCAGCTTCCATGTATGGCCCCTAGTCCTCCCATCACCAGCCATATTCTCAAAAATATTTTCTGAATTAATCTTATAGAAACCCTTAAGTAATTTGATTGTCTTAACCATATCACCTCATTTCCGCCTATCAACCAATTTTTGCAACCGACAAGTCTTCAACCTGATCTCATAGGGTTCATTCAATAGACCTGTCATATTTGTCATTCGTGTCTGGATTCTCTTCTCCCCCTCATCAAGAAGAAACCCTGGTGCCCATATCTGGGCACAGTAGTCCAGATATGGGCGCCAGATGGTGTCTTATCCAAGCTCGATACAGACTAACAATAACTTGTTTGTCTCTGCTTGTTAAAGTATTTTTCAGCAACCAAGTGATTTGATGAGCTGATTTAGCCACTTTTGCGATGTGCCCCCTAAACATCAACTCCGAAATCCACCAACACTCGTAAATCCCTGGCCTCGATTTCCTGGAGTATGGTTCCAATGTGATATACTGCTGCTAATCTTCTCACCCCAAAATGTATAACCTTACACTTTGCTACATTAAATCGACACCCATTTTCCTTAGCCCAGTCCTCCAAACTATCTAAATGATCTTGCAAAATTTTGACAATGGTTCTGTGCACTCACTATTGCTCTACCCAACTTGACATCATGAGCAAACAAGTGAACACTTCCTCTCAGATTTTTTCCTATATCATTAATGGTCAAATTGAAAAGTATTGATCCAAGAACAGAACCCTGTAGCATACCACCAGTCACAAGCCGTCTTTTGGATTCTACTCCTGAATAAACCACTCTGATATATCTCCATCAACCATCCTCCTATCCATCTAACCAACCATATATCCATTCCCCATATGCTGGGTATTGGTTAGAATGATTAGAATTCTGTGTGCTGTCCTGTCAAAGGCCTTAGCAAGGTCCAGTAGAATTACTGTAAACCCATTACCCTTATCCAGTTCAGCTGTCACTGTTAAAAAACGTGAACAAGTTACTGAGGCTGATCTACCCTTTACAAAACCATGTTGTCCCCCATACAGTATCCCATTTTCAACTATCCAATCCTTTATTTTTTTTCTTGACTAATTTCTCCAAGACCTTGACAACGATTCCTGATATGCCAATCGGTCGGTAATTTACATCAGTAGTCTTGGAACCTCCTTTATGCAGTGGAACTATTTACACCTCTTTCCACTCCCCTCGGGTCTAACCCAGACCTGAGACTCAAATTAAACAAAATGGTCAAGGGCACTGAAAATTCTTTAGCCACTTCACGTACGACACGAGCTGGTATACCATCCAATCCCACAGATGTATTGACATTGAGGTTTTGTAATAGGCTACTCACCTCCAGTTCATTCACCACAATTCAAATAATCTATTATAATATATAATCACCACATATAATCTATTGGTTCATTCATTCCTGCAATGTCACCACCTAGATCACATTCTTGAAAAGTGCTCGCTCAGTAATTCAACTATATCAACTGATTTATTTACTTCCCTACCATCAGCATTCTTTAAAATCATTCTCTTGCAAACTCCACATGCAAATACTTCCTAACCACCTCCCATGCACTATAAACATGTAGCCCTTGCAATTTTACATTCCATGGCACTGAAACAATCAAACTCCAAAGCTTGTCATACTTACCAGCCTGATAATTCCACATGTACCATGTCTTAATTGTAAATTCCACACCTTTAGCCACCTCTCAAGTCAAGACCCTATGATCACTCTCACCAATTGGTGAGAATGTGGTCATATTCGTTACAGCCAAATTCTCAGATGCAATCACTATGTCAAGGAGTCTCTGACCCCTAGTATTTTCCATTATATGCTGTCACAGATAGTTATCCCTTAATAGCATAAAATCCAATTCCTTCCTCCCATGTGTCCTCTCCTCCTTCAAATCAATGTGACAATAGTTGAAATCACCCATAATAATTACCCTCCTTCCACTCATTTCTTCTATTTGAGTATGCATACTATCTCCACCATCTATTCCATCACCTGGTCTATAGCAGCACCCAATATGTAATAGAAACTAGCAGAAAAAAATGTATATTTTGTTCTGCTAGTTTCGATCTCGCACCAAATAGCCTCAAATGTGCCCTTTTCTCTATCCTGCAGTTCCACTTCTATTCTCCTTGACTGTAGCTCATCAATAACACTCCTCCCCCATTTTATTCTCCCTGTCACTCCTGAACACACAACACCCTCACATTCAATCCCACTAGCTATATCATCTTCTGTCATCCATGTGTCAACCTGTGGCCTGGAAGTGCCAACCAAGGCCAAAAATTCTTCCTTCTTGTTCCTAATACTTCTGGCATTAGTATACATGAATTGCAGAAGCCCTTTTGTTCCGTCCCTATTTTGTTGCCTTATACTAACTATCCCATTCTGATTCGTAGTCTTTTGTACTCGCTTGGGCATATTACACACATTCATACACTCAACTGACTCCCTAAAGTCTGCATATTTACTCTCCCCCACCCCTTAATAACTCTAGTTTCCCTGATTCTGCACATCCACTTCCACTACATTCGACACCTTTTCAAGTCTCCATACACCAAATCCATTCAAATGCAAACCATCCATCTCATAAATCCTTTCGCCCATCGAACTCACTCCATACATCCACAAATTCAACACCACTCGTCCTGCATAATTCACACATAAAGCCATTTGCAATTATGGCCCTCCTCCTATACTCTTCACTGTCATACCGCAGCAACAGACTCACCATTCTAACTCTCTCACTCTGCTCTTTTGCTACCTCAAGCAATTCTTTCACATCCTCACTCATAGTCATTTTGTCTCCTTTCAAATCATTTGTACCTGCTACCACTATCAATTCTTTCACCTGCTACTTTTGCATTCTAATTGACTCGCTTACATCCTTAACGTTCGCACCAGTCTGGTACGATTTTGTTAAACTCTCAACTAACACACCTCTTACTAAGGAAAATCCATACAACACTCGCTCTTTCGTTTTGTTTACACTCACTGTCATACTCTTATTTTTTCTATCATACTTTTGCCGTTTATCAGTCAGTACGCTCGGTAAACATTTTTGCCAATGCTCTAGCTGCGGATTTGCCCTATGTATCGCTCCACGTAACCGAGTCATCTCACTCATTGCACCAGTCTCATCATTTTTATTCTACGATAATTCATTCATTCGTTCTGTATGTTTACCTTCATTCTCACTTTCAACACCACTCTCACGGCTATCTGGTACTACCTCGCAAATATCACTATTTACTAGATTCTCACTTTCAACAATGATATCACTCTCACGACCTGAAACATTCTTTACACTTTCTGCACACATTCATTCCACTATCATTGTTTAACCAGACTCCAACCGCTCTCCTCAATGCATACATTTCGCAAACGGTACACTGAATCAAATCCTTTAAATTAAAATTTTTAGACAAAGATGGCGACCTGGACGTCATCTTTGTTGTATTCCTCTTTATGGGGGCCATGTGCACACATAATTATATCTATCAATTTACTATAAACTTCTCAGAAAACACTCAAAAATCGCCCAGACAAAAAAGTACCAGATGAGAAAAGTACAAACAATTACAAGCAAAAGAAAAAAAAAACAACATTAAGTACACTCAATAAAATGAAATAAAACTAAATACAGTAATGAAAACATAGCTTCGTCTTGTTTTTCACCGTTATGCATCCGACCCCGTTTTCTCGGTAACCAAAATACTCAATATCACGACCACAACTAACTTCAAAAAACAACCACTTGGGTACACTCTTATCAGAGAAACAATTTAGCACTCAAAAATGTAGAAAAACGGACTATTCAGCGATTAAAAAATCACTTTCTTTAGCACAACTCAAATTCACCGCCACGTGCTACGGCGACACTAGCTCAAAGTATTTGGCAAAGTAGAGTAGTGTGCCCTCCCATGATGAGTACTTTAACTTCCTAGAGGCATCACGTAATAATATGCGCTGATATGTAGTCAATGATGTGCTGGGACCGGCTCATGCGAGCCGGTTAAAATTTTTAAAATTTAGCGAGCCGGTTGTTAATGTTTTTAAGTCGGGCGAGCCAGTTATTAAAATTCTTTATGAAAGGATAGATGATGAAAGTGGTATATACTTTTTCTCGTAAATATTTTGAAATTGTATAATAAACACATCATTATCAAAAATAAATGCATAAAGGAGGAGAATTCACAAAACACAAATTCAATTTACACACGGGAATTTGGAAACGATTTTATTTACTAAACAATGTCTGTATTCATTAAAGCACAAACACGTTATCAAAACACCAAGTTATTTGAATAAACAATAATGCCTTATTTTTCGGCGAATTTCCAAGAGCTTGCACCATTAAGTTCTTGTAAATGCAACATTGTTGCGCTATCGATAAATACAAAAATTCGTCGTGACGGCTACAGTCTGGCCATTTGATCGACTACGAGTGATTAGCGTTACTTTTTTTTTTTTTAGTTTTTTTTTTAGGATTTCATTTGATAATAGGCAAGTTGTAGGTAATAGAGGAACATTTTATTTAATATAATGTTTTTTAAAAACGAAACTTAAACATTAAAAAGGACAAAATTTGAAGAAGCAGAAACAAAAAGACATCTGAAGATACAATAGAACTTTGTGAAGAATCAAATTTTTCATAAAGCGAGCCGGTTGTTAAAAATTTACCAACACACCACTGTATGTAGTCAGTAAAATGGGAAGGTTCAACGCCTGGGTGAGCCTCCATATTCAGTTGGACTTTGCAGCCAAGGTTGACTTTGAACTTTCCCTTGTTCTTATGAGATAGAATTTAGGTTTAAAACTACTGGCACTTTAAGTAAAAGGAAGATCAAATTTCATTTTCAGCTTACCTGCACCTCATACCGACCAATGGTATTGCGATTCTCCTTTAGGATTCCGATATGCCTTGAAGTTTACTCCATTTTCCCCCATTCAAAGTTGGTCAAGACTTCTGAATACCTCAGACTTATGAATTTTGTACAACTGTATTTCCTTTGACTGCTGCACTATTTCAAGAGACTAAAACTGGAATTTACTTAATATTGGTGTCGTCAATTTTACTATTTCATGTTCAATTTCTTTACACCTTTCTGTAGTGCTGTTCTCTTTACCAAACTTTCACGTAGTCCTTCTCGGTCGAGGATTTTGAAGGGGGGGGGGGTCGTACTACTATATTTTTCTGAATGTCTCAATTCTTCCCGCCCTGAGTAATCTGAGGAAGTCGGCTAGTCTGCTGATTGCTTCTGTTAGCGGGACTACACGCCCCCTCCCCTTTTCGGATGGCGGATTTTTTTTTTTTTTTTTTTGGCAATCATAGAACTTCGTTATTTTCAGGACCGAGGAATGTTGCTTTCTTTTGTTATAGGAGGATTATTATTATTATTATTTTCGTGTATGTGTGTGCTCTGGCGCGCGTAACACACTTGCATTTTTTGCATGGCATCGAGCATTGCCTACTGCTATGGCTAGGACTCTGCAACAGCTCACACACTTTACTCTATCACAACTAGAGCTAATATGGTTTGTAGAATCGCACTTCGGGCATTGGGAGAGTCCATATTGTAACGCAAGATACCTGGATGAGGGATACGATCCTCCGGTTAGTTTAGCATTATACCACCCACAATAGACTAGGTTACGGTGTTTTCATGCCCATAACAACTGTTACTTCACCCAACTTCCGACTCAGATCTTGGAAATTGTCTGAGGGAAACTGTCCTATTTGCCAAGGATAATTAAAAAAGCAAAATGATTTAAAATTATTTAAAAAAAATAAAGTAAAAAACTTACCTTTACGACGTCCGCGTCAAGTCTCTGAGTGAAAATAGGGAAGAGAATCTTGTGATAAATCTAAAACACCAATAATAATGATAAAAAAATACCCCCGGATTCGCTATTGTTGCCTTTCTGTTATGCTTTTTTGTGCCATGGCTAATTTACATATTTGCTGACAGCGCCACTTGTCTGCGATAACCAGAGTCAACATCACTGGTACCGAACTCTTATATGTAACCCCCCCCCCCCCTCCCGTTAGCTTCTTTTGTGAATGGAAGTTCTTGACTTTAATCATTTCATTTGTACTAGAGGTTGTCAGCGGGAGGTGGATTTAAGGTTCGCTCCGTCTGAACTTTCAGTGGTAGCTAGTATTGTGTCTACTAGAATAGAATGTGGCCAAACAAATCAAAATGTTGATTTGCACTTCAAGACTGCTGTTTTATAACTAAGTCACAAACTGTTCGAATATAGGTCGCTGATTTTAACTAAAACTACGGGGGTGGAGAAGTAGAATCTGTTCTGTTCAGTGCCTACGGTTGAATTTTATTGGTTTGAAGCCTCTGTTTTGAAGATCAGTATTAATTTCTTTTGTGGAGATTAACTCCGTCACTCCTTAGAGTATGAGTTGGAGATTTTCTTCTCTTTTAAGAGTGAATGCGTGAGATTCAAGTTGTTATCATGGACGAATTTAGTAAGCTCCCTGTAGCCGGTAACCGAATCAGGAAAAAATGTGTATTCCTTCATCTGTATTTGTAGACGTCTTTTTGGGTTGGAGATATCTCAGGAGTAAGAAAATTTCCATTTTGGATCTTGATCTTGAGGTGCGTCCGGAAAAGGATGTATTACTGGATGGGGTAAGGTTGAATACCTAACTCTTGTGGTCTGAAATCACCTACCAGTTTTCGATTGATGGAGAAGAGTGATTGCTGTGGTTATGTCATTAGCATCAGAAAGAAAAAGAGAAATTGTGCTAAAGCTTGACCTGACTAGGTCATTTGATAGCTAAGACTTTTTCGAGTTGCATAAACTCATTCAGAACTTGTCGAAGTTCACCTAATCTCTAGATGGTTCCTGCATCATTTATACTGATATGGTAATACTGATACTATTCTTACACTCTGATCAAACAACGTAACAAATTATTCACTCAGGAAAACTCATTTTAGTGATTATTCAAAACTATGAAAAATTTTCAGATTTCAGTCATCACTTGAAAAATCATTTTGAGTAATCTATAGTTATCTCTCATCAAAAGAGAATAAAAACGATAACTTAGAATACCGGAAATGAAAATATACTAATCAAAATAATCAACTCTTTCTAATAACACTAAATACACTGGTGTCCAAATGCCAAGGACGAACTACATCATTTCAAATTTTTATGTCTAAATAACGCCAAGAAAAAATGGTAACGAGAAAGCTTTCCACTTGAAATTTATAGTCGGAAGAAATGTAAACAGTCCACGCAAGTATTTTGTCACTGGCATGTATGCTCTAAGTTTTAAATTTATAAGCAATACAAGTTTTCATTATTTATATTTACTACTTTAGAAGATATGAATTCAAAATTATTACTTTGATCTCATTTGGATGTACCCATGATAATTGAGCCAGTATATTATACAGGTTGGCCATAAAATAACTTTACCTCGTTGGAGGCATCTGTAGCTAAAACCAATAAACAGAATGAGACCAAATTTTATACTGAGACTTTCGAAGGCATGGGGAGATGATTTCCGCGAAAAAAAATTTAGCAACAAAAGTCGCCAATAGGCAAAATTTGGGCGCTGTCAGAGCCGAAAACAAGTGGACAATTACATTAAAGGCAATAAAATTGAATAATAACATTTCGACGGTGTAAGCGACAGCCGCGTCACTCATTCCAGCAGGATTAGCGGCGTTACAATGATAATAATAATAATAATAATAATTAAACTAAAACAACAACTTGCGAAGATACAGAAATTAATGTAGTGATTGAACTCACAGAAAATAATGGTTTATTCACCAGAATCAAGGTCCTGGACCACATACACGATTTACAATGTGCTCACCTTTCTTGTGTACAACAAATTGCATCCGGTGTGAGACATGCTCTACAGTTGAGTAAGGAGTCGGATTGGATGTTCATAACAGCCCGTTTCATGTTATATTTCAAGACATGCAAGTTGGGAATGCCACCAACATATATAACGGATTTCAAATACCCCCACAGAAAGTCACATGGAGTGATGTCCGGGGATCGAGGCGGCTATGCAGTTGGAAAGAACTGACTGACAACCCTCTCATTACTGAAATGCTGGCGTAAGAGATGCTCTACTGAACGTCCAATGTGTGGCCATGCTCCATCCTGCATAAAAATCATGTAGCCCAAACATTGTCTTTGCTGCAATTCAGGAATGACAAGATTTTCCAGCATTCGAATATATCTCTCCAGTAATGGAGCAGGTTACAGTAATAGGATTTTAATAATAGGACCCTGTGTTGTCGAACACCGCAGTAGCAACGTCTGTTAGTGTCTCTTCTTGCACTGCTTTCCATCCTCTGCCAGTCTAACTCCTAGTGATCCAGTTTCATCAAACTTCTTAATCATAGCTCTCAGTGCTACAGCTGACATCGGACCTGTACACAAGTTATGATGCCTTCTAAATTCCCGAAGGGCCGCTACGGCATTGCACTATTTAAGTTAAAAGAACTGAACAAGTAAAGCACATTGAGGTAAAGGTACACCGCATATTGAGCACAAGCCTGAACGTTTTCAATCCCTTTTCAAGTGGTATTGGTGACGATGCTGTCACGTACGCACAATACTAGTTACATAAACCTTTTTGCTTGCGTTTACTGCAAATATTTGACTGCTTTAGGCTCCTCCAGCGCCAAAATTTCCCCTATCGGCGACTTTTGGTATTAAATTTTTTTTCGCGGAATTCATTTCCACATGCGTTCGGAAGTCTCAACATAAAATGTAGTCTCATTCCTTGTATTAGTTTTAGCTACGGATACCTCCAAACAGGGAAAGTTAATTTATGGCCACCCTGTATTATTTAGCTGCATTTCATTAAGCGAAATGTCTGCTTTAGAACAGCTTTACACTGATTATGAACTAAGGGTTTTTTGAAAATACTTTCAACCAATTAATCAATCAATGCATTTAAAACACACACACACACACACACACACACACACACACACACACACACACACACACACACACACACACACACACACACACACACACACACACACAAAAGAGAAATAACCCCAGTTTCTCTCTCTCTCTCTCTCTCTCTCAATGTCGTATTTGTAGTATCATCTGGCTAACCGTTCTTTCTTTCTACCAAACAAACAAATCAACACTAGAAAAACAAACACTACAAAAATATGTTCCACAAAAGAACTGGGTTTACGAAAGTTTAGTAGAAAAGGTTTATAAATGAATTTTACGTTGTGACGACCATTACGCCATTACAGGCCGTTGAGATTGCAAAAATTTTGAATTTTTTTATTAATTTTCATATCATCCTATTAACTTCTTATCCAAATAGCTAAAGAAAGTCAACGTGGTCATACAAGGAATTTCGAGAGAATAATAGCCTATAGGATTCTATTGTGAGCTGTACTACAGGAAGTAACCACACATCATGGGAAATTCAAGGTTTGCAAACAGAAACACGAAAATCTGCAATTTTTAGTAAAATGCACAAACGCATTATTTTCGAGTGTTTTCACAAAATTGCTATAAATTGGAGCACGTTGTGTGTATTTAAGTAATTTTCCTTAGATACAGCATAATTTGAATTAACGATAGATAGAGAACACAGCAATATATAGTATATTTGAATTTAACGTTGTAACCATTATGACGTTAGAGGGCGCTGAAATGGAAAAAAATCGTTCAATATTTTTATTCATTTGTATATCACCCGATTACCTTCTTGTTTGCACTGTTTGAATATTTGCACTGTTATATTGCTAAAGAAAAATCAACTTCTTTTTACAGGGAATTCCTTGCGAATATTAGCCCAAAGGATTTCTAAGCAGTATTACAGATAATAGCCACACAGTCTGGGAAATTGATAGTTTTCTTAAAAGAAAACAGGAAAAAATACATCATTTAGTAAAGTTCACAAATTGTTATTTTCGTGTTTTTACACAAAAATCCTATATATTGGAACTTATTATGTGAATTTAAGTAATTTTTCTTACATATAGCATAATTAAACTTCCTGATTGATAGAGGACTCAAGAACGTTGAAACGAAAATTATACCGATAGAGCGCGCTGAGATCGCACAAATATCCATTTTTTTAAAATTTACATAATAAAGTAAAATTATTATAATTATTATTATTATTATTATTCCTGATACCTCCAAGGAGTCCGAAGACTCATCGTGGGAGGACATCTACAATTCTCTCTACACCTAACCTCTACTACGAATCATCTCCATCAACGCCATCTACCGCCCACTTCCAACACCACCACAACTAGTAATTTTTGTCTGTAAATTGCGTGTGTTCTGATGGGCCGATTTGTATGTATGCGGGATGAAAAACCCGAGTTTCCGGGAGAAAAAACCCTGCTACCTCCATATGAGATCGGCTAACTCACCTTCGATTGAAATCGACCAGATAAAGATTCCTCCCGTCGCGACGAGAATCGAACTTAGGCCTATTCCAATCGAAGGGCGCAATGTACCGTCGTTCTTCCAATTGCGCTACGGAGGCGCTTAAGAATTTAGAATTAAGAATTTAATCACCCGATTAAATTCTTATTGACACCGTTTGAATATTAGCATTGGCATACAGCCACAGAAAAATCAATGTAATCATACAGGCAATTCCTAGCAAATAATAGCAAATAGGATTGCTTTGTAAGCTGTACTAATTTTCCTTACATATAGCATAATTTAACTTAGCGATTAATAGAGAACACAGCAATCCATAATATACGTGAATTTAACGTTATAACAACCATTATGCAGTTAGAGGGCATTGATATTCCAAAAATATTTCAATTTTCCACTAATTCGTATATCAACCGATTAACGCGATTAACAGTGCTAATGCATGTTAGCACTGTCAAATATGTACAGAAAAATCAACTTTATCATTCTGGCAATTCCTTGCGACCCATAGTATTGAATTGTTAGCTGTAATAGGAAATAACCAGGGGATTGTGGGAAATTCAAAGTTAGTTGAACAGAAAACACGAAAAAATACAATTGCTAGTATAGTGCAAGAACGCAATATTTTCGTGTTTTTTCACAAAAATCCTATAAATTGGAGCAAATTGTGTGCATTTAAGTAATTTTCCTTAACTGTAGCATAATCGAACTTAGCGACTGATAGAGAACAGAGCAATATATACTATACGTGAATTTAACGATGTCAGGACCATTACGACGTTAGAGGGCGCTAAGCTGGCAAAAATCTTGCAATTTTTTATTTATTTGCATATCAACGGATTAATTTCTTATTTGAAAAGTTTGAATGTTAGCACTACCATATAGCTACAGACAAATCAACGTAGTCATACAAGCAATTCCTCGCGAATAATAGCCCATTTGTTTTCATTGTGAGCTGAAGTAACACACGACTAGGGAAAATCAAGGTTTTTGAAGAAAAAACAACAAAAAATGAAATTATTAGTAAAGTGTGCAAACCCAGTATTTTCGTGTTTTTACTGAAATTGCTATAAATTGGAAAACGTTGTGTGTATTTAAGTAATTTACCTTACATATGTGATAATTTAACGTATCGATTTATAGTGAACAGAGCAATACATAGTATACGTGCTTTATAGGAATGCTCGACATTATGCCGCTAGAGGGCACTGATTTCAAACAAATCTTGCAATTCTTTATTAATTTGCATATCACCCAATTATGTTCTTGTTTGCACAGTTTCATTGTTAGCACTCCCACGAGGCTACAGAAAAATCAAGGTAGTCCCATAAGCAATTCCACCCGAATAATTTCCATTGTGACTTGAACTACCACAAGATGTGGGAAAATGAATGCTTTTTTGAACAGAAAACCCGAAAAAATGCAGTTTTTAGCAAAATGCACAAACGTGTGATTTTCCTGTTTTTTTTTTTTTTTCACAAAAATGCTAAATTTGAGCACGTTGTGTGGATTTAAGTAATTTTCTTACATATTCACAGAGTAATACATAGTGGTAGTATGGGGTCACTAGTGACCAGATCAAGATCGAGATAAGATAAGGTATCGTGACATCATTGTGTGATAAGATCATTGACATCATTTTGTGTGATTCTGTGCATGACGTCATGAGTGTGGAATGATTGGAATTTCCCTGGGGGAACATGTGTCATTGACGTCGCATCGTGTGTTTTTGTTCGCTTATGGAATTGCGAGTGATGTTTAGAGATAAGGATTTGTGTTCTGTTCGACAACCCCAAGGTTTTTGTAAATGAAAAACTTAAAGAGGATATTCTTTTTAAAAATAAAAATAAAATCAGCTAACGCCTTTTTTTTCCCTTATAGGGAGTAGGGGAGACTGTTTTAGCTCTAACGTTTTGGAGACTGAGTCTCAGTCCAATCTTCACTGGTACCCAATCAGCCATAGCTGGCCTAAGGCTTTCACAAATTAAGCGGGATGCAGTGAAGAGACGGCAGAACAAATGCTGTCATCTCGTAGTCCACAACATATTTAATGTCTGAAATAGTGTGGGTTCTATGGTCGATTTTCTTGAGTTTACGGAACAAAAACCAGATTTTCCGGGGGAGAAATCAGTTGGCCTACGCCAGAGATCGATCAACTCTGGAATTGATCGATCTCTGGCGTAGGTCGAAAAAAGGCTTGAAAAATTTTCTCTAGTTGCCGACGACTAAATTTGAAACCAAGCCTTCCTTCGTGCGGCCAAGCGCCATTGTGTGCAAATACCACATGCACTGAGCGACACGGTAAGCGTTAGTAATATTGATATGGTTTTAATGATTGAAAAAGGAATAAGAGGTGGAATAAATGAATGTTCTAAAAAGCATGCGAAAACAAATCAAAAATATGTCAGAAATTTGATAAAAGCCAAGACTCGAATTGAATATGTGGATAGGAAATGAGTGACGATTTCCCTTGCAAAGATCGCTGGCAGAACAGTTAGCGTACCCTTCTGCCTGCAAATAACTTTTCTTGGATTTCCGGAAGCAAGATTTTAAAAAAAGAAAAAGAAAAAAAAAAAGAAAAAAGAAATGAGCATTCCGGATGGTAATGAAACATTTTAGAAGAATTGGAATATCCAATAATAACGACCTTACTATTAAAATGTAATGGTATTTTAAGAGATGAGAACATTGAAACAAACTAGTGGCTGATTATTTCCAATTTTTAAATAAATTTGGCCATTTTTAGAGAAATTTTTTCTAACCCTTTTTACAACACTGCTTCAGGAGTAGTCGATCTCTGGCACTTGCAATCAGTTTTTTCTTCCTGGAAACTGAGGTTTTTTGTCCCGTAAGCTCAAGAAAATCTGTCGTAGAACCCACATTGTTAATAGTCTACACCCACACTATATTAATAGTCTAATATAGACTAAATAAAGTCTATTAATGTAGTCGGCCTGGTTGGTTGAGTGCTTAGCATATCCGATCTCCAGCCAAAAGGCTGCGGGTTCGAATCCTACCGTGGTATGGATGTTTGTGATTGTCTGTGAAAATACTATTGGTGGTGATGGTCGGCGGTAGATGGCGTTGGTGTAGATAAAGGTGGTTGCTGTTGCTGGAGTGGTGGAGACAGACAGTTGTGGAGCAGGTGCCCTCTCTCGATGAGTCTTTGGACTTACGATCATTAGGTGGCGGCACTTGTGAGCCGCTTGTCTTCATCGGAGAAGAGTCAGCCTTGGGCCAACTCTTTCTGATTGGCTACCCTCCTTTTAATCCCCTGTCTGCAAATAGGGGATTAAAAGACGTTGACGGATTTTTTTAATGAAAGTAGTTCTGCCTGTAAGGGGGGGAGGGTATTATTATGTATAAAATAACTTTAATAATATGTATTTTAACAAAATTTCATAACTTATCTTCGATATTCTAAAATTGTTGCAATAAACTGCAGATATCTGATTTTTTTTTTTCCTCGTTCAATTTTGTTCTGTTGTGCCGGAAATGGCGTTTTCTATACTGGTGTCTCTTATACTTCTGTATAGAATTTACAGGATTTCAAAATTTTGGGGAATAAGGCAATACCCAGAAGATCCCGAAGTTTATTTTATTTTATTTATTAATTTTTTTTTTAACCTACATCCAAAATAAGAAGGTCTGCCCGATTTACTCAACAAATTATTGCAATACATCAACGTGTACTTATTTCCTGTGTACGATAATTTTTGACTAAAATGGTCATCTAGGCATAAATAATTAAGCAATTAGTTAAAATAAAAGTCCTAGTTACCTATCAAGCTATTGGGGTTCATTCAGTTAGTAATATCTTTTAGTGGATGAAGTTTACGTTATAAGAAAGTACGACGACTTTTCATCTTTTCCTTCTATCAAGCATAAGTTCGTTTTTATCGGCATACCCCAATCAGCAATTTAGTGTCAAATACGAGATGCTAATATTCAGTCCCGAATACATGGAAATATTTTGATTACCAGTAATACAGTATGTCAGATATCTCACCGGCAAGTGAAATTATAGTAAATTGCATTTACTCTTTTAAATGCATCATCAGGCATTCACGCGTTGTTGTGACTTCCTTTCTCGTTTCTTAAATGTTTATACAATGATTATACAGGGTGTTCGGGATAAATTTGACATATTTATAATTAATTATATTTTTCCGTAAGTTACATGTATTAACACACACTTCTCTTCATTTAAAAGTTTGGACCCTTCTTCATTCATATACAAGATGTCAGAAAGGATGGATAGCTGGAACCCACCTGAATCATGGAAGAGAATAACCTGTATCATGATGATTCGTGCCCGCCATCAAAATAAGGATATTACGACTGCTGCCCAATGCTCCCTGAATACAGTAAAAACAATCAGGAATGAACTAGAGACTTGCAATGGTGACTACGAGGATGTAGCAAGAAGAAAGATCCCTAGCAGACGATCTGATTGCGTTCGTACAGCAGAATTCCTCGCAAATCTGCAGGAACAGGTGTTGAAGAACCCTGGCATTGGAATTCGGGCTTTGTTCGTGGAGTTGCTAACTGTAGTCAAGCCCTGGATAACAAGGGTAGGCAATGGTAGGCCGTATGTATGGCAGCAGGATTCGGCCCCTTGCCACACCTCTGGGAAAAGTCAAAAATGGTTGTCTGAAAATTTCTACGACTTCACCAGTCCAAATGTTTGGCCTCCAAACTCCCCAGACCTTAACCCCATGGATTATTTTGTATGGGGCGCAGTTGAAAAAGACACCAATCGCACTTCCAGTAATACAAAAGCCCAGTTAATGGATAAAATTAAAACAGTTTTTGCGGCCCTTCCCAGGGAGACTGTAGCATCAGCTTGTTCGAGGTTCCGAAGCAGAATTGAAGCTGTGATCGATGCTAATGGTGGTTATTTTGAGTAAATCTTGTTGATAGTATTGTAATTAACTCTGCCTGTAATGTTTTTTTGTCAATTCATTAAATTTAATAGATACAAAGAAGATTTTCTTTTTCCTTACGAAACTGTCAAATTTATCCCGAACACCCTGTATATTAATTTATTATATATAACCTTTTGTGGCGTTCCTCAGTGTCATTAATTATTTCACTACTCTCTCTTAATTTATGGTCGGTGAGGATCTTAGGCAGTCAATGTATTCACAAGTGTTGTTATACTTAACAGACCTTAGCAAGGAATTAATCTAATAAGAAATATAACTTTCTGATTCTCACCAACTAACTATTCCCTTGTCAGCACAGAGAAACTTTATTTGTCATCTGCACCACTCCGTGCCTAGACGATATCTAACATAACATCAAGGAATATTAAGCGCAACAACACTAATTCTTACACTATAGAGTCCCTGGATAACTTCTAATTCCTTTCTCTAACAGTTGTGGCCGAAATTACTTTATTCCTATCTCTAATTTAGGGTATCCCGCTGAGATTCGTTTGCTTTATGAGCGTTGCAGTAAAGATAATTCAGGCAAGCACTTGATTGTATATAAAACAATTAACATTTATTACATTAACTAAGCACACTACAAGTTACAAACAATTAGCAAAAAGGGAATTTCACTCAATTTGACTTCAGGATTCTATCAACTTTTCAAGAACAATTCAAGGTATCTTATCGCTCTCAATTTTGAGTTAACACAATTAAAATCAATACAATATACATATACACAATATTTCAAAGCATGTGATTAGACAAGAATGTCCTTCATCCTCTATAAGAACTTAATTTAAAGAGTCCCAATTTGTAGTCAAGTCCATTACTTGCATTTTACAATTCATTCGTAGGTCAGTCAACCTTACAATTACACGTTCCCTTGGAATAACAATATTTTATAGTCAGGTACTCTTAAGGAGTTCTTACTGCTTCAATGCACTTTCACAAGTAGCCAGATCAAAATCTGACGCACATAACATAGAGCAATTATTCTACAGTGAATAGCACATTCATAAAGAACGAGTGCTTTCATTCCCACTTTTTGGTATGTTCACATGGACTGTACATTAGATAGAAAAAAACACATGTTCCTCTTTAGGAAAATTCTATACCAGTAGACAATCACCTTATCTAATGAATACTTCTTGGCTCTAGACACGTTCCCTTGGAACAAAGTAATATCCTGACATACTTTCACACGCATCCACCTAATCTATGGAAATCACCCCTCAACTAAGACTGATAGAAAAATGGAAATAAAACTCTCTTACCGGACACGACGTCTTATACTTCTCGAGATTTGAAAACATCAATTATGCGGGGAATTTCCTCTGAAGTAGATCGAGCGACCTTGGACTGCTTGCTGATTTCCTTGTCTGCTACAGCATTCTGATCTACTCAGCATATTCAGGTTCTGTTGCGTAGTGCCTATTTAGATACAGGGAGAGATGCATACCTTCGAGGAATTCGAAGGTATGCATCTCTGCCTTTCTCACGCCTGCATTTCTCATGAATTTATCGAACGTCCCACAGACACTTCTTTTCCCGGACTCAGACGTCCGAACACTGCTCATGAAGGTCAGGTCCTACGAACTTCGAACTAAGTGGAGAGAGTCAAGAGCTCCGGATTACGAATATCTACGGGGTGAAAGTAAATGGGGGTTGTCTCATCATTGGTCTGTTGAAAAATGGCGGGGTCAGAGTGCCCCTGTAGAGAAGAGAAGGAAGGGAAGGGAAGTGACAGAGAGGTTAAGGTGGGGTAGTGGGGGGATGGGAGAGGAGAAAAGGAGAGGAAAGGGAACAGGATGGGAAGGGTGGGGAGCTGGGGAATAGGGAAATGGAAAAATAGGCCTCAGCTCATATTACACATCTTGCTGGGATCCAAGTCCATCAGGGTCCCAAGGCAGACATTGTTCCAGAGGACTACAACAGATTTTGCTAGCTTATGCAACAACTCCACTCGTCGGGTGTGAATACCGCCGGGATTCGGAACAGCTACACCTGGTACGGACAGCTCTTTAACATCCTCCGTACCAACGTTCCGGAACTAGGAGTCATCAACAACGACATCCTCTTCGGCCACCTCTTCAAACATCGAGGCTACCCATCGAGAAAGGACCTGGCATGGAGGATTGCCTATGGACACTTTCCAGTCAACATCAACATCTGGCGGTTCCACAACCCGGAACCCCTTTTGTGATTTCTGCGGGAGCCTGGACACTGTAGAGCACGCCTTCTACCGGTGTCCCATTTCCATCTTCATTGGAGGAGGCTAAGTGACGTGCTCTGCATCCCCCCCTCCTGCTGCAGGAGCAAGTCCTCTTCCTGCAGTTTGCTCCCCCAGCTAACAACAAGCAGAAGTTAGTGGTATTTATAATTAACGAACTTAACTACCACATCTAGAAGGTAAGAAAGAAAATTCTTAATCCTACTAATCCCCCCAATCTGTTGGATCTCTCTCGGATCGTTTTTTACAAGTTCTATGTTTCCTTGAAGAGGTTTTTACATCTCGAGAAAGAGGCTTTGGGGGACACCACATTTAAGAACAAGTGGTGTTCACCTCCAATCCTGTGTAATGTCAGAAATAACACCATCAAGTTCTGCCTGCTGCTGTTTTAAGATCTCTATCTGCAGCAGCAGCAGCTCCACCTCTGGTCATTCCCTTGGTCTCTACATCCCTGCCCCTTGTGGTCTGTTTAGTTCCCTGGTCTCCCACGGAGGTAGCCCGAACGAAGAACCCAGGCAGCGCAGACCTACTCGAGGCGGGCTGCCCTGAAGGGGTGGGTTATCTGGGCACCGGCTACCTCCGTGGTCCTTTCTATCTTCTGAGCCGGGCAGATCTGCGGGATGAACAGTTGTCATCTGATGGCTTGGAGCTAGCAAGATGTGTAATATGAGCTGAAGCCTATTTTTCCTTTTCTCTACTCCCCAACAGCCCGACCCTTCCCATTTAATTCTCAAACATCCCCTGAACAACGCCGGGATTCGGAACAGCTACACCTGGTACGGACAGCTCTTTAACATCTTCCGTATCAATGTTCCGAATCTAGGAGTCATCAACAACGACATCCTCTTCGGCCACCTCTCCAAACATCGAGGCTACCCATCGACAAAGGACCTGGCATGGAGGATTGCCTATGGACACCTTCCAGTCAACATCAACATCTGGCGGTTCCACAACACCCGAACCCCTTTTGTGACTTCTGCGGGAGCCTCGATGTTTGGAGAGGTGGCCGAAGAGGATGTCGTTGTTGATGACTCCTAGATCCGGAACATGACCCCAACTTTCTCCAAGATGTTAAAGAGAATGTAGTGCTGGATGTTCTCGAACGCTCAGTTGAGATCAATAGTCAACAATGCCATGGAGTACAATTTGATGTTAACCAGATGTAGCAGTTTTCTGATGAAGATGAGATTGAATTCCATCGATCGACCAGGAACACCATGCACTTGTGTACTTTTGATGACGTACCTCATCCCGATCTTCAGTCTGTTGTTGAGAATACAGGCCATGATCTTATATTCCATGTTCGACAGACAGATGGGGCGCCAGTTCTTGATGTTGGAAGCGTCCCTGTTGGTGTTCGGAATGAAGACGGTATGGCATTCCAGAAATTTCCATGGCATGTTTCCGGTGGTAAGGACGATGTTGAAGATTGCCACGAGAATGGGAAGGATGTGATCCCAGGCCTCTCGGTAGAGTTCTGTGCTTAATCCATCTAGCCCAGGTGCATTCTTTGTACAGCATTGCTTGAAGGCTGATGTTATTTCAGTCGCTGTAAACGGTGCAGCCAACCCTGCTTGGATGTGCACAGGGAAGGGGTCAATGTTCCAACAGGAGTAATCCTGGGGGGGGGGGTGGTACTGTTGTCTTGATAGATGTTAGTATAGTACTCCCAGAAGGGATTCAGGATGTCAGGTGTAGTGGTGTGATTACACCCACCTTCAGTGATGGTAGTAATCGTTTGCTCCTGCCGGAAGTTGATGTAATGCCTGTTATATAATGCCAACAATTGCCTGTCTTCTGAGCAGAGGTGGAGACGGATCTTAATGTTCTTTTTTTCCGCCTGCTTCTGTCTCTCCATTTCAATGTCGAGATTAATTTCACGGATAACGTTGTGAAATGGAAAGCCTTGGTGTTGGCTGGCCACAAACCAGCTTCTCTCCTTGTAGAGGTCATGGAGCCGAGCTCTTCTGAGGAAGGCACGTTCCTGGCCGCATTTTATCATGTTGTCTTTGCTGTTAATTTTTAGTCGTGCCCACGTGTCCCAGTCATAGCTAGCGGTGATCCAGGTGGAGCACAGTTGGTTAAGCTTGGCCGAGAACAGGGACGGGAAGTCTGGTGGTAACTTCCAGGGGCCCGGACCAACTTCTACAGTTTCAAGTGGATGGTACATGAGCACGACTAACTTGTGGTCCAAGATGGAATAATTAATTGGAACGTGCCTTATTGTCTCGGCTCTGGAGACAAGGGAAGATGACAAATAGAGTCACCTTCCCTTGTCTGGATTATACTTGGACAGGCCAAGGCTATGCCTTGGCCTGTCCAAGTATAATCCAGACAGCAGGAGTTTTGAGCCCTCCAGATGTCTGTCAACTGGAGATTCCTAAGGTGAATTTCCAAGTCCTTGTAGCCAGCTGTACCTAAGTTTGGATTACCCCTACTTTGTTGTAGGCAGGGTCCGCCACACAGTTAAAGTGTGCCATCAAGATGACGTGATGGGCACCGTATAAGTAGGTATGGAGTGACTGGAAGAATGCTGGTCTTGATGTTGCATTTGCCAGGGCGTAAATGTTAACGTATCTAGTGATACAGCCCCGGTACTTCCAGTCGACAGCAAGGACTCTCCCTTCTGTGTCCCTCTGGATGTTATGGAAGGCGCCAAGATGGGGGGGGGGGCAGCATAAGTACCTCGACCCCGGCACTGTTACTTGTGCCGTAGCTCCAATATGGTAGTATGGAGTACTTATGGCTCAGTTCCTGCATATCTTTATAATGAAAGAAGTGCGTTTCTTGCAGGAACAAGAGCCGAATGTTGTATGCTAGCATGAACTTTCAAACCTCCTCTTGTTTTGGTGGTGAACGGAGCCCTCTGATGTTAAGAGAGGCAACACAGAAGGGTGGGGGCGGCATTACGGTGTTTTAGGTAATTAAACTCGGCCTAGGTCTTTGATGTGTAGTCTTCTGACGTACTTCGTAAAGTCGTCAATCTGTAGGGAGGGGAGGTAGAATATCCCTCTTCCTGCAGGCCGGCTTCCAGTTTTGTACACGAGTTTGAGAGAACTCGAACTCCTGCTGGATGTTTATGATTTTAAAGCTGAAGATCATGTTTTCCTTAATTTCATAATCGTACAATTTGAACTGTAAGCCGGTGAGTTTTTGTATTTTAGAGTTCACACTTTGTTTATGAGAAGAGGAGGTTTCCATCTCCATCTCAGATTCGATGTCCTCCCTTGGGGCGACTTCTATGGTGGTTTTTTCGACAGTTTTGGAGAAGCCGCCTCTTTCTTTTTCTTAGGGAGGTCTTTGGGGGTGGAAGATGTTGTTCCCCCCTCTTTCGTGTTCTTCTCTTCTGCAGGGGCGATGCTGGCTACTTGCGGGGAGATAGCTGAAGCGTTTACGGACGAAGTTTCCTCTGATGTTTTTTTTTTGGGGGGGGGGGGATAGCTGGTGTCGTGCTATCCATAGCTTCGTCTGTATTTTCCCCGGCTAGGTGTTTTTCTTCCGCAGCTGGTTGAGATGGAATGTCGGAAGTTGCTGAGGGTGGACTACTTCCTCAGGTGATGTTGCTGCAGAAGAAACAATCTCTTCTGCTGGTGTTGTAGCAGGACGCGTCTTGATTTTGCCTAAGATAGATTATGCAAATGTTTTCTCCCCACTGATGTTGGGGAGTACCGGAAATTCATCGGCGTCTCCTGTAGGCTGCGGGTTCAACGGTTCGATTGGTGCCCCTGCCCGGTCTGTGAATGTGCGCAGAGGACATGATGTTATTTTGTGCTCCGTGATGGAGCACTTTCGGCAGGGGTGTGGGCACTGGTTTGAAATGTACCCGATGCCGACGCAGTTGAAACACTTGGCTCGGGGGCAGTCACTTCCCAGATGTTCTACCGAGCCACATTGCAGACACTGTCTCTGTACCCCGGGATAATTAACCATGACACGCGACGTGCCGATGATAACAATGTTGGGCACTGGCTGTTGCATGTCCATGGTGAAGGTGACTTCTCCGGAGTACCAGGTGGGGTCCTCCTGGGAGACGCTCTTTTTGATGTTGCTCACGTTCTCCCACTTGCTGAATACTTGAGTGAGCACGTCGTCTCCAGCTTCTAGGAACTCCATGGGGAAGCGGCTGATCTTTACCTGGTGCACTTGCGACCCCACCTGCTTCCCTTGGACTTGGAAGACCTCCATGAGTTTATCTCTCTCTCGTCGTCACGTTTTTAACCACAAAGAGAAATCGTCCTCCTCCGTAGATGGGGAAGGAGAAGACGTTCCGAACTCCTTCGAGCTCCTTGAGGACTTTAGTCAAGACTCTGGGATCTCCACCTCTAAGGTCCGCGTACGGGGGGCGGGACGGGATCACTCTGCTCATATCTGGTCTCTTCATCTAAAAAGAAAAAGAGCCTTGTCACCCTATTCCCGTAGCACTTCAAAGCGCTACCAGCAAGTTAGTGAACTTAAAAATATATAACAAATTAGTATACAACAATATTAATAGTATAACAACAAAAATGCAAAAACACTAGTAGAAAGAATATTCTAATGCTGTGCATCCGGGACAGCACTTTATTCTACGAACATCCCCGCCATCTATGGCAACACATCGGGGAGAAAAAACTGAGGGCGTTCCAGAGTACGTCATTACCTTTTATAACTCCTGCTAATTTCTCTCGTTGGGTCTACTAATTACTCAAATCAGCTCTCTTACAGTAGGTCACTAGCGCCAAATAGTACTCTGGCGGTCGGAATAGTAGCTTCGCCCGATGTTCAGCACTACCGCTGCGACTGGCGGACATTTCACTCATCCCAAGAATGACTTTCAATATTCATCGCACGTGCCTCGCCGTAGGCAGAATTATCGCTAATCGGATTATGTTTCAAGAATAGTGTCTAGTTCCAATGGCAAACACTTAAGATACAAAATTTTATCAATTAAGTTACATTTTTCAATTACAAGTTTAAGTTAATTTTTAGCGTTTACATACACATTAGTAAATAATCTTTTTGCATCACTTCTGATTAACAACTCTGACTTTGGGGAATGGTTTACTTGGTAAACTCTGAATGAGAGTTAAAATTTAAATAATTTTTCTCACTCAGAGTTTAACAGCAGTATGTTACTACACGACATATATATTTATGGTTACCCTTTACTATGGAATGGTAGTGTAACCAGCGGTTGCTGCCTGCATTGAGTTAAAATAGGTTCCTTTGCTCTTGCTATTTTTATTAGCATTATCTTATTGTTTTAATTCAAAGAAGTGTTTTGGCAGTAGCATATTCATTGGCAGAACAGCTGTTGATGCAAATTAAAAATAAATAAATTTAACCTAACTGTGATAACAATGTCCTCAAGAAAATTAGTGATAGTTTTGGGCCAGCTATCTTTGACTGGCTATCATTGGAGATTGAACTAGCTATCATTATAGTGTGTATATATATATATATATATATATATATATATATATATATATATATATATATATATATATTATTATTATTATTATTATTATTCCTGATACCTCCAAGGAGTCCGAAGACTCATCGCGGGAGGACATCTTCAACTGTCTCTACACCTTACCTCTACTACGAATCAACGCCATCTATCGCCCACCTCCAACACCACCACAACTAGTAATTTTTGTCTGTAAATTGCGTGTGTTCTGAATGGCCGATTTGTATGTATGCGGGATGAAAAACCCGAGTTTCCGGGAGAAAAAACCCTACTACCGCCGTATAAGATCGGCTAACTCACCATCGACTGTTATACAATCACATGATACATTGATATATGTACTAAATTGACACAACGAATATTCTAAATATTCTGTGCTAATTATCTAAAGTAAAAATTCATAGAAACTGGTTAATTTTTTATCTGCACCAATATGGCAGAAAATTGAAGATCTGAAATTGAACTGATTAAAGCAAAATTGCTGATTAAAGCAAAATTGCTTTAATCAGTTCGCTATAGATGCGTTTCTAGGGTTAATTCGATTGCAGTAGTTTTTCTGTTGGTTACATTGTATTGCTCTTTAGCTGCCAAGATAGAGTACTTAATTGCCAAAAGGAAAATTGAGAAAACAAAATCCATCAGTTGATATCCTATAACCCTCTTTCAAACCTTTGTAGATCTCTATCATATCGCGCCACATTCCCCTGTTATCCAGTGTCTGAACTCCAATACTCTCAATATTCCCAATAATCTACATTCCATAATTATGATATCACCTTTGTAAGGGATCTCTGTACCTTTCAACAGCTTCTTCATCCTCTCCAAACCAACAACACGAAATCTGTGCAGAGTAGTCCAAGTGCCTTCGTATAAACGCCTTGTAAAGATAAAAAAATGACTTCCTTATACTTAGATATCAACGTTATTTACAATATCACCATTAACGTATGAGTTGTAGGTGAGGCTTTTGACATGTTATCGTTGAACTTCAAATTCCTATCTACCATAAATTTAAGATCAGTTATCTTCATCAGTTACATGCAGCGCATAATCCCAAGTATATAATGTTCTGCTGGAAACCACATCATGCCAAAGTGCATATCTTTACACTGCCTAACATTAAATTTGTAACCATTATCATTAGCCAAAAGTCACAGCCTATTCAAATCATTTTGTAAATTCCGTACAGCAGTAACTTCTCTTATTCCCTTTTCATCATCAGAAAACAATTTAAATTCTTTTGTCAGTCTTTCCCAGTATCATTAATGAATAGCCTGAACAAAAATGCTCAAAGAACTCAATTCTCAATACACCACTGGTCACCTATCACATGGCGTTTTCACACACCCCTTATGCCATTTTCTGATGGCTGTCCGTCAGCCTCCCACTTATCGAAGACAGTTTATATTCCAATCCCGTATTCTCCGGATTACGTAACAGTCTTTCATATACTATTCCATCTTTTGTCTTAGCAATGTCTAACATGATCACTGTCTATCATGATGGTACATGAGCACGACCAACTTGTGGTCCAAGATGGAATAATTAATTGGAACGTGCCTTATTGTCTCGGCTCTGGAGACAAGGGAAGATGACAAACAGAGTCACCTTGATCACATGATCAAGGTGACTCTATTTAACTCTAGTATACATTCTATTTTTCCAACCCGGCCATAACACTGTTAAAAATATGAACGAATTCCTTATGCATGACCCCTCTTTAACAAACCCATGCTGTTCTTTACAAAGTATAGTTTGTCTGTCAACCAATTCATGTACGAGAATTCTTACTAACTTCTCTGAAAACATAACTACTCCAAAAGAGATACTGATAACTTGATAGTTAGATATCTCAGTTTTTTTTTTACTACCCTTGTACGAAGGATGTATCATGCATTCTTTCTTCCTGTAAGATATTTACTGAACAGAGACTCAAGTTATACAAACAAATCAAGGGCGTAGCCAATTCGAATGAACATTGCTTCAGCATACTTGCTGATGATTCCATCTGTCCCTATTGATAAATTCTTACCCAAGTTAGGCAACAGCTCTTGAACCAGATTATTATGGACCTCTTGTTGGATTCTGAATGAGGAGAATTGGAAATTATTAATATTTCATTCAGAGTCCAACATAATCAGCCATTCCCTAAGATAAATGTGCTCACCAGACTAATAATCTCTTATTAATAGTATGCTATTAGTAGTATGGGTGGCGGTAGTGACCAAATGCATCCGGTGGGCGTGGCTTCCGGACGTCATTGTGAGTGACGTCATGAGTTTGGAATGTTAGGAATTCTCATGTGGGCAACTGAGTGAATGGCTTCAGTTCTTGTGTTTTGGTTCGCGTATGGAATTGTGGGGTTTTTTTTGGTTCGCCTATGGAATTATGGGTGATGATAGAGATAAGGATTCGCGTTGTGATTGGTGGGACAGTTTAAACCAAATGCTTCCGGTGTGCGTGGCTTCCTGACTCAGGAATTTCCCTGGGAGCATATGTGGTCACTGGCTTCAGTTCTTGTGTTTTGGTTCGCGTATGGAATTATGGTTGGGTTCGCGTATGGAATTATGGTTGATGGTAGAGATAAGCATTCGTGTTGTGGGTGTGTGTTGTTTTCAGATGTAGATAAGTGACGTCATTTGTTACTTGTAAATAAATGTCGTCATTTGTTATTTGTAAATAGGTGACCTTGTTGTTTTGAATGGAAAGGATGATATTAGTGGATACGAAATCGTGTCGTGATTGGTGGTCACTTCTGATCAGATGAAGATCAAGATAAGATAAGGAATCGTGACGCGAATGTTTGTTGTTATTGAGATTGGAATTTCGCTGGGGCCCTTGTCTGTCAGAAATATCACGTGGTGTGATGGGTGACATTTAGAGATAAGAATCGTGACGTTATGTCTTTGTGCGGTATTTTGGTTTGGCTATGGAATTGTGGGGCTATGTTTTGAGATAAGATATCTTCTGAATAATTAATTATATACTGGTGTCACTCAAACATACGGGTTTTTTTTATTATTTTATTTTATATAGATGTTTGTACTAATTTTCCAATACATTTGGGGTATTTGTTTCCTGTTAAAGGGTGGGAATTCTTAGAGTAAGTCGTGATGGCGGCAGTTAGTGGTTAAGTAATCGTGTCGTGATTGGTGGGACACTTCTGACAAGATCAAGATCAAGATAACATTAGGATTCGTGACGTGCATGTTTGTTGTTATTGAGTTTGGAATGATAATTTAATTTAACTATATTCTATGTCACACAAACATACAGTTTTTTTTTCTTCTATAGATGGTTGTACTAATTTTCCAATACATTTTGGGTATTTCTTTCCTGTAAAAGTGTGGGAATTCTTAGAGAAAGTCGTGATGGCTCTCGGGTTTCGAGTTTTTCTGAATAATTAATTATATACTTAAAGTACCTGTCCTTAAACACACACGCACACACACACACATACATATTAGCCATAAAAAATCGCTAATGTGTCCATGTTGATACTCTAATATATACCCTATGATTATTCTTATGGAAAAAAAAAAACTATTCAGTATTAGAATTACGCTTACCAAACAACATGCGATCAGTTATGTTTAAGTTAAAAAAGTACTTACAGCTTTCCAGATGACTCTTCTAAATACGAATATTCCAAAATAGTTCAATTTTATATCCACAACACAACACACACACAAAAACCACAAAGAATGAAATTTCTGTAAATACTGTAACCTGAACTAGTTACTTCGTCCTTTAGATTACAGACCGTAGATGCTGTGGATTCGTCATTTGCAATATCCCATAGCAAGCGGTTTTCTTCAAAGGGGATGACATGAGTCACGTCCGTAAATTGGGGTATTGTTCAAAAGGTAGCATTTCCTCAAGTTTGGATATTTCTCAAATAATTACATATGACTAAGGACTTAGTATCAAGATGTTTGAATAACACATATCCTAAAATTATTCATTCTTCGTTACCGTCGGAATTCATTGGTGTTGTTAATTAATGCTTACATTTAATTTTAATTTAGAGTACTATCCGATTGGTTGTCTGTATTATTTATTTCCCACTGTTGCCCAAGCTTGGTGGGAAAGTCTATGCGCCATTTTGTTTAGGTTAAGTGTTATTTCCGGTTTCGAATTCCGATTGTTGTTAGAGTATGGAATTCTGACAAGTGAAATTATTATTATTATTTATTATTATTTTTTTTCTTCAAATTGAATGGTTATTTTCTGTATTTTACTTTTAAAGGTCATTTTCTAACAGAATAACTGAGCAGAATTAATAAATATATGAAGTATATGTGAATCTATTTCCAACACTGAATATTTCTCATTACGTCTTGTCTTTAAGTTGTCCAAGCTTGGTGGGAAAGTCTATGCGCCGTTTTGTTTAGGGTAAGTGTTATTTCCGGTTTCGAATTCCGATTGCTCTTAGAGTATGGAATTCTGACAAGTGAAATTATTATTATTTTTTTTCAAATTGATTCGTTATTTTCTGTATTTTACTTTTACAGGTCATATTCTAACAGAATAACTAAGCAGAATTAATAAATATATAAAGTATATGTGAATTTATTTTCCAACACTGTATATTTCTCAGTAAGACTTATCTTTCTTATCCGGTCGCCTTTTGTTGTACGTAGGTGAGAAATCGTGTGTTTTGTTTTTCGAACTTTTGGTTTCCGTTGGGAAATTACCAATATAACTATTCATTTTACCTTCGATTCCTTGTGCTCTTAACCTATTTCTGAAATTAGAATTTATTTGTGAATTATTTTCCCACACTGTTAATTTTCATTCATTAACCTTGTTTGTAGATAACGAACAAATAAGATTTTTAAGTCAATGAATAAAAAAAAAAAAATTCTCTGGTTACTTTGTGGCATGAAATTTCACAAGGAAAAAAAAAAAAAAATGTTATCTTCCTTCTTAAATTTGTATAACACATATACGACCCCCAATTTGTTCATTTAAATTTACACATTTTATTGAACGAAATATTATTTACAAATTGTATTTACTGAATCTAACAATACAGAAAATAAATAAATTGAAAAATACATCAAAGGTTCTTCCATGGTTGTGGATTTGCCATCGTATGGTTTTGACAATGTGACTCTCATCTGAAAGTTAATTTTTCCTTTGGCGTTCGTTGGGAATTTATTACTGTAGTAAAATTAAGGGTTGTGTATTTATTTCTTTGAAACCAATACGTATACTTCAGAGAATTATTAAAAGCACAGAATCTTTCGTTATGTTTCCAAAAGCATTTAAAAGTACACGTTATGAGAGATTTTTAACAAAAATGTACGACATTGATAATCATTTACTATTTTTGGAAACTGAATTACCCTCTGTCCATATAATGGGAAAAATTATCGCTCAACATTTAAATTCATCAATGGTAAAATTAGACTTTCAAGATTTTATCCAATTCGATAAAGATTCTTTATTTTGGGACATTTACGAATATTTTACAAAAACTGTTTGTGTATATTTGCTGACAAAAGAATACACAGAATGTTTAGCGAGGCATGGTGTCATTTCCAGACTGACACAATATCAAACGTATGTAAGTGTGGTTACCATGGTATCTGATTTAAAAATTCTTTTGCATGACCAGCTATTTTGATGTAATGTAATCAAGAAACAGTGAGTAACAAAAATTTTATTCCTTGAACTCTTTGGAAAATGTTAAGAGTCTAAACTAAATATTGTGAAATATTTTTAGGTAATTACATATTTCGAATTTTTCTCAGTGAATATACTTGTAAATAGTATTTCAGCAAAAGAAAATGTGCATTTGTAAACTTAAATGAACAAAGATGTGTGTTTTTGTTGTTGTGTTTTTCCACAGTGAATTTTTACTCAGTTATTCTGATTAGATCTTGATATTTAAATGCACAACTTTATATCTTAATGCAATTCTGTTTAATTATTTAAAAAAAATCACAACTGTGAAATTAATGCCAGGACAGGGAAAAAAAAAGTGTTGAAAAAGAAAATGCATGTATTGATTATTTTAGAAATTGTCTAATGCTACCTATTGACATTATTTGAGTTATCTGAAAATAAATCGTTCACATAATCGAAAATCCGAACTGTTAGAATTTGGTTATTTTTACGGAGAGTGAGAGAGAGAGAGAGAGAGAGAGAGAGAGAGAAAGAGAGAAGCACCTAATTAAACCAACAAAACGTGAGTTTAACACTTCTTTAAAGTTTGGCATAGAGAAAATGTTTGTACTCTACAGATAACACATATACAAATTTTACCTTTCCCTACACAAAGTAAGATAAAAACACACCAACAGTATATCCAACAGCATGTGAAAACATGTCGTTGAGTCATCTGCGCAAAAGGTTCATTTTTGAAGGAACGGTCAGGGTAGGGGATGGTAAGTGTAAACAGTACTATAAGAAAATACCAGAGAGTCGAGTGACTTTGGACTTAAGGTAATCGTTCTTGTACTGCAGCTGCTGTTTTGTGATTTGTGTTTGGTAATGCAAAAATAATGGGTGAGCCACAAATTGAAAGTTTCTTTGTGAAAAGTTCTAATTGTTTAGAATTTTGTAAATGATGTTACCATAAAGTATATAATCAGAGCTAATAATCAGTGAAATAATAATAAATAACTATTTATATGTGGTGCCATATGAAGTAATCGAAGAAGAAGAATGAAGGAAAACGATTATGAAAAATCGACAGTGGTGAAAAATACGAATTTTCAGTTATCATTGGGATATTTGATGTACAATTTTTGTTGAATAAGAGTTCAAATTTATTTCCTAAAGAAATTTGTTCTGATGGAATTAGTGTAAGATATGCAGTGACAAAATCACCTTGTAGTTGGAAAGAATTACCTGAAAGAGTTAAAAAACAGAATTCTTGGTTAATAAAATATAACCATCAGCTGAAGTGGGAAATTGGTTCACTAGCTTTGGACAAACTAAGAGATTGGATGATAGAATCAACATGCAAATATCATATATTACTTGCCAAAGGAAGAGAAAAATCAAAAACATTAACGAAGTTAATAGGGAGGTCTGTTCTTGATTTAAATGAAATTGGATGCCCGAAACGTGAAAACATAACGTGTACTTTTAAATGCTTTTGGAAACATAACGAAAGATTCTGTGCTTTTAATAATTCTCTGAAGTATACGTATTGGTTTCAAAGAAATAAATACACAACCCTTAATTTTACTAAAGTAATAAATTCCCAACAAACAAACACCAAATGAAAATTAACTTTCAGATGAGAATCACATTGTCAAAACCATACGATGGCAATTCCACAACCATGAAAGAACCTTTGATGTATTTTTCAATTTATTTATTTTCTGTATTGTTAGATTCAGTAAATACAATTTGTAAATAATATTTCGTTCAATAAAATGTGTAAATTTAAATGAACAAATTGGGTGTCGTATATGTGTTATACAAATTTAAGAAGGAAGATAACATTTTTTTTTTTTTTTTTCCTTGTGAAATTTCATGCCACAAAGTAACCAGAGAATTTTTTTTTTTTTATTCATTGACTTAAAAATCTTATTTGTTCGTTATCTACAAACAAGGTTAATGAATGAAAATTAACAGTGTGGGAAAATAATTCACAAATAAATTCTACTTACAGAAATAGTTTAAGAGCACAAGGAATCGAAGGTAAAATGAATAGTTATATTGGTAATTTCCCAACGGAAACCAAGCGTTCGAAACGAAACACACGATTTCTCACCTACGTACAACAAAAGGCGACCGGATAAGAAAGATAAGTCTTACTGAGAAATATAAAGTGTTGGAAAATAAATTCACATATACTTCATATATTTATTAATTCTGCTCAGTTATTCTGTTAGAAAATGACCTTTAAAAGTAAAATACAGAAAATAACCATTCAATTTGAAGAAAAAAAAAAAAAATAATAATAATAATTTCACTTGTCAGAATTCCATACTCTAACAACAATCGGAATTCGAAACCGGAAATAACACTTAACCTAAACAAAACGGCGCATAGACTTTCCCACCAAGCTTGGGCAACAGTGGGAAATAAATAATACAGACAACCAATCGGATAGTACTCTAAATTAAAATTAAATGTAAGCATTAATTAACAACACCAATGAATTCCGACGGTAACGAAGAATGAATAATTTTAGGATATGGTTTATTCAAACATCTTGATACTAAGTCCTTAGTCATATGTAATTATTTGAGAAATATCCAAACTTGAGGAAATGCTACCTTTTGAACAATACCCCAATTTACGGATGTGACTCATGTCATCCCCTTTGAATAAAACCGCTCGCTATGGGATATTGCAAATGACGAATCCACAGCATCTACGGTCTGTAATCTAAAGGACGAAGTAACTAGTTCAGGTTACAGTATTTACAGAAATTTCATTCTTTGTGGTTTTTGTGTTTGTGTTGTGTTGTGGATATAAAATTGAACTATTTTGGAATATTCGTATTTAGAAGAGTCATCTGGAAAGCTGTAAGTACTTTTTTAACTTAAACATAACTGATCGCATGTTGTTTGGTAAGCATAATTCTAATACTGAATAGTTTTTTTTTTCCATAAGAATAATCATAGGGTATATATTAGAGTATCAACATGGACACATTAGCGATTTTTTATGGCTAATGTGTATGTGTGTGTGTGTGTGTGTGTGTGTGTTTAAGGACAGGTACTTTAAGTATATAATTAATTATTCAGAAAAACTCGAAACCCGAGAGCCATCACGACTTTCTCTAAGAATTCGCACACTTTAACAGGAAAGAAATACCCAAAATGTATTGGAAAATTAGTACAACCATCTATAGAAGAAAAAAAAACTGTATGTTTGTGTGACATAGAATATAGTTAAATTAAATTATCATTCCAAACTCAATAACAACAAACATTCACCTCACGAATCCTAATGTTATCTTGATCTTGATCTTGTCAGAAGTGTCCCACCAATCACGACACGATTACTTAACCACTAACTGCCACCATCACGACTTACTCTAAGAATTCCCACCCTTTAACAGGACACAAATACCCCAAATGTATTGGAAAATTAGTACAAACATCTATATAAAATAAAATAATAAAAAAAAAACCTTATGTTTGAGTGACACCAGTATATAATTAATTATTCAGAAGATATCTTATCTCAAAACATAGCCCCACAATTCCATAGCCAAACCAAAATACCGCACAAAGACATAACGTCACGATTCTTATCTCTAAATATCACCCATCACACCACGTGATATTTCTGACAGACAAGGGCCCCAGCGAAATTCCAATCTCAATAACAACAAACATTCGCGTCACGATTCCTTATCTTATCTTGATCTTCATCTGGTCAGAAGTGACCACCAATCACGACACGATTTCTTATCCACTAATATCATCCTTTCCATTCAAAACAACATCGTCACCTATTTACAAATAACAAATGACGACATTTATTTACAAATAACAAATGACATCACTTATCTACATCTGAAAACAACACACACCCACAACACGAATCCTTATCTCTACCATCACCCATAATTCCATACGCGAACCAAAACACAAGAACTGAAGCCAGTGACCACATATGCTCCCAGGGAAATTCCTGACTCAGGAAGCCATGCACACCGGAAGCATTTAGTTTAAACTGTCCCACCAATCACAACACGAATCCTTATCTCTATCATCACCCATAATTCCATAGGCGAACCAAAAAAAAACCCCACAATTCCATACGCGAACCAAAACACAAGAACTGAAGCCATTCACACAGTTGCCCACATGGAAATTCCTAACATTCCAAACTCATGACGTCACTCACAATGACGTCAGGAAGCCACGCCCACCGGATGCATTTGGTCAGTCCTCCACCCCTGGTAGGAGCTGAAGCCATTGACACATATACCCTCAGGGAAAAGCCACGCCCACCGTATGCATTTGGTTCAAACCGCCACCCATATTACTGCTATTCATATGATTTCTTTCGAGTTATGTTTGTTAATATTTAATTGTTCATTTATTGTTTTGAGGTGAAGTGCAGTTGTGAAAACTATGCACTAAATATCCCTTATTATTATGAAATTAATATGACTAAAACAGAGATAAAAACTGTAAAATATGTAATCTTTTTATGTTATTAGTAAAATGTAATGTATCCAAGTAATTCTTCAAAATAAGACTTGATTGGTTGTGAGAAATTATGTTATTTTTATCCAGCACGTGCCTTATCGTGAGTTACTGTACAGTATGATGGAAGCCAGTTCGGTATCAACAAAACCAGTTAGAACCAGATTTTAGCTGGAAAGGGAGCGTAGGATATCATGGACAGTACATGAAAAAGAAGTAACACAGTAGTAAGAAAAAGAGAAATAACTTGAGGCTGAATGGAGTAGGAAGGAATGGGGACCGCTCTGTATTTGACTTATCTTTCTTCGAGTTCTTATTCTTTTATAAATTCCTATCGTCTCGCAGAAGGCTAGCATTGGACGAAAGGATAATAAGAATGAGTAAGAAACAGTGAAAGTTAGACAAATATATATATAAATTTATAGCAAGCAGATAAATTCTCCCGAGTTAACTAATCAGTTACTGAAACCCAGGATTCTATAATATTTGTGTGTTCTCAAAGTGAAAGTATTCAAGAACCAAGGAGAGTTTCTAGGATTCTCCATAATTAGGAAGCTATACTGTCTATACCTGTAAGGATGCCTTTTCTATTCCTCGTGTGAAGTAATGAAGCTTTTTTCTGGAGAACATGATACAGTTCATATTGCTGAAATTAACAGTTCAATATTGAATGTGTGATAGTGTGAAACATTTCCTCATAAACGTAATATATGAAGTATCTCTGGATCAATAGTTCAAGATTGAATGTGTGATATAAAGAAGCTTGTTAAGAGAGAACGCAATGTAAATTTGAGACTGAATTTTCAAATTTTCTAAATTTGAAAATTCAATCTCATTGATAAACGTAAAGGTTGCTGAATGAATATCTGATGACTTATGCTTTATGATTGTTCTGAATAGTTAAACTGAATCAATATTTGAAGTACATTGAACGATAATTTTGTTTAGAGTGAAATTGTGTTTGGAATCTCGGATAATAAGAAGAGTAGAATTTATATGCATAAATTCTAATCGTAGATGATATACTAAGCTGAGTAAATTACTGGTTTTTATTGAGAACTTATTCATTCTCAAATAGTATTATCCTTAGTAGAAACTGTTGTTTTAATGTAAATTTATGTGTCAAAAAAAATCAGCTAATGCCTTTTTATTCCCATACATAGGGATTAGGCGAGGCCGTTTAGCCCTATCTAACTTTTGGAGACTGAGTGGGCAGTTCAATCTCCACTGGTACCCAATCAGAGATAGCTGGCCCAAGGCTATCATTAATTTACAGAAATGCAGTGAAGAGAGACGGCTCAGCAAGTGCCACCATCTCGTGGGCCCCATCCTAACACTCGTATTTAATGACTGAAATAATGTGGGTTCTAAGGTCGATTTCCTTGTGATAATGGGATGAAAAACTCGAGTTTCCAGGAGAAAAAATCCACTTACCGTGCCAGAGATCGATAAACTCAGGAACCGGTTGAAAAAAAGGCTTAGAAAAATTTCTTCTAGTCGCCGACTAGATTCGCAACCAAAAAGTCTTCCTTCATGTGGTTAAGCGCTGTGCTGTGCAAATGCCACATCCTCTGAGCTACACATGCTATAATTTTTTTGAGTTTAGTCTAGTGTTTGCCTGATTTCCTTCATTGCACCGCTCCTTGGAATATTTCGAATCTTAGTGGGAACCCTATATATATATATATATAGTAAAGAAAAATTCGGGCCCGAATTAAGTTGATAACAATATTGTGCTACCTGATGGATGGTTTCACAATGTTGCTTATGCAAATTAGAACATAGAGTGGTGCAGCCAAAAAAAATAAATTTTCTCTCTGTTCGAATATTGCACCAAATAAATTCTTCTAAGGCATTAGTTTGTTCAAATTGTGTATACACTGCTTTGACTGTGTCTATTTTGGCTTCCCACCGAGTATCACATAATGGTTTAAGGGTAATATTTAAATGGTTTTGTATAATTTCCCACCTTTATGTACGTGGGCTGTTCAATAAGTAATAAGACTAATTTTACTGTGGCGAAACCACTCATCATAATATTAATTTCTGTGGAATAAAGAAACGTTGCTGTATGTATTAACAAAAGAGGTTGATAGATGGCGTATACGGGCTGATGTGCCAGAGTGTCACGTGACTAAACGCAATTGCTCATCGGCGCGCCTTCGAGGTTCGACCAGTCTTCGAAATGGAAGCGTCCTTGGAACAGCGTTATGCGATTAAATTTTGTGTGCGTGTGCAAAAATCGGCATCGGACACTTTTAACATGATACGCTAAGCTTTCCACGATGAAGCAATGTTGAGTACAAGTGTTTTTCGCTGGCATAAAACTTTTAAGGAAGGAAGGCAAAATGTGGAATATCTTGAACGTGAGGGAAGACCTTCAACGTCCATCACAGAGACAATGATCAACACAGCAGCGATTATCATCAAGCACGTCAAAAGGAAGCGTCCATTGCCGAAGAATGACTTCTTATGGCACCCTGATAATGCAAGGCCACATATTGCTGGTTGTGTAGTGGACGTTTTGCAGAAGAACAACACAGATATCCTACCCCACCCTTCATACAGTCCTGATCTCGCACCGTGCGATTTCTGGCTGTTTCCTCAGCTCAAGAAACCACTAAGAGGCCGCCATTTTGAAAGAACTGCCAAAAACGGAATCTCACACGTGTTTAAGAAGTGGACGCAACGTTGGGACAAATACATCGCGTCTCACAGTAGTTACTTCGAAAAAGACCATGTAAATGATGACGATTAAAGGTAATCTGTTTTCTGTATAAATATAGTCTTATTACTTATTGAACAGCCTACGTACATGCAGAAAATACGCAGTATAAACGTTGCAATATTCCGAAATTTTTTTACAATATATACTACTGGAAGCAGCATCACAAATTATCAAATTAAAAGAATGCGATACGCAAGGTACATAAATTGCAAATGCATGAGGGTTTAAACTAATTATTCTAGATTGTGCGCCTTTATATGTTCCCTTCATATTGCTATTATCATATGCTTGCCCTCTACAATTCATAATATCTAAATCAAGCTTACTTATTCTTTTTAAAAAGAGAATTTGCTAGTAATTCACCAGTCACATCAGTTACTTCAATAAATCCTATAAATGACTCATTTATAATTAATTTTTTGCCTACAAAATTTACATATCTAATAATTACTGAAGTTTTTCCTTGTGAGAAATATCAGGAGTACAATCCATTTGGATACTGTAATATATGGCTGCTTTTATGTCGTCTTTAATTTTATTAAGGACTTCATTACCTAATGCAGCAATAATTTTCTCTTGAAATCTATGCGCCAAATGATGCACAATTCTTTTTTTCGTATTTTTAATTCTATTTACATGATCCATTAGCACAGGATCATATTTACTTAATAATTCTATTAAACTTAAAAAATTTCCATCATTCGGCGTTACTATTGTTTCATGGGATCCTCGATATGACAGATTATTACATGCTAAAAATAGAATTACATCTACAATTCTTCGGAATAGTAATTTTAGACGTTCCGTTTCTTTATGTATATTAATTTGATTTGTTCTGTCAACAGTGTAACATCTTGCTAAGCAAAAAAAGAATTAAAGTGACCAATAGTAAGCTCATGATCTAGAATTACTGACGACAGTTTTCTCCATTTATCAAAACCATATATAAATGGCGTTGATTGATCTTTTCCTCTTCTTTTGGAAAATAATACACAACAAAAGCAGAATACTGAGTCTTGAGCTTTTGAGTAACCTAACAAGCTGAGTTTCACCATTTCGCATTTTTTTTAAATAGTACGATGTAGAAAATGGTCTATCAACATTCCAAAAGAATGCATCTTGATGATGTTGTTTAGGTCCAGTTTTAACACAAAATAATCTACATTTATCAGTTATAATATTTAGTCACAAACCTGGATAATTTATATTCACTTGATCACCATCGTTATTATTGTTTTCATCGTTATTTGCTGTATCCAATACGTTTGTATAATCAGACGCGTCTTTTTCGACGAATCCCACAGTTTCTACATTTTCGTTGAAAAGTTGTGTAGCTTGTTTGGAGTTTTCTTCTTCAGTTGAAGTTTGAATCGCAACTGCTGAAGTCTTAGCAATTTCGTTGTCAGATTTATTTTGTAGCCATCAAAACAAATCTACTTGTGACTTTTTGAGATTTTTGCTTTTCTTCTTTTTTTCTTTTCTGCTGATTTCCTTTTTTGACAGCCAGAGGAATACTTTCGTGGCATGAACATTATGGGATGGCTTTGCCTGTCGAATAAGTAAATAATATTAAATATTTTTATCCGATGAATTAACAAAAAGTTAAATATGTACATGTTTTTTACAATATTACAAAATTTTAGAAACACTCAGGGAATGCGTTTATTATTTTTTTGTTTGTTTACTTCAGTACATTAGTTTCACCTTTATATATCACTAGTAACTGAGTTGAAATTAACGTAGAATTAACTCATGTTTCTAACTTGAAAGTGCTACTATTTAACTCTACTAGTCACGCTGAAGACAGTGACATTCAAATTACCAAAATCGGATAAATAAGATTCAAATTTTCAGTGTTGGAAGTTCATAGAGTGTACTGCAGTCACCAGCCAACGAAGAACAAAGGACGTCTCCATTTTAAAAGTCGCACTCTAGTCGCTAACGGGAAGAAAGGCTAAAGGTCACCGAGACAGAAGTTCAAGCAAAATGAGCTATAACAAATGCAATAAGCCATTAAGCGATGAAGGGGACGGGCCGCAGTGTTCCGGATGTAACAAAAAAACAACACTTCCACTGTTCAGTGATCTCAAAAAGCACGTGGAAAGCAAAAGGAGCTGTGAAACGGACCGAATGGCCGTGAGAAAACGAAGAACAAAGACCAGACACCAAAGAAAAGTAACGACGCACATCAAGGTAAGCCGCTTCCGGATCCTAAAATTATAGATAACTTTGATTCATTTAAATTCATGGTGAAAGACTTATTAAATGCACACATGGAACAAATTAACAAAAAATTCGAGGAGTATGAACATTACATGCAGTTCAGTAACGAGACCTCTGAAGAAATGTTACGAACCGTGCGAGAAATAAAGACGAAATTAACGGTAGCGATAGAAACGCAAGAAACACTCTAACGCGAAAATCAAGAATTGCTGAAAGAAGTAAACACACTCAAGTGTTAAATGGAACACATGCTACAAAAAGAAAGAAAAAAAGAACTTCAAATTGAGGAAATAACGAAAGAAAATACAGAAGACTTAAGCAACCTAATGCAACTGATCGGCAGCAAAATTGGAATTCAAATCGCAACCACAGATATCACTTATATCAACCGAGGCCCACAAAAAAATAGAGAGACCGCCACCAACATCGCTCGTTTTACCAACAGAAATCTGAGAGACTCCATTCTTACAGCAAGCAAGAAAGCAAGGCCGACAACAACGATCCTAACTGATAAGAAACTCCCAACAACACCAACCTATATAACGGAACACTGGACTCCATCCTTCAAAAATCTTCTATACCAAGCAAGGAAGACAAAACAGAGAAAAACTACAAGTTCCTTTGGACAAAGAATTCCCAGATATTTTTGAGAAAGAATGAAAACACTCGAGTATACTTAATTGCAAGTGAATCCGACTTACACAGCCTACCAATATAAAACACTAACTCTTTACATCCTTAAGAATAAGATTAGAACTCATTTAAAAACTATATAATGGAGATCTCAAATATAGGCGAACATATCCAGTCAGACAACATAAACTTCAAGGTTTTGACTCTTTGAAGAAATGGTCAGCCAACATTTCCACCAACTTCACTATCATACACACAAACATAAGAAGTATAAAAAAACACTGGCTTATACGATAACACAGCTCAATTATACCATGATAAACATAGATGCGCTAATACTGACCGAAGTTGCAATAAACGACACAGAAATTTACGCATACAACATAAATAATTATCAAACCTACAACTCATGCAGACCAAAAAAAAAAAAAGAGGAGGTGGCATTGTGGCATTTATCAAAGAAAAATACAATGTGACAGAAAAACAAACTCACTTCGAACACTAATTTTGGAACTCACAAATAGCCACAATAGTATCAAATACACAATAAACAGATCCCAGATAATAATCCACTCAGTTTTCTTCACGAGTTAGAAACATGGCTAAGCGGCATCGAACCGCGTACAACACGCAGGCTCATCCTAATAGGAGACATTAACAAATACTCCTGACCACGCTTTTTCAACCACTAACACATATCTTAATATAATAAGTCAGTACAACATAAACCCTACCATTAACTCCCCAACAAGAGAAGAAATACTCAATAACTCACTAACTCAATCATGCATTGATCATATCAATATACGGGTTCCCATCCATACATATACATCATCAATAATTAACGTAAAAATTGCCGCTCACTACTTTGTCTCAACTTCGTTTTATTACGTTTCCTATCCCCCCCCTCCCACCACCACAAAAGTCGACAAAACTCGATCATACTAAAGAGTATTGTTGATAACCAAGTAAAAAATACAGACTGGAATTCCCAACTTAAAATAAACGATCCTGTAACATTATACGAGAATTTTCAACTAAAGTTCACAGAAATATACAAAAAAGCAACAAAACCGACACAAACGAGGCGACAAACAGACAACAATCCATGGATAAATGACGACATACTAAAGAGCATTACTGTAAAAGAAAATCTATGGAAAAAACTCAAAAAGTCACACAGTAACACAAAAAAAAATAATCACATGCAGACACGTGATTTTAGCTTTAAAAATGCCTTACCGTATTTACTGGAATATAACTGGTCCTCGCATATAATTCGCACCCCTGCTTTTACTTTGCAAAAAAAAAAAAGAAATTGAAAAGTTTCGCGTAACTTCGCACAGAAAAAAAAGGTTTAATCGTGTTCACCTCATGGCAATAGTGACTCGTCCCGTGGCAAACCATGCGCCTTCCTTACTAGCCAATATGTCTGCAGACGGAAGTAGAAGCAGGCCGTTTTATTGTATCACTGAATAAGGTACAAACATTTGCAGTCTGTGTAATATATTTATATTCAACAAATAGTGCAATTAGAAACAGCTGGGATAAAATAGCACTAACTAATGAATCGCATGTCCCTTCCCCTAAAAACTATGATATTTAGCCAACCATATACTGCACTGGCAAACACTAAAAACTAGATGTGTGGGAGTGTATCCCCTCGGCTCAAATGCAGAGGAACAATAAAAATCGACAGAAAGTGTTAAAATTCGTAAACCTGTTAATGCTAGTGAATATATTGTGAATATTGTTATGGCACTTTCAGATATTGAATTTGGATGAATAGAATTAGTATTTCAATTCAAAAATTGCCTGCTGACTTTTATCTTTGATTCGCGCGATCTTTTGTTAATACCGCACCAATCATATGCATATATCTTTACAGGCCTAGTACCATAGCTGTCTGTTCATTAGTCATTCGTGAAGGACTGTTCATTAAGTATCTCATGTCTTGTAAATTACTGCTAATTTTTGCATGAAATAATGGGAAATCAGATGGTGCTATTTGGATGGGATGCACACAAGGAAACTGCTCTCTAGGCAGGAAATAGGAATTGCAATATATATGCGGGGATTTTATGAAAAAAACTGAAAACTTTAGTTTCCGAAAATCAATGTAAAGGAAATTGCTGTTATATCTAATGTTAGACATATTAATTGACAATAAATACTTCCAATCCATATTTTAAGATTTAAGAAATTTTTCTTACGAATTAAGAAAATCCAAATCCAAATACACTTTAGAAAACGGATACATTTTTTACAAAACATGAAAAGATATATCAAATGATGGTAAAGGAGTCACACCATGCCTGGATGCCTGATGAATAATGCAGCATCTGAACTGGACAAAACTTGTACATCAGTATATCGCGGAGATATAGTTGGCTTGGAAATAGGTTGCGTGTTTCTAATTTTCCCATTACTTATTATTATGAAACAGTTAGTAGAGTTTAATTAATTATTGAACTTTTATTTGGTATAGATGTATTTAATAAAATTGTATTATATTAAATACAATTATATGTAAAATATGTGCCAGCGAAGATGTTTTAAATGTGTTTTTTGATTTCATTATTTTTTAAGATGAGTCCTGGATTGCGTGCTGGAAAAAAGTCATTGGCGTGCCACGTTTCTCAGGCATGTCAACCTCTGCTCTAGACTAACCATACATAAAGAATATAATAAATATTTTTTCAACGTTTTCGATAACGAGCCAAATGATATAAATGTGTAACAGATTAGAAAAAAAAACTAATGATGAATCAGACATTTTAGGGTAAAAACGAAATCATATTTGGTAATTTTTATACTGCATAAACGCATCAAAAGGGTTAAGCAAAAATCCTAATATAATAGAGAAACACAGAGATATTATTATTACCGGAAGCCATAAAATCCTGTCGATGAAATCCCTTTAGTTATAAGCAAAATTAGAAGAAGAAAAAAAAAAAAGAAATAAAATAAAAAATACGCTTTCGCAATTGTGTACCGACTGTGTAGTGCCCGCTGCTGAGAAGCAGTCACCACAGTATAAGCAATAAACCCAATAAAGCAATCGCCTTGCCATGCGTATTAATGTTTTATTTTTAAGAATTTGAATTATACTATCACAGGGAAATGTAACAGTTTTGTTATTTTTATATTTTATTTAGTTTAGTTGTAAGTATAGTTGTTAAAAACTAATTGTTAAGTAATAAAAATTACTAAGTTAACATAAATAAAAGAATCATCGACAAATAAAATTGACAAACAAAAAAGTCCCGCCCTGGGAGGTCCCCCCCCCCTTGCTACGCACTGGTATAAAGTGATCACGTTATTTTAAATACTGTATAGTAAAATTTAAAAATAAGCTAAAATAATAATAATAATGATATAAAACATATTATAATAAAGTTTAAATAAGAACATTTAGTTCATGATCGTTTCAGGGCACACTCGATCGTGAGGCCCAGGTGCATTGCACTCATCGCACCCCCAAGATGGCCAGCCCTCCATCTTAGGAACTAACTTTATGGAAAAGTATAATTTTTCTTGTGATTTTTCTAAGGGTGAGATATCCTTGATGAATAGAAGAAGAACTGTTAGTAACAACAATATGCCTGCATATATTAGAAGGAAGCGACTGACAGGAAGGTTTAGTAAATCAAATGAAGTACAACCTCCAAGTAAAGTGCAATCACCTACAATTAAGTTAATTGAGCATAATAGTAGTGGAGACTCTGATAAACTGAACCTGCCTGAAGCTCAACTCAACACAGACATAGCATTACTAGAACAAGTATCGAGACCTGAAATAAAAGTTGACACTACAGATCAACTAACAAGAAGAGAAAGGGAAAGAAGAAACAGGCCTGACCATGTAATTTTTCTAGAGGATTCACTGGAGACAATATGGGGAAAAAGGAAGAATTCCCATAGAATGAGTAACTGCAGAAAGGATACAAATAGTACACAACAACCGAGACACAATAATAGCAACGGAGAACATAAATTTTATTCAGAGGAGACATTCCCACACTACAGGTATAGAAACGTGCTGACTTCGATAATAAGGGTAGTAAGGATTCAAATGAAAAGTAGAGGAGAATAAATGCACAAATCATAATAAGGAATCAAGTTTTGTCCAGACGAGATATGATCTGTGACCTAGAGAAAAAAATAAGAAGTCTGAATCCTCTACAGGAATGACCTGTGTGAAAACTTTTTCTTTAAAGAATAATTTTTCAGAAGAAGAGTAAGCCTTTGTTGGATTCTGAATGAGGAGAATTGGAAATTATTAATACTTCATTCAGAGTCCAACATAATCAGCCATTCTCTAAGCCAAATTTGCTCACCAGACTAATAATCTCTTATTAATGCTATTGGATGATGCTATTCATATGATTTCTTTCGAGTTATGTTTATTAATATTTATTTGTTCATTTATTGTTTTGAGGTGAAATGCAGTTGTGAAAACTATGTACTAAATATCCCTTATTGTTATGAAATTAATATGACTAAAACAGAGATAAAAACTGTAAAATATGTAATCTTTTTATGTTATTAGTAAAATGTAATGTATCCAAGTAATTCTTCAAAATAAGACTTGATTGGTTGTTGTGAGAAATTATATTATTTTTATCCAGCACGTGCCTTATCGTGTGTTACCGTACAGTATGCTGGAAGCCAGTTCGGTATCAACAAAACCAGTTAAAACCAGATTTTGGCTGGAAAGGGAGAGTAGGATGTCATGGGCAGTACATGAAAAAGAAGTAACACAGTAGTAAAAAAATGATAAAAATATGATAAAAAACAAAATTTTTATCATAAAAACAAAACATTCTTAGGATGATCAATGTTAAAATAAATAAGGCCGGATACACCGAATAAAAATTTAAAAAAATGTATCTTGCCACCTCTTGATCAGCCGGCTGTTTACAATTTTGCAGCGAGAGCAGGCTAAATGCTTGCCTGCAGAATGTTGTCTACTGCAGTCTATCTAAAGTGAAGCTGTGATGAACGGCTTTTATGCGCAGAAACGAATTTTCGTACAAAATATTTGTTGCTAGTTAACCAGTCACATGGTACGCATCTAAGTAGGCTACTGACAGTGCCACAGTGCAGACTTTATTTCGTCTCTGTGTCGTGTTGTGCAATAATTTCTTGTGGGTATAAAATAGAAATGGAATCTAAAATTAAAAGAAGTTATCCGGTGCACAGAATCGTAAGCATCATGCTGCGAAAAAGCAGATGTTAGGAAACAAACTGAGGCTCTTAATAAATTTGTTAAAATATTAAAATATTCTGATGCAGATTTTAACCAACTCGATACATCAGAAATCAGAGTTGACGAACACCGTGCACATCATCCAGTTCGCATGAAAGTACTATTGCAACTATTGAACAAGATAACAAAATGCATGATTTAAGTGAAAAACAGTTAGGAGAAGATTTAGTTGTAGTCGACCATGAAACTAACACATTGTTAGTCTCTGTAAATTTAGAAGATCCAGGTGAATGGGGAAATATTGATGAAAAATTACGAGTTGTGTTAATTGAAATGTGGCCTGTGCGAAATAAAAATATAATATATCCCAGAGATACATATGGTCGTAAATTTGGAGACACGAGCTGCCCGTTTTCCACGAGCTGCCAGTGGAAAACGGGCAGCTCGTGCCAAGAACATGGCTCATTTATTCCGAAAATTTAAATTCTGTTTTTCGCTTTTGCTGCAAACCTTTCGCACCTACCGAATCAAGTAGTCTTTTAGAAGGTTATAACGATTGGAGAAATGTAAGTACAAGTTTGCATAGACACGAGACTAATTTAACTCACATGAAAAATTTCTTAAAATGGAAAGAACTTGATAAAAATTTAAAAAACAAAACTATTTTGATTTCCAGACTCAAAGCATGTATGAAATAGAAAAAAAACATTGGACGAGTATTTTAGAATGTTTGATTCAAATTATAAAATCATTGGTAGAAAAAAAGTAGCTATTCTCACATCATCTGATAAATTATATTCAAGGAATAAAGGCAATTTTTTAAAATTAGTCGAACTGTTTCAAAGTTTGATCCCTTTATTGGAAAATCATGCTGAAAGGGCCCTACAACGAAGCAATAGAGTACACTATTTGAGTAAAGACAGTCAAAATGAAATATTGGAAACTTTAAGTAACACAATCAGGGATACAATTTTATTATCAATTCGAAAATCTAAATATTATTCCATAATTTTAGACTGCACACCTGATGTAAGTAAAACAGAACAAATGACCATTATTATTCACTTTCTTTCCTGTGGCAATGGAATTGTCAAGATCAGGGAAAACGATTTAGGTTTTGCAGATGTATCAGATTCTACAGGACGTGTTTTATGTGCAACAAGAATGGAACAACTGGAAAAATGGAACATTCCCATCGAAGACATGCGAGGTCAAGGGTATGACAATTGGTCAAATATGAAAGGGAAAATGTATGCGTGCATCCTTTTTCCCTTTTTCACTTCCTACGACAATTTGACTACGAGTATGCGTGCACACTCGTAGTCAAATTGTCGTGTCTTCTTTAGTCGTCGAACTTCCATACCAGTTTTAAATTCTTGTTCTCCATCAACCTCTTAACTCAGGTCTTTTGACGTTTTTAGAACTTCTTTAAAATTTGTATCTGATCGATACTCTTGTAAGAATATTTTTAAGTGTTCGATAGATTCTAAAGCAAGTGTTATGTTCATATTTTTGTCTTGAAGCATTTAACTCACAGGGTTTATTCTGTTAAGTAAATCATGCCATGTTATAAGAGAGCAAATAAATTTGTAGTCCTTTATTTTAGCACATAATGTTTGTGCTTCATTGTGAGTTCCTTTATTTAAAATTTCAAAAAGTGGATCTTAAATTTTTCCTAAGAGGGCGGATTGCATTAATTTTACTTTCCCATCGCGTTTTGATGGCTGTTTCAATGTTAATTTTTAGGAACTTTAAAAGGATTGCCCAACATTTGTAAGAGAATGAAAAGAAATTGTATATTTCTTGAATAATTTCAAATAAACTAATTGTATCTGCTTTTGAACAAAAATCTTCGAGCTTTTTGCGTGCCGTGTGCTGCTCATACTCGGAATTTAATCATTAACGATGCAGCCAAAGTGAATGCTGGTACAATTAGTTTCTTTGCAATTATTCAAGAAATATACAATTTCTTTTCATTCTCTTACAAACGTTGGGCAATCCTTTTAAAGTTCCTAAAAATTAACATTGAAACAGCCATCAAAAACGCGATGGGAAAGTAAAAATAATGCAATCCACCCTCTTAGGAAAAATTTAAGATGCACGTTTTGAAATTTTAAATAAAGGAACTCACAATGAAGCACAAATATTATGTGCTAAAATAAAGGACTACAAATTTATTTTTTCTCTTATAACTTGGCATGATTTACTTAACAGAATAAACCCTGTGAATAAAATGCTTCAAGACAAAAATATGAACATAACACTTGCTTTAGAATCTATCGAACACTTAAAAATATTCTTGCAAGAGTATCGATCAGATACAAATTTTAAAGAAGTTCTAAAAACGTCAAAAGAACTGAGTGAAGAGGTGGATGGAGAACAAGAATTTAAAACTGGTATGGAAGTTCGACGACTAAAGAAGACACGACAATTTGACTACGAGCATCATGACGAAACGCCACAATCACCAGAAAATAAATTTAGAAGATGAATATAATTTATACACTTCTAGACGTTGCAATGTATTCGTTAATAGAACGTTTTGAACAACTAAAAACATATTATGATAATTTCAATTTCATGTATAGATTACTACAAATTAATAACGAAGATTTACGAAAAACTTGTGACGATTTAGAGATTCTCTTGAAGGACGGCGACAATAAAGACATAAATGCAATAGAACTATATGACGAGTTATGTGCTTTCTGGGATATTTTTCGGGAGGATAATTTAAATATTCAAAACTCTTTCGATATTCTTCATTTTATTATGTCCAATAATTTATCTTTCCCTAATTTCTCAATTACTTTAAGAATACTATTAACCTAACCTGTTAGTGTAGCGAGCGGTGAACGTTCATTTTCCAAGTTAAAATTGACTAAAACCTACTTAAGAACAAGTATGTCACAAAAAAGGCTTGTTAGTTCGACGTTAATACTACTGAAAATGATATATGCACGGAATCGGACGTTAATACCATTAGTTCAAATTTTGTGAATATGAAATCAAAAACTCTAAAATTTAAAAAAAAAATTCAAGCACTGTATATTTAATTAATTTAATTTATTTTCTGTTATTCTGTAAAGATGTTATTTTTTGAATACTTATATTAAATTCTAATTATTTCTGAATTTTTTTGTTATTTTCTCATCAATCTTGAATTTCTTTTATTTTCCTAAAAGATAGTTCCACTTATAAAAATTGTTAAAGAAATTTTAAAAGTTACTAAGAAGGTAGTAGCTTTTACCGCGCGGTTAGCCTAGTGGCTTTGCGCTTCGCAACCATATGCCTGGGGAAGGAGTGTCCAGGTTCGATTCCCGTTGTTGACGTGAGGAATTTGAGGATCTTTCTCAGGCATAGCCAAGTTAGTCGGTCTTGGGCGCGGTCAGTAGGGTTTTTTCCGCCAGTTTATCTGGCGTTTTTCAAACAGGAAAACCGGCCCCATGAACATACGCCTCTACAGTCAAAAATATATCCCCACCCCACCCCAGCGGCAGACCAGGCGACGGGTCGGTTGGGAGTAGTACTAACAAGAATTCGCATCTAAAATAACACGCGGACCCTGTGGGGAGCGGGAATAACGCGTAGTAGAAGAAGAAGAAAACTAAGAATTTAGTAACTTTCAAAATGCAAGAATTTTTTAAACTTTAGTTCAAAAATTCGGGTTTTTAACGATTATCCTGCCTAGTCAACACCTCCAGTTCGTTACATTTAGCAAACCAACGTGTGGCTGTTCTGTCAAAATTTATTTAAGAAATTTCAAATAATTTAAATTTTTATTATCCTAAAAAAACCACACATGCTCAGATCGTTACAGGGGCGCTTAGATATTCATTGCATGCAGGTGGTAAAGGCCCTAGCACCGGTTCTGAGAATGAGTAAGAAACATTAAAAGTTAGGCAATTACGAGCAAGAATTCTCTCGAGTTAACTAATCAGTTACTGAAACCCAGGATTCTATAATATTTGTGTATTCTCAAAGTGAAAGTATTCAAGAACCAAGGATAGTTGCTAGGATTCTCCACAATGAGAAAGTTATACTGTCTATACCTGTAAGGATATCTTTTCTATGCCTGGTGTGAAGTAACAAAGCTTGTTTCTGGAGAACATGATACAGTTCATACTGCTGAAATTAACAGTTCAAGATTGAATGTACGATACAGTGAAACATTTCCTCGTAAACGTAGTATATGCAGTATCTCTAGATCAATAGTTTAAGATTGAATGTGTGATAAAAAGAAGCCTGTTACGAGAGAACGCAATGTGAATTTGAGTCTGAATTTTCCGAGAACTGTTGTGTTAGATTGATAAACTTAAAGGTTGCTGAATGAATATCTCATGACTTGTGCTTTGTGATTGTTCTGAATAGTTAAACTAAATCAATATTTGATGTACATTGAACGATAACTTTGTTTATAGTGAAATTGTGTTTGGAATCTTGAATAGTAAGAAGAGTAGAATTTATATGCATAAATTGTAATCGTAGATGATATACTCAGCTGAGAAAATTACTAATGTTTTATTGAGAAATTATTCATTCTCAAATAGTATTATCCCTAGTAGAATTTCTTGTTTTAATGTCAATTTATGTGTTAAAACATTAAATAATATTTTGAGTTAAATCCTGTGTTTGCCTGATTTCTTTCATTGCACGGCTCATTAAAATAGTTCGAATCTTAGCAGGAAACCCTGTATATATATAGTAAAGAGAAATTCGCCCCGGTATTAAGTTGATAACAATATTGTGCTAGCTGATGGTTGGTTTCACAACGTTTCTTATGCAAATTAAAACAGTAGTATGGTAGTCACTTCTGACAAGATCAAGATCAAGAAAAGATAAGGTATCATGACATGATTGGTTGATAAGAAGATGGCGTCAATGTGTATTACCTCATGTGTTTGGAATGTTTGGAATTTCCATGGGGACATATGTTATGTTGTGTTTTGGCTTGCCTGTGGAATTGTGGGTGATGATAGAGATAAGGATTCATGTTGTGATTGGTGGGGCACTTCTGACATATTCAAGATCAAGATAGGATCAGTCATCGTGTTGTGGGTGTGTGTTATTTTCAGATGTAGATAAGTGACGTCATTTGTTGTTGTCAATAAGTGACGTCACTTGTTAGTTATAAATAAGTAACGTTATTATTTTGAATGGAAAAGGGAGATATATTAGTGGATAAGGAATCACCTCGTGATTGGAGGGACGCTTCTGACAAGATCAAGATCAAGATAAGATAAGGATCGTGAGGTGAATGTTTGTTGTTATCAGATGAAGATAACTGAAGTCATTTGTTAGTTGTAAATAAGTGCAGTTATTGTTTTGAATGAAAGGAAGATATATTAGTGGATAAGGAATCGTGTCGCGATTGGTGGGACACTTCTGACAAGAACAAGATCAAGATAAGATAAGGAATCATGACGTGTATAGGTGTTATTATAGAGTTTGGAATGTTTGGAATTTCCCTGGGGCCTTCGTCTGTCAGGGACATCATATGGTGTGTTTGGTTCGCTTAAAGCTTTTAGAGTAAAAATCGTGACATTATGTGTTTGGAAATTTCTGCGGAACATATGTCTCTCTGTGATATCACATGGTGTTTGGGTTTGCCTACGGAATTGTGGGCTATGTTTTTGAGATAAGATATCTGGGGATTTTCTCAAGGTGTTACACATCCGTCATTGTTGTCATGTTTTGTGTTTGGTTGTTAATAGATGGCTGTACTCGTTTTCCGATACACTTTGAGGTATTTCTTTCCTGTTAAAGGTGGAAATTCGTAGAGTAGAGTAGATTCTAGTGGCGGCCGTGTTTCGAGTTTTTCTGAATTAATTATATGCTGGTGTCCCTCAAACACACACTCATTTTTTTCCCATACCTCATCCGTATTTTCATCTATGTTCATATTCTAATTCAAATTCATATTTTATTCATAATTCATTCGAATATTTTGATTTGTCTAAAATTAAGATCTTAAAGTTCAATAAATAAATAAATGAACAAATCGTGTGTGATTTCACGGCGATTTCCAAAGTGATCTTACTTAAACATACATAACACATCAACGACACTGTTTGTTCTTTTAAGTTTACACATTTAGTTCACAGATATTATTTACAATGCAACATGCATAAATAGGAATTTACAGATACCACCAATGCATGTGATGTTTTTCTTGTCGTAACATTTCTTTGATGAGGCATGTGTGATTGCCTGATTTTGATACTGCTTCCCAGATGAGTATGACAATTTCCACGTACACGAATATTAGCAGCACTGCTATAAAAGCAAGTATCTGCCACTTTTGCGATGGTTCTTGATTTTCACCTGCAAAGAAAAAAATAATCATTGATAGTGATGGAAAAGTTGCAGATTACTATAATCCTAATACAGTAGTTTGTTTTGGAAGTATCAAAGCTTTACAGAAACATACAAATTTGCCACATGAATCCGTGAAAAGTTGGTCAGCAACACAACCTACTTATGTAAGACATAAACCCATTAGAAGAAAGTTTAAACGCAATCAAATCAAAGTCCCGACACTTTTACACACTTTTCATTGTGATTTGGCAGATATATCATCCCATGCAAAAGATAATGGGGGTGTGTGTTTCCTTCTTGTATGCATTAATTGTTTTTCCCGATTTGCGTGGGTTCGAACACTGAAGAAGAAATCAGCAGACGCTGTTGTTAATGCTTACGATTCTATTTCTAAATAGGAAGTGCCTTGTTAGATAAACACTGATCAAGGAAAAGAGTTTTGCAACAAGAAAGTTCGTGCATTGTTTAAGAACCATAATATTCATTTCTACACGACCAGGAGCGAAATGAAAGCCCCATTGCAGAAAGATTTATCAGAACATTGAAAACAAAGATCTACAAGTGGATGACGTATACTAAAAGTTATACGAAAGTTTTTCCGCCCCTTGTACATACTTATAACCTCACACCACACCGCTATCGGTATGGCTCCTTCGCAAGTTTACCTTCACAAAGAGGATCGCGTTTCGAAATATTTTTACGGCACCCAAGAGGAGACTACCAAACCAAAATTTCAAATAGGTGATAGTGTGGTTTTAAGTGATGATATCCATAAATTTAGAAAAGGGTATTAGGGTAACTGGACACGAGAATTGTTCGTTATTGCTCAGGTTATTAATAGAAACTCTGTAGTATATATAGTTCGCAGTCGGGACGGAGATATAGTAGAGGGAACTTTCTATGAACCTCAACTGCAAAAGGCTGATATACCCAATGAACTTCCAGAGGACGTGTATCTAATCGAACAAGTACTTAAACACCGCAAACAGAAAGGAAAGCTTCAGTATTTTGTTAAGTGGTTCGGTTATCCCTCATCGTATAATTCTTGGGTGCGTAGCGAAGATGTTTTACTTAACCCCTCCCAGTAACGCCAGTATGAAAATGCTTCCTACAAACACGCAAACGAAATTTCAAGTGGAATTACCACACGAGATCAGACTTAAAGGTAAACGGGAAGTTGAACTTGCCGAAATTCATCTTCTGGGAGAATTTAATAACATACTGTAGATTCCGGTCACGATGAGTTTCATATGATACGTGCAGTTGGAGGAGAACTCAACACTATCGACAGCAACAACATCACAGGAAATAAAGTTTTCGAAAAGTCTAAAGAAGGATATTATAAAGTGTACAAGATTCCCCAAGGGAGTTACAAATCACCCTCTGAACTTCTTCAAGCAGTTTTTTATATGAGTTCTGTGATTACTGGAAAAAAAAAAGAACCCAAACAACATCATTTATCTGACAGTCCCAAAAGATTACAACCTGTTGTTTCCCAAGGAGGTCTCGGATTTGGGCCTTCTACTGGTTTTAAATCAGATTGGTGTTAAACTGAAAGGTACAATCACAGGGAAATATCCAGTTGATATAAAGAGGGGTGTAGCCGCATATTTTGTTTATTCTGATTTAATCCAAGAACAGATAGTTGGTGATACATGTGCACCATTGTTACGAGTTGTTCAGTGCAGTACCATGTGTTCCTTCGTTTTTGTCAACCTGATTATTATCCGTAACGAAAACAAACATTTCAGTCAATTAGGATTGAAATTCGTTCTGACAGCGGCGAGTTGTTCCACCTTCGTGGTGGCAAGACAACAGTTAAATTACAGTTCCGTCAAGTGAAGGATGACTGATTGTCTCAAATATTACACAATGCACGCAGGTGGGAATTTGAAGATTTCTTCTTCAAATGTTTACGGGGACAGCGTGGGAACGGATTTCGTAGCATTTACAGAAGTGCCTTCTCCTTTATAAATCCACTTTTAAAACCTGCAGCTCAATTTGTTAGTCGTCAAGCCTTAAAAGCCGGTCAGTATATGATAGCAGATGTATTGGAAGGGGTACCTGTACGACGAGCCGTTATAAACAGAACATCAGAAGCTGGGAAAACCATCGCTGAAAAGGCTCAGAGCCAAAGAGGTCGAGGAAGCAAGAAGAAAAAAACGAATACTAAAAAGCACAAGCGAGATGACATCTTTTGCTGAGGATATGATGTCAGAGTTAGATCTTTTTTTCCCACCCTCGTATCAACATGTATGTGGAAAGAAGTTCTTATGCCACCTAACAACCAATATCCAGTACTGACCGTGGAGGTCCTGTTTTGCATACCAGGCACATCTGAAGAATACTTGGATTTGGGAAAATCATACGTATGCGTTCGTGTGTGCATCACTGACAATGATGGTAAACCTATCGAAGATTCTTCAGTTGTTGTTGTGAATAATTTGTTCCATTCCCTGTTCAGTCAAATTGACATTTTTCTTCAAGATAAACTAGTGAATGTGGCATTAGACACGTATCCTTATAGGGCTTCTATTGAAAACCTACTAAATGATGAAAGATATGCTAAAAACAGTCAATTGACAAATGAATTATTTATTAAAGATGTGTGGCTAATGTTAGTGATATGTTTACCAAAAGTGAATGTGGGATGCGTAGACGACAAGCTCGAATTAACCAATCGAAAAGTGTCGAGATGTTTGGGCGAATATACGCTGACATCATGCATCAATACCAGTAATTGATCAACAACGTTACTGTTCGTGTTCGTATGGTTCGCAGTTCTCCTGAATTTTGTTTACTGACTGCAAATGCTGATTCTAAGGCTAAAGTGCAATTTGAAGAGGCTACACGTTTTGTCCGCAAAGTCAAAATAAATCCAAAGATTCAACTTGCTTACCTGTCTGTGTTAGACAAGTCAAACATGGTGTATCCCATCAATCGTGTTTTATTTTATGTGCAAGTGTCTTATTTTTCGATTCCCAAGGGTATGTCAGATGCCACACGTGACAATCTGTATCTAGGTGAAATACCATCTAGATTAATTATTGTACTGGTCGCTAGTGATGGATTTAATGGCACTTTCAACAGAAATTCATTTAATTTTCATCATTTAGCTTATGCTGTCACTACAAGAATTTTCTTGTAGTGACAGCTGACGATATTCAGTATTCCTCACAACCTTTGACTCCGAACTTCAAAGAAAGGCATTACAGCAGATGTCCCATGTCACTGTTCACATCGCTAGGCAAATGGAACAGAGACTGTGGTAATGACATTTCTTATGAGGAATACGTAAAGGGAAACGTTCTCTATGGATTTGACTTATCGCCAGATCAAAATGCCGTTGCCCCCCATGTCAGCCTGTTAAGAAGAGGAAGTATGCGACTCGAAGTTAATTTGCTCAACCTTTTCCTGAAAACATCACAGTGGTTCTTTAAGCAGAATTTGAGTGTACGTTATCCGTATGGATCGTTCTGTGTTATTGGACTATGAACACTGAACATTTAGTAAGCATACTAGAGTTAGAACCCACCAGAGGAAAAGTGGGTTTAGAAGTTTGTGCTCGTGATGAATTACCACAACATCCGATCAGAAAACAACAGTCGATGTTCGTCGTGAACACAGATCCGATCTGGTTGCCAGGACAACATTGGCAAGCTATCTAAATTAAAGACAAACATGGCGATTTTTTCGATAGCTTCGGTCGTCCACCCGAAAACGATATTGTTAACTTTCTGAATATCAACACTAATAAATGGAATTATAATTCTGTAGTTGTACAAGCTAAGGAATCTGTTGCGTGTGGTTTGCACTGTGTATATTTTTTAATATTGAGATGTCGTGGTCTTTCTCTGCAAAATATTATTAGCAAATGTTATTCTAAGGATTTGTGGTTAAATGATATTGTAGTAACTTATGCTGTTACAGATCATTTACTGAAAATAAAAAATAATTTTTAAAAAATTGTTTTTTTCACTTACCATTTTTTTCACACCAGTTTCATATTCCCACGCAGCTTTCGGGGAGATAAAAATATGAATTTGGTACTCCTTCTTCGAGCTCTCTTGTGGGCAGGGAGTGGAGTGTAAGCATTTTCCTCACTGGGACTGGCTGACGTTGATGTTTGATGGGAATGGTTCTGGGTATTCGGTTTGTTCAGTGAAGGTTCTGGATGTGGCAGTTTATGTTCCTGTTGCTCTCCTTCTGTGTGAGCCAATTGGTTTTTCAAACCTAAATACTTTTGCAGAACATTTAAATATGCCTTTACTTTTTCATCTGCATGTTTATTTCTTATTTTTAAAATGACACTCATTTTATCATCGAGTGTGTACAATTCACGCTCCTCTGGTGATTGGAGTAGCGTAAATTTTTTAAACATATTCATTTTCTAATAAGTAAACCCAATAAAGGAACAATGACGCTGCCTAATAATGGGAACAGTGCTCCACCGTGCTGTAAAACCAGTTTTCTTCTAGTAATGAAGGGAAGCGATTTGTTACTTAAGGCTCTTATAATTTTTTTTCCCTTCGTAGGCGTGACTTCTCGTTATGCTTTAGTGGAATATTTCCACATGAAACATTTTTGTAGATTTCACAGAGTGTGATTTGGCTGGAAGTGCAGTGTTTTAAAGCATCATTTGCTTGTTTAGGAGAGGAATGAGATAAGTACTTGATGAGATATTCATAGCGTTTGAGTCTATCAGCCATTCAGGAATAAACACTGCATTGGGTTCTTCTCCTGGCAAAATCCGTGACCTTAAGCGTAAAATATCAGGTATTTCCTGTCTAAAGTCTAAAACTAAATATGAGTGGGATTCCCCTGTTGCATCTTTATAAATCTGAACTAATACGTTCGTTTGTCCAGGAAATACTTGGGAAGCTAAATGTGAAAACTGTCAAGAGTCACGAGGATTTTTAAAAGCAATAATATAATGGCAATTGAGAGAAATTGTACGAAAATGTGTACCTTTACAGAATAAATTTTGTGTCGGTAGAATGACACTGAGGTTACGGTGATGTGAAAACATCACCGTAACTCATGACCTTTTATGAAAACATCAGCTATTTCCGTGCTGTCCTTACCCTGGTGAACCAAATCATCCATTATGAGTAAATTTCTCACATTAGAATCAAATGCAGGTAACTTCAAACCATTCAAGAATTCTATGTTGGTAAATTTTTTAAATTTATCTCGCTTTTCACTGTAACAGTAAACGATTCGCTCCAGTGGTGGTTTGATTAGTTGATTACAATGTTCTATGAGAGACAACACGAATGTTGTGTTTCCCAACTGAGTAGCTCCCGAAATAATGCATGTAAATGGATGTGTGAACATATCGAAAATGATAACATAATTAGACTGTGATTATTTTTATATAATCAGAGATCATGTAAAAACAAATAGATACTTGTTTTTAATATCAAAAAATCTCCCCATCAAAAATTTAAAAAAAAAAATTTTTTATCACAGTCACCAAGACGAATCATGCCAAGACGAATTTTTTCTTTTTAAATTCTAAGAAAGAAAAAAAGCTATTGTGGAATAATAGTAACAATAACATTGATGTGAAAAGTGTACAAGAGAAGGGCGACACTGCAAATTATAGTGTTAGGAAACAATCATGGATTTTTACCTACCACGTAGAAAATGTTGTTTGGTTTCCTGTCCCATAGATGGCATCTTTTGCTTATGGGGTATGTGAGTGTAAGGAATTATCCTTTAAAATACCCATAGGGAAAAGTACATGTGTCTGTTGACACTGTGCGCTTCGCAAACATGTATCCAAATCTTTTTGTTACGGAGGTTGTTTTGAGTTGACAGCTCCATTTGTCTCTATGGACAGAAAATGGTACAGGAATTTGGGTCTTTTGTGATCTGCTGCTATCAGAGATTCCAGATTAATATCAGTGGCCGTGCGAGAATTTAAAGTAATGCCTTTGCATTTGGTCAGAATCTTACCCCCCCCCGCATTCTGTAGAAATAATATTTCGGACCTGTGGTAACAAACTCAACTATAAAGTCACCGTCGAGTTCGTCGCCTAACTCCCCAAGGTAGCGAGTAATCGCCGGTTTTTCACTGAAAATGACAGAATCAGTATCTGTGTATAAAAGTCGTCTTTGCAAAGGTTCCATGACCTCATATAAATTTATCCTACCATAGGCAGCTACAAATGAGGAAATGACAGCATTCCCTTTCCTATTTTAAGGCCCAGTGCCTTCAGTTGGAGAGTAGGCAACCATCATCTGCTCTTCTGAAACTAACCTGGCATCTTGGATAACTTTACTGTTATCTAAAAAAAGTTCTACTAGATCTTCATAAGAGAAAATCACCTAGGTCTTAGTTATTAACATTCTCATACCAAGCCTCCCCATAGGGGGATTCAAACAAAGGTTAGCAAGTGAATGATTACCAGGATTTTTACTAATGTGTTCACTATTTAACATAACACCTTCCGTTAGCAAAAACTCATCCAGATAAGACTGTCGGTTTTGACCTTCAGGCCATCCAGATGCTTCCTGTTTCAGCTTCGGAAAGATATAAACCTAATGAGCAAAGAAGTTTTCTTCACCTTCAAATTTTTTAGAAAAATGCCACACCTTGTAACATTCTAAAACTTTATAACTGTGAGCACCTGCTAAATCTAATTCTGGAGTGCACCAATAATCTGTGAAAGATTGGTCCATATGAGAGCACAATGGGGCCATTTCGGAAGCACACTTTCCACATGGGGGAGAGGGGGGAAGATTAATTTTTCATTAACTGTGATGGGCAAAACCGGTAAAATGAGATCGGTATGTGCTTCCACTTTTGCATGGCACATACAAAGTATACCCCAGGAGAATAGTCGAAATTATCAAGAATAACTTCAGGATGCCCCATACCTGGTATTTCATTGCCCATGGATAAAGGCTATCGAAGTCCAAATAGTGAATAACTTCCCCTTATACCGAATTTTGTGATACATTTTGTAGGAGTTGGTTCTGCAACCATGCAGTGCACTATGAGGTAAAATGGAATCTGGAATATTAAGAGTAGCAATAAAGTTTTTCAAGGCTGTATTTTCAGAAATTTCTGTATTAAACTGACATTCCCAAATTGAGATCACAATGAATCCTTGGCTACGAAAATAGTTTTCACAATCCTTTGTTTGCTCAAAAATTGTGATTATGTTTGTATTTTGTATATAGTTGGTAAGTATTTGCACTATAGCAATCCTGACATCCATGGTAAAAGCAACGATAATATTCATATAATAAGCTTCCACATTTCCCATCGACAAAATAAGGTCCGGTGCAGATTTTACCCCAAACAGAACATGCATGTTGTATAGTTATATTGTTCTGTTTTTCTTGACATTTCAGCCAAGCTAAAGACTTTCGACTTTGCACACGTTTGCCCCAATGTAACCCTGAGCAGGAAGTATGGCCAAACTGTTAGGTTTCAAAAAGTTTTAGAGAAATACTCTCAAACATACTCCTGATATTGTAATGTCATGGAGTAAAGGATCAATCTGGGTGAGCTGTATGAAGAGAGTGTGAAAAGTGTTGCAACTGTCACGCAAAACACGCATGTCATCTTTCGTATAAGCTAAATATTCCACATTCAGACAGTATTCAGTGTCTAGCCAATTTTGGTACCAAGTCTCAAACTCTGTATGAATTTCTTTCTTTATAAATTCCAGCTGGAAATATGATTTTTTGGAGATGACTCCATGATAATCCCGAGAATTGGATGTGCAAAACTTATGAGGAAAGAAACCTTTATGAACTTCTGGGATATCGAACATGGCTGGCAGTTTCCTAAGAGTGGCACTAATGTAGGAAAAACTATCAAGAAATATGATGTTTAAAGGCTCATAATAGATAGCCAGTATCTTCGATCCATCAAACACAGGATTGGAAATTTTTCGAAAAAAGATATTCCAAAATAAAATACCCATCAAAACCATGAAAATTCTGTTCAATTACACGAATATTTTCATATTTTGGTTTGACAGTCTGAAGGATCTTATCATCTCGATCCCATTTCATGATATTCTTGACAGAAAACAGCTCATCTAGGAATTGACCCACACAGTTTTTATGCCAGAATTCACATTCGTGACTACTAAAATCAGCTGTACATAAAACAGGAACATGACAATGATTTTAGCAATAGTTTCTGTGTCAAAAAATCATAGAAATTAGCTTATTTGAGACCTCCAATTTTTGCACAAAACACATCTGCATTGAGTGTTCTAATTTGCAGTGGCGACAGTAGTTTTGAGGTGGACAGACGTGGCTTTTATCTGTAGAGAAAGTAGTCAAACACTGCCGACAACAATGGAATTTTCAACAAATATTATTTTGTATGTGCAAATTCAGACATCCGTTGCTGTAGAAAAATCTATTGCATGACTCACACAAAAGAAGATTCTGCAATCTATGATGATGGGCATTTGTGTGGCAGCAGGTGCACACATTTTTACATCTATTCATTTGTAATTTGATAGAGCCTTTGAATGTTTTTAAGCAAATGGGGCAATAATCGACACCCCCAAATAGAGCTAGCACACTATGTACAAACTCATAATGAGAGCTGCGTTATAAAATATAGATCTGTTTACCTGCATTTGGCCCCTGAAACACCACAGAAAAATCAGCATCTGCCGAAAAAATTACGATTTGGTATTCCAGAGTGAAATGCTTTTGAAAGAGACCTGCTTTGGGAATACTGCAATAAACGAGTGGAACACCTGCAATTTTGTGGAGAGTTAAAGCCCTCTTTGTTTGTAACTTTTTACAATCTAACCGCACTTGTTTCATGTTTGGGCATCAGCAGTGTGTGCAGAAACACCCAGAACAAGTGCTCAGGCCATGCAAAGATTGTCTTTGTTGGTAATTTCCACAATAGGTTTTTTAATTTCACAAATTCATCCACGCTAAGCAGCATTCTTCTTTTTACATTGGTTCTTCTACCACCATTCTTACAGATGTTAATCAGTAGGACATCGATAACAGGATCATTTGCCAAACGAAACTCATGTTTCGATTGGGTGACAGCATAAAATGCATATGGATAGTTAGTTCAGTGAGCAACATGAAGGGTAAGTTAATATTTCTTTCTAAACTGGATGCACTAATGCCCAACCAAACGTGAGAAAAAGTCCCTGAAATCGATAAACGCTGAATGATCTCATTAAGCATATCTTGAAACATTTAAAAAAAAGACACTCTGGTGAAAATAGTTCAAGATCACAAAATCGAATTTGATACTCCAATTAACGAGTTCGATACTCGATAGAATTACGTGATTGGGCAAATGAAACAGTATAAAAATCCTTGGAGAGTGAGGGGTCAATAGTAGAAGTAGTGACTTTAGTTTCACATCCAGAAACTGAATGTCAATTATATAAATTTTTTTGGGGGGGAGGGTCGCAACTTCCTCCAGCCTCACCAGCGATTGTTATATGAGGATTAATACCACGTCCTCTGTTTTGTTCATATTCTCCAGCATTTTCTTCTGTCAAATCAACCTCTACAAAAATGGGGTGATGATTAAAAATATTCCCATCACCATCAACAAAACGAATAACGGATGATCGCTATTAAAAAAATTACTTTTTAGATTTCAGAAATATCGTTTAGATATATTAAAAAAATCATAATCATCATAATGTGATTTTGCAATTTCGATACTACATCATGATGTTTTTACTAAAAATATTTTATTAAACATCAGCCCACAAAATTTTCCCCAAAAATCCTAACAAGCAAAAAATAAATAAATAAATAAATAAATGCAAACATGAAACAGTTTAAAATATTTTCAGGAAATGTTACTTATCATAATGCATTTTGCAATTTCGACACTACACGATGGTTTCACTAACACAATATTATTAAAATAGCCACACTCAATATCTTTTTCCAACCAATATATATTATATATATTGGTTGGGATAATGACTTATAATGACTTATGGTGTTTCACTTAACACAAAACAGATTGAAAATCGTGAACATGATTTTTAATTTTCCATTGAAAACACCACCTTATAACTTTATAGACAAAACTTGCTAATGCAGTCACTAAAAATTCAACTAATGCTAAATTTTCCAATGGCATTGCTATAAAAATGACATAAATTTAACTTTCCTTTTCTCCAGAAAAACTCATTTTGGAGATACAAACTTCTGAATGCATACAAATATTACAAATACTAGAAAGACAAATGGAAGCAGCTAGCCCATTAGTCTATTTATAAAAAATCAGAACCAATGGAAAACCAATAACGACAACATGTGACGTTGAATAATTTAGTTCTCATCGATCACAACAGGTCAAATTGCAAACCTTTGCTACCCAACAGTAGTGTAATCAATTCCTGTATCACCATGAAACAATTAGTCACAACAGAAAGCATCAGTAATACACAACCCTGGGAAAATTTACCTTTGAAGAAACCGTGATATGTCTATGAAAGGAAATTATTCGAATAACTTAGTTCTCATCATCACGTGAGGGCATTGCAAACCTTTGCTACCCAACAGTACGGTAAGCATTTAGTCACATCAGAAAGTATGAGCAATACACAACCCTGGGAAAAAATTTACCTTTGAAGAATGCATGATACATCTATGAAAGGAAGTGATTCGAATAACTTAATTCTCATCGATCACATGAGAGTCAATTACAAACTTTTTCTGCCCAACACTAGTGTAATCATTTAGTCACATCAGTAAGCATGAGTAATACACAACCCTGAGAAAAAATTTACCTTTGAAGAAACCGTGATACATCTATGAAAAGAAATGATTATTTATTCTACAATGTTTACCTAATGTTTCCAATCTCTGAACGATGACTGATCGGATATGAGTCACTCGGTTATCTACAAAAATGTCTAATGAAAATTAAGAGTGTGGGAAATAATTCACACACAATTTATTTATTTATTTTACTCAGTTATGTAGTTCACTGAATTTTAAAAGTAAAATAAATAATAACCAATCATTTGAAAAAAAAATCCACATTGAGAGTTGGGAAATTACCGATCGCTGGCAGATATATTAGTCACCAAAAGACAGGTGCTATGAATATAATCAGGGTGTTCGGGATAAATTTGACATATTTATAATTAATTATATTTTTCCGTAAGTTACATGTATTAACACACACTTCTCTTCATTTAAAAGTTTGGACCCTTCTTCATTCATATACAAGATGTCAGAAAGGATGGATAGCTGGAACCCACCTGAATCATGGAAGAGAATAACTTGTATCATGATGATTCGTGCCCGCCATCAAAATAAGGATATTACGACTGCTGCCCAATGCTCCCTGAATACAGTAAAAACAATCAGGAATGAACTAGAGACTTGCAATGGTGACTACGAGGATGTAGCAAGAAGAAATATCCCTAGCAGACGATCTGATTGCGTTCGTACAGCAGAATTCCTCACAAATCTGCAGGAACAGGTGTTGAAGAACCCTGGCATTGGAATTCGGGCTTTGTTCGTGGAGTTGCTAACTGTAGTCAAGCCCTGGATAACAAGGGTAGCCAATGGTAGGCCGTATGTATGGCAGCAGGATTCGGCCCCTTGCCACACCTCTGGGAAAAGTCAAAAATGGTTGTCTGAAAATTTCTACGACTTCACCAGTCCAAATGTTTGGCCTCCAAACTCCCCAGACCTTAACCCCATGGATTATTTTGTATGGGGCGCAGTTGAAAAAGACACCAATCGCACTTCCAGTAATACAAAAGCCCAGTTAATGGATAAAATTAAAACAGTTTTTGCGGCCCTTCCCAGGGAGACTGTAGCATCAGCTTGTTCGAGGTTCCGAAGCAGAAATGAAGCTGTGATCGATGCTAATGGTGGTTATTTTGAGTAAATCTTGTTGATAGTATTGTAATTAACTCTGCCTGTAATGTTTTTTTGTCAATTCATTAAATTTAATAGATACAAAGAAGATTTTCTTTTTCCTTACAAAACTGTCAAATTTATCCCGAACACCCTGTATGTTAACCCCAGTAACCTATAACGAAAAATTCAACTGGATTTTCAGATTTGTGTTTTTGTTCTGTGCTGTGAATACATGTTAAAAATCAACACTTTGGAATATTCAGAAAACCTAGATAGTACCAAGATCTTCCCATTCTGGAAAGAAATGTAAGTTAATTTTTTATTTTAACTTAAACATAACAATTGATATTTGTAATTTCAATAATCACTGCTCGTATGTTTTGGTAAGGATGATTCTAATACTGAAGATTTTTTTCATAAGAACAATCATAGGGTACATAGTAGAGTATCAACATGTATACATTAGTGACTTTTCATGTCTAATGTGTATGTATGTTTGAGGGACACTAGCATATAATTACATTATTCAGAAAAGCTCGAAACACTGCGGCCACTAGACTCTACTCTACTCTAAGAATGCCCACCCTTTAACAGGAAAGAAATACCCCAAAACGCATTGGAAAATTAGTACAGCCATCTATAGACAACCAAACACAAAATATGACAACACTGACGGATGTGTATCACCCTGAGAAAATTCCAAGATATCTTATCTCAAAAACATAGCCCACAATTCCATAGGCAAACCAAAACACCATGTGATATCAGAGAGAGAGACATGTTCCTCAGAAATTTCCAAACACATAACGTCACGATTTTTACTCTAAATAACACCCACAATCCATTAAGCGAACCGAACGTACCACGTGATGTCCCTGACAGATGTGGATCCCAGCAAAATTCCAAACATTCCAAACTCTATAATAACACACATACACATCATGATTCCTTATCTTATCTTGATCTTTTAGAAGTATCCCACTAATCACGATATGATTCCTTATCCACTAATATATCTTCCTTTCCATTCAAAATAATAACTGCACTTATTTACAACTATAAAATGATGTCACTTCTCTACATCTGAAAACAACACACACCTACAACACGATTCCTTATCTTTTCTTGATTTTGTCAGAAGTGCCCCACCAATCACAATGCAAATCCTTATCTCTATCATCACCCATAATTCCATACGCAAACCGAAATGCAAGAACTCACGTCACTGACACATATTTCCCCAGAGAAAGTCTGAACATTCCAAACACATGATGTCACACACAATGATGTCATCTTCTTATCAAGATTCCTTATCTTATCTTGATCTTGATTTTGTCAGAAATGACCACCATACTACTTAGAACAATGAGTGGTGCAGTCAAAAAAATTAATTTTGTCTGTGTGGAGTCAGCCAACAGCTAAGAATATACATCGGAGTAGAACATAGGATCCAACACTGTCTCTTCCTCTTCACTTTTTAAACATCTATCATAAATTCCATTTTTCTTGAACAATGTCATCTGCTTCTGCTACAATGATACAATTTTGCATTCATTAATGTAATTCTTCCACATTTATACTTTATTTTACTTACAACTCAATATAAATATAAATTCCCATGTATAAGACAAGTCTTTTAGATAGAATTTTTATCAAACTGCTTATAGAAAGGCATCAGACATAAGAAGGAATTCTAGGAGCAAAAGATATTTTCTTGACTATAGACAGAAAATGAGACAAGAAAAGGTGTCAGACTATTGTCTACTGAAGCACAGGGAATTTTTAAAGGTGTATAGTTCCAAAACTAAATATGCTATGTGGAGGTTAGTTGGTTTAATTATATGCATAGGATTATTAGCTGTTCAGGCTGAAAATATCTCTTCAGAAAAGGGCAACTCATTTTGGAGGCTGAGAAGAGAATCTGGATGTGGTATGATGTGAAATTAGAATGTACCTAGTTTAGTCGGTATCAACGATGCCCTTTGCTTAGAAAGACTAGTTCGAATCTCGTCTAGGACGGAAAGAATCTATCGAAGACAGAAAGAACCTTTCGTTCCACAATCGGATATTAGCCAGAGATCCGTATTATTAAAATTAAAGAAAGTAATGAGGGCTTATTTTTTACAACAACATTTTTCTTGAGATGTTGTAACATCACACAGAGCTTAGATAATCTGTGTTTAAAGATTGGTTATGAAATATCTTGAAACTTGGAATGCTTGAACACTAGGAGGTGTTTACAAATGAAAAGGAAGAAATGAAGTGTATTACCACAAAATGTGTTGAGAATTTTGAGCTCATATGCATTATTTAAAAAGAAGAGCATTTGCTAAAAAGAAAGTTCTGCGTGCTGTGGAAATAATGGTTGGAAAAATCTGAAAATAGGAAGTTATGACATATATCCCATTTTTATGTTTGTAGCTGTTTCTAATGTGGCACACAAACAAAAAGCACTGAACATATGCTATGGAGTAAACTGGTTTATTAACAAAGAAATATATGTTTACACATGATGGTGCATATATCCACAAATATGGGTGGAATCTTGAATTGAAAAAAACATTAACAATGGTAGATTACCATTGGTAATGTTTTTTTAACATTAACAACGTCTGCTTGAAATCGGTTTTTCGAGAGAGGTTTCCTAGCTCATGCGAAGGTATTGTGTCATTTTTTGTCACACCTGCTGAACATATTGTGTAAATTTTTCCCTATTTCATAAAGGTTTGCAGGAGAGTGATGATGGAGTACCATTCCTTCAATATAACCCAAATGAAGACATTAAGTAATGTGAGATAAGGAGATCGTGAAGGGTATGGGAATTCTGTGAACCTCAAAATGAGCCTCACTGGGAAGAGTTTTCATATATAGGCTCTAGAACCATGTGATATGTGACAGTTGCACCGTCCTGTTGGAATATCTGCATGGAATAGAATGTTTTGCATGACACTTCCTATGTAAAACATGGGTGAAAGGAACCAACACTTTCTTGATGTAGCGTTCCTTATTCAAGGACATTGACCATTATTCCCGCTCAATTCGTTGATCGGAAATAGCACACCAAGCGATGATCTTGCTGTGAAGAGGTTTCTGTTTGGCAATTTCTGGTCGCAGGAAACCAGAAGACATGTAGGTTGGTCTGATTACATGACTGCTTACATGGAGAATCACTTTGTCAGAGAACCATACATTATGGAGGAAGGACAGTACCCTATTCTGGCCGTGCAGCTGACCCAGCTGAATGCTGTACAAAAAGGCAACCAGCAATTTCTCTGTAGTAACGGCCTCTCTATCGCAAGTTTTACTGATGTTCGGTGTTCACCGCGTTTTGTGGACTGTGACATTTGCTTCAGCACACTCCCTTGATTCCCATTTGTATGCCCTTTGGTTTGCCCAGTGGTCTCCCCGAATGTGCCAGAACACTCCCGTTACGTCGGAACCTCTCGATTAAGGCAATGATGACACTTGCTTGGAACTGCTTACAGAAACGGCGAAAAAACTGTCAGTAACATAATGTACGCTTGAACTGTTTGCTCTACCAACTCTATATGAACAAAAAGAAGGCTCAACAATAAATGCCTTTTCTTCTAACGTCAACACCATTGTTACAGCCAAGTGTAATTACGTAGACTCCACACGTGCTATTCTATTAACCTCCTACCTGCTGAGGTGGATGAATTTTCCAGCCCACCATAGCATTCTCCATGGATCAAAACTTCATCAGCATTGTACCTTTCATCATGCCATTACCTCCCTTCACCATTAATCCCTTTACGGCTATTTAAAGCCATTCATGGATTAACTGTTAGTGCCTGACTAACAGTTTGTGTCACCTGTCTTTACACACACTGTTTTACTTGGAATTTTCTTTAGTGTCCTAAAATATTTGACTTTTTTGCCTCTAAAAGGATTTATTGTGTTTCTTCCCAAAAATTGGAACGAATTTCACATGTGCGAAAATAATCAATCTTGAAATGACCATCGATCAGCCTTTGCAATGAATCTATTTAGTAGTAGCAAATTTGCTATATTATAAATTTATTCTTCAAATCACTGCAACGGAACAGTTGCACTGGTTGTTCCAATATAGAAACAACATTTTTCGCGAATTTCCAGATGTTTGCATTGAACATATTATGTCACATATTTATATTTTTAAATAATATTTATTGAAATAAATATGACCTTTTGCTTTTTTTCCAAGCAAAATACCGTTATATGGATTATCACATTTCAGTTCTAGAAACAATTTTTTTTTTGTTTTATGAACGACAAACAATGTTATATTGCATAACTCGGTTTCCGATTGTGAATCTTTTTAGTATCGAAAATTTATATCCAATGATATTTTAGCAGGGATTCTTCGCCTTTTCTTTCTTTTTTCTTTTTTTTTTTTGTAGGATGCACATTTCTATAATATCCAGTGTGTAACCACTGTAGATATGTTGAAAATATAATATGAAGGCTATCATATATAGAATAATTCAAAATAATTCAAAATTCATGCTCATTTTGAAGATTTGCTAATGCTTACCCCCCACCCTTATCCTCTCCTGGAATTCAATTACATAACCACTCTAAATTTCTACAGGTTCAAAAACGTTTCCAGCCAGTATTCAAAATCTATTACTTCATTTTACCGTTTTGACAAAAGAAATAAGACAATAATATTGTTGTACCATGAAGCTTCTAATTCTGTACTATTTCTTCTATTTCTTTGCAATCTAAAACCAGCTGTTCTACTGTCTGCTGAAATGATTTGAAATTTTAGAAATACTATGCTATATTTTCACCACATAAAATTGTTTCTATGCATACTACACAAAAAAAAGTTTAGTAGTATTAATTTAGTTTCTTTTTCTTAAAAATAATCTAAATATATTTACTTCTACTTATGCTTCTGGTTGCTATTTCTGAAGTAATCTACGTCTTAGAAATACTTGTAGTAATCCTCTTAGCTGGAGGGAAAGATAAAAGCTTAGATTACTTTCAGTGCTATTGAATAAGAAAATTGAGAACGCTTAGCTAAAAGGGACACTAAAGTGCCTCAAGCTTTAGTGCAAGATATATCAAGAATGTCCTGTTTCGTTTTCAATTGTTGATTAGTAGACATCCTAACATAGAAAAAAATGCAGACATTTCTTTTACAGGCTGATACAGTACTTATGCTGAAATAAGTTCTTAATTTCTAATGATCAGTTTCATTTTTATTATCGAAAAAATATACATTATTTCATATAATTATCTTGAAAAAGAGGACTTGAAATATTTTTAAAGAAAAGGAGCATATACTTCACATAATCTTATTTTTTGGGAAGGGAAGGAAGGTTATATTGAAGGTTATATTCAATTTGCAGATATTTCAGAAAATTAATTTTATAAATCGTTCGCAAGACAACTGTTATGAACGTAAATCACTTGGGGAACATGCCCATTCATTTTAGTGTAAATAGTAGCAAAGGTTTAGCTACTTCAATAATGCCACATATCTAAACTAGAAGAAAATATCGTTATATCTGCTGATGTTAGAACTCTTACATAAATAATTTTTCTGGCATGAATTCTCTATCAGCTATAATGTAATCAATCTACAGATTTTTGCCCTCTTGTATTTTACCATCTTATGCACAATGATTTCTTCTTTGTACTACAAGAAAAAAAATCAGATAACACAAGAAAAATATGGGGTATTTTCTTTTTCACTGGGTGAATTTACAATGTTCTCTCTTTGTGTTTTGAAAAGAAAGTACAAATGATTTTTTCTTACTATTTTTGCCATTATAACATCTGATACAATTACAAGAGTGGCATTTTACTGTTTTCCTCCCATACGAGAAAAAGAAATATGACAATAATATTGTTGATTCTGTCGAACTTTTGTAGTGGAAATTTTTAATACAAAACTTTGTAATTTATATATATAAAAGGAAATTAAACGACTTTATACCGAGAATGACAAATTTATTTGTAAGATACAACTAGTTTCGTTGAAATACAACTTCTTCAGGTATCATTGGTAAAGAGTAAAATAAAAATAACAGAGACATTAAAAAATACATTAACAGAACTAGTATAAAACAAGTACATTTAAAAGGAATGCGTGCTAGAGTTCCAACTGAAGTTGATTACGTGCGTGAGCTGGTATTAGTGCGCCAGTATTGGACAGTGGCAATGTGCGCATCAGAAATATTATAGCTAAGGCTGTTATTAATATGAGATGAATCAAGTGATATTTCTTTAGATTCAATTATTCTTCTTTCCCGTTCATCATAGCACACATGGATATTACAGGTTTTTTGCCAATCAACGATGTGTTGGCGGCCATCATCTGCATTGACAGAGAAGAGAACGTGGCTAGAGATGATGGCCGCCAACACATCGTTGATTGGCAAAAAACCTGTAATATCCATGTGTGCTATGATGAACTGGAAAGAAGAATAATTGAATCTAAAGAAATATCACTTGATTCATCTCATATTAATAACAGCCTTAGCTATAATATTTCTGATGAGCACATTGCCACTGTCCAATACTGGCGCACTAATACCAGCTCACGCACGTAATCAACTTCAGTTGGAACTCTAGCACGCATTCCTTTTAAATGTACTTGTTTTATACTAGTTCTGTTAATGTATTTTTTCATGTATCTGTTATTTTTATTTTACTCTTTACCAATGATACCTGAAGAAGTTGTATTTCAACGAAACTAGTTGTATCTTAAAAATAAATTTGTCATTCTCGGTATAAAGTCATTTAATTTCCTTTTTTATATACAGTTCTACCGAGTAAATAATGAACATTAATATATATATATATATATATATATATATATATATATATATAGTTTTATGAAGAATTAAATGAATAGAACCGAGATTTAAGTAAAAAGGTTTTAATATAAACACACTACTAGTTTCGGCCTGTAACAGCCTTCTTCAGGTGACATTATAAAAGAAAAAACACTAAACATTGAGGGTTAAAAGACTATGAACAACACAGACAGTCTTTATACATAATTAGCATGAAAACGTTGTAGTTGTATTTGAAGCTGTTCTTTCGTTTGTTGCATTGTTGGGAGAGTGCGTGTTTGCTGCATCACGTGAACGCCAGTACATTATTATAGCTGAATGACTATCTGGGAGGTTGTAGCTTAAGTTGTTATTTAGATGAACAGGATTGAAGATGATTTCTCTAGATTCCAATTTTTCTCTCTATTTCGTCACTGCAACGGAAGATGTTAGTAGATTTTCCCCAGCAGACTTTGTGACTTTGGTTATCATCATTAGGATTAGCCGAGAAAAGGATATGACTTGATAATGCACTCGCTCGCTGTCTCTTGTAAGTAATGTCTCTCATGTGTTCTTCCATACGCATTTCGACAGATTTGTCTGTCTGCCCGAAATAAGGAAAATCGCAGTCACATAATATTTTATATACACCAGGGTATTTGAGTTGATGATGACAAGGTTTTGGGTGGCTAATTAAGGAACTGATCTTTGGAAGCGGAGTGAACAAGGTTCTGATATTGTATTTTCTTAGAACGTTTGCTAATTTATGTGAAACAGTACTTATGTAAGGAATAGATATATTGCCTTTGAATCTATTTGTTTCTTCTGAGTGATGTCTAGGAGGATTAAGAAGGAATTTGTCAATGATTTTCTTGGAATATCCATTAACTTCGAAAGAAGTTTTCAGATGGTTTATTTCTGTAAGCAGTACATTTAGGTCATCAAGAAGAGAACGGGCTCTATGTCCCAAGGTGGAAATTATTCCAAGCTTATGAGGAGGGAAATGATGAGACTGACTGTGCAGATATCTGTTGGTATGTGTGGGCTTTCTATATATCGATATTTTTAGTTTACCAGAAGAGCGAGTCAGTTTGACATCAAGAAAAGGCAAGAAATTATCCGTTTCAAGCTCAGCAGTAAACGTAATACTTTGATGTCGGCTATTGAGATGTTCGAGGAAAACCATAAGGGATTCATATCGATGGCTCCAAACAATGAAGACATCATCCACATAACGTTTACAAACTTTAGGTGTTAAAATAAAGTTCTCTTCTTGATGACCCAAATGAACTGCTTACAGAAATAAACCATCTGAAAACTTCTTTCGAAGTTAATGGATATTCCAAGAAAATCATTGACAAATTCCTTCTTAATCCTCCTAGACATCACTCAGAAGAAACAAATAGATTCAAAGGCAATATATCTATTCCTTACATAAGTACTGTTTCACACAAATTAGCAAACGTTCTAAGAAAATACAATATCAGAACCTTTTTCACTCCACTCCACTTCCAAAGATCAGTTCCTTAATTAGCCACCCAAAACCTTGTCATCATCAACTCAAATACCCTGGTGTATATAAAATATTATGTGACTGCGATTTTCCTTATTTCGGGCAGACAGAGAAATCTGTCGAAATGCGTATGGAAGAACACATGAGAGACATTACTTACAAGAGACAGCGAGCGAGTGCATTATCAAGTCATATTCCTTTTCTCGGCTAATCCTAATGATGATAACCAAAGTCACAAAGTCTGCTGGTAAAAAGCTACTAACTTCTTCCGTTGCAGTGACGAAATAGAGAGAAAAATTGTGGAATCTAGAGAAATCATCTTCAATCCTTGTTCATCTAAATAACAACTTAAGCTTGTACTGGCGTTCACGTGATGCAGCAAACACGCACTCTCCCGACAATGCAACAAACGAAAGAACAGCTTCAAATACAACTACAACGTTTTCATGATAATTATGTATAAAGACTGTCTATGAAAATCTCCTACACAAGAAATTTGGAACTTATATCACATCAATGTTTCGTCTAGTGTTGGCAAGGGGAAAATGTTAACGTTGTTATTTATAGATTTTTATTTTTTATTTTATTATATTGTTTATATTTTCCATTTTTTGGTGAAATGATTTACTTGAAAAATGAAATGGAAACATTACAGTCAGGCATCTCTCTATCAATATTTGTAGTCCTGAAATCTCTCTCTCTCTCTCTCTCTCTCTCTCTCTCAGGAATGTATAGTGATCTACATTTCTGACGGATTGTCATCAGAAATTCATAAATTTTGTTGAGGACTGGGCTAGGATGTGTTGCCTGATCATATTCCTCATTATTCTGAAAATGCAAATACTTCATGATGAGACTGAATTGTTTTTCAATCATAACATCACGAAACATTGGCTTGTTCTGAATCCAGTCTGTACACCAATACATTTCGACAGCGGGCGTTTTCGCGATGCCTTGCACAATCAACAGTGCAATAAATGTAAGGAGCATATTTTGATATCCATTTGGCTCAAAAGGTTACTGTGAGAATACGGACTGTATTCAACTTGCTGATGTTGTTGGCAAGCATAAAGGTTATTCTGTTCCACTATGAAGGTAAGAATATCATCGTCTAAAAATTGATGGAAAGAACCTAAAATGTTGCTGGAGTTAAAATTTTCAGTAATTCCAGACTTCCCTATGAATGGAAACCGTGGACAAGCTGGTGTACGTTCATTGGCGATCACCCATGCACGAGGATATATCTAAACTACAGGCAGAGTCGCTATCTTCAGAGCTAGAAAGATTTCTTTCCTCATCGTAGAACAAGAGCTGCTCGAAAGGCGATGGCTCCAACTTTTCTTCATCTCACGAACTTTTCTTTTCTTACCTGAATGTTAATGCTACTGCTGATGCTCTTGCCATCTCACAAATGAATTGTGTATTGGGTATACTTTCTAATATTCCTTTCTGGCAGTAATAAGCTGTAAGCTAACGGAGATTACTGACCCACCCCACTGGGAACCAGATCAAAAGAATATGTCCAGCAGGCAGTACACTGAGTGCCTCGCGCAATAACTGAATATTTTACAGGCAGAAATTCCTTGTTTTGCTTTTCCATCTTTCTGATTGATTAGCCAACGTTCAAAATATATTATTCTGATATTGCATTTGTAGGATGACGGTGTTTTTAAATATTAATTTCCCCTATTACCCAATATCACTTAACTTCCTGATTTATAATAATGAGGAAATAATATATATATTTTCTTATTTATAATTTGCTATTTTATAATAATCAAAACCTAGTTTCTGTGTCGAAAAATCAAACGTCATATGGAACAATTACTATGGAAAAATAATGAATTAAATAAAAACTGTACCTATATTTCGTAACAGTTTTTGGGTATGGGTAGTGTTGCAGCAGGATGGAGTGTGTGTAAAACTATCAAAGACGAAATAAAGTTCAATTCTATTGTGAAAATGTGAAATTTCACATTTGATGAATGCACATATACATATTTTGTATCAGAGAATATATGCAAGTATCGCTTACTTTAAAATTGGAGCAAAATATACAAACTACCAAAAAAAATATACATACATTTAAATAAAAACTGTTTATTTCATTTTGTAAAGACTGATTATACAGTGAAACCAACAAGGTGAAAGTGCAAAAAACAGTAGATTACTCTATTTTGAAAAAATCTTAGTAATATGATTAAAGAAGTGCATATTATTCTCTATAAAGCAAAGTCGTCGAAGAATAATTCACAAATTTCTTTCAGGAAATCTGTGATTTATTCTTCGAAATATGATTTTCAATAAAGATAACATAATCAAGAACTTCCGCAGCCGGTTTTTTTTAAAAATAATATTTCAAATAATTATCGTGAATTTATTTTTTCGAGAACAAATAAAATGTTAATTGTTTCAAAGAAAATTAGCACATAAACATTAAACATTGGTTCTCCCAAGTAATGCAATATTTAAGTGAAGGAAGTATAGAAGGATTTATATTTTGTCGTAGAATTATAAACTGTACAACAAAAAGAGAAAAAAAAAATTCTGTATTTTTGGTCGCTCTAATATAACCAAGAGTCCAGTTGCCCAGCATAAAACAAGGAACTGCGTTCCTTCTTATCATAGAGCAAGGGGTCCCCAAACTTCTTTGACCGTCGACTCCTTCAAGAGTTTCTTAACTTTTTTATCGACCTCTATTTTACTATTAGGATAAGCAGAAAAGATATAATAGGACAAGCAGAAAAGACGCTTATGCGAATTTTTAGATTGTTTATTTTATAGTTACAGTGTTTCTTGTATGTGTAATATAGTATATATTATTATATTGGCTTAGCATCAAAGGGATACGTTTTTGTTTTCGACGTCCTTCTTAACATTACATATTTGATAGGAGAGATAAATAATATATAAACTATAAAATTTAATTTAGATAACAAAATAACAATAATACAATCTTCCTATAGGTATATATAGGATGTACAAAACTACCAGCCCTGCTCAACTCTTCAACATAGAGAAGTTTAGTTCGAGAATGAATAACGATTGAATTATAATATGTATGTTGACGAATTTTAGAACATCAACGCTCACTTTTATATCGATGCCCAAAAATGAGAACTGGGATCGAATACGTATAAGTGTAAGTAAATAACCAACCATGCACGTGCTGCGATCTCTCTCCTCCCGCGCCGAAGAGCGGGAAACACCGACATCCGTTTATTGGTAAATACGTCATTTTGGCCTACATGATTGGCTTCCGTTACTATTTTCATGACCTTGCTCCATCTTACAGGTTTTATTCATGTCACTGTTCCCAGGATTCACTCTTAATTGCGTTGTCGTTCAGCATGTCGTTCAGTAATCCAAGTTAACCGAATTAAATATTACCTGTACAATGATGTCTTATATTTTTCAGCCCGAATCGACCCCTAACAATGTTATATCGACCCCTGGGGGACGAAATCGACCACTTTGGCGACCACTGTAATAGAGAATTGAGACTCAGCTTCGCAAGATAATCTGTTTAAGTGTTCTCTACAGCGTGAAGGATTATCGCACATTCTAAAGCAGTGCTTCCCAAACTTCTGCATGTCAGGACCCCCTTTGGAAAAATTAAAATATTATACGGCCGCCTCGAAAAAAAATCGTAATATATGATTAAACATTAAACATTAAACTTTTATACAATAGTAATACAGTAAATATTATTATAATATTTATTGTATTTATATTCAATACAAAACATACACAGCGAATATTGCAAAAATCAAATGCAAATATTACATTTTTAGCATCTTACATACACATTTGACATGTCACATTATCTCATATTTTTATATAGATAGATATATTGTTATTGTACATTTGCGGTAGAAGCACATGAAACGTAAAACGATTAGTAATAAAGAAAGAATTAAAAACATAAAAGAAGTTTAATAACAATTTAATTTGATGGATATATTTCAATACTGCTACACCAATATCAGGTGAAACCGCAATTCTTAGGATTCTGCTTTGAAATGAAACTTATATGAATAAGCATACACTGCATTTACTAATATTCATTAAGCGCTGAAATACGCAGCAAGCAAAATTTGTGAACTCGCAGCAATGTGTGATAATTTTCCATTAAAATATAAAAAATAACAAAAAATAAATAATAAATAATAAAAATTAAATACGTTTCTTTTAAGATAAAAATAATCTATTTAGCCTTAAAAGATTTTAAATTTGTTTTTATTATTTCATTGCCCCCCCTCAACAAAACCTGCGGCCCACAGTTTGGGAAGCTCAGTTCTAAAGGACAGAGCAGCCAAGTTGCAATTCTAATCCATGTTCTTTCAAGAGGTGTATTGAATCGTATCCAGATTTAGCTGGACGTATATATACGTCTTTGCCGGTTGGAGGGTTGCTTTGCCGGTTGGCTTAAATACGCACAAATAGCTTCATTTCATATCGACTGTGTGTGAAAAACACGAAAATAACGCACCTGTGCACTTTTGCAAAAAATGCATTTTTCATGCTTTTTTTTCAAAAACAGCTTGATTTTACGATCACAGCACAGGGCGGCTGATACTTGCTGGGAAATGCCTATGACGATACCAAACTTTTTCTGTAGACATATGGCAGTGCTACCTATCAAATTGTACTAATAAGAACTTGATCGGGTGATATGCAAACTAATAAAAAATTCAACATTAGTTCGATTTCATGCGCCCGCTAACGGCACACCGTATAATGTCGAAACACCGTATAATGCACTATACTATGTATTGCTATGTTCTTTAACAACCTCTGCATTACATTATGTGCATATAACGAAATATACTTAAATACATGCATATAGCTTCAATTCATAGCATTTGTGTGTGAAAAACACAAAAATAACGCTCATGTGCAAAAAATGCATTTTTTCTTGTTTTCTCTTCAAAAACAGCTTGATTTTACCATTACAGCACACGACGGCTATTACTCACTGGGAAAAGCTTATAACGATAGGAAGCTTTTTCTGGAGGCATATTACAGTGGTACCTATCAAACTGTGCTAATAAAAACTTGATCGGGTGATATGTAAATTATTAAAAAATTTAACATTAGTTCGATTTCAGCGCCCTCTTACGACATAATGTCGAAACACCGTATAATGCACTATACTATGTATTGCTGTGTTCTTTAACACGTTCATTGCCAAGCTGAAAATTGAAATTTCGTGTGGTGGCCAAATTTTTTTATTTTTTTATTTAGTTTTTACTGTGCTCAAAATAAGTTAAATATATTATTTATATGCTTTTGTTATTATGTACATAGGATTTATGTACTCTAAATATCTATTACGCGTACTTATTTGACCGTAATAAATATCTATTACGGTCGAATAAGTTATATATTTTACAAATAAAAAACATTTAAATATAATAATTATAACTTTAATTATCAGCCTTTTATAATCACATAGAATTTTTAAAAATAACGTATAAATAGAAAAAATAATTATCAAAAATCAACATTTATAGGGAACTTACTAAAAAAAAACAAAAACAATACTCAAAATAAATAAAAACCAAACTTCAAGCACGCTAAATCATCGAATAACTAAACAAAATCATCGAGTCGTCGCCTTGTCCGAACGCCGCCACTGTGCGCACAGGCTAACATAAACAATAGACTATGGCTGGCGGCCATCCCCACTCCACGAAAGTCGATCCCTTCCCTAGTGGCCAATATAAATACTAGGTGCCGTTTCGCTGTGGCCACTATACTATTCCGCTCAGAAACTTGATAGCGACGTCCACGCGATAACGCGTGATCGGCCAAAGGGTGAGACCTCGCATCACGCGATATCGCGTGCTTGACAATGACCGTGTTTGCAACCTCTGCGTTAAATGAACGTGTTAAAAACCTCTGCGTCTACGTGCCACATAAATGAAATATACTTAAATTCATGCATATAGCTTCGATTGACAACGTTTGTGTGTGAAAAACACAAAATAACGCTCCTGTGCGCTTTTGCAAAAAATGCATTTTTTCGTGTTTTCTCTTCAAAAACAGCTTGATTTTACGATTAGCCTCCTACTAGCCAAGGTGGATGAAATAGCAAGACTACCCAAGACTTTTTCATGGATCAAAACTTCATCAGCATTCTATCTTTTATCAAGTATTTATCCTTCACTGCTGTTAATCTCTTAACGGCGATTTGAAAGCCATTAGCAGATTAACTTTGGTCGAGCGAGTTTTGTGTCACTTGTCTTTACATGTAGTCTGTTACTTCGAATTTTCTTCACTGTACTGGGATATTTGTTCGTTTTTTTTTTTTTTTTTTTTGCTGAACAATTTATTTCTTGTGTCTCTTTCCAAAAATAGAAGTTTCACATCTGCCAAAATAAATAATCAATTCTGAAATGATCATAGATCAGCCTTTGCAATGAATATACTTCTGTAATAGTTAATTTCCTCCACTTACTGACAATATAGATTCTTCTTCGCGAATTTTCAAATGTTTGTTTGTTTACGTTTAAAATATTTTGTCAAATATTTATATTTTTAAATAACATTTAGTGAAATAAATATGACATTTTGCTTTCTTTCTTTGCAAAATACCTTCATATGGGTTGTCACATTTCAATTTCAGGAACATTTTTTTTTATGAACAACAAATGATTATAAATTGCATTACTCGGTTTACGATATTGAATCTTTTTTAGTATCAAAAATTTATACCTAATGGTATTTTATCAAAGACTCTTTGCCTTCTTCTTTTGCTGCAAATTGCAACAGAGGTTTTCTTTTTATTGGATACATTACTATAATATCCAGTGCTTAACCACTGTAGATATGTTGAAAATATAATAGGAAGGATATCTTGTATGGAATGATTAAAAATTTATGCTCATTTTTAGGATTTTTTACTGCAATCTCCCCTATCCTGTCCTGGAACTGAGTTGCATAACTACTTTAAATTTCTATAGCTTTAAAAGCTTTAGGCGGTATTCAAAATCTCTTATTTCAGTTTACCGTTTTGACAAAAGAAATAAATCGATAATATTATTGTACATCGAAGCTTCTAATTCTGCATTCTTTCTTTGAATCTGAAATCAGCGTTCTGCTGAAATTATTCTAAGATTTAGAAATACTATGCTGTATTTTCAACATAACATGGTATACATGTAAAACTGTATACCATACAAAGAAATTTCAATTGTGTTATTTCTGTTTCTTTTTTTAAAAAAAAAATCTAAATATTACTACTTCTATTTCTGCTGATTGCTATTTCTGAAATACATCTTAGAAATGCTGGACAATAATCCTCTTACCTAGAGGAAAAGCTAAAAGTCTTAGATTGCTCCTTTGAGAAACACAAGACAGAAAGTTTCCTAGAAGTTGTACTAAATTGCCTCAAGCAAGAATGTCTTGTTTCGGTTTCTGTTGTTCAGATATCCTAACACAGTAAAACTGACATTTCTTTTACAGGCTGATGAAGTATTTATGCCAAAAATGATTTCTTTATTTATAGTGATCAGTTTCACTTTTATTATCGAAAAATTCTAAATTATTTAATAATTATCTTGAAAAAAATTACTGCTATTGCTGCTGCTGCTCTTGCTTGCCATCTCACAAATGAATTGTATATTGGGTATACTTTCTAATATTCCTTTCTGTCCAGTAACAAGTTGTAGACTAACGGAGATTACTACCCCCCCACACACACCACTGAGAACCGGATCAAAAGAACATGCCCAGAAGGCAGCACACTAAAATACCTCATGCAATAACTGAATATTTTACAGGCAGAAATTCCTTGTTCTGTTATTCCGTCTTTCTGATTGATTAGCAGATATTCGAAGCATATTCTGATATTGCATTTGTAGGATGACATTTTTCATGTCATCCTACATTTTAAATATTAATTTCCCCTATTAGCCAACGTCACATAACTTCCGGATTTATAACAATAGGGAAATAATATGTATATTTTCTTATTTATAATTTGCAAATTTATAATAATCAAAACTTTGTTTCTGTGTCGAAAAAATGAAACGTTATGTGGAAGAATTATTATGGAAAAATCACGAATGAAATAAAACCTATACCTATATTTCATAACAGCGTTCGAGGGTCTGAATGTTGCAACAGAAAGGGAGGGATGATGTTATCAAAGACGAAATAAAGTTCATTTGTATTGTGAAAGGAAATGAAATTTCACATTTGATGCATTTAATATACATATTTTGAATGATAAAAATAAACAAATGTATCGCTTACTTTAAAAATTGGAGAATAAAATATCTGAATAATGCAGTAAATATCAATAGCTGTTAATTTAATTTTGTAATGACCAATTATACAGGGAAACCAAGAAAGTGAAAGTACAAAGAACAGTCGATTACTATATAATATAAAGAAAAAATTTAGTGATATGATTAAAGAATTTCATGTTATCCTCTGTAAAGCAAAGTTGCTCCAGCGTGTCTTAAAGGAAATCTGTGAAGTATTATTCGATTTCGATGGTTTTGTACAAAAATAAGAATAATATAATCTGGAACGATGGCAGCCAGTTTTCTTTTCTTTTTTTTAAAGATTATTTCAAATAATTATCGTGAATTAATTTCTTCGAGAAAACAGAATAATGTTTTGTCTTAGAAAGCGATTAGAAAAAAATTAGCGCAAAAAAATTAAAAATGCAATTGGTTCTCCAAGGTGAGGCAATATTTAAGTGAAGAAATTATGCAAGACCTTTATTTTGTCCAGAAATTAAAATTGTATTGTACAATAAAAAGACAAAACAAAAATATAAGTAATTTCTCTATTTTTAGTCTATCCTATATAACTAAAATCCGGTTAACCAGCATAGAACAAAGATGTGTGTTTCTTGTTATAGGAAACTGAGAGGTAGCTACGAACGTGAGATAATCCGATTAACCATTCTCTTCAGTGTGAGAGTTTTATCACACCTTCTAATGGACAGAAAGGTCAAATTGTACTTCTTATTCTGGATCCTTAAACACGTGGGCTGAATCATATCCAGATTAAGTTGGACGTCTATAAACGTCCTGCCCGTTTGGAAGGTAAGAAAACAAGGTGGCTGATACTCGCTGGGAAATGCTTATAACGATACAAACCATTTTTTGTAGTCATATGGCAGTGCTGCCTAACAAACTATGCTGATAAGAACTTGATTGGGTGATATGCAAATTATTTAAAAATACAACATTAGCTCGATTTCAACGCCCTGTAACGACATAATGTCGAAACAAGCTATAATGCGCTATACTATGTATTGCTATGTTCTTTAACAGCCTCTGCATTCATTTATGTGCTATTGTTACACCTGATATCTTAAGAATGTAGAATTCTCAGCTATCATGGTGTAACATGAAAAAAAAAACCCTGCATAAAAGATGAATTATTTAAAAGAAAAAGAAATATCCTTGCATCCAATAAAATATATAAAATATAAAGGTGTTGGTTGAACTAACTAACAAAAAGAAAGGATATATTAATGTTGTAATATGATATAAATGAGAAAATTTAACTAAATAAGACAGAAAAGGATTAGTCATAAAAGGTGGTATGTGAGAGGCTAGAGATTAAAATATTAAGTGAATTCATAGAGAAATTTTGGAAAGGGGATTAAGTTAGAGGCTAGCGGAAGAAAAACAACAGACTATCGCTCAGGGCCGATTCCCGGATTGAGATATCATTTGGCTTGCCGACCAAAGGACGTTTGGCAGAAAAAAAAAACCACCCTAATTGGTCGGTGAAGTAAAAACAAGTAGGGGGCAGAGAAAAGAAAAAGAGGGTGCCGTTAGGAGAGCAAGTATAAAAGGGTTGGAACCCCCCCCCCCACAAGGCTTTTTGGTTTTTGTTTTGGTTCTGTTCCTGAGGAGTTCTCTACGAGCTCCATGGCATAGGTTTCACGCAGTTTTCCTGAGTGAAGATTGGGGTTATACCTCCGTCGTCACAACATGGAAACAAAAGTTAGCAGGATTTCGATTCTGGATTTCCTATGTAAGAAGCGAAGAATGCCATAGAGTTAAAGAAAAGGAAACATATTCTTTGTGTTTCAACTTCAGTGACAACCACGAGAAAGGGAAAGCTGTAAAAATATTGACATCCACGTCGCGAGTTGCACAGCCGTCATATAGATGATTCAAAGTGTGTCCTGATTTACGAAAGTTTAAGACAGTGTAAGCATAGTTCAATTCCAAAAGAAACGTAGGAGTAGCAGATTATCGGACACGTTATACCAATCTAGTTCAATCAGAAAAAGGCCCATATGAAAAACTCAAGAAAGAAAGGTACTGTAAAATATATCTAATGTTAACTAAAATTTGTCTGTAATAGGTATCATTATTCTAATACGGAACTGTTGAAGTGACCAATGAAAATTTATACTAGGACTTTAATATCTGACAGAATATATTAAAAGTAAGCTGGCTAGTGTTAATGTTATATGAATAATTGGGTGTCCTGAGAATTTAGATGTCTATTGTAATGTGTAGGAAAGTTAAAATGTCATAGTTGTGTGTTAGTGCAGTAAAAGGTTTAGTTAATCTACTTAAGTTTGAATAGTTAAATAGTGTGAATTAATCTTATATGTCCATGTCATATGAAGTTATGTGTTGAATTGTTATGGCGGCATGATCGTTATACCCATTATAGGATCATAGCCTAATTACTTGTAATAAGTTAATGTTAGTTTGTAAGTATTTAGTTTAGCATTGAATTGAGTAATAACAAAATTGAATTGTACCATGTTAAAGTTTTTAATAAACCTTTGTTCAATGATAAGAAAAGTTGTCTGAAATTGCTGTCCAATGCACCACTTGAAAAATTATGAAACTAATCATGCGGGAAATTAATGTGTTAAGAAACGAGATAAAGTGTCACGACTGCAACATAGTTACACTTTCTGACATATTTTAGTTCTTTCTCCTTGTTTTTGCATATAATATCTTAAACTAAATATCCCAAAAGGCGCAGCATAATACAGATATTACGGATACTAAAGGGAGAAATAACTTAGATATTAGTTAAAATTTTGGTGATATCTTGAGCATAGATACTAATAGAACATAGATAAGTGGAAATTATTAGATAGAATAAAAATCATAAATTGGGACACAACATAAATGGTGCAGCCGACAGGATGTAGTTTAGCTATTTAAATATTAATTGCAAGCTATTCACAACAAGTTGGTTTTGGTGGCAGATCAGACAACTGAGAGGTACAAATTTAGTTAAGTTTTGTTGAGAATTTTAGAGAGTTAACTAGTGTAAATTGGATGCAAGTATGACTGAACCCTTCAGTAATTTAGGCATGAATAACAGGGAATTCTTTCATTATATTAACCCACAGCAGGTGTTCCCACAATTTTCGCGCGATGAGACTGATGGCGTCCTAAATTTCTTTAGTTATCTAGAAGAGCTTAGAAGAGTTGGAGGATAGACTGATTTTCAGTTGCTAGTACTACTCCGAAGTAAACTGGTGGGAAAGGCTAAAGCTTTCCTGTATTCTTCCCCCATTCTCAAGGAAACCCTGGATTACTCCCGATTTAAGACAGTCCTAATTTCTGAGTTCTCAAAACTGGGAAGCTTGGGACCTAACTTATGGAAGCTCCAGAGGTGCTCTCAGGAGGAAAAGGAAAGTGTGGCTGAGTTCCATAACAGGTTACTGATAATAGCAAGTACACTAAGTGTCCATAGTGAAAAAAAACCTCACTTGGATTGGGCCATTTTTCAACAATTCAGACAGGGAGTCAAACCTGAATTGAAAGAGACAGCATTCGATAAGAAATTATCCAGTTTAACAGAATGTTACGATGCTGTAAAGAAACGCGAATAACTGCTTGGAGACCTTCGTCCCGCATATGTTCATGGGTCAATAAGCATAATTGAGGAGAAAGAAAATTTTGAAAAGGGGAAAGAACATATTAAAGACAATAAGGAGAGGAGAGAAAGATCAAAAACAAGAGAGAGACTAGAAAAGGACAACAAGCAGGAGATAAACAATTTGACAGAGTCTTATATTAATTCAGATAAAATCAGGGATATTGTGAAACAAGAGATAGAGATACTCCAAAAACCCATTATGGATCGGTTAGATGAAGTAATGAAACAATTAGGAACGTTATCTGTAAGAACCCCAGAGCCTAATTGTAGCAGAACTGAGGAAACCACTAAGTTGGTTAAAGAGGAAGTTGAGCGTCCGCAAAGACCCCTTCTCGATAGATCAGACTCAGTTATGCAGAGACTATCCGAAGTCATACCACAACAAGAGACAGTTAAATACACGCATATAGCTTCAATTGATATCGTTTGTGAGTGAAAAACACGAAAATAAGGTTGCTGTGGACTTTTCAAAAAATGCATTTTTTCGTGTTTTTTCTTCAAAAACAGCTTTATTAAAATAAAGCTGTTTAACAGCACACAGCGGATAATACTCGTAGGAAATGCCTATAGCGATACAAACCTTTTTCTGTAGGCATAATGCAGCGCTACCTATCAAACAGGTCTAATAAGAACTTCATCGGGTGATATGCAAATTATGAAAATATTCAACATTAGTTCGATTTCATGCCCTCTAACGAACTAATGTCGAAACACCGTATAATGCAGTATACTAAATATTGCTGTGTTCTTTAACAACCTCTGAGTAAAATTATGTGCCATATAACGAAATATACTTAAATATACGCATATAGCTTCAATTGGTATTGTTTCTGTGTGAAAAGCACAAAAATAACGCTCCTGTGCACTTTTGCAAAAAATGAATTTTTTATTGTTTTCTCTTGAAAAACAGATTGATTTTACCACAGCACGCGGCGGCTGATGTTTGCTGGGAAATGGCTATAGCAATACAAAACTTTTTTTGTAGGTATATGACAGTGCTACTTATCAAACTGTACTAATAAGAACATGATCGGTGATATGCAAGTTATTAAAAAATTCAACACTTCTTCCATTTCAGCGCCCTCTAATGACATTATGTCGAAATAGCGTATAGCACGCTAAACTATGTAATGCTGTGTTCTTTAACAACCTGTGCATTAAATTATGTGCAATATAATGATATATACTTAAATACATGCATAAAATTCAATTGATATCATTTGAGTGTGAAAAACACGAAAATAACGCTCCTGTGCACTTTTACAAAAAATTCATTATTTCGTATTTTTTTCCTTCAAAAACAGCTTTATTTTACCGTTACAGGTTGACTGATACTCGCTGGGAAATGCCTACAGCGATACAAACTTTTTCTGTAGGCATAAGGCTATCTACCTATCAAGCTGCGATAAGAACTTGATCAGGCGATATGTAAATTTTTAAAAAATCATCATTAGTTCGATTTCAGCGTCCTCTAGCGACATAATTTCGAAACACCATAAAATGCACTATACTAAATATTGCTGTGTTCTTTTAAAACCCCCACATTAATTTATGTGGCATATAACGAAATATACTTAAATACATGCATATAGCTTCAATTGATATCGTTTGTGTGTGAAAAACACGAAAATAACGCTCCCATGCACTTTTTGCAAAAAATCCATTCTTTCGTATCTTTTCTTCAAAAACAGCTTGATTTTACGATTACAGCACAGGGCGGCTGATACTCGCTGGGAAATGACTATCGTGATACCACACTTTTTCTGTAGGCATTTGGGAGTGCTACCCATCAAACTGTGCTAATAAGAACGTGATCGGGTAATATGCAAGTTTTAAAAAAAAATCATCATTAGTTCCATGCGCCCTCTAGCGATATAATGTCGAAACACCATATAATGCACTATTGTTGTGTCCCAATTTACGATTTCTACTCTAATCTTACAAATTCCTTTTATCTATATTCTTCTAACTTCTATGCCCAAGATTTTACCAAAACTTATACCAATATCTAAGTTATTGCTCCCCGTAGTACCCCTAATATTTGTATTTATACTGCGATTTTTGGGATATTTAGTTTAGGATGTTACATACATAAACAAGGAGATAGAACTCAAATATATCTGAAAGTGTAACTATCGCAGTCATGACACTTAACTCGATTCTCAACTTAAATTTTCCACGTGACTAAGTACAATATTTTCAAGTGGATATCAACTGCACCATTTATGTTGTCATGAATAGGGAGAAAGTCAATCTCGAATATATCTCTTAGTATTTAAATATTATTGCAGTCGTGACTCTTAATCTCTTTCCTCAACATTAAATTTCCCGCGTGATTAGGTATGATGATTTTAAGCGGTGCATTGGATTAACAACATCAGACAACTCTTTTATCATTGAACAAAAGGTTTATTAAGTTTCTAAACATGGTACAATTCAAATACTGAACTAAAATACTTATGGACTAACATTAAATCATTAAAAGCAATACGCTATTTGTGATTATGCTGCCATACACATTAATTCATAAATTCACCTAATGTGAACAAATTAGATCAATTCACACTATCTGATTATTCATACTGAAGTAGATTAACAAATCATTCACTGCTAACACATACTTGTGACATTTCAATTATTTTATACATTACATTAGGCATTCAATTCTTAGCTTACGTAATTACTTAATTCACACTATTCCGTTATACCGTTATTTGCACTAACACACAATTATGTCATTTAAATATCTTGTGCAATATAATAGACATGCAAAAATACCTTAGGACTCTTAATCATTCACAAATTTTTAACACTAGTCAATCTACACATAACATATTCCATCATATCCTAGTATAACTTGAACAGTTCTGTATTGGAATCACGATACTTTTCACAGACAAATTTCTAACTAACATAGGTTATGATTTACAGTACCTTTCTTGAGCTCTTCGTATGGGCCTTTATTCTTTTCCAAACGAACCTCTGGTATAACTTCTCGTAACTCTGGAATACTTTAACACACATATATTTGCTCTACTATCAGCAATGAGGACAGTGATCTCTTTACAGCTTTCTGCTTTGCGCAGTTATCACTACGTCGAAACGAAGAAGATCCCTCCTTTTCTAGGACTCTATGGCAATTTTTCCTTTGCTTCCTACTCGGGAAAACGGGAATTGAAATCCCACTCACTTTCGTTTCCGTGTTGTGATGAGGAGATATCACTCCTGTCGCCACTCAGGGAAACCCCGGAACCAAAACCAAAACTCCAAGGCCAAAAGCGACTATCCAAAAATAGTCCTCCCAGGGGGTTACCAACCCTTTTATAGCTGATTCCCTAACGGTACCTTTACTTACTTCCTTTCTCCTCCTTCTACTTGTTTTTTAATCATCGACCAATTAGGGTGGCGTTTCTCGCCAAATGTCATTTGATCGGCAAGCCCATTTTCAATGTTTCAATCCGGGGATCGGCCCTAAGCGATAGCTTTGTTTTCCTTGTGTAAGCCTGACTTAATCCCCTTTCAAACCTTTTCTATGAATTCTACTTAATAACTTAATCTCTCACATAACGTATTTTATGACTCACCCATTTCTACTTATTTACTTAACTCTCTGATTTTTAATCGTATTACAATATTAATATATACTTTCCTTTGTTAGCTACTTATTTAGTTAGAATTCCTTATTTTAAGTCATATTACAATATTAATACATTCCTTCCTTTATCAGCTACTTTAACAACAACCCTTATGTTTTATACATATTACTGGATGCAAGAAATTTTCCATTAAATAATTCATTTTTTATGCAGGGGTTTTAATTTATGATATTTATTCTTCATGTTACACCATGATAGCTGAGAATACTATATTCCTAAGATATCAGGTGTAACACTATGCTATTTATTGCTGTGTCCTATGACAACCCCAGCGTTAATTTAAGTGTCATATAAGGAAATATACTTAAATATACGCATATAGTTTCAATTGATATCGTTTGTGTGTGAAGAACACAAAAATAACGCTCCGATGCACATTTGCAAAAAATGCATTTTTTCGTGTACTTTTTAAAAAAAAACTGCTTTATTTTAGTATTACAGCACACACGGCTGCTAATACTTGCTGGGAAATGCCTATAGTGATACAAAACGTTTTCTGTAGACATATGGCAGTGCTACCTAACAAACTGTGCTAATAAGAACTTGATCGGGTGATATACAAATTAAAAAAAAAACATCATTAGTTCGATTTCAGCGCCCTCTAACGACATAATGTCGAACTATGTATTGCTGGGTTCTTGGACTATCTTAGGCATTAGGATGTCTTTAACAGTTGGCCACGGAGTGTATACAATTATATCATTTATAGGAATATGTAATTATTCGTTTAATTTTCAAAATAATAATAATAAATAAATAAATAAACCGAGTTTTCGATATATACTCAAGTTGGATGAATGTCACTATAGCGTTGCGTCCAACCCTTGGATCATAGGTTGGAAAACCTTGATTCAGGGAGTCAGCAAATAACTTGCCAGTACTTACTGTGAGTTACAAATGCGAAGACTACCAATTCCCCTACCTATATACAAAAAAAAAGATCCGCATCCATATGCGTTTTAGTAATCACTGTTGTCTCGTTGTTCTCTTGAAAAACAGCTTGATTTTACCATTACAGCACAGGGCGGCTGATACTCGCTGGGAAATGACTATCGCGATAAAAAACATTTTCTATAGGCATATGGCAGTGCTACCCATCAAACTGTGCCAATAACAACTTGAACGGGTAATATGCAAATTTTAAAAAAATTCATCATTAGTTCGATTTCCGCGCCCTCTAACAACATAATGTCGAAACACCGTACAGTGCACTATGCATTGTATTGCTGTGTTCTTTAACAACCCCTGCGTTAATTTATATGCCATATAACGAAATATACTTAAATACGCGCATACAGCTTCAATTGACATCGTTTGTGTGTGAAAAACACGAAAATAATGCTTCTGTGCACATTTGCAAAAAATGTATTTTTTCGTCTTTTCTCATCAAAAAGAGCTTGATTTTACCTTTACAGCACACGGCTGCTGATACTTGCTGGGAAATACCTATAGCGATACAAAATTTCTTCTGTTGGTATATGTCAGTGCTACCTATGAAACTTTGCTAATAAGAACTTGATCGGGTGATATACTGTACAAATTAAAAAAAAAATTCATCATTAGTTCGATTTCAGCGCCCTCTAACAACATAATGTCGAAACACCGTACAATGCACCATACTATGTATTGCTGTGTTCTTTAACAACTCCTGCATTAACTTATGTGTCATATAACGAAATATACTTAAATAGAGGCATGTAGCTTCAATTGATATCGTTTGTGTTTGAAAAACACGAAAATAATGTTTCTGTGCACGTTTGCAAGAAATACATTTCTTCGTGTTTTTTCTTCAAAAACAGCTTTATTTTACCATTACAGAACACGTCAGCTAATACTCGCCTGGAAATGCCAATGGCGATAGAAAACTTTTTATGTAGGGATATGGCAGTGCTATCTATCAAACTGTGCTAATAAGAATTTGATCGGATGATATACAAATTTAAAAAAAATTCATCATTCGTTCGATTTCAGCACCCGATAAAGACATAATGTCGAAACACCGTATAATCCCTGTACGATTTATTGCTGTTCTTTGACAATCCCGGCGTTAATATATGTGCCATATAACTAAATATACTTAAATACATGCATATAGCTTCAATTAATATCGTTTGTGTGTGAAAAACAAGAAAATAATGCTTCTGTGCACGTTTACAAGAAATGCATTTTTTCGTGTTTTTACTTCAAAATCAGCTTTATTTCATAGTAACAGCACACGTTGGCTGATACCTGTGGGAAATGCCTATAGCGATACAAAACCTTTTCTGCAGGCATTTCAGTGCTACCTATGAAACTGTGCTAATAAGAATTGATCGGGTTATATGCAAATTTAAAAAAAATTCATCATTATTTCGATTTCAGCACCTTCTAACGGTATAATGTCGAAACACCGTATAATGCACTATGCTATGTATTGCTGTGTTCGTTCATTCTCAATCCCCACGTTAATTTATGTGCCATATAACAAAATATACTTAAATACACGCATATAGCTTCAATTGATATCGTTTCTCTGTGAAAAACTCAAAAATAACGTTCCTGTGCACTTGTGCAAAAATTTATTTTTCCGTGTATTATCTTCAAAAACAGCTTGATTTTACCATTACAGAACACGATGGCTGATACTCGCTGGGAAATGCCTATAACGATACAAACTTTTTCTGTAGGCATAAGGCAGTGCTACCTATCAAGCTGCGATAAGAACTTGATCGGGTAATATGCAAATTTTAAAAAAAATCATCATTATTTCGATTTCTGCGCACTCTAACAACATAATGTCGAAACACAGTATAATGCACTATACCATGTATTGCTATGTTCTTTAACAACCCCCGAATTAATTTGTGCCATATAACGAAATATACTTAAATACAGGCATGTAGCTTCCATTGATATCTTTTGTGTGTGAAAAACACGAAAATAGAGCTTCTGTGCACATTTGCAAAAAAATGAATTTTTTAGTCTTTTCTCTTCAAAAAGAGGTTGATTTTACCTTTACAGCACTCTGCGGGTGATACTTCTGGGAAATACCTATAGCGAGCGATACAAAACTTTTTCTGTAGGCATATTGCTGGGCTACCTATGAAACTGTGCTAGTAAGAACTTAACTGGGTGATATGCAAACTTTAAAAAAAATTCAGCACCCTGTAACGGTATAATGTCGAAACACCGTATAGTGCACTATACTATGTATTGCTGTGTTCATTGTCAACCCCACGTTAATTTATGTGCCGTATAACGAAATATACTCAAATACATGCATATAGCTTCAATTGACATCGTTTGTGTGTGAAAAACTCGAAAATAACGTTCTGTGCACTTTTGCAAAAATTTATTTTTTTCGGGTATTTTCTTTAAAAACAGCTTGATTTCACCATTACAGCACACGTCGGCTGATACTCGCTGGGAAAAGCCTATAGCGATACAAATCTTTATCTTTAGGCATATGACAGTGCTACCTATCAAACTGTGATAATAAGAACTTGATCGGGTGATATACAAATTTTTTAAAAAATTCAACATTAGTTCGATTTCAGCGCCCTCTAAAGGCATAATGTCAAAACACCGTATAATGCACTATAACTAAGTATTGCTGTCTTCGTTGACAACTCCCGTGTTAATTTATGTGCCATATAACGAAAGATACTTAAATACACGCATATAGCTTCAATTGATATCGCGTGTGTGTAAAAAACACGAAAATAACGCACCTGTGCACTTTTGCAAAATATGCACTTTTTCGTGTTTTTTCTTCAAAAACAGCTGAATTTTACCATTACAGCCCACGGCGGATGATACTAGCTGGGTAATGCTTATAGCGATACAAAACGTTTTCTGTAGGCGGCTGTGCTACCTATCAAACTGTGTTAATAAGAACTTGACTAGGTGATATGCTAATTTTAAAAAAATTCATCATTATTTCGTTTTTAGCGCCCTCTAACGATATAATGTCGAAACACCGTAAATGCACTATACAATGTATTGTTGTGTTCTTTAACAGACCTCGTGTTACTTTATGTGCCATATAATGAAAGCTACTTAAATATATAGATTGAAATGATATCGTGTGTGTGTGAAAAACACGAAAATAACGCTTCTGTGCACTTTTGCAAAAAATGCATTTTTTCGTGTTTTTTCGTCAAAAACAGCTTCATTTTACCGTTACAGAACACGTCGGCTGATAGTCGCTGCAAAATGCCAATAGCGATAGAAAACGTTTTCTGTAAACATATGGCAGTGCTACCTATCAAATTGTGCTAATAAGAATGTGATCGGGTGATATGCAAATTAAAAAAAAATTCATCCTCAGTTCGATTTCATCGCCCTATAACAGCATAATGTCGTAACACCGTATAATGCACTATTCTATGTATTGCTGTGTTATTTGACAACCCCGCGTTAATTTATGTGCCATATAACGAAATATACTTAATTACACGCATATAGCTTCAATTGATATCGTTTGTGTGTGATAAACACGGAAATAACGCATCTGTGCACTTTTGAAAAAAATGCATTATTTCGTGTTTTCTATTCAAAAACAGATATATTTTACGATTACGTTAGCTGATACTCGCTGGGAAATGCCAATAGGGATAAAAATACTTTTTCTGTAGGAATATGTCAGTACTACGTATGAAACTGTGGTAATAAGAACTTGATTGGGTGATATGCAAATTTAAAAAAAATGAATCATTAGTTCAATTTCAGCGCCCTCTTATGGCATAATGTCCAAACACCGTACAATGCACTATACAATGTATTGATCTGTTCTCTGACGGCCCCCGCGTTAATTTATGTCCCATATAACGAAATATACTTATATACACGCATATAGCTTCAATTTATATCGTTTTTGTGTAAAAACACGAAAATAACGCTTTTGTGCACTTTTGAAAAAAATTGATTTTTTCGTGTTTTCTCTTCACAAACAGCTTGATTTTACCATTACAGCACATGGCGGATGATACTCGTGGGAAATGCCTATAGCGATACAAAACTTTTTCTGTAGGCATATGTCAGTGCAACCTATGAAACTTTGCGAATAAATATTTGATCGGGTGATATGAAAATTTTTAAAAAATTCATCGTTAGTTCCATTTCAGAAGCCTCTAACATCATAATGTAGAAACACCGTAAATGCACTATAGTATGTATTGCTGGGTTCTTTTGAAACCCCAGCATTAATTTGTGTGCCATATAAGGAAATATACTTAAATGCACGGATATAGCTTCAATTGATATCGTTAATGTGTGAAACACTCGAAAATAACGCTCCTGTGCACATTACCATAAATTTCATTTTTTCGTGTTTTTTCTTCAATAACAGCTTGATTTTACCATTATAGCACATGTTGGCTGATACCGGCTGGGAAATAAAAATTTAAAAACAATTCATCGTTAGTTCCATTTCAGCGCTTTCTAACGGCATAATGTCGAAACACCGTAAACGCACTGCACAATGTATTGCTGTGTTCTTTAAACCCCAGTGTTAATTTATGTGCCATATAACGAATGCTACTTAAATACACGCATATAGCTTTAATTGATATCGTGTGTGTGTGAAAAACACGAAAATAACACTTCTTTCCACTTTTGCAAAAAATGGATTTTTTGGTGTTATTTCGTCAAAATCAGCTTTATTTCGCCGTTACAGCACACGTCGGATGATAGTCGCTGGGAAATGCCAATAAGGATACAAAACTTTTTCTGTAAGCATATATGTATTGCTGTGTACTTAATCCCAGCGATAATTTAAGTGTCATATAAGAAAATATACTTAAATACACGCATATAGCTTCAATTGATATCGTTTTTGTGAAAACACAATAATAACGCTCTGATGCACATTTGCAAAATATGCAGTTTTTCGTGTTTTTCTTCAAAAAACAGCTTTATTTTACCATTACAGCACACGGAGGCTGTTGCACAGTGGGAAATGCTTTAGCAATACAAAACGTTTTCTCTTGGCATATGGCAGTGCTACCTATCAAACTGTGCTAATAAGAACATGATCGGGTGATATGTAAATTTAAAAAAAAAATCAACTAAATACACGCATATAGCTTGAATTGATATCGTTTGTGTGTGAAAAACTCCAAAATAATGCTCCTGTGCGCTTTTGCAAAAATTTAATTTTTTTATGTTTCCTCTTCAAAAACAGCTTTATTTTACAAGAACAGCACACGGCCCGCTGATACACGCTAAGAAATGCCTTTAGCGATACAAAACTTTTTCTGCAGGCATATAGCAATGCTACATATCAAACTATGCTAATTAGAACTTGATCGGGTGATATACAAATTTTAAAAAAGTCATGATAAATTCCATTTCAGCGCCTTCTAACGACATAATGTCGAAACATCGTAATGCACTATACTAGGTATCGCTGTGTTCTTTGACAACCCCTACTTTAATTTATGTGCCATATAAAGAAATATACTTAAATACACCCAAATAGCTTTAATTGATAGTGTTTCAGTGTGTAAAACACGAAAATAATGATCCCGAGCAATTTTGCAAAAAAATGCATTCTTTCGTGTTTTTTTTTTAAAATACTGCTTTATTTTACAATTACAGCTCACGGCGGCTGTAACTCGCTTGGAAATGATAATTTCGATTCGAAACCTTTTCTATTGGTATATCGCAACATATCAAACTGTGCAAATAACAACATAATCGTGTGATATGCAAATTTTAAAAAAAATTGAACATTACTTCGATTTCACCGCACTCTAACAACATAATGTCGAAACAAGGTATAGTGCGCTATGCTATTGTATTGCAGTATTATTTAGCAACCTCTGCATTAAATTATGTGCAAATTGCTTCAAAATCACCCAAATTACTTCAGTTGATAGTGTTTGTGTGTGAAAAACAAGAAAATAACGCCCCCGTGCAATTTTGCATTAAACGCAAAATTGCACGGGGGCGTTATTTTTTCGTTATTGATTTTTTTCGTGTTTTTTCTTCAAAAACTGCTTTACTTTATCATTGCAGTTCACGGCGGCTGTCACTCGGTTTGAAATGATTATTTCGATTAGATACTTTTTCTATATTTGTATGGGAGTTCTACATATCAAACTGTGATAATAAGAAATTAATCGGGTGTTATGCTAATTTTTTTTATAAAATTCAACATTAGTTCGATTTCGTCGCACTCTAACGTCATAATGTCGAAACAAGCTAAAATGCGCAATACTATATAATGCTCTATTCTTTAGTAACCTCTCCATTAAATTATGTGCCATATAACGAAATATATTTAAATACACCGAAATAGCTTCAACTGACAGTTTTGTGTGTGTAAAACACGAAATAATGAAATAACGTTCCCGTGAACTTCTCCAAAAAATTAATTTTTTCGTGCTTTTTCTTCAAAACCTGCTTTGTTTTAGTATTACAGATCAAGGCAACAGTAACTTATTTGGAAATGCTTATTTCGAATCGACTTTTTCTTTAGGTATAGGGCAGTGTTACATATCAAATTGTGATAATAAGAACTTAAACGTGTGATATGCTAATTTTTAAAATATTGAACATTTGATCAATTTCAGCGCCCACTAACGACATAATGTCGAAACAAGCTATAATGCGCTATACAATACTCTACTCGCTGTAATATCTGCGTTAAATTATGTGCCATATAACGAAATATACTTAAATACACCCAAATAGCTTTAATTGATAGTATTTGTGTGTGTAACACACTAAAATAACGTTCCCGTGAATTTTGCAAAAAATGAATTTATTTTATTTTGCCATTACAGATCAAGGAGGCTGTAACTTGCTTGGAAATGCTTATTTCGATTCGAAACTTTTTCTGTAGGTCTACGGCTGTGTTCCATATCAAATTGTGATAATAAGAACTTAATCGAGTGATATGCAAATTTAAAAAAAATTGAATATTGGTACGATTTCAGCACCCTCTAACGACATAATATCGAAACAAGCTATAATGCGCTATACTATACACTACTCGCTGTATTCTCTGCGTTAATTTATGTGCTATATAACGAAATATAATTAAACACACCCAAATAGCTTTAATTGATAGTGCTTGTGTGCGTAAAACACGAAAATAACGCTCCCGTGAACTTTTGCAAAAAATGGTTTTTTTCGTGTTTTTTCTGCAAAAAGTGCTTTATTTTACCATTACAGCTCACGGTGGTTGTAACTTGCTTGGAAATGCTTATTTCGATTCGAAAGATTTTTCGATAGATATAGGGAAGTGTTTCATATCAAATTGTGTTAATAAGAACTTAATCGGGTGATATGCAAATTTTTAAAAAATTGAACATTAGTTCGATTTCAGCGCCTTCTATCGACATAATGTAGAAACAAGCTATAAGGCGCTATACTATGTAGTGCTGTATTCTCTGCGTTAAGTAATATGCCATATAACGAAATATACTTAAATACATCCAAATAGCTTCAATTGATAGTGTACGTGTGTGTAAAACACAAAAATAACTCAGCCGGAAACTGTTGCAAAAAATGAATCTTTTGGTGTTTTTTCTTCAAAAACTGCGTTATTTTACCACTAAAGATCACAGCGGATGTAACTTAATTGGAAATGCTTATTTCGATTCGAAAATTTTTTTCTATAGGTATAGGGTAGTGTTACATATGAAACTGTGCTAATAAGAACTTAATCGGGTGATATGCAAATTTTTAAAAAAATGAATATCAGTTCTATTTAAGTGCCCTCTAAGGACATAACATCGAAACCAGGTATAATGCTCTATATTATGTACTGCTGTGTTCTCTGCGTTGAATTATGCGCCATATAATTAAATATACTTAAATACACCCAAATAGCTCCAATTGATAGTGTGTGTGTGTGTAAAACACGAAAAGAACGTTCCCGTGGAATTTTGCAAAAAATGAATTATTTCTTGTTTTTTTTCAAAAACTGCTTTGTTTTCCCATTACAGTTCAAGGCGGCTGTAGGTTGCACGGGAATGCTTATTTCGATTCGAAACTTTTCTTACAGGTGTAGGGCAGTGCTACTTATCAAACGGTGCTAATAAGAACTTAATCGAGTGATATGCATATTTTTAAAAAATTGAATATTAGTTCGATTTCAGCGCCTTCTCACGATATAATGTCGAAACAAGCTGTAATGCGATATACTATGTATTGCTGTATTCTCTGCGTTAAATTATGTGCCATAGAACGAAGTATACTTAAATACACCGAAATAGCTTCAATTGATAGTGTTTGTAAGTGTAAAACACGAAAATAACGCTCCTGTGAACTTTTGCAAAAAATGCATTTTTTTGGTGTTTTTTCTTCATAAACTGCTTTATTTTACCGCTAGAGCTCACGGCAGCTGTAACTTGTTAGGAAATGCTAATTTCGATTCGAAACTTTTTCTATAGGTATAAGGCAGTGTTTCATATCAAATTGTGCTAATAAGAACTTAATCGGGTAATATGTAAACTTTTAAAAAATTGAACATTAGTTCGATTTCAGCGCCATCTAACGAAATAATGTTGAAACAAGTTATAATGCACTATACTATGTATTGCTGTATTCTCTGCGTTAAAGTATGTGCCATATAACGAAATATACTTAAATACACCCAGATAGCTCCAAATGATAGTTCTGTGTGTAAAACACAAAATAACGCTCCCGTAAACGTTTACAAAAAATGAATTTTTTCGTGTTTTTCTTACTAAAAATGCTTTTTTTTATCATTACAGATCACGGGAGCTGTAACTTGCTTGGAAATGATTATTTCGATTCGAAACTTTTTCTAAAGGTATAGGGCAGTGTTAAATATCAAACTGTGCTAATTAGTCCATAATCGGGTGATATGCAAATTTTTTAAACAAAAATGAAGATTAGTTCGATATCAGCGCCCTCTAACGACAAGCAATATTGCGCAATTCTATATATCGCTGTATTCTTAAGTACACACAAATAGCTTCAATTAATAGTGTTTGTTTGTGTAAAACACGAAAATAACGCTCCGTGAAATTTTGCAAAAAATGAATTTTGTGGTGTTTTTTCTTCAAAAACTGCTTTATTTTCCATTAAAGATAAGAGTGGCTGTAACTTGCTAGGTAATGCTAATTTCGATTCGAATCTTTTAATAACGGTATAGGGCAGTGTTTGATATAAAACTGTGCTAATAAGAACTTAATCGGGTGATATGCAAATTTTAAAAAAATAGAACATTAGTTCGATTACAGCGCCCACTAACGACATAATGTCGAAACAAGCAATAATGCGCTATAGTATGTATTGCATTGTTCTTTGACAACCTCTGGGTTAATTAATGGAATATATAACGGAATATATTTAAATACACCCAAATAGCTTCAATTGATAGTGTTTGTGTGTGTAAAACACAAAAATGACGTTCCCGTTCACTTTGGCAAAAAGTAAATTTTTTCGTGTTTTTCTACTAAAACTGCTTTATTTTACCATAGCAGTTCACGGCGGCTGTAACTTGCTTGGAAATGCTTATTTCCATTCGAAACTTTTTCAATCGGTATATGGCAGTGCTACATATCAAACTGTGCTAAAAATAACTTATTCGGGTGATATGCACATTTTAAAAAAATTGAGCATTAGTTCGATTTCAGCGCCATTTAACGACATAATGACGAAACAAGCTATAATGCACTATACTATGTATTTCTGGTTTCTTTATCAAGCTCTGCGTTAACTTATGTGCTGTATAACGAAATATACTTAAAGACACCCAAATAGCTTCAATTGATAGTGTTTCTGTGTGAAAAACACGAAATAACGTTCCCGTTCACTTTTGCAAAAAGTGAATTTTTTCGTGTTTTTTGTTTAAAAAGTGTTTAATTTTACCATAGCAGTTCACAGCGGCTGTAACTTGCTTCAAAAATGCTTATATCGATTCGAAACGTTTTCTATAGGTATAGGGCAGTGCTACATATCAAACAGTGCTAATAAGAACTTAATCGGGTGATATGCAAATTTCAAAAAAATAGAGCATTTGTTAGACTTCAGCGCCCTTTAACGACATTATGTCGAAACTAGCTATAATGCGTTATACAATGTATTACTAAGTGCTTTAATAACCTCTGCGGTAATTTATGCGTAATATAACAAAATATACTTAAATAGACCCAAATTGCTTCAGTTGATAGTGCTTGTGTGTGTAAAACAAGAAAATAATGTTCCCGTTCACTTTTGTAAAAAGTGAATTTTTTCGTGTTTTTTCTACTAAAACTGCTTTATTTTACCATAGCAGTTCACGGCGGCTTTAACTTGCTTCCAAATGCTTAATTCGATTCGAAATTTTTTCTATAGGTAAGAGCAGAGCTACATGTCAAACTGTGCTAATAAGAACTTAATCGGGTGATATGCAAATTTTAAAAAAATTGAGCATTAGTTCGATTTCAGCGCGCTCTAACAACATAATGTCTAAACAAGCTATAATGCGCTATATTATATTTTGCTATGTTCTTTAACAACTTCTGCATTAGTTATTGTGCTATATAAAGAAATGTACTTAAATTCCCCCAAATACCTTCAATTGATAGTGTTTATGTGTGTAAAACACGAAAATAACGTGTCCGTTCACTTTTGAAAAATTAAATTTTTTTGTGTGTTTTCTTCAAAAATTGCTTCATTTTACAGTAGCAGATCACGACGGCTGTAACTTGCTTGGAAATGCTTATTTTGATTCGAAACCTTTTCTGTAGGTATGGGGCAGTGCTAGAGATCAAACTGTGCTAATAAGAACTTAATCGGGTGTTATGCAAATTTAAAAAAAAGTCACCATTAGTTCGATTTCAGTGCCCTCTAAGGACACATGGTCGAAATAAGTAATAATTTGCGCTATACTATGCATTTCTATGCTCTTTAACAACCTCTGCGTTAATTTATGTGCTATATAACGAAATATACTTAAGTACACCCAAATAGCTTTAATTGATAGAGTTTATGTGTGTAAAACACGAAAATAACGATCCCCTTCACTTTTGCAAAAAGTGACTCTTTTAGTGTTTTTTCTTGTAAAACTGCTTCATATTAGTAGCAGTTCACGACGGCTGTAACTTGCATGGAATTGCTTATTTCGATTCGAAAATTTTTTCTATAGGGCAGTGCTACATATCAAACTGTGCTAATAAGAACTTAATCGGGTGATATGCAAATTTAAAAAAAATTGAGCACTAGATCAATTTCAGCGCCCACTAACGAAATAATGTCGAAAAAAGTTATAATGTGCTAGATACTATGTATTGGTATGTTTTTTAACAACTTCTGCGTTAATTTATGTGCTGTATAACGAAATATACTTAAGTACACCCAAATAGCTTCAATTTTTACTTTATGTGTGAAAAACACGGAAATAATTCCCGTTCATTTTGCAAAAAACTGAATTTTTTCGTGTTTTTTCGTCAAAAACTGCTTTATTTATACAGTATCAGTTCACGACGGCTGTAACTTGCATCGAAATGCTGATTTCGATACGAAACTTTTTCGTAAGGTATAGGGCAGTGCTACATATCAAACTGTGCTAATAAAAACTTAATCGGGTGATATGCAAATTTTAAAAAAATTGATCATTAATTCGATTACAGCGCCCTCTAACGACGTAATGTCGAAACAAGCTATAATGCGCTATACTATGTATTGCTATGTTCTTTAACAACCTCTGCGTTAATTTATGTCCTATATAACGACACCCAAATAGCTTCAATTGATAGTGTTCATGTGTGTAAATGACGAAAATAACGTTCCCGTTCACTTTTACAAATATTGAATTTTTTCATTTTTTTTCTTCAAAAACTGCTTTATTTTGCAGTAGCAGTTCACGGCGGCTGAAACTTGCTTAGAAATGATTTTTTCGATTCGATACTTTTTCTATAGGTATGGGGTAGTGCTACATATCAAACTGTGCTAATAAGAACTTAATCGTGTGCTATGCAAATTTTAGAAAAATTGAGAATTAGTTCGATTTCAGCGCTCTCTAACTACGTAATGTCGAAACAAGGTATAATGCGCTATACTATGTATTGCTATGTTCGTTAACAACCTCTGCGTTAATTTTTGTTCCATATATATCGAAATATACTTAAATACAACGAAATAGTTTTAATTAATGTTTGTGTGAGTAAAACACGTAAATAATGTTCCCGTTCACTTTTGCAAAAAGGGAATTTTTTCGTGTTTTTTCTACTAAGTTCGACTTCAGCGCCCTCTAACGACATTAATTCGTAACAAGCTATAATGCGCTATATTATATATTGCTATGTCTTTAACATCCTCTGCGTTAATTTATGTGCTATATAAAGAAATATACTTAAATACACCCAAATAGCTTCAATTGATAGTGTTTGTGTGTGTAAAACACGAAAATAACGTTCCCGTTCATTTTGCAAAAAGTGAGTTTTTTCCTGTTTTTTCTACTTAAACTGCTTTTTTCTCCATTAGCCGTTCACGGCGGCTGTAACTGGCTTTCAAATGCTTAATTCGATTCGAAACTTTTTCTATAGGTATTGAGCAGTGCTACATACCAATCTGTTCTAATCAGAACTTAATCGGCTGATATGCAAATTTTGAAAAAAATTTGAGCATAAGTTCGATTTCAGCGCACTCTAACGAAATAATGTCGAAACAAGCTATAATCCACTATACTATGTATTGCTATGTTCTTTAACATCCTCTGTGTTAATTTATGTGCTATATAACGAAGTATACTTAAAGACACCCAAATAGCTTCAATTGAATGTTTGTATGTGTGAAACACGAAAATAACGTTTCCGTTCACTTTTGCAAAAAGTGAATTTTTTCGTGTTTTTTCTTCAAAAATTGCTTTATTTTACCATAGGAGTTCAGGGAGTCTATAACTTGCTTCCAAATGCTTATTTCGATTTGAAACTTTTTCTATTGGTATAGCGAAGTGGTATATATCAAATTGCGCTAATAAGCGCTTAATCGGGTTATATGCAAATTTAAAAAAAATTGAGCATTAGTTCGATTTCAGCGCTCTCTATCGACAAAATATCATAACTAGCTATTATGCGCTATAATATATTGCTATGTTCTTTAACAACCTCTGCGTTAATTTATGTGCTATAAAACGAAATGTACTTAGATACAACCAAACAGCTTCAATTGATGCTTTTCTTGTGTAAAACACGAAAATATCGTTTCCGTTCACTTTTGCAAAAAGTGAATTTTTTCCATTTTTTTTTTTACTAAAACTGCTTTATTTTACCATAGCAGTTCACGGCGGCTGTAGCTTGCTTCCAAATGCTTAATTCGATTCGAAACTTTTTCTGTAGGTAGAGAGCATTGCTACATAAAACTGTGCTAATAAGAACTTATTCGGGTAATATGCAAATTTTTTTAGAAATTGAACATTAATTCGATTTCAGCACCCTCCAAGGACATAAAGACGAAACAATGTATAATGCGCTATACTATGTACTGGTATGTTCTTTAACAACCTTTGTGTTAATTTATGTACTATATAACGAAATGAACTTGAATACCGCAAATAGCTTCAATTCATAGCGTTTATGTGTGTAAAACACGAAAATAAATGTTCCGGTTCATTTTGCAAAAAGTGAATTTTTTCGTGTTTTATCTTCAAAACCTACTTTATTATAACAGTTCCTGGCGGCTGTGACTTGTATGGAAGTGCTTATTTAGATTGAAACTTTTTCTCTAGGTATAGGGCAGTGCTACATATCAAACTGTGCTAATAAGAACTTAATGACCTGATTTGGAAATTTTAAAAAAATTGTGAATACTATTTCAGCAAAATAAAATGTGCATTTGTAAACTTAAATTAACAAAGATGTGTGTTTTTGTTGTTGTGTTTTTCCACAGTGAATTTTTACTCAGTTATTCTGATTAGGTCTTGATATTTAAATGCACAACTTTATATCTTAATGCAATTCTCTTTAATTATTTTAAAAAATCACAACTGTGAAATTAATGCCAGGACAGGGAAAAAAAGTGTTGAAAACGAATATCCATGTATTGATTATTTTAGAAATTCTCTAATGCTACCTATTGACATTATTTGAGTTATCTGAAAATAAATCGTTCACATAATCGAAAATCCCAACTGTTAGAATTTGGTTATTTTACAGAGAGAGAGAGAGAGTGAGAGAGAGAGAGAGAGAGAGAGAAAGAGAGAAGCACCTAATTAAACTAACAAAACGTGACTTTAACTCTAAAAGTTTGGTATAGAAAAATGTTTCCACTCTCCAGATAACACATATACAAATTTTACCTTTCCCCACACAAAGTAAGATAAAAACACACGAACAGTATAACCAGCAGCATGCAAAAACATGTCGTTGAGTCATCTGCGCAAAAGGTTCATTTTGGAATGAACGGTCAGGGTAAGGCATAGTAAGTGTAAACAGTACTATAAGAAAATACCATAGAGTCGAGTGAATTTGGACTTAAGGTAATGGTTCATGCACTGCAGCTGCTGTTTTCTGTTGTGTTTTGTGTTTGGTAATGTAAAAATAATGGGTAAGCCACAAATTCTTTGAAAGTTTCTTTGTGAAAAGTTCTAATTGTTTAGAATTCTGTAAACGAAAGTGACCATAAAGTATACAATCAGAGCTAATAATAAGTGAAAGAACAATAATAAATAACTATTTATTTATGGTGCCATATGAAGTAATCTAAGAAGAAGAAGAAGAAGAACGAAGGAAAACGATAATGAAAAATCGACATTGGGTGAAAAATACGAATTTTCACTTATCATTGCTATAATTGACTGCCAATTTCTTTTGAATAAGAGTTCAAATTTATTTCCTAAAGAAATTTGTATTTCTGATGGAATTAGTGTAAGATATGCATTAACAAAATCACGTTGTAGTTGGAAGAATTACCTGAGAGTTAAAAAACAGAACTCTTGTTTAATAAAATATAATCATCAGCTGAAGTGGGAAATTGGTTCACTATCTTTGGACAAACAAAGAAATTGGATGATAGAATCAACATGGAAATATCATATATTACTTCCCAAAGGAAGAGAAAAATCAAAAACATTAGCGATGTTAACAGGGAGGCCTATTCTTGATTTAAATGAAATTGGATGCCCAAAACGTGAAAACATAACGTGTACTTTTAAATGCATTTGGAAACATAACGAAAGATTCTGTGCTTTTAATAATTCTCAGAAGTATATGTATTGGATTCGAAAATATAAATATGCAACCCTTAATAAGGTTTTCCCAAAATTTTGCATAAAGGGAATTTTTTCGTGTTTTTTAGTCAAATCCAGATTGTTTTCACCAATACAGCACGAATCGGCTGATACTCGATGGAAAATGCTTCTAGCGATATGTAACATTTTATATAGGCATAGGGCATTGCTATCTATCAAACTGCACTAATAAGAACTTAATCGGGTGATATGCACATTTTTAAAAAATTCAACATTAGTTCGACTACAGCGCCATCAAACGACATAAGGTCGAAACAAGTTATAATGCATTATACTATGTATAGCTGGCTTCTTTAACAACCTCTGCGTTAAATTATGTGCCATATAACGAAAATACTTAAATACAATCAAATAGCGTCATTTGATAGTGTTTGAGAGTGTAAAACACAGAAATAAAGTTTCAGTGAAATTTTGCAAAAAGTGAATTTTTTCGTGTATTTTTTTTGGTCAAAACCTGCTTATTTTCAGCATTACTGCACGAATCGGCTGATCCTCGATGGAAAATGTTTCCAGCGATATGAAACTTTTTATATAGGCAGAAGGCAGTGCAATCTTTCATATTGCGCTAATAAGAACTTAATCGGATGATATGCAAATTTTTAAAAAATTCAAAATAAATCGATTAGAGCGGCCTTTAACGACATAATATCGAAACAAAGTATAATGCACTATACTATGTATAGCTGGTTTCTTTAACAACCTCTGAGTTAAATGATGTGCTATATAACGAAATATACTTAAATACATTCAAATAGCTTCATTTAATAGTAAGTTATTTTCGTGTTTTGTGTGTAAAACACGAAAATAATGTTTCCGTCAAATTTTGCAGAAAGGGAATTTTTCGTGTTTTTTAGACAAAAACTGCTAGTTTTCACCATTACAGCACGAATCGACTGATGCTCGCTGGAAAATACTTCCAGCGATATGAAAAATTTTATATAGGCTCATGGCACTGCTATCTATCAAACTGCGCTAATAAGAACTTAATCGGGTTATATGCAAATTTAAAAAAAAATTCAACATTAGTTCGATTACAGCGCCCTCTAACGATATAATGTCGAAATAAGATATAATGCACTATAAGATGTATTGTGGTTTCTTTAACAACCTCTGCGTTAAATTATGTGCCATATAACGAAATATACTTAAATACACTCAAATAGTTTCATCTGATAGTGTTTGTGTGTGTAAAACAAGAAAATAACGTTTCCATGAAATTTTTCAAAAAGTGAAAATTTTCGTGTTTTTTTGTCAAAATCTGCTGGTTTTCTTACAGCAAACATAGGCTGATACTCGCTGGAAAATGCTTCCAGCGAAATGAAACTTTTTATATAGGCAGAGGGCAATGCTATCTATGAAACTGCGCTAATAGGAACTTAATCAGGTGTAAGTAAAGTTTTAAAAAATTCAATATTAGTTCGATTACAGCGCCCTCTAACTATATAATGTGGAAACAAGGTATATTGCACTATACTATGTATTGCTGGTTTCTTTAACAACCTCTGCGTTTAATTATGTGCTATATGATAAATATACTTAAATACAATCAAGTAGCTTCATTTGATAATGTTTGTGTGTGTAAAACACGGAAATAACGTTTCCGTGAAATTTTGCAAAAAGTGAAATTTTTCGTGTTTTTTAGTCAAAACCTGCTTGTTTTCACCATGACAGAACGAATCGGCTGATACTCGCTGGAAAATGTTTCCAGCGATATGAAACTTTTTATATAGGTATATGACCGAGCTGCCTTTCAAATTTTGCTAATAAAAAATTAATCGGGTGAAATGGAAATTTTTAAAAAAATTCAACAATAGTTCTATTACAGCAGCCTTTAACGACATAATGTATAAACAAGATATAATGCACTATAGCTGGTTTCTTTAACAACCTCTGCGTTAAATTATGTGCCATATAACGAAATATATTTAAATGCACTCATATAGCGTCATTTCATAATGTTTGTGTGTGTAAAACACGAAAATTACGTTTCCGTGAAATTTTGCAAAAATGAAATTTTTCGTGTGTTTTATTCAAAACCTTCTTGTTTTCACTATTACAGAACGAATCGGCTACCTTTCGCTGGAAAATGATTCCAGCGATTTGAAATTTTTTATAGAGGAATAGGGGAGTGCTATCTATGAAATTGAGCTATTAACTTAATCGGGTGATATGCATATTTTTAAAAAATTCAACATTAGTTCTATTACAGCGCCTTCTAATGACATAATGTCGAAGCAAGGTATAATGCACTAAACTATGTATTGCTGGTTTCTTTAACAACCTCTGCGTTAAAGTATATGCTGTATAACGAAATATACTTAAATCCACTCAAATCGATTCATTTGATAGTGTTTGTGGGTGTAAAACACGAAAATAAAGTTTCTTTCCGTGAAATTTTTCAAAAAGTGAATTTTTTCGTGTTTTTTATTCAAAATCTGCTGGTTTTCACTATTACAGCAGGCATCGGCAGATACTCGCTGGAAAATGCTTCCAGCGACATGAAACTTTTTTATTAGGCATTGGGTAGTGCTATCTATCAAATTGCGCTAATAATAACTTAATCGGGTGATTGTAAATTTTTAAAAATTTCAAACTTAGTTCGATTACATCGCCCTCTAACGACATAATGTCAGAACAAGGTATGATGCACTATACTATGTATTGCTGGTTTCTTTAACAACCTGTGCGGTGAAGTATGTGCTATATAACGAAATATACCTAAATACACTCAAATAGCTTCATTTGATAGTGCTTGTGTGTGTAAAACACGAAAATAACGTTTCCGTGAAATTTTGCAAAAGGTGAATTTTTTCTTGTTTTTTTTTGGGTCAAAACCTGCTTGTTTTCACCATTACAGCACGAATCGGCAGATCCTCGATGGAAAATGTTACCAGCGATATGAAACTTTTTATATTGGCAGAGGGCAGTGCTATCTTTCAAACTGCGCTAATAAGAACTTAATCAACTGATATTCATATTTTTAAAAAATTCAACATTATTCGATTACAGCGGCTTTTACCGACATAATGTCGAAACAAGGTATAATGCACTATCTATGTATAGCTGGTTTCTTTAACAACCTCTGCGTGAAATTATGTGCCATATAACGAAATATACCTAAATACACTCAAATAGCTTCATTTAATAGTAAGTTATTTTCGTGTTTTGTGTGTAAAACACGGAAAAAAACGTTTCCGTGAAATTTTGCAGAAAGTGAATTTTTTCGTGTTTTTCTGTCAAAATCTGCTTTTTTTCATCATTACAGCACGATTCGGCTGATACTCGCTGGAAAATGATTCCAGCGGTATGAAACTTTTTATATGGGCATTGGACTGCGCTATCTATCAAACTTTTTAAAAATTTGATATTAAAATTTTAAAAAAATTCAACATTAGTTCTATTACAGTGGCATCTAAGGACATAATGTCGAAACAAGGTATAATGCACTATACTATGTATTGCTGGTTTCTTTAACAACTCTGCGTTAAATTATGTGCTATGTAACGAAGTATACTTAAGTACACTCAAATAGCTTCATTTGATAGCGTTTGTGTGTGTAAAACACGAACATAACTTTTCCGTGAAATTTTGCAAAAAGTGAATTTTTTCGTGTTTTTTAGTCAAATCCAGATTGTTTTCAACATTACAGCACGAATCGGCTGATATTCGATGGAAAATGCTTCTAGCGATATGTAACATTTTATATAGGCATAGGGCATTGCTACCTATCAAACTGCGCTTATAACAACTTAATTGGGTGATAAGCACATTTTTAAAAAATTCAACATTAGTTCGATTATAGCGCCATCTAACGATATAAGGTCGAAACAAGGTATAATGTATTATACTATGTATAGCTGGTTTCTTTAACAACCTCTGCGTTAAATTATGTGCTATATAACGAAATATACTTAAATACACTCAAGTAGCTTCGTTTGATATTGTTTGGGTGTGTAAAACAAGAAAATTATATTTCCGTGAAATTTTCAAAAAGTGAATTTTTTTGTGTTTTTTAGTCAAAACCTGCTTGTTTTCACTATTACGGAACGAATCGGCTATCACTCGCTGGAAAATTCTTCCAGCGGTATGAAACTTTTTATATAGGCACAGGGCAGTGCTGTCTATCAAACTGCTCTAGAAAGAACCTAATCGGATGATATGCAAATTTTTAAAATATTCAACATTAGTTCGATTACAGCGAACTCAACCGACATAATGTCGAAACAAGGTATAATTCACTATACTATGCATTGCTGGTTTCTTTAACAACTTCTGCGTTAAATTATATGCTATATAACGAAATATACTTAAATACACTCAAATAGCTTCATTTAATAGTACGTTATTTTCGTGTTTTGTGTGTTAAACACGAAAATAAAGTTTTCCCAAAATTTTGCAGAAAGTGAATTTTTTCGTGTTTTTAGTCAAATCCAGATTGTTTTCACCATTACAGCACGAATCGGCTGATACTCGATGGAAAATGCTTCTAGCGATATGTAACATTTTATATAGGCATAGGGCATTGCTGTCTATCAAACTGCGCTAATAAGAACTTAATCGGGTCATATGCACATTTTTAAAAATTTCCACATTAGTTCGATTACAGCGCAATCTAACGACATAAGTTCGAAACAAGGTATAATGCATTATACTATGTATAGCTGGCTTCTTTAACAACCTCTGCGTTAAATTATGTGCTATATAACGAAATATACTTAAATACACTCAAGTAGCTTCATTTGATAGTGTTTGTGTGTGTAAAACAAGAAAATAACGTTTCCGAGAAATTTTCAAAAAGTGAAATGTTTCGTGTTTTTTTGTCAAAATCTGCTGGTTTTCTTACAGAAATCATAGGCTGATACTCGCTGGAAAATGCTTCCAGCGATATGAATCTTTTTACATAGGCAGAGGGCAATGCTGTCTATGAAACTGCATTAATATGAACTTAATCGGGTGTATGCAAATTTTTAAAAAATTCAATATTATTTCGATTACAGCGCTCTCTAACGACATAATGTCGAAACAAGTTATAATGCACTATACTATGTATTGCTGGTTTCTTTAACAACCTCTGCGTTAAATTATGTGCCATATAACGAAATATAGTTAAATACACTCAAATAGCTTCATTTGATAGTGTTTGTGTGTGTAAAACACAAAAATAACGTTTCCGTGAAATTTTGCAAAAAGTGAATTTTTTCGTGTTTTTTAGTCACAACCTGCTTGTTTTCTCCATTACAGCACAGTAGTCGGGGTGACGGTAGTGACAAGATCAAGATCAAGATAAAATAAGGAATCGTGACGTGATTAGTTGATTTCTTCATTGTGTGTGACTTCATGAGTTTGAAATGTTTTGAATTTCCCTCTAGGCATATGTGTCTGTGGCTTCAGTTGTTGTGTGTTGGTTCGCGTATGGCATTATGGTTGATGGTAGAGATAAGGATTCGTGTTGTGATTGGTGGTGCACTAGTGACAAGATGAAGATCAAGATAAGATAAGGAATCGTGACGTGAATGTTTGTTGTTATGAGATGTAGATAAGTGACGTCATTTGTTATTTGTAAAAAAGTGACGTTGTTGTTTTGAATGTAAAGGATGATAGTAGTGGATATGAAATCGTGTCGTGATTGGTGGACACTTCTGAGAATATCAAGATCAAGATAAGATAAGGAATCGTGACGCGAATGTTTGTTGTTGTTATTGAGTTTGGAATTTCGCTGGGGCCCTCGTTTGTCGGGGATATCACGTGGTGTGTTTGGTGATATTTAGAGATAAGAAACGTGACGTTATGTGTTTGGATATTCACAGTTTCGAGGTTTTCTGAATAATTAATTATATGCTATGTCACTCAAACATACAGTTTTTTTTCTTCTTTAGATGGTTGTACTAATTTTCTAATACATTTTGAGGTATTTCTTTCCTGTTAAACGGTGGGATTCTTAGAGTAAGTCATGATGGCGGCAGTGTAATAAGCTGTTCGAGCTTTTCTGAATAATTAATTATATACTTAAAATACCTCTCCTGAAACACACACACACACACTCACACACACATACACATTAGACATAAAAAATCGCTAATGTATCCATGTTGATACTCTAATATATACCTTATGATTATTCTTATGAAAAAAAAACTATTCAGTATTAGAATTACGCTTACCAAAAAGCATACGTGTAGTTGTTATGTTTAAGTTAAAAAAGTACTTAGCTTTCCAGATGACTCTTCTAAATACGAATATTCCGAAATAGTTGAATTTTATATCCACAACACAACACAAACACAAAAACCACAAAGAAAGAAATTTCTGTAAATACTGTAACCTGAACTACTTACTTCGTCCTTTAGATTACGGACCGTAGATGCTGTGGATTCGTCATTTGCAATATCCCCCAGCGAGCGGTTTTCTTCAAAGGGGATGACATGAGTCACATCCGTAAATTGGGGTATTGTTCAAAAGGTAGCATTTCCTCAAGTTTGGATATTTCTCAAATAATTACATATGACTAAGGGATTAGTATCCACATGTTTGAATGACACATGTCCTAAAATTATTCATTCTTTGTTACCGTCGGAATTCATTGGTGTAGTATATTAATGCTTACATTTAATTTTAATTTAGAGTACTATCCGATTGGTTGTCTGTATTAATTCTTTCCCACTGTTGCCCAAGCTTGGTGGGAAAGTCTAGGCGCCGTTTGTTTAGGTTAAGTGTTATTTCCGGTTTTTCGAATTCCGATTGTTGTTAGAGTATGGCATTCTGAAAAGTGAAATTATTATTATTATTTTTTATTTTTATTTTTTCAAATTGAATGGTTATTTTCTGTATTTTACTTTTAAAGGTCATATTCTAACAGAATAACTGAGCAGAATTAATAAATATATAAAGTGTATGTGAATTGATTTTCCAACACTGTATATTTCTCATTATGTCTTATCTTTAAGGTATCTATCTTATCCGGTCGCCTTTTGTTGTACGTAAGTGAGAAATCGTGTGTTTTCGTTCGAACTCTTGGTTTCCGTTGGGAAATTACCAATATAACTATTAATTTTACCTTCGATTCCTTGTGCTTTTAACCTATTTCTGTAAGTGGAATTTATTTATTTTATTTATTTTTTCTTTAGCATTAGTAAATTTTAAGTAACTGATATGAGACAAACAAGGTTTTCAACTCTCCGCAGTTTTTCTACAGCAATCTTTTTAAGAATTTTTGTAACGTGTCGTTGGTTTTAAATATCTATTGGCTCTGTAAAATAACCAAACTCTAACGGTATTGTGACATTTCAGGTGAAATCTTCACCACTAAAATTCTAGCTATTAATTTAATACCCGATTATTTCTTTTGCTTCCAAAATTTGACAGGAGTTTCTTGAAATATTTGAGAGCTTGCATGAACAAATAAGACTTTTAATTCAATGAATCAAAAAAAAATTCTCCGGTTACTTTGTGGCATGAAATTTCACAAGGGAAAAAAAAGTTATCTTTCTTCCTTCTTAAATTTGTATTACACATCTACGACACCCAATTTGTTCATTTAAATTTACACATTTTATTTGAACGAAATATTATTTACAAATTGTATTTTCTGAATGTAACAATACAGAAAATAAATAAATTGAAAAATACATCAAAGGTTCTTCCATGCTTGTGGAATTGCCATCGTATGGTTTCGACAATGTGACTCTCATCTGAAATTTAATTTTCATTTGGTGTTCGTTGGGAATTTATTACTGTAGTAAAATTAAGGGTTGCATATTTATATTTTCGAATCCATTACATATACTTCTGAGAATTATTAAAAGCACAGAATCTTTTGTTATGTTTCCAAAATCATTTAAACGTACACGTTATGTTTTCACGTTTTGGGCATCCAATTTCATTTAAATAAAGAACAGGCCTCCCTGTTAACATCGCTAATGTTTTTGATTTTTCTCTTCCTTTGGGAAGAAATATATGATATTTCCATGTTGATTCTATCATCCAATTTCTTAGTTTGTCCAAAGATAGTGAACCAATTTCTCACTTCAGCTGATGGTTATATTTTATTAACCAAGAATTCGTTTTTTAACACTTTCAGGAACGGTTCTGGCTATAAACTTTGTTAATGTTATTGATTTTTGTCTTCCAATGGCGGTAATTTTTTTTTGATACATTCATGCTGATTCCTTGTCATCTGCATTCTATGATACCTTTTTATTTTCTACAACAAACGTTTTTAGAGTTTAAGTAACGTTATTGGCTAAAATATCAGCTGTTTTTCTCTGTAAAATAATCAAATTCTAACAGTCGTATTGTTAGAATTTGGTACGACTGTTTTTTATAGTCTGGTGAAGGTATCTACAGATGTAGTAACAAATTGTCACTTATCAATTCATTTTTACTTTATTCACAAAACTACAAATCCGTTATTTGGTATGGTCTCTGTTTTTAATTCCCCCATTACTAGAATGTACGGGTGGTAAAGTTTTGAAATAAGTTTCGACTCGCAAGAAAAATAAAATGTTTACATTCAAATAACTATTTATGATCACAGCAAGCAAGAAATTCATCAACTTTTCGAAGTTTGGAAATTCATACCCATATTGTTTTCATCTTTGGTATCATTTAAATGAAGAACGGGTATGGCTATTAAGTTTGTTAATGATTTTGATTTTTCTCTTCCATAAGCGATTATTATTTGATATATACATGTTGATTCATTTGTTATCTGCATGCTACAATATCATTTTTATTTTCTACAATAAACTTTTTTAGAGTTTAATTAACGTGATAGACTAAAATATCATTTGTCTCTCTGTAAATAACCAAATTCTAACAGTCGTATTGTTTGAATTTGGTACGATTGTTTTTTTAGTCTGGTGAAGGTATTTACAGATGTAGTAACAAAATTGTCACTTTTCAGTTCGTTTGTACTTTATTCACCAAACTACAAATAGGTGTTGTCAAGTTTTGAACAAAAAAGAAAAGAAAAAAAAGTTTCGACTGGCAGTGATATGTTTTGAAACTTTTATCATGTACAAATATCTTAAAAGAAAAGAAATATGTACCTTCTTTTCTTTTTTACATCAAGCTTTTTTAAGAGTTTGGTAACGTGATGAGTTAAAATATCGCACTCTGTAAAATAACAAAATTTTTATCTTTCTTTGTGTGGGGAAAGGTAAAATTTGTATTTGTGTTATCTGCAGAGTACAAACCTTTTTTCTATACTAAACTTTAAGAGTTTAAGTTATGTTTTGGGTAAAATTATCTGCTTTCTCTCTGTAAAATCACCAAATTCTAACAGGTAGGTTTTTCGAGTATGCGAACGAAATGTTTACAGATAACTCAAAAAAAAAATGTCAGTAGGTAGCATTAGACAAATTTCTAAATACTTAATTACAGGATATCAGGTTTCCCATGGTCCTTGCATTAATTTCACAGTAGTGATTTTTTTTACAATAATTAAACAGAATTGCATTAAGGTATAAAGTTATGGATTTAATTATCAAATTCTAAACTGAATAACTGAGTAAAAGTTTCACTGTGGAAAACACAACAACAACAACACACATCTTTGTTCATTTAAGTTTTACAAAAGCTTATTATTTTGCTGAAATATTACTTACAACGAAAAAAAAATCGAAACTTGTAATTACCTAAAAATATTCAATATTTAGTTTACACTATTTTCCTGAAGAAAGGAAATTTCAAAGACTTTTGTGGTTCACTCAGTATTTTACTTTACTGGACTAAACACTACAACACAACACAATACGATAGCTGCACTGGATGAACGAATTGCAGTAACTGAAAAGACACTCGACTCGATTGTTTTTCTTTATAGTAGTGTTTACCTGACCCTTTACCCTGACCGTTCCTTCCAAAATGAAACTTTCGCGCAGATGACTCACAGACATGTTTTCGCATGCTGGTGGATTGATGTTGATGTGCGTTTATCTTACTTTGTGACATTATGGTACAAACTTTATCTCTGTGGCTCGAATTCATCCAAAGGAAGATGAGCGAGCTACCCATTTGAAGATATCTTTTAGTGATGTCACCTCAAACTGATAACCAAGGAGATGAACGATCTCGCCATTTGCGGATGTCCGAAATTGTTGGGATGGAAAAAAAATAGCATTATGTGTTGGGTGTGAAAGGGTAGTCGAGAGGTTGAGAGTGGTCTTGCCTGCAAGGCTCCCCCACCCTCCCTCTCCTCCAGAAGATGTCTGCTCATCTAAGGGAGATGAGCTAGCTTGCCGTTTTCGGATTTCTTTTAGTCATGTCACCTGCAACTGATGCTAAATGCTCCCCCCACCCCATACTCTAACCCCATCATCCCTCTCTCCTCCAGCAGATGTCTGCTCAGGCCAGCGGAGATGAGCGAGCTTATCATTTGCGGATATCTTTTAGTAATGTTACCTCCAACTGATACTGATAACTTTGGAGGAAAAAAAAATAGCATCAGGTTGTGGAAGTGAAAGGGTAGTCAAGAGGGTGACAGAGGTCTTCCCTACAATACTCCCCTCACCCCCCACCTCCTTCAGAAGATGTCTGCTCAGCCTCGTGGAGATGAGCGAGCTCATCATTTTCGGATATCTTTTAGTGATGTCACCTCCAACTGATACTGATAAGTTTTTAGGAAAACAAAATTAAAAAACGCATTTTTTTATAATATCTTTTTAGGAAAATTAAAAAAAAGCATTTTTTTATTTTTTTTCCAAAAAAGTTATCATAAAATACAGGTTTTTTCCCTAAAAAGTTATCATAAAAAACGCGTTTTTTAAATTTTTTTCCCCAAAAAAGTTATCAGTATCAATTGAAGGTGACATCACTAAAAGATATCCGCAAACGATGAGCTCACTCATCTCCACTAGGCTGAGCAGACATCTTCTGGAGGAGAGGGGATGGTGAGAGACTAGGGTGATGGGGTTAGATGGGGGAGCATTGCAGTGAAGACATCTGTCACCCTCTGTGATATCACAGAATGAGAGACATATGTTCCCCAGAAATATCCAAACACATAACAACATTGCTGTCATGTTTTGTTTGGCTATGGAATTGTGGGTGATGTTTTTGAGATAAGATATCTTGGAATTTTCCCAGGGTGACACACATCCGTCATTGTCGTCGTGGTTTATCCAACACCATGTAGAAACATGTCTGTGAATCATCTGCGCAAATGTTTCATTTGGGAAGGAACGGTCAGGGTTAAGGGTCAGGTAAACAGTACTATAAGGAAAAATAAACGAGTCAAGTGTCTTTGCAGTTAGGACAATTCGTTCATCCTGTGAAGTTATCGTATTGTTGTGGTGATTGGTATCCAGGAAAGTAAAGTAAAGTAAAATAATGGGTGATCCACAAAAGTCATTGAAATTTTCTTTCTTCAGGAAAATAGCACGAGACAAAACTCTTCACCTAGCTCTAAAAGGATAGAAATCGATTATTATTTTAGAAGACACGTACATTGTGATGGATTTATCCAGACCACTTGGGAAAAATTATGCAGGAAGTGGTCTGATATCCTCGGCTACTTGCAAAGAAGAGTTGACTATGAAATGGACCTCGGTGAGTGTTATATTCTGAAATGCCCAAGATGGGGAACTAATACTTGATGATACAGGAGCTGATGGAAATAAGGTTTTTTCTATTAGTTGTGAAGAAGCTGAGAGATTTTCACCAAAAATGTATGACATTGATAATCATTTACTATTTTTGGAAACTGAATTACCATCTGTCCGTTTAATGGGAAAAATCAACGCTAATCATTTAAATTCATCAATGGTAAAATTAGACTTTCAAGATTTTATCCAATTCAATAAAGATTCTTTATTTTGGGACATTTACGAACATTTTACAAAAACTGCTTGTGTATATTTGCTGACAAAGGAATACACAGAATGTTTAGGGAGGCATGGTGTCATTTCCAGACTGACACAATATCAAATGTATGGAAGTGTGGTTACCATGGTATCTGATTTAAATATTCTTTTGCCTGACCAGCTATTTTGATGTAATGTAACCAAGAAACAGTGATTCCATCAGAAATGTTAAAATTCTAAAGTAAATATTGTGAAATATTTTTAGGTAATTACATGTTTCGAATTTTTCTCAGTGAATTTACTTGTAAATACTATTTCAGCAAAATAAAATGTGCATTTGTAAACTTCAATTAACAAAGATGTGTGTTTTTGTTGTTGTGTTTTTCCACAGTGAATTTTTACTCAGTTATTCTGATTAGGTCTTGATATTTAAATGCACTACTTTATATCTTAATGCAATTCTGTTTAATTATTTTTAAAAAATCACAACTGTGAAATTAATGCCAGGACAGGAAAAAAAGTGTTGAAAACGAATATCCATGTATTGATTAATTTAGAAATTGTCTAATGCTACCTATTGACATTATTTGAGTTATCTGAAAACAAATCGTTCACATAATCGAAAATCCGAAATGTTAGAATTTGGTTATTTTACAGAGAGAGAGAGAGAGAGAGAGAGAGAGAGAGAGAGAGAGAGAGAGAAGCACCTAATTAAACCAACAAAACGTGACTTTAACTCTTAAAGTTTGGTATAGAAAATTGTTTCCACTCTCCAGATAACACATATACAAATTTTACCTTTCCCAACCAAAGTAAGATAAAAACACACAAACAGTATAACCAGCAGCATGCAAAAACATGTCATTCAGTCATCTGCACAAAAGGTTCATTTTGGAATGTACAGTCAGGGTAAGGCATAGTAAGTGTAAACAGTACTATAAGAAAATACCATAGAGTTGAGTGACTTTGGACTTAAGGTAATGGTTCATGCACTGCAGCTGCTGTTTTCTGTTGTGTTTTGTGTTTGGTAATGTAAAAATAATGGGTAAGCCACAAATTCTTTGAAAGTTTCTTTGTTAAAAGTTCTAATTGTTTACAATTTTGTAAATGAAAGTTAACATAAAGTATCCAATCAGAGCTAATAATCAGTGAAATAATAATAATAAATAACTATTTATTTGTGGTGCCATATGAAGTAATCTAAGAAGAAGAAGAAGAAGAACGAAGGAAAACGATAATGAAAAATCGACATTGGGTGAAAAATACGAATTTTCACTTATCATTGCTATAATTGATTGCCAATTTCTTTGAATAAGAGTTCAAATTTAATTCCTAAAGAAATTTGTATTTCTGATGGAATTAGTGTAAGATATGCATAGACAAAATCACCTTGTAGTTGGAAAGAATTACCTGAGAGTTAAAAAACAGAATTCTTGTTTAATAAAATATAACCATCAGCTGAAGTGGGAAATTGGTTCACTATCTTTGGACAAACTTAGAAATTGGATGATAGAATCAACATGCAAATATCATATATTACTTGCCAAAGGAAGAGAAAAATCAAAAACATTAGCGATGTTAACAGGGAGGCCTGTTCTTGATTTAAATGAAATTGGATGCCCAAAACGTGAAAACATAACGTGCACTTTTAAATGCTTTTGGAAACATAATGAAAGATTCTGTGCTTTTAATAATTCTCAGAAGTATATGTATTGGAATCGAAAATATAAATATGCAACCCTTAATTTTACTACAGTAATAAATTCCCAACGAACACCAAATGAAAATTAAATTTCAGATGAGAGTTACATTGTCAAAACCATACGATGGCAATTCCACAAGCATGGAAGAACCTTTGATGTATTTTTCAATTTATTTATTTTCTGTATTGTTAGATTCAGTAAATACAATTTTTAAATAATATTTCGTTCAAATAAAATGTGTAAATTTAAATGAACAAATAGGGTGTCGTAGATGTGTAATACAAATTTAAGAAGGAAGATAACTTTTTTTTTCCCTTGTGAAATTTCATGCCACAAAGTAACCAGAGAATTTTTTTTTTGATTCATTGCATAAAAGGTCTTATTTGTTCATGCAAGTCCTACAATATTTCAAGAAACTCCTGTCAAGTCTTGGAAACAAATGAAATAATCGGGTATTAAATTAATAGCTAAAATTTTAGTGGTGAAGATTTTACCTGAAAAGTCACAATACTGTTAGAGTTTGGTTATTTTACAGAGCCAATAGATATTTAGAGCCAACGACACGTTACAAAAACTCTTAACAAGGTTGCTGTAGAAAAACTGCGGAGAGTTCGAAACCTTGTTTGTCTCATATCAGTTAATTAAAATTTACTAATGCTAAAAAAATAAATAAAATAAATAAATTCCACTTACAGAAATAGATTAAAAGCACAAGGAATCGAAGGTAAAATTAATAGTTATCTTGGTAATTTCCCAATGGAAACCAAGAGTTCGAACCAAAACACACGATTTCTCACTTACGTACAACAAAAGGCGACCGGATAAGATAGATACCTTAAAGATAAGACATAATGAGAAATATACAGTGTTGGAAAATAAATTCACATACAGTTTATATATTTATTAATTCTGCTCAGTTATTCTGTTAGAATATGACCTTTAAAAGTAAAATACAGAAAATAACCATTCAATTTGAAAAAAAAAAAAATAATAATGATCATTTCACTTGTCAGTATTCCATACTCTAACAACAATCGGAATTCGAAACCGGAAATAACACTTAACCTAAACAAAACGGTTAAGTCTTTACCACCAAGCTTGGGCAACAGTGGAAAAGAATTAATACAGACAACCAATCGGATAGTACTCTAAATTAAAATTAAATCTAAGCATTAATTTACTACACCAACGAATTCCGATGGTAACGAAGAATGAATAATTTTAGGATATGTGTCATTCAAACATGTGGATACTAATCCCTTAGTCATATGTAATTATTTGAGATATATGTGACTCATGTCATCCCCTTTGAAGAAAACCGCTCGCTGGGGGATATTGCAAATGACGAAACCACAGCATCTACGGTCTGTAATCTAAAGGATGAAGTAACTAGTTCAAGTTACCGTATTTACAGAAATTTAATTCTTTGTGGTTTTTGTGTTTGTGTTGTGTTGTGGATATAAAATTCAACTATTTCGGAATATTCGTATTTAGAAGAGTCATTTGGAAAGCTGTAAGTACTTTTTTAACTTAAACATAACAACTGCTCGTATGTTTTTTGGTAAGCGTAATTCTAATACTGAATAGTTTTTTTTTCATAAGAATAATCATAGGGTATATATTAGAGTATCAACATGGATACATTAGCGATTTTTTATGTCTAATGTGTATGTGTGTGTGTTGTGTGTGTGTGTGTGTGTGTGTGTGTGTGTGTTTAAGGAGAGGTATTTTAAGTATATAATTAATTATTCAGAAAAGCTTGAAACTGTGAATATCCAAACACCTAACGTCACGATTCTTATCTCTAAATATCACCAAACACACCACGTGATATTCCCGACAAACGAGGGCCCAGCGAAATTCCAAACTCAATAACAACAACAAACATTCGCGCCATGATTCCATATGTTATCTTGATCTTAATCTTGTCAGAAGTGTCCAGCAATGACAACACGATTACTTATTTACTAATATATTTCAATTTCCATTCAAAACTATAACGTCACTTATTTACAACTAACAAATGATGTCACTTATCTACATCTCATAACAAACATTCACGTCATGATTCCTTATCATATCTTGATCTCCATCTTGTCAGAAGTGTCCACCAATCACGACACGATTTCATATCCACAAATATCATCCTTTCCATTCAAAACAACAACGTCACATTTTTACAAATAACAAATGAGGACATTTATTAACAAAAAACAAATGACGTCACTTATCTACATCTCATAAAAACAAACATTCACGTCATGATTACTTCACTTATCTTGATCTTGATCTTGTCACTAGTGCACCACCAATCACAACACGAATGCTAATCTCTACCATCACCCATAATGCCATACACGAACCAAAACACAACAACTGAAGCCAGTGACACATATGCCCAAAAAGAAATTCCAAACATTCAAACTCATGACGTCACCCACAATGACCTCATCAACAAACACGTCACGATTCCTTATCTTATCTTGATCTTAATCTTGTCACTACTGTCACCCCTACTACTCAGCACGAATCGGTGATACTCGCTGGAAAACGCTTCCAGCGATATTAAACTTTTATATAGGCATAGGACAGTGCTATTTATCAAACTGTGCTAATAAGAACTTAATAGGGTGATATGCAAATTTTTAAAAAATTCAACTTTAGTTAGATTACAACGCCCTCTAACGACATAATGTAGAAACAAGGTATAAAGCGCAATAAAATGTATAGCTGGTTTCTTTATCAACCTCTGCGTTACCTTTTGTGCCATATAACGAATTATACTTAAATACACTCATATAACTTCATTTGATAGTGTTTGTGTGTGTAAAACACGGAAATAAAGTTTCCATAAAATTTTGCAAAAAGTGAATTTTTTCGTGTATTTTATTCAAAAACGGCTTGTTTTCAAAATTGCAGCACTAATAGGCTGATACTTGCTGGAAAATGCTTCCAGCGATATGAAACTTTTTATATAGGCATAGGACAGCGCTATCTATCAAATTGTGCTAATAAGAACTAAATCGGGTGATTTGCAAGTTTTTAAATAATTTAACATTAGTTCGATTACAACGCCCTCTAACGACATAATGTCAAAACAAGGTATGATACACTATTCCAAGTATCGCTAGTTTCTTTAACACGTTCTGGGTTAAATTATGTGCCATATAATGAAATATACTTATATACACTGAAATAGCTTCATTTGATAGTGTTTGTGTGTATAAAACACGGAAAGAAACGTTTTCGTGAAATTTTGCAAAAAGTGAATTTTTTCGTGTTTTTTAGTCAAAATCTGCTTGTTTTCACCATTACAGCACGAATGGGCTGACACTCGCTGGAAAATGCTTCCAGCGATATGAAACTTTTTATATAGGCATAGGGTGGTGCTATCTGTATAACTGCGGTAATAAGAACGTAATTGGGTGATATGCAAATTTTTAAAAAATTCAACATTAGTTCGATAACAGCACCCTCTAACGACATAATGTCCAAACAAGGTATAGAACACTATACTATGCATTGCAGGATTCTTTAATAAACTCTTCGTTAAATTATGTGCCATATAACGAAATATATTTAAATACCCTCAAATAGCTCCATTTGATAGTGTTTGTGTGTGTAAAACACGAAAATAACGTTTCCGTGAAATTTTGCAAAAAGTGGATTTTTTCGTGTTTTTTAGTCAAAATGTGCTTGTTTTCACTCTTACAGAATGAATACGCTGATATTTGCTGGAAAATCATTCCAGCGATATGAAACGTTTTATATAGGCATAGGGCAAAGCATTCTATCAAACAGCGCTAATAAGAACTTAATCGGGTGATATGAAAATTTATTAAAAAATACAACATTAGTTCGATAACAGCGCCCTCTAACGACATAAGGTCGAAACAAGGTATAATGCATCATACTATGTATAGCTGGCTTCTTTAACAACCTCAGCGTTAAATTCTGTGCCATATAACGAAATATACTGAAATACACTCAAATAGCTTCATTTAATAGCGTTTGTGTGGGTAAAACACGAAAATAACGTTTCCGTGAAATTTTGCAAAAAGTGAATTTTTTCCTGTTATTTAGTCAAAATCTGTTTGTTTTCTCTCCTACAGCACTCATACGCTAATACTCGCTGGAAAATGATTCCAGCGATATGAAACTTTTAATATTGGCATATGCTATCTATTAAACTGCGCTAATAAGAATTTAATCGGGTGATATGTAAATTTTAAAACTTTCAAAATTTGTTCGATTACAGCGCCCTCTAACGATATAATGTTCGGAACAAGGTAGAATGCAATATACTATGTGTTGCTGGTTTCTTTAAAAACTTCAGCGTTAAATAATGTGCCATATAACGAAATATACTTAAATACACTCAAGTAGCTTCATTTGATAGCGTTTGTCTGTGTGTAAAACAAGAAAATAATGTTTCTGTGAAATTTTGCAAAAAGCGAATTTTTTCGTGTTTTTTAGACAAAATCGGCTTGTTTTCACTCTTACAGCACGAATACGCTGATACTCGCTGTAAAATGATTCCAGCGATATGAAACTTTTATATAGCAACAGGACAGTGCTAACTATCAAACTGTGCTAATAAGTACTTAATCGGGTGATATGCAAATTTTTAAAAAATTGAACATTAGTTAGATTACAGTGCCGTCTAACAACATAATGTTGGAACAAGATATAATGCACTATTCCATGTATTGCTGGTTTCTTTAACAACTACTACGTTAAATTAAGTGCCATATAACGAAATATACTTAAATACACTCCAATAGCTTCATTTCATAGCGTTTGTGTGTGTGTAAAATACGAAAATAACGTTTCTGTGAAATTTTCAAAAAGTGAATTTTTTCGTGTGTTTTAGTCAAAATCTGCTTCTTTTCACTCTTACAGGACGAATACGTTGATACTCGCTGTAAAATGATTCCAGCGATATGAACTTTTTATATATCAATAGCGCTGTGGTATCTATCAAATTGTTCTAATAAGAACTTAATCGGGTGATATGCAAATTTTTAAAAAATTCAAAATTAGTTCGATTACAGTGAACTCTAACGACATAATGTCGGAACAAGGTATAATGCACTATACTATGTATTGCTGGTTTCTTTAACAACCTCTGCGTTAAATTATGTCCTATATAACGAAATATAATTAAATGCACTCAAATAGCTTCATTTGATAGTCTTTCTGTGTGTAAAACACGAAAATAACGTTTCCGTGAAATTTTGCAAAAAAGTGAATTTTTTCGTGTTTTTAATCAAAATCTGCTTGTTTTCACTCTTCCAGGACGAATACGCTGATACTCGTTGAAAATTATTCCAGCGATATGAAACTTTTTATATAAGCAGAGGGCAGTGCTATCTATTAAACAGCGCTGATAAGAACTTAATCGGGTGATATTCAAATTTTGAAAAAATTGAACATTAGTTCGATTACAGCGCCCTCTAACGACATAATGCCAGAACAAGATATAATGCACTATACTGTGTATTGCTGGTTTCTTTAACAACCTCTGCATTAAATTATGTTGTATATAACGAAATATACTTAAATACACTCAAATAGCTCAAATTAATAGCGTTTGTGTGTTTAAAACAAGAAAATAACGTTTCCGTGAAATTTTGCAAAAAGTGAATTTTTTCGTGTTATTTATTCAAAATCTGCTTGTTTTCACTCCTACAGCACTCATACGCTGATACTCGCTTGAATATGATTCCACCAATATGAAACTTTTTATATAGGCATAGGACAGCTTTCTATCAAACTGCGCTAATAATAAATTAATCGGGTGATAGGCAAATTATAAAAAAATTCAACATTAGTTCGATTACAGCACCCTCTAAAGACATAATGTGGAAAAAAGGAATAATGCACAATACTAGGTTTTGCTGGTTTCTTTAACAACCTCTGCGTTAAATTATGTGCCATATAACGAAATATACTTAAATACACTCAAATAGCTTCATTTTATAGCGTTTGTGTGTGTAAAACACGAAAATAACGTTTCCATGAAATTTTGCAAAAAGTGAATTTTTTCATGTTTTTTAGTCAAAATCTGCTTATTTTCACTCATACAGCACGAATACGCTGATACTCGCTGGAATATGATTCCGGCGATACGAAACGTTTTTTATAGGCCTAGGGCAATGCTATCTATCAAATTGCACTAATAAGAACTAAATTGTGTGATATGCAAATTTTTAATAATTTGAACATTATTTCGATTACAGTGCCCTCTAACGACATAATGTCGGAAGAAGGTATAACGCACTATACTATGCATTGCTGGTTTCTTTAACAACCTCTGTGTTAAATTATGTCCTAAATAACGAAATATACTTAAATACACTCAGATAGGTTAATTTAATATCGTTTGTGTGTGTAAAACACGAAAATAACGTTTCCGTGAAATTTTGCAAAAAGTGAATTTTGTCGTTTTATTTTGTCAAAATCTGCTTTTTTTCACTCCTACAGAACTGATACGCTGACACTCACTAGAAAATGATTCCAGCGATATGAAACTTTTTATTTAGGCATAGGGCAGTGCCCTATCAAACTGCGCTAATAAGAACTTAATTGGGTGACATGCAAATATTTTAAAAATTCAACATTATTTCGATTACAGCGCCCTCGAACGACATAATGTCGGAACAAGGTATAATGCACTATACTATGTATTGCTGGTTTCTTAAAAAACCTCTGCGTTAAATTATGTACCATATAACGAAATATACTTAAATTCACTGAAATAGCTTCATTTGGTAGCGTTTGTGTGTGTAAAACACGAAAATAACGTTTCCGTTAAATTTTGCAAAAAGTGAATTTTTTTGTTTATTTTAGTCAAAATCTGCTTATTTTCACTCTTACAGCACCAATACTCTGATACTCGCTGGAAAATAACTCCAGCGATATGAAACTTTTTATATCGGCATAGGGCAATGCTATCTATCAAACTGCGCTAATAAGAACTTAATCGGGTGATATGCAAATTCTTAAAAAATTCAACATTAGTTCGATAACAGCGCCCTCTAACGACATTATGTCCAAATAAGGTATAAAGCACTGTACTATGTATTGCTGGTTTCTTTAACAACCTCTGCGTTAAATTATGTGCCATATAACGAAGTATACTTAAATACACTCAAATAGCTTCATTAGATAGCGTTTGTGTGTGTAAAACACGAAAATAACGTTTCGTGAAATTTTGCAAAAATTGAATCTTTTCGTGTTTTTTAGTCAAAAGCTGCTTGTTTTCACTCCTACAGGAATCATACGCTGATACTCGCTGGAAAATGATTCCAGCGATATGAAACTTTTTATATAGGCATAGTGCAGTGCTATCTATTAAACTGCACTAATAAGAACTTAATCGGGTGATATGTAAATTTTAAAAAATTCAATATCAGTTTGATTACAGCGCCCTCTAACGACATAAAGTCGGAACAAGTTATAATGCACTGTACTATGTATTGCTGGTTTCTTTAACAACCTCTGCGTTAAATTATGTGCCATATAACGAAATATACTTAAATACACTCAAATAGCATCATTTATCGCGTTTGAGTGTGTAAAATACGAAAATAACGTTTCCTTGAAATTTTGGAAAAATGAATTTTTTCGTGTCTTTTATTCAAAATCCACTTGTTTTCACTCCTACAGCACAGAGGTTGATACTCGCTGGAAAATAATATCAGCGATATGAAACTTTTTATTTAGACATAGGGCATTGCTTTCTATCAAATTTCGCTAATAAGAACTTAATAGGCTGATATGAAAATTTTTAAAAAATTCAACATTAGTTCGATTACAGTGTCCTCTAACGAAATAATGTCGGAACAAGGTATAATGCACTATACTATGTATAGGTGGTTTCTTTAACAAACTCTACGTTAAGTTATGTGCAATATAACGAAATATAATTAAATACACTCAAATAGCTTCATTTGATAGCGTTTTTGTGTTAAAACACGAAAATAACATTTCCGTGAAATTTTGCAAAAAGTGAATTTTTTCGTGTTTTTTAGTCAAAATCTGCTTGTTTTCACTCTCACAGCACAAATACGCTGATACTCGCTGAAAAATGATCCTAGCGATGTGAAATTTTTTATATAGGCATAGGGCAGTGCTATCTATCAAAGTGCTCTAATAAGATCTTAATTGGGTGATATGCAAATTTAAAAAAAAATTCAACATTTGTTTGATTACCGTGCCCTCTAAAGAAATAAAGTCGGATCAAGGTGAATGCATTATACTAAGTATTGCTGGTTTCTTTAACAGCCTCTGCGTTAAATTATGTGCTATATAACGAAATATATTTAAAAACACTCCAATAGGTTCATTTGATAGCGTTTTTGTGTGTAAAACTCGAAAATAACGTTTACGTGAAATTATGCAAAAAGTGAATTTTTTCGTATTTTTTAGTCAAAATCTGCTTGTTTTCACTCCTACAGCACTCATATGCTGATACTCGCTGATAAATGACTCCAGCGATATGAAACTTTTTATATCGGCAGAGGGAAGTGCTATCTACCAAATTTTCGTTAATAAGAACTTAATTGGGTGATATGGAAATTTTTTAAAAATTCAATATTAAATCGATTACAGCGAACTCTAACGACTTAATATCCAAACAAAGTAGAAAGCACTATACTATGTATTGCTGGTATCTTTAACAACCACTGCGTTAAATTATGTACCATATAACGAAATATATTTAAATGCACTCAAATAGCTTCATTTAATAGCGTTTGTGTGTGTAAAACACGAAAATAACGTTTTAGTGAAATTTTGCAAAAAGTGAATTTTTTCGTGTTTTTTAGACAAAATCTGCTTGTTTTCACTCTTACAGAACGAATACGCTGATACTCGCTGGAAATGAATCCTGCGATACGAAGCTTTTTATATAGCAATAGGGCAGTGGTATGTATCAAACTGCTTTAATAATAACTGAATTGGGTGATATGCAAATTTTTTAAAAATTCAACATTAGTTCGATAACAGCGCTCTCAAACGACTTAATATCCAAACAAAGTAGAAAGCACTATACTATGTATTGCTGGTTTCTTTAACAACCTCTGCGTTGAATTATGTGCCATATAACGAAATATACTTAAATACACTCAAATAGCTTCATTTGACAGCGTTTGTGTGTGGAAAACACGAAAATAACGTTTTCGTGAAATTTTGCAAAAAGTTACTTTTTTCGTGTTTTCAGTAAAACGCTGCTTGTTTTCACTCTTACAGAACGAATACGCTGATACTCGTTGGAAAATAAACCGAGCGATATGAAACTTTTGATATAGGCATAGGACAGTAATATCAAGCAAACTGCGCTAATAAGATCTTAATCGGGTGATATGCAATTTTTAAAATATTTGATATTAGTTCGATAACAGAGCCCTCTAACGACATAATATCCAAACAGGGTACAAAGCAATATACTATGTATTGCTGGTTTCTTTTTTACATCCTCTGTGTTAAATTTTGTGCCATATAAGGAAATTTACTCAAATACACTCAAATAGCTTCATTTGATAGCGTTTGTGTGTGTAAAACACGAAAATAACGTTTCCGTGAAATTTTGCAAAAAGTGAATTTTTTCGTGTTTTTTAGTCAAAATCTGCTTGTTTTCATTCTATCAGTATGATTAGGCTGATATTCGCTGGAAAATGTCTCCAGCGATATGAAACATTTTGTATATGCATAGGGCAGGGCTATCTATCAAACTGAGCTAATAAGAACTTAATCGGGTGATATGCAAATTTTTAAAAAATTCAAAATTAGTTCGATAACAGCGCTTTCTAACGACAAAAAGTCCAAACAAGGTATAAAGCACTATACAATGTATTGCTGGTTTCTTTAACAACCTCTGCGTTAAATTATGTACCATATAACGAAATATACTTAAATACACTCAAATAGCTTCATTTGATAGCGTCTTTGTGTAAAACACGAAAATAACATTTCCGTGAAATTTTGCGAAAAGTGAATTTTTTTGTGTTTTTTAGTCAAAAGCTGCTTATTTTCACTCTTACAGAACCAATACGCTGATAATCGCTGGAAAATGATCCGAGCGATATGAAACTTTTTATGTAGGCATAGGGCAGTGTTTTCTGTCAAAGTGCCCTAATAAGAACTTAATCCGGTGATATGCAAATTTTTAAAAAATTCAAAATTAGTTCGATAACAGCGCTTTCTAACGACATAAAGTCCAAACAAGGTAGAAAGCACTATACAATGTATTGCTGGTTTCTTTAACAACCTCTGCGTTAAATTATGTGCCATATAACGAAATATACTTCAATACACTCAAATAGCTTCATTTGATAGCGTTTGTGTGTGTAAAACACGAAAATAACGTTTCCGTGAAATTTTGCCAAAAGAGAATTTTTTTCGTGTTTTTTAGTCAAATTCTGCTTATTTTGACTCTTACAGAAAGAATACGCTGATACTCGAAGGAAAATGCTTCCAGCGATATGAAACTTTTTATTTAGGCATAGGGCAGTGCTGTCTCACAAACTGCGTTAATAAGAACTTAATCGGGTGATATGCAAATTTTTAAAAAAATTCAAAATTAGTTCGATAACAGCGCCCTCAAACGACATAATGTCCAAACAAGGTAGAAAGCATTATACTATGTATTGCTGGTTTCTTTAAAAAATTCTGCATTAAATTATGTGCCATATAACGAAATATACTTAAATTCACTCAAATAGCTTCATTTGATAGCGTCTTTGTGTAAAACACGAAAATAACGTTTCCGTGAAATTTTGCAAAAAGTGAATTTTTTCGTGTTTTTTGGTCAAAATCTGCTTGTTTTCATTCTATCAGCATGAATACGCTGATATTCGCTGGAAAATGTCTCCAGCGATATGAAACTTTTTGTATAGGCATAGGGCAGGGCTATCTATCAAACTGAGCTAATAAGAACTTAATCGGGTGATATGCAAATTTTTAAAAAATTCAACCTTAGTTCGATAACAGCGCCCTCTAAAGACATAATCTCTAAACAAGGTAGAAAGTACTATACTATGTATTGCCGGTTTCTTTTAAATACACTCTCTGCGTTAAATTATGTGCCATATAACGAAATATACTTCAATACACTCAAATAGCTTCATTTGATAGCGTTTGTGTGTGTAAAACACGAAAATAACGTTTCCGTGAAATTTTGCCAAAAGAGAATTTTTTCGTGTTTTTTAGTCATATTCTGGTTATTTTGACTCTTACAGAAAGAATACGCTGATACTCGAAGGAAAATGCTTCCAGCGATATGAAACTTTTTAGTTAGGCATAGGGCAGTGCTATCTCTCAAACTGCGTTAATAAGAACTTAATCGGGTGATATGCAAATTTTAAAAAAATTCAACATTAGTTCGATAACAGCGCCCTCTAACGACATAATGTCCAAACAAGGTAGAAAGCACCATACAATGTATTGCTGGTTTCTTTAACAACCTCTGCGTTAAATTATGTGCCATATAACGAAATATACTTAAATACACTCAAATAGCTTCATCTGATAGCGTTTGTGTGTGTAAAACACGAAAATAACGTTTCCGTGAAATTTTGCAAAAAGTGAATTATTTCGTGTTTTTTAGTCAAAATCAGCTTCTTTTCACTCTTACAGCACCAATACGCTGATACTCGCTGAAAAATGATTCCAGCGATATGAAACTTTTTATATAGTCATAGGGCATTGATATGTATCAAATTGTGCTAATAAGAACTTAATCGGGTGATATGGAAATTTTTAAAAAATTCAACATTAGTTTGATAAATCGCCCACTATTCAATTTTCATTCTTTTACATAGTCATGCTTGTGTTACTCATTTATTAAATAATTCCTGAAGGTAGATGACCCTCAAGGTACTACAATAGCGACTTTCATATAGAGGGAGGATGATGCTCAAGGTTGATCGGCTGGCGACTGCGTTCTACCTTGAGCATCATCGTCCCTAACTAGGGAACATGAACCTGAAGGGTGTGGATTCAGTTCAACCTTCAGGGTCACCTTCCAATCAAGAAAGCACTGTACTATGTATTGCTGGTTTCATTAATAAGCTCTGCGTTAAATTATGTGCCATATAACGAAATGCACATAAATACACTCAAATAGCTTCATCTGATAGCGTTTGTGTGTGTAAAACACGAAAATAACGTTTCCGTGAAATTTTGCAAAAAGTGAATTTTTTCGTGTTTTTTAGTCAACATCTGCTTGTTTTCACTCTTACAGCAACAATACGCTGATACTCGCTGGAAAATGATTCCAGTGATACCAAACTTTTTATATAGGCTGGGGCATTGATATGTATCAAACTATGCTAATAAGAACTTAATCGGATGATATGGAAATTTTAAAAAAAATCAAAATTAATTTAGTAACAGCGCCCTGTATTCAATTTTCATACCTGTACATAGTCATGTTTGTGTTACTCATTTATTAAATATTTCCTGAAGGTAGATGACCTTCAAGGTACAAAAATAGCGACTTTCATTTAGAAAGAGGGTGACGCTCAAGGTAAATCGGCTTACGACTTCGTTCTACCTTGAGCATCATCATCCCTAACTAGGGAACATGAACCTAAAGGGTGTGAAGTCAGTTCAACCTTCAGGTTCATCCTCCCTAACGAGGGAACATGAACCTGAAGGGTGTGGATTCAGTTCAACCTTCAGGGTCACCTTCCAAACAAGAAAGCACTGTACTATGTATTGCTGGTTTCATTAATAACCTCTCGTTAAATTATGTGCCATATAATGAAATACACTTAAATATACTCAAATATCTTCATCTGATAGCGTTTGTGTGTGTAACACACGAAAATAACGTTTATGTGAAATATTGCAAAAAGTGAATTTTTTCGTGTTTTTTAATCAAAATCTGCTTGTTTTCAATCTTACAGCAACAATACGCTGAAACTCGCTGGAAAATGATTCCAGTGATATCAAACTTTTTATATAGGCATAGGGCATTGATATGTATCACACTATGCTAACAAGAACTTAATCGGATGATATGGAAATTTTAAAAAAATCAACATTAGTTCGACAACAGCGCCCTGTATTCAATTTTCATACTTGTACATAGTCATATTTGTGTTACTCATTTATTAAATATTTCCTGAAGGTAGATGACCCTCAAGGTACAAAAATAGCGACTTTCATTTAGTGGGAGGGTGATGCTCAAGGTAGATCGGCTGGTGACTTCGTTCTACCTTGAGCATCATCATCCCTAACTAGGGAACATGAACCTGAAGGGTGTGGATTCAGTTCAACCTTCAGGGTCACCTTCCAATCAAGAAAGCACTGTACTATGTATTGCTGGTTTCATTAGTAAGCTCTGCATTAAATTATGTGCCATATAACGAAATGCACATAAATACACTCAAATAGCTTCATCTGATAGCGTTTGTGTGTGTAAAACACGAAAATAACGTTTCCGTGAAATTTTGCAAAAAGTGAATTTTTTCGTGTTTTTTAGTCAAAATCTGCTTGTTTTCACTCTTACAGCAACAATACGCTGATACTCGCTGGAAAATGATTCCAGTGATATTAAACTTTTTATATAGGCATAGGGTATTGATATGTATCAAACTATGCTAATAAGAACTTAATCGGATGATATGGAAATTTTAAAAATATCAACATTAGTTCGATAACAGCGCCCTGTATTCAAATTTCATACTTGTACATAGTCATGTTTGTGTTACTCATTTATTAAATATTTCCTGAACGTAGATGACCCTCAAGGTACAAAAATAGCGACTTTCATTTAGAGGGAGGGTGATGCTCAAGGTAGATCGGCTGGCGACTTCGTTGTACCTTGAGCATCATCATACCTAACTAGGGAACATGAACCTGAAGGGTGTGGATTCAGTTCAACTTTCAGGGTCACCTTCCAAACAAGAAAGCACTGTACTATGTATTGCTGGTTTCATTAATAACCTCTGCGTTAAATTATGTGCCATATAAATAAATACACTTAAATACACTCAAATAGCTTCATCTGATAGCTTTTGTGTGTGTAAAACACGAAAATAACGTTTCCGTGAAATTTTGCAAAAATGAATTTTTTCGTGTTTTTTAGTCAAAATCTGCTTGTTTTCACTCTCACAGAACCAATACGCTGATACTCGCTGGAAAATGATTCCAGCGATATCAAACTTTTTATATAGGCATAGGGCATTGATATGTATCAAACTATCCTAATAAGAACTCAATCGTATGATATGGAAATTTAAAAAAAATCAACATTAGTTAGATAACAGCGCCCTGTATTCAATTTTCTTCCTTGTACATAGTCATGTTTGAGTTATTTATTATTTCCTGAAGGTAGATGACCCTCAAGGTACAAAAATAGCGACTTTCATTTAGAGGGAGGGTGATGCTCAAGGTAGATCGGCTGGCGACTTCGTTGTACCTTGAGCATCATCATACCTAACTAGGGAACATGAACCTGAAGGGTGTGGATTCAGTTCAACTTTCAGGGTCACCTTCCAAACAAGAAAGCACTGTACTATGTATTGCTGGTTTCATTAATAACCTCTGCGTTAAATTATGTGCCATATAACGAAATACACTTAAATTCACTCAAATAGCTTCATCTGATAGCGTTTGTGTGTGTAAAACACGAAAATAACGTTTCCGTGAAATTTTGCAAAAAGTGAATTTTTTCGTGTTTTTTAGTCAAAACCTGCTTGTTTTCACTCTTACAGCACGAATACGCTGATACTCGCTGGAAAATGATTCGAGCGATATGTAACTTTTTATATAGGCATAGGGCATTGATATCTATCATACTGCGCTAATAAGAACTTAATTGGGTGATATGCAAATTTTTAAAAAATTCAACATTAGTTCGATAACTGCGCCCTCTAACGACATAATATCCAAACAAGGCAGAAAGCACTGTACTATATATTGCTGGTTTGTTTAACAACATCTGCGTTAAATTATGTGCCATACAACGAAATATACATAAATACACTCAAATAGCTTCATCTGATAGCGTTTGTGTGTAAAACACGAAAATAACGTTTCCGTGAAATTTTGCAAAAAGTGAATTTTTTCGTGTTTTTTAGTCAAAATCTGATTGTTTTCAATCTTACAGCACCAATACGCTGATACTCGCTGGAAAATGATTCCAGCGATATCAAACTTTTTATATAGGCATAGGGCATTGATATGTATCAAACTGTGCAAATAAGAACTTAATCGGTTGATATGGAAATTTTAAGAAAAATCAACATTAGTTCTTTAACATCGCCCTGTATTCAATTTTCATCCTAGTACATAGTCATGTTTGTGTTACTTATTTCCTGAAGGTAGATGACCCTCAAGGTACAAAAATAGCAACTTTCATTTAGAGGGAGGGTGATGCTCAAGGTAGATCGGCTGGGGACTTCGTTCTACCTTGAGCATCATCATCCCTAACTACGGAACATGAACCTGAAGGGTGTGAAGTCAGTTCAACCTTCAGGTTCATCCTCCCTAACGAGGGAACATGAACCTGAAGGGTGTGGATTCAGTTCCACCTTCAGTGTCACCTTCCAAACAAGAAAGCACTGTACTATGTATTGCTGGTTTCATTAATAAGCTCTGCGTTAAGTTATGTGCCATATTACGAAATACACTTAAATACACTCAAATAGCTTCATCTGATAGCGTTTGTGTGTGTAAAACACGAAAATAACGTTTCCGTGAAATTTTGCTAAAAGTGAATTTTTTCGTGTTTTTTAGTTAAAATCTGCTTGTTTGTTTTTTACAGCACCAATACGCTGATACTCGCTGGAAAATGATTCCAGTGATACCAAACTTTTTATATAAGCTAGGGAATTGATATGTATCAAACTATGCTAATAAGAACTTAATCGGATGATATGGAAATTTAAAAAAAAATCAAAATTAGTTTAGTAACAGCGCCCTGTATTCAATTTTCATACTTGTACATAGTCATGTTTGTGTTACTCATTTATTAAATATTTCCTGAAGGTAGATGACCTTCAAGGTACAAAAATAGCGACTTTCATTTAGAGAGAGGGTGATGCTCAAGGTAAATCGGCTGGCGGCTTCGTTCTACCTTGAGCATCATCATCCCTAACTAGGGAACATGAACCTAAATGGTGTGAAGTCAGTTCCACCTTCAGGTTCATCCTCCCTAACGAGGGAACATGAACCTGAAGGGTGTAGATTCAGTTCAACCTTCAGTGTCACCTTCCAAACAAGAAAGCACTGTACTATGTACTGCTGGTTTCATTAATAACCTCTGCGTTAAATTATGTGCCATATAACGAAATACACTCAAATAGCTTCACCTGATAGCGGTTGTGTAGGTAACACACAAAAATAACGTTTCCGTGAAATTTTGCAAAAAGTGAATTTTTTCGTGTTTTTTAATCAAAATCTGCTTGTTTTCACTCTTACAGCAACAATACGCTGAAACTCGCTGGAAAATGATTCCAGTGATATCAATCTTTTTATATAGGCAGAGGGCATTGATATGTATCAAACTATGCTAATAGGAACTTAATTGGATGATATGGAAATTAAAAAAAAATCACCATTAGTTCGATAATAGCGCCCTGTATTCAATTTTCCTACTTGTACATAGTCATGTTTGTGTTACTCATTTATTAAATATTTCCTGAAGGTAGATGACCCTAAAGGTACAAAAATAGCGACTTTCATTTAGAGGGAGGGTGATGCTCAAGGTAGATCGGCTGGCGAATTCGTTCTACCTTGAGCATCATCATCCCTAATTAGGGAACATGAATCTGAAGGGAGTGAAGTGAGTTCAATCTTCAGGTTCATCCTCCCTAACGAGGGAACATGAACCTGAAGGGTGTGGATTCAGTTCAACCTTCAGGGTCACCTTCCAAACAAGAAAGCACTGTACTATGTATTGCTGGTTTCATTAATAACCTCTGCGTTAAATTATGTGCCATATAACGAAATACACTTAAATACACTCAAATAGCTTCATATGATAGCGTTTGTGTGTGTTAAACACGAAAATAACGTTTCCGTGAAATTTTGCAAAGTGAATTTTTTCGTGTTTTTTAGTCAAAATCTGCTTGTTTTCACTCTTACAGCAACAATACGCTGATACTCGCAGGAAAATGATTCCAGCGATATCAAACTTTTTATATAGGCATAGGGCATTGATATCTATCAAACTTCGCTAATAAGAACTTAATCGAGTGATATGCAAATTTTTAACAAATTCAACATTAGTTCGATAACAGCGCCCTCTAACGACATAATGTATAAACAAGGCAGAAAGCACTGTACTATGTATTGCTGGTTTCTTTAACAACATCTGCGTTAAATTATGTGCCATATAACGAAATACACTTAAATACACTCAAATAGCTTCATCTGATAGAGTTTGTGTGTGTAAAACACGAAAATAACGTTTCCGTGAAATTTTGCAAAAAGTGAATTTTTTCGTGTTTTTTAGTCAAAATCTGCTTGTTTTCACTCTTACAGCAACAATTCGCTGATACTCGCTGGAAAATGATTCCAGCGATATCAAACTTTTTATATAGGCATAGGGCATTGATATGTATCAAAGTATGCTAATAAGAACTTAATCGGATGATATAGAAATTTTAAAAAAAATCAACATTAGTTCGATAACAGCGCCCTGTAATCAATTTTCATACTTGTACATAGTCATGTCTGTGTTACTCATTTATTGAAGATTTCTTGAAGGTAGATGACCCTCAAGGTACAAAAATAGCGACTTTCATTTAGAGTGAGGGTGATGCTCAAGGTTGATCGGCTATCGACTTCGTTGTACCTTGAGCATCATCATACCTAACTAGGGAACATGAACCTGAAGGGTGTGGATTCAGTTCAACTTTCAGGGTCACCTCCCAAACAAGAAAGCACTGTACAATGTATTGCTGGTTTCATTAATAACCTCTGCGTTAAATTATGTGCCATATAAATAAATACACTTAAATACACTCAAATAGCTTCATCTGATAGCTTTTGTGTGTGTAAAACACGAAAATAACGTTTCCGTGAAATTTTGCAAAAATGAATTTTTTCGTGTTTTTTAGTCAAAATCTGCTTGTTTTCACTCTTACAGAACCAATATGCTGATACTCGCTGGAAAATGATTCCAGCGATATCAAACTTTTTATATAGGCACAGGGCATTGATATGTATCAAACTGTCCTAATAAGAACTTAATCGGTTGAAAAGGAAATTTTAAAAAAAATCAACATTAGTTCTATAACAGCGCCCTGTATTCAATTTTCATCCTTGTACATAGTCATGTTTGTGTTACTTATTTATTTCCTGAAGGTAGATGACCCTCAAGGTACAAAAATAGCGACTTTCATTTAGAGGGAGGGTGATGCTCAAGTAAATCGGCTGGCGACTTCCTTCTACCTTGAGCATCATCATCCCTAACTAGGGAACATGAACCTGAAGGGTGTGAAGTCAGTTCAACCTTCAGGTTCATCCTTCCTAACGAGGGAACATGAACCTGAAGGGTGTGGATTCAGTTCAACCTCCAGGGTCACCTTCCAAACAAGAAAGCACTGTACTATGTATTGCTGGTTTCATTAATAAGCTCTGCGTTAAATTATGTGCCATATAACGAAACACACTTAAATACACTCAAATAGCTTCATCTGATAGCGTTTGTGTGTGTAAAACAGGAAAATAACGTTTCCGTGAAATTTTGCAAAAAGTGAATTTTTTCGTGTTTTTTATTCAAAATCTGCTTGTTTTCACTCTTACAGCAACAATACGCTGATACTCGCTTGAAAATGATTCCAGTGATATCAATCTTTTTATATAGGCATAGGGCATTGATATGTATCAAACTATGCTAATAAGAACTCAATCGGATGATATGGAAATTTAAAAAAAATCAACATTAGTTCGATAACAGCGCCCTGTATTCAATTTTCATCCTTGTACATAGTCATGTTTGAGTTATTTATTATTTCCTGAAGGTAGATGACCCTTAAGGTACAAAAATAGCGACTTTCATTTAGAGGGAGGTTGATGCTCAAGGTTGATGGGCTGGCGAATTCGTTCTACCTTGAGCATCATCGTCCCTAACTACGGAACATGAACCTGAAGGGTGTGGAGTCAGTTCAACCTTCAGGTTCATCCTCCCTAACAAGGGAACATGAACCTGAAGGGTGTGGATTCAGTGCAACCTTCAGGGTCACCTTCCTAACAAGAAAGCACTGTACTATGTATTGCTGGTTTCATTAATAAACTCTGCGTTAAATTATGTGCCATATAACGAAATACACTTAAATACACTCAAATAGCTTCATCTGATAGCGTTTGTGTGTGTAAAACACGAAAATAACGTTTCCGTGAAATTTTGCAAAAAGTGAATTTTTTCGTGTTTTTTAGTCAAAATCTGCTTGTTTTCACTCTTACAGCACCAACACGCTGATACTCGCTGGAAAATGATTCCAGTGATACCAAACTTTTTATATAGGCAGAGGGCATTGATATGTATCAAACTGTGCTAATAAGAACTTAATCGGTTGATATGGAAATTTTAAAAAAATCAACATTAGTTCGATAACAGCGCCCTGTATTCAATTTTCATCCTTGTACATAGTCATGTTTGTTTTACTTATTTCCTGAAGGTAGATGACCCTCAAGGTACAAAAATAGCGACTTTCATTTAGAGGGAGGGTGATGCTCAAGGTAGATCGGCTGGCGACTTCGTTGTACCTTGAGCATCATCATCCCTAACTAGGGAACATGAACCTGAAGGGTGTGGATTCAGTTCAACCTTCAGGGTCACCTTCCAAACAAGAAAGCACTGTACTATGTATTGCTGGTTTCATTAATAACCTCTGCGTTAAATTATGTGCCATATAAATAAATACACTTAAATACACTCAAATAGCTTCATCTGATAGCTTTTGTGTGTGTAAAACACGAAAATAACGTTTCCGTGAAATTTTGCAAAAAAAAGTGAATTTTTTCGTGTTTTTTAGTCAAAATCTGCTTGTTTTCACTCTTACAGAACCAATACGCTGATACTCGCTGGAAAATGATTCCAGCGATATCAAACTTTTTATATAGGCATAGGGCATTGATATGTATCAAACTGTGCTAATAAGAACTTAATCGGTTGATATGGAAATTTAAAAAAAAATCAACATTAGTTCGATAACAGCGCCCTGTATTCAATTTTCATCCTTGTACATAGTCATGTTTGTTTTACTTATTTATTTCCTGAAGGTAGATGACCCTCAAGGTACAAAAATAGCGACTTTCATTCAGAGGGAGGGTGATGCTCAAGGTAGATCGGATGGCGACTTCGTTCAACCTTGAGCATCATCATCCCTAGCTACGGAACATGAACCTGAAGGGTGTGAAGTCTGTTCAACCTTCAGGTTCATCCTCCCTAACGAGGGAACATGAACCTGAAGGGTGTGGATTCAGTTCCACCTTCAGTGTCACCTTCCAAACAAGAAAGCACTGTACTATGTATTGCTGGTTTCATTAATAAGCTCTGCGTTAAGTTATGTGCCATATTACGAAATACACTTAAATACACTCAAATAGCTTCATCTGATAGCGTTTGTGTGTGTAAAACACGAAAATAACGTTTCCGTGAAATTTTGCAAAAAGTGAATTTTTTCGTGTTTTTTAGTTAAAATCTGCTTGTTTGCCTTTTACAGCACCAATACGCTGATACTCGCTGGAAAATGATTCCAGTGATACCAAACTTTTTATATAGGCTAGGGCATTGATATGTATCAAACTATGCTAATAAGAACTTAATCGGATGATATGGAAATTTTAAAAAAAATCAAAATTAGTTTAGTAACAGCGCCCTGTATTCAATTTTCATACTTGTACATAGTCATGTTTGTGTTACTCATTTATTAAATATTTACTGAAGGTAGATGACCTTCAAGGTACAAAAATAGCGACTTTCATTTAGAGGGAGGGTGATGCTCAAGGTAAATCGGCTGGCGGCTTCGTTCTACCTTGAGCATCATCATCCCTAACTAGGGAACATGAACCTAAATGGTGTGAAGTCAGTTCAACCTTCAGGTTCATCCTCCCTAACGAGGGAACATGAACCTGAAGGGTGTAGATTCAGTTCAACCTTCAGTGTCACCTTCCAAACAAGAAAGCACTGTACTATGTATTGCTGGTTTCATTAATAACCTCTGCGTTAAATTATGTGCCATATAACGAAATACACTTAAATACACTCAAATAGCTTCACCTGATAGCGTTTGTGTGTGTAAAACACGAAAATAACGTTTCCGTGAAATTTTGCAAAGTGAATTTTTTCGTGTTTTTTAGTCAAAATCTGCTTGTTTTCACTCTTACAGAAACAATACGCTGATACTCGCTGGAAAATGATTCCAGTGATATCAAACTTTTTATGTAGGCATAGGGCATTGATAAGTATCAAACTATGCTAATAAGAACTTAATCGGATGATATGGAAATTTTAAAAAAAATCAACATTAGTTCGATAACAGCGCCCTGTATTCAATTTTCTTCCTTGTACATAGTCATGTTTGTGTTATTTATTTCCTGAAGGTAGATGACCCTCAAGGTACAAAAATAGCGACTTTCCTTTAGAGGGAGGGTGATGCTCAAGGTAGATCGGCTGGCAACTTCGTTCTACCTTGAGCATCATCATCCCTAACTAGGGAACATGAACCTGAAGGGTGTGGATTCAGTTCAACCTTCAGGGTCACCTTCCAAACAAGAAAGCACTGTACTATGTATTGCTGGTTTCATTAATAACCTCTGCGTTAAATTATGTGCCATATAACGAAATACACTTAAATACACTCAAATAGCTTCATATGATAGCGTTTGTGTGTGTAAAACACGAAAATAACGTTTCCGTGAAATTTTGCAAAGTGAATTTTTTCGTGTTTTTTAGTCAAAATCTGCTTGTTTTCACTCTTACAGCAACAATACGCTGATACTCGCTGGAAAATGATTCCAGCGATATCAAACTTTTTATATAGGCATAGGGCATTGATATCTATCAAACTTCGCTAATAAGAACTTAATCGAGTGATATGCAAATTTTTAACAAATTCAACATTAGTTCGATAACAGCGCCCTCTAACGACATAATGTATAAACAAGGCAGAAAGCACTGTACTATGTATTGCTGGTTTCTTTAACAACATCTGCGTTAAATTATGTGCCATATAACGAAATACACTTAAATACACTCAAATAGCTTCATCTGATAGAGTTTGTGTGTGTAAAACACGAAAATAACGTTTCCGTGAAATTTTGCAAAAAGTGAATTTTTTCGTGTTTTTTAGTCAAAATCTGCTTGTTTTCACTCTTACAGCAACAATTCGCTGATACTCGCTGGAAAATGATTCCAGCGATATCAAACTTTTTATATAGGCATAGGGCATTGATATGTATCAAAGTATGCTAATAAGAACTTAATCGGATGATATAGAAATTTTAGAAAAAATCAACATTAGTTCGATAACAGCGCCCTGTAATCAATTTTCATACTTGTACATAGTCATGTTTGTGTTACTCATTTATTAAAGATTTCTTGAAGGTAGATGACCCTCAAGGTACAAAAATAGCGACTTTCATTTAGAGTGAGGGTGATGCTCAAGGTTGATCGGCTGGCGAATTCGTTCTTCCTTGAGCATCATCGTCCTTAACTAGGGAACATGAACGTGAAGGGTGTGGATTCAGTTCAACCTTCAGGGTCACCTTCCAAACAAGAAAGCACTGTACTGTGTATTGCTGGTTTCATTAATAACCTCTGCGTTACATTATTATTTGCCATATAACGAAATACACTTAAATACACTCAAATAGCTTCATCTGATAGCGTTTGTGTCTGAAAAACACTAAAATAACGTTTCGGTGAAATTTTGCAAAAAGTGAATTTTTTCGTGTTTTTTAGACAAAATCTGCTTGTTTTCACTCTTACAGCAACAATACGCTGATACTCACTGGAAAATGATTCCAGTGATATCAAACTTTTTAGGAAGGCCTAGGCTATTGATATGTATCAAACTATGCTAATAAGAACTTAATCGGATGATATGGAAATTTAAAAAAAAATCAACATTAGTTCGATAACAGCGTCCTGTATTCAATTTTCATCCTTGTACATAGTCATGTTTGTTACTTATTTATTATTTCCTGAAGGTAGATGACCCTTAAGGTACAAAAATAGCGACTTTCATTTAGAGGGAGGTTGATGCTCAAGGTTGATCGGCTAACGAATTCGTTCTACCTTGAGCATCATCGTCCCTAACTAGGGAACATGAATCTGAAGGGTGTGGAGTCAGTTCAACCTTCAGGTTCATCCTCCCTAACGAGGGAACATGAACCTGAAGGGTGTGGATTCAGTTCAACCTTCAGGGTCACCTTCCTAACAAGAAAGCACTGTACTATGTATTGCTAGTTTCATTAATAAACTCTGCGTTAAATAATGTGCCATATAACGAAATACACTTAAATTCACTCAAATAGCTTCATCTGATAGCGTTTGTGTGTGTAAAACACGAAAATAACGTTTCCGTGAAATTTAGCAAAAAGTGAATTTTTTCGTGTTTTTTAATCAAAATCTGCTTGTTTTCACTCTTACAGCAACAATACGCTGATACTCGCTGGAAAATGACTCCAGTGATATCAAACTTTTTATATAGGCATAGGGCATTGATATCTATCAAACTGCGCTAATAAGAACTTAAATGGATGATATGGAAATTTAAAAAAAATCAACATTAATTCGATAACAGCGCCCTGTATTTAATTTTCATACTTGTACATAGTCATGTTTGTGTTACTCATTTATTAAATATTTCCTGAAGGTAGATGACCCTGAAGGTACAAAAATAGCGACTTTCATTTAGAGGGAGGGTGATGCTCAAGGTAAATCGGCTGGCGACTTCGTTCTACCTTGAAACTCATCATCCCTAACTAGGGAACATGAAGTTAAAGGGTGTGAAGTCAGTTCAACCTTCAGTTTCATCCTCCCTAACGAGGGAACATGAACCTGAAGGGTGTGGATTCAGTTCAACCTTCAGGGTCACCTTCCTAACAAGAAAGCACTGTACTATGTATTGCTAGTTTCATTAATAAACTCTGCGTTAAATAATGTGCCATATAACGAAATACACTTAAATTCACTCAAATAGCTTCATCTGATAGCGTTTGTGTGTGTAAAACACGAAAATAACGTTTCCGTGAAATTTAGCAAAAAGTGAATTTTTTCGTGTTTTTTAATCAAAATCTGCTTGTTTTCACTCTTACAGCAACAATACGCTGATACTCGCTGGAAAATGACTCCAGTGATATCAAACTTTTTATATAGGCATAGGGCATTGATATCTATCAAACTGCGCTAATAAGAACTTAAATGGATGATATGGAAATTTAAAAAAAATCAACATTAATTCGATAACAGCGCCCTGTATTTAATTTTCATACTTGTACATAGTCATGTTTGTGTTACTCATTTATTAAATATTTCCTGAAGGTAGATGACCCTGAAGGTACAAAAATAGCGACTTTCATTTAGAGGGAGGGTGATGCTCAAGGTAAATCGGCTGGCGACTTCGTTCTACCTTGAAACTCATCATCCCTAACTAGGGAACATGAAGTTAAAGGGTGTGAAGTCAGTTCAACCTTCAGTTTCATCCTCCCTAACGAGGGAACATGAACCTGAAAGGTGTGGATTCAGTTCAACCTTCAGGGTCACCTTCCTAACAAGAAAGCACTGTACTATGTATTGCTAGTTTCATTAATAAACTCTGCGTTAAATTATGTGCCATATAACGAAATACACTTAAATTCACTCAAATAGCTTCATCTGATAGCGTTTGTGTGTGTAAAACACGAAAATAACGTTTAAATGAAATTTTGCAAAAAGTGAATTTTTTCGTGTTTTTTAGTCAAAACCTGCTTGTTTTCACTCTTACAGCACGAATGCGCTGATACTCGCTGGAAAATGATTCGAGCGATATGTAACTTTTTATATAGGCATAGGGCATTGATATCTATCAAACTGCGCTAATAAGAACTTAATCGGGTGATATGCAAATTTTTAAAAAATTCAACATTAGTTCGATAACAGCGCCCTCTAACGACATAATGTCCAAACAAGGCAGAAAGCACTGTACTATGTATTGCTGGTCTTCTTTAACAACATCTGCGTTAAATTATGTGCCATACAACGAAATAAACTTAAATACACTCAAATAGCTTCATCTGATAGCGTTTGTGTGTGTAAAACACGAAAATAACGTTTCCGTGAAATTTTGCAAAAAGTGAATTTTTTCGTGTTTTTTAATCAAAATCTGCTTGTTTTCACTCTTACAGCAACAATACGCTGATACTCGCTGGAAAATGATTCTAGCGATATCAAACTTTTTATATAGGCATAGGGCATTGATATGTATCAAACTATGCTAATAAAAACTTAATCGAATGATATGGAAATTTTAAAAAAAATCAACATTATTTCGATAACAACGCCCTCTAACGACATAATGTCCAAACAAGATAGAAAGCACTGCACTATGTATTGCTGGTATCTTTAACAACCTGTCCGTTAAATTATGTGCCATATAACGAATTACACTTAAGTACACTCAAATAGCTTCATCTGATAGCGTTTGTTGTGTAAAACACGAAAATAACGTTTCCGAGAAATTTTGCAAAAAGTGAATTTTTTCGTGTTTTTTAGTCAAAACCTGCTTATCTTCACTCTTACAACACGAATACGCTGATACTCGCTGGAAAATGATTCGAGCGATATGTAACTTTTTATATAGGCATAGGTCAGTGATATCTAGCAAAAAGCGCTAATAAGAACTTAATCGGGTGATATGCAAATTTTTAAAAAATTCAAAATTAGTTCGATAACAGCGCCCTCTAACAACATAATGTCCAAACATGGTAGAAAGCACTGTACTGTGTATTGCTGGTTTGTTTAACAACATCTGCGTTAAATTATGTGCCATACAACGAAATAAACTTAAATACACTCAAATAGCTTCATCTGATAGCGCTTGTGTGTGTAAAACACGAAAATAACGTTTCCGTGAAATTTTGCAAAAAGTGAATTTTTTCGTGTTTTTTAATCAAAATCTGCTTGTTTTCACTCTTACAGCAACAATACGCTGATACTTGCTGGAAAATGATTCCAGCGATATATAACTTTTTATATAGGCATAGGGCAGTGATATCTATCAAACTGCGCTAATAAGAACTTAATCGGGTGATATGCAAATTTAAAAAAAATTCAACATTAGTTGGATAACAGCGCCTAACGACATAATGTCCAAACAAGGCAGAAATCACTGTACTATGTATTGCTGGTTTCTTTAACAACCTCTTCGTTTAATTATGTGCCATATAACGAATTACACATAAATACACTCAAAGAGCTTCATCTGATAGAGTTTGTGTGTGTAAAACACGAAAATAACGTTTCCGTGTAATTTTGCAAAAAGTGAATTTTTCCGTGTTTTTTAGTCAAAACCTGCTTGTTTTCACTCTTACAGCACGAATACGCTGATACTCGCTGGAAAATGATTCGAGCGATATGTAACTTTTTATATAGGCATAGGGCAGTGATATCTATCAAACTGCGCTAATAAGAACTTAATCGGATGATATGCAAATTTTTAAAAAATTCAACATTAGTTCGATAACAGCGCCCTCTAACGACATAATGTCTAAACAAGGCAGAAAGCACTGTACTATGTATTGCTGGTTTCTTTAACAACATATGCGTTAAATTATGTGCCATATAACGAAATACACTTAAATACACTCAAATATCTTCATCTGATCGCGATTGTGTGTTAAAACACGAAAATAACGTTTCCGTGAAATATTGCAAAAAGTGAATTTTTTCGTGTTTTTTAGTCAAAATCTGCTTGTTTTCACTCTTAGAGCAACAATACGCTGATACTCGCTGGAAAATGATTCCAGTGATATCAAACTTTATATATAGGCATAGGGCATTGATTTGTATCAAACTATGCTAATAACAACTTAATCGGATGATATGGAAATTTTTAAAAAAGTAAACATAGTTCGATAACAGCGCCCTGTATTCAATTTTCATACTTATACATAGTCATGTTTGTGTTACTCATTTATTAAATATTTCCTGAAGGCAGATGATCCTCAAGGTACAAAAATAGCGACTTTCATTTAGAGGGAGGGTGATGCTCAAGGTAGATCGGCTGGCGAATTCGTTCTACCTTGAGCATCATCGTCCCTATCTAGGGAACATGAACCTGAAGGGTGTGGAGTCAGTTCAACCTTCAGGTTCATCCTCCCTAACGAGGGAACATGAACCTGAAGGGTGTGGATTCAGTTCAACCTTCAGGGTCACCTTCCTAACAAGAAAGCACTGTAATATGTATTGCTAGTTTCATTAATAAACTCTGCGTTAAATTATGAGCCATATAACGAAATACACTTAAATACACTCAAATAGCTTCATCTGATAGCGTTTGTGTGTGTAAAACACGAAAATAACGTTTCCGTGAAATTTTGCAAAAAGTGAATTTTTTCGTGTTTTTTAGTCAAAATCTGATTGTTTTCACTCTTACAGCAACAATACGCTGATACTCGCTGGAAAATGATTCCAGCGATATCAAACTTTTTATAATGGCATAGGGCATTGATATGTATCAAACTATGCTAATAAGAATTTAATCGGATGATATGGAAATTTTAAAAAAAATCAACATTAGTTCGATAACAGCGCCCTGTATTTAATTTTCATACATGTACATAGTCATGTTTGTGTTACTCATTTATTAAATATTTCCTGAAGGTAGATGACCCTCAAGGTACAAAAATAGCGACTTTCATTTAGACGGAGGGTGATGCTCAAGGTAGATCGGCTGGCGAATTCGTTCTACCTTGAGCATCATTATCCCTAACTAGGGAACATGAACCTGAAAGGTGTGAAGTCAGTTCAACCTTCAGGTTCATCCTCCCTAACGAGGGAACATGAACCTGAAGGGTGTGGATTCAGTTCAACCTTCAGGGTCACCTTCCAAACAAGAAAGCACTGTACTAAGTATTGCTGGTTTCATTAATAACCTCTGCGTTAAATTATGTGCCATATAACGAAATACACTTAAATACACTCAAATAGCTTCATCTGATAGCGTTTGTGTGTGTAAACCACGAAAATAACGTTTCGGTGAAATTTTGCAAAAAGTGAATTTTTTCGTGTTTTTTAGTCAAAACCTGCTTGTTTTCACTCTTACAGCACGAATACGCTGATACTCGCTGGAAAATGATTCGAGCGATATGAAACTTTTTATATAGGCATAGGGCATTGATATCTATCAAGATGCGCTAATAAGAACTTAATCGGGTGATATGCAAATTTTTAAAAAATTCAACATTAGTTCGTTAACAGCGCCCTCTAACGACATAATGTCCAAACAAGGCAGAAAGCACTGTACTATGTATTGCTGGTTTCTTTAACATCATCTGCGTTAAATTATGTGCCATATAACGAAATACACTTAAATACACTCAAATAGCTTCATCTCATAGCGTTTGTGTGTGTAAAACACGAAAATAACGTTTCCGTGAAATTTTGCAAAAAGTGAATTTTTTCGTGTTTTTTAGTCAAAATCTGCTTGTTTTCAATCTTACAGCACCAATACGCTGATACTCGCTGGAAAATGATTCCAGCGATATCAAACTTTTTATATAGGCATAGGGCATTGATATGTATCAAACTCTACTAATAAGAACTTAATCAGTTGATATGGAAATTTTAAAAAAAATCAACATTAGTTCGATAACAGCGCCCTGTATTCAATTTTCATCCTTATACATAGTCATGTTTGTGTTACTTATTTATTATTTCCTGAAGGTAGATGACCCTCAAGGTACAAAAATAGCGACTTTCATTTAGAGGGAGGGTGATGCTCAAGGTTGATCGGCTGGCGACTTCGTTGTACCTTGAGCATCATCATCCCTAACTAGGGAACATGAACCTGAAGGGTGTGGATTCAGTTCAACCTTCAGGGTCACCTTCCAAACAAGAAAGCACTGTACTATGTATTGCTGGTTTCATTAATAACCTCTGCGTTAAATTATGTGCCATATAAATAAATACACTTAAATACACTCAAATAGCTTCATCTGATAGCGTTTGTGTGTGTAAAACGAAAATAACGTTTCCGTGAAATTTTGCAAAAAGTGAATTTTTTCGTGTTTTTAGTCAAAATCTGCTTGTTTTCACTCTTACAGCACCAATACGCTGATACTCGCTTTAAAATGATTCCAGTGATACCAAACTTTTTATATAGGCTAGGGCATTGATATGTATCAAACTATGCTAATAAGAACTTAATCGGATGATATGGAAATTTTAAAAAAAATCAAAATTAGTTTAGTAACAGCGCCCTGTATTCAATTTTCATACTTGTACATAGTCATGTTTGTGTTACTCATTTATTAAATATTTCCTGAAGGAAGATGACCTTCAAGGTACAAAAATAGCGACTTTCATTTAGAGGGAGGGTGGGGCTCAAGGTAGATCGGCTGGCGACTTCGTTCTACCTTGAGCATCATCATCCCTAACTAGGGAACATGAACCTAAAGGGTGTGAAGTCAGTTCAACCTTCAGGTTCATCCTCCCTAACGAGGGAACATGAACCTGAAGGGTGTGGATTCAGTTCAAACTTCAGTGTCACCTTCCAAACAAGAAAGCACTGTACTATGTATTGCTGGTTTCATTAATAACCTCTGCGTTAAATTATGTGCCATATAACGAAATACACTTAAATACACTCAAATAGCTTCACCTGATAGCGTTTGAGTAGGTAACACACGAAAATAACGTTTCCGTGAAATTTTGCAAAAAGTGAATTTTTTCGTGTTTTTTAAACAAAATCTGCTTGTTTTCACTCTTACAGCAACAATACGCTGATACTCGCTGGAAAATGATTCCAGTGATATCAAACTTTTTATATAGGCATAGGGCATTGATATGTATCAAATTATGCTAATAAGAACTTAATCGGATGATATGGAAATTTAAAAAAAAATCAACATTAGTTCGATAATAGCGCCCTGTATTCAATTTTCATACTTGTACATTGCCATGTGTTACTCATTTATTAAATATTTCCTGAAGGTAGATGACCCTCAAGGTACAAAAATAGCGACTTTCATTTAGAGGGAGGGTGATGCTCAAGGTAGATCGGCTGGCGACTTCGTTCTACCTTGAGCATCATCATCCCTAACTAGGGAACATGAACCTAAAGGGTGTGAAGTCAGTTCAACCTTCAGGTTCATCCTCCCTAACGAGGGAACATGAACCTGAAGGGTGTGGATTCAGTTCAACCTTCAGGGTCACCTTCCAAACAAGAAAGCACTGTACTATGTATTGCTGGTTTCATTAATAACCTCTGCGTTAAATTATGTGCCATATAACGAAATACACTTAAATACACTCAAATAGCTTCATATGATAGCGTTTGTGTGTGTAAAACACGAAAATAACGTTTCCGTGAAATTTTGCAAAAAGTGAATTTTTTCGTGTTTTTTAATCAAAATCTGCTTGTTTTCACTCTTACAGCAACAATACGCTGAAACTCGCTGGAAAATGATTCCAGTGATATCAAACTTTTTATATAGGCATAGGGCATTGATATGTATCAAACTATGCTAATAAGAACTTAATCGGATGATATGGAAATTTTAAAAAAAATCAACATTAGTTCGATAACAGCGCCCTGTATTCAATTTTCATACTTGTACATAGTCATGTTTGTGTTACTCATTTATTAAATATTTCCTGAAGGTAGATGACCCTCAAGGTACAAAAATAGCGACTTTCATTTAGTGGGAGGGTGATGCTCAAGGTAGATCGGCTGGTGACTTCGTTCTACCTTGAGCATCATCATCCCTAACGAGGGAACATGAACCTGAAGGGTGTGGATTCAGTTCAACCTTCAGGGTCACCTTCCAATCAAGAAAGCACTGTACTATGTATTGCTGGTTTCATTAATAAGCTCTGCGTTAAATTATGTGCCATATAACGAAATACACATAAATACACTCAAATAGCTTCATCTGATAGCGTTTGTGTGTGTAAAACACGAAAATAACGTTTCCGTGAAATTTTGCAAAAAGTGAATTTTTTCGTGTTTTAGTCAAAATCTGCTTGTTTTCACTCTTACAGCAACAATACGCTGATACTCGCTGGAAAATGATTCTAGTGATATCAAACGTTTTATATAGGCATAGGGTATTGATATGTATCAAACTATGCTAATAAGAACTTAATCGGATGATATGGAAATTTTAAAAATATCAACATTAGTTCGATAACAGCGCCCTGTATTCAAATTTCATACTTGTACATAGTCATGTTTGTGTTACTCATTTATTAGATATTTCCTGAAGGTAGATGACCCTCAAGGTACAAATATAGCGACTTTCATTTTGAGGGAGACTGATGCTCAAGGTAAATCGGCTGGCGATTTCGTTCTACCTTGAGCATCATCATCCCTAACTAGGGAACATGAACCTAAAGGGTGTGAAGTCAGTTCAACCTTCAGGGTCACCTTCCAAACAAGAAAGCAGTGTACTATGTATTGCTGGTTTCATTAATAACCTCTGCGTTAAATTATGTGCCATATAACGAAATACACTTAAATACACTCAAATAGCTTCATCTGATAGCGTTTGTGTGTGTAAAACACGAAAATAACGTTTCCGTGAAATTTTGCAAAGAGTGAATTTTTTCGTGTTTTTTAGTCAAAATCTGCTTGTTTTCACTCTTACAGCAACAATACGCTGATACTCGCTGGAAAATGATTCCAGTGATACCAAACTTTTTACATAGGCATAGGGCATTGATGTGTATCAAACTATGCTAATAACTTAATCTGATGATATGGAAATTTTAAAAAAAATCAACATTAGTTCGATAACAGCGCCCTGTATTCAATTTTCATACTTGTACATAGTCATGTTTGTGTTACTCATTTATTAAATATTTCCTGAAGGTAGATTACTCTCAAGGTACAAAAATAGCGACTTTCATTTAGAGGGAGGGTGATGCTCAAGGTAGATCGGCTGGCGACTTCGTTCTACGTTGAGCCTCATCATCCCTAACTAGGGAACATGAACCTGAAGGGAGTGAAGTGAGTTCAACCTTCAGGTTCATCCTCCCTATCGAGGGAACATGAACCTGAAGGGTGTGGATTCAGTTCAACCTTCAGGGTCACCTTCCAAACAAGAAAGCACTGTACTATGTATTGCTGGTTTCATTAATAACCTCTGCGTTAAATTATGTGCCATATAACGAAATACACTTAAATACACTCAAATAGCTTCATCTGATAGCGTTTGTGTGCGTAAAACAGGAAAATAACGTTTCCGTGAAATATTGCAAAAAGTGAATTTTTTTGTGTTTTTTAGTCAAAACCTGCTTGTTTTCACTCTTACAGAACGAATACGCCGATACTCGCTGGAAAATGATTCCAGTGATATCAAACTTTTTATGTAAGCATAGGGCATTGATGTGTATCAAACTATGCTAATAAGAACTCAATCGGATGATATGGAAATTTAAAAAAAATCAACATTTGTTAGATAACAGCGCCCTGTATTCAATTTTCTTCCTTGTACATAGTCATGTTTGAGTTATTTATTATTTCTTGAAGGTAGATGACCCTTAAGGTACAAAAATAGCGACTTTCATTTAGAGGGAGGTTGATGCTCAAGGTTGATGGGCTGGCGAATTCGTTCTACCTTGAGCATCATCGTCCCTAACTAGAGAACATGAACCTGAAGGGTGTGGAGTCAGTTCAACCTTCAGGTTCATCCTCCATAACAAGGGAACATGAACCTGAGGGGTGTGGATTCAGTTCAACCTTCAGGGTCACCTTCCTAACAAGAAAGCACTGTACTATGTATTGCTAGTTTCATTAATAAACTCTGCGTTAAATTATGTGCCATATAACGAAATACACTTAAATACACTCAAATAGCTTCATCAGATAGCGTTTGTGTGTGTAAAACACGAAAATAACGTCTCCGTGAAATTTTGCAAAAAGTGAATTTTTTCGTGTTTTTTAATCAAAATATGATTGTTTTCACTCTTACAGAACCAATACGCTGATATTCGCTGGAAAATAATCCAGCGATATCAAACTTTTTATATAGGCATAGGGCATTGAAATATATCATACTGTGCTAATGAGAACTTAATCGGTTGATATGGAAATTTTTAAAAAATTCAACATTAGTTCGATAACAGCGCCTTGTATTCAATTTTCATCCTTGTACATAGTCATGTTTGTGTTAATCATTAAATATTTTCTGAAGGTAGATGACCCTCAAGGTACAAAAATAGCGACTGTCATTTAGAGGGAGGGTGATTCTCAAGGTAGATCGGCTGGCGACTGCGTTCTACCTTGAGCATCATCGTCCCTAACGAGGGAACATGAACCTGAATGGGGTGGATTCAGTTCAACCTTCAGGGTCACATTCGAAACAAGAAAGCACTGTAGTATGTATTGCTGGTTTCTTTAACAACCTCTGCGTTAAATTATGTGCCATATAACGAAATACACTTAAATACACTCAAATAGCTTCATCTCATAGCGTTTGTGTGTGTAAAACACGAAAATAACGTTTCCGTGAAATTTTGCAAAAAGTGAATTTTTTCGTGTTTTTTAGTCAAAATCTGCTTGTTTTCACTCTTACAGCACCAATACGCTGATACTCGCTGGAAAATGATTCCAGCGATATGTAACTTTTTATGTAAGCATTGGGCATTGATATTTATTAAACTGTGCTAATAAGAACTTAATATATATATTACACAAAGGATAATATATATATATATATATATATATATATATATATACTTTGCATAATGATACACACACAAAATTTATTTGTATATATTATTGTTCTTGTTGTTCTAAAATGTTGCGTAGAAAATAATATTCTTCTTTAGTACATGATAACACACACAACCACCCATATTATACATATATACATTCCCTCACATATATTATATGACACACACACACACACACACACTCCAACACCACACACAATGCCACAAACAAAGGCACATAATCCACCACACACACACACACACACCACAAGCACACACTCATAAACCACCAGACATTCATACAATGCCACACACACCGCCACAAACACACACACACACACACACACACACACACACACACACACACACACACACACACACACACACACACACACACACACACACACACACACACACACACACACACACACACACACACACACACACACACACACACACACACACACACACACACACACACACACACACACACACAAAAACCATACACACTCACACATTCACACACACACCGCCACAAACACGCTGAGAGACAAAACGCCACCACAAAACCACAAAAAGTTACATAGAAAATAATATTCTTCTGTAGTACATGATAACACACACAACCACACATATTATACACATATACATTCTACCACATATATTATATGACAAAGACACACCAACGCCACACACAATGCCACAATCAAAGGCACATAATCCACCACACACACAATCCGCCACAAGCACACACACATAAACCACCAGACATTAATACACCGCCGAACACACCGCCACCAAGACACACTCGCATAAACCAGTACACACTCACACAATCACAAACACACCGCCACAAACACGCTGAGAAACAAAACGCAACCACAAAACCACACACATAATCCACCACACACACCACCACAAACACACGCACCTAAACCACAACACACACAAACAATGGCACACACACTGAGAGACAAAACCACACACAAACGCAACCACAAATACACACACACTCCGACAAAACCACACACATAATCCACCACACACACACAATGCCACACACACACCGCCACAAACACAAGCACCTAAACCACAAACACACACTCAGATAAAACCACACATATAATCCATCACACACAATGCCACACACACCGCCACCAGCACACGCATATAAACCACAACACACACATTCAATGCCACACACACACTGAGAGACAAAATCACACACAAACACCAACACAAAACCACACGCACTCACATAAAACCACACATATAATCCATCACACACAATGCCACACACACCGCCACACCGATCCCATACACACAGACATAGCAACTGCACAGAGACAATGCAAAAAACACTGCCACAACCACACACACATAATGCCACAGACAAAAACTCAGAGAAAACCACACAAAAACACCACCACAAATACAAACACACAGAAAAAACCACACATAATCCACCACATACAGACACCACGACCGCACACACACAACCCACCACACACAGACACCCCGACCGCACACACACAGATATAGCAAACACACAGAGACAATGCAACAAACACTGCCACAAACACACACACATAATGCCACACACACTCAGAATAAACCACACAAAAACACCACCACAAATACAAACACACAACAAAACCACACATAATCCACTACAAACACACACAACCCACGACACTCAGACACCACGATCGCACACACACACACAGATATAGCAACCACACAGAGACAATGCAACAAACACTGCCACAAACACTCGAATGAGACCACCACACACACAATGCCACAAACCCTGCCACTAACACACACACATAATGCCACACAAACACTCAGAAAAAAACCACACAAAATCCCTATCACAAACACATACACAGATAAAGCACACACAATCCACCACACACACACACAATGCCACACACCACCACCTCCGCACAAACACTCAGACAAAACCACACACACCACCACCCAAAATACGTACACATATTCAGACAAAACGACGCGCACATAAACCACACACACAATGCCACACACTCAGGAAAAGCATAAACAAAAACACTACCAGAAATACACATACACCCACACAAATCTTAATCCACCACATAGATATTACGATACACAAAAATATATACAAAGAGTCTCACGTAATATAAACGCAAAGCACGCACCAGAATATAGAACAGCCGAAGTACTTTGTGATTGATCTCTCATCGATAGAGATGGTGAAGCAGAAAGTAATACGATGTCGTCATCAAAAGTCACTTCAGCTTAAACCTCCCATCCGATTGCGCTCGCTATTTTTGTACCCAGAGAGCCACATATCTACATTAAATACACGACTGAGCGGAACACAATCTGAACATCGTCCAAGGTCCGTTTATCGAAACTGACTATAATTATCAGACAGATTGGTAATTATTCGTGATGTATGAGAAAAATCAAAGATTGATACGTATTTCCCGCTCGACAATCTGAAAAAATTAAGAAATATAAGACGAACACATTGAAAAGCTGAGTTGTCGCTTATCCGTACAGAATATATTTTTCAGACACGGGTTGAAATCCAGGGAAGGTGACCCACAAGGTTGAACTGTCGCACTGACTCCAAAACCTTCAGGGTCATGTTCCCTTGGTAGGGACGATGATGTTCAAGGTAGAACGCAGTTGTCAGCCAATCTACCTTGAGCATCACCCTCCCTCTATATGAAAGTCGGTAATTTTGAATATTGCGGGTCATCTACCTTCAGGAAATATATAATAGATGAGTAAAATAAGCATGACAAGTACAAGGATGAAAATTGTATACAGAAAATAGATTACAAATAGTCCGTCGATCGAAAGTGACTGTATTTCTCGGACAGATTAATTCGTATGCATGAAATATCCGAAATGTAGGGATTGGTATATATCCTCCGAACGACAAGACTCTTATTAGAAAACAATGGAAAGATGAATGGGTTCTTATCTGTAGAGAATATAATTATCAGACACGGATTGAAATGTAGGGAAGGTGACCCTCAAGGTTCAACTGACTCCACACCCTTCAGGTTCATGTTCCCTCTTTAGGGACGATGATGCTCAAGGTAGAACGCAGTCGCCAGCCGATGTATCTTGAGCATCACCCTCCCTCTATATGAAAGTGGATATTTTTGTACCTTGAGGGTCATCTACCTTAAGCAAATATTTAATAGATGAGGACCACAAGAATGGCAATAGTTAACGATGAAAATTATACACGAAAAATAGATTATAAATAGTTCGTCCATCGAAAGTGAATAAAATTATCGGACAGATTGATAAATATTCATGAAATATCCGAAATGTAAGGATTGGTACATATCCTCCGCAGACAAGACTCTTATTAGAAAACATTGGAAAGTTGAATGGGTGCTTATCTGTACAGAATATATTTATCAGAGACAGATTGAAATCTAGGGAAGGTGACCCAGAAGGTTTTACTTACTCCACAACCTTCAGGATCATGTTCCCTCTTTAGGGACGATGATGCTCAAGTTAGAACGCATTTGACAGCCGATGTACCTTGAGCATCACCCTCCCTCTATAAGAAAGTTGCTATTTTTGTACCTTGAGGGTCATCTACCTTTAGGAAATATTAGTAGATGAGTACCATAAGGATGGCAATGGTCAACGGTGAATATTATACACGGTAGATAGATTACAAATAGTCCGTCCATCGAAAGTGAATAAAATTATCGGACAGATTGATAAATATTCATGAAATATCCAAAATATAAGGATTGGTACATATCCTCTGCATGACAAGACTCTTATTAGAATACATTGGAAAGTTGAATGGGTGTATATCTGTAAAGAATATAATTATCAGACATGGATTGAAATCTTGGGAAGGTGACCCTCAAGGTTTATCTGACTCCACAACCTTCAGGGTCATGTTCCCTCTTTAGGGACGATGATGCTCAAGGTTGAATGCGGTTACCAGCCGATGTACCTTGAGCATCACACTCCCTCTATATGAAAGTCGCTATTTTTGTACCTTGAGGGTCATCTACCTTAAGGAAATATTTAATAGATGAGTGCCACAAGAATGGCAATGGTTAAAAATGAAAATTATACATGGAAAATATATTACAAATAGTTCGTCGATTGAAAGTGAATAAATTTATCGGACGGATTGATAAATATACATGAAATATCCGAAATATAAGGATTGATACATATCCTCTGCACAACACTCTTATTAGTGAACATTGGAAAGTTGAATGGGTGCATATCTGTAGAGAATATAATTATCAGACACGGATTGAAATCAAGGAAAGTTGAACCTCAAGGTTGATCTGATTCCACTACCTTCTGGGTCATGTGCCCTCTTTAAGGACGATGATGCTCAAGGTAGTTCGCGGTCGCCAGCCGATGTACCTTGAGCTTCACCCTCCCTCTATATGAAAGTCGCTATTTTTGTACCTTGAGGGTCATCTACCTTCAGAAATATTTAATAGATGAGTACCACAAGAATGGCAATAGTTAACAATGAAAATTATACACGGAAAATAAATTACAAATAGTTCGTCGATCGAAAGTGAATAAAATTATCGAACGGATTGATAAATATACATGAAATATCCGAAATATAAGGATTGATACATATCCTCCGCACAAGACTCTTATTAGAAAACATTGGAAAGTTGAACGGGTGCATATCTGTAGAGAATATAATTATCAGACACGGATTGAAATCAAGGAAAGTTGAACCTCAAGGTTGATCTGAATCCACTACCTTCTGGATCATGTGCCCTCTTTAGGGACGATGATGCTTAAGGTAGATCTCGTTTGCCAGCCAATGTAACTTGAGCATCACCCTCCCTCTATATGAAAGTCGCTATTTTTGTACCTCGAGGGTCATCTACCTTCAGGAAATATTTAATAGATGAGTACCATAAGCATGGCAATGGTTAACGGTTAATATTATACACGGAAAATAGATTACAAATAGTCCGTCCATCGAAAGTGAATAAAATTATCTGACAGATTGATAAATATTCATGAAATATCCGAAATGTAAGGATTGGTACATATCCTCCGCACGACAAGACTCTTATTAGAAAACATTGGAAAGTTGAATGGGTGCATATCTGTAAAGAATATAATTATCAGACACGGATTGAAATCTAGGGAAGGTGACCCTCAAGGTTGAACTGACTCCACTACCTTCAGGGTCAAGTTCCCTCGGTAGGGATGATGATGTTCAAGGTAGAACGTAGTCGCTAACCGAACTACCTTCAACATCACCCTCCCTTATAGTAAAGTTGCTTTTTTCGTGTCCTTGAAAGTCATCTGCCTATAGGAAGTGTATAATAGACGAATAACATAGCATGACAATGGTAAAGGATGAAAACTATATATTGAAAATACATAAAATCATATTAACATTTATTTATCCGTCTGGAATCATGAATAATTATTAATCATTTAGGGCTTTCAATGCTCATCGGGACTTGGAAATGCTGCATGAATAACTTTCAATGGTGATCAATGCACCGAACTGCTGCATGTGTAAGTTTCCACACTCACTGCGACAGAGAAGTGCTGCATGTATAACTTTCCACACTGATCAGGAAACGGAAATGCTCCATGATTAACTTTCAACGCTCATCAGTACACGAAAATGCTCCATGTATAACTTTCAATGCTCATCAGTACACAGAAATGCTGCATGAAAACTTTCAACCCTCATCAGGACATACAAATGCTGCATGGAAAACTTTCAACACTCATCAGGACACAAAAATGCTGCATGGAAAACTTTCAACACTCATCAGGGCACAGAAATGCTGCAGGTATAACTTTCCACACTGATCAGGACATGGAAAATCCCCATGTATAACTTTCCAAATTCACAGGGACATGGAAATGCTGCATATATAACTTTCCATACTCAAGATACGGAAATGCTGGATGTTTAACTTCCATCGCTCATCAGTACACGGAAATGCTCCATGAATAATTTTCAATGCTCATCTGGACATAGAAATGCTGCAGGTATAACATTGCACACTGATCAGGACACGGATATGCTCCATGTATAACTTTCCAAACTCACCGGAAACAGAAACGTTGCATGTATAACTTTCCCCACTCACCAGGACACGGAAATGCTGGATGTTTAACTTTCAATGCTGAATATTACACGGCAATGCTCCAGGTATAAATTTCAACGCTTAATAGTACACGGAAATGTTCCATGTATAACTTTCCAATCTTGCAGGGCACGAAAATGCTGAATGTGTAACTTTCCAATCTCGTCAGGACACGGAAATGCTCCACGTAGAACTTTACAATCTCGTCAGGACACGGAAATGCTCCATGTGTAACTTTCCAATCTCGTCAGAACAAGGAAATGCTCCATGTTTAACTTTCCGATCTCGTCAGGACACGGAAATGCTCCACGAATAATTTTCCAATCTCGTCAGGGCACGGAAATGCTCTGGATACAATTTATTCGTTCCCGTCCTAGTTTTTCATCAGTTTTCCGGAGCGGGAAGGACACGGAAATGCTCCGAACATGCGTTGCCAGGGAAAGTGTCTCTCAGAGGAGACAAATCTCCCAGTCAGAATACGAACCACCGCGTACGCTTCTCAGAGTTTCGACTGCATCGCAGTCGGTGTGCTCCGTATCGCGAAGCTCCGCGGTACTCGCTTACCGATTCGTACAGACCTCGTTCTGAGGAGCGGTTCGCCACGACCCCATCCCGTGCATCGCACGGACGTCGGCTTCGACTTCGTTAGAAATCTTGGCGCTCGGTCGCAGAGGCAGCAAATTCGTTGGTTAGAAATGCATCTCCAGAAGCCGCTTGCTCAGACGAATTCACGTGCAGAGCGCTGCGACGGGAGTTGGGCGTTGTAGATCAACGGACCATACCTGGGAAACGTTACGGAGAGGCTGGAGGAAACCAGGTGTCCACGTGACCGTCACGACACCGCAACTCACCATTATCGGCATTCATTCTCTTATTACTACCACCACCATCGCCACTACTACAACCACCATCACCAACATTACCACCACCACCATCACCTCCACTTTTCAATTTGAATTCGTATTAGAATTCTTTTTCATTTGTTTTTCTCGTTACCATTTCACTATTTATTTATTAGGGCGGAATACTTACTGCACTTACTGGCGGCTCGCCTTATGGCTCATCACTGCCTGTGCTTGCTTGCCGGGTGCGTGCTCCTGCCGTGGGTCACTCCGTCGACGAGACATTCATTAGTCTTTAATCTCCTCCGTCCTGCAAGAGGACCTCTCCTCCTAGTATAGAACTGCGAAAGGCTTTAGCCTCATTGGTCCATTTCAGGAGAAAACAGTCCAAAGGTAACAGTATATGAAGAGGCGGATCTGTCGCACATCGCAAATAACCATTCGTTAAAGTCAACCACTAGTACGGCAATGAAAATGCCAATGTCGTGTTGGTGTTTTCCTCCATTGCCATATACTTATCTGTCAATCAACTAAACATTGCCAAATTTTTAAGTCACCCCCCCCCCCCCCCACCCCCCCCCCCCCCCACCCCCCCCCCCCCCCACCCCCCCCCCCCCCCACCCCCCCCCCCCCCCACCCCCCCCCCCCCCCACCCCCCCCCCCCCCCACCCCCCCCCCCCCCCACCCCCCCCCCCCCCCACCCCCCCCCCCCCCCACCCCCCCCCCCCCCCACCCCCCCCCCCCCCCACCCCCCCCCCCCCCCACCCCCCCCCCCCCCCACCCCCCCCCCCCCCCACCCCCCCCCCCCCCCACCCCCCCCCCCCCCCACCCCCCCCCCCCCCCACCCCCCCCCCCCCCCACCCCCCCCCCCCCCCACCCCCCCCCCCCCCCACCCCCCCCCCCCCCCACCCCCCCCCCCCCCCACCCCCCCCCCCCCCCACCCCCCCCCCCCCCCACCCCCCCCCCCCCCCACCCCCCCCCCCCCCCACCCCCCCCCCCCCCCACCCCCCCCCCCCCCCACCCCCCCCCCCCCCCACCCCCCCCCCCCCCCACATCTTTTCGTGTTTTACACACACAAACGCTATCAAATGAAGCTATTTGAGTGTATTTAAGTGTATTTCGTTATATGGCACATAATTTAACGCAGAGGTTGTTAAACAAACCAGCAATACATAGTACAGTGCTTTCTGACTTGTTTGGACATTATGTCGTTAGAGGGCGCTGTTATCGAACTAATGTTGAATTTTTTAAAAATTTGCATATCACCCGATTAAGTTCTTATTAGCGTAGTTTGATAGGTATCACTGCCCTATGCCTATATAAAAAGTTACATATCGCTCGAATCATTTTCCAGCGAGTATCAGCTTATTCGTGCTGTAAGAGTGAAAACAAGCAGGTTTTGTCTAAAAAACACAAAAAAGTTCACTTTTTGCAAAATTTCACGGAAACGTTATTTTCGTGTTTTTCACACACAAACGCTATCAGATGAAGCTATTTGAGTGTATTTAAGTGTATTTCGTTATATGGCACATAATTTAACGCAGAGATTATTAATGAAACCAGCAATAAATAGTACAGTGCATTCTTGTTTGGAAGGTGACCCTGAAGGTTGAACTGAACCCACACTGTTCAGGTTCATGTTCCCTCGTTAGGTAGGATGAACCTGAAGGTTGAACTGACTCCACACCCTTCAGGTTCATGTTCCCTAGATAGGGACGATGATGCTCAAGGTAGAACGAATTCGCCAGCCGATTTACCTTGAGCATCAACCTCCCTCTAAATGAAAGTCGCTATTTTTGTACCTTGAGGGTCATCTACCTTCAGGAAATATTTAATAAATGAGTAAGACAAATATGACTATGTACGAGGATGTAAATTGAATACAGTGCGCTTTTATCGAACTAATGTTGATTTTTTTTAAATTTCCATATCAACCGATTAAGTTCTTATTAGCACAGTTGGATACATATCAATGCCCTATGCCTATATAAAAAGTTTCAAATCGCTCGGATCATTTTCCAGCGAGTATCAGCGTATTGGTGCTGTAAGAGTGAAAACAAGCAGATTTTCACTAAAAAACACGAAAAAATTCACGTTTTGCAAAATTTCACGGAATCGTTATTTTCGCGTTTTAATCACACAAACGCTATCAGATGAAGCTATTTGAGTGTATTTAAGTGTATTTCGTTATATGGCACATAATTTAGCGTACAGGTTGTTAAAGAAACCAGAAATACATAGTACAATGCTTTCTGACTTGTTTGGACATTATGTCGTTAGAGGGCGCTGTTATCGAACTAATGTTGAATTTTTTAAAAATTTGCATATCACCCGATTAAGTTCTTATTAGCGCAGTTTGATAGATATCATTGCCCTATGCCTATATAAAAATTTACATATCGCTCGAATCATTTTCCAGCGAGTATCAGCTTATTTGTGCTGTAAGAGTGAAAACAAGCAGGTTTTGACTAAAAAACACGAAAAAATTCACTTTTTGCAAAATTTCACGGAAACGTTATTTTCGTGTTTTACACACACAACCGCTATCAGATGAAGCTATTTGAGTGTATTTAAGTGTATTTCGTTATATGGCACATAATTTAACGCAGAGGTTGTTAAAGATACCAGCAATACATAGTACAGTGCTTTCTGACTTGTTTGGACATTATGTCGTTAGAGGGCGCTGTTATCGAACTAATGTTGAATTTTTTAAAAATTTGCATATCACCCGATTAAGTTCTTATTAACTTAGTTTGATAGATATCACTGCCCTATGCCTATATAAAAAGTTACATATCGCTCGAATCATTTGCCAGCGAGTATCAGCTTATTCGTGCTGTAAGAGTGAAAATTTTTTGACTAAAAAACACGAAAAAATCACTTTTTGCAAAATTTCACGGAAACGTTATTTTCGTGTTTTACACACACAAACGCTATCAGATGAAGCTATTTGAGTGTATTTAAAGTGTATTTCGTTATATGGCACATAATTTAACGCAGAGGTTGTTAAACAAACCAGCAATACATAGTACAGTGCTTTCTGACTTGTTTGGATATTATGTCGTTAGAGGGCGCTGTTATCGAACTAATGTTGAATTTTTTAAAAATTTGCATATCACCAGATTAAGTTCTTATTAGAGTTGTTTGATAGATATCACTGCCCTATGCCTATATAAAAAGTTACATATCGCTCGAATCATTTTCCTGCGAGTATCAGCTTATTCGTGCTGTAAGAGTGAAAACAAGCAGGTTTTGACTAAAAAACACGAAAAAATTCACTTTTTGCAAAATTTCACGGAAACGTTATTTTCGTGTTTTACACACACAAACGCTATCAGATGAAGCTATTTGAGTGTATTTAAGTGTATTTCGTTATATGGCACATAATTTAACGCAGAGGTTGTTAAACAAACCAGCAATTCATAGTACAGTGCGTGCTTTCTGAGTTGTTTGGACATTATGTCGTTAGAGGGCGCTGTTATCGAACTAATTTTGAATTTTTTAAAAATTTGCATATCACCCGATTAAGTTCTTATTAGCGCAGTTTGATAGATATCATTGCGCTATGCCTATATAAAAATTTACATATCGCTCGAATCATTTTCCAGCGAGTATCAGCTTATTCGTGCCGTAAGAATGAAAATAAGCAGGTTTTGACTAAAAAACACGAAAAAATTCACTTTTTGCAAAATTTCACGGAAACGTTATTTTCGTGTTTTACACACACAAACGCTATCAGATGAAGCTATTTGAGTGTATTTAAGTGTATTTCGTTATATGGCACATAATTTAACGCAGAGGTTGTTAAACAAACCAGCAATACATAGTACAGTGCTTTCTGACTTGTTTGGACATTATGTCGTTAGAGGACGCTGTTATCGAACTAATGTTTAATTTTTTAAAAATTTGCATATCACCCGATTAAGTTCTTATTAGCATAGTATGATAGATATCACTGCCCTATGCCTATATAAAAAGTTACCTATCGCTCGAATCATTTTCCAGTGAGTATCAGCTTATTCGTGCTGTAAGAGTGAAAACAAGCAGGTTTTGACTAAAAAACACCAAAAAATTTACCTTTTTGCAAAATTTCACGGAAACGTTATTTTCGTGTTTTACACACACAAACGCTATCAGATGAAGCTATTTGAGTGTATTTAAGTGTATTTCGTTATATGGCACATAATTTAACGCAGATGTTATTAATGAAACCAGCAATACATAGTACAGTGCTTTCTTGTTTGGAAGGTGACCCTGAAGGTTGAACTGAATCCACACCCTTCAGTTTCATGTTCCCTAGTTAGGGACGATGATGCTCAAGGTAGAACGAAGTCGTCAGCCGATTTACCTTGAGCATCAACCTCCCTCTAAATGAAAGTCGCTATTTTTGTACCTTGAGGGTCATCTACCTTCAGGAAATATTTAATAAATAACACAAACATGACTATGAGCAAGGATGAAAATTGAATACAGTGCGCTGTTATCGAACTAATGTTGATTTTTTTTAAATTTCCGTATCAACCGATTAAGTTCTTATTAGCAAAGTTTGATACATATCAATGCCCTATGCCTATATAAAAAGTTTGATATCGCTGGAATCATTTTCCAGCGAGTATCAGCGTATTGGTTCTGTAAGAGTGAAAACAAGCAGATTTTGACTAAAAAACACGAAAAAATTCACTTTGCAAAATTTCACGGAAACGTTATTTTCATGTTTTGCACACACAAACGCTATCAGATGAAGCTATTTGAGTGTATTTAAGTGTATTTCGTTATATGGCACATAATTTAACGCAGAGGTTATTAATGAAACCAGCAATACATAGTACAGTGCTTTCTTGTTTGTAAGGTGACCCTGAAGGTTGAACTGAACCCTCACCCTTCAGGTTCATGTTCCCTCGTTAGGGAGGATGAACCTGAAGGTTGAACTGACTCCACACCCTTCAGGTTCATGTTCCCTAGATAGGGACGATGATGCTCAAGGTAGAACGAAGACGCCAGCCGATTTACCTTGAGCATCAACCTCCCTCTAAATGAAAGTCGCTATTTTTGTACCTTGAGGGTCATCTACCTTCAGGAAATATTTATTAAATGAGTAACACAAATATGACTATGTACAAGGATGAAAATTGAATACAGTGCGCTTTTATCGAACTAATGTTGATTTTTTTTAAATTTCCATATCCACCGATTAAGTTCTTATTAGCACAGTTTGATACATATCAATGCCCTATGCCTATATAAAAAGTTTGATATCGCTGGAATCATTTTCCAGCGAGTATCAGCGTATTGGTGCTGTAAGAGTGAAAACAACAAGATTTTTACTAAAAAACACGAAAAAATTCACTTTTTGCAAAATTTCACGTAATCGTTATTTTCGTGTTTTACTCACACAAACGCTATCAGATGAAGCTCTTTGAGTGTATTTAAGTGTATTTCGTTATATGGCACATAATTTAGCGTAGAGGTTGTTAAAGAAACCAGCAATACATAGTACAATGCTTTCTGATTTGTTTGGACATTATGTCGTTAGAGGGCGCTGTTATCGAACTAATGTTGAATTTTTTAAAAATTTGCATATCACCCGATTAAGTTCTTATTAGCGTAATTTGATAGATATCACTGCCCTATACCTATATAAAAAGTTACATATCGCTCGAATCTTTTTCCAGCGAGTATCAGCTTATTCGTGCTGTAAGAGTGAAAATTGTTTGACTAAAAACACGAAAAAATTCACTTTTTGCAAAATTTCACGGAAACGGTATTTTCGTGTTTTACACACACAAACGCTATTAGATGAAGCTATTTGAGTGTATTTAAGTGTATTTCGTTATATGGCACATAATTTAACGCAGAGGTTGTTAAACAAACCAGCAATACATAGTACAATGCTTTCTGACTTGTTTGGATATTATGTCGTTAGAGGGTGCTGTTATCGAACTAATGTTGAATTTTTAAAAAATTTGCATATCACCCGATTAAGTACTTATTAGTGCAGTTTGATAGATATCACTGCCCTATGCCTATATAAAAAGTTACATATCGCTCAAATCATTTTCCAGCGAGTATCAGCTTATTTGCGCTGTAAGAGTGAAAACAAGCAGGTTTTGACTAAAAAACACGAAAAAACTCACTTTTTGCAAAATTTCCCGGAAACGTTATTTTCGTGTTTTACACACACAACCGCTATCAGATGAAGCTATTTGAGTGTATTTAAGTGTATTTCGTTATATGGCACATAATTTAACGCAGAGGTTGTTAAAGAAACCAGCAATACATAGTACAGTGCTTTCTGACTTGTTTGGATATTATGTCGTCAGAGGGCGCTGTTATCGAACTAATGTTGAATTTTTTAAAAATTTGCATATCACCCGATTAAGTTCTTATTAACGTAGTTTGATAGATATCACTGCCCTATGCCTATATAAAAAGTTACATATCGCTCGAATCATTTTCCAGCGAGTATCAGCTTATTCGTGCTGTAAGAGTGAAAACAAGCAGGTTTTGACTAAAAAACACGAAAAAATTCACTTTTTGCAAAATTTCACGGAAACGTTATTTTCGTGTTTTACACACACAAACGCTATCAGATGAAGCTATTTGAGTGTATTTAAGTGTATTTCGTTATATGGCACATAATTTAACGCAGAGGTTATTAATGAAACCAGCAATACATAGTACAGTGCTTTCTTGTTTGGAAGGTGACCATGAAGGTTGAACTGAACCCACACCCTTCAGGTTCATGTTCCCTCGTTAGGGAGGATGAACCTGAAGGTTGAACTGACTCCACACTCTTCAGGTTCATGTTCCCTAGATAGGGACGATGATGCTCAAGGTAGAACGAAGTCGCCAGCCGATTTACCTTGAGCATCAACCTCCCTCTAAATGAAAGTCGCTATTTTTGTACCTTGAGGGTCATCTACCTTCAGGAAATAATAAATAAGTAACACAAACATGACTATGTACAAGGATGGAAATTGAATACAGGGCGCTGTTATCGAACTAATGTTGATTTTTTTTTAAATTGCCATATCATCCGATTAAGTTCTTATTAGCATAGTTTGATACATATCAATGCCCTATGCCTACATAAAAAGTTTATCACTGGAATCATTTTCCAGCATCAGAGTATTGTTGCTGTAAGTGTGAAAACAAGCAGATTTTGACTAAAAAACACGAAAAAATTCACTTTTTGCAAAATTTCACGGAAACGTTATTTTCGTGTTTTACACACACAAACGCTATCAGGTGAAGCTACTTGAGTGTATTTAAGTGTATTTCGTTATATGGCACATAATTTAACGCAGAGGTTATTAATGAAACCAGCAATACATAGTTCAGTGCTTTCTTGTTTGGAAGGTGACCCTGAAGGATGAACTGAATCCACACCCTTCAGGTTCATGTTCAATCGTTAGGGAGGATGAACCTGAAGGTTGAACTCACTTCACTCCCTTCAGGTTCATGTTCCCTAGTTAGGGATGATGATGCTCAAGGTAGAACGAAGTCGAAAGCCGATCTACCTTGAGCATCACCCTCCCTCTAAATGAAAGTCGCTATTTTTATACCTTGAGGGTCATCTACCTTCAGGAAATATTTAATAAATGAGTAACACAAACATGACTATGTACAAGTATGAAAATTGAATACAGGGCGCTGTTATCGAACTAATGTTGATTTTTTTTAAAATTTCCATATCATCCGTTTAAGTTCTTATTAGCACAGTTTGATACATATCAATGCCCTATGCCTATATAAAAAGTTTGATATCACTGGAATCATTTTCCAGCGAGTTTCAGCGTATTGCTGCTGTAAGAGTGAAAACAACCAGATTTTGATTAAAAAACACGAAAAAATTCAGTTTTTGCAATATTTCACGGAAACGTTATTTTCGTGTGTTACATACACAAACGCTATCAGATGAAGCTATATGAGTGTATTTAAGTGTATTTCGTTATATGTCACATAATTTAACGCAGAGGTTATTAATGAAACCAGCAATACATAGTACAGTGCTTTCTTGTTTGGAAGGTGACCCTGAAGGTTGAACTCAATCCACACCCTTCAGTTTCATGTTCCCTCGTTAGGGAGGATGAACCTGAAGGTTGAACTGACTTCACACCCTTTAGGTTCATGTTCCCTAGTTATGGATGATGATGCTCAAGGTAGAACGAATTGGCCAGCCGATTTACCTTGAGCATCACCCTCCCTCTAAATGAAAGTCGCTATTTTTGTACCTTGAGTGTCATCTACCTGTAGGAAATATTTAATAAATGAGTAACACAAACATGGCTATGTACAAGTATGAAAATTGAATACAGGGCGCTGTTACTAAACTAATTTTGATTTTTTTTAAAATTTCCATATCATCAGATTAAGTTCTTATTAGCACAGTTTGATACATATCAATGCCCTATGCCTACATAAAAAGTTTGGTATCACTGGAATCATTTTCCAGCGAGTATCAGCGTATTGTTGCTGTAAGAGTGAAAACAAGCAGATTTTGACTAAAAAACACGAAAAAATTCACTTTTTGCAAAATTTCACGGAAACGTTATTTTCGTGTTTTACACACACAAACGCCATCAGATGAAGCTATTTGAGTGTATTTAAGTGTATTTCGTTATATGGCACATAATTTAACGCAGAAGTTATTAATGAAACCAGCAATACATAGTACAGTGCTTTCTTGTTAGGAAGGTGACCCTGAAGGTTGAACTGAATCCACACCCTTCAGGTTCATGTTCCCTCGTTAGGGAGGATGAACCTGAAGGTTGAACTCACTTCACTCCCTTCAGGTTCATGTTCCCTAGTTAGGGATGATGATGCTCAAGGTAGAACGAAGTCGCCAGCGGATCTACCTTGAGCATCACCCTCCCTCTAAATGAAAGTCGCTATTTTTGTACCTTGAGGGTCATCTACCTTCAGGAAATATCTAATAAATGAGTAACACAAACATGACTATGTAAAAGTATGAAATTTGAATACAGTGCGCTGTTATCGAAATAATGTGATTTTTTTAAAATTTCCATATCATCCGATTAAGTTCTTATTAGCACAGTTTGATACATATCAATACCCTATGCCTATATTAAAAGTTTGATATCACTGGAATCATTTTCCAGCGAGATTCAGTGTATTGTTGCTGTAAGAGTGAAAACAAGCAGATTTTGATTAAAAGACACGAAAAAATTCACTTTTTGCAAAATTCCACGGAAACGTTATTTTCGTGTTTTACACACACAAACGCTATCAGATGAAGCTATTTGAGTGTATTTAAGTGTATTTCGTTATATGGCACATAATTTAACGCAGAGGTTATTAATGAAACCAACAATACATAGTACAGTGCTTTCTTGTTTGGAAGGTGACCCTGAAGGTTGAACTGAATCCACACCCTTCAGGTTCATGTTCACTCGTTAGGGAGGATGAACCTGAAGGTTGAACTCACTTCACTCCCTTCAGGTTCATGTTCCCTAGTTAGGGATGATGATGCTCAAGGTAAAACGAAGTCGCCAGCCGATCTACCTTGAGCATCACCCTCCCTCTAAATGAAAGCCGCTATTTTTGTACCTTGAGGGTCATCTACCTTCAGGAAATATTTAATAAATGATAACACAAACATGACTATGTACAAGTATGAAATTTGAATACAGGGCGCTGTTATCGAACTGATGTTGATTTTTTTTAAATTTCCATATCATCCGATTAAGTTCTTATTAGCACAGTTTGATACAAATCAATGCCCTATGCCTATATTAAAAGTTTGATATCACTGGAATCATTTTCCAGCGAGTTTCAGCGTATTGTTGCTGTAAGAGTGAAAACAAGCAGATTTTGATTAAAAGACACGAAAAAATTCACTTTGCAAAATTTCACGGAAACGTTATTTTCGTGTGTTACATACACAAACGCTATCAGATGAAGCTATTTGAGTGTATTTAAGTGTATTTCATTATATGGCACATAATTTAACGCAGAGGTTATTAATGAAACCAGCAATACATAGTACAGTGCTTTCTTGTTTGGAAGGTGACCCTGAAGGTTGAACTGAATCCACACCCTTCTGGTTCATGTTCCCTCATTAGGGAGCATGAACCTGAAGGTTGAACTGACTTCACACCCTTTAGGTTCATGTTCCCTAGTTAGGGATGATGATGCTCAAGGTAGAACGATGTCGCCAGCCGATTTACCTTGAGCATCACCCTCCCTCTAAATGAAAGTCGCTATTTTTGTACCTTGAGGGTTATCTACCTTCAGGAAATAATAAATGAGTAACACAAACATGACTATGTACAAGTATGAAAATTGAATACAGGGCGCTGTTACTAAACTAATTTTGATTTTTTTTTAAATTTCCATATCATCCGATAAGTTCCTATTAGCATAGTTTGATACATATCAATGCCCTATGCCGACATAAAAAGTTTGATATCACTGGAATCATTTTCCAGCGAGTATCAGCGTATTGTTGCTGTAAGAGTGAAAACAAGCAGATTTTGACTAAAAAACACGAAAAAATTCACTTTTTGCAAAATTTCACGGAAACGTCATTTTCGTGTTTTACACACACAAACGCTATCAGATGAAGCTATTTGAGTGTATTTAAGTGTATTTCGTTGTATGGCACATAATTTAACGCAGATGTTGTTAAAGAAACCAGCAATACATAGTACAGTGCTTTCTGCCTTGTTTGGACATTATGTCGTTAGAGGGCGCTGTTATCGAACTAATGTTGAATTTTTTAAAAATTTGCATATCACCCGATTAAGTTCTTATTAGCGCAGTTTGATAGATATCAATGCCCTATGCCTATATAAAAAGTTACATATCGCTCGAATCATTTTCCAGCGAGTATCAGCGTATTCGTGCTGTAAGAGTGAAAACAAGCAGGTTTTGACTAAGAAACACGAAAAAATTCACTTTTTGCAAAATTTCACGGAAACGTTATTTTCGTGTTTTACACACACAAACGCTATCAGATGAAGCTATTTGAGTGTATTTAAGTGGATTTCGTTATATGGCACATAATTTAACGCAGAGGTTATTAATGAAACCAGCAATACATAGTACAGTGCTTTCTTGTTTGGAAGGTGACCCTGAAGGTTGAACTGAATCCACACCCTTCAGGTTCATGTTCACTCGTTAGGGAGGATGAACCTGAAGGTTGAACTCACTTCACTCCCTTCAGGTTCATGTTCCCTTGTTAGGGATGATGATATTCAAGGTAGAACGAAGTCGCCATCCGATCTACCTTGAGCATCACCCTCCCTCTAAATGAAAGTCTCTATTTTTGTACCTTGAGGGTCATCTACCTTCAGGAAATATTTAATAAATGAGTAACACAAACATGACTATGTACAAGTATGAAAATTGAATAGAGGGCGCTGTTATCGAACTAATGTTGATTTTTTTTAAAATTTCCATATCATCAGATTAAGTTCTTATTAGCATAGTTTGATACGTATCAATGCCCTATGCCTATATAAAAAGTTTGGTATCACTGGAATCATTTTCCAGCGAGTATCAGCGTATTGTTGCTGTAAGAGTGAAAACAAGCGGATTTTGACTAAAAAACACGAAAAAATTCATTTTTGCAAAATTTCACGGAAACGTTAATTACATGTTTTACCCATAAACGCTATCAGATGTAGCTATTTGAGTGAATTTAAGTGTATTTCGTTATATGGCACATAATTTAACGCAGAGCTTATTAATGAAACCAGCAATACATAGTACAGTGCTTTCTTGTTTGGAAGGTGACCCTGAAGGTTGAACTGAATCCATACCCTCCAGGTTCATGTTCCCTCGTTAGGGAGGATGAACCTGAAGGTTGAACTGACTCCACACCCTTCAGGTTCATGTTCCCTAGATAGGGACGATGATGCTCAAGGTAGAACGAATTCGCCTGCCGATCAACCTTGAGCATCAACCTCCCTCAAAATGAAAGTCGCTATTTTTGTACCTTGAGGGTCATCTACCTTCAGGAAATAAATGTAACAAAAACATGACTATGTACAAGGATGAAAATTGAATACAGGGCGCTGTTATCGAACTAATGTTGATTTTTTTTTTAAATTTCCATATCATCCGATTAAGTTCTTATTAGGATAGTTTGATACATATCAATGCCCTATGCCGACATAAAAAGTTTGATATCACTGGAATCATTTTCCAGCGAGTATCAGCGTATTGTTTCTGTAAGAGTGAAAACAAGCAGATTTTGACTAAAAAACACGAAAAAATTCACTCTTTGCAAAATTTCACGGAAACGTTATTTTCGTGTTTTACACACACAAACGCTATCAGATGAAGCTATTTGAGTGTATTTAAGTGTATTTCGTTATATGGCACATAATTTAACGCATAGGTTATTAATGAAACCAGCAATACATAGTACAGTGCTTTCTTGTTTGATAGGTGACCCTGAAGGTTGAACTGAATCCACACTCTTCAGGTTCATGTTCCCTCGTTAGGGAGGATGAACCTGAAGGTTGAACTCACTTCACTCCCTTCAGGTTCATATTCCCTAGTTAGGGATGATGAGGCTCAAGGTAGAACGAAGTCGACAGCCGATCTACCTTGAGCATCACCCTCCCTCTAAATGAAAGTCGCTATTTTTTACCTTGAGGGTCATCTACCTTCAGGAAATATTTAATAAATGAGTAACTCAAACATGACTATGTACAAGTATGAAAATTGAATACAGGGCGCTGTTACTAAACTAATTTTGATTTTTTGTAAATTTCCATATCATTCGATTAAGTTCTTATTAGCATAGTTTTTGTACATATCAATGCTCTATGCCTACATAAAAAGTTTGGTATCATTGGAATCATTTTCCAGCGAGTATCATCGTATTGTTGCTGTAAGAGTGAAAACAAGCAGATTTTGTCTAAAAATCACGAAAAAATTCACTTTTTGCAATATTTCACGGAAACCTTATTTTCGTGTTTTACACACACAAACGCTACCAGATGAAGCTATTTGAGTGTATTTAAGTGTATTTCTTTATATGGCACATAATTTAACGCAGAGTTTATTAATGAAACCAGCAATACATAGTACAGTGCTTTGTTGTATGGAATGTGACCCTGAAGGTTGAACTGAATCCACACCCTTCAGGTTCATGTTCCCTCGTTAGGGAGGATGAACCTGAAGGTTGAACTAACTTCACACCCTTTAGGTTCATGTTCCCTAGTTAGGGATGATATTGCTCAAGGTAGAACGAAATCGCCAGCCGATCTACCTTGAGCGTCACCCTCCCTCTAAATGAAAGTCGCAATTTTTGTACCTTGAGGTTCATCTACCTTCAGGAAATAATAAATGAGTAACACAAACATGACTATGTACAAGTATGAAAATTGAATACAAGGCGCTGTAATCGAACTAATGTTGATTTTTTTAAAATTTCCATATCATCCGATTAATATCTTATTAGGATAGTTTGATACATCAATGCCCTATGCCTACATAAAAAGTTTTATATCACTGGAATCATTTTACAGCGAGTATCAGAGTATTGTTTTTGTAAGAGTGAAAACAAGCAGATTTTGACTAAAAAACACGAAAAAATTCACTTTTTGCAAAATTTCACGGAAACGTTATTTTCGTGTGTTACACACACAAACGCTATCAGATGAAGCTATTTGAGTGTATTTAAGTGTATTTCATTATATGGCACATAATTTAACGCAGAGGTTATTAATGAAACCAGCAATACATAGTACAGTGCTTTCTTGTTTGGAAGGTGACACTCAAGGTTGAACTGAATCCACACCCTTCAGGTTCATGTTCCCTCGTTAGGGAGGATGAACCTGAAGGTTGAACTGACTTCACACCCTTTAGGTTCATGTTCCCTAGTTAGGGATGATGATGCTCAAGGTAGAACGAAGTCGCCAGCCGATTTACCTTGAGCATCACCCTCCCTCTAAATGAAAGTCGCTATTTTTGTACCTTGAGGGTCATCTACCTTCAGGAAATATCTAATAAATGAGTAACACAAACATGACTATGTACAAGTATGAAATTTGAATAGAGGGCGCTGTTATCGAACTAATGTTTATTTTTTTAAAATTTCCATATCATCCGATTAAGTTCTTATTAGCATAGTTTGATACATATCAATGCCCTATGCCTATATAAAAAGTTTGATATCACTGGAATCATTTTCCAGCGAGTATCAGCGTATTTTTGCTGTAAGAGTGAAAACAAGCAGATTTTGACTAAAAAACACGAAAAAATTCACTTTTTGCAAAATTTCACGGAAACGTTATTTTCGTGTTTTACACACACAAACGCTATCAGATGAAGCTATTTGAGTGTATTTAAGTGTATTTCGTTATATGGCACATAATTTAACGCAGAGCTTATTAATGAAACCAGCAATACATAGTACAGTGCTTTCTTGTTTGGAAGGTGACCCTGAAGGTTGAACTGAATCCACACCCTTCAGGTTCATGTTCCCTCGTTAGGGAGGATGAACCTGAAGGTTGAACTGACTTCACACCCTTTAGGTTCATGTTCCCTAGTTAGGGATGATGATGCTCAAGGTAGAACGAAGTCGCCAGCCGATTTACCTTGAGCATCACCCTCCCTCTAAATGAAAGTCGCTATTTTTGTACCTTCAGGGTCATCTACCTTCAGGAAATATTTAATAAATGAGTAACACAAACAAGACTATGTACAAGTATGAAAATTGAATACAGGGCGCTGATATCGAACTAATGTTGATTTTTTTTAAAATTTCCATATCATCCGATTAAGTTCTTATTAGCATTGTTTGATACATATCAATGCGCTATGCCTATATAAAAAGTTTGATATCACTGGAATCATTTTCCAGCGAGTATCAGCGTATTGTTGCTGTAAGAGTGAAAACAAGCAGATTTTCACTAAAAAACACGAAAAAATTCACTTTTTGCAAAATTTCACGGAAACGTTATTTTCGTGTTTTACACACACAAACGTTATCACATGAAGCTATTTGAGTGAATTTAAGTGTATTTCGTTATATGGCACATAATTTAACGCAGAGTTTATTAATGAAACTAGCAATACATAGTACAGTGCTTTCTTGTTAGGAAGGTGACCATGAAGGTTGAACTGAATCCACACCCCTCAGGTTCATGTTCCCTTGTTATGGAGGATGAACCTGAAGGTTGAACTGACTCCACACCCTTCAGGTTCATGTTCTCTAGTTAGGGACGATGATGCTCAAGGTAGAACGAATTCGCCAGCCCATCAACCTTGAGCATCAACCTCCCTCTAAATGAAAGTCGCTATTTTTGTACCTTAAGGGTCATCTACCTTCAAGAAATAATAAATAACTCAAACATGACTATGTACAAGGAAGAAAATTGAATACAGGGCGCTGTTATCTAACTAATGTTGATTTTTTTTAAATTTCCATATCATCCGATTGAGTTCTTATTAGCATAGTTTGATACACATCAATGCCCTATGCTTACATAAAAAGTTTGATATCACTGGAATCATTTTCCAGCGAGTATCGGCGTATTCGTTCTGTAAGAGTGAAAACAAGCAGGTTTTGACTAAAAAACACAAAAAAATTCACTTTTTGCAATATTTCACGGAAACGTTATTTTCCTGTTTTACGCACACAAACGCTATCAGATGAAGCTATTTGAGTGTATTTAAGTGTATTTCGTTATATGGCACATAATTTAACGCAGAGGTTATTAATGAAACCAGCAATACATAGTACAGTGCTTTCTTGTTTGGAAGGTGACCCTGAAGGTTGAACTGAATCCACACCCTTCAGGTTCATGTTCCCTCGATAGGGAGGATGAACCTGAAGGTTGAACTCACTTCACTCCCTTCAGGTTCATGTTCCCTAGTTAGGGATGATGAGGCTCAAGGTAGAACGAAGTCGCCAGCCGATCTACCTTGAGCATCACCCTCCCTCTAAATGAAAGTCGCTATTTTTGTACCTTGAGGGTCATCTACCTTCAGGAAATATTTAATAAATGAGTAACACAAACATGACTATGTACAAGTATGAAAATTGAATACAGGGCGCTGTTATCGAACTAATGTTGATTTTTTTTAAAATTTCCATATCATCAGATTAAGTTATTAGCATAGTTTGATACATATCAATGCCCTATGCCTATGTAAAAAGTTTGGTATCACTGGAATCATTTTCCAGCGAGTATCAGCGTATTGTTGCTGTAAGAGTGAAAACAAGCAGATTTTGACTAAAAAACACGAAAAAATTCACTGTTTGCAAAATTTCACGGAAACGTTATTTTCGTGTTTTACACACACAAACGCTATCAGATGAAGCTATTTGAGTGTATTTAAGTGTATTTCGTTATATGGCACATACTTTAACGCAGAGGTTATTAATGAAACCAGCAATACATAGTACAGTGCTTTCTTGTTTGGAAGGTGACCCTGAAGGTTGAACTGAATCCACACCCTTCAGGTTCATGTTCCCTCGTTAGGGAGGAAGAACCTGAAGGTTGAACTGACTTCACACCATTTAGTTTCATGTTCCCTAGTTAGGGATGATGATGCTCAAGGTAGAACGAAGCCGCCAGCCGATTTACCTTGAGCATCACCCTCCCTCTAAATGAAAGTCGCTATTTTTGTACCTTGAAGGTTATCTACCTTCAGGAAATATTTAATAAATGAGTAACACAAACATGACTATGTACAAGTATGAAAATTGAATACAGGGCGCTGTTACTAAACTAATTTTGATTTTTTTAAAATTTCCATATCATCCGATTAAGTTGTTATTAGAATAGTTTGATACATATCAATGCCCTAGCCTATATAAAAAGTTTGGTATCACTGGAATCATTTTCCAGCGAGTATCAGCGTATTGTTGCTGTAAAAGTGAAAACAAGCAGATTTTGACTAAAAAACACGAAAAAATTCACTTTTTGCAAAATTTCACGGAAACGTTATTTTCGTGTTTTACACACACAAACGTTATCACATGAAGCAATTTGAGTGAATTTAAGTGTATTTCGTTATATGGCACATAATTTAACGCAGAGTTTATTAATGAAACTAGCAATACATAGTACAGTGCTTTCTTGTTAGGAAGGTGACCCTGAAGGTTGAACTGAATCCACACCCCTCAGGTTCATGTTCCCTTGTTATGGAGGATGAACCTGAAGGTTGAACTGACTCCACACCCTTCAGGTTCATGTTCTCTAGTTAGGGACGATGATGCTCAAGGTAGAACGAATTCGCCAGCCCATCAACCTTGAGCATCAACCTCCCTCTAAATGAAAGTCGCTATTTTTGTACCTTAAGGGTCACCTACCTTCAAGAAATAATAAATAACTCAAACATGACTATGTACAAGGAAGAAAATTGAATACAGGGCGCTGTTATCTAACTAATGTTGATTTTTTTTAAATTTCCATATCATCCGATTGAGTTCTTATTAGCATAGTTTGATACACATCAATGCCCTATGCTTACATAAAAAGTTTGATATCACTGGAATCATTTTCCAGCGAGTATCGGCGTATTCGTTCTGTAAGAGTGAAAACAAGCAGGTTTTGACTAAAAAACACAAAAAAATTCACTTTTTGCAATATTTCACGGAAACGTTATTTTCCTGTTTTACGCACACAAACGCTATCAGATGAAGCTATTTGAGTGTATTTAAGTGTATTTCGTTATATGGCACATAATTTAACGCAGAGGTTATTAATGAAACCAGCAATACATAGTACAGTGCTTTCTTGTTTGGAAGGTGACCCTGAAGGTTGAACTGAATCCACACCCTTCAGGTTCATGTTCCCTCGATAGGGAGGATGAACCTGAAGGTTGAACTCACTTCACTCCCTTCAGGTTCATGTTCCCTAGTTAGGGATGATGAGGCTCAAGGTAGAACGAAGTCGCCAGCCGATTTACCTTGAGCATCACCCTCCCTCTAAATGAAAGTCGCTATTTTTGTACCTTGAGGGTCATCTACCTTCAGGAAATATTTAATAAATGAGTAACACAAACATGACTATGTACAAGTATGAAAATTCAATACAGGGCGCTGTTACTAAACAAATTTTGATTTTTTTTAAAATTTCCATATCATCCGATTAAGATCTTATTAGCACAGTTTGATACATATCAATGCCCTATGCCTATATAAAAAGTTTGGTATCACTGGAATCATTTTCCAGCGAGTATCAGCGTATTGTTGCTGTAAGAGTGAAAACAAGCAGATTTTGAATAAAAAACACGAAAAAATTCACTTTTTGCAAAATATCACGGAAACGTTATTTTCGTGTTTTACACACACAAACGCTATCAGATGAAGCTATTTGAGTGTATTTAAGTGTATTTCGTTATATGGCACATAATTTAACGCAGAGCTTATTAATGAAACCAGCAATACATAGTACAGTGCTTTCTTGTTTGGATGGTGACCCTGAAGGTTGAACTGAATCCACACCCTTCAGGTTCATGTTCCCTCGTTAGGGAGGATGAACCTGAAGGTTGAACTGACTTCACACCCTTCAGGTTCATGATCCCTAGTTAGGGATGATGATGCTCAAGGTAGAACAAATCGCCAGCCGATCTACCTTGAGCATCACCCTCCCTCTAAATGAAAGTCGCTATTTTTGTAGCTTGAGGGTCATCTACCTTCAGGAAATATTTAATAAATGAGTAACACAAACATGACAATGTACAAGTATGAAAATTGAATACAGGGCGCTGTTACTAAACTAATTTTGATTTTTTTTAAATTTCCATATCATTCGATTAAGTTCTTATTAGCATAGTTTTTGTACATATCAATGCTCTATGCCTACATAAAAAGTTTGGTATCATTGGAATCATTTTCCAGCGAGTATCATCGTATTGTTGCTGTAAGAGTGAAAACAAGCAGATTTTGTCTAAAAATCACGAAAAAATTCACTTTTTGCAATATTTCACGGAAACCTTATTTTCGTGTTTTACACACACAAACGCTACCAGATGAAGCTATTTGAGTGTATTTAAGTGTATTTCTTTATATGGCACATAATTTAACGCAGAGTTTATTAATGAAACCAGCAATACATAGTACAGTGCTTTGTTGTATGGAATGTGACCCTGAAGGTTGAACTGAATCCACACCCTTCAGGTTCATGTTCCCTCGTTAGGGAGGATGAACCTGAAGGTTGAACTAACTTCACACCCTTTAGGTTCATGTTCCCTAGTTAGGGATGATGATGCTCAAGGTAGAACGAAATCGCCAGCCGATCTACCTTGAGCGTCACCCTCCCTCTAAATGAAAGTCGCAATTTTTGTACCTTGAGGGTCATCTACCTTCAGGAAATAATAAATGAGTAACACAAACATGACTATGTACAAGTATGAAAATTGAATACAAGGCGCTGTAATCGAACTAATGTTGATTTTTTTAAAATTTCCATATCATCCGATTAATTTCTTATTAGGATAGTTTGATACATATCAATGCCCTATGCCTACATAAAAAGTTTTATATCACTGGAATCATTTTACAGCGAGTATCAGAGTATTGTTTCTGTAAGAGTGAAAACAAGCAGATTTTGACTAAAAAACACGAAAAAATTCACTCTTTGCAAAATTTCACGGAAACGTTATTTTCGTGTTTTACACACACAAACGCTATCAGATGAAGCTATTTGAGTGTATTTAAGTGTATTTCGTTATATGGCACATAATTTAACGCATAGGTTATTAATGAAACCAGCAATACATAGTACAGTGCTTTCTTGTTTGGAAGGTGACCCTGAAGGTTGAACTGAATCCACACCCTTCAGGTTCATGTTCCCTCGTTAGGCAGGATGAACCTGAAGGTTGAACTCACTTCACTCCCTTCAGGTTCATGTTCCCTAGTTAGGGATGATGATGCTCAAGGTAGAACGAATTCGCCAGCCCATCAACCTTGAGCATCACCCTCCCTCTAAATGAAAGTCGCTATTTTTGTACCTTGAGGGTCATCTACCTTCAGGAAATATTTAATAAATGAGTAACACAAACATGACTATGTACAAGTATGAAAATTGAATAAAGGGCGCTGTTATCGAACTAATGTTGATTTTTTTAAAATTTCCATATCATCCGATTAATTTCTTATTAGGATAGTTTGATATATATCAATGCCCTATGCCTATATAAAAAGTTTGATATCACTGGAATCATTTTCCAGCGAGTTTCAGCGTACTGTTGCTGTAAGAGTGAAAACAAGCAGATTTTGATTAAAAAATACGAAAATATTCACTTTTTGCAATATTTCACTGAAACGTTATTTTCGTGTGTTACATACACAAACGCTATCAGATGAAGCTATTTGAGTATATTTGTGTATTTCATTATATGGCACATAATTTAACGCAGAGATTATTATTGAAACCAGCTATACATAGTACAGTGCTTTCTTGTTTGGAAGTGACCATGAAGGTTGAACTGAATCCACACCCTTCAGGTTCATGTTCCCTCGTTAGGGAGGATGAACCTGAAGGTTGAACTGACTCCACACATTTCAGGTTCATGTTCCCTAGTTAGGGACGATGATGCTCAAGGTAGAACGAATTCGCCAGCCGATCAAACTTGAGCATCAACCTCCGTCTAAATGAAAGTCGCTATTTTTGTACCTTGAGGGTCATCTACCTTCAGGAAATATTTAATAAATGAGTAACACATGACAATGTACAAGTATGAAAATTGAATACAGGGCGCTGTTACTAAACTAATTTTGATTTTTTTAAAATTTCCATATCATCCGATTAAGTTCTTATTAGCATAGTTTGATACATATCAATGCCCTAGCCTATATAAAAAGTTTGATATCACTGGAATCAATTTCCAGCGAGTTTCACCGTATTGTTGCTGTAAGAGTGAAAACAAGCAGATTTTGACTAAAAAACACGAAAAAATTCACTTTTTGCAAAATTTCACGGAAACGTTATTTTCGTGTTTTACACACACAAAAGCTATCAGATGAAACTATTTGAGTGTATTTAAGTGTATTTATTTATATGGCACAATTTAACGCAGAGGTTATTAATGAAACCAGCAATATATAGTACAGTGCTTTCTTGTTTAGAAGGTGACCCTGAAGGTTGAACTGAATCCACACCCTTCAGGTTCATGTTCCCTAGTTAGGGATGATGATGCTCAAGGTACAACGAAGTCGCCAGCCGATCTACCTTGAGCATCACCCTCCCTCTAAATGAAAGTCGCTATTTTTGTACCTTGAGGGTCATCTACCTTCAGGAAATAATAAATAGTAACACAAACATGACTATGTACAACGATGAAAATTGAATACAGGGCGCTGTTATCGAACTAATGTTGATTTTTCTTAAAATTTCCATATCAACCGATTAAGTTCTTATTAGCACAGTTTGATACATATCAATGCCCTAGCCTATATAAAAAGTTTGGTATTACTGGAATCATTTTCCAGCGAGTATCAGCGTATTGGTTCTGTAAGAGTGAAAACAATCAGATTTTGACTAAAAAACACGAAAAAATTCACTTTTTGCAAAATTTCACGGAAACGTTATTTTCGTGTTTTACACACACAAACGCTATCAGATGAAGCTATTTGAGTGTATTTATGTGTATTTCGTTGTATGGCACATAATTTAATGCAGATGTTGTTAAACAAACCAGCAATATATAGTACAGCGCTTTCTGCCTTGTTTGGACATTATGTCGTTAGAGGGCGCTGTTATCGAACTAATGTTGAATTTTTTAAAAATTTGCATATCACCCGATTAAGTTCTTATTAGCACAGTTTGATAGATATCAATGCCCTATGCCTATATAAAAAGTTACATATCGCTGGAATCATTTTCCAGCGAGTATCATCGTATTCGTGCTGTAAGAGTGAAAACAAGCAGGTTTTGACTAAAAAACACGAAAAAATTCACTTTTTGCAGAATTTCACGGAAACGTTATTTTCGTGTTTTACACACACAAACGCTATCAGATGAAGCTATTTGAGTGTATTTAAGTGTATTTCGTTATATGGCACATAATTTAACGCAGAGTTTATTAATGAAACTAGCAATACATAGTACAGTGCTTTCTTGTTAGGAAAGTGACCCTGAAGGTTGAACTGAATCCACACCCCTCAGGTTCATGTTCCCTTGTTAGGGAGGATGAACCTGAAGGTTGAACTGACTCCACACCCTTCAGCTTCATGTTCCCTAGTTAGGGACGATGATGCTCAAGGTAGAACGAATTCGCCAGCCCATCAACCTTGAGCATCAACCTCCCTCTAAATGAAAGTCGCTATTTTTGTACCTTGAGGGTCATCTACCTTCAGGAAATAACTCAAACATGACTATGTACAAGGAAGAAAATTGAATACAGGGCGCTGTTATCTAACTAATGTTGATTTTTTTTAAATTTCCATATCATCCGATTGAGTTCTTATTAGCATAGTTTGATACATATCAATGCCCTATGCCTACATAAAAAGTTTGATATCACTGGAATCATTTTCCAGCGAGTATCAGCGTATTGTTGCTGTAAGAGTGAAAACAAGCAGGTTTTGACTAAAAAACACGAAAAAATTCACTGTTTGCAATATTATACGGAAACGTTATTTTCCTGTTTTACACACACAAACGCTATCAGATGAAGCTATTTGAGTGTATTTAAGTGTATTTCGTTATATGGCACATAATTTAACGCAGAGGTTATTAATGAAACCAGCAATACATAGTACAGTGCTTTCTTGTTTGGAAGGTGACCCTGAAGGTTGAACTGAATCCACACCCTTCAGGTTCATGTTCCCTCGTTAGGGAGGATGAACCTGAAGGTTGAACTGACTTCACACCCTTCAGGTTCATGTTCCCTAGTTAGGGATAATGATGCTCAAGGTAGAACGAAGTCGCCAGCCGATCTACCTTTAGCATCACCCTCCCTCTAAATGAAAGTCGCTATTTTTGTACCTTGAGGGTCATCTACCTTCAGGAAATATTTAATAAATGAGTAACACAAACATGACTATGTACAAGTATGAAAATTCAATACAGGGCGCTGTTACTAAACTAATTTTGATTTTTTTTAAATTTCCATATCATCCGATTAAGATCTTATTAGCATAGTTTGATACATATCAATGCCCTATGCCTATATAAAAAGTTTGGTATCACTGGAATCATTTTCCAGCGAGTATCAGCGTATTGTTGCTGTAAGAGTGAAAACAACCAGATTTTGACTAAAAAACACGAAAAAATTCACTTTTTGCAATATATCACGAAAACGTTATTTTCGTGTTTTACACAAACACAAACGCTATCAGATGAAGCTATTTGAGTGTATTTAAGTGTATTTCGTTATAAGGCACATAATTTAACGCAGAGCGTATTAATGAAACCAGCAATACATAGTACAGTGCTTTCTTGTTTGGATGGTGACCCTGAAGGTTGAACTGAATCCACACCCTTCAGGATCATGTTCCCTCGTTAGGGAGGATGAACCTGAAGGTTGAACTGACTTCACACCCTTCAGGTTCATGTTCCCTAGTTAGGGATGATGATGCTCAAGGTAGAACAAATCGCCAGCCGATCTACCTTGAGCATCACCCTCCCTCTAAATGAAAGTCGCTATTTTTGTAGCTTGAGGGTCATCTACCTTCAGGAAATATTTAATAAAGGAGTAACACAAACAAAACAATGTACAAGTATGATAATTGAATACAGGGCGCTGTTATCGAACTAATGTTGATTTTTTTTTAAATTTCCGTATCATCCGATTAAGTTATTATTAGCACAGTTTGTTACATATCAATGCTCTATGCCTATATAAAACGTTTGGTATCACAGGAATCAATTTCCAGCGAGTATCAGCGTATTGTTGCTGTAAGAGTGAAAACAAGCAGATTTTGACTAAAAAACACGAAAAAATTCACTTTGCAAAATTTCACGGAAACGTTATTTTCGTGTTTTACACACACAAACGCTATCAGATGAAGCTATTTGAGTGTATTTAAGTGTATTTCGTTATATGGCACATAATTTTACGCAGAACGTATTAATGAAACCAGCAATACATAGTGCAGTGCTTTCTTGTTTGGAAGGTGACCCTGAAGATTGCACTGAATCCACACCCTTCAGGTTCATGTTCCCTCGTTAGGGAGGATGAACCTGAAGGTTGAACTGACTTCACACCCTTCAGGTTCATGTTCCCTAGTTAGGGATGATGATGCTCAAGGTAGAACGAAGTCGCCAGCCGATCTACCTTGAGCATCACCCTCCCTCTAAATGAAAGTCGCTATTTGTGTACCTTGAGGGTCATCTACCTTCAGGAAATATTTAATAAATGAGTAACACACACATGACTATGTACAAGTATGAAAATTGAATACAGGGCGCTGTTATTGAAATAATGTTGATTTTTTTAAAATTTCCATATCATCCTATTAAGTTCTTATTAGCATAGTTTGATACATATCAATGCCCTATGCCTATATAAAAAGTTTGATATCACTGGAATCATTTTCCAGCGAGTATCAGCGTATTCGTGCTGTAAGAGTGAAAACAAGAAGGTTTTGACTAAAAAACACGAAAAAATTCACTTTTTGCAAAATTTCACGGAAACGTTATTTTCGTGTTTTACACACACAAACGTTATCACATGAAGCTATTTGAGTGAATTTAAGTGTATTTCGTTATATGGCACATAATTTAACGCAGAGTTTATTAATGAAACTAGCAATACATAGTACAGTGCTTTCTTGTTAGGAAGGTGACCCTGAAGGTTGAACTGAATCCACACCCCTCAGGTTCATGTTCCCTTGTTAGGGAGGATGAACCTGAAGGTTGAACTGACTCCACACCCTTCAGGTTCATGTTCTCTAGTTAGGGACGATGATGCTCAAGGTAGAACGAATTCGCCAGCCCATCAACCTTGAGCATCAACCTCCCTCTAAATGAAAGTCGCTATTTTTGTACCTTAAGGGTCATCTACCTTCAGGAAATAATAAATAACTCAAACATGACTATGTACAAGGAAGAAAATTGAATACAGGGCGCTGTTATCTAACTAATGTTGATTTTTTTTAAATTTCCATATCATCCGATTGAGTTCTTATTAGCATAGTTTGATACATATCAATGCCCTATGCTTACATAAAAAGTTTGATATCACTGGAATCATTTTCCAGCGAGTATCGGCGTATTCGTGCTGTAAGAGTGAAAACAAGCAGGTTTTGACTAAAAAACACAAAAAAATTCACTTTTTGCAATATTATACGGAAACGTTATTTTCCTGTTTTACACACACAAACGCTATCAGATGAAGCTATTTGAGTGTATTTAAGTGTATTTCGTTATATGGCACATAATTTAACGCAGAGGTTATTAATGAAACCAGCAATACATAGTACAGTGCTTTCTTGTTTGGAAGGTGACCCTGAAGGTTGAACTGAATCCACACCCTTCAGGTTCATGTTCCCTCGATAGGGAGGATGAACCTGAAGGTTGAACGCACTTCACTCCCTTCAGGTTCATGTTCCCTAGTTAGGGATGATGAGGCTCAAGGTAGAACGAAGTCGCCAGCCGATCTACCTTGAGCATCACCCTCCCTCTAAATGAAAGTCGCTATTTTTGTACCTTGAGGGTCATCTACCTTCAGGAAATATTTAATAAATGAGTAACACAAACATGACTATGTACAAGTATGAAAATTGAATACAGGGCGCTGTTATCGAACTAATGTTGATTTTTTTTTAAATTTCCATATCATCAGATTAAGTTATTAGCATAGTTTGATACACATCAATGCCCTATGCCTATGTAAAAAGTTTGGTATCACTTGAATCATTTTCCAGCGAGTATCAGCGTATTGTTGCTGTAAGAGTGAAAACAAGCAGATTTTGACTAAAAAACACAAAAAAATTCACTGTTTGCAAAATTTCACGGAAACGTTATTTTCATGTTTTACACACACAAACGCTATCAGATGAAGCTATTTGAGTGTACTTAAGTGTATTTCGTTATATGGCACATGATTTAACGCAGAGCTTATTATTGAAACCAGCAATACATAGTACAGTGCTTTCTTGTTTGGAAGGTGACCCTGAAGGTTGAACTGAATCCACACCCTTCAGGTTCATGTTCCCTCGTTAGGGAGGATGAACCTGAAGGTTGAACTGACTTCACACCCTTCAGGTTCATGTTCCCTAGTTAGGGATAATGATGCTCATGGTAGAACGAAGTCGCCAGCCGATTTACCTTGAGCATCACCCTCCCTCTAAATGAAAGTCGCTATTTTTGTACCTTGAGGGTCATCTACCTTCAGGAAATATTTAATAAATGAGTAACTCAAACATGACTATGTACAAGTATGAAAATTGAATACAGGGCGCTGTTATCGAACTAATGTTGATTTTTTTTTAAATTTCCATATCATCCGATTAAGTTCTTATTAGCATAGTTTGATACTTATCAATGCCCTATGCCTACATAAAAAGATTGATATCACTGGAATCATTTTCCAGCGAGTATCAGCGTATTGTTGCTGTAAGAGTGAAAACAAGCAGATTTTGACAAAAAAACACGAAAAAATTCACTTTTTGCAAAATTTCACGGAAACGTTATTTTCGTGTTTTACACACACAAACGCTATCATATGAAGCTATTTGAGTGTATTTAAGTGTATTTCGTTATATGGCACATAATTTAACGCAGAGGTTATTAATGAAACCAGCAATACATAGTACAGTGCTTTCTTGTTTGGAAGGTGACCCTGAAGGTTGAACTGAATCCACACCCTTCAGGTTCATGTTCCCTCGTTAGGGAGGATGAACCTGAAGATTGAACTCACTTCACTCCCTTCACATTCATGTTCCCTAGTTAGGGATGATGATGCTCAAGGTAGAACGAAGTCGCCAGCCGATCTACCTTGAGCATCACCCTCCCTCTAAATGAAAGTCGCTATTTTTGTACCTTGAGGGTCATCTACCTTCAGGAAATAATAAATGAGTAACTCAAACATGACTATGTACAAGTATGAAATTTGAATACAGGGCGCTGTTATCGAACTAATGTTGATTTTTTTTAAATTTCCATATCATCCGATTGAGTTCTTATTAGCATAGTTTGATACATATCAATGCCCTATGCCTATATAAAAAGTTTGATATCACTGGAATCATTTTCCAGCGAGTATCAGCGTATTCGTGCTGTAAGAGTGAAAACAAGAAGGTTTTGACTAAAAAACACGAAAAAATTCACTGTTTGCAAAATTTCACGGAAACGTTATTTTCGTGTTTTACATACACAAACGCTATCAGATGAAGCTATTTGAGTGAATTTAAGTGTATTTCGTTATATGGCACATAATTTAACGCAGAGGTTATTAATGAAACCAGCAATACATAGTACAGTGCTTTCTTGTTTGGAAGGTGACCCTGAAGGTTGAACTGAATCCACACCCTTCAGGTTTATGTTCCCTCGTTAGGGAGGATGAACCTGAAGGTTGAACTGACTTCACACCCTTCAGGTTCATGTTCCCTAGTTAGGGATAATGATGCTCATGGTAGAACGAAGTCGCCAGCCGATTTACCTTGAGCATCACCCTCCCTCTAAATGAAAGTCGCTATTTTTGTACCTTGAGGGTCATCTACCTTCAGGAAATATTTAATAAATGAGTAACACAAACATGACTATGTACAAGTATGAAAATTCAATACAGGGCGCTGTTACTAAACAAATTTTGATTTTTTTTAAATTTCCATATCATCCGATTAAGATCTTATTAGCACAGTTTGATACATATCAATGCCCTATGCCTATATAAAAAGTTTGGTATCACTGGAATCATTTTCCAGCGAGTATCAGCGTATTGTTGCTGTAAGAGTGAAAACAAGCAGATTTTGAATAAAAAACACGAAAAAATTCACTTTTTGCAAAATATCACGGAAACGTTATTTTCGTGTTTTACACACACACACGCTATCAGATGAAGCTATTTGAGTGTATTTAAGTGTATTTCGTTATATGGCACATAATTTAACGCAGAGCTTATTAATGAAACCAGCAATACATAGTACAGTGCTTTCTTGTTTGGATGGTGACCCTGAAGGTTGAACTGAATCCACACCCTTCAGGTTCATATTCCCTCGTTAGGGAGGATGAACCTGAAGGTTGAACTGACTTCACACCCTTCAGGTTCATGATCCCTAGTTAGGGATGATGATGCTCAAGGTAGAACAAATCGCCAGCCGATCTACCTTGAGCATCACCCTCCCTCTAAATGAAAGTCGCTATTTTTGTAGCTTGAGGGTCATCTACCTTCAGGAAATATTTAATAAAGGAGTAACACAAACATGACAATGTACAAGTATGAAAATTGAATACAGGGCGCTGTTACTAAACTAATTTTGATTTTTTTTAAATTTCCATATCATTCGATTAAGTTCTTATTAGCATAGTTTTTGTACATATCAATGCTCTATGCCTACATAAAAAGTTTGGTATCATTGGAATCATTTTCCAGCGAGTATCATCGTATTGTTGCTGTAAGAGTGAAAACAAGCAGATTTTGTCTAAAAATCACGAAAAAATTCACTTTTTGCAATATTTCACGGAAACCTTATTTTCGTGTTTTACACACACAAACGCTACCAGATGAAGCTATTTGAGTGTATTTAAGTGTATTTCTTTATATGGAACATAATTTAACGCAGAGTTTATTAATGAAACCATCAATACATAGTACAGTGCTTTGTTGTATGGAATGTGACCCTGAAGGTTGAACTGAATCCACACCCTTCAGGTTCATGTTCCCTCGTTAGGGAGGATGAACCTGAAGGTTGAACTAACTTCACACCCTTTAGGTTCATGTTCCCTAGTTAGGGATGATGATGCTCAAGGTAGAACGAAATCGCCAGCCGATCTACCTTGAGCGTCACCCTCCCTCTAAATGAAAGTCGCAATTTTTGTACCTTGAGGGTCATCTACCTTCAGGAAATAATAAATGAGTAACACAAACATGACTATGTACAAGTATGAAAATTGAATACAAGGCGCTGTAATCGAACTAATGTTGATTTTTTTTAAATTTCCATATCATCCGATTAATTTCTTATTAGGATAGTTTGATACATATCAATGCCCTATGCCTACATAAAAAGTTTTATATCACTGGAATCATTTTACAGCGAGTATCAGAGTATTGTTTCTGTAAGAGTGAAAACAAGCAGATTTTGACTAAAAAACACGAAAAAATTCACTCTTTGCAAAATTTCACGGAAACGTTATTTTCGTGTTTTACACACACAAACGCTATCAGATGAAGCTATTTGAGTGTATTTAAGTGTATTTCGTTATATGGCACATAATTTAACGCATAGGTTATTAATGAAACCAGCAATACATAGTACAGTGCTTTCTTGTTTGGAAGGTGACCCTGAAGGTTGAACTGAATCCACACTCTTCAGGTTCATGTTCCCCTCGTTAGGCAGGATGAACCTGAAGGTTGAACTCACTTCACTCCCTTCAGGCTCATGTTCCCTAGTTAGGGATGATGATGCTCAAGGTAGAACGAATTCGCCAGCCCATCAACCTTGAGCATCACCCTCCCACTAAATGAAAGTCGCTATTTTTGTACCTTGAGGGTCATCTACCTTCAGGAAATATTTAATAAATGAGTAACACAAACATGACTATGTACAAGTATGAAAATTGAATAAAGGGCGCTGTTATCGAACTAATGTTGATTTTTTTAAAATTTCCATATCATCCGATTAATTTCTTATTAGGATAGTTTGATATATATCAATGCCCTATGCCTATATAAAAAGTTTGATATCACTGGAATCATTTTCCAGCGAGTTTCAGCGTACTGTTGCTGTAAGAGTGAAAACAAGCAGATTACCCCCCCCCCCCCCCACCCCCCCCCCCCCCCACCCCCCCCCCCCCCCACCCCCCCCCCCCCCCACCCCCCCCCCCCCCCACCCCCCCCCCCCCCCACCCCCCCCCCCCCCCACCCCCCCCCCCCCCCACCCCCCCCCCCCCCCACCCCCCCCCCCCCCCACCCCCCCCCCCCCCCACCCCCCCCCCCCCCCACCCCCCCCCCCCCCCACCCCCCCCCCCCCCCACCCCCCCCCCCCCCCACCCCCCCCCCCCCCCACCCCCCCCCCCCCCCACCCCCCCCCCCCCCCACCCCCCCCCCCCCCCACCCCCCCCCCCCCCCACCCCCCCCCCCCCCCACCCCCCCCCCCCCCCACCCCCCCCCCCCCCCACCCCCCCCCCCCCCCACCCCCCCCCCCCCCCACCCCCCCCCCCCCCCACCCCCCCCCCCCCCCACCCCCCCCCCCCCCCACCCCCCCCCCCCCCCACCCCCCCCCCCCCCCACCCCCCCCCCCCCCCACCACGTTTGTGTGTGTAAAACACGAAAATAACGTTTCCCTGAAATTTTGCAAAAAGTGAATTTTTTCGTGTTTTTTAGTCAAAAGCTGCTTGTTTTCACTCTTACAGCACGAATACGCTGATACTCGCTGGAAAATGATCCGAGCGATATGAAACTTTTTATATAGGCATAGGGCAGTGTTATCTATCAAACTGCGCTAATAAGAACTTAATCGGGTGATATGCAAATTTTTTAAAAATTCAAAATTAGTTCGATAACAGCGCCCTCTAACGACATAATGTCCAAACAAGGTATAAAGCACTATACTAGGTATTGCTGGTTTCTTTAACAACCTCTGCGTAAAATTATGTGCCATATAACGAAATATACTTAAATACACTCAAATAGCTTCATTAGATAGCGTTTGTGTGTGTAAAACACGAAAATAACGTTTCCGTGAAATTTTGCAAAAAGTGAATTTTTTCCTGTTTTTTAGTCAAAAGCTGCTTGTTTTCACTCTTACAGAACGAATACGCTGATATTCGCTGGAAAATGATCCGAGCGATATGAAACTTTTTATATAGGCATAGGGCAGTGTTATCTCTCAAACTGCGCTAATAAGAACTTAATTGGGTGATATGCAAATTTTTAAAAAATTCAACATTAGTTCATTAACAGCGCCCTCTAACGACATAATTTCCAAACAAGGTATAAAGCACTATACTATGTATTGCTGGTTTCTTTAACAACCTCTGCGTTAAATTATGTGCCATATAACGAAATATACTTAAATACACTCAATTAGCTTCATTAGATAGCGTTTGTGTGTGCAAAACACGAAAATACCGTTTCCGTGAAATTTTGCAAAATGTGAATTTTTTCGTATTTTTTATTCAAAAGCTGCTTGTTTTCACTCTTACAGCACGAATACGCTGATACTTGCTGGAAAATGATCCGAGCGATATGAACTTTTTTGTATAGGCATAGGGCAGTGTTATCTATCAAACTGCGCTAATAAGAACTTAATCGGGTGATATGCAAATTTTTAAAAAATTCAACATTAGTTCGATAACAGCGCCCTCTAACGACATAATGTCCAAACAAGGTATATAGCGCTATACTATGTATTGCTGGTTTCTTTAACAACCTCTGCGTTAAATTATGTGCCATATAACGAAATATACTTAAATACACTCAATTAGCTTCATTAGATAGCGTTTGTGTGTGCAAAACACGAAAATAACGTTTCCGTGAAATTTTGCAAAAAGTGAATTTTTTCGTGTTTTTTAGTCAAAAACAGCTTGTTTTCACTCTTACAGCACGAATACGCTGATTCTCGATGGAAAATGATCCGATCGTTATGAAACTTTTTATATAGGCATAGGGCAGTGCTATCTATCAAACTGCGCTAATAAGAACTTAATCGGGTGGTATGCAAATTTTTAAAAAATTCAACATTAGTTCATTAACAGCGCCCTCTAACGACATAATGTCCAAACAAGGTATAAAGCACTATACTATGTATTGCTGGTTTCTTTAACAACCTCTGCATTAAATTATGTGCCATATAACGAAATATACTTAAATACACTCAAATAGCTTCATTAGATAGCGTTTGTGTGTGTAAAACACGAAAATAACGTTTCCGTGAAATTTTGCAAAAAGTCAATTTTTTCGTGTTTTTTTAAGTCAAAAGTAGTTTGTTTCCACTCTTACAGAACGAATACGCTAATACTTGCTGGAAAATGATCCGATCGATATGAAAATTTTTATATAGGCATAGGGCAGTGCTATCTATCAAACTGCGCTAATAAGAACTTAATCGGGTGATATGCAAATTTTTAAAAAATTCAACATTAGTTCGATAACAGCGCCCTCTAACGACATAATGTCCAAACAAGGTATAAAGCACTATACTATGTATTGCTGGTTTCTTTAACAACCTCTGCGTTAAATTATGTGCCATATAACGAAATATACTGAAATACACTCAAATAGCTTCATTAGATAGCGTTTTTGTGTGTAAAACACGAAAATAACGTTTCCGTGAAATTTTGCAAAAAGTCGATTTTTTCGTGTTTTTTAGTCAAAAACAGCTTGTTTTCACTCTTACAGCACGAATACGCTGATACTCGCGGGAAAATGATCCGAGCGATATGAAACTTTTTATATAGGCATAGGGCAGTGCTATCTATCAAACTGCGCTAATAAGAACTTAATCGGCTGATATGAAATTTTTAAAAAATTCAACATTAGTTTGATAACAGCGCCCTCTAACGACATAATGTCCAAACAAGGTATAAAGCATTATACTATATATTGCTGGTTTCTTTAACAACCTCTGCGTTAAATTATGTGCTATATAACGAAATATACTTAAATACACTCAAATAGTTTCATTAGATAGCGTTTGTGTGTGCAAAACACGAAAATAACGTTTCCGTGAAATTTTGCAAAAAGTCAATTTTTTCGTATTTTTTATTCAAAAGCTGCTTGTTTTCACTCTTACAGCACGAATACGCTGATACTCGCTGGAAAATGATCTGATCGATATGAAAATTTTTATATAGGCATAGGGCAGTGCTATCTATCAAACTGCGCTAATAAGAACTTAATCGGGTGATATGCAAATTTTTAAAAAATTCAAAATTAGTTGGATAACAGCGCCCTCTAACGACATAATGTCCAAACAAGGTATAAAGCACTATACTATGTATTGCTGGTTTCTTTAACAACCTCTGCATTAAATTATGTGCCATATAACGATATATACCTAATTACACTCAAATAGCTTCATTAGATAGCGTTTGTGTGTGTAAAACACGAAAATAACGTTTCCATGAAATTTTGCAAAAAGTGAATTTTTTCGTGTTTTTTAGTCAAAAGCTGCTTGTTTTTACTCTTACAGCACGAATACGCTGATACTCGCTGGAAAATGATCCGAGCGATATGAAACTTTTTATATAGGCATAGGGCAGTGTTATCTATCAAACTGCGCTAATAAGAACTTAATCGGGTGATATGCAAATTTTTAAAAAATTCAACATTAGTTCGATAACAGCGCCCTCTAACGACATAATGTCCAAACAAGGTATAAAGCACTATACTAGGTATTGCTGGTTTCTTTAACAACCTCTGCGTTAAATTATGTGCCATATAACGAAATATACTTAAATACATTCAATTAGCTTCAATAGATAGCGTTTGTGTGTGCAAAACACGAAAATAACGTTTCCGTGAAATTTTGCAAAATGTGAATTTTTTCGTATTTTTTATTCAAAAGCTGCTTGTTTTCACTCTTACAGCACGAATACGCTGATACTTGCTGGAAAATGATCCGAGCGATACGAACCTTTTTGTATAGGCATAGGGCAGTGTTATCTATCAAACTGCGCTAATAAGAACTTAATCGGGTGATATGCAAATTTTTAAAAAATTCAACATTAGTTCGATAACAGCGCCCTCTAACGACATAATGTCCAAACAAGGTATAAAGCACTATACTATGTATTGCTGGTTTCTTTAACAACCTCTGCGTTAAATTATGTGCCATATAACGAAATATACTTAAATACACTCAAATAGCTTCATTAGATAGCGTTTGTGTGTGTAAAACACGAAAATAACGTTTCCGTGAAATTTTGCAAAAAGTGAATTTTTTCGTGTTTTTTAGTCAAAAGCTGCTTGTTTTTACTCTTACAGCACGAATACGCTGATACTCGCTGGAAAATGATCCGAGCGATATGAAACTTTTTATATAGGCATAGGGCAGTGTTATCTCTCAAACTGCGCTAATAAGAACTTAATCGGGTGATATGCAAATTTTTAAAAAATTCAACATTAGTTCGATAACAGCGCCCTCTAACGACATAATGTCCAAACAAGGTATAAAGCACTATACTATATATTGCTGGTTTCTTTAACAACCTCTGCGTTAAATTATGTGCCATATAACGAAATATACTTAAATACACTCAAATAGCTTCATTAGATAGCGTTTGTGTGTGTAAAACACGAAAATAACGTTTCCGTGAAATTTTGCAAAAAGTGAATTTTTTCGTGTTTTTTAGTCAAAAGCTGCTTGTTTTCACTCTTACAGCACGAATACGCTGATACTCGCTGGAAAATGATCCGAGCGATATGAAACTTTTTATATAGGCATAGGGCAGTGCTATCTATCAAACTGCGCTAATAAGAACTTAATCGGGTGATATGCAAATTTTTAAAAAATTCAACATTAGTTCGATAACAGCGCCCTCCAATGACATAATGTCCAAACAAGGTATAAAGCACTATACTATGTATTGGTGGTTTCTTTAACAACCTCTGCGTTAAATTATGTGCCATATAACGAAATATACTTAAATACACTCAAATAGCTTCATTAGATAGCGTTTGTGTCTGAAATACACGAAAATAACGTTTCCGTGAAATTTTGCAAAAAGTGAATTTTTTCGTGTTTTTTAGTCAAAAGCTGCTTGTTTTCACTATTACAGCACGCAAAGGCTGATACTCGCTGGAAAATGATCCGAGCGATATGAAACTTTTTATATAGGCATAGGGCAGTGCTATCTATCAAACTGCGCTAATAAGAACTTAATCGGGTGATATGCAAATTTTTAAAAAATTCAACATTAGTTCGATACAGCGCCCTCTAACGACATAATGTCCAAACAAGGTATAAAGCACTATACTATGTATTGCTGGTTTCTTTAACAACCTCTGCGTTAAATTATGTGCCATATAACGAAATATACTTAAATACACTCAAATAGCTTCATTAGATAGCGTTTGTGTGTGCAAAACACGAAAATAACGTTTCCGTGAAATTTTGCAAAAAGTGAATTTTTTCGTATTTTTTATTCAAAAGCTGCTTGTTTTCACTCTTACAGCACGAATACGCTGATACTCGCTGGAAAATGATCCAGCGATATGAAACTTTTTATATAGGCATAGGGCAGTGCTATCTATCAAACTGCGCTAATAAGAACTTAATCGGGTGATATGCAAATTTTTAAAAAATTCAACATTAGTTCGATAACAGCGCCCTCTAACGACATAATGTCCAAACAAGGTATAAAGCACTATACTATGTATTGCTGGTTTCTTTAACAACCTCTGCGTTAAATTATGTGCCATATAACGAAATATACTTAAATACACTCAAATAGCTTCATTAGATAGCGTTTGTGTGTGTAAAACACGAAAATAACGTTTCCGTGAAATTTTGCAAAAAGTGAATTTTTTCGTGTTTTTTAGTCAAAAGCTGCTTGTTTTCACTCTTACAGCACGAATACGCTGATACTCGCTGGAAAATGATCCGAGCGATATGAAACTTTTTATATAGGCATAGGGCAGTGCTATCTATCAAACTGCGCTAATAAGAACTTAATCGGGTGATATGCAAATTTTTAAAAAATTCAACATTAGTTCGATAACAGCGCCCTCTAACGACATAATGTCGGAACAAGGTATAAAGCACTATACTATGTATTGATGGTTTCTTTAACAACCTCTGCGTTAAATTATGTGCTATATAATGAAATATACTTAAATACACTCAACTAGCTTCATTTGATAGTGTTTGTGTGTGTAAAACACGAAAATAACGTTTCCATGAAATTTTGCAAAAGTGAATTTTTTCGTGTTTTTTAGTCAAAAGCTGCTTGTTTTCACTATTACAGCACGCATAGGCTGATACTCGCTGGAAAATGCTTCCAGCGATATGAAACTTTTTATATAGGCATAGGGCAGGGCATACTGCGCTAATAAGAACTTAATCGGGTGATATGCAAATTTTTAAAAAATTCAACATTAGTTCGATTATAGCGCCCTCTAACGACATAATGTCCAAACAAGGTATAATGCACTATACTATGTATTGCTGGTTTCTTTAACAACCTCTGCGTTAAATTATGTGCCATATAACGAAATATACTTAAATACACTCAAATAGCTTCATTAGATAGCGTTTGTGTGTGTAAAACACGAAAATAACGTTTCCGTGAAATTTTGCAAAAAGTGAATTTTTTCGTGTTTTTTAGTCAAAATCTGCTTGTTTTCACTCTTACAGCACGAATACGCTGATACTCGCTGGAAAATGATCCAGCGATATGAAACTTTTTATATAGGCATAGGGCAGTGCTATCTATCAAACTGCACTAATAAGAACTTAATCGGGTGATATGCAAATTTTTAAAAAATTCAACATTAGTTCGATAACAGCGCCCTCTAACGACATAATGTCCAAACAAGGTATAAAGCACTATACTATGTATTGCTGGTTTCTTTAACAACCTCTGCGTTAAATTATGTGCCATATAACGAAATATACTTAAATACACTCAAATAGCTTCATTAGATAGCGTTTGTGTGTGTAAAACACGAAAATAACGTTTCCGTGAAATTTTGCAAAAAGTGAATTTTTTCGTGTTTTTTAGTCAAAAGCTGCTTGTTTTTACTCTTACAGCACGAATACGCTGATACTCGCTGGAAAATGATCCGAGCGATATGAAACTTTTTATATAGGCATAGGGCAGTGTTATCTATCAAACTGCGCTAATAAGAACTTAATCGGGTGATATGCAAATTTTTAAAAAATTCAACATTAGTTCGATAACAGCGCCCTCTAACGACATAATGTCCAAACAAGGTATAAAGCACTATACTAGGTATTGCTGGTTTCTTTAACAACCTCTGCGTTAAATTATGTGCCATATAACGAAATATACTTAAATACACTCAAATAGCTTCATTAGATAGCGTTTGTGTGTGCAAAACACGAAAATAACGTTTCCGTGAAATTTTGCAAAAAGTGAATTTTTTCGTATTTTTTATTCAAAAGCTGCTTGTTTTCACTCTTACAGCACGAATACGCTGATACTCGCTGGAAAATGATCCGAGCGATATGAAACTTTTTATATAGGCATAGGGCAGTGTTATCTATCAAACTGCGCTAATAAGAACTTAATCGGGTGATATGCAAATTTTTAAAAAATTCAACATTAGTTCGATAACAGCGCCCTCTAACGACATAATGTCCAAACAAGGTATAAAGCACTATACTATGTATTGCTGGTTTCTTTAACAACCTCTGCGTTAAATTATGTGCCATATAACGAAATATACTTAAATACACTCAAATAGCTTCATTAGATAGCGTTTGTGTGTGTAAAACACGAAAATAACGTTTCCGTGAAATTTTGCAAAAAGTGAATTTTTTCGTGTTTTTTAGTCAAAAGCTGCTTGTTTTCACTCTTACAGCACGAATACGCTGATACTCGCTGGAAAATGATCCGAGCGATATGAAACTTTTTATATAGGCATAGGGCAGTGTTATCTATCAAACTGCGCTAATAAGAACTTAATCGGGTGATATGCAAATTTTTAAAAAATTCAACATTAGTTCGATAACAGCGCCCTCTAACGACATAATGTCCAAACAAGGTATAAAGCACTATACTATGTATTGCTGGTTTCTTTAACAACCTCTGCGTTAAATTATGTGCCATATAACGAAATATACTTAAATTCACTCAAATAGCTTCATTAGATAGCGTTTGTGTGTGCAAAACACGAAAATAACGTTTCCGTGAAATTTTGCAAAAAGTGAATTTTTTCGTATTTTTTATTCAAAAGCTGCTTGTTTTCACCCTTACAGCACGAATACGCTGATACTCGCTGGAAAATGATCCGAGCGATATGAAACTTTTTACATAGGCATAGGGCAGTGTTATCTATCAAACTGCGCTAATAAGAACTTAATCGGGTGATATGCAAATTTTTAAAAAATTCAACATTAGTTCGATAACAGCGCCCTCTAACGACATAATGTCCAAACAAGTTATAAAGCAATATACTATGTATTGCTGGTTTCTTTAACAACCTCTGCGTTAAATTATGTGCCATATAACGAAATATACTTAAATACACTCAAATAGCTTCATTAGATAGCGTTTGTGTGTGCAAAACACGAAAATAACGTTTCCGTGAAATTTTGCAAAAAGTGAATTTTTTCGTGTTTATTAGTCAAAATCTACTTGTGTTCAATCTTTCAGCAAGAATACGCTGATACTCGGAGGAAAATGATTCCAGCGATTTGAAACTTTTTATATAGGCATAGGGAAAATCTATCTATCAAACTGCATTAATAACAACTTAATCGGATGAGATGCAAATTTTTAAAAAATTCAACATTAGTTCGATAACAGCGCCCTCTAACGACATAATGTCGGAACAAGGTATAATGCACTATACTATGTATGGTGGTTTCTTTAACATCCTCTGCATTAAATTATGTGCTATATAATGAAATATACTTAAATACACTCATCTAGCTCCATTTGATAGTGTTTGTGTGTGTAATACACGAAAATAACGTTTCCGTGAAATTTTGCAAAAAGTGAATTCTTTCGTATTTTTTAGTCAAAATCTGTTTCTGTTCACTATTACAGAACGCATAGGCTGATACTCACTGGAAAATAATTCCAGCGATTTGAAACTTTTCATATAGGCCTAGGGCAGCGCTATCTATCAAACTACGCTAATAAGAACTTAATCCGGTGATATGCAAATTAGTAAAAAATTCAACATTAGTTCGATTACAGCGCCCTCTAAAGACATAATGTAGAAACAAGTTATAATGCAATATACAATATATTACAGGTTTCTTTAACAACCTCTGCGTTAAATTATGTACCATATAACGAAATATACTTAAATACACTCAAATGGCTTCATTTGATAGTGTTTGAGTAAAACACGAAAATAACGTTTCCGTAAAATTTTGCAAAAAGTGAATTTTTTCGTGTTTTTTAGTCAAAATCTCCTTGTTTTCACTTATTACAGCACACATAGGCTGATAGTCGCTGGAAATTGCTTCCAGCGATATGAAACGTTTTATATAGGCATAGGGTAATGCTATCTATCAAACTGCGCTAATGAGAACTTAATCGGATGATATGCAAATTTTTAAAAAATTCAACATTAGTTCGATAACAGCGCCCTCTAACGACATGATGTCGGAACAAGGTATAATGCACTATACTATGTATTGCTGGTTTCTTTAACAACCTCTGCGTTAAATTATGTGCCATATAACGAAATATACTTAAATACACTCAAGTAGCTTTATTTGATAGTGTTTGTGTGTGTAAAACACAAAAATAACGTTTCCGTGAAATTTTGCGAAAAGTGAATTTTTTTTTTGTTTTTTAGTAAAAATCGACTTCTTTTCACTCTTACAGCACGAATACGCTGATACTCGCAGCAAAATGATTCCAGCGATTTGAAACTTTTTATATAGGCATATGGCAGTGCTATCTTATCAAACTGCAATAAATAGAACTTAATCGGGTGATATGCAAATTTTTAAAAACTTCAACATTAGTTCGATAACAGCGCCCTCTAACGATATAATGTCCAAACAAGGTATAAAGCACTATACTATGTATTGCTGGTTTCTTTATCAACCTCTGCGTTAAATTATGTGCCATATAACCAAATATACTTAAACACACACAAATAGCTTCATTAGATAGCGTTTGTGTGTGTAAAACACGAAAATAACGTTTCCGTGAAATTTTGCAAAATGTGAATTTTTTATTCAAAAGCTGCTTGTTTTCACTCTTACAGCACGAATACGCTGATACTCGCTGGAAAATGATCCGAGCGATATGAACCTTTTTGTATAGGCATAGGGCAGTGTTATCTATCAAACTGCGCTAATAAGAACTTAATCGGGTGATATGCAAATTTTTAAAAAATTCAACATTAGTTCGATAACAGCGCCCTCTAACGACATAATGTCGGAACAAGGTATAATTCACTATACCATGTATTGATGGTTTCTTTAACACCCTCTGCGTTAAATTATGTGCTATATAATGAAATATACTTAAATACACTCAACTAGTTTCATTTGATAGTGTTTGTGTGTGTAAAACACGAAAATAACGTTTCCATGAAATTTTGCATAAAGTGAATTTTTTCGTGTTTTTTAGTCAAAAGCTGCTTGTTTTCTCTATTACAGCACGCATAGGCTGATTCTCGCTGGAAAATGCTTCTAGCGATATGAAACTTTTTATATAGGCATAGGGCAGGGCATACTGCGCAAAGAACTTAATCGGGTGATATGCAAATTTTTAAAAAATTCAACATTAGTTCGATTATAGCGCCCTCTAACGACATAATTGCCAAACAAGGTATAATGCACTATACTATATATTGCTGGTTTCTTTAACAACCTCTGCGTTAAATTATGTGCTATATAACGAAATATACTTAAATACACTCAAATAGCTTCATTTGATAGTGTTTTTGTGTGTAAAACACGAAAATAACGTTTCCGTGAAATTTTGCAAAAAGTGAATTTTTTCGTGTTTTTTATTCAAAATCTGCTTGTTTTCACTCTTACAGAACGAATACACTGATAATCGCTGGAAAATGATTCCAGCGATGTGAAACTTTGTATGTAGGCATAGGGCAGTGCTATCTATCCAACTGCACTAATCAGAACTTAATCGGGTGATATGCAAATTTTTAAAAAATTCAACATTAGTTCGATAACAGCGCCCTCCAATGACATAATGTCGGTACAAGGTATAATGCACTATACTATGTATTGGTGGTTTCTTTAACAACCTCTGCGTTAAATTATGTGCTATATAATGAATTATTCTTAAATACACTCAACTAGCTTCATTTGATAGTGTTTGTGTCTGAAATACACGAAAATAACGTTTCCTTGAAATTTTGCAAAAAGTGAAATTTTTCATGTTTTTTAGTCAAAATCTGTTTGTGTTCACTATTACATCACGCAAAGTCTGATACTCGCTGGAAAAAGGCTTAAAGCGATAGAAAACGTTTTATATAGGCATAGGGCAGTGCTATATCTCAAACTGCGCTAAAAAGAACTTAATCGGGTGAAATTCAAACTTTTTAAAAATTCAATATCAGTTCGATTACAGCGCCCTCTAAAGCCATAATGTCGAATGAAGGTATAATGCACTATACTATGTATTACTGTTTCTTTAACAACCTCTGCGTAAAATTATGTGCCATATAACGAAATATACTTAAATACACTCAAATAGCTTCATTTGATAGTGTTTGTGTGTGCAAAACACGCAAATAACGTTTCCGTTAAGTTTTGCAAAAAGTGAATTTTTTCGTGTTTTTTAGTGAAAATCTGCTTGTTTTCACTTTTCACAGCACGCATAGGATGCTACTCGCGGGAAAATGCTTCCAGCGATATGAAACTTTTTATATAGGCATAGGGCATTGCTATCTATCAAACTGCCCTAATAAGAACTTAATCGGGTGATATGCAAATTTTTAAAAAATTCAACATTAGTTCTATTACAGCGTCCTCTACCGACATAATGTGGACAAAAGGTATAGTGCACTATACTATGTATTTCTGGTTTCTTTAACAACCTCTGCGTTAAATTATGTGCTATATAACGAAATATACTTAAATACACTCAAATAGCTTCATTTTATAGTGTTTGTGTGTGTAAAACACGAAAATAACGTTTCCGTGAAATTTTGCAAAAAGTGAATTTTTTCGCCTTTTTCAGTCAAAATCTGCTTGTTTTCACTATTACAGCACGAATAAGCTGATAGTCGCTGGAAAATGCTTCCAGCGATATGAAACTTTTTATATAGGCATAGGTAATGCTATCTATCAAACTACGCTAATAAGAACTTAATCGGGTGATATGCAAATTTTTAAAAAATTCAACATTAGTTCGATAACAGCGCCCTCTAACGACATAATGTCGGAACAAGGTATAATGCACTATACTTTGTATTGCTGGTTTCTTTAACAACCTCTGCGTTAAATTATGTGCCATATAACGAAATATACTTAAATACACTCAAATAGCTTCATTTGATAGCGTTTGTGTGTGTAAAATACGAAAATAACGTTTCCTTGAAATTTTGCAAAAAGTGAATTTTTTTGTGTTTTTTAGTCAAAATCTATTTGTTTTCACTCTTACAGCACGAAAACGCTGATACTCGCAGCAAATGATTCCAGTGATTTGAAACTTTTTATTAAGGCATAGGGCAATGCTATCTATTAAACTGCAGTAATAAGAACTTAATCGGGTGATATGCAAATTTTTAAAAAATTCAACATTAGTTCGATAAGAACGCCCTCTAACGACATATTGTCGGAACAAGGTATAATGCACTATACTATGTATTGATGGTTTCTTTAACAACCTCTGTGTTAAATTATGTGCTATATAACGAAATATACTTAAATACACTCAACTAGCTTCATTTGATAGTGTTTGTGTGTGTAATACACGAAAATAACGTTTCCATGAAATTTTGCATAAAGTGAATTTTTTCGTGTTTTTTAGTCAAAATCTGCTTGTTTTCACTATTACAGCACGCATAGGCTGATACTCGCTGGAAAATGCTTCCAGCGATATGAAACTTTTTAAATAGGCATAGGGCAGTGCTATCTATCATACTGCGCTAATAAGAACTTAATCGGGTGATATGCAAATTTTTAAAAAATTCAACATTAGTTCGATTATAGCGCCCTCTAACGACATAATGTCCAAACAAGGTATAATGCACTATACTATGTATTGCTGGTTTCTTTAACAACCTCTGCGTTAAATTATGTGCCATATAACGAATTATACTTAAATACACTCAAATAGCTTCATTAGATAGTGTTTGTGTGTGTAAAACACGAAAATAACCTTTCCGTGAAATTTTGCAAAAAGTGAATTTTTTCGTGTTTTTTAGTCAAAATCTGCTTGTTTTCACTCTTACAGCACGAATACGCTGATACTCGCTGGAAAATGATCCGAGCGATATGAAACTTTTTATATAGGCATAGGGCAGTGTCTATCAAACTGCGCTAATAAGAACTTAATCGGGTGATATGCAAATTTTTAAAAAATTCAACATTAGTTCGATAACAGCGCCCTCTAACGACATAATGTCCAAACAAGGTATAAAGCACTATACTATGTATTGCTGGTTTCTTTAACAACCTCTGCGTTAAATTATGTGCCATATAACGAAATATACTTAAATACACTCAAATAGCTTCATTAGATAGCGTTTGTGTGTGTAAAACACGAAAATAACGTTTCCGTGAAATTTTGCAAAAAGTGAATTTTTTCGTGTTTTTTAGTCAAAAGCTGCTTGTTTTCACTCTTACAGCACGAATACGCTGATACTCGCTGGAAAATGATCCGAGCGATATGAAACTTTTTATATAGGCATAGGGCAGTGTTATCTATCAAACTGCGCTAATAAGAACTTAATCGGGTGATATGCAAATTTTTAAAAAATTCAACATTAGTTCGATAACAGCGCCCTCTAACGACATAATGTCCAAACAAGGTATAAAGCACTATACTATGTATTGCTGGTTTCTTTAACAACCTCTGCGTTAAATTATGTGCCATATAACGAAATATACTTAAATTCACTCAAATAGCTTCATTAGATAGCGTTTGTGTGTGTAAAACACGAAAATAACGTTTCCGTGAAATTTTGCAAAAAGTGAATTTTTTCGTATTTTTTAGTCAAAAGCTGCTTGTTTTCACTCTTACAGCACGAATACGCTGATACTCGCTGGAAAATGATCCGAGCGATATGAAACTTTTTATATAGGCATAGGGCAGTGCTATCTATCAAACTGCGCTAATAAGAACTTAATCGGGTGATATGCAAATTTTTAAAAAAATCAACATTAGTTCGATAACAGCGCCCTCTAACGACATAATGTCGACACAAGGTATTGTGCACTATACTATGTATTGCTGGTTTCTTTAACAACCTCTGCGTTAAACATATAAAATTAAATTCAAATGTCATTTTAAAAACTAATAAAATTACAAGGTTACATCCATATTGGTCAGATAGTTTATAGCTTCGGGTGTAGCACTTAAAAATTCCAATTTGTCTCCTGAAAATACTATGAGATAACACTGACTCACAATATGGTTCACAATTTGTTTCTGAGCTCCAAATTGCAATGCCGGGATGGTTTTATCCCATTTAAAAAGCATGTCCGCACATACACCATGACCAGTTCGTATTCTATTAAGCTGAGTCCAGGATTTTCGTGGGAGGTGTGAGCAAGCATGAAAACCTTCTTGTAATTCATTGAGAGAAAATTTTATGATATCATCTGTATGGCTCTCCCACTGTTCTTGCCACTTTTGCTTGAAGTCACTGTTAGAATGTAGTAGTAGTTGGGCTAATTGTAGTGGTCGATGTCTTGATCTCAATCGTCGTACGCTTACTTCTGGGAGATCTAAATGTATTGGTATGGCTGTTTTCTCCAAGATTTTCTTATACTCATGTAAGAGATCCTGCGCAGATTCGGTGGAACAATGTTACTAAGAGCTGGAAGCCAGTGTGTGGGCGTTGATTTAATTGTGCCAGAAATCAGTCTCATTGTATTATTTAGTTGGTTATCAACAAGTTTAACATGTGTGCTCTTTAGCCACACTGGTGAGCAATATTCAGCAACAGAGAAAACTAGACCAAGAGCAGTAATCCGCAGATTATCGGCTGTTGCTCCCCATGTGGTGCCTATTAGTTTTTGTATTATGTTGTTACGGGTTCTTAACTTAGCAGAAACGTTTGTTAGGTGTTGCTTGTAAGAGAGTGTGCGGTCCAGGGTAATGCCCAAGTACTTTGGGCATTACCCTGGACCTGGACCATTAACCTATTGTGTCGTAGTAAACATCCTTCAAAGAAGATATGTAAAGTGACATCTGCCATGTGATTATTGAGGTGAAAGCTTGATACTTCTGTTTTGTCTGGATTGAGCTGGAGCCTCCATTTTTTATAATATTCACCTATAGTTTTCACATCTTTTGTAAGTACGTCTTCAGCCTGACTTGTTTTCGTGTCGAATGGCAATTACAGTGTCATCGGCATAACAGAACTTGCGTGAGATGGTAGCAGGAAAGTCATATGTGTATAGGTTATAAAGTAAGGGTGCCAATTCTGACCCTTGTGGAAGACCATTATTAAGTTTTCGTTGTCGGGACATTTTATTTCCTAATATAACTTGAAAGAAACGTTCAGTGAGCATGGAGGAAATTAAGTGTGCAGTCCGTTTACATGGGCAATGCTAAGAAATTTGTATATAAGACCTTCACGCCATACCGTATCATAGGCTGCTGTTAGGTCCAAGAAGACAGCTGATGTTTTTTCTTGCTTCTGAAATCCAGCTTCTATGTATGATGTTAAAGTGAGCACTTGATCACAGCAACCACGTTTTTCTCTAAAACCAGCTTGCTCAATCGGGACATGCTGCATAATTGGTGTGGACAATCTGTTGTACAGAAGGCGCTCTAACATTTTATAGGTGCAATTCAATAAAGCAATAGGTCTCTTAACTTTTTGCCTCCTGGGGTAGTTTTCCAGGTTTAAGAATAGCAACTATTTTTGACTTCTTAAACTGGCTAGGTAGTCGGCCAGTCAATAATATATCAGAAAAGAATTCACAAAGCCATTTTATAGTATTTGGCCCGCTATTAATCAGAAATTCAGGATGAACACCGTCGAAGCCTGGGGCCTTGCCTGCTTTGATATCTTTTATGACGGCTTTTACTTCATCTATAGTGAAGATTGAGGCATATTGTGAGAAAGCAGGGGCATTTATTTTTAAAGCTCTAAGTTCTTTCTTAACTTTCTTGGTATGTTCACGGTACCTAGGTGCTCTTGACATATTAACTATTTGATTAGCTATTTTCTCAGGGGAGATGATTGTGCTTTTTCTTTTAGGTAGATTAGTTGTGGACAGTTGTTGGAGAAGATTCCAAGCTTTTCTACTTGATCGTTTGAAGTCAAGGTTTTCAACCGTATCAATCCATTTTGTTTTTCGAAACATGCCATATAATTCATGTGTGAGTTCACCTACCAGTGCAAAAGCAAACAACTAGCAATAAAATTCAACCAATAGTTGAAACGTTTTGTGAGTTGATCCCTCCAGTAATGAAAAGTTCTGTCAGAATGATAAACGACATCCCATTATGAATGTGTTAAAACTAAGAAATATATAGTGAATGTTGTTATGATAGTTTCAGATGTTATGGAATTCGGTTGAAGAGAATTAGAATTTCAACTCAACAATTGTCGTTTGCCTTTGTCTTTGGGTCGCACGATCTTTTGTTAATACCGCACCAATCATATGCATGTATACATAGCTGCTTTCACATGTAAAACAAAATTTAACTTGTACATATTGTTAAATTAAAAAAATCGGTTGAATAATTTATAAGCGTATAAAAGGATATCAGCTGTAAATCGTTGAAGTGCCTGCAAAATTCTCGGACATGCCACCTCTGGCATGTGTGCCATCTAGGGCCTTGTTCTTCAACCTGTGGTCCGTGGATCGATCAGCGGAAATTTCCTGGTGGTCCGAAAAAAATTTCTTCGTCTCTCGGAAACAATGCTCCAGCCACATATATCAAATTTTCTAACCTCTAAGCAGCAGTAGATGTCGCACTAGCTAAAAATTGTAATTTTATAACATTGGATTTAATAAATAAAATACTATCTACATTGGTTTATGTTTCTGTCTTAGCCATCAGCGAGTCGAGAAATATTTCTCCTATTTTCCCCGCTCCGCAGGTGTAAAAAGTTTGAAGAATGCTGATCTAGGATATAGGTGAATTTAACGTTGTAACGACCATTATGCCGTTACAGGGCGCTGCGATTGAAAAAATATTTCAATTTTTTACTAATTTGCATATCAAGCGATGAGCTTCTTATTTGCACCGTTTGAATGTTAGCACTGTCAAATAGCTACCGAAAAATCCAGTAGTTATACAAGGAATTCCGAGCGAATAATAGCCCATAAGTAGTATACCAGGCAATAGTGACCAAATGCTTCCTGTTGCTGTGGCTTCATGAGTTAGGAATGTCATGAATTTCCCTGACGGCATATGTGTCAATGGCTTCAGTTCTTGTGTTTTGGTTTGCGTATGGCATTATGAGTGATGATAGAGATAAGGATTCGTGTTGTGATTGGTGGTGCACAGTAGTATGGGTGTCTCTTTGAACAAGATCAAGATCAAGATAAGATAAGGAATCGTGACGTGATTGGTTGATGACGTCATTGTGTGTGACCTCATAAGATTGGAATGTTTGGAATTTCCCTGGGGGGGCATATGTGTCAGCGAGGTGAGTTCTTGTGTTTTGGCTCGCGTATGGAATTATGGTTGATGGTAGAGATAAGGAATCATGTTGTGATTGGTGGGACACTCTGAACAAGATCAAGATCAAGATAAGATAAGGAATCGTGACATCGATGTTTGTTGTTATTGATTTTGGAATGTTTGGTATTTCGCTGAACCCCCTTCCATCAGAAACATCATGTGGTGTTTTTGGTTCGTTTAATACATTGTGGGTGATATTTAGAGATAAGAATCGTGACGTTATATGTTTGGAAATTTCTGAGGAACATATGTATCTCTCTCTCTGTGATATCACATGGTGTTTTGGTTTGGCTGTGGAATTGTGTGCGATGGTTTTGAGATAAGATATCTTGGAATTTTCCGACGGTGACACACATCCGTCATTGTCATCATGTTTTGTTTGGTTGTCTATAGATGGGTGTACTAATTTCCAATACATTATGGGGTATTTCTTTCCTGTTATACGGTGGGAATTCTAAGAGTAATTCATGATGGCGGCAGTCTTTCGAGCTTTTCTGAATAATTTAATTATATGCTAATGCACTCAAAGATACAGATTTTTTTCTTCTATGGATGGCTGTGCTCATTTTCCAATACATTTCGGGTATTTCTTTCCTGTTAAAGGGTTGGGAATTCTTAGAGAAAGTCGTAATGGCGGTCGTGTTTCGAGTTTTTCTGAATAATTAATATGTACTGGTGTCCCTTAAACATACACACATACAGACACACACACACATACACATTAGACAAAAAATCGCTAATGAATCCATGTTGATACTCTAATATATACCCTATGATTATTCTTATGAAAAAAAAACTATTCAGTATTAGATTTATGCTTACCAAAAAACATACGAGCATTGGTTATTGAAATTACAATTATCAATTGTTATGTTTAAGTTAAAAATTAACTTACATTTCTTTCCAGAATTAGAACATCTTGGTACTATCTAGGTTTTCAGAATATTCCAAATTGTTGATTATTAACATATATTCACAGAACACAAACACAAGTCTGAAAATGCAGTTCACTTTTTCATTATAGGTTACTGTGGCTAACATATATTCACACCATAAAACACAAAACATAGCAGTTGAAAGATATTTCTGTAAATAACAAGAAAAGCTAGTTGACTACTTAATTTATATTACTATCCGATTGGTTCTCTGTATTAATTTTTTCCCACAGTTGCTCATGCTATGATTTCTCAAGCTTGGTGGGAAAGTCTATGTGCCATTTAGTTTAGGGTAAGTGTTATTTCCGGTTTCGAATTCCGATTGCTGTTAGAGTATGGAATTCTGAGAAGTGAAATTATTATTTTTTTTTTTTTTCAAATTGATTGGTTATTTTCTGTATTTTACTTTTAAAGGTCATATTCTAACAGAATAACTGAACAAAATTAATAAATATATAAAGTGTATGTGAATTTCTTTTCCAACACTGTATATTTCTCATTAAGTCTTATCTTAAAGATATCTCTCTTATCTGGTTGCCAATTTGTTGTACGTAGGTGAGAAATTGTGTGTTTTGGTTTGAACTCTTGGTTTCCATTGGGAAATTACCAATATGACTATTAATTTTTCCTTCGATTCCTTGTGCTCTTAACCTATTTCTGTAAGTGGAATTTATTTTATTTATTTTTCTTTAGCATTAGTAATTTTAAGTAACTGATATGAGACAAACAAGGTTTTAAACTCTCTGCAGCGTTTTCCTACAGCAATCTTTTTAAGAATTTTAGTAACATGTCGTTGTTTTAAATACCTAATGGTTCTGTAAAATAACCAAACCCTAACAGTATTGTGACTTTTCAGGTGAAATCTTCACCACTAAAATTCTGACTATTAATTTAATACCCAATTATTCCTTTTGCTTCCAACAGTTGACAGTTTCATGAAATATTTCAGGGCTTGTATGAACAAATAAGACTTTTAATTCACTGAGTCAAAAAAAAACAGTCTCTGGTTACTTTGTGGCATGAAATTTCACAACGAAAAAAAATGTTATGGTCTTAAGTTTGTATAACACATCAACAACACCTAATTTATTCATTTAAATTTACACACTTTATTTGAATGAAATATTATTTACAAATTGTATTTACTGAATCTATCAATACAACAAATAAATAAATTGAAAAATACATCAAAGGTTCTTCCATGGTTGTGGAATTGCCATATGGTTTTTGTCAATATGACCCTCATCTGAAAATTAATTTTTCATTTGGTGTTCGTTGGGAATTTATTAGTGTAGTAAAATTAAGGGTTGTATATTTATATTTTTTGAAACCAATACATATACTTCTGAGAATTATTAAAAGCACAGAATCTTTCGTTATGTTTCTTAAAGCATTTATAAGTACACGTTATGTTTTCACATTTTCGGCATCCAATTTCATTCAAATCAAGAACAGGCCTCCCTATTAATCTCGGTAATGTTTTTGATTTTTCTCTTCCTTTGGCAAGTAATATATGATATTTGCATGTTGATTCTATCATCCAAGTTCTTAGTTTGTCCAAAGATAGTGAATCAATTTCCCACTTCAGCTGATGGTTAACCAAGAATTCTGTTTTTTAACTCTTTCAGGTAATTCTTTCCAACTACAAGGTGATTTTGTCAATGCATATCTTACACTAATTCCATCAGAAATATACAAATTTCTTTAGGAAATGAATTTGAACTCTTATTCAAAAGAAATTGGTAATCAATTATAGCAATGATAACTGAAAATTCGTATATTTTTCACCCACTGTCGATTTTTCATAATCGTTTTCCTTCATTCTTCTTCTTTTTCTTAGATTACTTCATATGGCACCACAAATAAATACTTATTTATTATTATTATTATTATTATTATTATTATTATTATTATTATTATTATTATTAAGCCTGTGTAGCTCAGTGGAGATGGCGTTTGCCAACCACGGCGCTTGGCCGCACGAAGGAAGACTTGGTTTCAGTCTAGTCGGCGACTAGAGGAAATTTTTCTAAGCCTTTTTTCGACCGGTTCCCGAGTTAGTCGATCTCTAGCACGGGCAAGCAGGTTTTTCCTCCCGGAAACTCGGGTTTTTCGTCCTGTAAACTCAAGAAAATCGACCGTAGAACCCACATTATTTCAGACATTAAATATATTGTGTTAGGGTTAGAGACCACGAGATGGCGGCACATTTGAGCCATCTCTCTTCACTGAGTACCGCTTAATTAGTGATAGCCTTGGGCCATCTGTCTCTGATTGGTACCAGTGGAGATTGAACTGCCCACTCAGTCTCCAAAAGTTAGACAGGGCTAAATGGCCTCGCCTACTCCCCATATACGGGAATAAAAGGGCGTTAGCTGATTTTTTTTTTTTATTATTTCACTGATTATTAGCTGTGATTGTATACTTTATGGTAACTTTCGTTACCAAATTCTAAACAATTAGAACTTTTCACAAAGAAACTTTCAAAGAATTTGTGGCTCACCCATTATTTTTACATTACCAAACACAAAACACCACAACACAAAACAGCAGCTGCAGTGGATGAATGATTACCTTAAGTCCAAAGTCATTTGACTCTATGGTATTTCCTTATAGTACTGTTTGCACTTATCAAGCCCTACCATGACTGTTCCTTCAAAAATGAACCATTTCTGCAGATGACTCAATCACATGTTTTCACATGCTGCTGGATATACTGTTGGTGTGTTTTTATCTTACTTTGTGTGGGGAAAGGTAAAATTTGTATATGTGTTATCTGGAGAGTACAAACATTTTTTTATACCAAACTTTAAGAGTTAAAGTCACGTTTTGGGTTAATTAGGTGCTCTCTCTCTCTCTCTCTCTCTCTCTCTCTCTCTCTCTCTCTCTCTCTCTCTCTCTCTCTCTCTCTCTCTCTCTCTCTGTAAATCAACCAAATTCTAACAGTTCGGATTTTCGATTATGTGAACGAATTGTTTTCAGATAACTCAAATAATGTCAATAGGTAGCATTAGACAATTTCTAAAATAATCAATACATGGATATTAGTTTTCAACACTTTTTTCCCCTGTTCTGGCATTAATTTCACAGCAGTGATTTTTTAAAAATAATTAAACAGAATTGCCTAAAGATATAAAGTTAAATATCAAGTTCAAGTTAAATATCAAGGTAAATATCAACTTGATTTAAATATCAAGTTCTAATAACTGAGTAAAAAATTCACTGTGGAAAAACACAACAACAAAAACACACATCTTTGTTCATTTAAGTTTACAAATGCATGTTTTATTTTGCTGAAATACTATTTACAAGTATATTCACTGAGAAAAATTCGAAACATGTAATTACCTAAAAATATTTCACAATATTTAGTTTAGACTCTTAACATTTTCCAAAGTGTTCAATGAATAAAATTTTTTGTTACGCACTGTTTTTGGTTACATTACATCAAAACAGCTGGTCATGCAAAAGAGTTTTTAAATCATATACCATGGTAACCACACTTCCATACATTTGATATTGTGTCAGTCTGGAAATGACACCATGCCTCCCTAAACATTCTGTGTATTCTTTTGTCAGCAAATATACACAAACAGTTTTTGTAAGATGTTCATAAATGTCCCAAAATAAAGAATACTTTATCGAATTGGATAAAATCTTGAAGGATTAATTTTACCATTAATGAATTTAAATGATTAGCAATAAATTTCCTCATGATACGAATAGATGGTAATTCAGTTTCCAAAAATAGTAAATGATTATCAATGTCGTACATTTTTGGTGAAAATCTCTCAGCTTCTTCACAACTAATAGAAAAAACTTTACTTCCATCAGCTGTTGTATCATCAAGTATTAGTTCCCCATCTTGGCATTTCAGAATATAACACTCACTGAGGTCCATTTCATAGTCAACTCTTCTCTGCAAGTAGCCGAGGATATCAGACCACTTCCAGTGTAACTTTTCCGAAGTGATCCTGGATAAATACATCAAAATGTACACTTCTTCTAAAATAATAATCGGTTTCCATCCTTTAGAGCTAAGTGAAGAGTTTTATCTCGTGCTATTTTCCTGAAGAAAGAAAATTTCAATGACTTTTGTGGCTCACCCATTATTTAACTTTACTTTTGTGGATACCAATCACCACAAGACAATACAATAACTTCACAGGATGAACAAATTGTCGTAACTACAAAGACACTTAACTCATTTGTTTTTCCTTATAGTACTGTTTACCTGACCCTAAAACCTGACCGTTCCTTCCAAAATGAAAATGAAACTCAGATGATTCACGGACATGTTTCTACATGCTGTTGGATATGATGTTGATGTGAGATTATCTTACATTGAGACATCATAGGGCAAACTCTGTGGGTCGAAGGGTATTCTATATTAGTTATCCTTATTATGTTAAGTATTTTATCCTCAAAAAGTATTTTTGATGTTAGACCATGTGACTATTTCTCTCACTCATATGTCCGAAATTGTTGGGATAGGAAAAAAATAGCATTAGGTGGTGGAAGTGAAAAGGTCATCAAGAGGGTGACAGATGTCTTCCCTGCAATGCTCCCCCACCTAACCCCATCACTCCCTAGTCTCTCCCCTCTCTTCCAGATAATGTCTGCTCAGCCTAGTGGAGATGAGTGAGCTCATCTTTTGCAGATATCGTTTAGTGTTGTCACCTCCAACTGATACTGATAACGTTTTAGGGAAAAAATTAAAAAAAAACGCGATAAAAAATGCGTTTTTTATGATAACATTTTAGGGAAAAAAATTAAAAACGCGCTTTTTATTTTTTGTATGTGTGTGTGTTTAAGGGACACCAGTACATATTACTTATTCAGAAAAACTCGAAACACGACCGCCATTACGACTTTCTCTAAACATTCCCAACCCTTTAACAGGAAAGAAATACCCAAATTTTTTTGGAAAATGAGTACAGCCATCTATAGAAGAAAAAAATCTGTATCTTTGAGGGCCATTAGCATATAATTAAATTATATGCTAATTTAATTATATGCTATCATGAATTACTCTTAGAATTCCCCCTCTAACAGGAAAGAAATACCCCATAATGTATTGGAAATTAGTACACCCATCTATAGACAACCAAACAAAACATGATGACAATGACGGATGGGTCACCCTGAGAAAATTCCAAGAAATCTTATCTCAAAAACTTCTCCCACAATTCCATAGTCAAACCAAAACACCATGGGATATCACAGGGAGAGAGAGAGACATATGTTCCCCAGAAATTTCCAAACACATAATGTCGCGATTCTTATCTCAAAATATCGCCCACAATGCAATAAACGAACCAAAAACACCACGTGATGTTTCTGACAGAAGGGGGGGGCAGTGAAATACCAAACATTCCAAAATCAATAACAACAAACATCGATGTCACGATTCCTTATCTTATCTTGATCTTGATCTGGTCAGAACTGTCCCACCAATCACGACACGATTCCTTATCCACTAGCATATCTCCATTTTCCATTCAAAACAATAACATCACTTATTTACAACTAACAAATGACGTCACTTATATTCATCTGATAACAACAAACATTCACGTCACGATTCCTTATCTTATCTTGATCTTGATCTGGTCAGAAGTGTCCCACCAATCACGATACGATTCCTTCTACATTAATATATCCCTTTCCATTCAAAACAACAACGTCACTTATTTACAAATAACAAATGACGTTATTTATCTACATCTGATAACAACACCCACCCACTACACGATCCCTTATCTTATCTTGATCTTGATCTGATCACTAGTGCACCACCAATCACAACACAAATCCTTATCTCTATCATCACACATAATGCCATATGCAAACCAAAACACAAGAACTGAAGCCATTGACACATATGCCCACAGGGAAATTCCAAATATTCCATACAAATGACGTCACACACAATGACGTCATCACCAATTACGTCACGATTCCTTATCTTATCTTGATCTTGATCTGGTCACTAGTGCACCACCAATCACAACACGAATCCTTATCTCTCTCATCACACATAATGCCATACGCGAATCAAAACACAAAACCTGAAGCCATTGACACATATGCCTTCAGGGAAATTCCTGACATTCCTAACTCATGAAGCCACTCCCACAGGAAGCATTTGGTCACTAGTGCCTGGTATACTCTCCCATAGGATTGCATTGTGAGCTGTACCACGGGGAAATAACTACACATCGTGGGATAATCAAGGTTTTTGAACAGAAAACACGAAAAATGCACATTTTAGAAGTGCAGAAAAGCGTCATTTTCGGGTTTTATTTTTACACGAAAATGATATAAATTGGAGAGGTTGCATGTATTTAAGTAATTTTCATAACATATAGCACACTTTAACTTAGCGATTGAGAGAGAACACAGCAATATATAGTACACATCAATTTAACATTGGAAGGACCATTATGCTTTTAAAGGATTTGATTTCACACAAATCTCCAATTTTTTTTTTAATTTCCATATCACCCGATTAACTTCTTATTTGCACCGTTTGAATATTACCACTTCCATATTGCCGCAGAAAAATCAACGTAGTGAACCAGACAGTTTGTAGCGAATAACAGCCCATTGCAGTGTGACTGTACCACCGAAAATAACCACACATCGTGGGAACTCCAAGGTTTTTTGAACAGAGAACACCAAAAAAATGCAATTTTTAGTCAAGTGCAAAAACGTTTTATTTCGTGTTTTTACACACACATGCTATAAATTGGAGCATGTTGTGTATTGAAGTAATTTTTCCTTAGATATAGCATAATTTATCTTAGTGATTCATAGAGAACACAGCAATATATAGTATAGGTAAATTTAATGTTGTAATGACCATTATGTCTTTAGAGGGCGCTGAGGTCTCAGAAATCTTGCAATTTTTTATTAATTTGCATATCACTCTATTAATCAATTATTACTTTCCGTTGCAGTATGTACATAAATAGCACAACTGGTCAAACTCGCAACTCATCTGTTCACAAGAAGAAAAAAAAAAGGAGGGAGGGGTGGATTTCGTCTCAAAAAACATTATGTCAGTTTGTATTTCCATAGCATTTCCATAGTTCTTTAAACGTCCACGTAAAAGCTTTTGCAGTTATGAGGTGTAGGCAAAATTAGTGTTTGACGCACACATCCACCGAAACTAATTGCACACGTTTAAAATTTGACACTATTATTAATCAATGACATTATGTGGTTATGAGTTACTAATCATAACCGATTACGTTATGAGTTATTATAAGTATTGATTCAATACTTATAATAACTTTTCACTTATCTCTTTTGTTCTTACGAGTATAAATAACGCAAAATAACTCAACGAATGAATTTGCTTGTGAAGGATATTGGGATTCACATCGTAATAATCAGAGGCGACTTCATTACAAACCAAAACTGTTTTCTCAGATATATATTTATATCAGGGGGAAATATTTCTGCATTTATTACCGTTAAAGACACTCTAATTTTTCCTTGATTTGCGTGATTCCTAAAATTAAACACAATATACTAATGAAGGATTAGTGCTTCATGAAGAGGGCACTTTTCACGCATAAACATTGCATCACATTTGCGTTAATAGCCCGGGTGTGTATTCGAAATACATACACCTTTGAGACCTTTTGACACTCGGGAAGTCGCGGTGGTAATTTTGCAGTGTAGGAAGCGGTATATCTATGAAAATCCTTTCTCACAAAAATAGGTAATAGAAAACTGCAGGACGATTTTCAATGCTTCTTCAGATAATTCCGGAAATTCACTTCTCACCGAAGACGAGATCCAAAATCGAGCAAAACCAAGATCACGGAAATTCATTTTAAGCCCACTGTCACTTGAAAGCTCAATTAACTGTTCCTTTTTCGATAACGAAAGGTCGTTCTCGTGACTGCAAACTTGAAATGGATCGCGAACCCACAGAAATTTCTTATAAAAGTTATTCGGAAAATATGATTCAAAATTCCGTTTCAGATTTTTGAGGTGGTCACAAACCCTTTCCACAAACTCAGAATGAACAAAAATATTATTTTCCACTAAAAAGGATTCCAATTTGGAAAAGGAGCAAATTGTCTGTCTTTTACATAATTAATCCATAAAACCATTTTTTTCTCGAATGCCTTTATTTTCTCGTAGGCATCAAGAACAGTTAAAAAATTTCCCTGAAGGGAGAGATTTAGTTCATTTAATTTCGAAAAAATGTCTGAGAGATAGGATAGTGTTGATAACCATGCTTCGTCAACAAGGAGTGATGCAAAATCAGAACTACGTTCATTTACAAATAATAAAACTTCGTGCCTTAATTGAAATTACCTTGTTAGTACTTTGCCCCTGGAAAGCCAGCGAATTTCAGAATGAAGCAAAAGTTTTGTACATTCACTGCCCATTTCATCGCAGAGTACTGAAAATAACCTGTTATTTGACGGTCGAGCTTTAATAATAAAATTAACTAGTTTGACGGCGTTATTTACCACAGTTTTAAATCCTGGTGGCATTCCTCTGGAGGGTAATGCTTCCCTATGTATGAAACAATGCACCCAATTCATAACCGACCGGAGCTACTTCTTTGACCTTGGAAACAACCCTACTATGCCTGCCTGTAAGAGTGCGAGCTCCATCCGAACAGCAATCTATACCTTTTTCGAACTGGATCCCTTTGTGTACTATGTAATTATTGAGAGTGTGAAATATCTCTTCTCCAGTTGTTCGGGATGACAAAGTTCTTCAAAACAGAATATCATCATGAATGTTGTTATCATGCGCATATCTTACGTAGCATATTAACTGCGCATCATTTGTAACATCAGTAGTCTCGTCTATTTGTAACACATAAGGGCTCTTCTTAACTCTTTCGATTAACTGAGATTCTATGTCACCTGCCATATCATTAATTCTGTGACCGACAGTGTCATTTGAAAGAGGAATCAAATCAACAGCTTTTAGTAACTTGTTGCCAAACATCGTTTTTGCCACATCTTTTATAGCTGGAAGTATTAAATTTTCCCCCGATAGAATAAGGTTTCCCTGTTTTCGCTATGCACAAACTTAAGAGATAGGATGCTTCCAGTGGTTTGCTATTAATGGAACCAATGGCTGAAATTATATCTTTCCCATGATTTAATGTCCCTAAGTATCGCTGAAAAAATTCAATTGGCTTATTTTTCACATCACAATGTTTAGTTTCTAAATATCGGAGTTTCACAGGTTCCATGCACTCGTTCGACAACACTTCATCGCACAAAATATTCTGTGTGATGAATATGATGAATGTTCCGTGTGATGTGTGAGGTTTCTGTTCACTTTCATCTCCACACTAAATAAACCCGAATTACAAATATGAACTGTTATATTTCCTACTGTATTTTTTCTTTGAACGGCTTGTTTCTTCTACTTTAATAGTATCAGATTTACTGGCCGTTACAACCCGTGTATTACAATTAGGGTTAGCATTACCTGTTTCATTTGTTCTTCTTTTCAAAGTTCTAGTTCTAAGCCACCTTTCCATTATTAAAAAACGTTTCCGAAAAATATATAAATATATAAATACTGGGGATAACTCACGACACACTTTGATCAAGTATCACTTAGCACTTCTAAAGATATACTGAGCCTTGGTTGAATGAAACCTTCAATAATAAAAATCAATACACAACAAGCGATTGGTTGAAATGTGGATAACACATGTTCACTTCAAATCTGACAAAACAGCAAGGGAAGGCGAAAGCTATAAAATATATTGTTTTTCACTTTACCCCTCTTTTATTATTCGTCATTCTGCAGCTACAGATTTAGCGGCAGAATGATGAATAATAAAAGAGGGGTGAAGTGAAAAACAATATACTTTTAATAAAGAAGGGGATATAAATCCTTTGATGTTTATCTGCCAGTAAGCGAAACTCTAAAAACTAGGACTAAGATCTATGGGTTTCATACCGAAAAACTATCGGCAAATCCAAGTTTAACTAACCACTTGGTAGTACAACACCAAGGCAACTCGTATCAAAGGTGGAGCAAGCTCCCTCACTATCCTTGATATTTTCTCATAATGTAAAAACACAGCCCCTAGGGGATGTAATACTGTAATTACATTATGAGGAGTGGTCACTATCCAGACCGGTTTCAACCTTTTTTGAGGTCTCATCAGTGAGTAGGTAGACCTGGAAGATAAAAAGTTTTAAGTGAAAAGAACTTACATATCTTCACTATACGAATGCCATAAAGGTGTGCCAGTAGTAGGGGTGACGGTTCTGACCAAATGCTTCCGGTGGGCGTGGCTTCCTGACGTCATTGTGAGTGACGTCATGAGTTTGGAATGTTAGGAATTTCCCTGTGGGCAACTGTGTGAATGGCTTCAGTTCTTGTGTTTTGGTTCGCGTATGGAATTGTGGGGGTTTTTTTTGGTTCGCCTATGTAATTATGGGTGATGATAGAGATAAGGATTCGTGTTGTGATTGGTGGGACACTTTAAACCAAATGCTTCCGGTGTGCGTGGCTTCCTGAGTCAGGAATTTCCCTGGGAGCATATGTGTCACTGGCTTCAGTTCTTGTGTTTTGGTTCGCGTATGGAATTATGGGTGATGGTAGAGATAAGGATTCGTGTTGTGGGTGTGTGTTGTTTTCAGATGTAGATAAGTGACGTCATTTGTTATTTGTAAATAAATGTCGTCATTTGTTATTTGTAAATAAGTGACGTTGTTGTTTTGAATGGAAAGGATGATATTAGTGGATAAGAAATCGTGTCGTGATTGGTGGACACTTCTGACCAGATCAAGATCAAGATAAGATAAGGAATCGTAACGCGAATGTTTGTTGTTATTGAGTTTGGAATTTTGCTGGGCCCCCTTCTGTCAGAAATATCACGTGGTGTGATGGGTGATATTTAGAGATAAGAATCGTGACGTTATGTCTTTATGCGGTATTTTGGTTTGGCTATGGAATTGTGGGCTATGTTTTGAGATAAGATATCTTTGAATTTTCCCAGGGTGACACACATCCGTCATTGTCGTCTGTGGGAATTCTTAGAGTAAGTCGTGATGGCGGCAGTGTTTCGAGCTTTTCTGAATAATTAATTATATACTGATGTCACTCAAACACACATACTTTTTTTCCATACCTCATCTGTATTTTCTTCTATATTCATATTCTAATCAAGTTCATATTTTATTCATAATTCATCCGGATATTTTGATTTGTCTAAAAGTAAGATCTTAAAGTTCAATAAATAAATAAATAAATAAACAAATCGTGTGTGTATTCACGGTTATTTCAAAAGTGTACTTACTTAAACATACATACATAACACATCAAAGACACTGTTTGTTCTTTTAAGTTTACATATTTATTTCACAGATATTATTTACATTGCAATATGCAAGAAATAGGAATTGAATTTACATATATCACCAATGCAAATGGTGTTTTTCTTGGCGTAACATTTCTTTGAAAAAAAAACAAAAAAACTTACATTTCTTTCCAGAATGGGAACATCGTGGTACTATCTAGGTTTTCTGAATATTCCAAATTGTTGATTAACATATATTCACAGAACACAAACACAAATCTGAAAAGAGTTTTCATTATAGGTTACTGTGCCTAACATATATTCACACCACAAAACACACAAAACATAGGAGTTGATAGATATTTCTGTAAATAACCAGAAAAGCTAGTGGACTACTTAATTTACTTTAGTATCCGTTTGGTTCTCTGTATTAATCTTTCCCACGGGTGCCCATCCTTGGTTGGAAAGTCTATGCGCTGTTTTGTTTAGGGTAAGTGTTATTTCCGGTTTCGAATTCCGATTGCTGTTAGAGTATGGAATTCAGACAAGTGAAATTATTATTATTATTATTTTTTTTCAAATTGAATGGCTATTTTCTGTATTTTACTTTTAAAAATCAGTTTAATTACATATTCTAACAGAATAACTGAGCAAAATTAACGAATAAATAAAATGTGAATTTATTTTCCAACACTGTAGATTTCTCACTAAGTAGTGAGAAGGGAAGTATAAGAGATAAGAGAAGTATCTTAAAGAAGATACTTCTCTTATCCGGTCGCCAACTTGTTGTACCTAGGTGAAAAATAGTGTGTGTGTGTGTGTAGTAACGTGTTGGTTTAAAATATCTAATGGCTCTGTAAAATAACCAAATTCTAGCAGTATTGTAATTTCAGGTGAAATCTTCTGCACTAAAATTCTGGTTATTAATTTAATACTCGATTTTTTTTTTTTTTTTTTGCTTCCAAGAGTTGACAGTTTCTTGATATATTTGAGGGCTTGCATGAACAAATAAGACTTTTAACTCACTGAGTCAAAAAAAATAAATAAATAAAATAAAATAACAAAAATCTAGTTAGTTTGTGGCATTAAATTTTACAAGGAGAAAAAAAAATGTTGTGGTCTTACTTAAATTTGTATTTTGACTGTTGTCCTCTCAGCCCGACTCTTTTTTTTTTTTTTTTTCACAGTAAGGATATTTATATATTTTAACACAATTATTATATTAGATATTCTTTCCAACACAAATAAATAATTATGTATTCTTATTTCAAATGAATATTAGCTCAGAAAGAAAGAAAGAAAATTGTAAAGAAAAAAAATGTTTACCTTGAAATAACTATTTTGGAATCACAGCAAACAAGAAATTCATCACCTTTTCAAAGTTTTTAAATTCCTACCCATATTGTTTTCATCATTTGGTATCATTTAAATGAAGAACGGTTCTGGCTATAAAGTTTGTTAATGTTATTGATTTTCTCTTCCAATGGCTGTAATTTTTTGTTTTTTTTTGATACATTCATGCTGATTCCTTGTTATCTGCACGCTACGATACCTTTTTATTTTCTACAACAAACGTTTTTTGAGTTTAAGTAACGTGATTGGCTAAAATATCAGCTGTTTGTCTCTGTAAAATAATCAAATTCTAACAGTCGTATTGTTAGAATTTGGTACGACTGTTTTTCTAGTCTGGTGAAGGTATCTACTTCAGATGTAGTAACAAATTGTCACTTATCACTTCATTTTTACTTTATTCACAAAACTACAAATCCGTTATTTAGTATGGTCTCTGTTTTTAATTCCCTCATTACTAGAATGTACGGGTGGTAAAGTTTTGAAATAAGTTTTGACTCGCAAGAAAAATAAAATGTTTACATTCAAATAACTTATGATCACAGGAAGCAAGAAATTCATCAGCTTTTCAAAGTTTGGAAATTCATACCCATTTTGTTTTCATCATTTGGTATCATTTAAATGAAGAACGGGTATGGGTATTAAGTTTGTTAATGATTTTGATTTTTCTCTTCCAAAGGCGATTATTATTTGATATATACATGTTGATTCATTTGTTATCTGCATGCTACGATATCATTTTTATTTTCTACAATAAACTTTTTTAGAGTTTAAGTAACGTGATAGACTAAAATATCAGTTGTCTCTCTGTAAATAACCAACAGATTCTAACAGTCGTATTGTTTGAATTTGGTACGATTGTTTTTCTAGTCTGGTGAAGGTATCTACAGATGCAGTAACAAAATTGTCACTTTTCAGTTCATTTGTACTTTATTCACCAAACTACAAATATGTGTTGTCAAGTTTTGAAAAAAAAAAAAAGAAAAAAAAAAGTTTCGACTGGCAGTGATATGTTTTTAAACTTTTATCATGTACAAATATCTTAAAAGAAAAGAAAAATGTACCTTCTTTTCTTTTTTACATCAAGCTTTTTTAAGAGTTTGGTAACGTGATGAGTTAAAATATCTGCACTCTGTAAAATAACCAAATTTTTATCTTACTTTGTGTTGGGAAAGGTAAAATTTGTATTTGTGTTATCTGGAGAGTATAAACCTTTTTTCTATACTAAACTTTAAGAGTTTAAGTTAGGTTTTTGGTAAAATTATCTGCTTTCTCTCTGTAAAATCACCAAATTCTAACAGGTAGGATTTCACACAGTTGCCCACAGGGAAATTCCTAACATTCCAAACTCATGACGTCACTCACAATGACGTCAGGAAGCCACGCCCACCGGAAGCATTTGGTCAGAACCGTCACCCCTACTACTTGTGCCTGCCAAAAAAGGTTGAAATCGGTCTGGGTAGTGACCTCTCCTCATATTGTAATTACAGTATTACATCCCCCAGGAGCTGTGTTTTTACAATATGAGAAAATATCAAGGATAGTGAGGGAGCTTGCTTCACGTTTGATACGAGTTGCCTTGGTGTTGTACTACCAAGTGGTTACTTACACTTCGATTTGCCGATAGTTTTTCGGTATGAAACTCATAGATCTTAGTCCTAGTTCTTAGAGTTTCGCTTACTGGCAGATAAACATCAAAGGATTTATATCCCCTTCATTATTATTAAGGTTGTCATAAAAATAGCCTTTTGGCTTTCATTCTATGTTACAATATAGTTTTATTGCTTCCGCCTTTGAACATTCTGACGCTATTTGTTGGTTTTTTAAGGCTCCATTTGATTTCCATAATTTTTACTTACTTATTCAATTTTTTATTTGTTTTGTTTGGATAAATAAAAAAATATATATATTTAATAATTAATTTAAGTCTGCCTGGGGACCACCTGTCCCATCATCGCGGACCACAGGTTGAGAAACACTGTCCTAGAGGATATGTATGATAACAATAAGCCTTTGGCTCTCTATTTCAGTAATACATGATGGTTTATTTATTTTCAGTTACAATCTTGAAATTATTGAACAAATAATTAAAAAAACAACTAAATTATAATTATACTGACATCGGAGGTCGCGGTATCTCTCAGATAACATTTACTGGTAAAACGTGATAAACCTTACATAGCATGTGTTAAATCAAACTGATAACAAAAAAAAAGTGCGGAATATCACTCGTAACATATGAATGCACAGCTACTCGTGACCTTCAACCTATACAATAGATCGGTTAAAGAATATTCATGTTAACAATTAGCATATATCGGTCAGATCAGATGCGACCACCCGCGTGTTAAAAGTACGGATGGCACAACGAGTGAAATTCTTAGCGTTCTGTTAGTTTAAAACCGCTCAGAAGACGAGGCAGGGTGAGCACTGAGACAATAGTACCTAGAGGCTGTGATTGGTTATTATGGCAACCAATCCAATTGAACGTTGTGATTTGTCATGGGTTGCTGTTTTATATTTTCTGAGTTTCATCCATTTTGAGTGCGTGAAGTGTGAACTAGCGTGGTGGGCAAGTTTTATATATATAATATAGACAAGTTTTTGATATATTTTGGATAAATTTATAACTTTTTTGCCTATATTTACAATGGGAAACAGTATTGTAGTCGAAGGAAGTAAGCCCCGTCCTCCTCCTCTTCCAAATTTTACACCTTTGAGTAATTCAAATATACCAACCAAATATAGCATTCTCCTTCTTTATGGTTTTCTAATATACAGTATAAAAGAAACACATTTTCCCCCACTCTGGGAAGACAATTAATTGATAATTTAAAGTATTCAAATTTATTGTACAGTTAATTGCATTAGACCAATTAAGATGAGCAGTGATATTCTGTATACTCTTTAAAACTTTCATACATCGATAAAAATGTAATCATACGGTGAAATTTTGTGAATTTTGTTGCGTTAGCCACGACCACACCCAACCGAAATGGGCACCCGACGCCACTGATATATATGAATGTATTATGTATATATAATTTTTATATGTATATATGCATATATATAGTTTGTATATGTGTGTATCGTATATCAGTTGAAGATAACAATGTTAGAAAAAAAAAAGATCTCAGTCAAGTAATGAAATTACTTTACCTGTTTGCGTGTTGTAGAAATAAAACACTTGCTGTTTTTTTTTTCTTACTGGCTAAATTGGCTGTACTTTCTTGTACTTTATTTATTTTATTATAGGAAGGGGAAAATTATAGCAGCAAATTATCTTTTTTTTTACTTCTCTGCACTACTTACATCCTCATTATAATCCAAACATGCGCTAAGTAAACTTTTTCTATACTCACGTGATAACTTGGAAAGTCCGAGATTTTAGTGTTGCTGAGCATCCACAAGGAACCAATAAACTGTGCCCAACAGGTCACGTTTATGGTAAAAACTTCCTCACATTGCCGTTTAATCGTGAGACAATTGCTGGATGTTTCCCATTTCCATCTATCCTGAGCAGCTTGACGATCTGCCATAGAGGCTGGAGTGTTAACAAATCCCACGGTGTTAGCAGATGGAGGGAAAGGTAATAATAATGCTCACTGACGGAAAAGAACATGTTAAAGAAGAACATTGATCCTTTCTTGAAAACCGAATGTGTACATCTCAAGCTGTCACATGTTACTCCGCAATATAATTGATCTAAACGGTGTCACTGCCAACTGGTAAACTTTGAGTCCCACACTGTTAGAATGAGTGATTTTTGGAAGTGTTGTTAGTACATTTTGTGAACTCTCATAATATGTATAAAAAAGTATATATTGTGTAATGTATATAAAAAAATAGAATGTATAAAGTCATATAATGCAAAAAATATTATAGTTTGATTTGAAACCATATTGAAATTAAACTGTTAATATAGTCTTCATTCACATTATGTTATGAAAACTATGTGGACACCAGAGTTATTTCATAAATCTCGGTATACTTTTCGCTACTACTGCAGGTGAGACCCTCCTGCAGTAGTAGTCATTCTTTCGGTAAATAATGTTGAAACACAGCTGCAGATGTATTTTGGTCCATTTCGTTCTAAAACGTCAATCTTCTACAGCGGAGAACGGCATTTTGGTGTCACCCTAAACGGTGTTTTAATTCATCCGAAATATGTTCAAACGGTTCACATCAATATTCTGTACTAGCATATAACCTTTGTACTTCAATTTCTTCAAATCCGTAATGCCACATTCTTTACAGAATGATGTAGCATATTTTGAAGCGCAGCGGGTTTGTTTGCGTAGAATTTCCATAAGGTACACAGCAAAGAATTGTTCCCAATGAATATGTCATTTAGTTCATTTTTCTAGACACCATCAAAATGTTGTGATAGTATTCTCAATCCCAACAGTGGTTTATTCATTCCTAAAATTTGGAAGATTGTCATTTTCACTTATGTGTAATAACTTTATTTTTTTTTAGGATTCCATTAGTGTTACAGGTGTAAACCTAGGCAGTATACATGCGACTGCATCTAAAAACAGCAGCCATGGTACAGCACGTAGCTGTGATCTGTTACGTTGAATTTTCCCTTTACCCAATGATTAGGTTCAGTGAGACAAAAATCGAAATATTTGTCCTTTAAGGAAATATGGAAATATTTACTTAAATTATTTCATATGTTTTATTAATAATTTTAAATAACATTTTTATACCCCCATAAAAATAACCATTTGACTACATTGTCTTTGCATCCCTGCAATCGCAGAAACCCAAGTGCAGTGTCTGTCCTAGATGTCTTCTCAATCTATCGTTTCTCATTTCTGTTTTCCACTCTTTAATACCATTTTTCCTTATCTCTTTGAGGGTTCTTGAATCAGTCATGCCATGTGGTCACTGATATAATTTCCCATCACTCTGTAATATCAAACTATCTGAAACTGCCTTTTTGAAAAGAATGAGGAGAAGACAGATTTCAGAAATATCATTCCGTAGAAATGATAAATTATGAGCAAATAATAACAGCATGTTCTTGTGCATCCTATCCTGTAATATCATCACCCAACCTACTTTGGGGACGATATTTAAACTTCACAAAGCAGATTTATTTTAGCTGTGTGTGTTCTGAAGATCTTATTTCCATTTGTGGATTCTGTGTATAATAATTCTAAATATTTTCTGAAACCTAGTGTGTATGTGTGTGTGTGTCACAATGTCACACGCTTGGTTTTTTTCTTAATCAATTATAATTATTTCATTTGCATTTAGTGGGAAAAATACGAAATGATATTACATGTTTATCTATTTATTTATTTAGTTAGTTTCAGGTAACAGCGAGCTGTTAGTTATACATTTCTAGATAAGACAATACTTGGCTATGCTACTAATTATATATTTGTTTTTTATCCTTTATAAAAGTGTAAGCAAACAAAGTTTGCGCCTGAAGTACTTTCAGGACTGGGGAAACTCGTGGTAAAGGTGGTATAAGTTCTCATCACTTGCTTTAGTATCCCATAATGCAAAGCACATCTCCTTGCGGACATGTATAATGCTAAGCATTAAGGGAAAAGTCTTTATTGACCGGTTTCGACCTTTATTGAAGTGCTATTTAAGTAAAGACCTCTCTAAAAATTAGGAGGTTCCCAGACCACTCCCTCCGTGTGACCGTCCAACTCAGCGGTGGCTCCACTCAGTGACAGGTGACAGGCTCACCCCACCACCAAGCAGAGCATTAATCCCAGCTGTGGCCCCACTCAGAGACAGGCAAAAACCTACCCACAACCAGAGTCTCTCACATCTCAGGGAAAGCAACCGCTTCTGCACAAAAGCACATCAGTGGGAGCCAGACTCAGAGGTGGTGATACTAAGGGGGAAGTAATGGAGAAGTGAGAAGTCATATTTACCTATACGAGTTGCCAAAGTGTGTCACACCCTATTATTAAAATTCTCTGGATTAGAAATAGGTTTATGGAAGTTTTTTCACTTGACTATCTACTAATTATATATTTGGTTTTATCCTTTATCCAAGTGTAAACAAACAAAGTTTGCGCCTGAAGTACTTTCAGGACTAGGGCAACTCGTCGTAAAGGTGGTAAGTTTTCATCACTTGCCTTGGTATCCCATAATGCAAAGCACATCTCCTTGCTGGAAAATCCTGAAAGTACTTCAGGCGCAAACTTTGTTTTCTTATACTTGGATAAAGGATAAAACCAAATATATAATAACATTCACATTTTATTATAATAAAAGATTCATTTTAATTTTTACCAGATAAATAGTCTGCCCTTCAAAATATAGGATAACGCATTTTATTTCTATAAACTATACAAGCAGCTTAATTTTTGTCATAATTATAAATGACTGTCAAAAGAAAACAAACAAGTAAAAGTAAAAGAAAGGAGTTGTACAGTATTAGCTTCTGTGGACTGCTTGTAAAGTTATAAAAATTCAAAGTGCGATGATCCATACAAACAGAATATTTCATTAATTTAACTTTTGTATCTCATAAGACTGTAGAAGCCTTTTTGTATTGAGGGATTCAAACAGCTTGCTCTCAGGAAGTGATCGTTCGCAACTGCTTTTAAGCTACAAAATCACAAAACAATCACAAAGCAGTTGTATTACTGCTTCAGAATAGCAGCATTTTGCATTCTGTATTATGAACAGAATGCAAAATTAAGCGGTGCATATCTGGGCAATAACTTAAAGATTATGCCAAGAGTAATTACCTCTTTCGTATTAACTCGAAAATGATTCCCCTCGTGTGTGTGGGGGGGGGGGGACAAGAAAAAAATTTTATTTTCCGTGTTTCTGATACAATATCACGCCGATTAAAATAATGGTTATTTTATTTAATTGGAGTTACGTTTTGTTTTTTTCTGCGTTACTCCAAAACACACATGCATAATAATAATAAATAAATAAATAATACTTTATCCCTCTCATTCAAGGGATAAAAAAAAAGGCCGAGAAATGAGGAAGCAAGAGGTTGGATACATTTTAGAAGTGCGCCATCCATTTTGTTCCGTCTGTATGAAACATTCAGTACATGTAAAGCGATGAGGGAAGCAACGCTGTTCCAAATATAACTGAAATCAACTGAAAGATTGCCCTCGCTCTTCATTTTAATAAAATTAGACTGAGTTCTTTAGACTTCAGTAATGTATCCATCAAATGCATTCCAAATCTGATCAAACGAATAAAAAATATAAAAAGACGGATAAAATGAGGAGAAGCAAAAAAAAAAAAACTTTCGGAGGAGAGTTTTTTTTTGTTTCAAAAATCGCTAAAGTTTTTTTGTTTTTTTTAATCTATGTATTTCTTTAATTACTGGAATTAACGCTTTAAATTTAGTAGTTACATCTCTGCTGAATAAAAGTTCCTTTCATCACAGATTATTTCGGCTTCACTGGTCTTTCCATTTTGCAAACAGTCCCTCTCTCTCTCTCTCTCTCTCTCTGGTTTGTATTTCGTCTGAATAAAAGTTACGGATCGACACGTTCACTTAGTAAGGGTTTAAGATATTTCAGTATCAATATATTAACTTACTTTCAGTTCAAACGCCTTTATAAAGATTATTCTAATGCTATACGGAATTCGAATCCAAGCATTTCAACCAAAGGGCATCATCGATACTAGATGAGTACGGCTCTCTGACATGGCTCCACTTTCTCTTAAGGCTCTAAACACAGCAGCTGTTTACAACATTCACTGTCCAACCCTACTAATCGAATCGATTTCTTGTTCTGCTTCTTTATTTCTTCGATCTCTGTTCTCAGAAACCGTCTTTTTCAAACCAATTTCCCCAAGAACTATCTCCAGTTGTAAAAAAAAGCTATCCTTGGGAAATGTTCCCAGAAAAAAAAGAAAGCACGCAGTTAACAGACATAATCCGAAATCCAAATTGTAATCATAATCCAAATCCATAATTTGAGTTGCTTTAGATGTTATTTCGAACACCCCAACCCATGACTCAGTAAAGTTAATATTTCTTGACTAAATTAAGCTCTTCAACAACCCATCTTTATTTGCATTAGCGTTAGAGAACAGAATTATTCAGTAAATAGGATATTAACTGACATATTTAAGGAACATTTACTTCTCTCTCTCTCTCTGCAAGTACATCGACAGTACGATACCAAGAGAATTCCAGGAAAGTATATTTAAGCAGGCTCAAAATAACAACAATAAAACACTGTATGTTTCTTCTGGTATGAGTCAGCCACTTTCAGGTTCTGCAGAAGGCTTCAATAATTACGAATGCTGTACGGAGACACGTGTTCAGCCCGTGTTAAGCACCAAGGCTGCAGGGGTGTAAACGGCCTCACACTCCTGCGGCGCTAGTACTTAGAACGGAACGACACTATAATCGCAGACATATTTGAATGTAGTGGTGGTTTGTGGCGTCGTCGCAATGTTGACTGATGGGCAGGAAGCCTCTAATGATGCAATGATGACTGCAATGATGACCATATAATAATTGTGGGGGGAGGGGGAGGAGAGAGAGAACGGGCAACCACATCCTGCCATTTGGTCCTGATGAAAGTCTTTCTTTTTTTATGCCTCGCTTTACTATCGCTCGAGGGTGTGAACACCGCCTGTTGGGAAGAGAAAGCACATTATTATTTATTTGTGATCATTCGCAGATTTATATTTTTTTTAAATATTAGTAAATCACTTACAGTTTTTTTATTCGCCAAAAACTAATAATACTGTAAGTACACTATGTAAATTAAGCTGATGTCAACAGATAAAAGTAAAAGTCATTTTGATTTTGACTCCAAATGTATATCTTTACTTATAGCATGCAATCAGTTATCCATATTGATCAATTACCGATTGTCAACCTCTTGATGCATATTTTTATCGAAAATCATATTGCACTCAATAAAATCAATTCGAACAGATTAATGCCTGTTTATTTATTGTCGCGAACTCTTAATTTAAGGGAGCTTGCAAAAGTTTAAAATATTTATTAATTATATATATATATATATATATATAATATTATATTATTATCTGTTTTTTCTGTGTCAGACCTGGTATGACACATAAAAAACGAAACTGTGCTTGTATGCAGCTGAATTGACAAACAGCTGCATACGGTGCTGTCAACGTTCAAAGCAATTCTTCAGATTATTTTCTGAAAGGCTGTTGAGGATTTTCGTTTTTGCTTTCACATCATCTACCGACAAAAATAAAAAATTTTTTAAAAAAAAAGGGGGAGGTTTCTTTGAGCAGCACCGACTTGATCTTTGGGAAGAGGTAGAAGTTGCAGGGAGCCAGGTCTGGCGAACGCTTTGGGCTTCAGAGACAAAGCGTTGTCTTGGTGCAAAATCCAACCGTTTCTCCACAATTCTGGTCGTTTCCTTCTCGCACTTTCACGCAATTTCGTCAAGACCTCAAGGGTAATACCAGTGATTTACCATCTGGCCGCTAGAACCCACTCTTGGATATTGCTATTACAATACCCTGAAGAAAACAATCAACATGGCCTTGAACTTCAAACGACTCATGCCTGCTTTTTTTTTTGGTCTTGGAGATTCTGCTGACTTCCACTGCAATGATTGCCGCTTGTTTCCGGATCATACGTAAATATCCAAGTTTCATCACAAGTAATTACCGAATTCAACAAATCAAGTTCATCCTTAAAGCGTTTCAAAAGGTCCTTGCGACGTTATTTTTGCTCATCTGACAACATTTTTGGAGCCATTTTCGCACAAACCGTTTTCATTTTCAATTCTTCCGTTAAAATGCGTCGAACACTTTCCCTGTCCAAATGAACTTTCTCAGCTACAGCTCGAACATCCAACCTTCTGTCTTTTCGAATGACATCTCACACTTTTTAATGTTGTCGTCGTTAACTGCTGTGCGAGGGCGGCCTGGGTGATCATTAACTCTCACGCTTTCTCTGCCTTCCGAAAATCGTTTGTGTCATTCAAAAACGCATGCAGAAGACATGTGCTCTTCACCGTAAACCTCAGTCAATAATTCAAAAGTTTCCGTCGCGGATTTCTTCAGTTTCACAAGAAACTTGGTGTTAACTCGCTGTTCACTCTTGCACTCCAACATTTTTCAACCGAGGGTAAGAAAACGTCTATATTTGAACACGCGTCCACTCGTACTGAGTAGATGGAGTTGATCCTTGTCTCACGGTGACAGGTTAGAACATGCTCTATAACCATCTCTTTGTCTCTCCCCTCCCACTCTTCGTTTCCAAGCTGCTTAGGGTTAGTCTCGTTTTATTTTATTTTATTATATTTGTGTGTGTGTGTGTGTGTGTGTGTGTGTGTGTGTGTGTGTGTGTGTGTGTGTGTGTGTGTGTGTGTGTGTGTGTGTGTGTGTGTGTGTGTGTGTGTGTGTGTGTGTGTGTGTGTGTGTGTGTGTGTGTGTGTAATAAATTATAAATTCATTATAATTTATTATTGTTATAACGAATAATTCCATGTTTTTCAGAGTGATAAAACCAGGAGAGAAACGGGATTTTGGCACCTGCTTCTCAAAATCTACACTCAACATTGTTTTCAATCCCTTTTGCTGGCTAATCGATGTGATCTAAGATATTGCTTCTACATCCTCGAGTCTGTTTAGTGTAGTGTAGTCTGTATTTACAGGTGACCGACACGGTAGCACGTCACAAGCCTTCCAGTTATTTTGGAAGACGAAAGAAAATCACCTCCGGAGAAAAGTTTAAAAGTATACGAATTATTTTGTAACTGCAATAACCTGCAATAAATACAAAAAAATCTGGAAAATCGCTCGTATTATTACTAATATCTTGCGCACGAGATAAAGTCAGCTCTCGTGCGCGCGCAAACACACACATACACACACAGAAAGAGTGTTATTTTGATTCACGGGCGAAGCAACTCAGGCTATGAAGCCAGTGTATTATATCTGTTTAACTGCGTTTATGTGGATCCGACCTTATGGTCGGATTGCTTGTTTTGAGGGGCGAAAATCCCGAACTTCAGGAAGGAAACCCCTTCCACCTCCGTGTGAGGCCTGTTAACTCACCTTCACTTCTGAAGCCCTGATAAAGGTTCTTCACGGGATTCGAACACAAAGTCTTTCCATCCAAAAGGGCATCGTCGTAACTGGAGAGGGAGAATTAATAAAAAAAACAAGTTATCATTTAGTAAGTTATTAATGCTACTGTATTAGTGTTCAGTGTGTTACTGATCCACATACGTTGATTTTTCTGTAGCTATATGGCAGTGCTGTATAGTAGCACTTCCACATGTTTTTCTGTAGCTGTATTGCAGTTAATATAATAACTGCAATCTGTATTCACAATACAGAGAATACAAGTAATTAATTTGAACAAACCAATGTCTTTGAAATCTTCTCAAACAAATAAACTAGTCATTTTAAACCTTATACAATGGGGATCCGCCTCCATCTTAGAAACATCTTTATGCCTTTTACTTTCAATCAGTGTCCTGTCCTCTTAGGTGCCATTTCCATCCAGCATGTTGACTACAATAGATCTCCATCTGTTTCTTTCTTGCTCTCAACATATTCAGGACCAACGAGTCATTTATGCTTTTGAATCAGGTGTGTCTGTTTTCTGCTGAATTCTTTAATTCTTCCTTCTATTCTTTTACGCAATACTTTTCACAAATAATATTTGCAGAAATATTCTTGGTTATGTGTATCTGGTGCTAAAATGTATTGACTTATATGTTAATAAAGAACAAGTACATTTTATGACTAAGCATTAAGATATATAAAGAAGAAGAATGCGTAAAAATCAACACACCACCTATTTCGAATAACATAATAACTGCAATCACATTTGTCGTGTGGGTTGATTAAAAAGGTATTAATTTTTCAACCTTGCTTTTCAACCTAAAGTTCTTTAAATTATAGTCATACGCGATGTTAGGTTATTTCGAAATACTGCAGCGGTCATCAAATTGAATTTAAAAGCAACATTTCTCTTTTCTTAATTACCCTTGTAATTGAATTTGAAGTTATACAACAACGATTTTTGATCTGATAATTGCATCGTACCACAGCTGCTTTCGAAGAAAATATATTTACGGCAAGAAATTTAAGATATTTCATTTAAGCACGTATATTTCTGTGAATTTTCTCTTTCCACTTCTAAATTCTCTGACAAACAGAAATTAAGATGTTTAGTTTAGTGATATACCTGATCGTTAATATCCAATTGAGTTGTTCCTTCAACCACTTCGAATTTCTGTATGTCCGGTCCTTGATCAACTTTTCACTGTTTAAATTTATTTAGAGACGTCGAAAGCCTTTCTTTCTACGTGTATTTTTCTTATTTTTTCTGAGAGCTCCGTAAAGAAAAAAAAAAGTTTTGCCTTCATCGTCTGTTAAAAAGCCTAAAATGTTACATTTAAATTCAAGATACGCCATTATGATTATATTTTAAGACACGTCAGAATGATGCAATAAAAACACTAGAGGACATCTGATGATTACGTTTTTTCTTAGTTGCTAATATGTTTCTGGCTGACTGAACAAAAAATTACTGGCTTAACATTTATTAAGCCAGGAAGGATCTTTCAGAATGAGCTTTTGAATCAGATCCTTTCTTCTTTTTTTTCGAGCATATAATTCCAACTCAAGCAGCTGTTCATCTTCATCCTTTCTTTTGTTTTAAATAAAATATGAAGAACTATGGGTCAAAAATAGAGATGGGTCAAAAAAGAAGAATAATTTTAAAAAAGGTGAAATGATTTCAAAAATATCAGAAACGAGTCTAATATGACATTCTAATAAAGATGAAATCTAAACTATCATTTGACCTAAAGCGGAACTCATCAGATCAATAGAATAAAAAACAAAAAATTTTCCCTGTTTGACATTATTTGATTAAGTAAGAATCGTAGTTAGCCGAAATCGCATTACCGACACGGAGTCTAGTGGTTCTCCAGCGATCCGAAGTTTCGTAATAACCCAAAAATGTTTAAATGCCTGAAAATGCCTCAGACCAGCGAAAACCTCCTCCGAGTTCAACTTGGGAAGCCATCGCTGTGCTGGCTTATGCAACATTACGTATATACAGTAGTACTTAACTGCTGCAGGTGAACACCTTGAATGTGCTGCACGGAATTATCAATCTTGTCGACTACCTTGACTGCTCTTCAATATTAATGTTACTCCGTGGCCTTTATTCTATTTGAAATTAAAACTGTATTTATACTACTACCGCATCTTCGTTGCGGTAGCAGTATAAACATGAAGCCATCACAGGTAGTTAAGTATAGCTAGGTCAAATATGATATCTTTCGTGCTTTAAAAGAATGGCTCGAAGTTTTTTTTTTCCCTTTAATTTACCGTTCACTTATCTAAAACTTCTCTCGTACTTTTGGACAAGCTCTTTTTTCTTTTTTCTATTTTTTCATCTTCGTTGATTAACAATTTCCTGGTTTCATTCTACTATATTCACTCGTTTGTCTCAATCACTCTCCTAACCATTCCAATTCCAAAATTGCAATAACAACGTATAACATATTCAAAACAAATATTAAACTCATCTCCTCTTTAGGTAGGCACACTGGTCCGTCACAACCAAGTAACTTAGCTTCATAGAAAACTAATTAATTCTCTGATAGGACGGCTAATTCTTTCTGCTATTTCTGTCCACTGAGTCCATTCTATGGCCTGTTTCTTTATCTGGCGGATTGAAGAATCCAAGTTTCTGGAGAGAAAACTGAACATTCGCTGTGCATCGATTTTCTTTGCATTATAAACGGGATTCGAACCTGATCTTTCAAACCAAAAGGCATCTCCATTATCGATTGAGCTACAGAGGATCTTACGGCAATTTAATATTTATATAAAATATTAAATTATAAAATATTAAATAAAAAAATGATCCGCTCTTTATTAATTAAAGGGTGGATCTATTTTGCACAGTAAGCAAAGATTGAACCAGAGTTATTGAAAGCCAGATGCTCACTCGACTTCCGGTTAGCTATTCTTATACCTGTAACAAATACTTATGAATTATCTGGATTCTTATAAAATTTCTTGGTCTCGAGAAGCATCTTCCTTTGTCGCAATAATTTTATGTGACAATATCTTACTTTATCGGGAGATTGCTTTCTGTTAATAAGCAGGCAATCATGCTTAGCGATTAACATAAAATTTAATAATAACAAAAAGCTAAGTTTCTGCAGCTTCTAGTATAGTTGAGACATTAACTCCGATGATATGAGAGAAAGGCAGTTATGCATTTGGAGAAGTTTCTTCTCGAGATACTCAAAGAAGAATACAGAAGTTGTATTCTCGATTTTCATCATCGATGGCTGTTTAGTTCCTCTCCTCCAGCGGGATACATACTGAACTTCAGCGAAGTCGACTCGATTTGCTGTAACAAGATCTTTTACCTACCTTGTCGCAGTGGTGTGTCTATTATAGCCTTAATGATGGTGCGATTGCTAATGACGTTAATGTGACAGATGAGATGATGTGGCCTTAGGGAGTCTTTCACTAGACCGTTCTTAGTCTCAGGTTATATCATCATCATCATCATCATTAGTGTTCTGTCTCTTGACAGGTTGAATGGTATAACTCAGCAGATTCTCTTCCCCCAGTTTCCTCTCTCTCTTACTTCCTCCTTCATTTCCTGATATCTTCTTGTTCCCATTATATCATCAAGAATCTAGAAGCAAACAATATCAATTGGCAAACAGAAAAAGCTAACCTAGCTAATCTTCTTAAATGAGTAGCCTTCCATTGGAGTTCTAGAACCACTGGGAGAGTTAGAACATTTCTTCTGTTCACAGCGAAATATGAGAATTCTCGCTAGACTTCGGACGATACAACAGTTGGATGAATTCCTCTACTTCTATGTCTTAGTAAGAAGTTTTATATCACCTATTTTATTTTGGCTCAAGTTAAACAATAAGTCAGCAATCATGAAATTCCAATGGAAAATTGATTACCCGGTGGGGAGAGGGATCCAAATCCGACACTTCATAGATATTTGAGGTCTCAATTCAAACCTCGAGTATGTCTATTCCAATCTCCAATCTGCAAAACCATTCCCAACAGAAACTCAAACTTCAGCTTACTCGAGCATTACCCATCTCACCTTTCCCATTTACACAGTCTAACTCGCTTCATCCCAAAGGTGACATAATGACAAAAAGTATGTAACTTAAAATCTTCTCTTTTTTCATCTTCGTTGATGAACAATTTCCTGGTTTCATTCTACTATATTCACTCGTTTGTCTCAATCACTCTCCTAACCATTCCATTTTTCCCCTTAACTGTCTCCAATCTTATCTGTTAAAGATATTTAAGCTCACATCACCAACTCTTTCTTTTTCCAAGTGTGCCGATCCAGTGAAATAGAGATGTAGAGAAATTTGTTATCACACCGAATTTCTCAAAATCTTCTTCATGTGCCTATCAAAATATTAAATAATCGTAATTTCACTTTTGGTATCCACCTCGCCAATATTCCTGCAAAGCGTACACATGTCTCTACTCCTTTGGGCAACTGAAGTGATCTTCATTCTTCATGCAATACTATTTAAAATCACTCTCCACCTCTGTCATAAGCAAATTTCATGGAAGGTATTAAAATGCTTTCCAGATTCACAAGGAACGCTGTGCATTTGAGACTTTACATAAAATCCTATAAAAATAAATATTAAATAGACATGCATTTTCAACCATCTACCAGCGCCAAGCAGTACTTAATTACCAGTACTAACATCGCAGGTACATGGATGAAGCAGTAGTTCGTTCGAGTGCGCTGTCTAGTACCTTCCAGATACATCCCAAAGGTTCTCGATACTTCGTTATTTTCATATAAATACAAGAGGATCTCATCCATAGTCAGTCAGTCGTGAACAGTGTGATATTCGTGTTTAAGCGAACGCAGGTTCGTCGTGTCAGCTATAGCATATTGTGGTTTTATATTGCCAGACATTTTTCATTAGTGTGAGACATATTCAGTGAATAATAACCGTTACACGGCTTTTTGGATCATTTACGCTTTTTACTCTACGAGTAAAAAGCGTAAATCAAGTGATTCTTGTCGGGTTTTTAATAAAAACTGGACCAATTTGTACCTTTTTGTGCTGATCGACGATAAGCCAGTGTGTTTAATTTGTCGTGAGTCAGTGTCGGTATCAAAAAAATACAATATAAATCGACACTATGAGACAAACCATGCGTCAAATTTCGATCACCTAAAAGGGGAAGCTTCGTGTGGGCAAAGTAAACCGTCTCCATATTGATTTAAAATGCCAGAAGGGTACGTATAAAAGGCAGAGGGAAGAGAGCGAAGCGTGCGTCAAGGTTATGTAATATCTTAAAAAAATTGCTAAATAATCAAAGCCTTCTTGGACTGCGAGTTTGTAAAAGAGTGTCTCATCGCTGCTGGGGAAATTCTGTGCCCAAGTAATAAGGAAGTGTTCAAAAAACTGAGTTTGTCTGGGATAACTGTAGCACGACGTATCGAAGAACTTGCCAGTGACATTGAAGGAACTTTAAAAAAACGGTCGTCCGAATTTACGTCATATTCATTTGCTTTAGATGAGAGCACAGATGTGAATGATACAGCACAACTGCAGTCCGTGGCATTGATCAACAATTCGATGTGACAGAAGAACTGCTAGTGCTCCTGCCTATAAAGAGAACGGCGAATGGCACTGATATTCTTGAAGTCAACAAGAAAACGCTCCAGCGTTTCGACCTCAGCTTAACCAACCTCGAGGGTGTGGTGTCCCTGCTATGGTGGGAAAGAACGAAGGGTTTGTTGCGCTGCTACGGAAAGAACAGGAGCTAGGAGGAAAAGATTTCGTTTATTACCACTGTTTAATCCACCAGGAGAATTTGTGCGTGAAAACTATTGGATTTGAGAATGTCATGAAAGTTATTGTGACTGTTGTCAACATTATTAGGGCAAAAGGATTGAATCATCGTCAATTCCAAGAGTTTTTGATCCAAGAGTGCGAAGCGGATCACAGGGATGTGGTTTATTATAGTGATGTGCGTTGGTTGAGCAGAGGGAAGGTTCTTAAGGAGCGAAATACAGCAGTTTATGGAAAGGGGAAACCAAGGGGAAGCCGATTGCAGAATTCAACGATCCGAAGTGGATGACAGACTATGCTTTGCGACTGACATCTCGTTGCATATGGATGACCTAAATACGCGGCTACAATCCAAAGATTAACTGGTGCACACTCTGTTTGATCACATCAAAGCTTTTGTGGCCGAGCTCAAACTTTGGGAGGCACAACTCGCTAAAAAAAAAGACTTAACTCATTTTCAGCTTCTTGCTGAGTTCGTCTTTCAGCTTCCAACTGTTCATCTCTTGATGATACGCTACAAAATTAGCTGTGTTGCGAAGTGAGTTCGAAGAAATATTTAGTCATTTTCATAACCAACAGTCTTCTTTAGGTTTATTTTCAATACCATTCAGTGTCAGTGCTGCTGAAATGCCAAGCTCAGTACAAATGGAGCTTCTTGAACTCCAAAACAACTCTTCTTTGAGAGAAAAATTATTCATTGTGCCCTTGCTTACATTTTACAAAGACTACATTTCTGAGGACGCATTCCCTAATCTTCGCAGGCATGCTTTGAAGATGTACACTTTGTTAGGAAGCATATACTTATGTGAGCAGTTCTTCTCCAGAATGAAGCACGTAGAGTCCAAGACAAGAACTCAGATTACGGACCAACATCTCGAGAATACTCTGCGCATAGCTACTTCCAACATTGATGCCAACATCTACAAGCTGGTCAAAAGCATTGCCAAGTTTTCCATTGACATTCTAAAAAATTCATGTTTCCTTCATTAAATTATCTTGATTCAAGTATTGATTGTATTTACTTATCATGAACCCGACTCCTACCTACGCTCTTAGAGCCGAGTTTGTTTATTTTTATAGGATTTTATGTAAAGAATCAAATGCACAGCGTTCCTTGTGAATCTGGAAAGCATCTTACAACTCTAAATACCGTAGTATAGCTTAGTGGCCCGCGGGCTTCATTGAAATTTTTAATGCGGCCGCACTTTCTGAAAGGTTAAAGACCCATGTTCTAATAAATGTAGATGTACGTGATCAGAATCAAATACGTGTATAATATCACGAACATCTCCAGCTGCCTTTTCTGTCTATATTAACCAACTTGGAGGCATTGCTGATTCATTGATCAGCTCTGTTCTTTCCCGTTGGCATCTCTCCGATTCTTCTTCTGAGGGTTTGTGCCCTAAAGTTGTTTCCTATTGCTTGTTGTCTTTTCACGCCCTCCTGTTCGGCTAATTCTCCATTTGACACTAGCACAAATCGTTGTAAATATAACTAACATTTCTGCTGTTGATGAGGTTACAGTGCACTCTTTTTCGTCCTTTTTTGATTTGTGTAATCCATGATTCGATTAACCATACACATTATGTATAATAGTTGAAGTTCCAGAAAAAACGTTGACCGACGTCTCACAGTTCAAACAGAAGCAGATGTTTTCAACATTTGCTATTATACTTGTCAGTAGATGTTTACAGGAAACTTGATCCCTTCTTGGTCTCAAGGAGCTTTGTGAGATCTGTTCAAATGAAGATGAGTTTCTCCATTTTACAAGGAGGTGATAACGTGGACAGAGAACACAGACAATCGGCAGAAATTGGCTTTACATAGTTTCTTCAGCAATAATTACAATTAAAGTAAAAAAAAAAAAAAAAATTTTCTTTGTGGTGGAGAGTTACGGTAGATGTAAGCAAACTTCGTTTCGTAATCATTACGGAAGAATAGAAAGAATATCACTTTGCAGCCGACATAGGAAATTTTTGAGCAGAATCTGAGATGATACCCAGAGAAGACTACTCAAAGGTCATGTTAATTGTCTTTCGTTTTATCGACGGAGTTCGAGAACGTTTGGAGTGGCTCGTTTTTATATTTATGTTGATATCAATATATCGGTAACGTGGCTGGGGAATGGCAAAACGGAAAAGTTAATAAATAGAAAATTAGGAATTTTGTTACAATATCCTAAATAAAGGAGATGAACGCTCAAATTAGCCTATCATGAGGATTAATAGAAAATGCCATCCAGAAGAAAGGGTTCTTCTGGACCACAGAAAATGAACTAAGATCTTGTTCATTTCTCTGTTAGTTATTGTATGATATGACAATTGTACTGGAAATGACTACGTTAAGTATCAGTGTGTGATTATAACCTTCGTTTCAGAGCTAGATTAAATTAACAAGGGAGACTGAGTCACAGTACCAGTCTTGGAAGTCACATACGAAGGTTTACCCAAAATTTACACAAAACTACTTACCCTAACTCCTGGTTCCTACTGACGCCTTCGAGGCCCCTTGGACATGTATACAACGATTCCAGTGGTTTATCCATAATTCCATGCATCCCTGGAAGCATTCAAGTGGAACTGTTTTGATCACGTCCTGCAATTCTTCCTGGATCTCCAGGAAGAATTGCAGGAAGAAAGATCTCAAAACGACATCTTTTCGGGATTTAATTTTGAGAAATAGGAAAAAGAAAGTCACAGAGAGTGAGATCAGGCGAATAGGGAGGATGGGGAATGACTGTGTTTTTGGAAGCCAGGAACTGTCGAATAATGAATGGTGGAGAACCTAGTCGTTGTTGTTCCAGTTGTCTGGACGTTTGAATGCCCTGTCTTAGCACTTCAAAACCTCACAGTAAAACTTGCTATTGACTGGGATGAGTATTTCTTGTGGACAATGCTTTGGATGTCGAAAAGAAAAAAAAAAACGGTTAACACTGACTTGATATTGCTGCAAACTTGAAGCGTTTTTTTCGGACACGGCTTATAGCATTATCACCAAACGCTTCTTGAAGTATTCTGTAGTAGGAGTTTTTGAGCTTGAAGCAAAATTTGATGCACATTCTTTGCTCCTTAAAATCCGCCACTTCAGTCGGAGAAGAAAATCGCCAAACCTGGAAAACATGCCGTTACAAAAGCGCACGTGAACCAAGAACGCAGCCTCTCAGCTTGCCAGTTGTTGGCATAGTGATTCACCAAGGATTACATTTTGTAAGGCATCATTATTTGTTGAAGAAACGTAAGGTTGAATCTTATCTTAGAGAAACCGGTCTGTAAGAAATTCTCTAAAGTGAATATTATATTATTTGAATGGGAGGGAATAAGAATATAATTAAAGTGATTTATTCATACAAGCTGAACAAAAACAACTTGCAGGAATACCAATAATTTAAATGTACTGGAGAGATTCCAACAATTTGATTTTTGTATCTTTCTATAGATATAGCTGAAACAGCCCACTGTATATACTACTTAATCTTTCCATTTGCATATAATACTACTATCCATCATCTATCGCCCAACAGTAGTATATTTTGTCTGTAAATTGTGTGAGCTGTCTATATCAAAATGAAAAACTCCACTTTCTGGGAAACAAAAAAAAAAAAAAAAAAAAAACGCTACCTACGTGTCACTTGAAATCTAAAATTCATCGAGGCAGGCTCAACCATTGTGGATAAATATTGAAATCGCTTGCGTACATCAGCATAATCGATTAGTAGCACAATTATGTTAATAAATCATAAATATTAATACTGGAGTGAACAATCAAATTACTGAATCATGGGGTAAGACTTTTTAATTTCTAATTATATTTAACTACGGCTTTGAAGATATATGAAACTACCAATAAATGAAAGTTATTGAATCTGTAAGCGTAGTAAGGAAAAATAAAATGAAGAAATATATCACCGAATTTGAAGCTAAATTGGAAAACAAAATCATACGGCGATTGTAATAGGAAACTAGCTTTAAGTAATCAAATCATTTTCTAATCAGCATAAAGGTGAAATTTTTGCTTTTGCCAGGAAGAAACGTAAAGGAATGCAAAAAATAAGCATTTTAAATAACTACCTGCAGTTTAGTTGTCCTTATAGTTTTAATCATCTAAAAAAAGAAAACAATAAAAATTAGTTCTATCAAATGAGCTGCTTCTTGACTCATCAGCGACCGACTGTGTTCGCCGTATTTAAAACCCAATAGGGAAAAAAAAAATACAAGCCTAAATTAAATTAATGTCTCGTTATTTTTCGATTTAAATGCTTTCAAGTCGAGTATAAGTGCACATTACCCAGTAGACTTTGCGCTGAATTCTAACAGCGAATTTTTGACTTGGCTTGGTGAAACTTGAAACTACAGAAACCCTCGTGTTCGAAACTGTATTAGTCATGCAGAATTCAGTACAAGTCTCTGAGGTAATGCTTATCAGAAGGGCTTTTTCCTGCCTTCCTTATTTACCCTAATGAATATATGAATTCATTGAAAGCAATGAAATTGAAAATTATCGAAGTAGTACCGTTTACCTACATACAAGTTAAATAAATAAATCACGCATGAACACAAAAACATAGGTTAGAAAACAAAAACATAGCAATACTGTTTTCATTTCATCTGATCGTTCTTTTTATACTGAACCCAATAACCTGACTGATACCGCTAAATAAATTCGCTTGTTTAGGAATAGGAAAACCAGTTTAAAAAGAACAAACACACACACCATACATAATTTATCCGAGTGAGAGCAAAATATATAAACAATTTTGAAAAAAAATATTATATTATCTGAAACAGAAATAGTTAATGCGTTGCTTCCAACACCACACACGTAAAGAAAAGCAACTCCAAAACCCAACTCCAGTGAGTCACTGCAGGCGACTGTAACTAATAAGCAATGCGAGGATGACTCATACACAATGCAACTCATAGATCTATGACCCTGCGTTAAAGCATTTTCAAATTATAACACGGGAATAAGCGTCAAGGCCCACGGTTATTACAGTGTGGGTTCAAATCCCACTGTGAAGTGTATTTTTGTTTAAGATGAACAAAGTTGGTCGAAGATGAACAAATTAATCAATTATTAATTTAATTATTAATTTGTAACCACTCATTTAAAAAAAGCAATACTGTCTTCATTTTATCTCATCGTTCTTTTTATACTGAACCCAATAACCTGACTGATACCGCTAAATAAATTCGCTTGTTTAGGAATAGACAAACCATTTAAACACACACACACACACACACACACACACACACACACCAATCTATGACATATTTATCTGTTTAATGAGTGAAAACCTCGATTTTTCTAGGAAAACAGCATCAGCTTTGTATGATGCTGTTTCTGATGCTGTTTTCTAGAAAAGCTGATGCTGTTTTTTCTAGGAAAACAGCATCAGCTTTGTATGATGCTGTTTTCTGATGCTGTTTTCTAGAAAAGCTGATGCTGTTTTCCTAAGAAAACAGCATCAGCTTTGTATGATTTCGACTCATGCGATTGAAAAGCGTCTTGCAATGCTTCTCGCATCCTTGACGGCATTCAAACCCAGATCTTTCCAAATGAAGGACAAAAATGTCGCCATGAAGTTCAGGTTACGGTCTTCATTTAAAAAAAAAATTCCAAGTTCAGGTTTTCCTTCCGAAAATTCATGTCATCATTCTGCAAAAAAGAAAAAGTAGGACATATGCACCTAACAGAACATACTGTAAGCTGATATAACTTTGGTTGTAAATGATTTCATCGTCGGGTATAAGACCTAAAAAAAAATAAAAATAAAAAAACATCTTCATAAAACAAATTCCCGGTTCAGTGGTCCGGTAGATAGCATTTTTGTTCTTGTAATAAGCCGTGAGTTAAGTGATAGATGAATTTCAATGTATGATGTCACACCGCTTATTGGAGGCCGGAATTGGCTTGAGTTCACCAGATACCTATGCTACATTTAGCCCACTCAACGAGCTAAATGTGCGATAGCTTTATCATTTTCGTGGGTGGGATTCACGTGAAAAAAAAAAAAAATTAGATAACATTGTGTAAGTAACTTTTTTTAATGTGAATTCTACTGTGGAAAGCAGCTGCACACTTATATCACCACGGTATTTTAGTATCGTTGTGAAATAAGGATAGAAACCAAACGCAGTACTATTTCAAACTAGTTCAGGCCTCCAATAAACAAGTCGGTGGTGATGTGGCGGATGATAAAATCAGTTACCACCTACATGCACAGACACTCATGGTGACAGTGAGATGGATCAGAACTCACCCGCTGATTGGAGATTAGAGGAACTAAGCCCTGGTCCAACCATGCCATTGTAAACACATTTTCAATGTGATTCAAAAGAAAAGAAACGCAAACCCTCAACTCTTGAACATAATGTCATTGCAATTGCAATTAATTAGCGATCATTATAGATGCTCAGTCATAGGTCGTATGCGATGCTAGTGTGTATTCTCAAATCGCCCCTTCCCCCTAAGATTAAAGTGCGCTACTAAAGGCCTTCCCCCCCCCCCCAAGATCCTAACTGCGTTACTGGAAGAATCCTTTCAGCCTTGTAACAAACGAGTTATAACACTCATTTGATTTTGTTTTGTACAGACGAAGCGAGTTTCATTCGAATGGTATTCTCGAAACAAGAAAGTTATCATCTCTTTTAAGAAATAAATATTGAATCAGGTCAACAGCAGGCGTTCTCTCTTCCAGAAGTTGAGAACAATTTAAAACCAGATGAAGTCCTTAAAATTCTTTAAACATTTCCTTCCACAATGCACCTTCTTTCAGTACTGACCATGGACAGCTGATCCCAAAAAGACTAAGACCAATAAGAAGCGTGCAGCTACCCCACCAGAATTCGCTGGTGGGGTAGCTGCTCCTCAAATGTTTAGGTATTCACATTACATTCATACACTGGGCTCGAAAATTTCAGTCGCCCACTCACCACAGCTGAGTGGATTTTGATAGCTTGCTAGTAGTTGAAGACTGAATGAAATATTATATATTTTATTTAATAAAATAGTCCGCGCGGTTAGCTTAGACTATGCGCTTCGCAACCATACGCCTGGGGAAGAAGTGTCCTAGGTTCGATTCCTGTCGGAGACGTGAGGAACTGAAGGATCTTCCTCAGCCATAGCCATGTTAGCCGGTCTTGGGCGTGGACAGCAGGGTTTCTACCACAGTTTATCCTGGGGGATTTCATCCCACAAACAGGCAAACCGGACCCGTGAACACACAGGATACAGCCATAGGATATAGAACCGCCTTGCTCATAGTCACTTCCTTAGTATGGTAGCATAGCTTCCCCTATCATCCGTATGGATGAAAGGAAACTACTCATCAAATAAAATAACAGCCACGGACTAGATAACTGTAGCATCTTTGATCACACTATGGAATTACTGTTGACCTACTGAGACATGTCATTATAAATAATAATAATAATAATAATAATAATAATAATAAGAGTTATTGGGTGAATATATTTTTTTTTTCTTGAAGTTTTGCGTACTTTATTCAGGTCTGCTCATGCACTTTTAAGTGAGAGAAACCTAATGTGGTATTTAGTGCATGCCATTTTAGACTTAAACTAATGTTCTGAAATATGATTCGTCACATGAACTTCTTTATCCGATGATATAAGGAGCTGGTGTGTGTGGGGGGGGGGGGGGGGTGCGCGTGTGCGTGTGCGCGCTCTTACATATGAAGCTGACAGTAAGTAAAATAACTTCTCTCATACTTATTAGTCCGCAAAAGCAGTAGACGGCTCTCTTCAGCATAACGTTTTAGAAATCAGTGGGCAGCTGGCTTTATCTTTATCATAACCGGATGATTAGTGCAATTTTTAAGCACGCATAGATGGAAAAAAAGAAGATAAAAGCAGCCAGTATTAGGAACTCAAGGTAATCCAATAGTAATTAGGTCTGGAAACGTTCCTTTAATCGTGGGATTAGAATGGAGTTTATAATGGTATTTCGTCCTTCTGCAAATTTTACGTCTCACATCGGAACTACTCAAGCACCCTCAACAGATGACCCCCTTAAGTGGAAAGACTTCGGTTTAAATCGTGTCTATGATGCAAAGAGCCTTTATAATGCTTTTCAAGTGAAGGGGAGCCAGTGGGTCTCACACGATGGCGAAGGGTTTTTTCATCCCTCAAAATAGTTATCCGGGCCAAGATGAAGATGAGAACATCACCGCAATTAACAGACTCAAACACGCTAGTGTAATCCAATGCCTTAGTTGCTGTGACCAAAATTCCATTCAACCAAAACAGTAGGCATCTCACTTTATTGAGATGCCTGCTGTTCCTTAAACGTTTTTATACTAATCCTATTATTGTAAACTTCATTTTTCGCATAGCAGCCGTTAACGTATTTATTAATGTGGTTTTTATAAAGTTGTTTATTCAAAATAGGAATATTTCCAGTAGAAAACCACAGAAAAATTACAATGTAACAAACACGTTAAAATATGCATTTTAACGACATTCGGTTTGTAGGAGTAATTTTGTAAGTGTGGTCAGTAACACAGATTTTTTTTTTCTTTCAGCTTAATGAAAGTTCTATTTCGTTAGTCCATTTGTTGGTTTATTCTAAATACTTAATTTGCCAATAAGTAGTAGCATTTTTTTGAGAACTAAAACACAGGCGGCTTTTAATTTGCCAGTGAAGTTAGCACGAAGTATGTTTCAAAAAACGAACTCCAGCATCTGCGACATATGTATAACAAATAACGGATATAAATTAAGGGGATAAAAATCCCTTATTGTTTTTCAGCCAGTATGCGAAACTCTAAAATCGAAAACTACGATCATAAAATTCCTTATTGGTTTTCAGCCAGTATGCGAAAATCTAAGATCGAAAACTACGATCGTAGTTTTCGATCTTAGAGTTTTGTTATGAACTTCGCCAGAAAAAAAATAGCCGTTTGGCTTTTCATCTTAAATAACGGATATGTTTATTTTCGTCCGTTCAATCCGTTTACTTTTTTTTTTTTTTTTTTCCATCGCTCGAAGCCGGGCGATGAAATTCATCTCCCACCCAAACATATTCATAAACATCCATGCTCACAGCGGGATTCGAACCTGCTTGGAATTACAGCCCGAATGATTAGCGTATTCGTTCTCCAGTCAGGCTGGCATTGCTATTAGTATAGCCTAAGGTACTCAGTTAATGTTCAATAGTGATTCACAGCAGTGGATTGATTTCAAATCTTCTCTTAAGTTTACATACTTCATGAAACAACTTTCATTGCTTTTAATTTAGTGTTTAAAAGTGTCACAATAACAATAAGCATATTTGAATGGGAGAGAGAGAGAGAGAGAGAGAGGACAAGTATCAGGAATGCAACGAAAAATTTTATTCTCTTTTGCCTACGCTATGCAGACGCCACCATGTTTATTTCAATGTTCATATCAGCACCTTCAAGATACGCACTCCCACAGTTAATTAGCCTCGATTTAAATTATCACTATATCACTATAATGATTACCTCGTTTTAATTAGCCAAATTATTCCAACATAAACATAATATAAATAAGAATTATTTTCTGTTTGATTCTGGTGAGAATTTTAACCCCCTTCAGCTGTTTACTGGATTACAATATCGAATATTTATACAATATTTTTCCAGCTGTGTGTGTACTCTTGTTATAACGTGCTAGAAGGTAATGCGAATTAGATTTATGATTCGAACATGCACTCATACTACAGATTCGAAATATATATACGTGCGTAACATACACACAAACGCACATGACAGTTTTATATAAATCTTACCCATAAATTTTGGCAGATATCTTTTAACCCCTCATTTCAACCTTCCTCTTGTTCGAACACCCACGGCAAGTTTTGTCAGTTTTTCCTTGTCGAATTTCAGGACGAATAGGACTACGATTTTACGGAAAAACAAAAATTCAGTAACACTCGAACCAAGCCCATACTGAGATAGTACATAGATAATACAGTGAGGGAGCACTTCATAAGTTCCCACATTTTAAACGAGGATCATTAAGAAGAAAGGATGGAAAATTATTAGGTTTAATTGAATCAAGGTTTCTATTGGCCGACCAATTGAGCGAGTAATTATCAAGCTGTCTCTCCACTTCTTCGAGAGTAAGATTGGGACTAGTAATGGCGTTCCCAAATAGCTGATGTGAATAAGTGTTCCCCGGCGCCTGGACGAATTCCCCGCTTACTTGATAGGAAAATTGCCCTTCGTAATAAGGATACAACTAGCCTTGTTATCAAGTGAAGCACTTGCTTTGTTCGGTAGTTTAACGCGGAAACTGAGGTCGCGCCCGGTATCTGCTTTCTTTTCCTTTCTCCCTTGCACACACACACACACACACACACACACACACACACACACACACACACGTGTAGGTCTATACGTAACAGTTGTTGACGTAGCTGCACGCGAATATCGTCACACTCTGCACCATGAATGGGATCTCATGCGTCTTCCTGTTAGCGAAGGTTGAAAGGAAAATGAGCAACGAATTGAAATTCACTGATCTTAATTACGTATATTGGACACCTGGACCTCGTAACTGGGAGAATTATGGCGGGGGAGGGAAGTTGTCCATGAAGTTTTGTTTAACAGAAGAAAAGAACATCTGCAGCAGAATAACAGGCACCGTATAAAAATAATAAAATTACTGGAATATTTGCATATTCCGACACCAGCGGCTACAGCTAAGTTTGTTTGTTTTTTTTTTCCCTTCGGTTAGGAAAAAAATTTAACTCTGCAAACTTTTAAATATATTTCGTAAACCGATTCATTTTCTAATTATACCTCTAAACCAGTGCTTTTAATTTGAATGTCGCATTAGTTATTGGAAATCAGTTTTTGTTTTTTATTTATTTTTATTTGTATTTATTTATTTGTTATTAAAAATATTATTTAAAAAAAAGGAAAATATATATATGTAATAAAATGTAAAATGCAGCATGTAATCATATCAACTACCTTGTGTAACCGTGAACTATATTTGCAAATGATTATTCTGTTATATGAATTCCATATTATGCAAATTATAAAGATATTAAGAGCGAAATGTGTAACGTAAGAAATTATAGCACTGTTTCCTAAATATTATAAAATATATGCGATTTCTCTGAGAGGTAATAAAGAGTGAAAGTAAAGTGATACAAAATTATCGTACCGAATGGTACACGTGGCTAAGTAAATAATTGTACAGTTGTAAAATTGTAAAGTTTTAATGTTCATAAGATGAGTCTTCGGACTCCTTGGAGGTATCAGGAATAATAATAATAATAATAATAATAATAATAATAATAATAATAATAATAATAATAATAATAATAATAATACAATGTAGATGCGTCTAACCTAATGTGAAAGTACTTGAATGCTGATATGTGCACATGCATATAATGTAAATAAGTAGGTAGAATAATAAAGTTAAGGTTTATTATTATTATTATTATTATTATTATTATTATATAAAGAGGGCGCTTTAGCAGCAAGCAGTCGCAAGTACGCTATTTCGATGCTCCCATATTTTAAGTTGCAAAGTAGATCTTTTCTTGTGAATTAAAATTTAAAGTACATCAGTGAACTCCGTTCTTCAAGACGAACATATAGATGTAAAAACTGTAAGTATCTGTTAAGTAATAAGTAAAATATAAGTATTCAAAGTTCGAAGTATACGTTGGTCAACTACGCGAGAAGAGAACAAAGGAGGACGCCATATTAGAAAATACAGCAAGATCGTCAAACAAGAAGTATGAAGTGCTACAAATGCCAAGAAGACCTAACGGGGGAAGAAAACCACTTAACATGTAGGAACTGCCAAAGAAACATGCATTTTTTATGTTCAGGATTGTCCGAGACTACCTGGCAGCGAAAATCAAACAAGAATCGTGACGAGTGGAAATGTCCCCATTGCAGAGATAACAAAGGAACGTCGCCTTCGACCGCAGGCGGAAAACAGCCAACGCAGAAAACCTCAGGCGGAAAACAGCCAACGCAGAAAACCTCAGGCGGAAAACAGCCAACACAGAAAACCTCAGGCAGTAAACAGCTATCAACAACAGAGGGAATTAAAAACAAAGAAAACAACAACGGAAACCCAGGTGAGCCATCTTTAATTGCTTTACTAGAAAATAGATTACAAAACCTAAAAGACTGTTTAATCGATTTTGTTGGAGAACTATTTAAAAAACATACCGCACAAATTACAGAAAAATTTAACCAATACGAGGCATTTATTAAATTTAATAATGACTCGATAGAAGATATGTTACAGACCGTTAGAGAAATTAAAAACTGCGTCAAAGAGCTAACTGAAAGACAGCATAATTTAATTAAAGAGACAACGGACCTACGGCAAGAACTAAACTCTCTAAAGCAACAGTACGAGCTCTCAAACCAACAGCAGCACAAAAATGACCTCCTCATAAATGGTCTCCCAGAAATAGCTACGGAACCTCTAAGAGACACTGTAATACAACTAAGCCAAAAACTCGGCTCCCCCATTGAACCAAGAGACATCCAGTCAGTGCATCGGTTACCACAAAAAAGGAAAAGAGAAAATAATACCCGTCCTTCTCCCGTCGTAGTGCGACTCACCAACAGCCTAACAAAAACTACACTTATAAAAGCTAGCAGGATTAAAAATCCAGTAGTAAAGGATCTGAAAGGAGACCACGACAACACCCCAATATACTTGTCTGAATACCTTACTCCACACTATCAGAAAATATTCTACCAAGCAAGGAAAGTAAAAACAGAAAACAATTACCAGTTTATATGGATAAGAGACAGCAAAATATTCCTTAGAAAGACACAAGACTCAAAACCAATCGAAATAAAATCCGTAGATGACCTCAACAGGCTGTCACATTGAAAGGAATATTGACAACTCGTAAAGAAGGACCAGCACCCCAACCAACATGAATGCACACCATCAAGCAGACGTAATCACCCCGGAACATGATAATTGCCACATTCTGAAATCAATATCAGAATGGAAACAACTGACAATCCCCAAAAAAGGACTATCTATTCTCCACATCAACATCAGAAGCATTCAAAAATACTGGATGACCCTGCAAGCTTATCTGAAGGAAAATATAGACGAAATAGACATTTTAATACTGACTGAAGTATCTACGACAAACGAAGAGGCATCCTCCTACCAAATGCCACACTTCCAACAACACAAACACTGCAGACAAACAAAACGAGGCGGTGGTATAATAATATTTACCAAACATAAACTAGAAGTAACAGAAATAAACTATAAATTAGAATACGCAGAAAACATATGCATCGAAATTAAAAACATCAAACAAGAAAACTCCCTGATATTAAACGCAATATACAGACCACCCAACTTAAGCACCACAAAATTCCTAGAAGAACTAAGCAGATGGCTTTCAGCCACGAAAGTAGGCACCTCAAAATACTTGATAATAATAGGAGACATTAATATAAACATTAGGAACATAAATAACAACACAGAACAATACCTAGACCTATTATCGGCATATAACATAACCCCATCCATACAGTCGTATACACGAGAAGAGATAATCGGAAACACAACAACCTCAACCTGCATTGATCATATAAATATAAGGGCCCCTCCAAACAGCCACACAGCAGCCGTCATAACATGCAAACTAGCAGACCATTATTTCACAGCATTGCAGTTACACACTGAACCAGAACCCATAAAAATCACTGAGACTACAAAACAGTATCATAGCATTGTAAACGAAGCAATAGTGAACGATGAAATCAGAAAAACAGACTGGATGCAGATAGCATCTTTAGACTCTGCTGAAGCTGTATATAATAATCTTAAACTTGCATTTAACAAAATATACAACAAAGCATTAACAAAAATAAAAATACGCCCCCAAACGAAACAAAATCCATGGATAACAGACATCATACTAACAGACATACAAAGAAAAGATGCCCTATGGAAACAACTTAAGAAGTCACCGAACAATATCGCTTTAAAAGCTGAATACAAAAGAAAACGGAATCTCCTAACAACATAGATTCGAACGGCAAAAAGAAACTATTACAGCAACAAATTAACAACAGCACAGAATGACATAAAGGAAACCTGGCACCTGATTAATGAAATGCTGGACAATATACACAGAACCACTGCCACAGAAACAATAAAACACAGCTTTACCTGCGACCCCAAATACCTTAAACAGTTGGCAAACAACTTTAATCAGCACTTCGTGAACTCTGTCCAAAAGCTACAAGAAACAACCTTTCCTCACACATACGAACATTCTCCACTAGGTCCACGAGCAACCCAGTCGATGTGGTTCCCCACAGTAACAAAAGAAGAACTATCACTGGCAATTCAACAAATTAAACCTAACAAAGGACCGGGGATAGACGGAATCAGACCAAAAGACATCAAGAAACACTCAACCGACCTACTTCCAGTTATACAAAAACTGTTAAATAAAATCTTCGAAACTGGACACATACCTGAAACACTGAAGACTGCACTAATCACACCCATACACAAACAGGGAAAAAGAAATATAATAAGTAATTACAGACCTATCGCCACGCTGCCTGTAATCAACCAAATCATGGAGCGCATTGTACATCAGAAACTCTCCACATACGTTGAAAAATTTCAAATCATACCCAAAACACAATATGGCTTTCAAAAAAATAAAGGAACAGCAACACTCCTGGAAGACTTCACAGATCTAATAAACGCAGCATTGGATAAAAACAGAATAACATTAGTGGTATTCATTGACCTAACAAAAGCATTTGACACACTAACACATAAAACCTTGTTAACGAAACTTACCCATATCGGAATTGGAGGTCGTCTACTCCGGTGGTTTAAAGCATACACGAAAAACAGAAAGCACATCACACGTATAGGATCAGCACACAGCAAAGAGATACGTGTAACCTGTGGAGTACCGCAAGGAGCTGTCCTATCTCCAATTCTATTTAACATATACACACACGACATAAGCCAACTCCCCCTAAAAAGTAAAATCTTCCAGTATGCAGACGACACGGCCATAGTATCCATTCACAACAATGCAAATATCGCTTACACAAATATGCAACACGACATCAATCAAATCACTAACTGGTTAACCGAAAACGGCATATATATAAACCCTGGAAAAACAAAGCTAATGATATTCAAAAACCCCCAAACCCTGTCCATATAAACTAAATATCTCACAATCAAACATTCATCCTCCTATACACAAAGTGCAGAACCTAAAATCACAACCATCACACAGGTGAAAACAACACGCTACCTTGGACTTCACTTCGATGCAGATCAAAGTTGGAATAGCCATACAAACTACCTACATACCAAGCTTAGGATAATAGCAAGCAAACTATACAGATTAAAAGACATTGCCCCAACCCACATAAAAATACTAATCTATAAAGCATTATGTGAAAACATTTTAAGATATGCAATCACATCATACGCATTCTGCGCAGACTACAGACTTAACAGGCTACAATGGTTGCAAGATAAAATGATAAAACTGATATTCTGGGAACAACCCACTCTTATGCAGGAAGCATGGACAAAACACAAAATATTTAAGGTGAAACACTTATGCCACTACACAGTCATGTTAAAACACTACTACAGCCCAACATATAGAGTAACCAGAACAACATATCAAATAACAAGACCACAGTCAACAAACTACATAACATATAAGTACAACAATCACCACGGCAAAGCCACCCGAAACTTCTACGTACCTGACATGATAAATAAACTGCCGTTCGACAACAGAAACCTAGGAACATACAGACAGCTGAAACAGGCACTATATAAATATTATAGCGAGAATGAAAATTAGAGCAATTCCTGTTTCTCTCTCCCCCACCACACATGCACACACACACAAACCTATGATAAACCCCCCCTCTCAAAAACTATCACTACAAGAACACAAAGAAACAAACACACCATGTCTAAATCCAACCCTATTTGCACAAAAAAAAGAAAAAAAGAAAAAAAAAAGTTAAACTGTAATGGCAGTCGAAATCTTCCAAGCACGTACCAACAAACAGTAAAATCAACACCTGGCTTGTGACCAGTATAGGAACACAACCATGAAACCACCACCCTCTGTCATCCATTATCTTCCTCAGATAAGCTCAGCTAAGCTTCGAGGAAGAAAATTACTAACTTGCAAGTATCTGTTATACACACTTGTAATGCATTATAAATATTATATATATATAATTACTACAGCAACTATGTATGCAATTCACCTGAGACATAGAAAAATAATAATAATAATAAATAAATAAATAAAATAAATAAATTATTATTATTATTATTATTATTATTATTATTATTATTATTATTATTATTATTATTATTATTATTATTACTATTATTATTATTATTATTATTATTATTCTAAAATTCCGTATAATCTTATTGTAAATATTGTAAATATTATTATTGTATGTAATTTATACTGAGACATAATAAAATGTTTAAAAAAAATTATTGTTATTATAAATATTATTATTATCTCTCTCCCTCACACACACACACACACACACAAACACACACACACAAACACACAACTTATGACAAACCCCCTCTCAAAAATCATCACTACAAGAACGCAAACAAACAAACACACCATGTCTAAATCCAACCCTACTTGCAAAAAAAAGAACTGTAATAGCAGTTGAAGTCTTCCTACCAACAAACAGTAAAATCAACACATGGCTTGCGACCAGTATAGAAACATAACCATGAAACCACCACCATCTATCATCTATTATCTTCCTCAGATAAGCTCTGCTAAGCTTCGAGGAAAAAATCAGAAATGCCTCCCAAAGAAAGAATAGAATACATTATACAGGGGGGGAAGAACTAAACCTGTTGTAAATATGTAATATTATGTGTTTTAAATATGCAATCAGAATATACAATCATAATTTCAATTAAAATAAAAGGACTGAATTAAAAAAATATATATATAAATAAATTATTATTTTAAAATATTATTAACTTGCAAGTATCTGTTATTCACAATTGTAATGTGTTATTATATATATAAACACACGTGTATATACAATTATTACTGTATCTATGTATGCAATTTATCTGAGAAATAAAAAAAAATTATTATTATTATTCGTCGACAAAACTCGATCACACTAATTTCACCCATTTCACACCCAACCTATTTACTCTTCGAACACTAGGGATACATTCAGATACCGCCTCATTCAAGCACTTTTTCAAAGATTCCCATGCATTGCTGACATTTTTTCCATTCAGTAACTGATACCGTGGGACCAAAGATAGTCAGCTTTGTAGTTCAGCATGCAGCCTGTTTTAATCGGAGCTTCGATACAAGTAGATACTTCCCAAGAAAGAACAGCATGATCACTGTCACCAATTGGTGGGAAAATAGCGATATTCTTGACAGAGATCCCTTCTGACGCTATGAGCAAATCCAACACTCTTTGACCTCGAGTTCCTTCTTTCACATACTGCTTGAGAAAGTTTATCCCGCAACAATTCAATAAATTCCTGTTCTTTCTGATCATGAGATTTATCTTCTACGCAATCAATGTTAGGAAAATTAAAGTCACCCATAATGATCATTCGCTTGGTACCTATAAGGCTAAATTGGCGATACATTTCTTTGTGCTCTACAACTGAGCAGCACTTAGTGCTGAATTTTGTAAAATTACAAATTACAAATGAACTATATGCAGCACATAGTGCTGAATTTTGTAAAATTACAAATTGTAATATATATATATATTGTATGTAATAAATATTTTAGAAATCAATAAAAATATTATTATTATTATTATTATTATTATTATTATTATTATTATTATTATTATTATTATTATTATTATTATTATTATTATTATTATTTAAAAAAATTAATATGCAATATAATTTTTCTGTGGGACAAATGTTTCACTTCTGCAATGAGATACAAGTCCGACGAATGACAAAAAACTCGTGGAATCTGGTAACAAACAATAATACTAGTGTAGGCTGATATAAAATATTATTAAATATTATTATTTTTATTATTATTATTACGTGACACCTCCAGGATGTCCAAGGACCCATCGCGGGAAGGCACACTACTCTACTTCGCCAAACACATCTCATCCTCTCCACCACTGCTTATTTCTCCACTACGACACTACTATCATCAACGTCATCTATCGCCTCATCACCGCCACTAACAAAAGTATTTTTTTATTCGTAAATTGGGTGTGTTCTGAAGGCCGATTCTGTACGCGAGATGAAAACCCCTGCTACCACCATATGAGATCGGCTAACTCATGTTCAACTGAAAAAAAAAACCCATATAAGGATTCCCCTCCTCACGACGAGAATTGAACTCAGCACAAACATTTTTTTTATAATTTTTTATTTAGCTCACATCGACGAAAAGTTATTTCTAAACCTATACATTTTGTACCGTAGCTGGGCTAGGGATATTTATTTCATATTTTAATATTTTTGTATTTTTAATTACTTTTTTAAGTAGTTCAGAACTCTTCCTCTAGAGACCAAACGTAGAACTTTTTTAAGTCACTTAAGGTCCCCCAAAAAGAGGGGCGGTGGTTTTACACTGAGCGATGAACCTCATTTCCCACATAAGGACAATCACAAATATCCTCGCCCACGGCGAGATTCGAACCTCAACCTGTTGGTTGGAGAGCGAATATGCCAACCACTCGCTCAGCCAGGCCGGCGAGAATAATATCTTAAAAAATAAAAAGCCAAAATACGTTAATAATATTTTAACTTTTATTTCTCATGTTGAAATGTTTTTTATCTATCTCATTCGCGGCTGCACTTATTCGTTTGCATTAATTTTTGATAATGTAAAAGTGCTGATAGTAATAGTAATGCTTTACTAGTAACAACACTGCAGAAAATCCAATTAAACTAAGGGCAAAATATTATTATTAGTAGTAGCAGCAGTAGTAGTAGTATACAGGTAGAGAGAAGACTCATCACTGAAGACCTATTATTGGCACAATACCTGTACATACCTCTACTTGAACTCATTTGCTGACGAAACACTCGCAACCATTTCTATTACCCATTCACCACCCTCCAATCAAAAATTAATTAAACACCCTTAGTAATAGGAGAGGCACTAATAACGTCACTGATCGTATCAGCTAATGACGTCACGAATCCTTATCTTATCTTGATCTTGATCTTGTTATTAGTGCCTCCCCTACTACTACCCTTATTAACACACTCTTATATAGTTTCCTATCTGTACTGAAAAAATTCTTCAATGTCGTTCTATAATGAAACTCCTTTAACAGCTCATACACTCCTATTAGACCCCCCCTTTTTTTTTCAACTCTCAGCTACATTTTTGAAGTCCACAGAGGAAGAATTCCATGGAACTAAAATCTTTGTGACTGACCTCTGGATCTTCTCCACCACTTCTTCATTTAAGCAGAATAATAATCTCCATATCCCTGCTTGTGAGTGTGATCTTCAACAACTACAAACAGTAGGGAACAAATTAATCCGAACACTCGCATTAAAAAAAAAAATAATTTCGCTAGAAAATAAATACTAAAATTAAGCTCGAACTTTACATAATAATTTATATGTGCTCCTTTGTTCATAAGTTCATTAATTCGCTTAGGCATGGACTTTACTAACGTAGAACATATATTTCTTATTTCTGACCAAGGGACTGCATCAAGTTATCCTTTGTATTACAATTTAATTTTCCAAGTCGCTTTTTCAATTGCGCTACGGAGGCGCTTGACTAAAGCGCCTCCGTAGCGCAATTGGAAGAACGACGGTACATTGCGCCCTTCGATTGCAATAGGCCTAAGTTCGATTCTCGTCGTGACGGGAGGAATCTTTATCTGGACGATTTCAATCAAAGGTGAGTTAGCCGATCTCATACGGCGGTAGCAGAGTTTTTTTTCCCGGAAACTCGGGTTTTTCATCCAGCATGCAGACAAATCGGCCCTTCAGAACACGCAATTTACAGACAAAAAATACTAGTTGTAGTGGTGGTGGGCGGTAGATGGCGTTGATGGAAATGGTTCGGTGTGGTGGTTGAGACAGTTGTAGGTGTCCTCCCGCGATGATTCTTCGGACTCCTTGCAGGTATCAGGAATAATGATAATAATAAGGAAGTCAGGAAAGTTACTTGGCCACTGAAATAATTGGATATTGTGATTTTTGGGGAAAACTTTCACTTTTTTTGAAGTATGGCATGGAACGAGATCCTGTTAGAAGATGAGTTTTTTGTTTTTCTGGATCTGCGGGAGCACTCTTGTCTCCAATAATTTTTACGTATTGGTCACGTTTCATCATACCATGTACAGGCACAACCTGTTGATGGTTTGACCCTACACCGACATGTGTAAAACAAACCCAGAACATCTTTTCAGCTGGGTGTTTAGGAGCTTGTTGAAGGTGGGCTGGAGAAGGCTTGTCAAAAGCTGATATGCGAATATAGAGAGTATTAGATTCTTGAAGCGGCTCTCATCTGAGAATATGACCTTCTTCCACTTCTCAACAATCCAATCTTTGTACACTTTTGCCAACTGGAGCCTCTTTTTTTTTTCATAGCCTTCGTCAACAGTTGATTCATTTTTTGGTCTGTGGGCAGTCCTTCCTACTTCCAACAATCTTCGAAGGACTCTCATGTCAGAAACATTGATACCACTAGCTGCCAATTCTCTATTTAAGTCTACGGCAGACGATCTTAGATTCATTTTTCTTTTCCTAACTAGTAAACATTCTTTAAAATCTTTTTAAACCTCTTTAAAATCGCATTAACGATACCTAAACCAAAACCACACTCATTTGGCAATTTGTCTTTGAGTCATGAATGTGTGTGTGCTGAGAAATAGTGCATATTTTTGAACGCTTTCTTGGAGATGTATCCATTTATAGCTACACAAAATGAATGAAACACTATAAATGTCAGCTTGTTTACACTATTAAAATACACAACACTATTAATAAACATCGTAGAAAATTAAAAGTTAAAACACGCAGCACTCAACCAAAATAGTAAACAAAAACCAAAACTAACCATTGACGAAAATTCGGTTTGCTTGGATTAATTTGTTTGCTACTGTAATCTGATCTGCTGTTTTAGCTACCTTTATAATGTGCATGTGTCCCTAAACTTCAACTCACTGTCCACAATCACATCCATGGCTTCATCAATTTCCAGCCTCGTCACTTCCATCAGTGTATTTCATAGCTTTTGATTATCTCTTCTTCCCAAAGTGCATCGCAACACACTTGCCCACGTTACACTGGAAATCATTGCTCACACTGCCACTTTTTAAGTCATCCTGTAAGATCTCTACCTTATCTTCATTAACCACGTTCTTCCCAGTTTGCATCATCAGAAAACAACTGAATATTTCCTTTCAAGCGATATAGGAAATGATATATAAACTGAACGTCAGATGACCAAGTACTTATCATTGTAGTATACCACTGGTCGCCCACATTCAACTCAACGACTGGACTCAACTACTTCATAAATCATTCTTTGATATCTGACTATCGGCCAATCACTAATCCAAATGAACAGCTCCATATTCAACCCCATTTGCTCCAATTTATTGCAAACAGAGCTCCATGTGGAATCCTGTGAGATATATTTCCAAAGTCAAGCTGTTTCGATGAATTGCAATTTATTTTATCCAACTCAGTTGTTTATTACAAAAAACAAGCAATTTACTAAGCAAGGCCTACCCTTCAGAAAACATTTCTTGCTCTCTGTAGTGTATCGTATTCCTATCCACTCAGTCTTGATTTTTTCTTTACCAACTTCTACCACGCCAAAGATACTAATTGGCCTATGATTTGCTATTTCTGTCTCTTTATGCAGTGGGACTATTTTGCCCTCTGTCGGGTCCATTGGCACCCTCTCAGAACTGTGATTTATATTAAGCAGCTTGGTCAGAAGTGCTGATAATTCCCTTGCACATCTCGTAGTACCTCGTCTGATATAATCCTGTGTGTGTGTGTGTGTGTGTGTGTGTGTGTGTGTGTGTGTGTGTGTGTGTGTGTGTGTGTGTGTGTGTGTGTGTGTGTGTGTGTGTGTGTGTGTGTGTGTGTGTGTGTGTGTGTGTGTGTGTGTGTGCGCGCGCGCGCGTGCGTGCGTGCGTGCGTGCGTGCGTGCGCGCGCTTTAAGGTTCAGGAATATATATGGGAACCACCTGCATTTCATGTATCTCTTTTCTTCCATCAGTCAAAGTCACGTGTGGATAGTATACCCATCCAGATGGTATATCATATGCCCTCCTGGATGGTATACATTTGCAAAGAAATGATCACACAGTAACTGAATTATTTCGTTTGTTTCTGTCAACTTCATGCCATCTAGACTGGTTAAAGTTATCCTTGTAGTCATGTCATTCTTTCTTTTAATTGTCTATAACGAAATAATTCTTTTGTTTTTCTTTTGGCCTCATGAGATAACATTCTCTCATACTTAGCTTTAGCTTTCCTCACAATATTGGTCGCCCTTGTTACCTGTATCTTGTAATGATCATGCTGATCACCTTTTTCTCCATATTCTTTCCACAACTCTTTATTTTTCTGCAACGTTTAGTTAATGCAGTTCATCCCTTTAACTCCTACCTGATTTATTCTTCCTACTCTGGGTGAGCAGTCTGATACTGATTTCTTCAATTATCCCTTAACCATCTCATCTCCAGTTCCTTATGCTGCGACATTGCTGAAAGCCAACTCATCAGCTTGTCATAATCACCTGCTTTGTAATTTCACACATACCTCTTCTTGACAAAAAAAACTGTACGTTTCGCATGCGTCAATTTTCCGCGTCAAGCCCTCACGATCGCTTTACCCAAGCTCTTGCAGAGTAGCTAATTTGGTTATCGATAAGCTTTCTGATGTGTCCATAGCCAGCACTCCCTAATCTTGTATTTAGTGCATTGCATGCAGTGTCAGGTAATCATCTCTTACTAACTGTATAAATTTAATTTCTTTCTCTCCCTTTTGACCATCCTCCTTCCAAGTTGATTACTCGACCTGCATTCATCGTGCTAATTTTCCAATGCATTTTATCTACATTCTCCTTTATACATCCCCTACCCAATAGCAACAAACGAACTATACTTCATACCAGCTAATCTCAAATGAACTGCCTTCTGCACCTCTGTGCTCCTGATATACTACTACTCTTTTTTGGATTTAAATCTTCAGCGATTATTATCAGAACTCCTTCTTCAATAAAGGTTTCTAAGATACAACTCTCAGGCAATGAAGGAAAACGCGATGGTAAAACACAATAAAAGAATTAAAACTTTCTAGAGAAAAACAATAAATATGAATTGTTCCTTTCCTAAGCTGCATTAAGATTAGCTGTTTCCTTTGCAGTGTTAAACCTTGTAGCGTTGAACCTAGTGTTGAGCCTTTCCCGAAAACAGCATTAAGATTTATCCAAAATAAAATATATAAATGGCAGTATCACTTATCTCGTATATCTGAGGTAACACAACACAAAACAATATTTTTTTCTGCAATTTCTTATCCATACTAAAGCCTTGATTTAAAAATTTAATATAATATATATTGTATCCTATCTGTAAACTAGTTGGTGTAAGGAACTACTATATTCCAATCAAAAAGAAAAAGAAAAAAGAAAGAAAGAAAAGAGAAAAGAAAATCTAAAAAAAAACATAAAAGAGTTATTCCGGTAAAATTAGTTTGATAGAATAAAGCTCCCTATCATTATAATTTCTTTCCTGTTTCTTTAAAAAATAAAAATAAGAAATCCATAATCAGCAAAATAGCTTCATGGATTTCGGGGTTTTCAAACATATTTTCTAGAAAAAATAAATAAACATTTCCATTTTTTTTTTTTTTTTTTTTTTTTTCCAGCATAGGATAAATGGTCGATTATTTCAGTTTCGAAATTATCTGATAAATTAGTTTTTGGTTTCAAGATTATTTGCTTTTCATAGCTTTAGCATTTCTTCGGCGCATGTATAAATTCTCCTAAAATATAACAAGCCGAGTCCTACCGCTTCTCCGAGATGAACTTATACTGCTAGCAGTTCACTTCAGGGTATTTACTCTAGTACAGTAGTTCCTCCGCCTAATCCGCGGGGGATACGTTACAAGACACCCCGTGGATACCTGAAACAGCGGATGCAAGACGCAAGACATTACTGTCTATAAGGGTGAAGCAAAATGCTTTTATAATCCCTGCTATCTGATAAGGTTACTGTGTGGGGAAACGTTTACGAGCTAAGTGCTCTACCCGAGTGGGTGCGAGTTAAAGATCTTCGTTAGGAATTAGGATGGCATTAGGTCTCCTATATTTGGAGAAATCTGTTTCGTCATAATTTGATGCTTGTTGTATTAGTTCATTTGGATGTGAAGACGATGCTGAGAAGAACTTTACTGCTGAAGATTGCAGGAAAGGGTAGATGTAGGGGATGTTTGCATCCCGGTGGAGTTGAACATTTCTGATTGGAGAAATCTGTTTCGTCATAATTTGATGCTTGTTGTATTAGTTCATTTGGATGTGAAGACGATGCTGAGAAGAACTTTACTGCTGAAGATTGCAGGAAAGGGTAGATGTAGGGGATGTTTGCATCCCGGTGGAGTTGAACATTTCTGATGTACCATGGCGCGTTTATGATCATGCGGAGGCATTTGTTTTGCACTCTCTGTAGTTTGAGGATATTTGTACTTGAGGGGTGGCTCCCGGCTGGGGACGCATAGGTAATAATGGGTCGAATCATCAATTGATAAAGAAGTAGTTTGATTTTGGTATCCAGCTTGCTATTCCTATTGATAAGAGGGTAAAGCTGTGCAATAATTTTTGATGCCTTTGTACATGAGGCTTTTGTGTGGGGACTGAAGGTTAGTTTTCTGTCCCACAGTACACCGAGATATTTGGCTTCTGCTTTCCAGGTGATGTTGGTATTAAATAGGAAGATGTAGTCTTTGGAAGATGTTGAGTTTTTCGTGAAAAGCATGGCAATACTCTTTTGAGGGTTTACTTGCAGTCTCCAATTTGAGAACCAGTGCTCTAGTTTCAGCAGGTTTTCTTGCAGTTTCTTGGTTACAAGATGCGGTTTAATAGATCTGGCTAGTATAGCTGTGTCGTCAGCATAGAGGGCAATGATAGATGATGTGGGACTGTGCGGAATGTCCGCCATGTAAATCGAGAAAAGTATCGGTGCAAATAGGGACCCCTGAGGCACTCTTGACAAGATTCGTCGCTGGGTAGATAATATACCATTTAGTTTGACTTGCATTCTTCTGCCACTAAGAAATGATTTTATAACGTGGACTAGATCCAGTGGAATGGCGGCTAAACTCTTTGTTCTTGTATAGTAGTCCTTTTTTACTTGTATAGTAGTCCAAAGTGCCATAGTTTGTCAAATGCCTTTTCCAAGCAAGGAAGACTGCTCCTGTGTATTGGTGTCAATTGTAACTTGTGGTAATGAACTCAATTAGTCTGTGAATTTGTTGAGTGGTGCTGTGAAACTGCTGAAAACCAAACTGTTCTGTAGGAAGGATGTTTAACTTTTTTACTGAAAGTTGAATTCTGGGAAGGATAGCTTTTTCTGCTATTTTGCCCAAATTAGATATCAGACTTATGGGACGATAACTTTGAGGCTGCTGGGGATCCTTGCCAGGCTTATGAATTGGAACCACGTCTGCCAACTTCCATGTAGAGGGAAAGTACTTGAACCCGAGCATAGCATTTATTATTGTTGTAATATATACAATGGCCTTTTAGGGTAGCAGTTTAATAACTTTGTTGGATATGCCGTCAGACCTAGGAGCTTTTTTATTCTTTAAGCTCTTTATAATCTCATAAATTTCAGCTGGAGAAGTAGGTGTCAGTTGGCTGATGCAGGTATCAGACCGTTTTAACACGTGTCTGACGTGGCGGTGGACTTTGTAAATATGAGTGAAATTTAGATTGTCGTGTGAAGGGCTGCACTGTTTTTCTAAATTTTTAACTATAGTTTCCGCTTTTTCTGCATCTGTGTAAACAATGTCCAGATCAGATTTAAGAGGGGGGAAGAGATTTATTTTTGTTTTTGATATTTCTCAGCAGCTTCCAGAGTGCTTGATCACTGGGTGATATGGAGGCTAATTTATCTTCCCATATTTTGTTTCTGTGGGCTTTAAGTGCATATCTCACTGCACTGTTCATCCTATTAAGAAACGTTTTGTCTTGGGGTGCCCTGGTGTTATGGTATATTTTTCTTGCTGTATTTTTTTCCCTAATTAAGTTCATTATATCATCTGGTAGTCGTTTTGGTTTAGAAACAGTTGAATTTGAGGTGACAGATGCTAAAGCTGCGTTGAGTAGATGCGTAAGTTTATTGATTGCAGATTCAATTTCTTCCTTGGAATTAATAAGAGGAACGGGTCAATGTAGTTTGGAAGTGCTTTGGATAATTTTTCCCAAGGAATGAAGGTGTGAGGCGAAGGGGACAGTCCTTTGTGATAACCCAGTTGGAGCAGGATAGAGTTGTGGTCTGATGATAATTCGTTCAGTGATTCCAGGTTGTACTGCAATTTAATATTTTGGATTTTGGAGGACAACTACATCTAGGACGTCGGAGGAGCCAGATGGGCTGAAATGAGTTGGCACTGAAGGACCAGCCACAGCTATACCATTGGGAGTGTGTAGTTAAAGAGTATGCGGCCATTTTTGTTGGTATATTTACTGCTCCAGGCAGGATGTTTTGCACTGAAGTCTCCCGCGATAATGACTGATCCTTTTACTCCTAGGATGGCGTCAAGGTCTAAGATCAACAATGTTTTTGAAGGAGAGTTGTAAGCAGCAAAAATTTTTAGGTTTCCGACTGAGTTTGTGACGGCATTATTACCTGTGATTTCGAGGTTGGTGGTTGCAGGGTTGGCTACTGAATGATGGTTTATATGGTTTTTAATAAGGATGGCTGTCCTCCATCTCTATACTCAAGTCTGTCGTTTCTGTAAATCTGATAGCCTCTAAATTTTAGGTTGTCAGCAGGCCTCGGGTGGGTTTCATTGATTAGTAATATATCTGGGTTATATCTATTATTAAACTCCTGAATTTCCAACACTTTGTTTTTTAAACCGTTGGCATTCCAAGTGATAATCCTGAGCGAATCTGGAGTGATTTGTTTCCTAATCATCAGAGAGTTCAGATAATATGAATTGAGTTTGCTGTAAAAATCTTTTTGTAATGCTTAATGATGGATTTGAGTTGCTAAAATCCTGCAGCATGTTTGCAAGAGAAGAGATGATAATAGCTGATAAATTTGAATGTGGATTAGCCAGGTTCTGATTTTGAGCTGTCTGCTTGAAGCGGGCCATATCGGCATATGTTCTCGTTTGATGTTGAAGATTCATTTTCTTAAGGGGTTCAGTTAATGATGGGCGAGCATCTGTTGTCATGTTCTCACTTTTGAAGGACTGATGAGCTTGAATTTCAGGAACTCTCGCACTATATGAGGTAGGTTGACTATTTGGGTTGTTCCATCGGTTTTTGGGGTGATGAATACATCCTCTATAATTAGCGGCATGAGGACAGCTGCAATTAGTGCACTTAGCCGAGGTGGATTTTGGCTTGATGCAGGTGTTTGTACGGTGATTCTCGCCACATTTTAAGCATCTGTACTGGGCTTTGCACAACTTCTGGGCATGGCCAAAGTTTTGGCATCTGTGACACTGCTCAGACGATGCTCTCTTTCTCAATAGTTCGGGGGTGACTTTAAGTCCATAGATTGACTTTAAATTGTAATTGTCTTAGTAAATAGTGTGTATCTCAACTAGAATTAGAGGCATGGGAGTATTGTTCGATCTGAACATTCTACTGACCTTTATGAGAGGTAAATCCTGTAAATAGAGGTCAGTGACTATTTCATCCAGGTCAATATCCTCAGAAACTCCTCGGAGCACCACTTTCAAATTTTTTTCGGAGTGAAAATGTGTGATATTGTGTTCCTCTTGCGTCCAGCTCCTTTGTAAGATTTCTATAATCAGCCACCGTGGAGGGCTAAATTTTTATGCTCTCATCTACATTTTTAGCCGATCTATAACTTATTTGTAAGTTAGCCATGGTGTTTCTTAATGTTGTCCATCTCTGATTTTCTCTTAGGATAATCGGTAGCACCTTTTCATTGAGGGAGGCATAAGGGTCTGAATTGGGAGCGTCTTTGTCCATACTAACATAATTTGTTGGCTCAGCAGCGAGAGTTTTTCGCTTCTTACGAGCGTGGGTCTCTCCTTGATCAGAAGGATTAGAGACAGAGATAACTAGATTGAGTTTTTGCTCCATTTGAGGAGAGTCTTCATTTTCCTCATCATCAACCTCGCGTGAAGAATATAAGATTAAGTAGCCGGGCCATTCTCATTCAAATTTTTTAAGAAGCTTTTTAACAAAAGTGAGTGCTACCCCCTTGTCGAGTGACTCGATAATGAAGTCGGGGTCGATCATGCTAGTAGGCCATTTCAGTTTGAACTTCTTTTGAAGTTTATTAATGAGTATAAGAGCCGGCTCTTCATCGAGCAAATCGGCTACGGCGTCTAGGTCAGGCACGCTCATATCAATTTAATCCCGCAGGTCTAGAGACCTGCCAGCAGAAATTCTGTAGAAAATCCTACAGCCCCCGAGGATTGCCAGCAATACCGAGCGTTGGCTAAATATGCGAAGCGATAGCAATTAAATTGCATCAAAAGTCAAAGTCTTACCTTGTGCTCCACTATCAGTGATCAGATGAATCTTTTCATATTCAATCAATCACTAATTTACAACACCAATCACTCTGATAATCCTCAGGAAAACATCGTAATCACTACCAATCTCTAATCAATCAATCCTTATCAAAAGCAGAATCGAAACAGCGGATAGTACCGAATCCTATATATATATATATGTAGAAAGTATTTTACCTTGGGTATATTAAATGTTAAAAATACCAAGCAATTTTAAACCTGGTTTTACTCCATTTCCCAAGTAAGCAAAGAGCCAAACGAGTCAAGTTTGCGCCTGCAAGTGATGCAAGGCTAGCTGATCCTACAGGTAGTTCGAGACCAAGGCAACTCGTGGTAAAGGTGGAGTAAGCTCCGATCACTAATCTTAATATTTACCCTTAATGCCAAAACACATCTCCAAGAAGGGGATGCATGATGCTTTGTATTAAAGGCAAGAGGCCACTACCCAGACCGGTTTCGACCTTTATTGAGGTCTCATCAGTGGGAGCTAGGCTAGAAATACCAAGATTTAGTAATACAGAGCTTATAAGTATTTTACCAGAACAAGTTGCCATAAGGTGTTTTAACCTTATTAATTAAAAATCTCTGGAGGAGATATAAATGTAGAAAGTATTTTACCTTGGGAATATTAAATGTTAAAAATACCAAGCAATTTTAAGAGATTAACAACAATAATATAATGAAATAGTACAATTATTAGAACATACTACAATAAAATTTATCTGAATGTGAATGGAATCTTAGCAACCTCAGCATACGTTTTTATTATTATTATTATTTATTATTTTATCAAGTGGAGAACTCTCACTTTTTCACTTAAAAAGAAGCACTTCACGGCTTCTGTTTGGCACATCTGAATTGCCAGCATCACCTCTCTTGCGGTTTGGGGCCATTATTAAGTAAAGTAAGGGTTACTTAACACAAGCACTGCGATACCACGCCAGTCGATCTGAAAACCGAAACTACTCAGAACGGAGCGCAATTTAAAACTTATGAATTGTCTATTACTAAAAGAAAGAACTGTACCGCTTCATTTAGGCGATGTAAAATTACATGCGCAAAGTGGATATTAGATCCAACATTATTTTAAAGCCGAATATTTGTAGAAACTATGAAAATTTTCCTAAGTTGACCCGAGTGCTTACGAGAATACAATCCTTGACATCCCGGAGTAACCTCAGCTACCAAATCAAATAGTGGACGCTAATTCAAGTCGGGGATTCCGATGATTGTATTCTCGTAAGCTCTCAGGTCAACTTACAAAACTTTCATAGATTCTACGAACATTCGGCTTTGAAATAGTCTTGTATATAATCTCCACTTTGCCGATGTAATTATTTCTGGAATTTTCCATTTAATATTTTCGGAGCGGAGTTGACTGCGGATAGCGACCCCGGTATTTGGTGCTGGTACTTTTGTTATGATGTAGAATTGTGAGCATTATAATAATTCTTTTGTAAACAACATTAGAAGTTTCATCATCCTCGACAAAAATAATTAAATTCTCAGGACTGCTTACTCGAGAATATGCTACATATAACTGCGGGTGTCCGAAACATTCACCTCTTAAATCTAAACCTGCATATCTAAGGGTTTTATTTTGGAGACTGGAAATTGAATGCAAATAGATAGTCTGAAGGAATGAGGACAATTTCTCCGATACCTGTAAATATCACAGCTGCTATCATATTCGGTTTTAACGATTTTACTTGAAATCTAGTTCCATTGAAAACATTTGGGGGTGGGGGAGCAGATTTCAGAGCAACATAATAGGGACACCTATTTTCAATTTAATTTCAAGACCACGTAATCCAGGTGGATTAAGCTAATTTAAAAATTTCATGAGAAAATTAACTGCATCGTTTACATTCACAGCAGTATCTACTAATTTGTAAACACTTAGAGATTCATTAACCCTATTAAAAACAAACTCGTTCATTACTGACACGGCATCATTTCGAGGTGCGAGGATAGCTTTTTCTCTGAACCAAGAAGGTGACTTTTCTGTTGTGCTCTCAGTAGATGGGTAGGCACTGCACAACAGTTCGTCTGCTGTTAGGACAATTTTGCCAATATTTAGGTGTGTTAATATAATTTTTCCGTCTCTTCACCATTGCCAATTTTTCACAATTTTGTTTTATTAGTTTTGAGTTGATTGGTTTAGAGAGAAAGTTTCTCTATATCATGCCATAGTGACAATTTCTTAAGGTAGGCATTCACTTCCTCTGCCCTGGTTCAGCGGGATTCGATGGGCATTGTTTGACGAAATTCAGATAAAACAGTTATCTGCTTCGATCGCCTGATTTGATATCCCTCAGTGTCCTGTCGACCGCTTCAAGAGATTTATATATATATATATATATATAAATCATATATATATATATATATATGATTTATATATATATATATATGTCATGAGGATGCCCCAGTCAATTCATATATATATATATATGGTCGGACAATACAATGTCCGACCACAGATGCGAGAGAACCCTGGCTGGCACAGTGCCAAGAAGGGTCAATTCATGTTGAAGGGAAGAAATTAATAAGGCGATGTACAAACTCGCCACCAACACGATAATTCTAGTATTAAAAACTAGAATTTTCATAAAAGAAAAGCTAATTTTCCGATGCATAATAATAAACACTCATCATTGGTTACCCTATTATATAATGTATTCGCCGCCTTCTGCCATGTGCAGAAGTGTCGAGGGATCTTGCATCTGTGGTCGGATAGTACGCTCATCCCAAACAATCAAGGAAACGTTTGTAATAATTTCCACAAATTACTTTGTTTCGATATATTGCACATAGATGTATCATTCTACTTTGAAAGTAGAATACCAGTTCAACCACCTTGCAATAGAGTAGCTGCTATACATGAGGATGCCCCAGGCAGAGCGATTTTACTTTGTCTTCTCAACTTAGTTAATAACGAATTTAGTAAAAGGTTTTCCCAGTACCACAGGAGCATCCAATAAAATCAGTTTCGCTGATTAATTTTCACAGCTCGTTAAAACATTGTAAGAAAATTCAGCTTGATATGGAATTAGTGATTGTTCGTTCCAACTTAATAAATCCCGACGTTCTTCGAAATTGTGTGAGATTCCCCGTAGTAAATCTGCATCAAGAGGAAAAGGATTGTTCGGTATCGGAAGACCGAAGTCTTTAACACTTTTGTCACTTATTTGACTTAACAATTGATTCCAGTCTCAATAATGCCTCATTATATATTGCTTCAATAAACTGAGCATGAGAATGAATAGGACGTAGAAACTAATAAACATAATAATCGTAATAACAAAAGAAGTTAATATCACAATATCTAACAACAGAATTTAACAATATCTAAAAAAAACTTTTTTTTAGATCTTGTTATATAAAAAATATATATAAAAAAAATTTATATATATTATATATATATATATATATATATATATATATATATATATATATATATATATATATATATATATATATATATATATATATATATATATATATATATATATATATATATATATAAATTCGAGTCATGAGAATTCAAGGAGAACCGGCCTTCTAACTTTTACACTAACTTTTTATAATACAGTAACAGATGAACTGGACAAAGAGAATGGCAACACAATGATGTTTGCTGTATTTTGCAAAGGCATTTGACAGGATACCACATGGAACCCTGTTATGCAAACTGCAACATAACATATGGGGATGGATATGAAACTGATGAAAATGATAAAAGTGTGACAGATACTAAAAAATAGTATACGGAGGAAAAGAAGCCAGGAGAATGCAGATGACTAGTAGTGTTTGCAGGGCTTTGTGCATGGACCACTGCTGTTCAATTTTTGCATAAATGATATAGGAAATAATTTGAAGAGCAGAATGGCTTCATTTAAAATTCAGTTTCTTGGTGGTGGTGATGATTATGATGATGATGCAAAGTTGAGTAGGGTAATTGTTAATCAATATGATGTAGAGAGCTTGCAGGATGATTTATATAGGCTGACTGGTAAAACATAATGCGGAAAAGTGTACATTTATACCTTTTGGGATACAAATATTACAAGCTGTATACCACTTTGAGGGAATGTACTCCAATAAACTGATGAAGCCAGGGATTTAGGATTAGTGGTAGGAGATAAAGGGGGTATGATAGAAATATTTAAGTTACTTAAAGGATATTGTAGAATTACTACAAAAGAAATATTTAGCAGTTGGCTGGAGAGAGAAGGACAAGAGGTCATCCTTGGAAGTTGAGAATAATTGTAAGCAAGGATGTGAGGACTAGGTTTTTCTTTTGTAGAGTGGTGAATGGATGAAATGGTTCTCCTGAGTCAGTTGTGAGTGCTTCGTGTGTTAATGGTTTCGAGGAACAATAGATATTGCGTTGATAGCTTAGGATTCTATGGAGTTTCCCGTGAAAATAATAATAATAATGAAAGTTCTCAAATGCTCAATAATTTTCATCATAAATCTCCTAGTCCAAACGCTATCCCTCTATTTTGCTGAAACCATATTTCAGAATTAGTGTCATGCCTTGTATTCAGATCCTGTATTGCCTCTACAAAAACTATCGTACCCATTTGACGTCTGTGCAGCAACTTGGAAGTAAGCCTTTATTCAATCTGTCCAGATAAACTGAAATGAAACTCAGCCGCAAAAGTTTCTGCTTTTTATCTTACTTCATTAAACTTGAAAGCATTATCAGTAACAGTTAACTTCTTTATTATCAGGAGGCCTACAAATTAATTACTGATAACCAACATATAATCTCCACTCTTTCTACATAGACAGACATCCGAACCTACCATATACATCTTTTGAATCAGTTATAGAAAAGTTCGAAAAAACTAATGCAATCGCTAGATTTTTCCAAGTCATTCGGGCCTTACCATGCTTTCATCTTCTGCTCTTTGTAACTGTCTTACCCACATTGCCATCTACCCTCTTCACGCAATATGTCTGAAATACCAATAACAGCACACTAGTCTTCTTCTTCGTTGAAAGACCTTGCAGTTCTCCAATTATTCAGGCTCTAGATCTTCCATTACTAGTATCTTAACTCATTCTCTAGTGGTTTAAAAAAAATCCGGTAAATTTGAATGATATCAAAACGTAGTCCTTTGTTGTTTGAAACGATGAAAGATCTCACCTTTCCCTTTATTCCTGATAATATTTCAATCTTTTGTCAACATCAACTTTCTGAATCGTGGATTTGGATTTCACATCTAACTTAACCGGCTTCTAACGCATTACTTCCACAGATTTTACGCCTCCAAACTAACTTGGGACCTCTTTCTCTTTCATTCAAAACGGTGTTATTGCCTATACAGCACTTAATAATATAAATCTCAAATCCGTGGGCCTTAGAATATTTTTTCACATTTGGTGTGGCGTGTAAAAAATCACCTGATATTGTTCAACTCTGTTCAGAAGAAGAGCGATCTGCTTAATAATGACTACTTCCACACATACACACACACACACTCTCTCTCTCTCTCTCTCTCTCTTTCTCTGCAGAACACAAGAAGTTGTCAGTCAACCTCAGTACACAGTTCAGCTCCAAACGAATCGTACTGTTCTCATCCTCTTCCATTTCATTTAGCTTATTCTTCGAACACCTTCCCCATACTGTCTTCCAGGGGCAGCACGCGCATAGGCACTGCAGAACTCCCAATTTTTCTTGATATATATATAAATATATTTATTAATTTATTTATATTTGCTTGTAATATTTAATTTTATCATCAACAATCCTATATAATTCTCTTATTTTGTATAAAAACATAATAAAAATCCATCTTGTAGTACTTAGGAGGGCGAAGGATGCTAGCAGCACTGTGTTTACCACAGTGTCATATTGCTAGTATGCTACGCGCGCAAGGATATGCACGTCAACGTGAGATGCGAGCTATTAGCGTAATGCGGCACTGTCCGTCGTCAGTTCCATTGTTGTTTATATGTGCTTCAATAGTAGAGTGTTCGTAGTGCTTATCGTGTTTACTCCGTCTCTTTAAATGTTTGGACATTACAATTAAAGACATAACATTTGTCATAGTTTTTATTTTAGAACATTATTGAGGTTATGGTGATGAATTTTATTTTTAAGTAATTTTGAATTATATCAAACTGTATAATTTTATCGATAATAAACAATATTTTTTCATGTTTAATTTTTTTTTTTACTTTTTACCATAATTTTGATATTTTATCCAAACACGTATACGCTGTACTTACAGTATGTATGTATATTTCGAAAGTTGCAGCGCTCCCACGATTTCAAGCCACGAGCAGCCATTGCTGTCTTCTCCCAATGAATCCATCCCACAGCTCTTCAAGAACTATAACAAATCTTAAAGAAGGAATCTGTTCATGTTTCTTTCCGTAAATATGTCTACATGCATCACTATTATGTTATTGGTGTAGTGGCCTTTTGTGTGTGGAGGATGGACTTAAAAATGAAAGTAAGAAAATCATCACAGTAAATAAGGATATCAAAAATCCTGGAATTTCACAAGAGCATTCTTGTACTGTGAAATCAGTCGTTATCAAGTAAAAAAAAAAAAAAAAAGACTCAGAGCCATTTTTGTCATTGTTTTGTAACTTCCATTTTGTTTTAATATAATTAAAGTTAATGTTAATTCGAAATTCATTAATGTAAATTTCATTAAAATATGATTTAGCTGTTTGAAACGAAAATTTTAATATAGAAGTATTGAGTATCAAATTTCATTCCTTCAGGAATAATCATTTTAAATTGACGAATTAATTGTTGTTGCCGTTTGGAAATGAAGCAGAAGCAACTAAGGCTATGAGGCCAATGTATTATACCCGTGAGCTGTTTCTTCTGGCTGATTTACCTGTTTTGTAAGATGAAAAATACTCTTTTTTCTGGGAGGAAAAATCCGTTTTCGTAGCACGAGACCAATTAACTTACCCTCAGTTAAAGAGTTCTTATGAAGGTTCATCGCAACCTAAGCGGTATTCGAATCCTTTTCTTTCCAATTATAGGTCGTCATCTATACCGACTGAGTTAGCTAATGAGCTGGTAATATTCTTTAGAGGTTGTACGATATCTTACGAGTCAGTAAGTGGGGAGATTGACTGTGATAATTTAGAAGACGCTTGCTGGCTTGTTAGATAGCATCTTCACTCTAATCAAAATGGGTTTAGTTCCATATTTGGTCACTGGTCACAGAGTTCCCAGATGATTTTATCCTTAATCACCTATAGTCCTGATGCACAAAGTAAATTAAAGCATACTAAATGCATCAGTATTACATTAACAAATACACAATTAGACAAATTTCTGGCGATTTATAACAGTTCATGTGCATTTTTGTGCACATGAACATGCTCATGCTGGTGTGCACATGCACACATAAATCAGAAATATTGAACGTGCCAGGTGCATGAATTCTTGGTGATTACTAATCAGGGCTGTCTACCCGTCCTAGGAGACGGGTTGGAAAAGAAGTTTACTAGTCTAGATAACAATGAATCTAGTTCTTCATCAGGATTATTTTGTCGTCTTTCATCTCACGTATAGCAATCTCAATTTTAGTGCTGCTGCTGATCTCTCAGACAACTTTTACAGATAATACGGAAGCTGGCCAGATTATCTGTAAACTAAAGCTCCGTTGTGCATAGAAATTTTAGTTATTATACAGTTTCTTATAGAAAGTTTTAAGATGTCATCATCTATTGTTTTGATTTCCCCACCCCTTTTTTTTATGTTGATGAATCCGTTTATTGCCAGTAGACAACCCATCTATTTGCTATTTAAGCCAGTTTTATTTTCCAATGCATCATTTATTAAATGTGCAGTGATAGCATTCTTCACATCCTTTCTAATATCACTATTTACATGTTCGCTGAGTTCAGCATATTCGATTTTATTTCTTGGAGAATTGTTATACTTGTTTTCTTAGTCTTCGGTCAGGATTTTTAATGAAAACTTTGTCTTCTCTCTCCCATCAATATATGCCTACCAGTAATTGTCCAGACACTTTAGCAATTTACAATTGATACCTGAATATCCAGAATATCAAGGTACTGAGCTGCCTTCATGGACCCATGGAAAACCAGTGGTCCCATTCCAAACCAGCTGAATGCACCCACCCCATTACTCCTCCACCACCACTAAACTTTACTGTAGGTACAACACACTGTAGTAACGTGCGTTCACCAGGCTGCCTCCATATCCTCCCATCAGACTGAAAACAGGTGAACCTTGATTCATCGCTCCAGAGTACCGTTTTCCACTGGTCAAGTGTTCAATTCACAATGCTCTTTGCACTAGGCCAGACGAGCAGTCTTGTTCATTGTGATGTTCAGCATGTGTACCGCTACTCTTCATGGAAACTCAGTAAACTGAGTTCTTTTCACACAGTATTAGTGCTCACCATGGCATTAATGGCGCTCTGGAACTCATCGCAGATGGCTTGTCCTGCCTGTAGCCGGATTTTGCATGCCACCCATTTTAACACTCTCCTTTTCAACAACCTTCCTGGGTGTTTTCCTGCACTAGTGATACAGAATGTTCCATTTTTTGATCACATCAGAAACCATTGATTTTGAATGCTCCAGTTGAGTGGCAAAGGCACGAATGAACATGCCACCAATGTGCACATATGAACATGCACGTGATGACCCATCTCTCGACTTTCACGTCATGTTACCATACCACCCGTATTCCACTGCTATGATGATATCTGCTTCCTAGTATCTATATACCAGTTTTATATTATTAACAAACCTGGAATGTTCCATAACTTCAAATGACAGGTGTGCAGTAGATGTGAATAGTATGGTAGGCACTTCTGACCAGATCAAGATAAGGAATCGTGACATGATTGGTTGTTCATCTGATGACGTCATTGTGTGTGTGATGTCATGAATTTGGAATGTTTGGAAATTCCCTGGGGGGTCACATGTGGGTTGTTTTGGTTCTCGTATGGAATTATGGGTGATAGTAGAGATAAAGATTCATGTCGTGATTGCTGGGGCACTTCTGACCAGATCAAGATCAAGATAAGATAAGGAATCGTGTCATGGGTATGTGTGTTGTTATCAGATGTAGATAAGTGACGTCATCTGTTAGTTGTAAATAAGTGATGTAATTTGTTAGTTGTAAATGAGTGACATTCTTTTGAATGGAAAAGTAAGATAATATTAGTGGATAAGGATTCATGTCGTGATTGGTGGGACACTTTTGACCATATCAAGATAAGATAACATAAGGATTTGTGTCATGATTGGTGGGGCACTATGAACCAAATAGGGTAGGGTGAAAGGGGGAAGCGACCTTAGTGTCCTGGATGTGTTGTTGTGAGATGTAGAAAAGTAAATGATTTGCATATGGCGTGATGGGTAGTGATAAAATAAAGTTTGGAATGTTTGAAATTTCGCTGGGGAGCCCCTACTGTCAGGGACATCGCGTGGTGTGTTTGGTTCGCATATAGCATGGTGTGTTCGGTTCGCATAAAAGTGTTGTGGGTAAGGTTTAGAGATAAGGAATCATGACGTTATGTGTTTGGAAATTTCTGGGGAGCATATGCCTCTATGATATCCCGTGTTGTTCTGGTTTGCCTATGGAATTCTGGGTGATGTTTTTGAGCTAAGTTACCTTGGAAATTCCCAGGGTGACAAACATCCGGCATTGTTGTCAAGTTTTATGTTTGGTTGTCTATAGAAGGCAGTACTAATTTTCCAATACAGTTTGAGGTATTTCTTTCCTGTAACAAACTATGGGAATTTGTAGAGCATAGTAGAGTCCAGTGGCGGCAAGGTTTGTGCTTTTCTGAATAATTTAATTATATGCTGGTATCCCTTAAACACACTTTTTTTTCATATCTCCTACATATTTTATTCTATATTCATATTCTAATTCTAATTCATATTTTATTCATAATTCATCTGAATATTTTGATTTGTCTAAAATTAAGATCTTAAAGTTCAATAAATAAATGAACAAATCGTGTTTGAATTCACTGTGATTTCAAAAGTGATCTTACTTAAATATGCATAACACATCAACGACACTGTTTGTTCTTTTAAATTTACACATTTATTTCACAGATATTACTTACATTTCTTTCCAGAACGGGACATCTTGGAAGTATCAAGGTTTTCTGAATATTCCAAATTGCTGATTTTAAACATACATTCACAGCAAAAAACACACAAACACAAGATCTGAAATGCAGTTGACTCTTTATTCATTAAAGGTTACTGGGACATTTCGATTTTCCTTCACTCATGTTTTTTTTTTCACACACTTCTGGGGTTTCTTTGCATACCGAGAACTTTCATTTGAAGTCTAGAAATTCTAATGATAATTTAAATTTACTTACAGTATTTCCAGAATAACTCTGATTAATAGGGGTAGATATTCCAAAATTAGTGAATTAAAGCATATATCCACACCACAGCACAACACATACACAAGCTTGAAAGAATGAAATTTCTGTAAATAACCTGAAAAGCTATTTGACTTTTGTTCCCTTAGATTTTCTGTCCATTTGGTAGTCCACTAATTCCTTCACATTGGGGTCATACTATGTTTTTATTCCCACAGTGGTGAGCGTAAGCTCAAACTGACTTTTTCTGACTGATAATTGCCAGCCATCGGTAATTTTGCATCTCTGATTGTGGATTTTTTTTATATGATTCATTTTTTTTTCAAATGATTGCTTGTTTTTCTATTTTACTTTTAAAATTCAGTTAACTACATATTATTACCAGAATAAATGAGAAAAATAAATATGTAAATGTGTGGGAATTTATTTTCCCCCATTTTAGATATTTCATGTGTTATCTTAACCTGACTCATTGACTGTCACAATTTGTTGTCCATACATGTGACATCCTTTGATTTCCCCTACATATTCTAACAGAATAACTGAACAAAATTAATAAATGAATAAATTGTATGTGAATTTCTTTTCTCAACACCCTAGATATGTCTCATATCCGGTTGTAATTTGTTGTAGTTAGGTGAGAAATCGTGTGTTTAGGTTGAAACTCTTCGTTCCCATGGGTAATTGTTATTGTAGTAATAAATATTAAATATATTTTTTAATCCAATACATACAATTCTAATCAGAATAACTGAGCAATAAATAAATAAATAAATAAATAATTGATTGTCCTTCTTTGCTTATTAATTTTATGTTCGATTCCTTGTGCTCTTAATCTATTTCTGTAACTGAAATTTATTTTTTTTATTTATTTTTCTTTAGCATTTGCAAGTTTAGTAACAGACATTGAGACAAACAAGGTTTTGAACTCTCTGTTAGCATTTTCTTTTAGAAAAATATTTTTTTTTGCCAGCACAACAAATAAGTAGTTATATCTTATTATTTCAAATGAATATTAGCTCAGTAGTATTCTGCACTTTGTAAATAGTTTCATTTCCATGTTACCAATTTCCAACCATTTAAAACTTTACACTATATAATATGTTTACATGAGCGTACAATATCTACTCCCTTTTGATGTTTTGCACGGTGTGTTCTTATGATGACACCATCATTCTATTAGAGATTATCAGTTCGGGGGTTTGAGCATATGAACAAAATGTTTACAGATAACTCAAACAAGGTCAATAGGTAGCATATTAGACAATTTTCTAATCACCAAATGCTACCATCCACACTTTAATTCCAAACGATGATCCAATATACTAGTCAGTTGGAGACATCTACAGATATTGTCATTATTTAACTCATTTGTACTTTATTCATTTCCAAAGACACAAATACATTATTATCTATCACAGCTATCTTTTTTTTCTACAGCAAACTTTTTTAAGGGTTTGGGAAAAAGTGATGGATTTAACTATCTACTGTCTCTCTGTAAAATAACCAAATTCTAACAGTCATGCTTTAAGTATGATTGTTTTTTTCTAGTCTGATGGAGGTATTTAGAGAGATATTAACAAATTGTCACTTTTCAGGTGAAATCCTTCTCCACTAAAATTCTAGCTATTAATTTAATACCTGATTCCTTTTGCTTGCAAGAGCTAACACAGTTTCTTGAAATATTTGAGGACTTGCATGAACAAATAAGACTTTTAATTTACTGAGCGGATTGCAAAAAAAAAAGAAAGAAAAGTCACTGGTTAAAAAATTCACAAGAAAAAAAATAATTTAAGACCACATATATATGTGTGTGTGTGTAGTCTTACTTAAAATTGCATAACCCATCAACGATACCCTTTTGTTCATTTTATATTACATATTTTATTTGAGTGAAATATTATTTACAATTCTATTTAATGAATCTAACATATAGAGAATAAATAAAGTTAAAAATACGATCTTATTTTTTTGATCCTTCTGCTTATTGCTAAATTTGTGCTGTTGTTCAAAGGTTCTTCCAATGATTATGGAATTGCCATACTATGGTTTTCGATAATGTGACTCTCATCTGAAAGTTTCTTCACTTCTGATCAGTGGGAATTTTTTACTGTAGTAAAATTAAGGGTCACATTTTTTTTAAACCACTACATATATTTTTGAGCTTTATTAAAAGCAAAAAAAGTGCCCTGTGTTTCCAAAAGCATTTAAAAGTACACATTATATTTTCATATATTGGGCATCCAATTTCATTGAAATCAAGAACAGGTCTCCCTATTAACTGCATTGATGTTTTAAATTTTTCTCTTCCTTTGGCGAGCAGTATTTGATATTTGCATGTTGATTCTATTATCCAATTTCTTAGTTTGTCCAGAGATAGTGAACTAATTCCCACTTCAGCTGATGGTAATATTTCATAAACCAAGAATTCTGTTTTTTAACTCTTTCAGGTAATTCATTCCAACCACAAGGTGATTTTGTCAATGCATACCCTAAAATAATTCCAATAGAAATAGATATTTCTTTAGGAAATAAAATTGAAGTCTTATTCAAAAGAAATCGACAATCAATTATACCAATGATAACTGGAAATTCATATTTTTCACCCACTGTAGATTTTTCACATATTGTATTCCTTCATTCTTCTTACATTACTTCATATGGCACCACAAATAAATAGTTATTATTTCACTGATTATTACCTCTGATCTTATATTTTATGTTAACTTTCTGTTACAAAATTCAAAACAATTAGAACTTTTCACAAAGAAACTTTCAAAAAATTTTGTGGCTCACCCAATATTTTTACATTACCAGACACAAAACACCACAACACAATACAGCACCTGCAGTAGTTAAACGATTACCTTAAGTCCAAAGTCACTCGAATGTATGGTTTTTTCTTATAGTACTGTTTACCCATACCATGCCCTAAAATGATGATTCCTTCAAAAATGAACCTTTTGCACAGATGACTCAATATGTTTTCGCCTGCTGTTGGATATACTGTTGGTGTGCTTTTATCTTACTTTGTGTGGGGAAAGGTAAAATTTGTATTTGTGTTATCTGGAGAGTACAAACATTTTTCTACACAATGGGTTAAATTATCTGCTGTCTCTCTGTAAAACCATAAAATTCTAACAGTTTGAATTTTCAATTATGTGAACAATATGTTTCAGTTAACTCAAACAAAGCAATACATAGCATCAGACAATTTCTAAAATAATCAATTACATGGATATCAGTTTTCACCACTTTTTCCCTATTCCTGGCATTAATTTCACAGTAGTGATTTTTTAACAATAGTTAAACAGAATTGCATATGGATTTAAATATCAAATTCTAATCAGAATAACTGAGGAAAAAATTCATTGTGGAAAAACACAACGAAAGTACACATCTTTGTTCTTTTAAGTTTACAAATGCATATTTTGTTTTGCTGAACTGGTCTGATATCCTCAGCTGCTTGCAAAGAAGAGTTGACTACAAAATGGACTTTGGTGAGTGTTATATTCTGAAATGCCAAGATAGGGAACTAATACTCAATAATACAGGAGATGATATGTGAAACATTTTCTCTATTAGTTGAGAAGAAGCTGAGATATTTTCACCAAAAGTATACCACATTGATAATCATTTACTATTCTTCGAAACTGAATTACCACCTATTCATATCATGGAGAAAATTATCACTACTCATTTAAATTCATCAATGGTAAAATTAGACTTTCAAGATTTTACCCAAATCAATAAAGATTCTTTATTTTGGACATTTACAAACATTTTATGGAAACTGTTTGTGTATATTTGGTGACAAAAGAATACACAGAAAGTTTAGGGACACATCGTGTTATTTCCAGACTGACACAATATCAAATGTATGGAGCTGTGCTTGCCATGGTAACTGATCTATAAACTCTTTTGCATGACCAGCCATTTTGATGTAATGTAACCAAGAAACAGTGAGTAACAAAACTTTTCTTTATTGAACTCTTTGGAAAATGTTAAGAGTGAAAACTAAATATTGTGAAATATTTTTAGGTAAATACATGTTTCTAATTTTTCTCTGTGAATATACCTCTAAATAGCATTTCAGCAAAATAAAATATGCATTTGTAAACTTAAATGAACAAAGATGTGTACTTTTGTTGTGTTTTTTCACAGTAAATTTTTTATTCATTATTCTGCTTAGATTTTGATATATTTAAGTCCATAACTTTATACCTTAATGCAATTCTGTTTAATTATTGTAAAAAATCAATACTTTAAAATTAACCTCCCAAACGGCCAGGACATCTATAGACATCCTAGTGTGATAAACTCTCATGCTGAAGAGAACGGGTAATCAGATTATCTCACATTTGTAGCTGCCTCTCAGTGCCATATAATAAGAAACGCACTTCCTTGTTCTATGCTGGGTAACTAGTTCTTAGTTATATAGGATAGACTAAAAACAGAGAAATTTTTGATATTTTTGTTCTCTTTTTATTGTACACTACAATTTTACTGTCTGGACAAAACAAAGATCTTGCATAATTTCTTCACTTAAATATTGCCTTTCCTTGGAGAACCAATTTCATTTTTAATTTTTTTTTGTGCTAATTTTTTTCTAATCGCTTACTAGAAAAAACATTTTTCTTTGTTCTCAAAGAAATTAATTCAAGATAATTATTTGAATATTCTTTTAAAAAAAGAAAAGAAAACCGGCTGCCAACATTCCAGATTATATTATTTTTATATTTGTACAAAACCATCGAAATGGAATAATACTTCACAGATTTCTTTTAGGACATGCTTGAGCAACTTTGCTTTATAGAGAATAACATGAAATTCTTTAATCATATCACTAAAATTTTTTTCTATTATATAGTAATCTACTGTTCTTTGTACTTTCACTTTCTTGGTTTCCTTGTATAATTGGTCAATAGAAAATGAAATTAACAGTTATGATTTAAATTTATATGTAGATATTTTCTGCATAATTCAGATATTTTATTCTCCAATTTTTAAAGTAAGCAATACCTTTGCTCATTTTTATCATTCAAAATATATATATCAGATGCATCAAATGTGAAATTTCATTTCGTTTTACAATAGAATTGAACATTATTTCGCCTCTGATAGTTTAACCCCCTGTCCCATCACTATCACACACCCGAAAACTGTTATGAAACATAGGTACAATTTTTATTTAATTCGTTATTTTTCTCTAGTAGTTATTCCACATAACTTTAATTTTTTGATACTGAAACTATGTGGTGATTACTATAAGTTAGCAAATTATAAATCAGAAAATACACATTTATAAAGCAGGAAATTATGTGATATTCGGTAATAGACGAAATTAATATTTAAAATCGCTGTCCTCCTTCAAATGCAATATCAGAATAAAGAAAGTGGAAAACCAAACAAGAAATTTCTGCCTGTAAAATATTCAGATATTGCTTCAGGCTTTTTAGCATGTAGCATGTTCTATTGTTGTTTTTCAGTGGGGGTTAGTAATCTCCATTAGCTTAGCGCTGGGCAGAAAGGAATAATTAGTAAGTATACCCAAGTCACAATTCATTTACAAGATGGCAAGCAGCAACAGCAGTAGCAGTGACATTCAGTGTAAGAAAAGAAAACTTCATGAGATGCAGAAAATTTGGAGCCTTTGCCTTTCGAGCAGCTCTTGTTCTACTGATGGGGAGAGAAATCTTTCTAGCTCTGAAGACAGCAATTCTGCCTGTACTTTAGATATGTCTTTGTGCAGAAAATGGGTGATCACCAATGAATGTACACCAACTTGTCCATGGTTTTCCTTCATATGTAAGCCAGGAATTACTGAAGACTGACTCCAGCAACATTTTAAGCTCTTTCCATCTAATTTTAGATGATGATATTCATGCCTTCATAGTGGAACAGACTAACCTTTATACTTGCCAATAACATCAGCAAGTTGAGTACATCCCACATTCTCACAGTAAACTTTGGAGCCCAAAAGATATCAACATGTTCCTTAATTTATAGCACTCTTGATTTGTGCAAGGTATCATGAAAAAGCTCGCTCTCAAAATGTATTGGTCTACAGACTGGATTCTGAACACGACAATGTTTCATGATGTAATGACTGAAAAACAATTCAGTCTCATTATTAATTATTTTCATTTTCAGAATTATGAGGATTATAATCATGCAACACATTCTAAGTCCTCAACAAAATTTATGATTTTCTGATAAAAATCCGTCAGAAATGTAGATCCATCTACATTCCTGAGAGAGACTTGAGTATTGATGAAAGCTTTATGCCATTCAAAGGTAGACTGAAATGTAAGCAGTATATTCCCAAAAAGAAAGCGAAGTATGGAGTAAAATTTTTTATGCTTTGCAAATCAGAAAGTGGATATCTTTGGTATCCACTTTCCGACTACATATTAATACAGTAACACATTCACAACGATTACAAATGAAGAAACTTTCAGATGAGAGTCACATTGTCGAAAACCACATGATGGCAATTCTGCAACCATGGGAAGAAACTTTTTTTTTATATGGTCTTATTTAAATATTTTTTTCTTGCGAAATTTCTTGCCACAAACTAACCAGACTTTTCTTTTTTTTTATGAAAATCAACTCAGTAGATTTTCATAAAAAAGTCTTATTTCTTCATGCAAGCCTGCAATTATTTCAAGAAACTATGTCAATTCTTGCAAGGAAAAGGAATCTGGTATTAAATTAATAGCTAGAATTTTTGTGGAGAGGATTTCACCTGAAAAGTGACAATTTGCTACTATATCTCTAGATACCTCCACCAGACTAGAAAAAAACAGTAGTACTTAAAGTATGACCATTAGAATTTGGTTATTTTACAAAGAGACAGCAGATAGTTAAACCCCTCACGTTTCCCAAACTCATAAAAAAAGTTTGGTGTAGAAAATAAAAATGACAATGTGATAGCTAATAATGTAATAATGTCTTTGGAAATGAATAAAGTATAAATGAATTAAATAGTGACAATATCTGTAGATGTCTCCAACAGACTAGTATATTGGATCATCGTTTTGAATTTAAGTGTGACTGTTAGCATTTGGTGATTAGAAAATTGTCTAATGCTACCTACTGACCTTGTTTGAGTTATCTGTAAACATTTCGTTCACATGCTCAAATCCCGGATTGACAATCTCTAATAGAATGATGGTGTCATCATAAGAACGCACCACGCAAAACATCAAAGTGGAATATACATTTACGCTCATGTAAACATATCATAGAGTGTAAAGTTTTAAATGGTTGAAAATTCGTAACATGAAAATGAAACTATTTACAAAGTACAGACTACTACTAGGCTAATATTCATTTGAAATAATAAGAAATAACTATTTATTTGTTGTGCTGGCAAAAAAGTTTCTAAAAAGTTTCAAAATAAATTTCAGTTACAGAAACAGATCAAGAGCACAAAAAATTTAAGGTAAAATTAATGGTCAGAGGACAATCAGTTATTTATTTTTTCCTCAGTCATTCTGATTAGAATTATATGTATTGGTTTAAAAAAATAAAATGTAAGCATTAATTACTACAGTAACAATTACCCACGGGAACGAAGAGTTCCAACCTAAACACGATTTCTCACCTAGGTACAACAAATTGCGACCGGATATGAGACATATCTAGTGTTGGGAAAAGAAATTCACATACAATTTGTTTATTAATTTTATTCAGTCATTCTGTTAAAATATGTAGGGAAATCAGAGGATGTCACATGTATGGACAAGTTGCGACAGGAAATGAGTCAGGTTAAGATAACACACGAAATATCTACAATTGGAGAAAATAAATCCACACACATTTATTTTACTCATTTATTCTGGTTATAATATGTAGTTAACTGAATTTTAAAAGTAAAATAAAAAAACAACCAATCCTTTGGGGAAAAAAAGAACCATATGAAAAATAATCGCATTGAGAGATGTGAAATTACCGATGGCTGGCAGATATCAGTCAGGAATAAAAAGGTTGAGCTTACGTTCACCACCGTAGGGAATAAACACATAGTATGACCCCAATGTGAAGGAATTAGCAGACTATCAAATGGACAGAAAATCTAAGGGAACAAAAGTTAAATAGCTTTTCAGTTTATTTACAGAAATTTCGTTCTTTCAAACTTGGGTGTTGTGCTGTGGATATATGCTTTAATTCAACTAATTTTGAAATATCTATCCCCATTAATCAGAGTCAATGTGGAATGACTGTAAGTAAATTTAAATTACCATTAGAATTTCTAGACTACATACAAAGGTTCTTGGTATGCAAAGAAACTCCAGAAGTGTGTGAAAAAAAGCCATGAGTGAAGGAAAAACGAAATGCCCCAGTAACCTATACTGAAAAAAGAGTCAACTGCATTTCAGATCTTGTGTTTGTGTGTTTTGTGCTGTGAATGTATGTTTAAAATCAGCAATTTGGAATATTCAGAAAACCTCGATAGTTCCAAGATGTCCCATTCTGGAAAGAAATGTAAGTAATATCTGTGAAATAAATGTGCAAACTTAAAAGAACAAACAGTGTCGTTGATGTGTTATGCATATTTAAGTAAGGTCACTTTTGAAATCACAGTGAATTCAAACACGATTTGTTCATTTATTTATTGAACTTTAAGATCTTAATTTTAGACAAGTCAAAATATTCAGATGAATTATGAATAAAATATGAATTATGAATAAAATATGAATTAGAATTAGAATATGAATATAGAATAAAATATGTAGGAGATATGAAAAAAAAGTGTGTTTAAGGGATAACAGCATATAATTAAATTATTCAGAAAAGCCTAAACCTTGCCGCCACTGGACTCTACTATGCTCTAAGAATTCCCATAGTCTGTTACAGGAAAGAAATACCCCAAACTGTATTGGAAAATTAGTACTGCCATCTATAGACAACCAAACACAATACTTGATGACAATGACGGATGTTTGTCACCCTGAGAAATTCCGAGATATCTTAGCTCAAAAACATAGCCCACAATTCCATAGGCAAACCAAAACAATACGGGATATCACAGACATATGATCCCCAGAAATTTCCAAACACATAACATCACGATTCCATATCTCTAAACAAACCCACAGTGCTATATGCGGACCAAACACACCACGTGATGTCCCTGACTGAATGGGGCCCCAGCGAAATTCCAAACATTCCAACCTTTATCTTATCACTACCCATCACCCATAACGCCATATGCAAATCATTTACTTATCTGCATCTCACAACAACACACATCTAGGACACTGACATCGCTTCTCCCCTCTCGCCCTATTCCTATTTGGTTCAGTGTCCCTCCTATCACAACACGAATCCTTATCCACTAATATATCTTCCTTTTCCATTCAAAACAATAATGTCACTTATTTACAACTAACAATTACGTCACTTATCTACTTCTGATAACACACACCCACCCACAATGATTCCTTGTCTTATCTTGATCTGGTCAGAAGTGCCCCACCAATCACGACACGAATCCTTATCTCTATCATCACCCATAATTCCATAGGCTAACGAAAACACAAAAACCGACGTCACCGACACATATGCAACTACGAAAATTCCAAACTGGTGACGTCACACACACAATGACGTCATCAGATGAACAACCAATCACGTCATGATTCCTTATCTTATCTTAATCTGGTCAGAAGTGCCTACCATGCTTTTTTATATATATATATACATGCTATCTGCTGCTTTCATTTTACTGCAGAGTAGAGAGATGTCTCTTTTTGCATATATATGCTTCAGTTCTTTGCTAAATTATTTTGTGCATTACTTCGCTTTGAGAACATATTTTTTGGCAGGTTCTAATGGTATCTCTAGCAAAGAATTACATTTTCTGCTGGATATTTTTTATATTTTAAAATATGTGATCTGTTGAAGTTCCTCTTGCAGCTGTTGCCCCCACAACCCAATTAGGAAGAGCAGGCCTTGAAGATGTATGTATGTATGTGATCTGTTTCAGCTATTAAGTTGTTTGGAGAGTAGTGTTCATGCTCTTTTATGCTTCATCTTAAAGAATTTGTTGCTGCCAGGGATTTATTGCAAATACTAATAAACCTCTTCTTCTCTGAGGTTTCATGATCTAGAGTGAAAACCATACTGTCCTACCAACACATCTTGAAATGGAAGCCGAAATGGCTAGCAAGGTCTAGCCATCTGTCGGTCTATCCAAAATAGCCAAAATTACATTTACATAAGACACATTCAATTAAGATTGTTGCAGAAATTCACAGGTAACTGAAAAGGAATAACCTCAAGTTGCCCTATAGGAACCAGATATACTGAGAGAAGGCAAGCTAAATGTCATAGAATGTCTCCCAAATCTTATGCAAATTAATGTAGACAAACTTATTCAGATTAAAGAGAGGTGGGGCAGGGAATTTCATTGCTGATTTATAACAATGAAATCCTCTATGCAGCACAATATCTGACTAACTAGAACATGATCTATCAGTCCTGACTTGCCATACAAATGATCCCAAATCTAGTTTTTATCTTTAAGACAGATGTTAACAGATCGATCTATCCAAAGCAAGTTAAGTTTCAGGCACAAGGAACCTTATACAGCCCAGGATGTGCGATAGGATTAGACTAATAGAATTTTTGTGTGTGGGGGGGGGAGACACTTACACTGGTCAGATATCTAAAAATAGTAAATGGCAAATAAAATAATTGATCCAACTGCAAAAAACAAAGTTGTTTGGTAGGTTAGCTTCCATATCAAACCCTATCAAATGCATAGAGCAATGACTAGCTTTTCCAAAATTTTCTACAGCTTTTGTCCAAATGTGGGCAAAGGATCACTAAATCCAAAACACCAGAATCTAGCTGCACTAATCATGGACGCCAAGAGGGGGGTAACATCTGAGACTTGTCACGGGCCCGGCATTGAAAAGAGCCCGTCGAGCCCCGACGTGTCACATAACTGTGTTTATAATGCATGGTTTAATTCTCGTAATAATACAACAATGATAAAGGATAATGACATATCGAGAATGATACTGTGTTTTGTTTTAGACCAAGGGTGGGGAACCATTTTAGTACCAAGGGCAAAAATTGCTAATTTAAAAACTTCCGCTGGCGACTGGCAAATTTTAACTCATATATATATATATATATATAGTGTATGTAGTGCACAATATATATCTCAATAAGCAGATGTGCAACATCCTCATCTGATATGGTATCTTTTAATTACAATTTTGTAAATACATAATTATAACAATCAAGCAAAGGCTATACTTAATTTATTTAAAAAATTATATTTATTTTAATGGAGAACTTCATTAAAGCAATAATAGTATATAAATATTTCATCGAAGTTAATGAAGCTTACCTTTAATCTTAAACTTTTAGTGAGAAGGCTGAAACTGCTTTTTTTTGTGAAAGCTTAGAAACATTAGCCGCCCTTGATGAGACGGCTACTTGTAGTTCATTGGCGAGGTTTTCGTTCATATTTTATGTAATATAGTTATTTTTGATTTTGTATATTTCATTTTTTAAATTTAAATCAATTTAATTATAAATTTAAATTATAAAATTTTATTTACATGTACATACGAGTACATCAGCAAAGGAGCAAATTGAAATAGACTTGCAGGTGAAATTTTGCCTGCAGGCGAAGGGTTCCCCACCCGTTTTAGACAGATGGCTATGCTCTTTAGCTCACCCTGAGTTGTTGCAGTCCGCTGCGCTAGCTAGTCATTGCAATCACAGTAATGTTCCCTGCCAGAATGCTTCGTTCTTGTTAGTATTTTGATAGACGAAGGTTTTGTGATTGTTTGTAAAGTGTGCAACTGTATAGTATAGGCCGTGCACTAAAAAATGAAAATATTCTTATTAATTTGATTTTTTAATTATTAAAATTATATTTTTAATAATAAAAATTTGACCAACAGAAACGTATCATCATAAATCTGGAAATCAAAAATGAAAGGAGAAAAGGGATCGTGAGAAGGCAAAAGATTTAAAAAACAAGCATTTACTACTGAAATATTTCAAGACGGAAGAACACCAAGATATTGAAACACCAAGATTTTTTTTAATTAATGTTTAATGACTTTTTTTATTAAACAAAAGCGATGCACTTTTGTAAGTAGGGCCCGGACCACAGACTTGTCATGGGCCTGAATATTTCTCTCGGTGGCCCCAGCACTAATTGCTAATTAACCCATCAGCTCCAGGTATTAAAATTTGCTGTTCACTGTCTCCATTATTCTCAAGAGATTCAAAATGAAGCAAATGGCACAATAGTTTGGTTATCTCCTTTTGAAATGGGTTGAACATATGCATTCTCTACATAGTGTAAATGCCAGATGAGTACAAATGAAGGCGCTACAGGTGGATGAAGATTCTGCAGAACTGGGAGGAGAAGAGAAACAGAAATCATGACAAAAAGACCCTATTCATTTAAATCCAAACCATTCAGGATTTTCCCAAGAGAGGAAAAAAGGAAAAAAAAAAAAAAAAAGAGAATATATGTAGCATATTGTTTTTGATATGTGGCATACACATTTTTTTTTTTTTTTTTTGCCTTGATCAGATTTACATTAATATGACTGCTGGATTTTATTTCACGTTCAATATTACATTTATTCATTTCTTAAATTTTCAAAACTTCAGACTTTGCCTGATATGCACCATTTTTAATGGTGCGTATCAGGCAAGAATGGTGCACAAGTGATGCAAGTGCATTGCTATATAGGGGGTTTATAATGTATTTCTGTCTAAATATGGCTTCTGTGTTGGCAGCTGATGTTGAATTTATTATGGTTTAATTTTTTATTTATTCATATGGGATTTCCCCCTTTCTCCTGATACGCACCATTTTTAATGATGCGTATCAGGCAAGAATGGTGCACAAGTGATGCAAGTGCATTGCTATATAGGGGTTTATAATGTATTTCTGTCTAAATATGGCTTCTGTGTTGGCAGCTGATGTTGAATTTATTATGGTTTAATTTTTTATTTATTCATATGGGATTTCCCCCTTTCTCCCCGATCTGTATGGGGAAGGGGCAGGTTGAGCCATCATAATGAGGGATTAGGTATATATATTTAATTTAATGACTATAAATCTATGTGTGTTCACGGGACCAGTTTGCCTGTTCTGTGGAATGAAAAACTAGTTTTTCATCCCCCAGAACATGCAAACCCTCCCTCAGAGGGTTTTTCACTCTCTTTTCTTTCTCTACCTCCATATGAGACCAACTAATTCACCTTTAGTCAAAAGAGACCAGATAAAGGTTCCTTTCCTCACATACAGGAATTGAATGCAGGTCTTTCCAACCAAAGGGCTTCATTTATACGGACCGAGCTATGGAGGCTATGGTTTAATTCACATGATGCTAATAAGAAAATAATATGTTTACTTAGTAGCTAATCTCTTTGTTTTCTACCCAGCATCTTTAGAGTAGTTTGTCACAGTATGCAAAACAGCAACAGTAAGTAGTGGGAAGTTTTTACTGGTGCCTTTTATTATTGAATACAGAGAAGTTATGAAACATTAAATCAATCTTAAAATGAATTTCCTAGATTTTTGGTAAATTGATAGCCATATTTATTGAGGTTTGGGGAATGTTTTAAAGCTGATGCTGATTCCAAAATCAGTTTTTAACTTGTAGCTGCTTCTGTGTAGCACCTTTTTCTTCCGTCTCTAATTCTGTGTGAACGTGTGTTCAAGACATAGTCTTCTAGTCCTGATTTGCCATGATAGTAGCAAATTTCTTATATTCTCCAAGGTGGACATCAGCAGATCTTCCTGTCAGTCTATAGTAAATAAGTCACAAATATTCTGTCACATATATTCCTAGATGTGAAAACGAGACAGCTTGTTCTTAGGTGAATGGATGAAAGTTACCAGTTCGATGTATAGTTTAAATATGGTGTGGAGCTGGTATTTATTAAATACTCTAGATATCTTTTTAGATGCACCTTTGACATATGGAATTTGGCAATTTTGTTGTAGTCCTGTACATTAGGAAGGGAAGGGGATTTGAGTGGTAAAGAATTGATATTTTCTCTATTTTTTGAGGATTATAGCCACTGCCTGAAAAAGTGGCAAAGATGAGTGAGTTCAGTGGTATGAGCAGTATCACTGGAACAATCTAGACCTGGGTTTGTGTGCATTATATATATAATACATTAGTACCACAGGTGGTTATGGAATTTTTTTTATTTTCATATAGCCAGTAATCCAGCTCAAGATACCAAACATGTAACATTTTTCAAGCCATTTTAGGCCTCCAAGAAGCAGGATAGCAGTCTCACACCAGGTAAAGAAATTTTCATCTACCACCTAATGACAATCACAAACGTTCATAGCTATGGAAGGATTCAAGTCAGCAGATATGTTAACCATTCAACAAACCAACTGAAAATAATGCCTCAGCATTATTTCAGTTGTATAAATATTCAGCATTATCCTCTCCCATCTTTTTGTTTGTATAGACTGATTATAAAATAAGTTAATGATTCATTATTAATGTTAAAGAAGTAATCTGAAACTACTTATAACTTGGCACAGAAGAAATAACTTTTATTTGGCTAACAATACTCACATAAAAATATGTTTATTTATATGACAATTTTGTCCATTAGCAAATTTATAGTCAGTGGACTATAAATAAGAGGAAACTAATTTGTTTTTTGGCAATATAATTTCAAACTAAACTTTCAGCATAACACTGGTTACATTTAAAATAAATCAGAAATAAAAAAATAAAATAAAACAGGCAAATTTACCAATACTGGAATAACAATCATACATAATTAAATAGCATCAAGGATTTTTTTTTCTTCAAATTCATTACAATAATATTTAAATTAAGACTAGATAAGTGATCTTTTTTCATGCAGACAGATCTGAGAATTTTTAAATTGTATTTAAATTATGCAAATTTTCATAAACGTTAATGCAACATAACTGTTCAAGAAAAATTCAGCATATGTTCAATGATTGGATATATTGTACTTAACAAAGCCAAGTATTATATACAAAAATAAATCATCTCAGTAAAAATATAACTCTAAACTTTTCAAATATGTAGTTCCAGTATAACATAACAAGGTAACGTAACCAAACTGATGTAGTTCTTTCTCAAATGTTTTTTTCTTCTTTTTTTTTTTTACTTTCATTATACACCGTATATAAATTATGACAGTTATTTGATTTTTGAACAGGAACAAATATAGCAAATAAACAAGCAGTTAGTCATTTGGATATAGAATTTAAAAAAAAAAATACAGTTACAACACTCATGTTTTCACCAAACAATTTCAAATTTTAATTTCCACCAACCAGCATCAAAACTATAAACAAATAAAATATTTAAAACTGATTAAGAAATAAGATTTGCAAAATAATCAACTAAGAAATATAACTATGCTTGTAGGAGGAAAATCCACTTTGGCACATAATATGTAAACAATCTCAACAGAAATTCAGAGCAGAAAACAACCTTCAAACCAAAATTGAAGTTGCATGTTTGAATGTCTTACTCTTATTATGGATATTATAGGATACCTTTCCTGTACTTGTCAAAAAATCAAGCTGCCTGAATCAGAATGACTAATTCTATATTAGGTAACTTCACCAATAAATATCACAGCCACCATTTGTGATTGTAAATCATAATGTATAATACCCGTAAATCTGAACAGTAAAATGATTTACATACAATATAAATATCAGGTGCACAATAATTTGTGAACAACCATATTTATCAATCTGCATGCTACACCTCAGGTGATGGAGACCTGGAGTTCATGCTATCAGAGTTAGTTTCAGAAATGTGCACTTTTTTTGATAAATCTTCATTTTCATCTTCTTTTGTATCATTGTCAAGGATCCTACAAAAAATTTTTAACATTTTAAAATTCTGTCATTCTTACATTTTTGCAAAATTAAGTTGTTAACTCAGCTATACTTTTAAGAATTCAAATTTCATTCCTAAGTTAAAACAATATTTTAGCTAATTTTATCACATAGCAGAGATTACATAACAGATTAACTGTTTTCACTCATTGACTAACTAACTGCATTTCAAAAACACTTCCAATGAAAAGTCATCTCATTTTACTAGAGGTAATCAGAAGAGTAATGATTTGCAATATGCAGGAAATATAGCTAATTATATACATGCAAAATGTATGTAATTAGCTATGTGTGTAAGCAGAGCCACATTTACCATTAGGCGCATGAGGTGCAAGATGGGGCCTCATTTTAAAACCTCACTCCTCACAAAGAACAATAAAAAACAGCGTAGTTATAGTTGCAAAATAAAATACTTATTTTTAAATTTGTGAGGCTTCCCGCTTCCATTTGAAATACATTGTTCTTTCCTTAGAATACAAAATTAACAGGAACTCCTGTATTCCATAAAATTCATGTATGTAGGCGTACCATTTCTTTCCTTGACGTATATACGCGTCCAGCAAACCTGAATAATATTCTGTCCACCTGCTGAAAGAATATGGATAAGAAGTGTAGTTTGACCGTCATGTCCATTAGAAAGTCGATAATCCTTCACGCTGAAAAGAACACTTCACTACATTACCTGGCGTACGTAGTAGCTATGTTCTGTGGCCTACAGCAAGAAACGCTTGCCATTTGCTAAGTAACCGGAATCTTAAGTTATCAGACTAAATACCTACGAGTTATATTCATTTAGCTGCTTGTTTTTATCGTATAATTATAGTTTTTAATGCCAGCGTAAAATAAGAAATCCTTTCATACTTTCTTCATTTCATATTGTATCACTCTGGAAGATCAATGTCACTATGAATTTTGTTGCTAATTATTTTAATCGCCAATACATTTAAAAATTCTCCAAGAACTCGATTGAAGATAATTATTTTTGTCAAACAATTATTTTATAAATTCATGAAAATCCGAATCTAAAAATGAATACAACCTCCATCTGTTCCAAATTAAGTTTTCTATTTTATTCATAATCTTAGTTCGAAGGTTAGTTATCATACGTAAATCTTGAATCATATCATGTAATACATAATTTTTATAACGTAATCCATAGGTTTTTGCATTTCAACTTTCTTTTCCCCCCTAATCACTCACTACAAATCAAAATAAACGGCAGTTATGAAACCAACTGTTATGTACATATTTTCGGCTAATTTAGATATTATGCAGCAGTTTTGAAGTAGCGATATTTTCCCTACAGTTTATCTTTTGAAACATGCGTAGGTGCATGCATCAAAATGAAATTTTATTTCCAAAATTTTCGTAACAAAATTAATTCGCCTTTAATGGCTAACTTCCCCCTCCCAAAATTATCACCACACACACACACAAATACTGCTAGATAACATGTGCGCACTTTCTTTTTGTTTGAAATTATTATTTTTCCTAAGTATACTGTTGCAGTTTTAAGCAAAAGACAAAGGCATGGAATCTCTGATAAAATACCACTGGATATAAATTAAAGACTCGCAATCGGAAACCCAGAGTAATGCAGTTTAACACCATTTGTTGTTCATAAAAAATATTAAAAAAATCGTTCCTAAAATTGAAATGTGTGACCCATATAATCTTATTTTGCAAGGAAAGGAAAGGAAGCAAAATGTCATATTTATTTCAATAAATGTTATTTAAAAAATATAAATGTTTGTCATAATATTTCCAATGCAAACTATTTTTGATCATTTATTTTTGCACATGTGAAATTTGTTATTTGGAAAGAGAGACAATAAGTAAATTGTGCAGCAAAAAAAAAGGGTCAATCCAAGAAATACAGTGCACATAATTAAAATAATCCATTCACTGCAGGGAGGGGAGGGTAATTGCATTTTAACAGATAGAATGCTGATGAAGTTTCATCAGCATTCTTCCTTTTTATAAGGTCAAAGGGATTTTGAGTATATTTGCGAACAGATATATTCAACATAACTTAGCCAGTTTTGTTGTAAAAAGTGCTGCATTTGAAGAAATATTAGCGGCATAATAATAAAATAGCAAAATTCATAATGCTTCAGAATAACTTGATAATTTTGATAATACCAAAACAAGATGAGACACATCTGTAGAAATCTATTATTATTATTAGAGTCCTTTTAATTATGAACTCTATAAAGATATACTTAATAAATTTGTATTTTTGTGGTTTTAAATAAACTAGTTTCATTTTGTCACAGATGGTTTCTGCTGAACTACCTGGATTTTTAGACTATTATTCTTATCAATATTGTAAAAACTCGACTGTAGCGTAAATATTTCAAAGCACATTACATCAATTTTTTTACTTAGGTCAAGTCCCATAAGAATGTTGGAAAAAATAGCCTTGTTTGTCTCTGTATATTTTGTATTAGATATTTTTGTAAATAGCCCTTTGGAAATTAACTGTTTATACTTCTTTAATGTTCATCGAAAATATCATGTCAAATATCATATTTTTAAATAATATTTATTGAAATAAATATGTCCTTTTGCTTTCGTTTCTAGCCAAATAGCATTATATGGATCACCACATTTCAGTTTTAGAAACGATTTTTTGTTATTCATAAAGACAAAATAAAAAAAAAATGTTAAAATGCTAAATTGCATTACTCGGTTTCCGATTGTTAGTCTTTTTGATATCAAAAATTTATATCCAATGATATTTTAGCAGTGATTCTTCGCCTTCGTCTTTTATTTATTTGTATTATGAATATTACGATAATATCCAGTGCATATCCTCGTAGATATGTTGAAAATATAATATGAAAAATATCATATACGGAATGATTCAAAATTTTTGCTCATTTTGAACTTTCTAATGCTCCGCCCTCCTTATCCTCTCCTGGAACTCATTTGCATAACTACTGTAAATTTCTACAGGTTTGTAAGCTTTTCTAGACAGTATTCAAAATCTACGGCAATCAGATTGTACCGTGAAGCTTCTAATTCTGTACTATTTATTTGCAATCTAAAACCAGCTGTTCTATTGTCTGCTGAAATTATGTGAAATTTTAGAAATAATATGCTATATTTTCACCATGCAAACTTGTTTATATGCATACCACACAAAAGAAAGTTCAGTATTATTTTTGTTTGTTTTTCTTTAAAAAAATCTAAATAATACTTCTGCTGCTGCTGGAAGTTATTTCTGAAATAATCTACGTCTTATAAATACTTGGTAATATCCTCTTAGCTGGAAGAAAAGCTGAAGGATTTACTCTCAGCTATTGAGAAAAAAAGGGGAGAACACTAAAGTTGCACTAAATTGCCTCAAGCTGTAGTGCAGAATATATCAAGAATGTCTTGTTTTCTCTTCGATTGTTGATTACAGATATCCCAACAGAAATACTGACATTTCGTTTACATGCTTATATATTATTTAGGCCAAAATAATTTCTTAATTTATAATAATCAATTTCAATTTTATTATCGAAAAATTAGAAATTATTTCATACAATTATCTTGAAAAAGAGGATTTGAATTATTTTCAAAGAAAAGGTGCATATGCGTTTCATAATCTTCTTTTGGGGGGGGGGAGGGGGGATATAGACCTAATTAATCTGCGGATATTTCAGAGAATTTATTTCATAAATCGTTCACAACTGTTACAAACGTAAATCACTTGGGGCACATACCCATTCATTTTAGTGTAAAATAGTAGCAAAGGTTCAGTTACTTTAGATATCTAATCTAGAAGAAAATGTTATATCTGCTGATATTAGAATCTTGGTGAATAATTTTTCTGACATGATTTCTCTATTCGTTATAATGTGCATTTCTTGTTGTAGGCAAGTGAGAGGCAGCTACAAAAGTGAGATAATCCGATTAACCGTTCTCTTCAGCATGAGGGGTTATCGTACCTTCTAATGGACATGACGGTCAAATTGCACTTCTTATCTCGGTTCTTTCAACAGGTGGGCTGAATCATATCCAGATTTAGCTGGACGTCTATAGACGTCCTGGCCGTTTGGAAGGCATTTTGAAACGCGTTCCAGTGACAACAGAGGTTTTTTGTGTGCTGCTGATATTTGTATTAATTATTTGGGTAAGAGCAGTTTCTATATCACATAAATAGAGCATTTGAATTTCAAGTTTATTATTATTTATAAATTAAATTGATTTTTCAGTTCATTTTTTAAGAATATATTAATATAAAGGTAAGAATTGTTATTCAATTAATTATTAATCTTATTTTACTGATACTCATTTATTTTAACAAAACCAAGATACCAGTGTTTCTATTTTTGTATTTTTTAAGCTTTTAACGTAATTATTTATTTTATTTATAGTTTATTTTGGATTTAATAAATATTTATTTCGCTTTTGATAGATTAATTCACATAAAGATGCCAAGAAAATTTGAATCCGGAGCTAGTAAAAGAAAACGACTTAGAGAAAATGAAAAACAGCTAAATAGTCAAAAGTGGACAATTTTGTCTTCCTTTCGTTCTGAAAATGAAGAATTTCGTAGAACTGAAGTTGTACTTCACAGTTCTCGGAATGAAAACGAAACATTGGTATTATTATCAGGAGGAGATGAAAGTGAAAATGAAGAACATCAAAATGATGTAGAAAACATAGGAGAGAAAGAAGTAAATGAAACAAATTGAGAGGATTCTAAAGAAAATTTTCAATCGGTGTCTGTACTTACCAGCAAGCCAGCTATCTCTTATCCTACTGATATAGCAGTGTGGCCACTTACTATTAATGAAGTTTATCGAGCATATTTTAATAAATATGCCCCAGAATGTTGGTAAAATTGAAAATTTAAAAAAAGAATACACAGAACGCAATAGAATATATGTCAGGAATTAACAACGCATATAAAGTATATTAATTAAAGGTAACTTCAATGAATAACTTCTATATTTCGGCAACATCACATTGCCATCTTCAGGAACATAAAGATATGGTATGTGCACTCAGGAACTAACACAAAGCAAATGAGGAAGAAAGCAAGAAACTAATATTGTTCCTAAAGTCCTAATGGTACCCTCTTGCAGGCTAATTTGGTAGTCTTGGCAGTTGGACTGAAGTTTTCATAATGAAAGTCTCCCAATTCATTATGAGAACTTCAGTCCAACTGCCAAGACTACCAAATCAGCCTGCAAGAGGTCACCATTAGGACTTTAGGAACAATATTAGTTTCTTGCTTTCTTCCTCATTTGCTTTGTGTTAGTTCCTGAGTGCACATACCATAGCTCTAAGTTCCTGAAGATGACAATGTGACGTTGCTGAAATATAGAAGTTATTCATTAAAGTTACCTTTAATTAATATACTTTATATGCGTTGTTAATTCCGTAAACTAATTACCAGTTATGTCTAACCAACGTATAAGTCTTGCTACTAGAATCAGAATATATGTCAGAAATGTAAATGAATCACATTTTTTCTGTAAAAAGGTGAATGGAACAAAGGAGAAACAAGAGTGGCTAATTTTTTCAGAAATCAGCAAAGCAATTTACTGTTTTGTTTGTAGATTGTTTTCTAAGTCAAATAATAGCTTAATGAAGGGTTTTAATGACTGGGGAAATATAACACGAACCTTATGTGAACATAAGCATTCTACTGAGCATATATGAGCGATGTACATATATCGCAAAAGAAAATCAAGTTTTGTAAATAGTCGAATTGAATTCTGAATCGATCAAACAAATACAATCTGAAGAAAATTATTGGAGAGAGGTTTTAAAAAGAATAATAGCTACCATTAAGTTACTGAGTAAACTGGGGCTAGCATTTAGAGGAAATACAAATGATATTTTTTCTGATTCTTGCGGAAATTATTTATCGTGTTTACATTATTTAAGTGAATTTGATGATTTTTTAAAACATCACATGAAAATGAACGCCAACTGTGGTTCTGGCAGATCAAATTATCTTTCTTACCATACTTGTGATGAATTCATAGCGTTAATAGCTAAAAAAACAAGAGAAATATTAATATCAGAAATTAAGAAAGCTGCTTATTTTGCAATAATACTCGATTCAACGCCAGACATTGCCCATAATGACCAACTAGCTATGATATTTAGATATGTTGCCATAAATTCTGACATTAGAGAAACATTTATCGGGTTCATCAGAATTACACAACACAATTCCTTATATTTAGAAGAGGTAGTATTAAAAAAATTAGAATTATCTTTGGATATAAAAATGTGCAGAGGGCAAAGCTATGATAACGCTGCCAATATGAAAGGTATCTATACAGGCTTACAAGCTAGGCTGAAAAAACGTAGTCCCTCTGCACATTATATACCATGCTCTAGTCATTCCTTAAATTTAATTGGCAACTATGCCGCGGAATCTTGCCCGGAAGCAGTGCAATATTTTTGTTTTATTCAAAATGTATATAATTACTTTTCATCTTCAACAAGAAGATGGGGTATACTCCTAATTAATAATTAACAGTTAAAAGACTAAGTGAAACGAGGTGGTCCGCAAGAGCTGATGCTATATTGGCTTTGAAACGTGGATATAAACAAATTAAAGACGCATTACTTGAACTATCCATTTCTCCTCATGAAAAACCTATTTCTAAATTAGAGAGCTCATCATTGGCTGAACATTTTGACAAACCAGAAACAGCAATATTAACAGTTATGTGGGACAAAATTTTACAATGAATAAATGCTACTAGTAAATCTCTACAAGATCCCGATATGGATTTGTTTTTAGCTAATAATTTGTTACACTCTCTAGTTGGTTTTATTTTAGATATAAGAAATAGTTTTGCTGCTGTAAATGAAGCGAATTTATTAACAGATGAGACAAAATTTAAAGATGAAAAGGAAAGAGTTAAAAAACGAAAAAAAATGAGTGACGAAGTTTCACAATCTAACAATGAGATTATATTATATGGGAAACAAAATTTCTTTGTGAACACTTTTAATGTCATTTGTGATAAACTAATTTTGAATATTAATGAAAGAACAAAAAGCTATTTCAATATATTAGATATGTTTGTCATTTTTTTGAAGGAAGATATAGATCAAGACAAGTACAAGACTAGTATTGATAAAATTTTACAAACTTATGGGACTGATATTGATCCAGAAAAATTTACTGAAGTTAAGCAATTTTTAATAATGATAAAGAAAGTTGTTCAATTAAAAATATGTACAAATTTATAAACGATGGGTTAAGGTCTACTTTTCCGAATGTAGAAACAATTTTAAAAATATTTTTGATGATGCCTATTTCAAATGTGCTGAACGCTCATTTTCAGTGTTGAAACGAATAAAAAATTATTTAAGAAGCAACTTGCACCAAAATAAAACAAGTGACCTGTCGTTAGTATGCATTGAATCAGATGTAATGGACTCGATCAATTATGATGAAATTATAGATATATTTGCTAAAACAAAAGCCAGAAAAAAAAACTTTTAGTTATTAATTTTTTTTATCTAAATTTGAACTGATTTATTTTTATACTTTTTTTTAAAAATGCAAATAATATGTATACCAATTGTATTGTGTTATTAAAATGAGTTATTATGGAAATGTTGACTTTTATTTTCAATAAACTAAAAAAAAATGCTAATTTTTGAGAGCCTCATAATGATGTTGCACCTCGGGTCTCCAAAAGTATAAATGTGGCCCTGTGTGTAAGGAAATAAATACAAATGTAGAAAGAAAAACAGGTGTAAGGAAAGAAATACATGTGGAATTTCTCAAAACAGGAGTGCAGCTCCAAACCTGACCATCAATATGGCTTCTTGTTCATCAAATTCTTTGTAAATCTGTTCTTATATATTCTAACCACAAGATTATCTAAGAACAAGATTATTCTGTAAAAGCAGAACATATTCTAAACATACTAGGGAGACATTCAGTTTTTTTTTTTTTTAACTCTCTCATTCTTCTAACAGCAAAATTAATAATGGCACATCATTTGTAAACTCTCTATTTTTTTTTTCCATCTGATTGGTTGTTCATTTGCATGTAATCAAGATATAATTTTTTTAAATGAACACTTTAAATTACTCAAATGAGGAATTGAAGAAACAGATAGGATTTTCCTAATGCTTCACATAAAAAATGCAGAGAAAGTGTAATTATGAATTTGGGAGTGTAGCAAGATAAGTGTGAAACATCCAAACTTACCTTAAATGCTGAGAACCTACCTGAGCTTCTGACCAACGGTTCATCTTCGTATTATCTCTTAAAGCACTCCATACTATATCTATGGAATTCACAATGTATACTGGAATATAAATTAAAATAAACTTTAATATATACTTCCTATATTTCGGCAATGTCACACTGCCATCTTCATGGGAACATAAGATGCAGGCAGTAGAACAGCAAATGAGGTCAAAGAGAGAAAACTACTGTTTTTCCTAAAGTCCTGATGGTGCCCCCTAGCGGGCTATGTTAGGTATTCTTGGCCGTTCGGCTGAAGTTCTCATGATGTACGTCACCCAAATTTGGGGCATTCTCATTCATTCAAATTTGTTGAGGTTTGGTATATTTCTTAGGGCTGAGTTTGATTCTATGAATAGTCTTTCAAATTTAAACTTGCAGTGGTGTATTACTGTAGCTTTCTTCCATCATATTCTGTGGAGTGTATCCAGAGCATGGCCTGCAAGCCCAGAGTGGCTGTACTGGTGAAACTGAATGTAGTCTTTGTGTTCCAAAATTCTGATATTCGTTGTCCTGCCTGGCCTAAGTAGGACAGCTTACAGCTGCAAGGGACCTAGTATACTAGGTAGGTCTAGGGGAAGTGGTTGATCTTTAGTGGAGGGAATAAGGGAATCCAATTTTCTATATGGTCTGTAACAAGTGGTCAGGTCATTTTTTTTTACGATTTTGGTAATTTTTTCCGAGGTGCCGCAGATGTAGGGAATGGTGATATATTTAGAGTAATCTTTATTGTGAGGGGAGGTGGGGGGTTGTGATTTACTGGTTTTAATATTTTTGGGGGGTTGTAGTCATTGGCTGAGAAAGTGTTAAGGATGTCATTTAGTTCAGTGGTTAGGGCATTGTCATTTGAACAGATTAGTTTAGTCCTGTTATATAGTGTCTTAATCACTCCATATTGTTGTGAGGGGGGGGGGGGGGATGGGATTGTTGGTGAATGTACCTGCCTGTATGGGTGGGTTTTCTATAAACTGAGTAAACCAGGGTTCCATCAGGCTGGTGGGTGACTAGTCTGTCTAGGAAAGGGAAACTGTTGTTTTCCTCTTTTTCCCGGGTGAACTTGATTCTGGGGTGTTGGTTCTTTAAGTGCGTTATGAAGGAGAGGAGTGTATCAGTGCCGTGTGGCCAAATAACAAACACATCATCAAAGTAGCGAAGCCATATGGTAGGTTTTTTGTGGGGTAGAGTTTAAGACTTTCTCTTCAAAAGTCATCATAAAGAAGTTGGCCAAGGGTGGGGAGAGTGGTGAACCCATGGCTGTCCCCTCTATCTGTTTGTAGAATTTTCCCTGCCAAACAAAATGGCCTGAGTTCATTGTGAACTGAAATAGGGCTGAGATGTTGGGAGGAAATTTGGCTTGAATGCGCTCTAAGGTTTCCTTGAGTGGGACATTTGTAAATAGGGAGGAGACATCAAAACTGACCATTATGTCAGTATGTTGGAGTGTAAGGTTTTCTACATTGACTTTGAAGTGAGCTCAGTTCTTTATGTGTGATGGACTGTTGCCAGTATAGTGTGTGAGCACTTTGGCTAAATGTTTGGCTAATTTGTATGTGAGGAAAATCAATGCCATCCACTATGGGATGTAATGGCGCATTTTCTTTATGTATTTTTGGGAGTCCGTAAATACGGGGAGTGGGGGTATAGAGTTAAACGTCTCTTTAATATGTTGGTAACTTCTACAGGCCAAGAAGTGACTTTCTTAAGGAGCCTGTGAAGTTTTCTAATTTGCGAGTTGGTGGGATTGTATTTGATAGGGAGGTAAGTAGCCCGATCTAATAGAAGAGCATTAAGTTTACCTGTGTAGTCCTTTTGGATAAGTACTACAGTTGCATTTCCCTTATCCACTTTGGTGATAACTAATTCTTTATTATTCCTCATTTTCTGTAGAGCTTCATATTCCTTGTTGGATATATTGCTTTTTGGTGGTCTTGCTTTGGAGAGGACACAAGCTACATCCAGTCTTACACTGTTGGTGATTTGATGTGGAAATTAAAAACAGTTCTTTGTTATATTCCCATGCTTTCTCAACTATCTGTCATAAATTGAAGATCTGATCCTAACAGCCTCCATTTGGCCTGAATCCAGCTTGTTCTTCACCAAGCTTTTCTTCCATAATTCTTCTCAACTGTTTCTCAAGCATAATTGCATAGATCATGCCAGGAACACTCAGTAGGGAAATACCTCTGTAATTCTCACATTCAGTTTTATTTCTCTTTTTATAAGTGGGTACTATTAGAGCTCTACTCCAATCATCGGGAACTAGTCCCTCTGTCCAGGCTTTCTGAACTATGCAGTGCAGCCACTGTAAGACTTTTATACCAACATACTTCAGCATTTCTGGTCGAATATCATCTACTCCTACTGCCTTTCCACATTTCAAGCCTTTGATGGCTTTTTCCTACTTGAAGTATGGATATGTATTCCTGACTGTATGCCTGTTGAGTGTTTTTTACCACTGTGCTATCACTGCATATTTCATTTAGCAATTTTGCGAAGTAATTACTCCATACTTCAAGGATATCTTTTTCTCCTGTTTTCTTGCCACCTTTAACATCTCTAACTCCTTTTACAGCACTCTTTCCTCCATTTCTAAGCTTCTTCAACAACCTCCAGAATATCTTACCAGCTTCTTGATATTTATTTTCTATGTTCTTGCCAAAGTCCTTCCATGACTTTTGTTTAGCTAGTTTTACACAGTGTTTCGCTTTCTTACATTTGTCTCTGTATTCTCAAAGAGCAAAAGCTGACTTATTTGCCAGGAACTATTGATATCCTTTCTTCTTTTCCTTCACTGCCTCTTTAACTTCCTGTGTCCACCATGGAGTTCTGATTTTTCTATCCTTGCACACAACCTCACCACATGAATCTCTGGCTGAATCAATCAGGATTTTCTTCAAGGCTTGCCACTGAATCTCCACGGTTTGGTTCCTGTACTCTAACTCTTTCATTTTTTCTTCAATAATTTTTTTGTATTTTAGTCTACATTTCACAGCTGAGAGCTGCTCAGCTTTTATTCACTTTAAAACTTTCTTACATGTTATTCTTTTCAATATGAAATTCAATTTTATCCTGCTCAAGCCTAAATAGTGATCGCTTCCATTTCAAATCCTCTGTACATGCTGGTGTCCTGCACCAGGGAGAAAACATCACTATCAACAATAACATAGTAATGAGACTTTTCTTATTCCTTGCCTCTTCTCTCCATGTGAATTTATGCACATTTTTATGTTGGAACATGGTGTTAGTAATAACCAGTTCATGTCCTGAGCAGAAATCCAACAGGTATTTGCCATTATTATTAGCTTTGCTCTTTTCTCCAAATTTTCCCAAAATATTTTTGAATGTCTGACAATCATTTCCTACTCTGCTATTTAGATACCCAACAAGGACCAACTTTTCCTTTTTCATCGTGTCAATTGCTTTTTTTCTAAAGCATCAAAAAATTCCTCCACTTATACCTTAGTAGAACCTTTTTTGAGACCATAGGCACAAATAAGTCTCATTGTCCAATTCCCATTCCTGATATTTGCCCATATCAGTCTACTTGAGATTGCCTGCAATTCAAGAAGATTAGCCTCGTATTTAAGTAAATATTAAAAAGAGTTGCTGAGGGGAAACATCCCTCTCGGACCCCTTGGTTTATCTCTCTCATATATGATAGCTCGTGATTTAATCTTATTTGTATTTGATTATTTTCATATATACTTGTGATAGCTTTTAGGATATTATTTGGTATTTGTCTTTCTTTTAATATGTTAAATAATGTTTCTTTTAACTTTCAAATGCTTTTTCAAAGTCAACAAATGCAATATGGGTTTCTAAATTGTATTCTCTTCTTTTTCTCTATTATTAATTTTAGGCAAAAGGCCGGGTCTATACATGATCGTCCTTTTCTAAATCCATTCTGTACTTCTAAAATAAAGTTTTTGGAATATTTCATTATCTTGCTATTTAAGATTCTGCTATATATTTTGTAACAGGAATTTAGTATACTGATACCTCTATAGTTTTTAGGGTCATCTCTATTACCTTTTTTAAAGAATAGGATTCACAATTGCTTTTTTCCATTCTATTCGGGGGATACCAGTTGAATAAATTTTATTTAAAAATAAGTCTTTCTTTGAATCTTGTTCCTGCGTATTTATATAGTTCTGAACCTAGTTTATTTTCTCCAGATGATTTTCCGTTTCTTGTTTCTTTCAGGCTGATTTCTAATTCTTCTTTAGTTATTTCTTTTCATTTTCATTAATTATTTGCAAGTTGTCTTTTTTAAAACATTTTTTAAAACTAACAAATAAAAACCTTTTAACTCTAGACCCCCCCCCCCATTCCTGTATACATGGGTTTCCAAAAATACATAAACAAAATGTGCCATTACATCCCATAGTGGATGGCACTGATTCCCCCATGTACAAATTAGCCAAAGCGCTCACACATTATACTGGCAACACTCCATCACACACAAAAAACTTAGCCCACTTCAAAGCCAGTGTAGAAAACCTTAAGCTCCAATATACTCACTTAATGGTCAGTTTGATGTCTCTTCCCTATTCACAAATGTAACACTCAAGGAAACCTCAGAGCTTATCCAAGCCAAATTTCCTCCTGATATCTCAGCCCTATTTCAGTTCATAATGAACTCAAGCTATTTTGTTTGGCAGGAAAAAGTCTACAAACAGATAGAGGGGACAGCCATGGGTTCACCATTCTCCCCATCCTTGGCCAACTTCTTTATGGAGACTTTTGAAGAGAAAGCCTTAAACTCTACCCCACAAAAAACCTACCATATGTCTGCTATGTTGATTATGTGTTTGCTATTTAGCCACATGGCACTGATACACTCCTCTCCTTCTTAACACACTTAAACAACCAACCCCAGTTCACCCTGGGAAAAGAGGAAAACAACAGCCTCCCTTTCCTAGACACACTAGTCACCTGCCAGCCTGATGGAACCTTGGTTTTCTCAGTTTATAGAAACCCACCCATACAGGCAGGTACATTCACCAACAATCCCATCACCCCCCCCACACACACACAACAATATGAAGTGATTAAGACACTATATAACAGGGCTAAACTAACCTGTTCAAATGACAATGCCCTAACCACTGAGCTAAATCATATTCTTAACACTTTCTCAGCAAATGGCTACAAACCCCAAAAAATACTATAATCAGTAAAACACAACCCCCCCCCCCTCACAATAAATATTACTCTAAATCCATCACCATTCCCTACATCCGGGGCACCTCAGAAAAATTCCCCAAATCCTAAAAAAACATGACCTGATCTCTTGTTACAGACCATATAGAAAATTGGCATCCCTTATCCACTCCACTAAAGACCAACCACTTCCCCTAGACCTACCTGGTGTATATCAGGTCCCTTGCAGCTGTAAGCTGTCCTACTTTGGCCAAACAGGCAGGACAGCGAATATCAGAATTTCGGAACACAGACTACATCCAGTTTCACCAGTACGGCCACTCTGTGCTTGTAGACCATGCTCTGGATACACGCCACAGAATACGGTGGAAGAAAGCTACAGTAATACACCGCAGCAAGTTTAAATTTGAAAGACTATTCATGGATTCAGCCTCAGCCCTTAGGAACATGCCAAACCTCAACAAATGTGGATGCATGAGACTGCCCCAAATTTGGGAAACATACATCAGAACAACTTCAGCCCAAAGGCCAAGTACACCTAATATAGCACACCAGGGGGCACCATCAGGACTTTAGAAAAATGGTAGGTTCCTTGCTTCGTTTCTCATTTGCTGTTATGTAGTACTTGCATGCACATGTCTTTATCTTAAGTTCCCATGAAGATGGCAATGCGACATTGCCGAAATATCGGAAAGTATATATTAAATTTCATTTAATTTATATTTCTATTCTATGCTGTCAATTCCTTAAGTATCATGTTTAACCAGTGTATAAGCCTTTCTACAAGAATCAAGGAGAATCTGGAAGTCAGTAATGCAATATAACTGGATGAGATTTTGCAACATTGTAAGACAGCTCCAGTGCTTTGGCTATTTAATGAAAGTCTACCTATGGGAAAGTCTAAAAAGAGTGGAAGGAGGCTAAGGTAGTGCAACTGCACAAAGATGGTGACAGAATAGAGGCATCAAACCATAGCTCAGTTTATATTAATTTTGTAGTTGTTAAGATTTTGGAGAAATTACAGATTATATACAAAATTGGACAGATGAGAGTAAGGGTGGTGTCAACTGTGTCAATAAATCTTAAGTGAGAGTATGATGCTTGAACAGGGTGAAGAGGATGTGAAAAGTATGAAAAAAGTTGATTTGTTTGAAGGGAAAGATTAGGAGACTTGAAAGGCTAAATAATGTGAGATGAACAACAGGAGATATGAGAGAAAGTTATAGGCATGTAAGAGAGAGAAAGAATGGGAGAACCAAAGAAAAAGACAGAATGAGAGAAAGTCAAGAAGGAAGTACAGGAACAAAGGAAACAGAAATTAAAGGATGACAATTAAATGAGAGAATAAGCTGGGAGGTGCCAGAGTATGGGGTATGTGAGCAAGGAATGAATGGATCTGTGAGGCAAGTAATGTATTGAGGTTCAATGATTTGTGGTGTGTAGAATACAAGGGTAGTCTGAAAAGTTCTTGGCCTCAACCACAGACAATGTTTATTAATTATCTTGAAAAGGGTAAAACAATAACCGGGGAATATTATTCTGATCTTTTAACCAGACTAGACAAAACAATTCATGAGTAAAGACCCAGTTTGCAGAAGAAAAAAAACCACCTTTCATCAGGACAATGCACAAAGGTGTTTTTGGCAATGGGAAAATTAAGGAATCTGCACTACGAATTGTTGGAACATCCACCCTATTCCCCAGATCTGGCTCTCTCTGATTTCTATCGCTTCAAAAACTAAAACTCTTCCTTCCTGGTCAGCATTTTTCTTCAAATCAAGAGGTGATTGCAGCTGTAGAGGGATATTTTGCAGATCTTACTGCAATGAGATAATGGTGCTGGAGCATCACTGGATGGGATAATGGTGCTGGAGCATCACTGGAATAAATGTATTAGTCTTAAGGGAGATTATGTTGAAAAATAAAAATAATTTTGAAATTACAAATTCATATTTTCATTGTCAGGCAGAGAACTTTTCAGACAACCCTCGTAGAATGTCAAAGCATACCTAAAGGAACAACAGTGTGACTATGGCAATAAATCAAGGTGAGGATGTTGATGTATAAGGAATAAAGGAAATGAAATGGTAGCAATGATGGCCTCAGCTTTGGAATCAGTGAAATATGGTTGACAATTCTGAGAATAGAAGGGTATAACATATTTCAGCAGGAAAAGAAGAATAAACAGGGTGGAGGAGTTCCTTTTGATGAGTTATGTCATGTCAGCATAGAGAATCTGAAGGAAATAGCTACTAATGGTTCTGAAATCATATGGTTTGAGGTGGACATAGGATATTTAGTACGATGATGCTATAGTCCAGAGAACACAGAGTGCTGAGCAGGAAATCGTTGTCAAGTGCAAAGCAAGGTGATCATTATGGGAAATTTTAAATAGCAGTATATATTACAGTAGTAAGGGAACATAACAGAATTTCTGGATTGTTGAGGGAGAATGCCTCAGGTAATATGCAGTAGAGGGACCACAAGAATCAAATGCTTCTTATATGGCCCTACCATCACAGGATCTTATTGTAACTGAGATGTTATCCTCGTCCACAGTTAGTGAAAGTGACCATGCAGTCTTAATTTTGGATTTTTTAAGTCTAGCTACAAGAAAAAGTGCCCATGGAGTGGAAAGAGGGTAAGATAGTATCATTGCACTAAGGTGGTTGTGGTAGAATCAAGGTGTCAATGTACAGACTTGTTTTATGGTTGTTAAGATTTTGAAGAAATTAGTATGGGCAGATGAGGGTGATATTGTCTGTGAAGGTCAGCAGCATAGACTGGTTATGGGATGCTCTTGTTTCAGAAATCTCCTTGCCTTTTTAAAGTAATCATCATCATCATGCTTGTCAAAGATTTAGGCCTAAAGTGCCCTGTTCTGGCCTTAGAAATGATAACTGAATCTCTTAAGAGGATGTCCTAGTTTTCTTTTTCCTAATGTTTTGTAATTTAAGGCTTGTTTTGGTAATCTTTTTGTTTTCATTCTTTCAACGTATTCCATCCATTTATGTTTATATTCTTTGACTAGCATCATTGCTTAAAGCCATGACTAGACCACATCTGAATTATTGTATTCAAATCTAATCACCTGAATGCAAAGGGAATGAAGTAACCTTGGAATGGATACAGAAGCATATAACAAAAAAAAAGATATCAGGGCTGTACAATGTTGGTTATGAAGTTTACTGTATATGAGGTTATGAAATTATGGTATATGATTATAAGGTTATGTATATGAAGTTATGAAATGTTGGTTATGCAAACTGCTGAATCTGATAGCTGGAATACAAAGGGATAACATGACAAATTCAAATCAGTGTATTTACTGGATTAACAATGGGAAGATTTTTCAGGAAAATGAAGAAGAAACAAGGACATCTCTGGAAATTATGAAAGGAGGTGGTGAGTACGAGTATAAGAAGTGGCTTTTTTTGCATGGAATGTAGGTGGACCATGAATGCATTGCTTGATAGGGTGGTGAACATGCAGACAGTGAATGAGTTTAAGGAGTAATATGACAGACTGATATTGTCTATCATAGATGGGTTTCTGCAATGAATCTTGTAATGGAGGTCCTGAATAATATCTATGAGAGTGAGCATAGATTTGTTGATTTGTCAAAGGGAGCTTTTGTTTCAGTAAGCTTCTCTTTTGTAAGAAAGTAATTGGAGTTCAACAAGGAAAGGCATATAGAAATTTAAAAGAAAGCAATTTAAAAAAAAAAAAATTCTTCAAAAGTACTTGACAGAGAGCCATAAGTTGATATTGAAGTCAACAAATGGATACAGATATCAAGATTAGTAATATCAGAACATTACCAATACTGAGACATGAGAGCATACAAATTACAAAGTTTGATGGTGAATTGAAGAAATGGTATGATTGAGCCATTTAAGTTGTTGAAAGGTATTTAACAGAATGACAGTGGAGAGATTTTTCATATGGCATATTGGTTCCCAACTGGTGGTATGCATATCCCCTGGGGGTACGTACCGGGCCATTCAGGGGTACACAAAAAAATAATCAGTGATGGCGGAAAAACGGATTTAAGGCTATCTTGCATATTTTGAGGCACTGAACAAAAGTGTCAGCACATTATGGATACAGACAACTGTTTTAAAAACAAGGGGTTCAATTTATCGAAATGGGTTTAAAAGGGAGGGGATACACAAGCGGAAAAGGTTAGGAACCACTGATATGACAGAACAAGGAATTGAACACAGGAGTTGTCCCTGGAAGTTACAAAATGAAGTGATCAGAAAGGTGAGAAGTGGCTTTTCTGCATGGACCATAGAATCATTTTAGACCATAGAATCTACTGCTTAAAAGAGCTAGTGCAGACAGTGAATAGTCGAACAGGTTTCGACTGAGGAGCTAGACCAACAGTGGTCCATCTCAATGGTAAAAAGCAAGACGATATCCATACCAGATCAGGTGACGGCCAATTATCAAGAACTGCTTCAGATGCTGGGCATCAGGCAATAAGTTCGCAACCAGACCCAACTCTCCTTGCTGGGTAACCAGAGCAGGAAGCTATAAAGTGACTGCAAGAAATCAAATGTAAAAAATGAAATGTAAGAAGATTACAAGGGAGGTATGAAATGGTTTTACAGATCAACACCAGAAAAACAGGGTTTTAGAAAGCACAGAATGCACAGAATCTGAAAACAAATTCCCAGAATCTACAATAACAGAACTTATGCATCAATAGTATTTTATTTTCAACAAAGAAATATTTATTGAACTTGAGTTTCAAGAGTTACGTAATATATCAACAGGAAGTAACTGTATCTAACTTTAAAATTCAACTCAGTGATCATAAAGCTAGCACACTTCAGAATGTTTTGAGAAATGCAGCATGAAATAAAGTCAATCATTTTGAAACATATGAAATTCTTAAATGATTGTATAAGACTACCAACATTAAAAGCCCTACACAAATCCAGGCTAAAAATAGCTCCTCTTAGATGCAAATGCTGTGATTAAAAACAATCACAAATAAAAGTTAACAGGATACAAACCAGTTATACAACACATTTTATCATTACAGTAAAGCAGTCTGACAATGGAAAATTCAGTTGGAATAAAAAGTCAACTCCAACTTCAAGCTGATCTTAGCAACTTAGAATCTGAAAGGACAAATGAAAAACAGCATCAAAAACAAAGTTATAAATACATATACAGTGGTATCTTGCTAATCAAAACCTCTTTAGTCCAAACCCTCCAGTAATCCGAACTGCGGTTTGAAAGGAAAAAAAATATTTATTACATATTATTATTTTATGCACTATTATTTTTATTTAATAATTATTATTTTAACTATTATTATTTATTTTATTATTATTACAGTACAGTATTTTTTTCATACTTTCGGTTGTACGGTTATATTGTAGGCCTATTTTGATTTATTGTGTGTGTTCACGTTTGCTTTTTTATACTGTACAGTACGTACTGTATTGTCGGCATGAATCACCGAATTTGAAATCAAATCAGATGCAGAAATTATAAATATGATGCTACAGAATGAATTAGAAGACGACGATGATGATAAAGAAGTCGACAGTTTTAATATGTGTATAGAATGGGCTAAGCAGAATGATACGCCATTCCACAAAATTTTGTTGCTAATGCAGCTCCGAGCAGAAGCATTCGTAAAAAGTTTAGCTTCCAAGAAGCAAAAGAAAATCAGTGACTTTTTTACAAATAAATAAAAAAAAAAAAACCTTTTTTGTGTGTTATTTTGTGAAACTTTTTTTGTGATGTATACAAGAAAGTGATATTTTTTATGCAAATCAAGTTATGTAATGAACTATGCAATTTTATTAAATCAGAATCCTTAACAAAACAGGTACATACAAAACTAAATTTTTTTACTAAAATAAACTTGTGTACCATATTTTTAGATTACAGAACAGTAGCTTTTTTCTATCAGTTACTTCATTTATTTACAGAATTAAATTTGATGTACCATTAGAATCTTATTATTTTTGTCTTAAAAGCTAGCTATTATATTCTCTTGGGGGAAAATTCGCTAATCCGAACTTTTCACTAATCCAAACGAACACGGTTTTTATTAGTTCAGATTAGCGAGATACCACTGTAATTTGATCAACAAAGCAATTGCTGAAGATATTGAAGTGCTAATGCAAAGAATTGTTGCACTGTACAGAAAATGAAAAGATATGAAGCAAGAATCAACCAATATGTGCAAGTTATTCAATTTCGACTTAACCAACATGACTTATTTCGATCTCCGTAGGGAAATAGAAATGCAAACAATCATTCACCAAAAAATGAAGAACTTTAGATTTTGGAAATCAATCTGGGACAATCCCCATTGAACATAATAAAAATGCCTAATGGATTAAGAAAATAGAATCAGAAATGAAACAAAAACAAATGCAAAATGCTGATATTACTAAAGAAATGGTCAGTGCAAAATCTAGGAAATTTAAAAACAGGACCTGGCAAAGACGAATTGCATAGATTTTGGCTAAAGCGTCTAACCAGTCTACATGGTTGAATGGCAGACGGTTCAATTTTTTTTTTTTTTCATGTTAAGCCCAGGCACAAGAGGTTGGCTGATCAACCTATAGTACATTAGAACCGTATATGGATAGTGGGTTGGGAAAGGAGGAACATGTTTTTACGCTTGATTTAAAAGATTGTATATCATATTCCTTGGGAAACACAACAGGGAGAAGACTGTTCCACAATACAGCAGTTGCAGAGATGAAAGAGGAGGAAAAGAAACCTGTTCTGTGGGTTTCAAGGTGAACTGTGAAGGGATGTTGAGTAGCAGCTGCATGTGTTCCAACGAGCTTACTATTAAGTGGGAGAAATTGCTGATGCTATTTCAGATGAACATTTCCAATGGAAATATTTGTAGTATTTCCCATGGAAATATTTTCACAGTGCAGAAATCAAACTTTTGTGTAAAAGTGGGGTAAGAGATGAGTCATTAATAAATCTAATTGCTCTCCTCTGTATTGAGTCAAGCATTTTGAGGAAGCTTTTAGTGGCCCACCTCGTATGTGAGAGCATTATTCAGTAGTTGGGTGGATTTGCAATTTGTGTAAAGTTAACAGCTGTTCAAGGGTGAAGTAACGAATTGAGTGAAAGAGAAATCCTAGTGATCCATTTGTTGCAGTCAGGCTCAGTCAAAGCCTGGATGATATCTGGGTATCCATTTCTATTCATGACAGATAAGGACGAGGGAGGAGACCTAAGTAACTATCATCCAATAACATCCAACCAGCTATGCTTGAGCTGTTTTCTGCAATGGTAGCAAATTCCATATACAATTACTTAAGTTATTAAAATTTGATTGAACAAAACATAAGATCCTTATTCATAAAATGCTCCTCAGAAATGCAAAAAGATGAAAAACTCAAACATGTCATGGAAACTACAAGAAAGTATTCCACTCCATCCCACACTCGTGGATCCTAAAATTATTAGAAATTGGAATTTGCAAACATGTTTGTTTCTGGCTGCTGCTATGAAATCATTGAAAACAACTTTATCAGTCAATGAATGATTCGGAGAGATATTTGCATTAAATGGGGAAATTTTCCAAGTCCCTGTCATCATTATGTTCAAACATTTCTTTCATACCTTTATCTATGATTCTGGAAAAAACAAAACTTTGATATGAAATACCTAAAAATAATACTATTTTCTATCTGTTGCATATGGATGACTAAGTTATACAGAACATTAAACACTCGTTGCTGAATGTGGTTCATATTTTTACTGTCAGGGCATCAAAATGGAATTTCATTTGGAAAAATGTGCAATTTTATCTATTAAACAAGGAAATATTAATGATGCTAGCAATTTTAATTTTGACAATGACTATTCTGTATGACTAAGTTATACACTCGTTGCTGAATATGGTTCATATTTTTACTGTCAGGGCATCAAAATGGAATTTCATTGGGAAAAATGTGCAATTTTATCTATTAAACAAGGAAATATTAATGATGCTAGCAATTTTAATTTTGACAATGACTATTCTGTATGACTAAGTTATACACTCGTTGCTGAATATGGTTCATATTTTTACTGTCAGGGCATCAAAATGGAATTTCATTGGGAAAAATGTGCAATTTTATCTATTAAACAAGGAAATATTAATGATGCTAGCAATTTTAATTTTGACAATGAGAAATATATAAAAGCAATTTCAGCTAACGAACACTATAAATACCTAGAAATATTAGAAGCCAGTGATATTCTACATTCAAAAGTTAAATAGTAATAGAATACACCAGTAAATTCGAAAAAAGATGTGGTCAAATTGGACAATACCTTAATGGAGCCTCCATAGCTCAGTTAGTATAGATTTTGGTCAGAAAGACCTGTGATCGATTCAAGTCTATGATGTGAGAAACCTTTACCTGGTCTCTTTTGACTAAAGGTGAGTTAACCAGTCTCATACAGAGGTAGAGGGTTTATCTCCCAGTAACTCTGGTTTTTCATCCCTCAAAACAAGCAAACCGGTCCCATGAACACACACGGATACAGTCATAAATACATTCAAGAAAGGCAATGGGAAACCACCTTGTATCATTATCACCCTAGCAATCAGCCCAACCCTCTCAAAAGACAGGAAGCCACAGGATTAGGATTACATTAATGAAGTGATGCTGACCAGCTATACGTATCAAGAATAAGTGGATGAGGTCTCCAGTAAGGGAAACAAATCAATGAAGAAGAAATTAGTTTAAAAAATTACATGAACAACAGCAGTGAGTAACTCAAAGTCATTTCATAAGGCCTTTTAAAAGCAATAGGAAATAAATCTGATTACACAGACACACAAAAATGGCACTAGAAAAAAATCCTTGCATGGCCAATTTCTGCGAGTCACTGAAGAAAAAACTGATGTGACCAATCCAATACAATGGCTACAATATCAACATGTTAAAAAAGCTGAAAGATTCATCCTAGCAGCATAAGAACAGGTATTACAAACTAATGTAATCAAAGCAAAAATTGAGACATCAGTATTAATAGTAAATGCATGTGATCAAAAAATTAAACTCTAGAACATCAAGTCACTATCTGAGCAAGATATCTCAAACTAATTATAAATACTACAATGATCAAGTGGGCAAAATAATTCACTGGCATGTATGACAAAAATACGGTTTTCCTATTTCTGATACCGGATGGCAACATAAAATCAAGACATTACTGGAAAATGAAACAGCAAAAATTGCCTGGCACTTCAAACTGATCGGCCAATGAAACATAACAGACCTAAAATCAGAAGTATTAAACATTAACAACAAAGAATTGGTAGAAATTACTAAATATCAAGATTTGGCAATCAAATTTGGTCAACTTATGGCTTAAACAGACCAAAGTCATCCCAAATGTTATCAATGCACTTGGAGCAGTTAAAAGAAGCTATCCAACTATTTATGAGAATTAAACATCAAACACCATGTATGAACTACAAAAAATGACATTACTTGAAACAACCCCTATTTTACAATGCTACCTGACAGACTATTCTTAGATTCTTGGGTAGAATCTGAATTGCACTGTATCACCAGTCAAATTCTCTAAATGATATTTTGTTTTGGCTGTGTTTCAAATGTGTGAATAAAATAATAATACAGAAAACACTTACTCCAATAACAGATTAGTACAAGGAATGAGATTTTCAATTAAATAAAAGGAACGCTTCTGCAGAATTAGTGCCCAATATGGTTTCAGAAGAAGGCGTACACGAGCAGCTGCAACACATGAAGCTGCAACAAGTGATGAAGAGTACTGCCTAAATATAGGATCTGGAATTAAAAATATGAAATTTTATAATAACAATCTTTATATTAACAAAAGCAATGATTAAAAAACGAGTTACTGTTTCTTTACTATGCAATGAAATATTTTGATTTTGTTTCTAAAAGCAATTATATTGTGAATAGCAAGCAGGACAATTTATATTTTCCTGCTATTCAAAAGCAGGACAATTTAGTCATATGCTAACTCTTAAAATAAACAAAATATTGCCTTAAATTAGAAAATAACATATTTAATTCTTTGATTAATCTCTCACAATTCACCTTTGTTCAATTTTCTGTTATGCATGTATTATGATCCAGAAAAACAGAGTATAAAGATTTCTTCAGAATATCACGAGATGGCTATGCAATATCAAGTTTTTTACCACTCAAGACAAGACAAACAGTAACTGCTACCAAATGCTATCATCACCAAATGTCTCTTGGAAGTCCTAATACAAAAATACCACAACAGTAATTTATATGATTTCCTTTTCACTCTATCAAACAGCGTAAGAAATTTAAAATATTTGTGCAGTCTATTCATGATTTCTGAAATACTTCTCAAAATTCATATTTTTAACCTTTTCAAACAAGACTCCCTCTCTGATGTATGATCCGATGAGTCAGTTAATTGAAACAAATGATCAGAAAAAATGTAACTGCTACAGCACAGTTAGAAGAATGACTGCATTTGGAAATGAGGGTCTGAATCCCATCTCAGATGTTTGATCATTCATAAGGGCTTTCAAACTGAAGGTAGGTTAGCTGGTACCATATGGAAATGAATTCTTTCTTTCATAATTACACTGTGATCAGCATTCATTATGGTAAAATTATCTTAGCTTACATCAAAGTTATTATTGAAAGTTTATTTTTCACTTGGTTAGAGTATAATAAAATTAGTTTAATCCTTTTTCCAAGTGTGAGCAAACAAAGTTTGCGCCTGAAAGTATCTTCAGGACTGGGGTAAGGTGGTACAACACCAGGGCAACTCATTGCAAAGGTGGAGCAAGCTACCAACACTTCTATCTCAGTGCCTGGCTCCCACTGAAGAGACCTCAATAAAGGTCGAAACTAGTCTGGGTAGTGGCCCTTCCCTTAATGCATAACATTAGACATATCCGCAAGGAGATACTGAGATAGGAGTTTTGGTAGCTTGCTCCACCTTTGCAACGAGTTGCCCTGGTGTTGTACCACCTTACCCCAGTCCTGAAGATACTTTCAGGTGCAAACTTTGTTTGCTCACACTTGGAAAAAGGATTAAACTAATTTTATTATAAAGTTATTACTGTAATACAATAACTATCTCCATAATTTTGCCATAATAAATCACATGGAAATGAGTTTTCCTCTCTCTCAAGAACTCAAGTTCTCTCTGGTAAAACAAATTCAAATTCGACACAGAATTTGCAAACACAGGATACCAACTCTAAACATAATATCGTAAAATTATAAGAAGCCATATTACTAGATCTTTAAAACATTAAACAAAGATGAAATCACATAAAATTACTATATTGTACTTGACAAGAAATCTTCCTGCTTTCATCCATATTTCACAAAAGCATAGGTAGCTATGCTTTGGTGAAATACATTACATTACCTCTTGTGTAAACAATAGTTTACACACGAGAGGTAATGTAACAGCTTGACTTTTGTCATGATCAATAATTATTAAATTATTACTATTATAGTGATAAATTAACAGGGACTATTGCGAAATTCTACACATGAAATCAGAAATAATTTTTATGACTCAATATACTGATATTTTGCTTAGAGTACTGCTAAGTGTATTGAGGAGTAGAAGCAAACAGCAATCATATATTAAGTTCCGACAAATTAAATATCAATGTACACATTAACAAATCAACTTTTTTCAGTTACTGTATGTGCAGGTAAGTACATTACTATATTTTAGAGATCTATAAGAAACAATAGTATCATTTACATGAACGTAGCTCAAAAAAACATTTCTTTAGTGGTTTACATTAAACAGCTTCTACAATTTTGAAACATGCCTGTTTCAAAATTGTAGAAAAGCACTTTAAAATTATAGCAAAGCACTTTAAATGTTTCTTTGAAGCATTCAAATTTAAAAATGATTCTATGGACTTGTTCCCTGGAAGAATTTATGCACTTAGCAAGGCAAAAATTGTTTGACTGGAGAAATTAATGTGAATTAATTTCTCCAGTTGCTGAATGAAAGTTGCTGTTTGTCCAGAACAAGAAAGCCATGTGAGTAAGGACGTCAAAAGGAGATTTTTTTGCTTGCTGGGCGGTGAATGAATGGAATGCATTGCCAGAGTGGGAGCGAGAGCTCCAACACTGAATATATTCAAGGTAAGGTATGATAGTTATTGTTGTCTGTGGACCTCTTGTGATGAGTTTTCGGTCTCCACGGAGGCTTGGAAGTAACACTAAGTCATGGTATGAAAAGAGAATCTTGTGGATCTTAGGATTAGATAGTAGTTCCTATATTTAACTGAGAAAATAACTGAATCCAGTTTCCATATTAGTTTGAATACTTGACACTTAATATAAAAATGCTAATTCATTCAATCAAACTGGTGAATATTAATTAAAAAAAAAAAGAAAAGGAAAAGAGGTAGGAATAAAAATAAAGATCAACAAAAGCAATAACTAGAGATTCGCTACAAATCCAACTTCACAAGTAAGAAAAGTGGTCATTAAACAGCTCTACTACATTGAATTCACCCAACTATCACCTTCATCCAGCATTTTCAATCATTTTCCTTCCTGCTGCTGTATGGTGAAAGAGCTCCTTGGGATTCTCTTTGGATTGCAGCATTGGTCTTTGTTTCTATTCTAATTTTTCATTATACTAGTTACCACCTTAACTTGAGCCTTATATAATTGTTCCCTCTTTTTTTTTTTTTTTTTTCAGTTTAATTTTTCCAGAATATGGACATATTAACAACAGTGAATATTGTGCAATTCTACACAATAAATTTGAAATTTCCAAATTACTTATCTTTTTCATTGATGGTATGCAATTTGCCACTTCTGCTAACAAATATCTCTTAACTAGTTCCCATGCACACCCCTGATCTCTCTTTCCTCAAATTCCTCCATAAAACTTACTGCCCCTAGCTGATTTTTTAAGACTATTATAATCACCTGCCGCAAGTAATTCCACATGAATTCCTTCCTCCTTGATGCCAATTCATCCTCAAAGTTAGGACTACATGGTCACTAAGTGGGAACAAGTAAGTCATGATCAGAACCTCTGATGATGTGGACATCCTTGATCATGTTCTCACCACCACAATGCCCAAGACATTTGTCCCTGAAGAATTCCAGAAATTCATTTTCCTTATTAGCGGATGTGCCTTCCTGTGCTAAATTTACATTGCTATAGCTAAACCTCTCATAAAGACCACTCATTTTGCATTTGCCAAACAAATCTGTCTACACATTTCTTGCTAATCATCTTATATTTCTCAGCATATAGCACAATCCCTAAATATCCTTCCATCCTTACCTCAAGCCATAAACTCTCAAAGCAATCAGTACCATTTCCTTCCTAATTCTTTAATCTGAGGGGGGCACAACTCACCACAAGTAACAACACCATCATCCTTCCGTCCTGAAGAAACATGCTATACTCTTCAACTTCTCTTCCTGTCAGGACATATCCTCTTCTGTCAACTACATTTCATTGATATCAATAATCATTCAGATAAGACTGAATGAATGACACAAATGAGCTATATAAAAATCTCAGTCCCTTTAGGTATTCCTACATTTATTATCTCTTCAGCTCCACTCAGCTCCATGATATGCTATACATACCACCTCTCATCCTCCAAATTACTGTCCCCCCAAGAGATCATTCTTGCAATCATCTAACCAGGCAACTAGTTTCCCTACACTATCTACCAATAATTGTCTAGATACCCCTGTTATCTGAAGTTATGGAACAGTCCAAGTTTGTTAATATAAAAAAAAACAGTATATATATAGATAGTAGGAAGCAGTATTTCATTGTAGCAGATGAATACAAGTGGTATGGCAACACAATGTGAAGTGACTTTGAAAGATGTTATCATGGGCTGTCACATTGGTAGATATCCATACATGTCATTGCCGCTCAACTGGAGCATCCAAAATCAATGGTTGGTTGGTTGATGTGATCAATAAATGGAGCCATTCTGGCATCACTAGTGCAGGAAAACACCTAGGGAACCCACCAAAAATGACTGAGAGGGACAGAGGATGTTAAAACATGTGGCAAGCAAAAACTGGCTACAATCAGCAGAGACCATCTGTGATGAGTTCCACAGAAGCACCAATTTCATACACTAATACTGTATGAAAAGAACTCCATTGACTGGGTTTCCATGGAAAAGCAGCTGCCCACAAGCTGAACATCACAACAACAAACAAAGAAGCTCATCTGACCTGGTGGAAAGAGTGTGTGAACTGGACAATTGACCAGTGGAAAACAATACTCTGGACCAATGAATCAAGGTTCACCTGTTTCCAGTCTGATGGCAGGGTGTGGAGGTAGCCTGGTGAATGCTTGTTACAACAGTGTGTGTTGTACCCACAGTAAAGTTTGGTGGTGAAGTAATGGTGTGGGAGTGCATTCAGCTGGTTTGGAAGTGGAACCACTGATTGTTGTCCATAGTTCCATGAAAGCAGTTCAGTACTGTGATATTCTGAATAATCAGGTGCTGCCTACACTGTGGAGTTCTTATAGAATGGAGCCATGTTACTATCAAGACAACAATGCCCCATGCCAGAAAACTGCAGCTGTTATGGAATGGTATGAAGAGACAGGTGTTAAACGAGTCCTGACCTCATCTCCATCAAACCTCTGTGAGAACTGGAGAGTGCAACTGAGGTCCAGAGCAGCATGTCCTCAATCTGTCACTGATCTCAGTGCTGCTTTGCTGGGGAATGGAGGCAAATTCTACCTGTCTGCTGCACATTGATGGAAGGACTCCCTCAAAGGGGGCAGGAGATGATCAAAGTAAAGGTGGACATACCTGATATTAGAGTTCACTTGCTAGTATCAATTCTAAATTGCTAGTGTCTGGACAATTATTGGTAGATAGTGTACTAACTGCCCAGAAAACAACAGCATCTTAAAATGCCTGCATCTTTACACATTCAAATACAATCCAACTTATGCACAAGTTCTTCCCTTCTACCACCAAATGAACTCCACGCATACACTACTTCCCTCTTAATCTTCTGCTGCCTCGCTACACGATTCACGCTGCCTCTTATGTCATTCATACCAATCATCACTATTAGCTCATCTAATTTGCAATCTTCATTGCCACTGTCACAAACTACTGTTTCTCCTTTCACACACTATTCTTCCCACCCCCAAATCATCAAATTCTTATACATCACACTCCTAACAGCTCTATCCATTCTTCTCTCACCGACATTTCTATGCTTTCTGCTTCCATACTCTTTTCTCTCTCTCACCTTCCCTGCTTTCTCTCATCTCACTATTACTTACATCAACATACTCAACTTCTTTCTGTGTCTTTTCAATTCTCTACCTTCTCTCCTTTACCCTGTCTCTCTCTCACTCATGCCATTCTTTGATACATACTCTTGCTCTTCTTGTACCTGTTAGCCTCTCAAATTTCAACTTCTCCAGGCACCCTCCAGTCTTCATACTTTCTGTTTCCTTTCACCACCATTTCCTTTCTCCATACATCAATGTTAAAAAAACTTAATTTGGAGAAAAGTTCAAAGCTAATTATTATTATTTCTTGGGCATCTTCATGGAGTCAGACTCATCATGGAAGATCCACTAACATCTTCTGACTTGTTCAAAGAGATATGATATACCTATCGTACCTTTCCCTGAACTCTTTCACTGATAAAGTACTCAAGTACCTCTGATAATCCATTTACCTCAGAGCAAAAAAATTAGTCCCAACACTTTTGCTACTCCATATTCTTATATAATTTCCAGGATGATGGCAATCTCTTGTTCTCTTCCTTCCTGCCATGTACTGAAATAAGTCTTCAGTGTCAATCCAATAGTGTCTAATAATTAATATGCTTCTATCACATCCTCACTTATTTGCCTAGTTTTAGAAGCCTACAGACCTTCAATCTATTCTCATAAGGAGTATTTCATAGACTGCCACAGTCAATTCAATCAATCTATATAATACACAGCTTGTAATTTCTTCATCCCAAAGTGCATGACTTTACACTTAGTCAACATTGGTTAAATGCCTGTTCTATTCGATTTGTGATTAGAACAGGACAAGTTATCACTAACTCAAAGTTTCAAAATAGAAATGTGCACAAATTTACATGGAGAGAAAACAAAAAAAGAAATAAAGACTCACTGGCTATGTTACTGTAAAAATATCTTCATAATGGTTATATTCTTAAGAGTACACAAAAATATACTGGGGATATGAAATAGAAAGTGATCACTATTAAGTTTTGAACAGAATACCACTAAATATCATAGAAAAATTTGGAGAAAACAGCAAAGCTAATGATCATATTTTAGTACCTCCTAGATTTCTGTTTTGGACAAAAACTAGAGGGGAAAAAAATACGAAAAGGCTTCTTGACTATGTTATTGTGGATGACAACTTCTTCATAATGGCTCAGGACACAAGGGCAGACAGGGGATATGAAACAGGAAGTGATCACCATTTAATTTTGAGCTGGATAAACTTCAGTATCATACTGATAAGAAAAATATGTAAGGATGTTTTAAAAAGAATGAAAGTTGAGCAGCTGGAGAAGCAGATTGAAAACAATAATTAAACTTTGGAAACTTACTAGCTGACAATAAAGAAAACACTGATTCAGGTATAGAGGCATGTGATAAAGTTGCTTGCAAGGAGAGAAAAATCAGAACACCATGGTGATGCAGGTAATTAAGCAAGTCAGCAAGTGCTCTGAGTGAATACAGAGAAAACTTCAAGGAAGCAAAGCAATGTGTAAAATTGAAGCTAAACAAAAGTCCTGGGAAGAATGGTAAGAATATAGAAGATAAATATCAGAAAGATGTTGAAAGTTTATTTTTCACTTGGTTAGAGTATAATAAATTTGGTTTAATCCTTTATCCAAGTGTGAGCAAACAAAGTTTGAGCCCGAAAGTATCTTCAGGACTGGGGTAAGGTGGTACAACACTAGGGCAACTCCTTGCAAAGGTGGAGCAAGAAACCAACACTCCTAACTCAGTATCTCCTATAATGCAAAACACATCTCCTTGCAGATATGTCTAATGTTATGCATTAAGGGAAGGGCCACTACCCAGACTAGTTTTCAACCTTTATTGAGGTCTCTTCAGTGGGAGCCAGGCCCAAGTGGAGATACCAGGCAGAAGCATTAGCAGGTCATCTCTACCTATAGGAGTTGCCAAATGGTGTGCCACCCTTTTTTAATAAATTACTCTGGATTTAGAGAAAGATGTTGAAAGTTTATTTTTCACTTGGTTAGAGTATAATAAATTTAGTTTAATCCTTTATCCAAGTGTGAGCAAACAAAGTTTGTGCCTGAAATTATCTTCAGGACTGGGGTAAGGTGGTACCACCTTACCCTAGTCTTGAAGATACTTTCAGGTGCAAACTTTGTTTGCTCACACTTGGATAAAGGATTAAACTAAATTTATTAAATATCAGAGAGATCACAAAATGTCCTGGAGGATACTGAAAAAGTTTAGAAATGGAAGAAAGAGTACTGTGAAAGGAATAATAAAAGTAACACAAAAACTGAAGATGAACATATCCAAGATGATTGGAATAATTACTTTGAAATTGTTAAATGAAACAAGAAGTGAGAGAACAATGGTAGAAAATATCCTTGAGGTAGAAAAGTCATCAAAAACTTGAAATGTAGGAAGGCAACTGGAGTCAAGGATATTCAACCAGAAATGTGCAAATATGAAGGTAAAAGTTTTAAGTGGCTACATTGCATAATTCAGAAGAGATGAGAAGAGGGTTGAATTCCAGATGATTGGAGTTGTGCCTCATAGTGTTTATACTTATTAACAAGACCTCCATTAAGCTAAAGACTCATAAGAGGTGCAGTGCACTCTGTTATACAAAAAAAGCTCAATCTGTGTTTTTTCATCAACCAATTTCCAGGAATGGCCTCAACTTCCTTCCTCCTCTCCCATTCTATGAAAAATTTCTTGCACATTAACCTGGTAACAATCCATATTAACTGAAACATCTCAATCATATCCTCTCACCTCCTCCTATTCACAAGGCTTTACAAATTGCATTTCCTTGATCTGTTTTTATACTCCACAGACGAGTAACCACCTGGTTAATTTCTCTGGACACTTTCTAACATATCCTCATCATGAAAACCAGGTGACCAAATTTGTGCACAATAATCCACATGACGTCTGATCAAGCCTTATACAATAGAACCATAACTTCTTTATGATTATGGTTTTTATTGTATAAGATAACCATAATCATAACCTGTTTTTTCACATTAAAGTGCTCCACATTATTGCAATATTCTGATGTGATAACTGCTCAATATACAAATGCAAGGAGCACTGGGAATTTAAGCAAATGAGTTTGTGGCAGTGACTGATTTAATCTCTCTAAAAATGTTAGTATCAGTGAAACTTGATTAACTAAGGATGTTTTAAGGAATAAAAATTGAAGGGTACAAAATAATTCAGCAGGACAGGAAATATAAACAGGTGGAATGTTACTCATGATAACAGATGAATTTGTGCTCTCAGTTCAAAAACAGAAAAGAAAAGTAAACGAGACCGTAATTGTAACAGGTACTAATAACTTAACTAGTGATAAGTTCAGTATGAGAGAGGGGAAATGAAAGTGTTGTTTGAAAATGCAAGAGTGAAGAGAGAAAGTGAAAAGCATCAGTATTTTACTTCAATATGATAAAAATGAATTAAGAAGAAGGGCCATGATGGCAAACGATTCAATGCATTGGTCGTGTAGAAGGAATGGATGCAATAGATGTGTGGAGTGAGTTTGATGGAAGATTGGATTTTTATAAGTGGGACAGCCTACACCTGAATGTGTTTGGTATCAAGGGTCTAGGAAAACTGGTATGAGACCTAACAGAGAGAGTCAAGGAAACTAAATTATAAAGGGAGGAATCGTGAGAGTGTGAGTGTAAGAGCAACAATGTTGTATAACTGTGTTAATGACAGGAATGGGCTTTATCATAGAAATGTTGACAAGGAGAGAACAATTTCGACTTTGTGTTCGTCCAGTTCGGACCCATCAAATGTGTGCAAACATGTCTATATGTATAAGGCACTAGAGTAGAATAGAGATCTATAAGTTGTCCAACTGTGTCATGCAGACTGCATACAAGAGTATACGAAAAAACATGCAGGTAAATTATGTTTGTACACGAAAGCTAGGAGCATCACAAACAAAGGAGTAGAGTTTGTTGCATTGGTCAATACATTAGGATCTCAGATTGCAGGCATTAGTGAGACCTAGAATCAGACATACCAACTGGTATCGAGTGTAAGGGTACACATGATTTTTCACAATATCGAAATATTGTGAAAATAAACAAAAAGCATTTGAGATGTGGATCCTCAGAAGAATTCTTAGAGTCTCATAGACTGCTAAGAAAACTAATTTAAAAATATTAGAGATGAATGGAGAAGATAGTCCTCTGTTGAAAACCATTAAGAAAAGGAAAACCACCTACCTTGGTCACATACTAAGGCATGAATCCCTATTATGTTTGTACATGAACACTTCTAGAAGGAATGATACAAGGAAAAGAACTGGACTGGACCTTTTTGTCCTATGAAGAATGTAAAAGAGAAGCACAAAACTGTACATGGCAGAAGCTCATGGTAGTCAACCTCCTGGAAAGAGATGACATCTGACAAGGACATTATATTGCAGATTGAGGTGGAATATGGGAGTAGCATTTTTATCCAGTATTCTTATAATGGCAAGAAGAATACTGGCAATGTACTGGTTTTTCTAAAAACAAATGCTAGAAGAATTAGAAATAAAGGGAATGAGTTTGTGGCATTGATTGACTCAGGCTCTCCAAAGATTGTTGGTATTAGCAAAATTTGCTTAACTTAGGAGGATATTCTAAAAGGAATAGAAATCTAAGAGTGCAGGGACAGGGAAGGTAAACCTGGTTTACCTTCCCTGTCCTGCTATCATATAACCTAAGTTAAGCAAATTCATGATAAGAGATGAACTCTGCCTTCTCAAAGTGGAGAATCACAGTGGAAATAATACTAATGGCTTTGAGAGTATATGGTGGGAGATAGATGTTTATAAGATGAGATATTTAATGGGATGTTGCTATAGACAAGGAAATATTAAGACAAATTAGTTTGGCAAGTATAAAGTAAGTGATCATTATGGGGGACTTCAATTACAGCAATATAAACTGAGCAGAGAAAACAGCATGCACTACTAAGGTAACTGAATTTTTGGATTTCAAGAGGGGCAACTGTTTCAAGCAACATGTGAAGGGAACATGAGGATCATGAGTTTTGGTCATAGAATCAGAGGATCTGAATGACTGAAATGTCATACTTGTCTCCCAGTTAATGAGAGCAACTATGTGGTCGTAACTTGGAAAAAGAATAGGCATGTCAGAAGACACACGCTCCTGTATCACATTAGATACTTAAGAGAAATTTGTTAACAGCACCTGTAGATTGTATACCTCAATGAAGAAGATAAAGCAATTTAAAGCCAAATGGATGACTAGAAAATTTAAACAGGAACTGAAGACCTAAAACAGTTGCATGCAGAATATAAGTCTCAGGCTAAGAAAGTGATTAGTGTTGTAAGGAGAGAAAAATTAGAATACGAGAGGAGACTAACGTGGCAATCCAAGGAAAATCCCGGGATGGTTTTTTACTATGTGGTAAGCAGGAGGAAAAATGATGGTGGATGGAGATGGGGTAGCATAGATGAGCTATCTAATGATCACTTTATTAGGGCGTTCCATCCTGATATAGCAGGCTTTATTCGTAGAGGATAATAATATTTTTCACTCTATTCCTTGTGTAATCATGTTTATTTTATGAAACCTTATGGCACAGGTATCTCTAAAACAATGGAGATGATATTAAGATTTTACAATGTTAGTCTATGAAATTCAACTGATGACATTAAGACTGCAGAGCTTGATGGACAGAAGACAAAGGCGTGATATGATTGCAACAATTAAGCTGTTGAAGGGTTATTATTAAATTAACACATGAGAGATTTTTTTGTATTACAGAATAAAGAGAAGGAACATCCCTGGAAGTTGCAAAAGGAAACAGTAAGTAATGGGTAAGAAGTAATTTTTTGCATGGAGTTTGTTAGGAGCATGGAATGTGTTGCCTGAGAGAGTAGTGAGAGCACAAATGGTGGATGAGTTGAAGGAGATATGATAGACTGTGTTGACTAGCATTGAACTCCAAGATAAGTCTCATGATTCCATGGAGGTTAAGAAAATAAGCATTAACAGAACAGTAGCAGAAAATATTCAAAATGGATGGAATCAAGAGTACAGCAATCCCTCGATTAGTGCGTTCTTTAAAACAGGTGCATTAATCGAAAACACACTAATCAAATATATATATTACATAATAACCTATGGGAAAGAAACAGTATAATTCGGTCCTCAAATTTCTTTTTTGAACCTTAATTTTTTGTAAAAAAATTAAGGTATGTCTCAGGGTCTAATTAAAGGAAAACCATGAAGCTGAAAGACAATAAAACATATTCAGAATATAAATTTTATTATTCTATTTCTTATCAAAGAACTGAGCTAACGTAGTTTGGCGGGCATTTTTATTTTTTTTAATTTTTTTTTTTTTCATACAACCGATGGTATGGCCCTATTGCCTCTTCTACTTCTGCAAATTTTACTGCTTCTCTCTTCATCATCGAATCTTTGTCACACATCCACTTTTTTGCTCACTAATTCTTTTACTCATGATTAAAGCTTGGGAAAAATACTTTAAAATAAAAAAAAAAGTAAGGAAAACACACTTATATAACTGCAAAGGAGACACGAGATGCAACCATCAAAGCACTGTGTAATTATAGTACGCCCACACGTTTGTACAGCTTCGCTTGTCTTGGTCCAAAGAATAGTCGATTCATGCTGAAGGGAAGAAAGAAATGAAGGACGTATGAATCTGTCACCAACGCGCGAAATCATGTGCTTTATAGATAAAATTTCCCAACTGTTATATAAGCAAATTAGTTACCACTTTGATCATAACTACAATGACAAACTGCAATGATCATAAAAGAGAAGTTAATTTTCTGACGTGTAATAATAAACAACTCATCCCAGAAGACTGACTGATTATCCTATTATCGGAAAGGATTCTCCTTTTTGTGACGTGTGCAGAAGTGTCGAATCTGTGGCTGTACTATAGCAGATGACAAATTTTGGCTGCAAAAATTTGGAACATAGTGTACATGGAAGTAGTGTAGTATGCCATTAAAAATAACTTTGTAAAATGTTTTAAATATGTAACTAAATTATTTCATTCTAGCGAGTGATTTTTTAAAATAGTTTGCCATAAAAATGGCTAACTATTTAAACTGGATAACTTAGATAGAAAATTTTTAAAAACTCTTTAATATCTATTTTTAAGATAGGTGCACTAATCGAATTTTAGAGGCGCACTAATCGAATTTGGGTATCGAAAAAAATAACGCACTGATCGAAAAAAATGGCTAACTATTTAAACGCACTAATCGGGGGACACACTAATCGAGGGATTACTGTATATATATATATATATATATCAATACTCGAGGTATAAAAATAAGATAAATTTTGATGGCAGATGGAATATGCATGATACTGTGTCATATGTATTTTTACTTAACAATGATAGCCTGTGGCTTTTTAGTAATGTACAGTGGAACCAAACAAAGTGAAATGCAAACTTCTGCATATGTTTAAATTATATTAAATAACACTTTTTGCTTGACTGTAGATGATTCTCAGGTATTTGTACAGTCAAACTGTCAATACAGCAAACACCATCATAATGAATTTTTTGTTCTTGCTCTATCAGTCTTGGTTTTCACCACGATGTTGATTTAAATATACAATGCAGATAGGATTATCACCAACTATTGAAATGAACTGTGCCTGTTACTCATTTAAACAATTTCCAGTATCACCACAAGAAAATTTTACATTGATTCAACTAATTTTTCCTCACACAATAATGGTATGTTTGATCAAATATCTGTTTACAAAACTAAGAGTACAGAGATATATACTCTTAGACAAGCGTTCCAAAAAAGCTGGATAATTAAGGTTTTATCGAATTATGTGGAATAACTGTTTCGTTAACAATTTCCTAATGAATCACAAGTCTAGCTGTGTGTGTGAAACTAGCAGAATGAATAAAATAATATTTTTTACTCTATTCCTTGCTTGTGTAATCATGTTTAATTTTATGAAACCTTATGGCACAAGTATCTCTAAAACAACAGAGATGATAATAGGATTTTACAATATTGGTTATGAAATTGACTGGTGACATTAAGACTGCAGAGTTTGGTAGACAGAAGAAAAAGGTGAGATATGATTGCAATAATTAAGTTGTTGAAGAGTTATTATTAGATTAACACTCAGGAGATTTGTGGTAATAACAAAAATCGCTTAAATTATAAAACTAAGTTTAATTACATTTCATAAATCTCATCCAGGTTAGAAGCATATCAGACTGGTACAATACAACCATCTCAAGTAGTGCAATATCTGTTGATGCTAATGAACTGCAACAAAGAGCAGAGAAACCTGAATATCTCATCTGGATTAATCTAAAGCATTTTCACCAAATATCTGAAAATGTAATGTACTGCAGCAACACGTGTGTCTTCTAGAGAGATGAACAGAAGCATTGAATAAATGAAAGATGTCTACAATTTCTAATACGAGGGTGGACTGAAAAGTTCTCTGCCTATCAATGAAAAATTGAATTTATAATTTCGAAATTATTTTTATTTTTCAACATAATCTTCCTTAAGATTAATACATTTATTCCAGCAATGCTCCAGCACCATTATCCTGTCCCTGTAATGGTTCTCAGTAAGATCTGCAAAATACCCCTCTACAGCTGCAATCACCTCTTGATTCAAAAAAAAATGCTGACCAGAGAGGAAGAGTTTTAGTTTTGGGAAGAGATAGAAGTCAGAGAGAGCCAAATCGGGGGAACAGGGTGGATGTTCCACCAATTTGTGGTGCAGATCCCTTAATTTTCCCACTGCCAAAACACCTTTGTGAGTAGGTGCATTGTACTGAAGAAAGATGATTTTTTTTTTCTTCTGCAAACCAGGTCTTGACTCACAAAAAATTTGTCTAGTCTGGTTAAAAGATCCGAATAATAGTCCCTGGTTATTGTTTTACCCTTTTCAAGATAATTAATAAACAAAATGCCTTTAGCATCCCAAAACACCGATGCCATGACCTTTCCTGCTGATGGAACTGACTTTGTCTTCTTTGGCACAGAAGAAGTGTACAGAAGCCAGTTGTTCTCTGAACAACTGGCTTCTGTACACTGTTTTTGACTGCTGTTTGGATTCTGGTGTATAATGGTGAATTCAAGTCTCATCCATAGTAATAAATCGACACACAAAATCAGTTTTATTCTTGTAAAATGCTGCAATCATTGCTCAGAGATTTTCATCCAAGTGCGTTTTTGATCTGCTGTGAGCAAGCATGGCACCCATCTTGTGCAAAGCTTTTTCATTTGCAATTCTTCATGCAAAATATATCCTACACGTGAAATGCCTATAGTCTCAGCAATATCACGCATTTTGACTCACCGGTCATCCAATAACATATTGTGCACTTGATCAATGATTTCTGGTGTTGTTATACTTTTTTGGATATCCTTCACATGGATCATCTTCAAGGCTGGTATGGCCATGTTTAAACTCGGATGTCATTTCTTAATTGTTGAAAACGAAGGAGAAGAGTGCCCATAAACTGTTATGAACTTCGAATCAATTTCTTTTGGCATTAAACCTTCTTTTACAAAGAATTTTATAGCCGCAAAATACTCAATTTTATCCATTTCATGGGATACAGACAACACTTTTGCTTCAGACAGCTGTATAAAACAAACTACTTGATAGGAATGACTTGCAATTTCACATGGATGCTTATATCCTCTCTTCCTCTATCAACCACACTACATAGGCAAAACAAAGTTTGACTGCAGTAGGAAATACAGTACTAACTTAGAAAAACAAAAATCTTGCCGATAGTGTTGCCATCTATGGTTGAGGCCGAGAACTTTTCAGACCACCCTCATATAAACTGCTAGTTATGATCTTAAGTCTCAGAATAAAATGTTAAAAAAGCTTCTAAAAATGTCAAATCTTGTCCTCCTAAAGTTAAAAAAATTTAAACCTTTTAGACCTCCTGCCCTAGATATATGGATTGCCAAAAATTCATAAACCAGATTATCCTCTCTATCTCATAAGGGATGCTACAGACTCTCTCTCTCTCTCCGTTAAATTTGCCACAGTCAGCAAAATCTTTAATTCCACTTACTGGCCACACTTATATGAAAAAAAATTCTACACATTACAAATTCTTAATGCAGAATCTAATTTTAAATAATAATGATATCAATATGAGCTTATATCACCTACTTATTTGCAAATATTCCCTTTTCTAACATTCCGAATTAACTGAAAAATGCTTTCCCTCCTGACACCGATCATTTTTATTTTGCTATTCATACTGGTTACTTCTCTTGATAGGGCACCTTATATAAACAGAGGGTACTTCCACGGGCTCTACTCATCCACTGCGCCAATTTCTATGTGGTGCATTTTGAAAAACATGCCTTCAATACAGCCAGTATTTGGTTAAGATATAGCTGATGTGTTGTACAGAATCCAGTACAATATTAAAAAAGAAAATAACAGCTTGCCCTTTTTTCTTTTTTTTTTTTTAGATACTGTGCTCACACATCTGCCCAATGGCATCCTTTTATCTCCACTTTACAGAAATCCCTCCCACAGAGATAGATACATAAACTTTCCCATCTCAACAATATGGTGTCATCAAAAACCTTGTCAACAGACCTCCAACCTCTGTTTCACCCAAGCTTCTCTTTACAGCAGAACTCACCTTATTTGCCAAACCTTTCTGTCCAATGCCATAAAGATCTGCAAATTATGTCCCTTTCACCTCCTCACATCCCTCTCAACATAGACTACCGTAATGCCATTATCGTTCCCTATATCTCAGGGACTTCAGAAAAAAATAGCCAGAACTTTAAATATAATATCTGCACTGTTTCCAAACCTCACTTGAATTTGGCTTCCCTTCTTGCTCTCCTAAGGATCTACTTGCTCCTAATCTATCCCAGGTGTTTACAAGGTTCCTTTTTCTTGCAACTCATCATATTATGGTCAAACTGGGAAATCTGCTAACATCCACCTAGAACATTGGTTCACAACCAGTGGTACATGTACCCCCGGGGTACAAGTTATTGACGCATTATTAGTTCAGTTATTGACTGAGTATAAGTATGTACATTCACTAAGATAGGCACATAAGCCTAAATACTAGAGTATTAAGGAGTACTTGCCTGAAGGAATGATAGAGAGCATGATGATAGCAGTGGTTAGTACAAATGACCTGGGGAGGAGGTGCATTCCAGTGTGAATTAGCACATTCATGCTGGTCATTGTATCAAAACATATTGTACGGTATAGTGACCAGATTATCCAAGGACCAATGCTGGACACGTTCCACTGGTTGCATGACTTTTGTTTCCTGCTTTGCAGGTTTGCCTTCCCTCCAGGCGTATATTCTAAAATTGCTGTATTTCTTCTTATCCCAACAGAAACCTAATCATAGCTTTTCAATAAAATATTCTGTTTTTATTCTTGTTATTATTACTAATTAATAATATTGTTATTGCTAAACTATCAAGAAATTTTTATTTAAATTCTCAATAATGGATACAAAAGTAAATATCCCAATAAAACTTATTTTTTTTTATACAATGAATAGATTTATTAAAAGCAACTTTTATTTAAATTCTTAATAATATATGCAAAAGTAAACATCACACAAAACTTATTTATCTTATACAATAAATATTTATTAAAACTCACCAAATGACCAATTTAAACATTTTTCGGAAGAATGAATTCTTTTCAATAATTCATCATCCGCTGATATTTCACTCATAAAATCTTCACAGGAATCAACCATATCATATTTCACAATAAGAATAGCCTTTATTGTCTTAAGTTTTAATTGTGTTTTCTCTGCAGTTCATAATTTATTCACAACTGAAAATACCCTTTCTGTAACATCATTTGTCCCAGGTAAGCAAAGGACAAATTCCACTGGTTTTTTTTTTATATTACCATAAAGCACTTTTTGTTTCTCAAAAAACACAAATATCTCAACCCATCTATCTCTTGTAGGAGTTTTTTTCTCCTTCCATTCTTCAATTTTTGAATCAATTATATACTTCTTTAAACAAGAAACCTCATCAAAAAGGTTATTTTCATATATTCCATGATTTTTTCCAAAATTAGAATCTATATACTCCAACGATGCCTCATAATCATGCCATGATATCCTATTTTTAAGGTCATCCCATTTCCTGGAAATTAAGACATTTAAATGTCTTAATTTCCAGGAAATGGGATGACCACATGTCCAAATATTCCAAACAGTTACTGTAAAAAGTTTTAACATCAGAAATGAACAATTTTTTTTATGCTTCCCTCATTTTCTAAAATTCTTAAATCTCTTCTTACGCCAATAGGAACATAGTTTGATTCAAGACATTCTTTGTATTTTGCTTTTAGCATATCAAGTGTCTCTGAGACTTCCATTATTGTACAATCATTTCCTTCAATGTTTCTGACTACTGCCTCAAATACTGATGCCTGACTATGAAGAAATGTTAACCACAACTGAGAGGTATTATCATTGAAAAAGAGTTCAATTATTCTTGGACACTTATCAAGGGATTAGAGATATGACAATCACAGGCATTAAAGCTAGCCATCTAGTTTTACTGTAGCCTAATATTTTCTGATATTCAACTTCTGCTTCTTCACACTTATTACTTGTTACAATAGACTATATGCCTAGTGGTAAAAGATCAGCAACAGTTTGAATGGCATTATGAACTATATGAGCTGCACAACCTACTCCAATAATATTTTGCTCTAAACTTCTATTCAGCATAGCGAAGACATTGTTAATGCCCTTTCTAGCTACACCACCAAAATTGGTATTTGCATTATCAGCACAATATGCAACAACCTTCTTAAATAAATTGTTTTTTTTTTTAAAAACAGTTAAGATAGAATTGCTGATAAGCTCTGCAGTTTCCCCAGGTAGGGACACAAAATCAATAATCTTATTCTTCACACCACTTTTTGAATCAAAATAACGAATGATAGTAGGAAAAAGTTTTACATCTTTATCGTTTGAAGCATCAGAAAACACAGATATAAAGTTTATATTTTGTAATTCCTTACCAAGCTCTTTCATCAATGCATGTGGTGCTAATACATTCTTGATGATAGCTTCTGCTTTTGTCCTTGCACATGTGAATTTGCTGTCGAATAATCTGCGGATCAATTTGGATGTACAGTCCATGAATCTAAAAGTTTGATTGTGATATATGGTATGGAAAGAAAACACAGCCTCTGCAATCGATAATTCTCTCTCTTTCATCCCAAATTCACTTTGACGGAGAAAATTGGTCACCTTTACAGATGAAGAAGCTGCCTGTAGAGCTTTCTTATGCTTATGCTAAATGCCTTGTGATATCGTGCTTTCCTCCAGAGGTCACAGAAAATTTTCCCAAACAGATTGTACATGAAACATATCCTTCCTATTCATACTCCTTAATAAATTTAAGGAGAAAAAGAGTAAGGATACTCTTTTTTCAAATTATCTGTCAGTTTGCAATCCCTTCGTTTTCTTTTTACTGATATGGTTTAAACCTGATTATTAAAAAATAAATAAATATTTTAAAATAATTATAAACTTTCCAATTTTTAAACATATTAAAACAGATATAGCAAAGTATCACTTCTGCGAATACCTGGGAACTATGATATCAAAAACAACAGTTGTAATACTATGTCTACAGGTAACACTTTGATTTTGAAACATACAACAAAATATCATTCTTTAAATTACCATTATTATAACCATGGTCAGTATATCGTTTGGTGGTTTCCTTTGCTCCACAATCGACTTTGCATCGACATGAGTGAAGTACTGAAAGACCTCAAAACTAACAATAACTTAAATTACCTTTATTATTAAAAAAAGGGGGAAATACAGCTTTTGCTGTTATGCATAATTGTTTATTTTATGAATGAAATTTAAAAGCAACAGATATCATATCTAAACTTTGTTTTATGATAATAATAATAATAATAACATTTATTATGGGCATTATCCCAGTTACAATTTGTTACAGATGGTTGTGAATTGCACAGTAAAAATAGGTAATAGTTTTACAAAACAGAATACAAATTACATGCATTAAACATACACTATGTAAATTATAGTAGTAAAAACAAAACATAAAACATTGGTATTACATAAATTTAGATTACATTGATTGACGAGTATTACATAAATTTAGATTACATTGATTGACGATGATAATTTCATCTAACTTTAAAAGTTTGGCATATAATCAAAAAATAATTTTACATGACAAAGTTCCTCAGAATAAACAACTAATATATGTCCATAGTCTACTCTTTCTGTTAAGGTGAATAAAATATTTCAAATGTTGTACGTTTTGCTGTGCACACATTAATGCTGTACAGGACCGGTAAATGCTGTACATCTGGTCACATAATTGTATGGTACTTCCCTAAGAGATTGGATGTGGCAAAATGTTTTGGTCTCATAGTTCACGTATCTAGTGAGGATGCAAATAATCATTGCGACTGTTCCAGAGAAATCCAAGGTATGTAAGAATGGAAAAGTTTTTTCTGCTTTCAGGAAATAAAATAATCAATAATTAAAAGGAATTCCATATTTGGTTGACAAGATTAAATTTCCAAATGTGCAAGTAATAATTCAAACTGAATTAATCAGGTGACAAGTCTGAAAAAATGAATAGGCATGAATACAAATGAATGTTATGGATGCTGCAATAAAGTATTTTGGTAGAGAATGAATTATATTCTCTATTCCCCCACCACACTACACAGACAAAACAAAATTTTACTGCAGCAGGAAATACAGTAAAATACCCTAAAAAAACCTATTCCAGGGAATGCTATAGATCATCTTGTAGAAAATTTATAATGGTATAATAATAAAATAGTAACATCAATGATGGAAATAAGTCAACAGACATCCCCATGGGCAAGGTGCATCAGGCCATGTAAGGTCACACAATTGTAACCAGTATAAATTAGAGGAATACGATGCTCTCAAGTCAGTATCTATGTGAAATGGCTGCGAGATGGGAACTGACGGAGTTTGAAAGAGAGGTTGTGATGGTGCAGGCACATCGATTAGGCAAATTGTTGACAAATTGCACTATCCCAAGTCAACAATCAGTGATAGCATACTGAGATGAAAGTGCAGGGAGGCAACTGCAAGTGGTATCCGCAGTAGATGACCCACGACACTCACAGAACGTGACTGTAGGATATGAAAGATAATATGTAAACTGCTATTTGTTGGCTGACACGATGAATGTGGAGTACCAAGCATTGACTGCCACATGAACTTGTGCAAAATCATTCAGAACCAAGGATCGCAACATGAGTTTCCATGGTAGGACTGCAACATGCATGCCCCCACATGGTTTGTGGACATGAACATCACCACACTGGATTGGCCTCCACAGAGCCCTGATCTTAACTCTATTGAACATCGATAGGATGAACTGAAGCACTGGATGAGGTCACGGGACGTCAACCCCCACAACAGATCAGGACCTCATTACATGCTTACAGGAAGAATGGTCCACAATTCCCATTAATCACTATTGTATGTTTGCAGTAGCCCTATAGGATTGATTGCAGCAATCCTACAGGGCATATTGCAGCAACCTGCAGAATCCTACAGGGATTTGAGCACCTTTCCCTATAGCCAGACTAACTGAAAAGCCAAGTTAATGGAGATATCAGTTCTTTCATACATTCTCTCAAAACACATAGCGAAATCCCATCTAGTCCCATTGCTTTACTAACATCCAGATTACTTACTATTTAAAACACACATTACTCTTGCACTTCTAATCCTTGAACTTTCCCCTCTAGAATTACAAGCATCCTTTCCAGGATGAAATACCTCAATAAAGTTATCACTAAACAACTCCGCTACATCCTATGCATCAGTCACTCTATTCTCATCTTTGTTTATAAATGTCATTCTTTCACAATCACTTCTACTACTACTAAAGAATTCCTCAGGATTTTACTTAGATCTCAGGACTAATATCTACTCATGTTCAAGTTTTGTCTTCCTTACCATGCTAGTCACTTTCCTAGCCTGAGTCTTATATTTCTCATGCAACTGCTCTTCCCCCCCTTCTCCAAACTTTTTTAATAACCTTCTTTTCATCTGCAGTTCCCACTAGATATCATTAATCATCTGCTTTACACCAAATCTAGTTCTTATTTCACTCGATATAAAACTTGCTATTGCTTCTAATAAATATTTCTTTACTAGTTCCATGCACTGGTGATATCTCGTCCTTCCAATTCTTCTATGCGTAGAACTTCCCTACCTCAAGTTGATTTCTAAGATTATTATAATCATCTCTCTTATGACACCACATAAATATTTTTGTCTACACTTCTACATGTCTACTTATTTCCCAAGTGAAGACCACATGGTACTCTCTCTTCAACTGGGATGGGAGGGATGATATTTCAGTTACAATCAGGTCCTCTGATACTTGTACATTCAAAATTCTTCAGCCTCATGTTTCTTCTACTACATGTTGACTGAGGTATTTGGCCCTCAAGAATTCCAGAAATTTGCTTACTTCTACATGGTGTTTCCTCTTCCCAGTTTATGTGGCTGTAATTAAAATCTCTCATAATGATCACTCATTTTGCCCTTGCCAAATTCAATTGCCTAAACATTTCTTGCTCATCAAACTCCGTATTCCCTAGTCTATAACAACATACCACTAAATATTCTGTTTTGCCCACCTCACCCCATATAATCTCAAAATCATTACTGCCATTTCCCTCCAAATCCTCCACTCTGAGAGAGGACAACACATCACTTATCATAAGCAATACTCCACTACTGTGTTTGCCCTCCCTATCCAGCCAAAATACACTATACCCTTCTATTTCTATCCTGTCAGTATATCATTTTTGTGAGCCATGTTTCACTGAATCTAATAATCTTTGTACTGGCTGAATCTATTAATGCAACTAATTCATCTCCTTTATTCCTGCTACTTCTGGCATTTGTAAACAGAAATATCGATGAATTCTGTATATCCCTACAAGAGGCCACTGCTCCATCTTGACAACTCTAGTTTCCCTGTATTAATACTCACACTTGCACCAAGAAAAGTATTCTCTTCAGATGCTATGTCCTTCTCTCATTCAAATGCGGTCCATTGCATACAGCTCTCTTCTATCTCCAAATGCACCTGAAGCATTCACATAATTCAAGACTCTCTTTCGACACATTCTCACTATCATGCCACTCATAACTGATACTTTTCTTCTCATCTCTGCATCATATATAGGTAACAAGATCTTTACTCTCACTCTCTTCTGCCATACAACCTCAAGCATAAACACAAATCTCTTGCTAACCAAAAGATAAATGTCACATTATCGTTCCTCGAGGCAAGCACTCCTCCAGCATTCCATTTGCCTCAACGAACCATTGAATCTCTATACATCACACCTTTCACTGTTCCATTCATTTTCTGTATACCTGCATCCCTCATGCTTTCTCCCCTTGTGTTCCCACTTACCTGCCTTGTTATTTCTCTATCCCTAACTCCTGCAATTTGCCTTCCTCTGAATCACTCTTGTCCCTGATACTCCTACTCTCTCTCACTTCTCTCATTTGCTTTGCATCAGTTAGCCTTTCATTTTTCATATATTCTACTTCTATAAAGAGCCAAACCACTTCTTTTTCTCACAGTATCACTCGCTCATTCTCTCTCCAAGCACCTAACTCTTTCTTGACATTAACTTACCCAATCATTACCATCCTCAATACATTCATTTCTATATAATATTCATCTTCCTCACACCGCAATCACGCTACTTCTCTCTCTCTCTTCCCCCCTCCCCTCTCCATTGACATTCACTCATTTCCAACACACCACTACCAAAAACCAATTCTGATATTAATGTCACCAAGCTCTTCCTAACTCTTACAATTTTATGCAGTCATGCATTCTCTGTCTCTTATGTGCCACATTTCTTACTACCGAGATGCATACATTGCATGCCCACAAAATCCTGTAGTAGGATGCATAAAATGTAAGAGTTAGGAAGAGCTTGGTGACATTAATATCTCATTATTGAGATATTAATGTCAGCTGATATGTCAGGCTGGGCAATGGCATATCAGCAGACTCACATCAACTGACATTATCATAGCACAGTACAAAGGGACTGACAGGATATACTAAAAACATAACGTAAAAAACAAAAACTTCAAAACAAAGTATCCACAACCAATTATGATCTAAAACACAAATCTTGTAAATTTAGAATAATTTGTTATGATCCAACACATGAAAGATCACAAGAACTATAACACTACAGTGTCATGTGCGGGCAAGTGATTAAGGAGAAAAATGTAGCCTACTGATATGTTTCCTAAAGAGTAAGAGTACTCAGTGGAAAAAACAGTATGGAGAGATTGTTCCAAAGAATAGAAATGGATGGAATGAAGGAAGAGATGAGAAGTTAGTTCGGTGTGTTCGCAGCTGGCCAGTGGCTGTTCTAGTTCTTACATGATTAGAAGAGTGGAGAAATGGTAGCAGCCAATTCAGAGGAGCAATAGTGCTTATGGAAGCGAACGAAGGACGTCTGTGAGGGAAGGGTTATCTATTAAGCAGACTGCCCTCTTCTGAATATCATCAAGAATTCTTAGAGAGGTCTTGGGCACCACAAATGTGGAAACAATACTCCAAGGTGGTCAGATCTAACACTTATAAAGTGTTAGGAGTTGAGATGAAAAGAAGTAATGCTTAGAAAACGGAAAAGAACACCGAGCTTTTCAGAGGCAGAGGAGTCCATATGTCATATGTTTGTGTCAGGATAAACTGGATGTGATAGTCAACCCAAGAAGAAAAAGCTGATCTTGAAAGGAAACAAAGATTATCAAAAGTAAAAAGGGATGAGATAGGATTTTTCTTGCAGGTAATAAGGAAGGCTTGAGCTTTTTTGGCATTGAAATTCACTAAGTTGTCTTTACCCCCATTTGAGGATGTTGAGGAGATATTTAAGTCGCTGGCTATGGAAGATTTCTCAAGTGAGGAAGAAGAATGAAGAGTACTGTCACTAGAGAAGCTGTAAAGAGTATTTTAAATCGGGGAAGGGGGGGAGTCATCATTGATGTAAAGGGAGAAAAGTGCGCATGAGAGCACAGAACCTTGGGACACTCCGGCATTGATGGAGAAATCTGATAACAGAAAGCCTTCCACTAGGACATAAGTATGTAACAGGACTTTATGGAGATGAAGATAATCTGAAATGTGATCAGATAGAAAATGATGATAACCCAGAAAATAAGGAATGGGAAACCAAAGCAGCCATTAAAAGAATAAAGGATACGAAAGTTCCAGGAGTGGATGATATTCAAGGAGAGCTGCTGAAGGCATTAGGAAAGAATAAAGCTTCTATCCATCATCTCTAATAGAAGTCTGGAGGAGGATAGAATACCTAAAGTCTTCATGATATCTATTTTTATTCCTATTCCCAAGACAACAGGAACGATCGATTGCAATAAGCATAGAACAATCAGCTTGATTACAGGGGACAACATGGCTTTGTGAAGGGTAGATCATGCCTCAGTAACATGCATCTTTTAGAAGGAGGGCCATAATCGCAAATGACATTATGCGCAGGTTATGCAGACAGTGTGGCGTGGAATTCATGGACGTGTGGAATGAGTCTGATGGGCGAAAGGACTTATACAAGATGGATGGCCTCCATTTGAATGGACTTGGTGTGCAGAGACTGGAAAACGTGTTTCTGAATGAAGTGAAAATGGATGTGCAGAACCAGGGAAACTAGAACAACCAAAGGGGAGGGGGAGTAGATATGCGGACATCAGTGAGACAGTCAAGTGTAAGAATGTATATAATGTACCCATGCCAGCACTAAGGACAAAAAATGGGAATGGGACATTTAGAATAATGCATCAAGATAGGGGTGGGACAAAGGGATCACTGTATTTCATGTATACTAATGCCAGGAGTATTAGGAACAAGGAGGAAGAATTTTTGGCCTTGATTTCCTGGCATTAGTGAAACATGGCTGACGGAAGATGATATAGTTAGTGGGATAGAATGTGTAGGTTATAGTGTGTTTAGGAGGGACAGAGAGAATAAAATGGGGGGAGGGATGTTATTGATGATAGTTGATGAACTGCAGCCAAAGAGAATTGAAGTTGTATCGCAGGATAGTGAAAGGAGCTCATTTGAGGCTATTTGGTGTGAGATTGAGACTGGCAGAATAAAATATACAGGTTGGGTGCTGCTATAGACAAGGTGATGGAATAGATGGTGGAGATAGTATGCATAAACAAATTGATGAAATGAGTGAAAGGAGGGTAATTATTATGGGGGATTTCAATATGGTAACATTGATTGGAAGGCAGAGAGGACACATGTGAGGAAGGAAATGGATTTTATTCAATTATTAAGGGATAACTATCTGAAACAGCATGTAATTGAAAATACTAGGGGTGTGAGTGCTTGACCTGGTAATAGCATCTCAGAATTTGACTGTAATGAATATGACCATGTTGCCACCTATTGGTGAGAGTGATCATAAGGTCTTGACCTGGGAGGTGGCTAAAGGTGTGGAATTTTCGATTAAGATAGGTATATGTGGAATTACCGTGCTGGCAAGTATGACAAGCTTAGGAGATTGCTTGGATCAGTGCCATGGCATGTACAACTGCAAGGGCTGGATGTCAATAGAGCATGGGAAGTGATCAAGAAGCATTTTTAGGTGGCTATGGCTGATTGTATACCTAGGGTCCAAATAGTAAAACAAGTAGGGGTCAAATGGATGAATAACACCATTAAGCTTGAGCTGCAAAAAAAGAAAGAACTGTGGAGGAAATTTAAAGAAAGGGGTGACCTGCAGGCACACGAATCGTATAAAGTGCAGGCCACAAGGGTAACAAGTGTGGTAAAAAAAAAAGCAAAAGCGGATTATGAAAGGAAACTAGCTATGCAAGCTAAAGAGAATCCCAACAGTTCTTTCAAGAAAGAACTGTTTAGGATTCTCTTTGGAATAAGCAAGCAAGAAAAAAACTGTACACAGCAAAATGATTATAAGGAATGACGATGGTAAGGAGGTCACCGAATCAGTCAATATAGTGGAGTTACTGAGCGCGCACTTTGCAAAAGTATATCATCCAGGTGGTGACATTGAAGAAATGAAGGAACCATTAGTTTATACGGGAATTGTGATGAATGAAGTGGAGGTGAATATTCTATTACAGAACCTTAATGTGAATACATCTCTGAGATTGGATGGTATACCGGCACAGGTCTTACGTGAAGCGGATAAGGAATTATCAGTGCCCTTGACCACGTTGTTTAATCTTAGTCTCGGGTCTGGTTTAGTTCCGAAGGTGTGGAAAGAGGGGAAAATAGTTTCAATGCATAAAGGAGGATCCAAGACTACGGTTGCAAATTACCGACCGATCAGCATATCTGGAGTCGTCATATCTTGGAGAAAGTAGTCGAGGGAAAAATACAGGAATTGATGAAAATGAGATACTGTACAGGGGACAGCATGGCTTTGTGAAGGGTAGATCATGCCTCAGTAACTTGCTCAAGTTTTATAACAGGGTGATGGCTGAACTGGATAAGGGGAGTTTACAGTGATACTGCTGGACCTGGCTAAGGCATTTGACAGAATACCACATGGAATTCTAATCCGTAAACTACAACATATGGGAATGGATATAGGGTTGCTGAGATGGATAGGTAGGTGGTTGATGGAGAGATATCAAAGAGTAGTTTATTCAGGAGTAGAGTCCAAAAGACGGCCTGTGACTAGTGGTGTGCCACAGGGGTCTGTTCTAGGACCACTGCTGTTTAATCTGTTTATTAACAATAAAGGGAAGAATCTAAGTGGAACAGTTCATTTGTTTGCTGATGATGCAAAGTTGGGTAGGGCGATAGTGAATGCAGAAGATGTCAAAATCTTGCAGGATGACTTGGATAGATTGGAGTTCTGGGCTAAGGAGAATGGATGTCAATTTAATGTGTCAAAATGTAAGGTGATGCATTTTGGTGTGAAAAGATTAGCAGCAGTATACCACATTGGTGGAACTGTACTCCAGGAGATTGATGAGGCCAGGGACTTGGGAGTGTTGATGGATAGGGAGATGAAGTTTAGGGGGCACATTGCAAAAGTAGCTAAATCAGCTCATCAACTCACTTGGTTGTTGAAAAATACCTTGACGAGGAGAGACAAACAAGTTATTGTACCTCTGTACCGAGCCTTGATAAGCCCTCATCTCGACTACTGTGCCCAGATTTGGTCACCTCGGTTCCTTCTTGATGGGGAGGAGGTGGAGAGGATCCAGAGGCGAGTGACTAAGATGATAGCGGGTCTATGGAATGAATCATATGAGAACAGGTTGAAGATTTGTGGATTGCAGAAATTAGTTGATAGGCATAAAAGGGGAGATATGATTGAGACATTCAAATTGCTAAAGGGATTCTATAGGATTAATTCAGAGGATATTTTTGAAATCAGGACTGGTGGTGGGAGAACTAGGGGACACCTATGGAAGCTGCGCAAGAGTGTGGTTAGCAGGGGTGTTAGAGCTGGGTTCTTTACTTTTAGAGTGGTAAATGAGTGGAATAAGCTGCCAGAGTCTGTTGTGGGTGCTATGACGGTGAGCGAGTTCAAGGCAAGGTATGATAGATACTGTGAGAATGTCGTATAGTTGTGTGGACATGATGTTTAGGGCCTCCCTCGATGAGTCTAAGGACTCCCTGGAGTCGCTCAAAATAATAATAATAATAACATGGTATACAGAAGAATGGAACAGATGCTAGAGAAAGAGAGAGAGAATTACAGTTTGGTTTCAGGAGAAACAAGGAAGCTATTACAGATATTGGGAGAAAAAATGATCAAGTGCAATAAAGATTTATATCTATGCTTTGTGGATTAAGAAAAAGCTTTCGATAATGTTAATCAGTCTGCTTTATTTGATATTTCGCATAAAATAGAACTAGATGAAAAAATTATCAGGCTGTTCAGAATATATAAAACTCAAGATGCCAGGGTTAGAAATGAAGGAGTGGATACTGAATGGATCCCCATAAGAAAGGGTGTAAGACAAGGGTGTGGAATGTCCCCATTACTTTTTAATGTCTTATACTGAATGGATGATGATGGAGGCCTTGGAAGATCTGAAGGATAGAATAAAGATAAATGGACATCTGATAACTAATATAAGATATGCAGATGATATTGTTCTTATGAGCGAAACAGAAAAAGGTTTGCAAAGAATTCTGAATAGACTGAACAAGGTTGGAAATGAGAGATATAAAATGAAATGTTCAGAAGACAAAAGTGATGAAGATTTCAAGGAAAGGGAATGATGGGATGGAAATCACTTTGAATGGACAAAGAATAGAGAATGTAAAAAATTTTGAATACCTTGGGAGTTGCATAGAAGATGACAATAGATCTAATTATGAAATTACGAACAGAATTAAAAAGCAAAAGCAGCATTTTTCCAAATATACCACATATTAGGAAACAGAAATCTGAACAAACAGTTAAAAGTAAGAATTCTCAAGACAATGATCTGGAGTGTGTAGGTGTATGGATACGAGTCCTGGACAATCAATAAGGAGATGAGTGAATGACTGAATGCATTTGAAATGTGGTGTTTGAGAGAAATGGATTGTAACAGCTGGACCGAAAGAGTGAGCAATCAAGAGGTTCTTAAAAGATTCAAGGTAAAAAGAGACAATATGGCGGATATCCAAAGAAGAAAAGTAGCATTTGATGAGAAATTCTTCTGGAGAGCTCCCCAGAATAGTATTGCAGGGGATGGTGGAGAGAAAGAGAAGAAGAGGAAGACTCTTCCTCTCTTTCTTTTTTCATTTCGACTGCAACGGAAAGACAACATGAAAGACTTGACGGACAAGCGTCTTACAGAAGCAAGAGATAGAGAGAGGCATAGAAGCAGACTGTTCATCAGCTGCAACCCTCTCAAAAAAAAAAAAGGAGGCCACAGGATTAGATTAGATGTAATATGACAAATGATTCTGCAATTAAAAATTCTGCTCTATCTGTTTACGTAAATCAGTTTGTGATAACTGGTTTCAATCGTCATTTGCAAGCATGTCTCTGCAACTAACGGCTGAATGTCCCTCTCCCCCAGTCAATCAAACTCTCGTCATTGTAAAAAGAATGCCAATCTGTGAATAAACCAAAATTGTCTTTGTGGTTGGACAAGTGAACAGTTCTTTTTGTTTTTAATACTGAGTGGTTGAGCATCACTAAAATAACTTTTTTCCTCTCCACAATACGAAAACTTTACAATTCTCTGAAAAGTGAAAAGCACAAATTGCTGTTGTGTTGTGGTTCAATTGCTGATAACTTAAAATGCTTCGGATTAATAAGGACAAGAGGCTATTCCTGGAAGTTGTGAAAGGGGATGGTGATAAATGGCTTTTTTTTTTTTTTTTTTAGAGAGAGTTGTTAATTAAACATTGACTGGTAAGCCACAGTAAAAATAAAATATTTATTTTACAAATATTTCATTTTATGTGAATATTTGTCATCAATATTTCATGAATATTTATTTATGGAAACTCCACAGGTACTCTATACAAGAGTTATTCCTGCACAGGGAAAGTACGGCACAAAAAAGCAATCTACCAGGAAAGTTGCAATTATAACAGGGTAAGCTACATGCTACTCTCTCATTTTTAAAGAAATGTAGACACGCTAAAGTTATACCAACCATCGCTAAGATAAAAGAAGTCATTAAATCACCAGGTGCTCATAAAATTTATATCAAAGCCAGCCATTTTTTACTGCTTAACCAACTATGAGTTTCAAAAAAGGAATTAACTTTAAATTTTCTAAAAACATCAGAAATGGAAACGGATCCATAAGTAAGATCTGTGATGTGTTAAGTATCTTTCTACTGGTATCTACAGAAAACTGAATTTGACAGGATGCCACATTCACAATTATTATTACAGGCAACTCCAAGGAGTCCTTAGACTCATCGAGGGATGCCCTAAACATCATGTCTATCACAACTATTTGACATTCACACAGTATCTATCATACTTTGCCTTGAACTCTTTCACTGTCATAGCACTCACAACAGACTCTGGCAACTTATTCCACTCATTCACCACTCTAAAAGTAAAAATCCCAGCACTAACACCCTTACTAACCACTCTTGCCCAGCTTCCATGGATGTCCCCTAGTCCTCCCACCACCAGTCCTGATCTCAAAAATATCCTCTGAATTAATCCTATAGAAACCCTTCAGCAATTTGAATGGCTTTATCATATCTCCCCTTTTCCGCCTATCAACCAATAGGCGGAAACTCAACCAGAAACCCACAAATCTTCAACCTGTTTTCATAAAGTTCATTCCATAGACCCGCTATCACCTTGGTCACTCGCCTCTGGATCTTCTCAACATCTTCCCCATCAAGAAGAAACCTAGGTGACCAGATATGGGCACAGTAGTTGAGATGGGGTCTTATCAAGGCTTGATACAGAGGAATAATAACTTGCTTATCTCTGCTCGTCAAAGTATTCTTCAGCATCCAAGTGATTTGAAGAGCTGATTTAGCCACTTTTGCAATGTGCCCCCTAAACTTCAACTCCCTATCCACCAACACTCCCGAGTTCCTGGCCTCATCAATCTCCTGTAGTACATTTCTACCAATGTGATATACTGCTGCTAATCTTTTTACCCCAAAATGCATAACCTTACATTTTGCCACATTAAACTGACATCCATTCTCCTTAGCCCAGACCTCCATTATATACAAATCATCCTGCAAGATTTTCACATCTTCTGCATTCACTATTGCCCTACCCAACTTTGCATCATCAGCGAACAAATGAACTGTTCCTCTCAGTTCCTTCCCTATAAATGAACAAATTAAACAGTAGTGGTCCAAGAACAGAACCCTGCAGCACACACCACTAGTCACAGGCCGTCTTTTGGACTCTACCCCTGAGTTAGCTACTCTCTGGTATCTCTCCATCAACCACCCTCCTATCCAACTGACCAACCATATATCCATTCCCATATGTTGCAGTTTACGGATTTTTCGATTAAGACAGGGTACATGTGGAATTATCGTGCTGGCAAATATGACAAGCTTAGGAGATTGCTTAGTTCAGTGCCATGGCATGTATCCTGTGGTATCCTGTCAAAGGCATTAGCCAGGTCCAGCAGTATCACTGTAAACCCATTACCCTTATCCAGTTCAGCCGTCACTGTGTTATAAAACCTGATCATGTTACTGAAGCATGATCTACCCTTCACAAAACCATGCTGTCCTCCATACAGTATCTCATTTTCATCAATCGATTCCTGTATTTTCCCCTTGATTGCTTTCTCCAAGACCTTAACAACTCCTGATATGCTGATTGGTCGGTAATTTGCAACAGTAGTCTTGGATCCTCCCTTATGCAGTGGAACTATTTTCCCCTGTTTCCACACCTTCGGGACTAAACCAGACCCAAGACTCAGATTAAACAATATGGTCAAGGGCAATGACAATTCTTTAGCCGCTTCAGGTAAGACCCCTGCTGGTATACCATCCAATCCCACAGATGTATTCACATTAAGGTTCTATAATAGACTATTCACCTCCACTTCATTCACCACAATTCCCATATAAACTAATGGCTCCTTCAATGTCACCACCTGGATGATATACTGTTGCAAAGTGCTGACTCAGTAATTCCACTATATCGACTGATTAAGTGACTCCCTACCATCGGCATTCCTTAAAATCATTCTGCTGTGTACAGTTTTTCTTTTACTTGCAGCATATTGCAAGAACTGTTTGGGATTCTCTTTAGCTTGCATGGCTAATTTCCTTTCATAATCTGCTTTTGCTTTTCTTACCGCACTCGTTACCCTTCTGGCCTGCGCTTTATACCGGTCATGTGCTTGCAGGTCACCTTTCTCTTTAAATTCCTTCCACAGTTATTTCTTTTTTTTTTTTTGCAACTCAAGTTTAATGGTATTATTCATCCATTTAACCCCTACTTGATTTACTATTTGGACTCTAGGTATACAGTCAGGCATAACCTCCTGCAAATGCTCCTTGACCACTTCCCATGCCCTATCAACATCCAGCCCTTGCAGTTTTACGTCATGTCATTGAACCAAGCAATCTCCTAAGCTTGTCATACTTGCCAGCATGGCAATTCCACATGTACCGTCTTAATCGAAAATTTCACATATTTAGCCACCTTCCAGGTCAAGACTCTATGATCTCTCTCACCAATAGGTGGCAACATGGTCATATTCAATACTGTCAAATTCTCAGATGCTATTACTAGGTCAAGCACTCTCGAACTCCTAGTATTTTCCATTCAGGCTGTCTCAGATAGTTATCCCTTAGTAACTGAATAAAATCCAGTTCCTTCTCACATATGTCCTCTCCTCCTTCCAATAAATGTTACCATAGTTGAAATCCCCCATAATAATTACCCTCCTTCCACTCATTTCATCAATTTGTCTATGCATATTATCTCCACCATCTATTCCATCACCTGGTCTATAGCAGCACCCAACTGTATATTTTATTCTGCTAGTCTCAATCTCACACCAAATAGCCTCAAATGAACCCTTTTCACTATTCTGCAATACAACTTCTATTCTGCTTGGCTGCAGTTCATCAGCTATCATCAATAACATTCCTCTCCTCATTTTATTCTCTCTGTCCCTCCTGAACATACTATACCCTACACATTCTATCCCACTAACTATATCATCTTCTGTCAGCCATTTTTCACTAATGCCAATAACCTGTGGCCAGGAAGAGCCAACCAAAGCCAAAATTTCTTCCTTCTTGTTCCTAATACTCCTGGCATTAGTATACATGAAATGCAGTGGTCCATTTGTCCCACCTCTATCTTGATGTGTTATACTAACTATCCCATTCTGATTTCCTGTCCTTCGTACTGGCTCGGGCTCATTATATACATTCTTACACTCAACTGCCTCACTGATATCTGTATATCTACTTCCTCCCCTCCTTACTAGTTCTAGTTTCCCTGATTTTGCACATCCACTCTGACTTCACTCAGCAACACATTTTCCAGTCTTTGCACACCAAATCCATTCAGATGTAAGCCATCCATCTTGTACAAATCCTTTTGCCCATCAAACTTACTCCACACGTCCACAAACTCCACACAGTACATCAGAACACCACCAATTTACTGAATTATGTCATTAATATCTCAAAAAATGCAAGTAAAAGATTCCTTGAAAAAAAAAAAGGTACCATAAATTTAAATTTAAAAAATATGCAAAACTACTGGAATGTTCACAAAAAACATCCAAATCACCCAGACAAGTAAGTAGTTAATCTATCTGGCTGCCCATTAACAGAAGATGAATTTAATGTTCTCGCATGAGACCATAAGTTTGCCATTTTAACCATACAATTTTGTGCACAACATTGAAAAGAACATGTCTGCAATTGTCTGTGAAAATACTAGTGGTGGTAGTGGGCAGTAGATTGCATTGGTGTAGATGTGATGATGATGGTAGTTGCGGTTCATTGTAATTGGTGGACTGAGTAGTGTAGACAGAGAGTTGTAGAGTAGGTGCTGTCCCTCGATGAGTCCTTGGACTCCCTGGAGAAGTCACGTTAAAAAAAAAAAAATTTATCTCTCCAGTAATCAAGTTAGACTTTGTTTTGAGATTGAAAAATTCATTTATGATGCAAAACCACCCGAAATGAAAAAACCACCTTCTGAACTCCAAGTCCTGAAGTCTTTAAAATGCAATATCAATATGGTCATTACGAAGGAAACATCATAGTAGTGTTAGACACCAAATCCTATGAACAAAAAATGGAATTACTTTTACATGATCAAAATACATATTCTAAGATTAATAAAGATTCTACCAAAAGTCAATTTAATAAGATCAAAAGGTAGCAGACAAAACAACATCAAAAGACCAAGAAATTGTTTAAAAAAAAAACCCTCAGAACTTACTATGTAAGACCTCCCAAAATATATGGAGCACCAAAGCTACACAAAAGTAACTGCCCACTTAGGCCGATTGTTGCTTCCATAGGCAGTCCAACCTAAAAGTTCTAAAGATTCCTTTCAAACCTTCTCCATCCTGTCATTGGCTACTCAGCTTCTGCAATAAAAATTCCACAGAATTTTGCACAAGAATACAAGACATTAAACTGGCATCTTCAGTTATGATGGTTAGTTTTGACATCACGTCACTCTTCATGAATATTCCATATAGTGAAACAATAGACCTTCCAGCCCAAGAATTTCCAGAAGACATAATATATCAATTTAAAGTCACAATCACATCAGGATACTTTAAATGGAAAGAACGCTATACCGATAAGAGGAGGGAACTGCTATGGGTTCACCACTATCACCTAACCAACCAAATTTTTATCTGGAACATCTGAAGTAAGACTCTTCGCTCTTGACCCAAACCTATCTATTAGTTACAGTGCATGGATGACATTTGCAGTATGGAATCACACAGAGACAGAACTCCATTTATTTTTATAAAAAATTAACAATCTACATCCTAGAATTAAATTCATAGAAAAAGAAACATCAAGTGGAATTTCCTTTCTTGATGTTCATATCCAACAAAACCCTGATTACACTTTCTACTACTATCTACAGAAAACTGACCTTGACAGGATTCTATATTCACAATACATCAGAACACCACCCATCTCAGAAACATGGCATCAAAATCTTTAGTGACCAGGAGCACACAAAATATGTTCTTCCAAAGGGCTGCTCAAACAGTTTTTAAATGGATTCAACCCAAGAACAACACAAAAAAATAGTTAGCACCACCCCAAGACAACGTTTAAGAGAAGTAAAACTACACAGGACACCCATACCTTACATCAAAAGTGTCTGTGAAAGAGTTGCAAAGATATTAAAAAAAAATAATATATATATATATATATATATATATATATATATATATATATCACTACCTTTAAACCTATTAACTATTCATAATCTGCTATCTTCTCCAAAAGACAAACTCTCAAGAATGATGCTCCGTGGAGTAAACCAAGTCCCAGGTTTATGTAATATGTCATACTATGGACAAACAGGGAGATCAGTCTACAAACATTTTTCTGAACATCAAGACATCAGGCTCATCAAACCATAAATATCAGGCTTGGTTCAGCATAGAACTGAATATGCAAACCATAGGATCCAATGGGAAAGCATAAAACTTTCACACAGATCTATGTACTGATATGAACGTCTAAACAAAGAAAGTACTGAAGCTCTACTTCATAGACCAAACCTTTAATTGTAACGATTGCCTTACGATCCCAGAAGTTTGGAAAATTGTTATATTCAATTGTGTAAAATAGATTGGCTGAAATAATAAATTATTATGATACAAACGGTTTTAACAAATGCATGGCTACTTGTACGGGTTCAAATTTGGCATTGGCTATACTGTTTTATTGTTCAAATTCCATACCACTGCTCTTTGCTCTCGCTGATGATAACTTACGATATGTAAGAAGAATATTTGTAAAATATTTATTTTATTTTTACTGTGGTGGAAGTAAGAATGTTTAATTATGGAAACTCCACAGGTCTCGCTCACGACCGGCGCATGGTATTTTTCTTGTGTGTGCGATTAATGTTCAGCCCCTTTCCAAAAAAGTTTTTTTTTTTTAATAAAGTGTAAATAAAACGAACAGGAAATGAAAAACAAATGAAAACCACTTTACAGTATAATGTTACCTACGGATTAGTCCTGCTTATACAAATTTTTTCAAGTTATATAAATTTTCAAAATAATATAAAATAGTAATATAAAAGTTAAGAGATTTATTGAAATATTCTTTACATTAATTTTGTATTAATAAATTAATTAATTTTGAAGATTCAACGAAAATAGATAAGAGAATTTTACAAGAATGTTTCGCATTGGACTTGAGAGTCTGCTGATTATTTTGTGTCGCTGACGCCACCCTAACAGCCCACTAATATAACAGGCTCAAATGTCGAGAAGAATGAGTTATCAGTAGTAAGCGGACTTTCAGGGTCGGACCACGTGCATCCGATCTGATTAAAATTAGGATACAGCCCTTACACTGAACTCAACAATTAATCATAAGTTGATTTATGATACATCAAAAAATAAAGAACTATTTTAGGTATTAATTATATGAAGAACCAAAGGCTTCAATTCAGCAACATAAACTTATTTAAGTTAAGGGATATTACATCCCATATTGTTTCATAGCTGAATAAGAAACTCAAAGAGTTTCATGCCGAATATAGTAAATATATAAAGTTCGGCGAGTCCAAGCGTAAGCAAATACCTGGATAGTGTTACAACTGACCCTTTAGGGAGTGCAACACTGAGGCAACTCATGATAAGGGTGGAGCAAGCTCCGATCACTATTCTTGATATTCCCCATAATGTGAAACCCAGCTCCTAGGAGCTGTATTACTGTTCTACATTATGAGTGAGAGAAAGTCACTACCCAGACCGGTTTCAACCTTTGCTGAGGTAAGTGAGTAGGCAGACCTAGAAATACCAAGTTTGTAGCAAACAGAACTTACATATACCGTACTATGAGAATTGCCAAGAAGGTGTCCTAATAAATTATTAATTATATGAAGAGCCAAAGGCTCTTCATATAATTAATATAGGGGACTAAGGGAGAAGACATTTTTTCAGCATTTGATAAATTTGTAAAACAACACAAACTTCTGCTTTTTAAACTTGTGTCTATTACTACTGATGGTGCTCCTGCAATTCGGCGACATAAACTTATTTAAGTTAAGGGATGTTACATCCCATATTGGGCCGAATTGGGGACTAGTGGAGAAGACATTTTTTTGGCATTTGATAAATTTGTGAAACAACACAAACTTCTGATTTTTAAACTTGTGTCTATTACTACTGATGGTGCTCCTGCAATGATAGGTACTAAATCGGACTTCATTTCATTATGCAAAAACAATGACAAATATCCAGGTTATTTAACGTACCATTGCATTATTCACCAACAAGTACTGTGTAGTAAAAGATTAAACACAAAAGATGTTTTGGATATTACATTTAAAATTGTAAATTCAGTTCGAGGAAAGCCCTGCAACGGCAGCTATTAAAATTACAGGCAGATGATGATAGGGAACTTCTGTTGTACAATAATGTTCGCTGGATCAGAAGAAGTCAATTTTTAGAAAGATTTCTTGTATTAATTAACGATATAAAATATTTTCTTGATGAAAAAGGAGATATTTATCCACAATTGAGTGAAAAAAAGATGGTTGTTACATTTTAGTAGATTTCTGGACGAAATTAAGCAATGTAAATTTAAAGTTACAAGGTAGAGATAAAAATTTAATTGACATGTTAAGTTCAATAAAAACTTTCCAACAATACTTACTTTTATTAAAGAAAAATATAAATGATTGCGAAGTTAGACATCTCCCATATTTATTAAAATTTTTTTAACAAAATCAAGAAACGCTTTGCTATGATTTAAAAGAATTTATTCGTGAAAAAGAATTAGTTGAGGAAGAAATAAATTCATGATTTAAAGATTTTAATATAAAACTGAAATGATTGTATCTTTTATCAATAATCCATTTCAAGAAAACTTGAACATCACAGAAATTTCAAATAAAATTAGTAGGCTGTTTGATATAAACCAAGCTGAAGTAGAACTTGAGATAATAAACATTCAGAAGAGTTTACATTTAAAATCAATAAACAATGAAGTCATTTGGAAGTATGCACATGAAAAATTCCCAATATTAACTGATACTGCGCAAAAAATTCTGTCGTGTTTCGGATCGACATACTTGTCAGAATCCACTTTTTCATATATGACCGTCATAAAAAATCAATTAAGAAACCAAATTACAATGATCATTTGGATGATTGTCTGCGACTGGCCACTTCTTTGTATCAACTTGACTATGGAAATATTGCGAGGTCCAAACAATGCCAAATTTCACATTAGTTTTTTTTTTTTTTTTTTTTTTTTTTTTTTTTTTTTTTTTAATCAACCAGCATTTCCTGTAACTTGTGAGTTTGTAATCAATCTGTTGTTTTTTCTAACTTGGCTTTTCCAAAATAGAGAAATAAATATTTTATTTCAATATATTTGTTTTTCTTTATTGTATTAAAATAATTAAAAGAGTGATAAATAAAATTTTAAATACACAAATGAAGTTTTTAGTTGTGTATTTTTTTTAGTTGTTTATCTGTGCATAATCAGATATCAGGTTGGGGGAATGTGATCTATATAAGAGAGTAGATTGCCGAATAACTTTTTATAGAAAAGTAGCTCGCATAGTAAAAAAGGTTGAACATCACTGATATAGACTATGGGGAATAGATGAGAAGAAACTTCTCATCTATTCCCCATAGTTGAAGTTATAGCTGTTTGGCCTGCATTTATTGTGCTAATCTGGTGATGCATGGTAACCATATGTTCCTCTCAATCCTCAGATTTATAGCTGCAACCAACAATATTTTTTGTCCTATCAGACAAAATCTATATCTCACACCAGACAGCCATCTCCCCCAAATCTAAAATCCTCCTTACCTTCTATTTTTGTTGATTGAAGTTCTTCAATTATCATTAGTAATACCACTGTCTTATTCCCAAATTGTCTCTGAAAATACAATATCCCTTACATTCTATACCTGTAAATATATAATTTTCTGTCAACCAGATCTTACTGATGCTGATGATTTTTGGTGAGTAACCAATGCCCAAAACTCTTCTGACATTCATGTAGATTTCAAATCCCCTTGGGCTGGCCCAACGCATTCTGATTTGAAATCAGGGAAATGACACCGATCCATTCAATAATAATTTCTGCACTCATATTCATTCATCCCAGGGGTGGCTAGACACATGCTTGTTTGCATATCCCTAATACCTCTAGTTTTGCATATTAACTTCCAACCTCTCAGTTAATATTTTCTCCAAACCTTTAACTTCAAAATGATTCAAATGCAATCCATCAGGCACATATATAAAAGTCCTTTTGTCCATCAAATTCATGCCAAACATCTATAAACTGTACACCATTCCTTCTGCAAAATCTCAATGATTCATTAGTGGCCTTTCTTCTCAATGCTGTCCTATCATACCAAGGCAGCAAAACTCACAACCGTTACTTTCTCCCTCTTCATTTTCACTTCTTTCAACAACTCTTCCACATCCTCTCTTACTGCATATTTCTCATCTCTCAAATCATCTTGTGCCTGTCAAAACAATCAACCCTTTCACTTCACCCTTCTGCAGATTCACTGACATCTTTGATCTTCATACCAGGAAAACATGCTTTCATCACATCCTCAATAAATACACCTCTTTATCACTGAATCTCCACATATCTGCTCCTTACTTCCAGTTTCTTGCACTTTTATACTTTTCCCTTCATTCTTACTCCTGCTGTATCACACTCTAATCATTTCCCCAGTTGCTCAAGCTCACATTTTGTCCCATGTAGGACTCCATATAAGCATGCTATTTCTCTCCTGTCACCTCCTCATCCATACTTTCAGCCACTTCTTTTATACTTTTCATATTTTGTACATTATTGTTTTCCTTCCAATACATTCTCTACTACATTTTCACTATCTGTCTTACACTTCGTTTTGCATTTTTTCCTTGATGCAAGTCCTTGATTTGGTTCTGAATAATTAATCTTTCTTAAGGAAAGTAACCAAAGATCTGAATATGCAACATGCTGCCCCAAACTGTCTCACACACCAAGATAAGAAAAAACAGAACCGAAGTTTGTCAAACATGGATTACAAGGAGAAAGAAGAACAAGAGACCATCCCTGGAAGTTACAAAAAAAGAAGTAAATAACAGGGTAGGAAGTTTTTGCATGGAGAGTGGTAGGAGAATGGTATGCATGGCGTGAAAGGGTAGTAAAAGTGCAAACAGTGGACAAGTTTAAGGAGAGGAGTAGTACAATAGATTTTATGTGCTTATCTTCCATGATGACTTTATGACTCCATGGAGTTCAGGAAAAATAATAATGGATTTTGGTCATAGTGTTATCATGACTTTTATCTCAAGTCATTACTAGTGATAAGTTTATGGCCTCATTCATTATAGCTAAATAATGCATGAAACTAAGTAACTAACACTAAAACGTAAAGTATGCTCGTATCATCCTCCACACATTTACACACCCAATATGGAAAAGGTGATTCGCAAGGAATTTGTATCACTGGGACAAATAGTAAACCAAACATTTAAAGATAGTTACAAGAGTATTGTAACCAAAGAGATCACTTAAATAGAATAGCAATGATTTGTTACTCTACGGTGACAGGGTTACTTAGTCTAAGATTTGGTACAATAGATTTGCTACTTTTTTTTTGTTCCCAAGTGCTAATTTCAATGATGAAGGGATCCAACAAAAATCTAGTTGATTGAATGATATTAAGGTGTAGTTTTGGTATTTTCTATTTTTTTTTTTTTTTTTTTTCAAACATGGAATGTATCAGTAGACCTGCTACATCAACACTGTGGTAAGGTAAATGAGATTATGTTGAAGACGATCAGTATTAAATAATCCCTATTGTATGACTATCATTGTGAATACCCCACCCTAAAAAAAAAAAAAAGAGAATGAACCTTGTATATCGTTAATCACATATTTCTTCCCATATAAACTGGAACTGAATACTCTAGAATGGGCTTAACAAAGAATATACAGTATTTCTTTTTACATAACTAAACATCATCTTCATCAAATTCCTGCCATGTACCCTCAAGGGGTGAACAGGATATGATATTACTACATGAAAAAAATTACATCATTACTAACTTCCTACCTACAATTTTCCTCCAAATCAGTCTGTTGCTTGTCAAGACTCCAACATTATCATATCTTATATTTCTATCATCTAAGGCACTTTGTACTATATCGATCCACCTATATCTTGGTCTTCCTCTGGGTCGTTTTGCTGCCAACCTAGCAGAGAAGACTTGTTTTGCTAATCTTTCTTCACCCATTCTGTTTAAGTGACCATACTAACGCATACCTGGATGCTGACAATGTCAAGTTCTTTCCTAATATCCTCATTTTTAATATGATATTGCCAGTGATGCCATCTGTTCACGCCTCTAATCTTTCTCAGGACTCTCATATCACTGTCTTGTATACAGCTAATTCTGACTAATTTCTCTCTTATTCCATATGAATTTATTCAATTGACTTCCCACCATACCAGCTTTGCTGATTCTGTTGTCTATTTCGATATTGAATTTACCATCTTCACTAAAAATCGTGCCTAAGTAGCTGAAATGTTTTACTTGTTCCACAGGTTCTCCATTCACAACACAGTTGACATTTTCAATGATTCTGCCTATTTTCATTGTCTTTGTCTTTTTATTGCTGACCTTCATACCAAATCTATTACAACGGTTATTCAATTTAGTCAGAGAATCTTGCAGACTTGTAGTGGATTTATTTAGAAGTATAACAACATCCGCATAAAGCAAAGAGCTGACATTAACATCTCCAATTCTGATATCATGTTTAATACCACTTTCCTTCATAATGTGATCCATATAGATAATGAATAACAGAGGGGATTACGTACATCCTCGTCTCACACCAGATTTAACATTAAACCATCTTCCTGTACTTCCTTCAATTCTAACTGCTGACTTACAACTCAAATAAAGACTAAGTATTGCTTGATATAATGCCCCATTGACACCATATAACTGTAGTGTATTGAATAGCTTCTCTCTCTTAGCACCTTGTCATATGCCTTTTCCAAATTGACAAAACTTAAATACAGATGTTATATTTCCATGCTTTCTCGACTATTTGTTGTAAAGTGAAGATCTGATCCTGACAGCCTGAATCCAGCTTGTTCTTCACCCAGCTTTTCTTCCACAATTCTTCTCAATCGTTTCTCAAGTATACTTACATAGATCTTGCCAGGAACACTTAGTAGGGAAATACCTCTGTAATTCTCACATTCAGTTTTATTTCCCTTTCTATATATGGGTACTATGAGAGCTCCACTCCAATCATCGGGAATTCGTCCCTCTGTCCAGGCTTTCTGAACTATACAGTGAAGCCACTGTAAGACTTTTATACCACCATACTTCAGCATTTCTGGTCGAATATCATCTACTCCTGCTGCCTTTCCACATTTTAAGCCTTTGATGGCTTTTTCTACTTCAAGTATGAATATGTATTCCTAACTGCATGCCTGGTCAGTGTTTTTTACTACTGTGCTGTCATCACTGCTTGTTTCATTTAGCATCATAACTAAACATAATAGTCACAAATTCAATCAGCTAAATCAACAAATTAAATATAAATTACTGAGAAAAGTTAAAAAAAAAAAAAAAAAGGGAAAGATCCTAACCTTTCAAAGAAACTGTCATAAAATACAAAATATACTCTTTAGCATACTCCTGAGCTTTAGCAAAACTTTCAGTATGATCCTGTGACTCCCACTCTTCTGAGGTAACAATATCTTGACAAAAATAATCAATAAAATGAGCTACTGTTGGCACTGACACTTTCCATTTGAAGTAGTCAAGAACAGTTAATTCTACATGTAAAAAATCTGCTAATTTATATTTGTTACCAGTTAATCTATTCAGTTCACTTGCTTTGGGAATGAGGCAGTCTTTCTCTTCAGATTTAGCTGGAATAAATCAACAATAAAATGGATATGTATGTTTTGTAATTTTAAAAGTCAAACAAATTAAGAATTCATATTACTCATTTATATCAGTAATTCTGAATGTTTATCCAAATGTTATTCAATAGAACTTATTATAATGAATTTGTCAGATAACTACAGTTTTTTTTTTTTGAGTAAATAGCTATTTTAAAACTTATTCATTGTGACTTTCAATCTCTTTGTCAAGGTCATCAGGAGAAAGCAATATCAAATTTTGGTTTGCACAATTTATCCAATTCTCCACTGTTTTCACTAGGGAAAGGAAAACTTGAAAATTCTCCATTCTCTAGTTTTAATGAAAACCTAAGCAATCATGCCATTTAATCCATCTGCATCATCTTTACACCTATTATATTGCATTTTTTCAAGTTTATATAGTAATCTAGGATTCTAGGTACAATATTTCTGCAATGGGATTAAGGTAAAAAATATATATTCAAGAATGTAGTTTTGCTTTTTCTATGCACAACCAATGATACATGCTACAGTTTCTTATGCTAATTCAAAACAAACAAAACAACATAATTCAATTTCAACACATCAGCTTTGATTCTAGTTAGCTACAGGACTTTTTTTTTTTTTATGCCAATAACCGTAATTCATTTTTGAACTGATATTAGAATATTAATAAAACTGGACTAGCTGCCATGTTAAAAATGCCATAACATAAAACTTGATCACTATGTTTCTTTTATAAAATCCTTCACAGTTTGTAAACTGATCCTTATCAGCTCTTGGAAAACATAACTTATCTTTTGAAATATCTGGTACATTATCTAGCAGCAGACTGTTTGAAATAAAAATCTCAATAATGACTACATAGATCATTCAATCCATACAATCTAGGGTTTTTTTTTTCCTCAAGTGAAATAATGCTATTCTCATCAACCAACTCAGCTATAAAGTGTTACTGTATTGCATCTCTAAATGCTATTTCCCATACAAAAGCACATGTTAGAACATGAAAGTAATCATACAATATTATCTGCACATAAATATCATTATAAACTTCAGACTTCCACAGATTCAAAGACTCATCTTTGGAGGTCTATGATGTTGCACACAAGTCATCATACCATGCCATAAATACATTCACATTCTCTGCATTCACCATTCTCAAGCAATGAAATCATTTATTATGCTTTGTGAAAAAAAGATGCTTCACACCCTTGGCTCATACCCTTCTTATATATCTTTCCAGGATGACCTCTTGTTCTCCCCCCCCCCAACACACACAATTCTATGAAAAACCTGCTTAATGTTAATCTGATAAAAATCCCTTATCAATTTACATGCAGCTATCAACCCCCTCCCCACCTCCTGTCCCTACTCTGTAAGTCGCATTTTTTTAACCTTTCTTTATACTCAACATTTCAGAGACCAAAAACCACTCTAGTCCATCTCTGGACCCTTTCCAATATCTTTTCATCCTTTAGAAAACCTAGTGACCAAATCTATGCAGAATGGCCCACAATGGAATCTGTGTCCTTAATTCTACAAATCAGCACCCTCTGCATCACTGCCAGAATTCATTGTGCTGTCCTCATAATTTTAGCAATGTGTTCTCTAAATTTCATGTCCCCATCGGCCATAGATTTCATCCCTCCACCTCCTCCAATATATCCCCACCTACTGTACACATCTTTGTTTTCCAAATTTTAAAACGTTACACTTCGTAACAATGAACTGGCAGCACACTCAACTCAGTCTATTCAAGTCCTCTTGTAATACTACATCTGCTCCACTCCTCATAGTTCTTCCCAACTTTTCATCATCTACAAATAACTGAATATCCCTTTCAGTTATTTGCCATTCAATCCTTCCTCATTATCATTAACAAAAAAGATGAACAGCAATGGCCTTAAAACAGATCCTCAAGACATGCCACTAGCGACGTTCCTTCAGCATACACAACTTGCCGATACCTATCAGATAGGCTATCTCCAATCCAATGCACTAATCTATTATCTAACCCCATCCATTCCAATTTAACATCAACTTCTTGTGTGGCAATCTATCAAAAATCTTAGCGAAATCAAAGCATACAACTGTATGCTTTGATTTTGATGCTCCTTCTAACGCACCTGTCACCTTACAAGTAAGCAGATTAACAAAACATGATCTTCCTTTAGCAAAGCCATGCTGTCCATCAAAGAGAATGCCAATGTTGTCAAAACAATTCTGAATCTTCATCCTCAAACTCTTGTGACCACACTTATTTAATAAGTATGTCAAAGCAGATGTCAACTAACCAGCATGCTCAAATCTTACAACCTTATTAAAGTCAAGTTTACTCAATTCCTTATATACTTTCTACTTATTCAGACAGTCTCTCCTCCTACCTTTCCACTGCACTGAAATTCTGCATTGTGTCATTTGTAAGAATCAAATACCTTTACGAACTGTTCATTTAATATCTCAATATTCCTCTGCAGTAATTATCCTTTTACCACTACCAACCAATATCATCCTTCCATAATCATTCTTTCTTCTGCTAGTAGATATCAAAAAGGATTCCCTAGGATTTTTTTTTTTTCCATCATTAGATAACTGCCATTCAAAGTACTTGCTACCCTTACCAACTGTAAGTCACTGTACTTGACTGCTCTTTGTACTCATGTAACTGATTATTACGATTCATCTCATGCCACCTCCATAATGCTTTCTTCCAGACTGCTTGCCTCACTTCATTCATACATTTCACATCTAACTTATTTAATATCCTAACCTTTGGAATACTGTCAGACATTGCCCTTGCCAGGTAGTTAAGTATAGCCCAAAGTCCTCAGTTTGTCATAATCAGTAGTCTTATAGTTCCATATATATCCCTTTCTCATAGAAAATTTGATGTGAATGGCCACTACCCAGTTGATTGCCTAATGGTCATTCTCACCAACAGGATAGATACAACTCCTCATTTAAGATGACATATGATAATGAAATAATCAAATCCAATAATCCCTGATCCTTGTGTGCCTTCTAGCATACTGTCTAAGGTAATCGTCCCTTAAAACCTCCTGAAATTCATTTACTTGTGGATGCTATCTCATCATCCCATTCTATATTATCATAATTAAAATTACCCATAATGATCACCTTATCCTATTTGCCTGACTCATTTGCTTATACATTTCACTGTCTTCCACATTTACCAGGTCTATAGCAACACTGAACTAAGTATTTCATTCTATCCACCTCTACCTCACACCATACTGTCTGAAACTAACTGCAACCATTTTCTTCTTGCATTGGCACAAATCATTTTCTATCAACAGCACTCATCTCCCCTTTTTGCCTTTTCCATCTTGACAAAAACATCAGCCCTTCAATCTCGATTCCGGTCAAGATATCATCCTCATCCAAGCATGTGTCACTTATTCCAATAATTTTTAGGTGAACAAATGCAACTGATGCAAAAATTTCACTCTATTTCTGCTATTTCTAGCATTCATATACAAATATAGCAATTCATTTCTGGGTCGATAAAAAGTTCCAGTGATACCACTTCTTAGATGTGACACTCTTCCATTCCCCCCCCCCCCCAATTGCCTCTCTCTCTCTCATTAACTATCACAGAACTCCCTCCAGACTCAAATGCTCCCCCCCCCCTCCCAGGCCATCTGATTCCTTTCTTTTTTACTCACCCATTCACTTCCAGTTGTAGCATCAACCTTTTTCATGTTATGCCCTTCTGTTTTCCTGTCTGTCTTGAAATCGTATTCTCCCATTCTTCTCACTCGTGCATGACTGCTCTTTGTACTCATGTAACTGATTATTGCGATTCATTTTATGCCACCTCCATAATGCCTTCTTCCAGACATGCATTTCACAATCTTTAACTTATTAATTAAATTCATTTAATCTTTAACTTACTTAATCTGGCCAAAGATTATTGGGATCTCCAAGACATGGTTGACAGAGGATGATATAATAAGAGGAATTGAAGTAGCAGGCTACAGCATTTTTCAGCAGGATAGGAAAGGAAAACGTGGTGGTGCAGTACTGCTTATGATAAGTGATGACTTATGTCCCCTAACAGTGGAGGCTTTGGAAGGCAGTAGCACTAATGGTTTTGAAAGCCTACATATGAGGTAGAAATGGCCAAGATGGGATATTTAGTGGGGTGTTGCTACAAACCAAGTAGCACAGAGAGTGGGGAGCAGGAGATGTTTAGGCAGTTGAGCTTGGCAAGTGCAAGAAGAATGATTATTATGGGAGATTTTAACTACAGCAGTATAAGCTGGGAAGAGGAAAAGGCATGTAATAATAAGGGGATGGAATTTCTAGAATTCTTGAAGGAAAAATATCTTAGGCAACATGTAATAGAGGGAACAAGAGGTTCAAGAGAATGTGGATTTGGTCATAGCATCAGAAGAGCTGATAATAAGTGAGATGACATCTCTCCCACAGTTGGAGAGAGTGGCCATGTGGTTTTGACTTGGAAGATGAATAGACACGTAGGTGTATCAAAGAAAAGGGAACGTATGTGAAATTATAAGGCAGGTGATTATAAAAGTCTTAGATATCAACTAGGGACAGTTCCATGGAGGGCAGAACTGGAAGGCCAGGATATCATTAGTGCTGGGGAAATTGTAAAGGAACATTTGTTAGCAGCAATAGTAAACTATATTCCACGAGTGAAGAAGCAGACACAATTTGGTGTAAAGCGGATGACAAACAATATCAAACAGGAACTGCAGTTGAAAAAGAGATTATGGAAGAGATATAAGAAGATGGCTGGAGGGCAGATACATGAAGAATATAAGACACAGGCCAAGAGAGTGACTAGTATGGTGAGGAAGGCAAAACTGGAATATGAGAAGAAACTGACACTAAGATCCAAAGAAAATCCAAGGGAATTTTTTTAGCTATGTGACCTGTAGGAGAAATGACTGTGGAAGAATGACGCTACAGGATAAAAATGGGAATAGAGTGACTGATGCAGAGGACATCGTGGAGTTGTTCAATGAGCACTTTATTGGAGTATTTGATTCTGGAGAAGAAGGTTTCAATACTAGAGGGATAGGGAAGGTTTTGGATTTAGAGGTGCAAGAGGAGTGTGTTCCAAATACTGAGTAATCTGGATATCAGTAAAGCTGTGGGACTGGATGGTATTTCACCACGGGTTTTGAGAGAATGTGATAAAGAACCGACAGCTCCGGTTACCTGGCTCTTCAATAAAAGTCTGGCTGCAGACAAGGTACTCAAGGAATAAAAGGAAGGTAAGATAGTCTGCTGCACAAGGGCAGTAGCAGACTGGAAGTGTCTAATTATAGGCCAGTTTGTGTGTCATCAGTAGTTGTAAGGTCTTAGAGAAATAAGTGATGGACTATATACAGTATTAGGCAGATGAGGATAATGTTATCTGTGAGAATCAACATGGATTTGTAAAAGGGTGTTCTTGCTTTAGGAATATGATTGCCCTTTATAATAAAGTGACAAGAGCAGTTGATGAGGGAAAGAGATATACTGCCATTTCTTTTGATTTTGCAAAGGTGTCTGACAGGGTGCCACATGATAAGGTGATATTTAAGTTGCAGCACATGGGTTTAAATGTCAGATTAGTCAAATGGATTCAGGATTGGCTGTCTGATAGGCATCACCGAGTTGTGTATGGTGGGGCAATATCAAGGAAGCAGAAAGTTTCAAGTGGGGTTCCATAGGGATGAGTACTGGGACCTGTATTGTTCAACCTTTATATCAATAACATTGTCAATGGATTGCAAGGAGATATTCAGTTGTTTACAGATGATGTGAAGCTGGGAAGGGTTATCAGTAATAATGCAGATGTGGCAGCCCTGCAAGAGGATTTGAATAAACTAGAGAGATGGGCAATTAATCAATGGGGGGTGTCAGTTTAATGCAGCAAAATGTAAAGTCTTGAAGTTTGGGATACATCGATGGGAGGATGTATACTTGATTGGAGAAGTTACACTAGAGGAAGTAGGGAAGACAAGAGATCTGGGGGGTGATGATTGATAGAAAACTACTATTTAGGGAGCATATTGCAAAGGTGGTGAAGGTAACCCAGAGGATTGCTGCAATACTGAGAAGGAAGCTGAACTGCAGAGATAAAATAATTATCATTCCATTGTATAAGACCCTGATGAGACCACACAGACTATTATTCTCAAATTTGGTCCCCAGGATTTGAAGGAGATCAATTAACTGCAGAAAGGGTACAGAGGCGGATAACAAAGATGGTTTCAAGACTGTACAATGTCAGTTACGAGGATCGACTGAGAGAATGTGGATTGCAGAGTTTGGTGGATAGAAAAAGGAGAGGTGATATGATCGAGACTTTTAAACTGTCGAGAAGCAGTTACAGGCTAGACATTGGGGAGTTCTTTCGCTTGGTGGAATGGTGGGAAGGAGTGATGACAAGGATTGATGACATAACTTCCATCCCTGGAAGTTATGAAAGGAGGCTGTGAGCAGGAAGGTGAGGAGTGGTTTCTTTGTGTGGAGGGTGGTTGAACCATGAAATGCATTGCCTGAGAGAGTGGTTAGAGCAAGAACAGTCAGTGAGTTCAAGGAGTGGTATGATACTGTGTTTCCTAAGGACCTCTTGTGATGAGTCTTTTGACTCCATGGAGGCCTGAATAATAATAATAATTAATATGCAAGTTTTATCTAGTAATTATTCAGCCTTCTACCAGAAGATACACATAATTTGCTCTATTAATAGTAGCATGAAGTAAGAATTATCCAGTTTGCTTTGTTCAAGTAAATATTAAACAGTAAACAAATGTGAACATGTTTTTTTTGAAGAGAAAACTCAGCGTATCTGAAGAAAAACCAATTCTAAGACTAACCCCACCTGTATAGGATATCTTCTGGAGTGCAGTGGGGGGGGGGGGGGGGGATTTTCCAGAGATTGATTCAGTGCAATGCAATTAAACTGATTATACAAAGTTTCCAATCGATATTTAGGTGACTTTGTGCATATTCTCACTCACAGCTTAACTTCCTTTGCCTTAAGAAATACTTGTAGTTCAGACAAGTTTTTAATACACAGACAAAATTATTTGTGTTGCACAACTCCTAACTTATTCCATCATTAACGACACACAAAAACTAGTCTTTAAAAAAAAATAAGAATTTATAACAATTGAATAGTTGTTCATGACAAGTGCTACATAACAGAAAAAAAAAGTATGATTCACATGTATGATTCTCAAGTCGCTTCTCTTTGGTTTTCATGTTGTTACAATTTTAGCAATGTTATCCCTAAACTTCAAGTCTCTGTCCATCATCACTCTCAGATCTCTCATCACCTACAAAATCTTGCACTTGGCAACATTAAATTGACAACTCCACTTACAGTCTTATTCAGATCCTCCTGCAAGGCCAATAATATGTAATGTATCTTGTCATTCCACCTTCATGTAACTACCGTTCTTTTCATGCATTCGCTATTGTGATATGATGATATGTGCATTTTTTTAATTTTTGTAACTTATGTGCATGTTAAGTTCATCATGTCTGTGAATTACATTAGTTAATAATCAAATTATAAAAGTGCAGTAAGAATTTTTCTCAGAAGTTTATTTTGCACTTCGTTAGACTATAATAAATTTAGTTTAATCCTTTATCCAAGTGTGAGCAAACAAAGTCTGCACCTGAAAATATCTTCAGGACTGAAGCAAGGTGGTGCAACTGTTGGCAACTCAGAGCAAAGGTGGACTAAGCTCTCATTACTCCTTGTCTCAGTATCTCCCACCATGCCAAGCACATGTCCTTACGGACATGTATAATGCTATGTAATGAGGGAAGGGCCACTACCCAGACTGGTTTTAACCTTTATTGAGGTCTCATCAGTGGGAGGCAGACCCAGAGGTGGTGACATTAAGGCAGAAGCAATGGAGAGGTTATATTTACCTATATAAGTTGCCAACTGGTGCCAACCTTATTAAATTACTCTGGATTTAGAGAAAGATGTTGGAAGTTTATTTTGTACTTGGTTAGAGTATAATAAATTTAGTTTAATCCTTTATCCAAGTGTAAGCAAACAAAGTTTGCACCTGAAAATATCTTTAGGACTGAAGCAAGGTGGTGCAACTGTTCACCACCTTGCTTCAAGGTGGAAACTGGTCTGGGTAGTGGCCCTTCCCTCAATGCATAGCATTATACATGTTTGCAAGGACATGTGCTTTGCTTTGCATGGTGGGAGATACTGAGACAAGGAGTGATGAGAGCTTGGTCCACCTTTGCTCTGAGTTACCAAAAGTTGCACCACCTTGCTTCAGTCTTGAAGATATTTTCAGGCGTAGACTTTGTTTGCTCACACTTTGATAAAGGATTAAACTAAACTTATTATTTTTCTCAGAAAATCATTCTAGGAAAGTCGTGGTGATTGATTGTCAGTGCAACTCATTTTATTTGTCTAATGTCAGTAAGTAATTTTTTTTCTGGCATGCAGCACTTGTAGTAAAGTTAGAGAACTTTTATAAATTCTTATGTATTCAAACTAATTATGCTTTTTTTTTTTTATTATTTGTATCACTGATGATAGAATGAGTTAATTATTATCATTCTTTGATTTTAATAGTAGTGCAGTAGAAAAATAATTACACTTATACTTAAATGAATGCAAAATACTGTAGTCTAAATTATACACAGTCTTGCTATAAACACTGTTACAACTTCAACATGCCACTGTGCTGCTCACAGAATCATGCAGGCATGGTCAGCTACACTGCACAACCAAGATTCGTGTGCTTACTAGCAGAAAGAGAAAGAGAGTCGTCTAGCTGTACAGGTTAACATGCAGCATGGAGATTATGAGAAATGTTTAGCTGTAATACCACTTCACAAGGTCGGAATACAGTTACCTATTATTTTGTGTGTTGAGGCTTAAGTGCTGTGAAAAATTCATGATGAAGGTTTAATCGAATATTATCAGCACTGAGAAAGGATTAAAAACAATTTTAATACTTCCAATATTTCGTCTCCGTCACATAGACATCTTCAGGGATTACAAAAAAAATTTTGTAACAACACACACACACAAATATAATACAATAGTGAGTGAAACTAAAGTCCTATCTAGGTGGTATGCCTTCTATGGGCATTTGCAGGTATCCTAGAATGTAAAGAGGGATATCTGATAATTAATGTTTCCCAAATTTTGGGAAGCTTAATGCAATCGTATTTGTTTAAATTTGGTTGATTCCTGAGTGCAGATGCAGATTCAAAGAATATTCTTTCTTTTTTGAATTTACTATGGTGGTTGGTTTTTTCCCAGGAGATCCTGTGGGTTCTATCCAAAACATGGTCTGCAAGGCTAGATTGACTGTAATCGTGATTGCAGATGTATGACTTCTGTTCTTCTAACCGGATTGTTGCTGATCTGCTTGTCTGTCCGAAGTAAGCCAGTTTACAAGCACAAGGTACTCTATATACTCCAGGCACTGAGAGAGGAGGGAGCTGGTGGAACAGATAAGGGTAGCAAGTTTAAGGTGGGGCTTAAAAGCTGTATGGAGGTTGTACTTTTTTAATCATCTGGCTATTTTTTCTGATGTACCACGATGTAAGGTATGGTGATGGCATTTCTGATGTCCTTTTGAAGAGATAGTTGGGGAATGGGGAAGGACGTGATTATTTTTTTAATTCTGTAGTCACTGTTGCCATTGGAAAGGAAGGTGTTGTGTATATGTTTGAGTTCGGTTGAAAGGGCAGTTTCACTGGAACAAAGATTGTGGGCTCTATTGGTAAGAGTTTTAATAATGTTTTAATTGCTGAGAGGAGTGTTGGTGGGAGAGTTCGTGAATGTATCTGCCTATATGAGTAGGTTTTCTATATACAGAAAAAGAAAGGTTACCATTAGGAAGACATGTTACTAAGGTGTCTAAGGAACGGTAAACAATTGTTATTTTCCTTTTCCATCGTAAACTGGATTCTTGGATGTAGACTATTGAGGTGACTGAGGAAGGAATCTAATGTGTCTGGGTCATGAGGCCAAATAGAGAACACATCATCTACATATCTTAGTCAGATAGAAGGTTTTAGAGGGGAAGAGTCTATGGCTTGTTTTTTCAAAATTTTCCATGTAAAAATTGGCAAGGGGGGGCGGGGGTGAGAGAGGGAACCCATGGCAATTCCCTCTATCTGTTTGTAGAATTTGTTCTTCCAAGAAATATAACCGGAGTAAATGTCAAATGAAAAGAACTCTAAGATATCAGAAGGAAAAACGTTTTCTAAGAGTGTTAAGGTGTCAATTAGAGGAATATTGGTAAACAATGAGGTGATGTCAAAGCTGGCCAATATGTCTGTATTATTTAAAGTAAGATTTTCAATTAAGTTTTTAAAGTGGGTAGAGTTTTTCACATGAGATGTGGTAAGACCAGTGAAGGGGGGGGGGGGGGGGGCTAGCTGCTTTGACAATTTGTAGCAAGAAGCATTGGTGGCATCTACTATAAGTCTGAGGGGAGAATTAGGTTTGTGGATTTTCGGTAAACCATAAATATGGGGGAGACGAGAATCGAATGGTTTGAGTTTGTTTGTAATGTCAGGAGGCCGAGAGGACACTTTAAGTAGGTTTTTTAATTTTTTAACTTGAGTTTTTGTGGGATCATGTTCAAGTGGTATGTAGGTAGCGTGATCACGGAGAATAATATCCATTTTCCGATTATATTCTATGGTGTTAAGAACGACTGTGGCATTACCCTTATCAGCTCTGGTGATGACAATACTTTTTTCTTTCCGTAATTTTGAAGGTGATGACCAGGAGAGGATATTAGCTACGTCAAGTCTGATGTTATTGGCTATCTCGAGATAAGTGAAAAATTCTGCGAAATGTACAACACTGAACACAGCATTATTATATGGCATTATTAAAACTCTTACCACATAGAGTCCACAATCTTTGTTCCAGAAACCTTTGTTCCCTTTCAACTGAACTCAAACACACACACACACACACACACAACACCTTCCTTTCCAATGGCTACAGTGACTACAAAATTAAAAAAAGAATCATGTCATTCCCCAACCATCTCTTCAGAAGGACTTCAGAAATGCCATCACCATACCTTACATCCATGGTACATCAGAAAAAATAGCCAGATGATTAAAAAAGTACAACCTCCATACAGCTTTTAAGCCCCACTGTAAACTTGCTACCCTTATCCATTCCACCAAAGACCAGCTCCCTCCTCTCTCAGTGCCTGGAGTATATAGAGTACCTTGTGCCTGTAAACTGGCTTACTTTGGAGACAGGCAGATGTTTTGGATAGAACCCACAGGATCTCCTGGAAAAAAAAACACCATGTTCCACCATAGTAAATTCATAAAAGAAAGACTATTCTTTGAATCTGCATCTGCCCTCAGGAATCAACCGAATTTAAACAAATACGGTTGCATTAAGCTTCCTAAAATTTGGGAAACATTAATTGTCAGAGATCCCTCTTTACATCCTAGGCCACCTGCAAATGTCCATAGAGAGCACACCACCTAGATAGGACTTTAGTTTCACTCACTATTGTTGTATTATATTTTGTGTGTGTGTGTGTGTGTGTGTGTGTGTGTGTGTGTGTGTGTGTGTGTGTTGTTACAAAAGTTTTTTGTAACAACAGACCTGAAGATGTCTCTGTGACGGAGACGAAATATTGGAAGTATTAAAATTGTTTTTAATCTTTTCTCATTGCTGATAATATTCCACTAAACCTCCAACATGAACCTATTATTTTCAACACACTAAAAACACTTGGGATAAGTAGGATGTTTGTGCATTGGACTATTAATCATTATACAGTAGATGTATTTGACTGCTAAAGAACAAGTCATTCATGCTACATTAAGATGCAACAGCTTGTGAAATCTGTGAATGTCTCTGCCATAATCCTGTGAGAATGCAGAAAGTGCTGTCACGATAGATGAATGTTTCACAGAGAATGATGTCACATGCACTAACTAATGAGCTGATGGTAAGAGCCTATCCTCCTTAGGAAGTGCCTACTGGACACTTCTTAATATCACAACTTATGTAGCAGAGGGTGATAAAATCAAAGGCACTTCTGACAGTAAGTGCAAAACAGACACAGAGAGCAATATTGTCTCCAGAGATAAGATTTATCATTAAAGAGTTGTTTAACTGCCAAAGTGATCAGATATATCTCCTGGATGATTGTACAGCATGTGCCATAGCATCCAGGATTCAAAGAAGTCATCACCCCACGCTGGTAATTGTTTGGTGGGGAGGGAACGTCTCGTGGTTATCCAGGTTGCATTTCAGTGAGAAAGGGTTCAAAACCTCCACCAAAGTGTATCAAGATACCGTGTTGGAACATGTGGTACAGCTGCTGAACAACACCTTGTTTAATGGTAGGCCATAGACCTTCAAATAGGATTAAGCCCCCTGCACACAAGGCACAAGGACCACACAAAACTGCTTCGAAGAAATTTCTGACTGACCACATATCACCATCTGATTGGTAGTCTGGAAGTCCAAATCTGAATTCCATGAACTCAAATTGCAGTCGGAGCTTGAGAGAGAGTAGCCAAGAAACAACACCCCAGCACTGAGAGCTTGCAGGCAGATTTGCAGTGGCAGTGTTTCCATTGGATGTTGTGTGGGTGCCACCATCAATGTGGCCTAAGAGACTTCAGGCATGAATGAAGTCAAAAGGTGAGAACATTTTGAACATTAACTGCTGCTATATGCACATTATACATGTGGTTTGTATGTGCTGAAAGCTGCAAATGATTTACTGATAAAGGTTTATAAGGGTCAAAGCTGTATAACTGAGAGGAGACCTCCACATAGCCTTTAAAGGAATGCGGAGAACCGACCAGGGCTTCTGACCTAATGTCCAATCCTCACCTTCTCGTGGTGCACCCTGTTGGGTATCTACTTTGATACTGAACGAACGAGGATGGGCTGGCAATTTGGGATTCAGCCGACCAAATTGTATTCTAATTGGTTAAACCAAAATAAAAAATGATGGTACAACATGACAAAATTTCATGCCGGCTGGGGCGTCGCCCGGTTAACCAAGGCCCCCGTTGTTTTCGCCAGGGAACCAGGGCGAACAGCGAAAAGTCAGCTACTGGAACAAATCTGAAAACAAACCCCAACTCAACATCACCAGAGTTAAAGATCGGTACTATCAACGTAAGAAGCCTGAATGGCAAAGAAATGGAGCTAGCTGAGGAATTAGATAAGTACCAGATCGACATAATAGGGGTGACTGAAACAAAAAAGACCAAAACTGGTGAGATCTTTCTGAGCAATAAATACAAAATGTTATATTCAGGCAATGACAATCAAGGAAAAGAAGGAGTAGCCATAGTATTCAACACAAAATACGAGGCTAATCTTCTTGAATGGCAGTCAGTCTCAAGTAGAGTAATGTGGGCAAATATGAGAATGGGGAACTGGACAATGAGACTTATTTGTGCCTATGGTCCCACAGAAGGTTCTACTAAGATAGAAGTGGAGGAATTTTTTGATGCTCTAGAAAAAGCAACTGACACAATGAAAAAGGAAAAGTTGGTCCTTGTTGGGGATCTGAATAGCAGAGTAGGAAATGATTGTCAGACATACAAAAATATTTTGGGAAAATTTGGAGAAAAGAGCAAAGCTAATAATAATGGCAAATACCTGTTGGATTTCTGCTCAGGACATGGACTGGTTATTACTAACACCATGTTCCAACATAAAAATGTGCACAAATTCACATGGAGAGAAGACGTTAGGAATAAGAAAAGTCTCATTGACTATGTTATTGTTGATAGTGATGTTTTCTCCCTGGTGCAGAACACCAGAGTGTACAGAGGATTTGAAATTGGAAGTGATCACTATTTAGTCTTGAGCAGGATAAAATTGAATTTCATATTGAAAAGAATAACATGTAAGAAAGTTTTAAAGCAAATAAAAGTTGAGCAGCTCTCAGATGTGAACTGTAGACTAAAATACAGAAAGATTATTGAAAAGAAAATGAAAGAGTTTGAGAACAGGAAACAAACCTTGGAGATTCAGTGGCAAACTTTGAAGAAAACATTGATTGATTCTGCCAGAGAGGCATGTGGTGAGGTTGTGTGCAAGGATAAAAAAATCAGAACTCCCTGGTGGACACAGGAAGTTAAACAGGCAGTGAAGGAAAAGAAGAAAGCATATCAAAAGTTCCTAGCAAATAAGTCAGCTTTTACTCTTACAGAATACAGAGACAAATGTAAGAAAGCTAAACAGTGCGTAAAACTAGCTAAACAAAAGTCATGGGAGGACTTTGGCAAGAATATAGAAAATAAATATCAAGAAGGTGGCAAAATATTCTGGAGGTTGTTGAAGAAGCTTAGGAATGGAGGAAAGAGTGCTGTAAAAGTAATTAGAGATGATAAAGGTGACATGAAAACAGGAGAAAAAGATATCCTTGAAGTATGGAGTAATTACTTTGAAAAACTGCTAAATGCAACAAGCAGTGATGACAGCATAGTGATAAAACACACTGACCAGGCATGCAGTCAGGATTACATATCCATACTTGAAGTAGAAAAAGCCATCAACGGCTTAAAATGTGGAAAGGCAGCAGGAGTAGATGATATTCGACCTGAAATGCTGAAGTATGGTAATATAAGAGTCTTACAGTGGCTGCACTTCATAGTTCAGAAAGCCTGGACAGAGGGACGAATTCCCGATGATTGGAGTAGAGCTCTCATAGTACCCATATATAAAAAGGGAAAAAACTGAATGTGAGAATTACAGAGCTATTTCCCTACTGAGTGTTCCTGGCAAGATCTATGCAAGTATACTTGAGAAACAGTTGAGAAGAATTGTGGAAGAAAAGCTAGGTGAAGAACAAGCTGGATTCAGGCCAAATAGTGGCTGTCAGGGTCAGATCTTCACTTTACAACAAATAGTCGAGAAAGCATGGGAATATAACAAAGATCTGTATTTAAGTTCTGTCGATATGGAAAAGACATATGACAAGGTGCCAAGAGAGAAGCTATTCAATACGCTGCAGTTATATGGTGTCAATGGGGCATTATATCAAGCAATACTTAGTCTTTATTTGAGTTGTAAGTCAGCAGTTAGAATTGAAGGAAGTACAGGAAGATGGTTTAATGTTAAATCTGGTGTGAGACAAGGATGTACATTATCCCCTCTGTTATTCATTATCTATATGGATCACATTATGAATGAATGTGGTATTAAACCTGATATCAAAATTGGAGATGTTAATGTCAGCTCTTTGCTTTATGCGGATGATGTTATACTTCTAAATAAATCCGCTACAAGTCTGCAAGATTCTGACTAAATTGAATAGCTGTTGTAATAGATATGGTATGAAGGTCAGCAATAAAAAGACAAAGACAATGAAAATAGGCAGAATCATTGAAAATGTCAACTGTGTTGTGAATGGAGAACCTGTGGAACAAGTAAAACATTTTAGCTACTTAGGCACAATTTTTAGTGAAGATGGTAAATTAAATATAGAAATAGACAACAGAATCAGCAAAGCTGGTATGGTGGGAATTCAATTGAATAAATTCATATGGAATAAGAAAGAAATTAGCCAGAACACTAAATTAGCTGTATACAAGACAGTGTTCAAACCAGTTTTAACTTATGTATCTGAGACCTGGGTCAGAAGTAAAACACTTGACCAAAGACTAGAGACCGCAGATATGAGAGTCCTGAGAAAGATTAGAGGCGTGAACAGGTGGCATCAATGGCAATATCATATTAAAAATGAGGATATTAGGAAAGAACTTGACATTGCCAGCATCGAGGAATGCGTTAGCAGAGCTAATCTCAGGTGGTATGGTCACTTAAATAGAATGGGAGAGGAAAGATTAGCAAAACAAGTGTTCTCTGCCAGGTTGGCAGGAAAACGACCCAGAGGAAGACCAAGATATAGGTGGATTGATATGGTACAAAGTGCCTTAGACGATAGAAATATAATATCTGATAATGTTGGAGTCTTGACAAGTAACAGACTGATTTGGAGGAAAATTGTAGATAGGAAGTTAGTAATGATGTAATTTTTTCATGTAGTACTGTCATATTCTGTACACCCCTTGAGGGTACATAGCAGGAATTTGATGATGATGATGATGAGGTTTATATTCTGTTTAGGTTGTAACAGTATTTATGGCTAGACTGGATAGGTGTTTGTTAATCCATAAGATATTAAGCTGTGGGTGAAAATATGCACAAAAGCCACCTAAATAAGAATGGAAGCTTTAAGTGTAATCAGTTTCATCACACCACACTGTGATCAATCCTTGCTGAGCTATTTTCCCAACTTCATCCCCCACCCCCAAAAAAAAAAATATATATATATATATATAATATGAAATAAGTCTCAGAACTGGTTTTTTTTTAAAAATGCATCGAATATTTTCCCCCCATAGCATTTATCTGAACAGAAAAAGGAAGTGGATGGTAACAGCTCATCTAAATGCCTCTAGATCAACTATCATTTCACTAACAGAAGGCTGATAAATCCTATAATACCAATTACAAGATGTCAAATAGTGTAGTGATTTACTATCAATGGGGTTCCACATTATTTTATAAATATAGTGATACATAATAGCAGTTAACCTAGAACACAGATTTTGAAATTTTGTGGTAAAAAAGACTGAAGACATTTCCGATACCTACATAAGACAATTCTTTATATTATTTGGAAGATACAAGAAAGAAGTTTACTTTAATATAAAAGCCATTAGCAGTCGTCGTCGTCCGGTAGCATCCTCTAGAAAGAGAGTTGCAGCAGATGAGCAGCACTTCTCCATTTCTCTCTGTCTGTCACTTCCATCATTCTTAAACCAGTCCATTGCACGATGTCATTAAACCACTCTCTAGTTGGTCTTCCACGTCTTCTCTTTCCCTCAACTTTCCCTTGTAATATAGTTCTTGTCAGGTGTCCCGAAGAACCTCTCAGAAGATGTCCTGCAAATCTAGTCTTTCTTTGCATAATATTCTTTAACAGTGTTCTTTCCATCCCAACTCATCTTAAAACTTCTTGATTCGATATTCTTTCTGTATAGCTAATCTTTTCCATCTTTCTATAACACCACATTTTCAATGCATTAATTCTTTCCATATCTCTCTTTCTTAGTGTCCATGACTCACTTCCATAACTTGCTATACTCCAAACTGTTGCTTTAACTATTCCAATTCTAATGCCTATTTTAGTGTTCTTGTTTATTAAAATTATCTTCATTTCCATAAATGCCGATTTAGCTTTGCCTATTCTATTTCTAATGTCCAACTCTGAAGTTCCTTTCTCTGAGATCCAGCAACCTAAATATTGAAATCTTTCCACTTCTTCTAAAATCTTCCCTCCACATCTTATTTTTACATTATCTCCTATTTTTCTACCTATTATCATTATCTTGGTCTTTTTTGTGTTAATTCTTAGTCCATACCCTTTACAAGAGTTTTCATAATTTGTTCTAACCCATTTTCACTTTCTGCCATCACTACGACATCATCTGCATATCTTAAGTTATTAATGATTCTTCCGTTTATTTTTATTCTTTTTCTACATCCTCAAGTGCCTCTCTAAACATTTGTTCATTATAAAAGTTAAACAATAATGAATCCTTGTCTGACTCCACTCTCCACCGGGAATTCTCCTGTTTCCTCTCCATTTACACACACTGACGCTATTTGTGACCAATATAATCTTTTTAAAATTTCAAAGTCATAAGAATCAATATCAGTATTTTCTAGAATGTCAAAAAGCCTTTCATGTTTCACTGTATCAAATGCCTTTTCAAAATCTAGAAATCCCAAAAACAACTTTCCACCATGGTTTAGTGTTTTCTCCCCAATAATTCTTAGACAAGTTATAGCCTCCCTAGTTCCTCTGTTGGTTCTGAATCCAAACTGTTCCTCATTCATTTCTTTTTCTATTTTATTCCTAATTCTCTCTAAAATTATTTGCACCAGCATTTTTGCTGTGTGAGTTATAAGACTTATCATTCTAAAATTGTTACAATCTAAAACTCCCACCTTTTTTGGAATGGGGATAAAAATTGATCTTCTAAACTCCACTGGTAATTCTTGTCCTTCATAAATTCCATTAATAATTTGCCATAACACTTCCATACTTTTTTCACCTATATTCCTTATAAGTTCTATCTGTATACCATCTATTCCAGGGGATTTTCCTTCTTTCATCTTTTGAATTGCTAGATTCAATTCCTCCCTCATGATGCACAGTCTCTGCCCACTATGTTCTTTCCTTTGATTTTCTCCTCTTTCCCTGTCTTCGTAAAGTTTACTTACATATTCTTCCCATCTCTGTAATATCTTCTCTTTTTCTATCAGAATTTCACCTCTTTCATTCTTGATTGCTCCAGTCCTTAGCATCTTTCTCCTTCCTGTCATCATATTAATGTTTTTATAAACACCTTTTATGTCCTTTCTTTCTGCCTTTGTTGTTGTATCTTTACTTATTTCATCTAACCACTCTTCCTTTTTCCTTCTTATCTCTCTCTTTGTATCTCCCTATTCAAGTCTTTATACTGCTTTTTTTTCTCCTCTGTTTTACTATTAACTAACGTTCTTCTTCTTTGTGTTATTTTTCAAAATATTTTCCGTCATCCATGGTTTCTTTCTTTTCTCTCTCTCATCCTCTTTTTTAGCTAAATGTAATTCTGTAGCAGTAATTATGCTTTCCTGCAGAATCTTCCATTTTTCACTTGTATCATCATTTTCTTGTATATTTCTCTCGTTCATTTCTTCTTCTACTTTCTTTGAGAATTCATTCGCCGTACTTGGTATCTTCAGCCACTCCATATTCCATGATTTGTTCCATTTCCCTGTAGTTGCCTTTTTTAGATTAATCCTTATCTTAGTTGACAACAATATGTGATCTGTATCACAGTCTGCTCCTGGATATGTTGTCACATCTTTTATAATGTTTCTATATCTTTTGTTTATCAAAATATAATCTATCTGATTTCTTCTACTATTTATATCCTCCCCTGGGGCTTTCCATGTGTACAATCTTCTTGGATGTTTCATAAACCAAGTGTTCATAATTGCTAAATCATGCTTTCTACAGAAATCCTACAACATATCTCCTCTTTCATTTCTCACTCCCAATCCAAATATCCCAACAATATCTTCCTCCCTTCCTCTTCCGATTTTTGCATTCATATCACCTTGTATTAGCAGTAACATAAGTAAAATTCTAATTACTAAATTAAACCATAACATTTTGATGTTGTGAACTATACTATAAACAATATTATGTATATGAAAACGTAGGACAATTACCTGCAATTAATATACATACAAGAGCAAAGAGATTCAAATGCTTTTGGGATATACTATGATTATCCATGAAGTGGTCAAGCAAGTAAACTGAAACATGCTGAACAACTGTACAAAGATTTCTATTTTCACAAACTTTGAGCATCCAGTCCACTAAGTGTCTGCGATAACGAAGCTGTGGTGAACGGAAATGAAAGGTAGGATGTCTTTGGCCCAAAACATACAGATAACTATATATATCTGCTGCATATTCAGTAAACCACCACTCTTCAGAATGCATTCTATTTTCAATCACTGAAAGAAAATATTTTTACAGTTTGGATAATGCAATAGTTAATATCAATAATTCTACATTACAAATAAACGTTCTTAAACATATTCAATTTTTTCCCCTGAAATGTCTTATATATGTTTGTCGATTGGTAGAGCCTCTGCTGCTAACAACTCACAAAACATTAAGCAAGTTTGAGCGAGAGTAGTAGTTGGAAGGGGTTCAATCGTTCGATGCTGTTGGCACACTCTCCCTCGATGAGTCTTTGGACTCCCTGGAGGTGTCACATAATAATAATAATATTTCAGAATGTGGGAAATTTGCTTCTTCACTGGTGTTTAAAACCATACTAAGAAATATTGTTAATGAAATGGTGCAAAGAAAAGCTTTTGAATTAATGAACAGAAAATTTCTTATAAATTTTGCTAATCATGATTGAGTTTTTATGAAATATTTTGATATAGTGTAGTACTGCTTCTTGGTTTCTATTATGGCAGCCTTTTTAATAACACACTATCATCCAGCCAACTACCATTTAAAGATTACATTTTGTGTAGTATCATACAGGATATTTAGAATGCTGCACTTGCTGTCGATTGAAAATGTGTTAGGCGAGAGATGGGAACATCATATGTACATGAAATATAAACAATGGGAAGCAATGGATGATTTTCATGTTAGTATCCTATGTTTTTGGTAACAGTTTAGGTGGCGACTTGAAAACAAATGAATGCCAACAGAGAATTTTGAACTGTATGATTTAGGATGAAGGCATGCATGAGGTATCAATGGATTTAACTTTAGATAAGGTAACCAGAGATGCAACAATTCTAGCAGATGGCCTTGTGGTGGTGAATATCACATGAAGAGGAAGTGGATGGCATGAAGAAAAGGATGAAGATTAGGAGCCTTGAGAGGCTAACTGATACAAAGTGAAGAAAGGGAGGCAAAGAATGGTTTATAAAGCCAGAAAAGTAGATAAAAAATAAAGTTGAGAGCAAGGGATACAGAGATGAGAGAAGAAGACAGGGAGAATGAACAGGGCAGCGAGGAATGTGATGTATGGAAATTCAATGATTCACAGTGTGGGCAGAAGTTGCAATAATAGCCTCTGCAAGAGACAAGAAGGCATGAATGCCATACTTACAAGGACTTTCTGCATCTGGCGCTTTCAAAATGAGATTTGAATTTATTGATGGTTGTTTTGCCTTTCTGCTTACATTAGTGTAGGATGAAATATGTCTCAAGAAATGTGAAACAATGAAGTTTTCGAAGTGTCGGACACACAATCTTTGCACCACCCTTGTGCAATGAGATTATCATACTTTGTTTCCACTCCTGTGGAATCTTCCCCATCCTGAATAGTCACATAGTCACTTCAGCTGAACACTCTTAGCATCCCTACTGAATTGGTTCACTGTTCATTTTAATCTAAAGAAAGTGGGCATATGCAGTGAAAAGAAAGCATCTTGGACATATCACCATATAGAAAGAGTCCAATTGCTTTACAATACCATAAGAATAAGTTACTAGTTGTTTAGAGACGTGCATATTAGGCACACTATATTTTGTGAACAGCAGTTTCATATGTAATAGAAACCTAAAATAATTTATTACTGGTATATATTTTGCTCAGGATGTCATGAACCTCTTTCAGGAAAATAGAAAAACTGGCCATAATATTTAAATTCTGAATACAAGAATGAGTTGCACAGCATGCATATAATATCAAGTGTCTTGGTTGCAGATGTCCACAGAGTCTGCCATACACCCTTCTTGTAATTCTCTCTAGGTTCAATCTGGGAGCAGAATTATACAACTTATCAGGAAGCATTCAGATGCATCAGCATCAAGTTCAGTCATGTGTACTATCTGCCAGCCAGCTTGCAAAATTGTTTGCAGGCTGCTCATTCACACTGCATAAAAAAGAAAGGAAGGGATAGAAACATTGAAACTGTGTTCTGGTGAGCAAACATAGCATGGTCCACTTCAGGCTATCAATAAGTAAGGTGTTTTACCAAGGTGATGAGAATCATTTACCAACCAGTAGGTCTATTTGGTAAAGGTACTAGTATATTCCAAAAGGTATCCCCTTTACAGAGTAATACTTATGCTCATCAAAGTCCCTTTTGTGTGGAAAGATCAGATGAAGGCAAGGTTACATGATGGATTAAACTTTAATATATATTTTGGCAACGTCACATTGCCATCTTTAAAGGAACTTAAAATAAAGACGTGCATGCAGGCACTACACACAGTAAATGAGAACGAAGCAAGGAAGCTATTGTTTTTTCTAAAAGTCCTAATAGTGCCCTCTAGCGGGCTATGTAGGTATTCTTGGCTGTTGGGCTGAAGGTCTCCTGATGTAAGTCTCCCAAATTTGGGGTAGTCTCATGCAACCAAATTTGTTGAGGTTTGCCATGTTTCTTTGAGAGACGTACATCAGGAGACCTTCAGCCCAACGGCCAAAAATACCTACATAGCCCACTAGGGGGCACAATTAGGACTTTTAGGAGAAACAATAACTTCCTTGCATCATCCTCATTTACTGTGTGTAGTGCCTGTGTACACGTATCTTTATTTTAAGTTTCTTTGAAGATGGCAATGTGACGTTGCCGAAATATTGGAAATATATATTAAAGTTTAATTTATATTCTAATGTACATTGTGAATTCCTTAAGTTAATTAATAATCATGTATAATCAATGTATAAGCCTTTCTACGAGAATTACATGGAATAGTGCCTGTATTTTATCTATCAATTAACAGTCCGTACTACAAGATGTCCATGCAGTTAGCCTAGTGGCTTTGTGCTTCGCAACTATATGCATGGTGAAGGAGTGTCCTAGGTTCAATTCCCATCCACGACATGAGGAACTAAAGGTTCTTCCTCAGCCATAGCAAAGTTAGCTGGTCTTGAGCATGGACAGCAGGGTTTTTTCCACCAGTTTATCTGGGGTTTTTCATCTCACAAGCAGGCAAACCAGCCCATGAACACACAGGGTACAGTCATAGGATATACTAGGGCAAGGAAGGCAACGGAAAACCACCTTGCTCATAGTCATTTCCCTAGATGGTGGCATATATAGCTGCTCCTAAACAGCTGAAAGGCTATAACCACAACAACAGCTACAAGATTATGTTCTTTGTTATTTAAATTATTTATTATATCAATAGCAATGTAAAGTTGGAAAGAAAGGGGCATGTAATTTGCAGCTGGTACAAAGTCTGGAAGAGTCAAAAGTGATGCTGACCTCTACCTGCAAGAGAATTTCCACCAACTGTCTGGTTGTCAAATGTTTGGCCCTGAAGGTTACAAGGCTAATGTATGATATCCGTTTAATGCATGTTCCTCAAGCTAATTTTCCTGATTTGTGGGATGATAAACTCCAGTTAGAATGAACACCATTCTACCTCCAGTACAATACAAGCTAATTTATCTTCAGTAGGAAAACCCTCTAAAATTTGAATAATTTGAATAATAATAAAATTTGAATAAAAATTGGGCAGTAACAGTAATGTTTGTAGAAAGGCTTATACATTGGTTGCACATGATTACTAAATAATTTAAGGAATTCACAACGTATATTGGAATATAAATTAAAATAAACTTTAATATATACTTCCTATATTTCAGCAGCGTCACATTGCCATCTTCATGGAAACATAAGATTAAGACACGTGCATGCAGGCACTAGAAACAGCAAATGAGGTAGAAGCGAGGAAACTACTGTTTTTCCTAAAGTCCTGATGGTGCCCCCTAGTGGGCTATATTAGGTATTCTTGGCCATTGGGCTGAAGTTCTCATAATGTACATCTCCCAAATCTGGGGCAGTCTCATGCATCCAAATTTGTTGAGGTTTGGCATGTTTCTTAAGGCATATTCTATTAGAATAAGGTGGAAGAAAGCCACCATAATATGCCGCAGCGTTTAAATTTGAAAGACTATTCACAGAATCGGCCTCAGCCCTAAGAAACATGCCAAATCTCAACAAATTTGAATGCATGAGACTGCCCCAAATTTGGCAAACGTGTATTATGAGAACTTCAACCCAACGGCCAAGAATACCTAATATAGGGGGCACAATCAGGACTTTAAGAAAAACAGTAGTTTCCTCACTTCTACCTCATTTGCTGTTTCTAGTGCCCGCATGCACGTGTCTTAATCTTATGTTCCCATGAAGATGGCAACGTGACGTTGCCGAAATATAGGAAGTATGTATTAAAGTTTATTTTAATTTATATTCCAATATACGTTGTAAATTCCTTAAATTATTTAGTAATCATAGCAGTAATGTATTGTTATGAAGTGTGAAATTTTACACAGCATCAATATTACAGTGCACTGCAGAAGGCAATCATGATGAATCTTGGGATAGCAGCTAGTAGTGGAGAGAAAAATGAAATGCTAGCAAAGGCACTGAAGAAGAGATAGTAGAAGATAGGATCAAGCAATAAGCTGATATCAGGACTCTGGATAGAACATGGTTCTTGAATTACTTAATCCAGGACTCAACCACAGCATAAAACATTAGATTTCCATTCAAGTGGATGAGACTGCCATGAAAATACAAAAGGTGTAAGTGTGGAAGGGTACATTTTAAGCCATTATATCCTGTCAGATGTCTTCTCCCTCCAGGAGATTGACTACCATGTGCAGTGCCGCGATGTGGGTAGGCGGCACCCTTGTGCAAAACTTTTTCAGCGCTCCCATAAAATAAGTTTCCATGAAAAATTTTTGTGAAAAATTTGACTTTCTTAAAAGTACAAAACAGTTTATAAGCATACATAAAAATAAATTTTATGTAAAAATAGCAGAACATTGTAATCACTAAAATTCATTCATAAGGAATTTTTAACAATAAAAATTTTCAAAAATGTTTATTTCATTAATATATAAATACAACAGAATATATATATATATATATATATATAAACAAAAATTAATTTCATTTTAATATAAAAAGAGATATTACTACTATTACATAGCAAAGATAATTTGGAGATATGCTTTTAACTATATAACAATTAGGATAAATGTAGATTTATTTTACAATTTATCAGTCTTGTTTTAGCCACCACAAATTTTTAATAATATCTTTAATGTCTAATGAATCCATATTATTTTCAATTGATATAATTGATAAATCCGTTAGACGCTCTCCAGACACTGTTGACCGCAAATAATTTTTTATTAGTGTCAGTTTTGAAAAACTTCTTTCCCCTGATGCTACGGATATTGTTAATGTTAAATAAATACGCATTACAATTGCAGTATTCGGAAACTTGTCGGTTAATTTATTTTCGTACATTTAATTTAAAACATCCTGAGGAGCTGACTCGTTTTTAATAAAACACTGTAAAGTTTTTAATTCCTCAAATAAAGTAATACCATCAATATAGGAATTGTCGGAATTTTGATTGTCGCTCAGTTTTTTAAGTGCAAATCTTTACAATGTTTCATTAAATTTTCATCACTGGAATCTTTTAATTTGCTAATGTCTCTTATAACTTTCAAGTCTTTGCTATGTTGTTTTAAGAGTATGAATCTTTTTGTGACTGAAGTTATTGTCGTGTCTAAAAACGTGAAGAAAAAATTTATTTTAAAATTTTGTTTAGGATCATGCGTTGTCTCATCTGATGCTTCATAAACAAACATTTTGGTTTTTGTTATTTTGCGAATGTCTTGAAAATAGGATCAATATTAAGATTGTTTGCTACTGATTTTGCAGTTCTAATAATATTTCAAAATATTGATCTGTTTGGCGAATATTTAATTCTTGTATAACATAATCAAAATTTTCAGTAATTTTTCCTATATCAAATGTCGGATTCTGCATTATTTTGCTTGCAACATTTACGAGACTTAAGATTTCGTACCAAACGTGATCAGAGCAAATAAATTTAAATGAATAAATCTTTGAAATTAAGTTGTCTGCCTGAAATCTACAATCAATATCTTTAGTTTCATCTTCTGTAATAACAAAAAGAGTCTGGTAAATTTCCTTGATATTATTTTTAAATGGCTTTATTGCCTCAAGTAGCAGAAAGTGGTTTTAAATGTAAAACACAAATATGTTTTTTTTAATATAGCACAAAGCTTCACAGATATTCAAAAATAATTATATAATTCCTGCATTACCCCCAAAAAAATTAGTTTAACAGGATATCTTAGATGCATCATTAACTACCAAATTTAATGAATAAGCAGCGCATGGAATAGAAAAAGGCCTTGAATTTATTTCAAGGATTTTTTCGTGTAGACCATTATGTTTGCCTAGCATATTTGAACCGTTATCATAAGCTTGGCCGTGTAAATCCGAAATGTTAATATTCAATAATTTTTAATTATTTTTTTATAAATTCAAATAGTCCTTGCCCAGTGGTATCTTCTACAGATTGAAAACCCAAAAAATTTTCATGAATTTCTGCTATATTTGTATCTTTATTTTGATTAAGAAATCTAATAACAATAGATAATTGTTCTGTGTGGCTTATATCCGGAATAGTGTCAAGAATTAATGAATAATATTTCGCCTATTTCACCATTTCTAAAATTTTTTGTTTTGTAGCTTCAGAAGTTATAAGGATGATTTCATTTTGTATTTTATCACCTAAATAATGAGCAATGTTCCTTTTTTTGTGATGTTTGGATGCGATGCAAGTGTTCTGCTATTATCAAATCAAATTTAGCAACAGTTTCTAATAACTTTAAAAAATTGCCCTTATCATTTTCAAAAAAGTTTTTGTGAAGAACCTCTAAAAGATATACACTGTCTTGATAAATATTGTATTATGTAGATTAACTGTTCTAATACAGATTGCCAATATTTTTTCTCAGTTTCGTATAATCTATGTTGTGTGCAGTCAATAATGCATTTCTTAATCAACAACATTTTAAGTTCGCTGCATTTTGAACAGTTTCTAATATGCATGGAACTTGTCTCATGTATTTTTAGTATATGACTTGAATGTTGCCAATCGTTACAAGCGTATTCATTAGTAAGTTGGGAATTTTGACTACCAAATATTTTGCAATAATAACAGAAAACCGACTTTTTCATGATTGTAAATAAACTAAATATCTTCGTAAAAGTTTTTCTCCATTTGCTAAAGTTCGATAATAGTATGAATCAGAAAACTTGCAGACAGATTTATCTTTGGAAATTCTTTAACTACTTGACACGGGCAATGCTCAACTAAATAATCTCTAACTTTGGTAGTTATATGATTTGGTCAAGTATCTGGATCATTAACATTAAAATTTAAAGTAAAATTTGAAGTTTCAGGTTTCACTGAATCAGAATCCAGTTCGTCTGCTGCAACTTCTGTAGACAGTCCAGTCAGGCCAGTCTCATTTTCGCATGTAATATTTGTTTCTTCACAGTTATCTTGTGTCCTCTCTTTTTCTGTAGTAGAGCTACACAGAGTATTTGCTTTGTCAGAACTTTCTGTTCTTCGTTTATTATGTGGTCCTGAAGTTAAAAATTTATTCAAAGATCCGGCCAATTTATGTTCCAGTTGTTCTCGTTGCAATTGTCTTTTCCTGTTTTGTGCACCAGATAACTTCTTTGGCTTTTTTCCCGACATCTAAGGATTATTATTTTTAAGGTGAATGGCCCAAAAATGACTATTTTTTTACTACAGAATTTGATTTTTCAGATGTTTTGAATAATAAATATGCTTACATTTTAGGGATTTTTTTTTAAATTAACATGTAGAGATATTAGCCACTGATTGATTTCTCAGTGATATTTATTTAATATTTTTAACATTCTAGTAATTGTTTAATAATTCAGAAATTTTTAGAATATTAAAATGATTTATTAAAGAAATTAGTAAAAGGGCCTCAACCCAAATGTCTTCCAACCAGAAGAAGAAATATATAAATAAATCTCTTACTAAAACTTATTTATATTCTAGACGTCTACCCAACATAACATAAAAATCTTGTTTTCAAAATAAGATAATTAACTAAAATGAAACAATTTAACTGATTTTCAAACTTATAAATATATTAGATTAGCAAAAATATAATAGATTATTTATTATTATTATTATTATTATTCAGGCCTCCATGGAGTCAAAAGACTCATCATGAGAGGTCCTTCCTAAGAACATAAAGTCTGTCAAGACTCATCGAGGGGAAGTTCCCCCTAAGAAACACAAAGTCTATCATACCACTCCTTAAACTCATTGACCGTTCTCACTCCCACCACTCCATCAGGCAATGCATTCCACGGTTCAACCACCCTCCACACAAAGAAACCCCTCTTTACCCTCTTGCTCACAGTTTCCTTTCGTAACTTCCAGGGATGGCCTCTTGTCATCACTCCTTCCCGCTGTTCAACCAAGCAAAAGAACTCCCCCAGTGTCAACCATGTAACCACCTCTCAACAGTTTAAAAGTCTCAATCATATCACCTCTCCTTCTTCTATCCACCAAACTCTGCAGTCCACATTCCCTCAGCCGATCCTCATAACTATGCTTGTACAGTCCTGAAACTATCTTTGTCATCCGTCTTTGTATCCTTTCCACAATTAATTTATCCCCTTCAAATCCTGGGGACCAAATCTGAGAACAATAGTCCAAGTGTGGTCTGATCAGAGACTTATACAACGGAATGATAACCCTCTTATCACTGCAGGTCAGTGTCCTTTTCATAATTGCAGCAATCCTCTGTGTTACCTTCACCACCTTTGCAATATGTCCCCTAAACTTCAAGTTTCTATCAATCATCAACCCCAGATCTCTTGTCTCCCCTACTTCCTCCAGTATAACTCCTCCCATAGAGTATGCAGCATCCCATTGATGTTTCCCAAACTTCAAGACCTTACATTTTGCTGCATTAAACTGACACCCCCATTCATTTGCCCATCTATCTAGCTTATTTAAATCCTCTTGCAGGGATTTAAACCTCCTGCACTATTACTAATAATCCTTCCCAGCTTCGCATCATCCGCAAACAACTGAATATCCCCTTGCAATCCACTGGCAATGTCACTGATATAAAGGTTAAACAATATAGGGCCTAGTACTGAGCCCTGTGGGACCCCCACTTGTAACCCTCTGCCTCCTTGAAACTGCTCCACCATACACAACTCTCTGATACCTATCAGACAGCCAATCCTGAATTCAGTTGACCAATCTGACATCCAGACCCATGTGCTGCAACTTAAATATCAGCTTATCATGTGGCACCCTGTTAAATGCCTTCACTAAGTCTAAGAAAATTGCAGTATATGCCTTTCCCTCATCTAATGTTCTTGTAACTTTATTATAAAAGGCTAGCATATTGCTAAAACAAGAGCGCCCTTTCACAAATCCATGTTGACTCTCACAGATAACATTACCCTCATCTGCCCAATGCTGTATACGGTGCCTCACTACTTTCTCCAAGATCTTAACAACTACTAATGACACACAGACTGGCCTATAATTAGACACTTCCAGTCTGTTACCACCCTTATGTAATGGCAATATCTTACCTTCCTTCCATTCCCTGGGCGCCTTTGCCGAAGCCAGACTTTCATTGAAAAGCCAGGTTAAAGGCACTGTCAGTTCCCTAGCACATTCTCTCAAAACTCCATCCAGAGTACTCAGTATCTGAAACACACTCTCCTCCTGTACCTCTAAACCTCGAACCAGCCCTATCCCTCTAGCATTAAAACTGACTCTAGGATGAAAAACTCCAATAAAGTGTTCATTGAACAATTCCACTATGTCCTCTGCATCAGCCACTCTATTCCCATTTTTATCCCACAATATCATTCTTCCACAGTCGTTTCTCCTCCTACTGGCCACATAGCTAAAAAATTCCCTAGGATTTTCTTTGGATCTTAGGGCCAATCTCCTCTCATATTCCAGTTTTGCTTTCCTTACCACACTAGTCACTCTTCTGGCCTGTGTCTTATATTCTTCATGCATCTTCTCTTCACCTGCCTCTTTATATCTCTTGTAGCCTCTTTTTCGCATGCAATTCCTGTCTAATATTGTTTGTCATCCACTTTACTCCAAATTGTGTCCTCTCCTTCACTCATGATATACAATTTACCATTGCTGCTAATAAATATTCTTTCACAATTTCCCATGCAGTAATGATATCCTGGCCTTCCAATTCCTCCCTCCAATGTAATTACTATGTAAGATGTAATTACTTTACGTGAACAATAATCCAAATTCACAAAAAATTTCCTAAACAACAATAAATATATTTTATAAAACAAAAGGCAACTGCACAGTAACTGTAACGCACAAAATGAAATTATGCAAAATACATCAAAAAAGTATCAAGAAAGGGCCAAGTGTAGTTTGTGTAAACAAACCCAGATCATCTAAAGAGTTTTATAGTTCATAAATAACCTATGTTTATTAATTTAAGTCGAGCCACGTCAGCCTGATGCACCGATAAGACCGCCGATATCATAATATCATAATCTTCATAATCAGTATTCCACACTCCTGATATCATTCTTAACACTCTCCTTTGTACTCTCTCCAATATATCAGAATCACAATGGAAACCAGGCTGCACACAATAGTCCAAGTGAGGTCTTATCGAGGCCTTGTAAAGAGGCAAAATAACATCCTTATCTTTACATGTGAACGTTCGTTTCAGCATTGCAATTATCTTTTGAGTTGTATTTGCAATCTTTGCCACATGGCCCTTAAACTTCAACTTCCTATCTATTAACACTCCAAGATCCCTAGCCTCATCAGTTTCTTCTAGCCTAATCGCACCAATATAATACAACATCGGATATCTAATCATGCCGAAGTGAATGACTTTACATTTACTGACATTGAACTGACACCCATTTTCCCATGCCCACAATTCCAGCTTACTCGAATCGTTCTGCAGACTGCATATCAGCAGCATTCCTGATTACCCTACCTATCTTTGGATAATCTGCAAATAACTGTATGTCACTTGTCAAATCCTTCCTAATATCATTAATGTATAGATTGAATAACAGTGGACCAAGCACTGATCCTTGTGGTACACCACTTGTTAACCTTAAACCTTGCAGACTCAGATCCCCCGTATACCACTTTTTGATATCTGTCAGTCAGTCCTCTTATCCATGCTAATATTGTATAACCCAAACCCATTTTCTCCAGTTTATTCAGCAGTGTGGCATGCTGTATTCTGTCAAAAATCTTAGAAAATCAAAAAGTATCATGGTGTATCCATTCCCCATGTCTAATTCAATGGTAACATTGTTATAGAATGTGAGCAAGTTGCAAAACCATGATCTTCCCTTAATAAACCCATGTTGTTCATTGCAAAGTAGAGATTCACTGTCAACCCATTTCTGAATACGGGCCCTAACCAATTTTTCCAAAATCTTCACCACCACACCTGAGATACTAATTGGTCGATAGTTGAATACATCAGTCTTTGCACCACCCTTGTGCAATGGAATTACCCTACATTCCTTCCATTCCTGCGGAATCATCCGTGTTTTGAGACCCATCCTGGTCAAAGGAATGGAAAGTTCAGCTGAACACTCTTATCACACGTGCTGATATTCCATCTGTCCCTATTGCTGAATTCTTATTCAGTTTGTGCAACAGCTCTAATACCTCAGCCTAAAACACCTGTTTCTTCATCTAGTGAAGAGGTAAAAGTGAGCTCAATGTTGCGTTCGCCAGGTTGATAGCTTTTAACAAATGGAGACTCTTTAACTGAACAACCTCTTCTGCATCTGTAACTCTCACGCCATCTGGATTTAGAAGAATTATTCTTTCATATTCATTCTTTCTTTTACTTGCAGCATATCGACAGAATTCTTGTGGGTTGTCTTTAGCATTCAGAGCCAGTTTCTTTTCATAATCAGACTTTGCTTTCTGTACAACAGTTGTGACTATTCTAGCCTACTGCTTATAACGTTCATAACGGACATCATCCTTATACAAATGGTATTCCTTCCACATCGTCCTTTTCTTGTGAATCTCTTGCTTAATAAGATTACACATCCATTTGACTCCTACTCTATTTATTCTTTGAACTCTCAGGACACATTCTGATATCACATCATTTACCGCCCTTTTTATTTTCTAGTCTCACCAAATGCTTACTGTCGAAACAAAATCAATTATGTTATAGTTTCTTACCTTCCAAATTTGCAGAACAATGTCACTGTTTCAGTCACAATTGCACACATCCACAAAGTGCAAAACACAGCATAAGCCTGATTTCACTGTCTGTCTTAAACTAATAATTTCCACTAAAAATATAACAAACAATCGAGAATATTTATGCAATTTTCACTGAGTCGATGCTTACTCTGTGAAATAAAATCTGTGGTAATATTGATAACATTTCACTTCAAACAAATTATAATAAAACTAATGATGTATTAACGACGCTACCGGCCTAGACGTCTATAGACGTAAAGATTATCATGGATGCGAAGTGCATAATAAAATTGTAATACCATTGATATTACATCCTTATCTTTACATGTGAATGTTCGTTTCAGCATTGCAATTATCTTTTGAGTTGTATATTTGAGTAAAATATTTGATGGATATGAAGCATATTTGATCCATAATGGCTGGTACGGTGGTTAAGTTAAAAATATTGTTCAATTATTATGAATTCATAATAATTTGACTGATTTTAAATTTCTTTTTTATTGCATTAACTATAATTTGTAATTGTGTAATTTATAGTAGTACGATATAATTATAAAACATATAATTATAAAAGATATAATATATAAAACATATATATATTTTTTATTATTTCCCGTGATGAAATGGCACCCCTTATCTTCATACGCCCTCGTGCGGGGGACAATCTGCACAACCGCACGGCGCAGCCCTGACCATGTGTCTCCACCATGTCCTATTCTGTGCCTCTCTGCTGCATTCCTCATACGAGAGATAGGTCCAGTCTTCTATATTTTTCATCCACTCGTCTTTGTCCTCTTCTTTCCCTCAACACTTCCTTCGAGAAGTGTCCTTTGTAGGCAGCTATGTCTCAGAATATGTCCAAAATAGCTGACTTTTCTCTTTTTAATTTCTTTCATCAAGCTCCTGTTTACGCCTACCATCTCTAGTACCTCTTCATTTGTCTTTTTGTCTTCCCATGATATCCTCATAATTCTTCGCAGCATCCACATTTCAAATGCCTCCAGTTTTTTCCCACTCAGATTGGAGAATGTGTCGGCTGCACCATTGTTACGTTGTGGTTTTTCTTTAAATCTATGTTACTATTATCCCCTCTTGTGCCAACTAAGAATGAGATCTCCAGTCTACTTCCCTGGGGCCATCTCCTTTTCAAACTCTGACAAATTTGTTTGTTCAAGGCTGCACCAGTCAGAGTCCTAGGACACAAGAATTCTTGCTCAGAGAAACCTTCCCAGAGTTCTAACAGCTACCTAAATTCGGTGAATATATATAGCGTCTGTAGAGATCACAGTTTGAAGTCATGGCCCTATCCTTTCTAATTTATTCTTTACCTTCCCCTTATACATAGGTTCAAACTTTTATGAGTAGTAAATTAGTCTCATGCTCAAGCAAAACTCAGGCTTACATAGTAAAACATGTTTATTAACGATGTAATGAGTATACAATAAGGTTTAAACATATCAAAAGCTTATCACAATACCTATACTAAATCAACTGACAATCATAAATGAACACTCTAGTTAATGAACATAACTCATATCCTCTGGTCAATTAAAACATATTTAGCATGGGAAAATACAAGTTTACAATTTTAACTTCAAATGCTAACACAGACCCCACCACATCAATTAGGTCTCACGGAGGACTTAAGTTTTATTGGACTGGTGCTATCAAGTTACAATGCATATAACTCATTCAAAACGTTCTCTAGGCAATTGCCCATTTTCTTCCAACTAGAAATTGATTCACCCTTTTCCGTTAATGCTAATTGTTAATAAAACAAGAAAATTCTGTACATTACCAACACTGCATGAGGTTACCGTGTCCACTTTGTCCGTCCTTTTCTGTTACTGCTTCAGTGGGTTGCGTCTACATGGAGGTCACTTCGCTAATTACATACAACCATTTTCTGCACTCTGTTGTGCAAACACTCGTCACGCTGGTCACTATCGTCAGACTGCCCGTCTCCCTGGAGGAACTTTCCATTGTCTCATTCCAGTAGCACGTCTACCGATGGCCCAAGTCGGTGGACACTGTCATCGCGCCCAATACTCGCCAGTCAGCGCAACGGGGAGAAACTTGGCATACAATACCGTAGAATTCCCTTCCGCTGATCAGCATCATGGTTCCGAATGAAAACAGGAACAGAAAAAAACGCAGTGAAACCTGTGCAAACCCGCATTTATTCTCTCTTGTTGTGCACTTTTTCGTTGCAGAAGTTTTCTCACGGTGCTTTCCTATTGGTCCTTAAGTTGTTTAGTCAAATCTTCTCCTCAAGAGCGCTCTTTTCGAAGAATGCTTGCATGAATGCCTACACTTCAGGCATCACACTTATCGTGGGTAACACACACGCAACCTTTGGACTTTTGTTTGCATTGACATACATTTTGCATAGAGTATTTTTTTTCTTACTAGTGTTTTTAAACAACAATATTTCTATCTAGATAGACAAATTCCTCCCTTTTTTGTACTTCATTTTAAGATAATTCAATTATGTTCTCTATTAACAATTGGTTTCTTTACTAACAGTACAAGTATTTCTTGGTTATTATTATATTCTTGTTAAATCTTGAATGAATGATCCTTTTGATGAAAAGGTCCTTATTCAAGATCTAATAATAATGTCAATACATCATATAATAATGTAGACCATATGTAACATTTGGAGATTCTTAGTCTTGTTTTCAGATTTAATTCTCTAGATGTTAGTAGATTTTTCATACTGTTGAAAGTTGACCTTGCAATTGCTATCCTTTTTCTAATTTCATCTTCTGTCCTGCCATTCTCTGTGATCAAGTGTCCCAGGTATATGTATGTTTGCACCTGTTCTAATTTATTTCCTTTTATAATGATACATATTTTTGGTATTTCCTTTTCTCTTGAAATAATCATGATTTTTGTCTTTAAAGTTGAAACTGAGGCCATACTGTTCGCTGTACTTGAGGGTTTCATCTATAAGAGTTTTGAGGTCATATTTGTTTTCAGCTAGAAGAACCATGTCATCTGCATATCTTAGGTTATTAATATTTCTGCCACTACCATGATTCCTTTGAGGTAACTAATTTCATTAAATATTTCTTCTGTGTACAAGTTAAAGAGAATCGGAGTAAAGACACAGCCTTGTCTCACACCTTTCTGAACTGGGAATTCATCTGAGGTCTCTCTATTTATTCTCAAAGATGCAGTCTGTTCCCAGTCAAGATTAGTTAATAGCCTAATATCTTTTCCATCCATGCCTATTTTTGAAAGAATTTCAATTAATTGTTCATGTTGGACATTGTCAAATGCCTTTTTGTAATCTATGGAGCAGAAGTACACATCTTTTTGTTTTTCTAGATATCTTTCTATGATGGTTCTGACCATCATAGAAAATGCCTTCTCTTGTACCTACATTTTCTTTGAAGCCACTTTGTGTATCATTTATTTCTATGTTTATTTTTCTTTTATTTCTTTCAAAAATAACATATGAGGACTTTTGATACTTGACTAATGAGGCTGATTGTCCTGATCTCTTCACATCTTGTAGCTTTTGTTTTTTTTTGAGAATTGAAACGAAAATTGAGTGATTAATATCTTTGGGGGTATATAATATATAATATATAAAACATCTTTGGGGTATATAATAATTAATATAATCATCAAATTCCTGACATGTACCCTCAAGGGGTACAGGATATGATAGTACTACATGAAAAATTTACATCATTACTAACTTCCAATCTACAATTTTCCTCCAAATCAGTCTATTACTTGTCAAGACTCCAAAATTATCATTATCAGATCTTATATTTCTATCGTCTAAGGCACATTGTACTGTATCAATCCACCTATATCTTGGTCTTCCTCTGGGTCGTTTTCCTGCCAACCTGGCAGAGAACACTTGTTTTGCTAATCTTTCCTCGCCCATTCTGTTTAAGTGACCATACCACCTGAGATTAGCTCTGCTAACACACTCCTGGATGCCAACAATGTCAAGTTCTTTCCTAATATCCTCATTTTTAATACGATATTGCCATTGATACCATCTGTTCAAAGCTCTCTAATCTTTCTCAGGACTCTCATATCTGCGGTCTCTAGTCTTTGGTCAAGTGTTTTACTTCTGACCCAGCTCTCAGATCAATAAGTTAAAACTGGTTTGAACACTGTCTTGTATACACTAATTTAGTGTTCCAATTAATTTCTTTCTTATTCCATATGAATTTATTCAATTGACTTCGTACCATACCAGCTTTGTTGATTATTTGTTGTCTATTTCCATATTAAATTTACCATCTTCAGTAAAAATCATGCCTAAGTAGCTGAAATGTTTTACTTGTTCCACAGGTTCCCTGTTCACAACACAGTTGACATTTTCAACAATTCTAACTATTTTCATTGTCTTTTTAATGCTGACCTTCATACCATATCTATTACAACAGTTATTCAATTTAGTCAGGGAATCTTGCAAACTTGTAGCAGATTTATTCAGAGGTATAACATCATCTGCATAAAGCAGAGAGCTCCAATTCTGATATCATGTTTAATACCACTTTCCTTCATAATGTGATCCATATAGATAATGAATAACAGAGGGGATAATGTACATCCTTGTCTCACACCAGATTTAACATTAAACCATCTTCCTGTACATCCTTCTAACTGCCGACTTACAACTCAAATACAGATTAAGCATTGCTTGATATAATGTCCCATTGACACCATATAACTGTAGCGTATTGAATAGCTTCTCTCTTTGCACCTTGCCATATGCCTTTTCCAGATCGACAAAACTTAAATACAGATGTTATATTCCCGTGCTTTCTCGACTATTTGTAGTAAAGTGAAGATCTGATCCTAACAGCCTCTATTTGGCCTGAATCCAGCTTGTTCTTCACCAAGCTTTTCTTCCACAATTCTACTCATCCGTTTCTCAAGTATACTTGCATAGATCTTGCCAGGAAAACTCAGTAGGGAAATACCTCTGTAATTCTCACATTCAGTTTTATTTCCCTTTTTATATATGGGCACTATTAGAGCTCTACTCCAATCATTGGGAATTCGTCCCTCTGTCCAGGCTTTCTGAACTATGCAGTGCAGCCACTGTAAGACTTTTATATAGTTCGCCCACAGATTAGAGATACTTTGACACTTCTGTGCATGTCAGAAAAAGGAGAATCCATCCCGATAATAGGGTAATCAGTCTGTATTGTGGGATGAGTTGTTTATTATTACAGGTCAGAAAATTAACTTCTCTTTTATGATTATTGTAGTTAACTATGTTGTTTGTATAACAGTTGGAAAATTTTACCTATAAAGCACGTTATTTCATGTGTTGGTGATCAATTTGTACGTCCTTCATTTCTTTCCCCTCTACAGCATGAATCAACTATTCTTGGCAAGACGCCAAGCAGAGACCTACAAACAGTGGGCGAACTATACCACCATACTTCAGCATTTCTGGTCAAAGATCATCTACTCCTGCAGCCATTCTACATTTCAAGCCTTTGATGACTTTTTCTACTTCAAGTATGGATATGTATTCCTGACTGTATGCCTGTTGAGTGTTTTTTACCACTGTGTTATCACTGCTTGTTTCATTTAGAAATTTTTCGAAGTAATTACTCCATACTTCAATTATATCTTTTTCTCCTGTTTTCGTGTCACCTTTATCATCTCTAACTCCTTTTACAGCACTCGTTCCTCCATTCCTAAGCTTCTTCAACAACCTCCAGAATATCTTACCGCCTTCTTGATATTTATTTTCTATGTTCTTGCCAAAGTCCTCCCATGACTTTTGTTTAGCTAGTTTTACAGAATGTTTCGCTTTCTTACATTTCTCTCTGTATTCTCTAAGAGCAAAAGCAGACTTATTTGCCAGGAACTTTTGATATGATTTCTTCTTTTCCTTCACTGCCTCTTTAAATTCCTGTGTCCACCATGGAGTCCTGATTTTTCTATCCTTGCAGACAACCTCACCACATACCTCTCTGGCTGACTCAATCACCCAGAGAGGCATCAAGGCTTGCCACTGAATCTCCAAGGTTTGATTCCTGTTCTCAAACTCTTTCATTTCTTCTTCAATAAACTTTGTGTATGTTAGTCTACAGTTCACATCTGAGAGCTGCTCAAATTTTATTCGCTTTAAAACTTTCTTACATGTTATTCTTTTCAATATGAAATTCAATTTTATCCTGCTCAAGACTAAATAGTGATCTCTTCCAATTTCAAATCCTCTGTACACTCTGGTGTCCTGCACCAGGGAGAAAACATCACTATCAACAATAACATAGTCAATGAGACTTTTCTTATTTCCTGCCTCTTCTCTCCATGTGAATTTATGCACATTTTTATGTTGGAACATGGTGTTAGTAATAACCAGTCCATGTCCTGAGCAGAAATCCAACAGGTATTTGCCATTATTATTAGCTTTGCTCTTTTCTCCAAATTTTCCCAAAATATTTTTGTATGTCTGACAATCATTTCCTACTCTGCTATTCAGATCCCCAACAAGGACCAACTTTTCCTTTTTCATTGTGTCAGTTGTTGCTTTGAAGCTTTGTCTAAAGCATCAAAAAATTCCTCCACTTCTACCTTAGTAAAACTTTCTGTGGGACTATAGGCACAAATAAGTCTCATTGTCCAGTTCCCCATTCTCATATTTGCCCACATCAGTCTACTTGAGACTGCCTGCCATTCAAGAAGATTAGCCTCATATTTTGTGATGAATACTATGGCTACTCCTTCTTTTCCTTGATTGTCATTGCCTGAATATAACATTTTGTATTTATTGCTCAGAAAGATCTCATCAGTTTTTGTCTTTTTTGTTTCAGTCACCCCTATTATTATCTAATTCCTCAGCTAGCTCCATTTCTTTGCCATTCAGGCTTCTTATGTTGATGGTACCGATCTTTAACTCTGGTGATGTTGAGTTGGGGTGTGTTTTCAGATTTGTTCCAGTAACTGACTTTTCGCTGTTCGCCCTTGTTCCCTGGGGAAAACAACAGGGGCCTTGTTTAACCAGGCGACGCCCTAGCTGGCATGAAATTTTGTCATGTTGTACCATCATTTTTTATTTTGGTTTAACCAATAAGAATACAATTTGGTCAGCTAAATCCCAAATAATTGCCAGCCCATTCTCGTTCATTCAGTATCCAGGTAGATACCAAACAGGGTGCACCATGAGAAGGTGAGGATTGGACATTAGGTCAGAAGCCCTGGTTGGTTCTCCGCATTCTTTTAAAGGCTATGTAGAGGTCTCCTCTCAGTTACACAGCTTTGACCCTAAGTCTCGTATATTTTATTGCATAATTTTGTTAGAAATTTCAGTCCTCCATCGAGAGCCCTCAACCATTTTGCCAAGATGTTATTTATTCCTGCAGCTTTATGTGGTTTTAGTTTTCTGACGGCATTTTCAACTTCATAAAGTAAAATGGATGGTCCTTCTAAATCAGCCTCTTCAGGAATATCATTTCTTTGTTGTTTGTATAATTTCCTTGTATATTCAATCCATCTTTCCATGATTTCATTTTTTTTTATCCATTAGAATATGGTCTCTTGAATAACACTTGCATGATTTGCTGTATTTGTCCTGCTTGTCATTTCTCAGATCTTTTCATACATTTCTCTGTTTCTGTATTTTCTATCAAGTTTCTATATATATACATTTATTCTTAATCTCTTTGGCTTTCCTGCATTCTTTTTTTATTTCTTTATTCATGCTTTTATGTTCAGGTTTGTTCTTTAACTTTTTTCTTTGTTCCATCAACGTTAGTATTTTTTCATTCATCCAAGGTTTATTCCTTTTCCTTTTTAATTGTGGGAGTGTATTTTTGGCTGCTTCATTGATGCTATTCTTAATGTTTGCCAGTTCATGTTAATTTCTATTTTCTGTGTGAGTTGTGGTGTCAGACTTGTTAAGGGATTTTGTGAATTCTTTTATAAAGCAGTCTTTAACTTCTTGGTTGTTAGGTGAGTCTGAATTATAAGTTTCTCTTATGAATGGTTGGCTTGGTATCCTTAGTTTTATTTTGATTTTTGCAATCACTGGGTTGTGATCCAGTGCTATGTCTGCTCCAGGATATGTTTTTGTTTGTGTTATTGCATTTCAGAATCTTTTGCTTATTATTAGTCAATTTGGTTTCTATAGATATCCCCAGGGCTTATCCAGGTATATAGTCTTCTGGGAGGATGTTTAAACAGTGTATTGGCAATTATTAGGTCATTGGTTTCACAGAATTGAATTAATCTTTCATCTCTTTCATTTCTGATTCCAAGCCCTTGGTTTCCCATGCAAAATGAGATTTTTTCTGAGCCCACTTTTGCATTTAGGTCAGCCATCATTATAATAACATCATCTGACTTAGGAATGGAGATTGCAGTTTGGATGTCTTCATAAAATTGTTCCAACTCTTCATCTGGGTGGTCATGGGTTGGCGCATATACTTGGATAATATACAGGTTGAATGGTTGTGCAGTTATTTTGGCTATTATGATTCTGTCATTTATGGGCCAATATCCATGTAGAGATTTTATAATTCTATTACTTAGGACAATTGCTACTCCATTAAGGTGTAAGCCATTATATAACAGGTGTAATAATAGATGAGATAGATCTTTGAAGTTTCTTGGTAATTATAATAATGATATCAACATTACTAGTCCCTTCCAATATACACACAGCATTTATACAGATTATCCACAGATAATTCACAAAAAAATATCTAATAAAAGATATTATTCAATAAAAATAATTAGATTATGCAACTGGTTACAATGATAACTAAGCAAGGCAATCAGCTATGAAATTATTTAGTAAACTGGAATTTTCTGTGAGCTATGAAAGATTATACTGTATTAAAAGTAAACGTGCCAGTCACCCAAGACACTCAGTGAAGAGAATCAAGGAAAACTAGCTAGATTGTTCAGGCCGGGCAGTGGACCACCCATCTGAAACTGAGATCGAATTATGAGCTTTTTTAACCGTAACAACTTTAATGGAGCTAATGGAACTGGAATTACCGCAGCTGCTGGCACCAGACTTTCCCTCCAATAGATCCTCGTTAAAGGATTTAGAGTGTACCCATTCCAATTATGAGACCTCAAGAGAGTCCCATACTGTTATTGTTATTTGCCAGCATGGTTGGTCAAGTGGTTAGCGTGTCCACTCTCCAGTCAAAAGGATGCAGATTCAAATACTGCCATGGGCATGGATGTTTGTGAGTCTGTGAAAATACTAGTGGTGGCAGTGGTGGGCGGTAGATGCCATTCGTGTAGTTTGTGGAATGAGTGGTGGAGGCAGAGTTGTAGAACGTGTGCCCTCCCTCGATGAGTCTTTGGACTCCCTGGAGGTTTGGACTCATTGGAGTTGCCCATAATAAAAATATTATTATGGACAACTCCAAGGAGTCCTTACTCATCGAAGGAGGTGCTAAACATCATGCCAAGCAATATCCAACATTTGCACAGTATGTATCATACTTTGCTTTGAACTCATTCACAGTCATGGCATCCACAATAGACTAGCACTATTCCAGTTATTCACCACTCTCCAAGCAAAAAAAATGTAGTCCTGACACTCTTGCTAACTACATTGTTGCTCAGTTTCCAAGAATGGTTTCCAGTTCTCTCACTAAACCTGTTCTGAAAAATTTCCTCTGTATTAATTTTGTAAAAATCTTTCAGTAATTTGTATGCCTCAATCACATCATCCCTTTTCACCTGTCAACCAATTTCTGTGAGCCACAAATCTTCAACTTGTCCTGATAAGGTTCATTCGATAAACCTACTACCATCTTGGTAACTCACTTCAACTTTATATCCTCCCATTGTGCTGTAATTTATTAAATAAATCCAGGTGACAGATCTGTGCAAAGTAATCAAAATGAGCTCTTACTAAGGCTCTATAAAGAGGTATAACTTGCTCGTCTCTGCTCATCTGGGTATTCTTCAGTAATCAAGTAATCCAATGAGCTGTTTTAGTCACTTTGGCAATATGCTACCTAAACTTAAACTCCCTATCTGCTAACCTACTCCCAAATCCTGGTTTCATCAATTTCCTGAAGTACAGTTCCATCAAAGTGGTACACAACTGGTAATCTTTTAACCCCAAAATGCATAACCTTTTTTGCTACATTAAAATGACATCCATTTGCCTTTGCTCAGACTGCCAGTCTATCCAAATCATCCTGCAAAATTTTAACATTTTTATTAACTATTGCTCTACCCAGTTTTGCACCATCAACAAACAAGTAATTAGTCCCTCTCAGATCCATTCCTATAGCAATGTACAAATTAAATAATAGTGGCCCAAGAACAGAGTCCTGAGGTATGCATCACAGGCTTCTACTGGACTCTATTCCTGAAAAACTATGGTCTGGTATTTCTTCATCAACTATCCTCTTATCCACTTCAACTTTATATCCATCCCATTGTGTTGTAATGTATTAATTAGAATTCCATGCAATATCCTGTAAAAAGTCTCTGCAAAGCCCAGCAATATCACTGTAAACCCATTGCCTTTACCCAACTCAGTTGTCACTGTATTATAAAACATGAGCAAGTTACTGAAGCACAACCTACCCTTCATAAAATCATGTTGTCCTCCATATAGTATCCTACTTCTGTCTATCCATTCCTGTATTCTGCTCTTGACCAACTTCTCCAATACCCTGACTATGACTCCTGATTGGCTGATTAGTTAGGAATTTACTACATTCATCTTGGAGCCTCCCCCTTTATGCAATGGAACTGTTTTCCCCTCTTTCCATCCCCTTGGGACTAACCCAGAGCAGGGACAAATTAAACAATGCAGTCAAAGGCACTGCTTTTTTTTTTCCCTAGCACCTTCTCATAAAACTCAAGCTGTTATAACATCTCATAGCTGTATCCACATCAAGGTTCTGTAATATTGTGTGCACCTTCAGTTCATTTACCTCAGTTTCCATGTAAGCATTACAAAGTGTGGACTTAGTAATTCTACTATTTTGCCTGACTCAGTTACCTCCCTACCATTAGTATTCATTTAAATCATTCTGCTATAAACATTCTTCCTTATACTTGTCACATACCAAAAGAACTCTCTGGGATTATCTTTGGCCTGTATTACTGCTAATTTCCTTTCATACTCTGCTTTTCTTACGACCGCGCGGTTAGCCTAGTGGCTTTGCGCTTCGCAACCATATGCCTGGGGAAGGAGTGTCCCAGGTTCGATTCCCGTTGTAGACGTGAGGAATTTGAGGATCTTCCTCAGGCATAGCCAAGTTAGCCGGTCTTGGGCGCGGTCAGTAGGGTTTTTTCCGCCAGTTTACCTGGCGTTTTTCATCCCACAAACAGGCAAACCGGCCCCATGAACATACGCCTCTACAGTCAAAAATATATCCCCTCCCCAGCGGCAGACCAGGCGACGGGTCGGTTGGGAGTAGTACTAACAAGAAGTCGCATCTAAAAGTAACACGCGGACCCTGCATGGGAAGCGGGAATAACGCGTAATAGAAGAAGACTCTGCTTTTCTTACCATACTGGTTACCTTCTAGCCTGTGTTCTGCTCATGGCTGCTGGTCCTTTCTCCCTGAATTCCCTTCATAAATTTTTCTTCTTTAGAAGCTCCAGCTTAATGTTAGTATTCGCCCATTAATATGGTGTCAATGGGACATTGACACCATATTAATAGACGAATATTAATTGCAGTACAAGTCTGCAAGATTCCCTGACTAAATTGAATAACTGTTGTAATAAATTTGGTATGAAAATCAGCAATAACAAGATGGAGACAATGAAAATAGGCAGACACATTGAAAATATCAACTGCATCGTATATGGAGAACAAGTAAAGCATTTCGGCTACTTAGGCATGATTTTTAGTGAAGATAGTAAATTAAATATGGAAATAGACAACAGAATCAACAAAGCCAGTATGGTAGGAAGTCAACTGAATAATGCATATGGAATAAGAGAGACTAGTCAAAACACTAAATTAACTGTATACAAGACAGTGTTCAAACCAATAACACACATCTGTGTGTTTTTCTGATTAGTTTGTCAGCAAGATGAAATGTCAGGGGGGTAATCCCATCCACTTTCAAGATGAAAGACTTGCTAATTCATATTCAAATAAAAGGTTTTTGGCATCCTAGATGGGATTTACAAACCAGGTGTTTGAATGGCTCAGGGAGAGATACCATAAGGTGGTGTATGGAGGAGCCGAGTCCAGAATGAGGCAGGTGACCAGTGGTGTGCCTCAGGGTTCTGTGCTTGGGCCAGTGTTGTTTAATTTGTATATAAATGATATAGGAAATGTCTTAAAGGGAGATATTCAGTTGTTTGCTGATGATGCAAAGTTGTGTAGTGCAATAAAAAATCAAGCTGATGTTGAAAGTTTGCAGGATGATTTAAATAAGCTGGTAAAATGGGCAAAAGATAATGGATGTCAGTTCAATGTGGAAAAGTGTAAAGTCATGCATTTTGGGATTAAAAGATTACCAGCTGTGTACTACATTGATGGAAAGGTACTCTAAGAGATTGATGAGGCTAGGGACTTAGGGGTGTTGGTAGATAGGGAGATGAAGTTCAGAGGACACATTGCTAAGGTGTCCAAGATTGCACATAGGATTACTTGGTTGTTGAGGAACACACTGACATCCAGAGATAAAAGAGGTTATTATTCCCCTTTATAAAGCATTGATACTTCCACATTTGGATTACTGTGCTCAGGTCTGGTCACCTGGATTCCTTAGAGATGAGGAGAGGGTTCAGAGAAGAGTGACCAAGTTGGTGAGTGATATAAAAAATGCCCCCTACATTGATAGATTGGGAGCTTGGGGATTGCAGAGATTGGTTGATAGGCAAAGAAGAGGGGATATAATAGAAACATTTAAATTACTGAAAGGTTTTTATAGGATTGATGCAGGGGAAATGTTTCAGCTGTGTGACAGTGATGGAAGAACAAGAGGTCATCTCTGGAAATTAAAGAAGAGTGTGGTTAACAAAGGTGTCATAACAAGGTTTTTTGCCTGGAGGGTGGTGAACGAGTGGAATTCATCGCCTGACTTAGTTGTGAGTTCTTTGTCTGTAAATGAATTCAAGAAGAGATATGACAGATATTGTTTTGCTAGTTTGGGTCTCTCGCGATGAGTCCACTGACTCCATGGAGATACCCGTAATAATAATAATAATAATAATAATAATAATTTTAACTTATGGATCTGACAGCAGGATTAGAAAATAATAATTTTAACTTATGGATCTGAGAGCAGGATTAGAAATAAAACTCTTTATCAAAGACTGGAGACCACAGATATGGTAGTTCTGAAAAAGATTAGTGGAGTGAACAGACAGCATCATAAGTGAAATTTAAACTCAGGTGCTTCCATTCTTTTGACAGAAATAGAAATAACAAGCATAAAAAAAAAATGTGAATGCTTGAAAGGCTATTGAGTTATGGCCAAAGCAACTAAGGTTATGAAACTAATGCTTTACACATCTGTGTGTTTATCTGATTAGTTTGTCTGCAAGATGAAATGTTAGGGGGTAATCCCATCCACTTTCAAGATGAAAGACTTGCTAATTCACATTCAAATGAAAGGTTTTTGGCATCCTAGATGGGATTTACAAACCAGGTGTTTCTCAGGGACAGCCCTAAATCGATTAGAACCAGTGCTATGTATGAAGGAAGAAATTTTAAATAAAATTTTAAAAGATTCTGTTGGAAAGAGAAAAAAATTAGAAAAATTTCTTTACAATTAGTTTTTTTATACTAGTATAATCAATATATGACTATTATTACATGACATTGCCAAGGAGTTCAAGGACTCATCGTGGGAAGGCACTCTACTCCACTAGACAACTATCTTCTCTACCTCTAACTGCACACAAAACTACCACTATCAACACAATCTACTGCCATCCACCACAATAGCATTTTTTTGTCTGTAAATTGCACGTGCTCTTTTGGTGCAGATTTGCCTATATACAGAAGGAAAAATACTGCTACCTCCATATGAGATCAGCTAACATACTTTCAACTGAAAAAGCCCATACAAATTCCTCTTGTCACAACAAGAATTGAATGTAGTCTTTCCTAAATATATTTTTTAATTTTTAATACTGTTTAATAGCATATATTCCAAAACTACTGTCCCATCCCACAAAACTGATCCAAAATGGCATCCTACATTTGCTATGGCCATGTAAATATATTTTTGAATTTTTAATACTGTTTAATAGCATATATTCCCATCCCACTAAACTGATCTGAAATGGCATCCTGCATTTGCTATGGCCATGACTGGCCTTTCTCAACAAAGGACACTTGATACCAACTGAGTTACACAGCACACATGTAATCTGGCATCACTATTTGACATTAACTGGAGTCAGCTAGCAAAATCAGGTCATCCCAATAAAACATTAGTAAATCTTAATGTGGACATTTTGAAATGTGAATGTTTTTCCATAGCTTTTGTTTGTATTGGTGTTTGGGGGTTTTAGTGGATAGGAAGTTAAATTATCCTAAACACTAAGCATATTATTTTTATTCACATTGAGTGCACTTAATGTACCACTGAAAATAAAAAAAAGACAAAGTGGTGGTTGCTTTTTAAGTAATTAAGTTACTCATTGCAATTGTGAGGAGGAAAGGACAGGCACCAATCACTAAAGTGCAGTACTTGAAAGCTGAGTCAGTTGATGAAAATATTGCTTTCTACACAGGGATCCTATGAACAACATGATAAATGTCAAGCATTCTATTATATTATAGTCTATCATTTTAAATCAATATGCATCTGGTACAAAAAGTTAATAAGACATTGCTGATTCCATGCTAAGTTAAATTGTTATCAACAGCACCTGCCACAACAATGATTTCATATACAACAAAAGTAGTGTACTTTATTTCGGAGGAGTGGGTGATGGAGGTAAAATGAAGTTACTTTATTGCCAAAAGCATACTCATGTCAGTCTTGAATTTGAATTCAGATATATATCATTTTTAAGTGTGACTACTATAAAAGGACAACTTCTTTAAAGATACCATGCTCACAAATATAAAATTGCTGTATAATTTAATTAATGAATAACTTGAATTACAATGCCATTTTGTTCCAAATGTGTTTTCAAGAAATGCTTTTTTATGGAAAACTGTTTTCCCGCAAAAAAAAATAATAAAATAATAATAATAATAATAAAATAGCAATAATAACAATATCAAGTATGAAGAAATTTTTCAAGGATCATGGATATCATAAATATCTGCTACTTTTCAGATATTTAAAACCTGAAAAGTAGCAGAAACCCCCTGAAGTCACAAAGTATTATGCAATAATAGACTTCAGGTCTACAGTTAAAAAGCACCTAGTAATTTACGGAAAAGTCGTACTGGGATATGTTTTTCAGTCATTTATTATTATTACTATCCCCGTGGTATTATTACACCAGTTATAGAGGTCAAATTCACGTATTTTATACAGCACCTTTTCTAGGTTGTTATAGAGCTCATTTTCAGTCATAAAAAATATCAATGATTAATTCTGTCAAAAAAAAAAAATAGAAAGCAATGACGTAATCTCATCAAAAGTACTCTTAATCGCAATGAATTTATTTCTATTATATTATTTCACGTGTCGGCATACCTATAGACGTTTTCGTGTGATATGCGAACAGCCACTAGCATATCGCTGATTACCCTAAATCTTTACAGTAAACAAAAAAAAAAAATAATAATAATAACATCCATCCCCTACGAAAAAAATCAAACTACAAACATTTAGTTGACAATACCCCAGTGCGGCCCTCTTGTACAATAAATTTGAATAAAGTATTATAAAAAAATTATTTCAAATATATTGTCAAATATAATACCTACCTTAAAAAAAATTAAAAATAAGAAATCAATAAACCTAGGACCTTAATCGGTCTCCATATTTTGTTTTTATATTTTTCATTTATTTTTTTATAGTATCGGTTCGCTATCGAACTTTTGAAGACTGAGGGGACAGCTTAATCTCCACCGGTAGCCAATCAGAGATAACTGTCCCAGGACAATCACACTAATAATAATAATAATAATAAGTTGTGATGCATCAACGTGCATTCATCGAAGCAAAATATTAAACTTTTCGCCACAAAATCTTCATTAAATTCAGATTCAAGTAAACATCGTCATCATCGTTATCAATGCCCACGGGGTCGAATGTCCGTAGGTGTCTGATGTAGTGAACTATTTTCTGCCATTCCTTCTGTCCATAGCCAGGTGGTTCAACTCTTACAACCTCTTTCCACATCACTCCTTCATATTATCTATCCATTCTTGTCTTGACAGTCCACTTCTGTTAATATGGTTCATTGCACCAAACAGCAAGATTCTGAATATTCTCCTATTGTCCATTTCTTCAGATTTGTCCAAAAAAGTTATTTCCTTCTAATTATTTTCTAAATAATATTTTCTTTCCAATTTACTTTTCTATAGAATTTTTCATTCATTACCTATCACTTCCATCCAATTCGTAGAACCTTTCTATATGATGCTGTTTCAAATGCCAATATTCACCTCTACACGAGCACTTTACACAGTGCTCGTGAATATGCCTGTTTCTTGCACTCTCAGCTTGGTGTCAATTCTCACTGCTTTACTTTTCGATATCTTCTCGACTGTTTGTAGGCTTACTTTGCTTTTATTATCCGAGATCGTATCTACTTTTTAATCTAAATCATGATCCATGTCTACCAAGATAAGTGGCGTGTGTTCATTCAGTGGCGGATTATCCAATAAGGCAATGAGGCAGGTGCCAAGGGACATCAAGCTTTGGGGGGGGGGGGGGGGGAAGCCAAGACATTTTCCTATAATGTTTTAAAATAGATTAATGTTTTCAGAAAACATGATAAAAATCTTGATTATTTTAAGCGAAATTTTTTTTCAAAACAATTATTACATTTTAATACGTATTTGGCACAGCGCGTGCTGTCTATGCTTTAAATAATGCCACAATACCAATGTCGGCGCTAGTTGACAACCTTCATATTTTGCATTTTGAACAGTGCGTGCTATATATGCTTTAAGTTAAACCGCATTACCAATGTCGGCGCACGTCACTGTCGACAGCTTCGAGGTCACGAAAACTGATTGCATTGCCGAGATAGGAAGTTTTGCCTCGTTGTTCCTTAACTTCATTTGTTATTCATGTAAGAGTGAGGTGTTTGTTTCAAAAATAACTTTTTAGTGTGACTGTTCATGTTTTCTCTATTTGAGTGTAGTGCAAGTAAAAAAAAGACTGAAAAATTATAAAAAAAACTGATTAAAAATAAAATAAATAAATAAAAAGTTTTATTATGTATCATCCTTTAACCCTTTAACAGGCAGAAAAATCCAGAAGTTCAAAAAATTCAAAAGTACAAAATTTAATTTATTTGCCACCTAACTTTTATTTTATTTTTATTATTTTTTTGGAGGGGAGAGCCAAATATAATTTGCCTAGGGGTCCCAACTATCCTTAATCCGCCACTGGGTTCATTGATCTTTATTCACTTCTTCATTCTCTTCTGGAAATATGATGATCCCACGAGGACTCTGTTGACTCCATGGAGGATGTAATAATAAGAATAATAATAATATCATCGTTTTATTTTTTTAATAATCATTATCAATCCATATTTCTTTCCTTCTTCACTTGAATTCAGCATAGTGTTTTTATCCTTCAGCTTCTTTATCTTCTTTAAGCAAATATACTTTTTCAATGTTAGTTGTCGCATGTAGATGGAGGATTCAGTAGTAATGACGGTGAGTTTTGAAAAGAAGTCTTTCTGCTACTTGGAGATGCGACTCTTCCACTTTGGCTCATCAAAAATAATATTGTCAGCTGTTTTTTTTTTTTTTTGATTACATGCTTTCCTTGCATTGTTCTTTGATATATGAAACTGGGAAATATAATTCAGTTTAATCATATCTTGAATATACCGAATCATCATCATCAAATTCCTACCTTGTATCCTTAGAGAGAGCATAAAGGATATTATGAGAGTACTACTCGAAAAAGTAAGCCCATTTTCCTCCAAATTAATATAACTGTTAAGACTCCAATGTTATCAGATCTTATATTTCTGTCTTATGTTTCTACCTTATAGTATCAATCAATTAATCCTCATAGATCTTAGTTTTCTTTTTCCTGTCATTTTGGGAAGGTAAAAAAAAAATTGTTTTTTAATCTTTCCTTTTCTATTCTGTTTATGAGATCAGACCAACTAAGATTACCTCCGCCAACACCCACATGCTAACAGTGCCAAGGTTCCCTCATAATATCATTCATTTTAATATAGCACTGCCGTTGATTCTACTTTTTCACTCCCCTAAATTTTCTCGGAACTTTTGTATTTGTAGTCTCTAGTCTGTAATCAAGTTTCAAAAATCAAAAAATCAGCTAACGCCTTTTTATTCCCGTATATAGGGAGTAAGCAAAGTCGCTTAGCCCTATCCAACTTTTGAAGACTGAGTGGGCAGTTCAGTCTCCACTGGCAGCCAATCAGAGATAGTCAAAACACTAAATTAGCTGTATTCGAGACAATGCGACCAATGTTCGAATCAATTTTAACTTGTGGATATGGGAGTTGAGTTAAAAATAAAAATAATAATAATCTGGCCCAAGGCTATCACTAATTAAGCTACATGCAATGAAGAGAGAGACTGCTCAACAAGTGCCGCCATCTCCTGGTCCCTTACCCTGCCACAATATATTTAATGTCTGAAATAATGGGGGTTCTACGGTCGATTTTCTTGAGTTTATGGGACGAAAAACCCGAGTTTTCTGGGAGAAAAATTTCGCTTTCCCGTGGCAGAGATCGACTAACTCGAGAACCGGTTGAAAAAAAGGCTTAGAAAAATTTCCTCTAGTCGACGACTAGATTCGAAACAAAGTCTTCCTTCTTGTGGTCTAGCACCATGGTGTGCCAATGCCACATTCATTGAGCTACACAGGCTGCTCTCTAATCAACTTATTATTATTTTTTTTTTACTTATTTTTTATTTTTTTATTTTTTATTTTTGAAATCAACTCCCATATCCACAAGTTAAAATTTATTCGAACATTGTTCGCATTGTCTTGTATACAGCTAATTTAGTGTTTTGACTAATTTCTTTCTTATTCCATATAAATCAATTCAAATTGAAACTGAGGTCACAAGATTTTGAAAGTGAAACAAAATTCCTCAACACACTTTATTCTCTGATGGTGAATCACTAAAATTTACCCGAGGCAGATACTGTGCTGTTTTTTTTTTTTTTTTTTTTTATAACGGGGTAGCTATTTAATGATTTAATTAAATGTCTGTATGATAAATGTCTGTTTCTTTCGTACCAGAAGAATAGCAAATTTTTTGTCGCCCTCGGCAAATTCGTTGCTATGGGCCCCACACTAAAAAATCATGTAATTTCCTAATTGATAAAATATCTTGTCGCTGTTGTCCTCTGAGATCGGGCTTTTTACAGCTGTTCCAACGCCATAGCGTTCATGAAACAACATCTATTGTTGTTTCATGAACGCTGTTTTACATGGAACAACATTTATTGTTGTTCCATGTAAAACAGCGCTCTGTGACTGTTTAATACTGTAAATTGTTTTGCATAAGTTGTTTTTTAGTTGTTGCTTAGCTATTTTGCATAAGGCATGTAACCCTGTGGAAAAAGCATTTCGATGCACATGTGGCATCCATAGCACTAGGGTTCAGAAGAAAGATGGTTCTAAATTCAATTAGCTCTGTGGAAAGGACATATGGATGTATACATATGTACACTCATAATACAGTCATCCCTCGACTAACGTCCGGGTTCCATTTCATCCGGTAGGACGTAAGTCGATACATTAAATCAACAGAGTTATAGGGGTTAGGGAACTTAACCATAATAAGTATAGGCATTTAATTTTAAAACCTTATTATAAAACTGTACTGTGTGTTACTGCCAATATTCCAATGTGCTTTGCTTATTCCTCTTCTTTTCATCATAAATTTGTTCATAGCGATCAAGCACGTTATGTAACACTTTCGTTTCTGCTAATAAGTACCATTCAATATTGGGGTCCATGTCTTCAGCAATTTTGAGAACATTGCTAACTGCAGAGAACATTTCTGCAAGACCCTTCACTGTAAATTGTTTAAGTACCTCTTCCTGTTTCTCTTTTTCATCTTCCCTTTCTCGTTTTTCCTCTTCTACTACAGTTGTTCCTCCAGTTCGACCAATTTTTCGTTGGTCAGCTCTTCAGAGCAACTTTCTATGAGTTGAATTATGTCATTCAATCATTTCGAGATTCAGATTGTTTACTAGGCCCACTATTACAAACTTCCGAAATCATGAACAAACCTTTTTAATGTCTTTTTCTATATTCACAGTTCACTTCATCCCAAGCCACAGCAATATTTTTAATAGCATAAAAAATAAAAATAAATAATCAGCTAACACCTTTTATTCCCTTATAGGGAAGTAGGCGAGACCTTTACACCCAATCTAGCTTTTGGAGACTGAATGGGCAGTTCAATCTCCACCAGTAGCCAATCAGAGATATCTCGCCAATGTCTATCACTAATCACCGATGAAGAGGCTGGCAAACAAGTGCTGCCATCTCTTGGTACCTAATCCTAACAGATATGTTGCTGTCTGAAATAATGTGAGTACTACGATCGGTTTTCTTGAGTTTACGGGACGAAAAACCCGAGTTTCCAGGAGGAAAAACCTGCTTGCCTGTGCCACAGACCGACTAACTCGGGAACCGGTCGAAGAAAGGCTTGGAAAAAGTTCCTCCACTAGACTAGACTTGAACTTAAGTCTAACTTCGAGCGACCAAGCGCTGCTTCCACTGAGCTACAATAGCATGATAAATATTGAATGTTTTTCCAGAATCGCATGAGAGTTTTGTCATTTCCTTCAGTGGCAGAAATGGCTTGTGAAAAAGTTGTCCGTAGATAATAAGCCATAAACACTCCAAGAATTCCCTGATCCATTAGTTGGATCAATGAAGTAGTGTTTGCATGGAGAAACATGACCTTGAACTTGGTGAAGAACTGTACAAGACGGATGACCTGGAGCATTATCTACAATTAATAAAATTTTAAATTCTACATTTTCTTTCACACAGCAGCTTTTAATTTCGCTGGCATAACAGTTGATTAAGGCATCCTTAAACAATTTTTGAGTCATCCACGACTTCTTATTGCTCCCATAATGAACTGGGAGTATGCTTTCTAATGTTTTTGAAGATTTGTGGATTCTCACTGTGCCATATCACAAACTGTTTCAGTTTATATCCAGTCACATTACCCATAACAAAATCATAATACCGGCAAGCTTTGAAACTAGATATAGATTTTAGCTTTTTGTGGATGACTGTCTGCTCAGGCATTTTTTTCCAAAACAAGGACATCTCATGCATATTAAATATTTGCTGTGGCAAATAATTTTATCTAATTTTTCCACAAACTCCTGGCAGCCTTCTTAGCACTTGCAGATTTCCATACATTTTCACATTATGCAGGGCAAAATCTCATGAACCAACTGGAAGAAGAGTTGAATACGTAGTCATAATCGGGTTCTTCTTTCTCCTTCAACATGCTGAAGAGACTTTGTGCCTTAGCGGTTATTGTCACAGTGCTAAGGTATATGCTCTCTTTTGGTTCAGGTCCTCTATATGTAGCAGAAAATGTTATATTTTCCCTTGTGGGAACACGAACGTATCTTCGAAAGGACGTAACTCGAGGGATGACTGTACTAGGATTCCCAAGCGAAGACCCATCAAATTCGATTCTAGGCCTTTCTTCTATGATGCACGAGGTAGTTGATATTTATCATAGGAATAGGGTTTTTCTCCTGGATTTTAACCTGCATTTCAGAAAAATTGACCATCACACTCAAGCAATCTACAGAATCCTATAAGTGTTGATCAAGAACATGAGATAGCGCAAATTGTCTGTAATACTCCCATCACCAATAACTTTAAGATAGGTTAACTCATGTACAGTTGAAAAACACTTAATAAAGTGTCTTCATTCCATACAGTATTTGAAATTGGGAGGAAAACCAAGGTTGGTTTCCTCCCAAAGGCTTGACATTTTCATCCCACTGCCTGAAAGCCTTAATTGTTTTGAACGTGATTCGAAAAAAGCCCAATCGAAAGACCTATATTAAAGATTACAAATTCTGGAAAATAATACCCACAAATATCCACAAAAACTTAAAAACAACATCCTTATTGATATTCCCATTTATCAACCATTTGTCTTAAACTGGATATCTGATCCTCGCCAGAATCCAGATTGCTCATCACCAAAGTTATCTTCTAGTTTTTCTCAGCCTATTTTCAAGTATACTTGTATAAATCTTACCAGATGAGAAGTATGAAAGCTCCAGTCATCTGGAATTCGACTTTTTGATCTGAACCCTCTGAATTATGCAGTGTGCCCAATGGAAACCAGTAGACTTGCATATTTTAGTTCTTATATTTGAGTCTTATATTCTTATATAAGTTGTGGTAGTGGTGGAGGTGGGCGGTAGATGGAGTTGTTATTGATTTGGTTGCTGTGTTGGAAGTAGGCAGATGTTTGGGAGGTCAAATGAATGATCTGAAAGGTCTAATCAAAGTGAAATTACCGATATATCCTGTGTCATTGCATCTGTCTTGATGGTTCACATTCTTTTTTATTGTGGACTTCTTTTCGAACTATTTAGGAGGCTTTTTTTTTCACAGTGGAAGCCTTTCTATGTCTTCTGTGCTTTTAATTTGTATCGGCTTTGAAGTTTGTGACTTTCTTATGAATATCTTGGCATCTCTGGTCCACAAAAATTGGTAATTTTTTTCCATTTTTGCTTTTCTTGCTTGGTATAACAGATTCTGGTTGAATGGTGTTAAATATTCGGATACGAAGATTGGTGTATTGTCTAGCTGTACGTTCAAGTCCTTGGCAAATGGTTTTTTCTGCCTGCTGGCTTTTATGAAATAGTCTCTTGTGGACTTGCTCTTAAGACGAATTATGACTGGTGCAGGTCGTGGCAAGCCTTGGTTTTTGCTCTTCCTAGGAATCCGATTTACGGTCTGAATGTCGTTAAGCTGTAGGGGGATATCAATTACATGGCCTAATTTTAAAATCACGTCTCTGGAGTTTTCTGTAGGTGCAGTTTCAGGAAGACCGTTTATGACAAGATCTTCTTTATGTTGTTGCTGATTTAAACGTTCGTATTGTAGTTTTAGAGAATGAAGTTCTTGACGGAGTTTGGATGTCTCTTTCATCAAATTGTGTTGCCTGTCATTTAGTGCGTTAACGCTCATTTTAATGTCTTTTACCCTTTGCAACACTTCTATAACTGCTAAATTATTATGTTTTACCAAATCTTCATATTCGCTAGATTTTTTTGTTATTTGTTCGTTCTGTTTATTAAAGAGTTCTTGCACAAGGTCTACTAAGCTTACTTTTAAGGTCTCTAGACCGTTTCCTATTAGTATATTTAAAGAGTTGAAATTATAGGACTCACCTGCATTTTTTTTTTGTCTGTTCAGTTCGTCGTCTGATTTTGCCTCCGGTATAATTGGCTGCGTCGTAGGTGCCTGCTTTAGGTGCGTTTCTTTGTTCTTCCAACAGAGTACGCACTTCCATTCCTCGCGTGTGACATCGGATTTATATTTATGTTGCCCGGTTGTTTCTGCAAAGCTGGCACATTTTAAGTGTAGAATCCTACTGCATTTCGTACAAGTTATGTTTTTTCCGTTGGACGATAAATCCTCCAAGCATTTGATACACTTCATGACTCACCTTTTTTCCCTTAGGTAGTGTGGCGTGATTATAAAGATGGCGACGTCCTTTGTTCTTCGCTCGTTGTTGACCACGGTCCTCTCTGTTCCCTTAATAATAATAATAATAATAATAATAACTTTGCTGAAAATTTCTGCTGTGGAATTTTTAGAAGAATATTCAATTGCTTTTCTTACTTATCACTAATGTACTTTGCATCATGGATGCATATATTCACTCCATTAAAAGAGAAAAAAAAGCTAAAATTGATCCATCTGACTATTTGCCATCGATCCCACGTCAGTTCTCTTAAAAATCATGCAAACGGTTATCAACATTAAGATTCTCACCAACTAGAATGTCCATCAATTATTCAGCGACCAAGACTGTGCTAACTCGATCAGCAGTTGATTCCTAGTTCTCATTCACAATCCATGGAATGGTTTGATGAACTATATGTAGTGCGTTCAGCAAATATATTGAACCAACGTGAAAATATAACAAATTTAAATTTTTAGCCCTTTCCTGATCAGTTGGTAGTAGTTTCAATAAGAAGCGAAATATCAAAACAATATTTAAATGACACATCTTCTGTTCCCTCCATTATGTTTGTAATGTGTTTCAAAGAAACTTTCAAAGTATAATTACGAGAAAAATACTGTTATCCTTCCTTCTTTGCAGACTTTTGCATTTGAGTTTAAATGTTGGTTAAACTTGATTATCTTCCTCTATCACAATCTGGAGTGTCAATTAGCAAAGTAATGTTGAGTGAAAGTCGGTCTGATATCGGCTAACTCACCTTTAATTAAAAAAAAAGCCGTTATATATAATCATTCCTTCTTCACTACCACAGTCGAACTCAGGTTTGTCAACCTAGTGGCACAATGTCCTGTTCTTCCAAATGCACTACGGAGGTGTAACGTCATCTTGATATCAAAATTTCGATATCAAGAATAATTTTCATCTTTGGAATGAGACCTCTATTCTTCTTATTGGAGACAAGAAGTGGTTTGGAGGGGGGAAAAAGTATTCAGGTAAGGGATTTCAGATTCCCTTAGCTTGCCACAATAATGTACATTTTAGGCGAATGATTTCAGCTGACTTTACACATTTCATGGGTGTGGAATATAATTTCATTTCTCGTGAACTTCCTATAAGAATAAAAGGCATTAGCTGATTGTGTGTGTGTGTGTGTGTGTGTTTCCACTATTTTAACAGTAATTTGTCGCATTCCACAAGAACCGTATTGAATTCTGGATTAAAAGATATTCGATTGATTACTTCTTCTTTCTATGATCTCTTATGCTTTTAAGCGTCGAGATTTTGCCAAAGAGATTTCCATGCCGTCCTGTCCAGGGTTTGTTGTTTTGTTTCTTTCCAGTTAATTCCCTTCTTTTCCAATTTTTCTTTAATTTCCTTTTGCCAACCTTTCCTGGGTCTGCCTATGTTTCTTTTTCCTATTTTCTGGCTTTCGTATACAGATTTTGCTATTCTTCCTTCTTCCATTCGATTGAGATTTCCAAACCATCTCATTTGGGCTTGAGTCATGAATTGATTCAGAGGTGCAACTTGAAGGCTGTCTCTTATGGTTTCATTTCTTATTCGGTATAGTCTTGTTTTTTGTGCCACTTTCCTGAGATATTTCATTTCAATTGTTTGTAGTTTATTTCTGTTTCCTGTTGTTAAACACCAAGACTCACAACTGTATGTTAATGTTGGTAGAAACACTGAACGGTACACTGCCATTTTGGTATTTTGGGTGACTTCTTTCTTATCTATGATTGGGCCTTTCATGGCATAGAATAGCTTTGCTCCCCCGGTTATCCTGTTGTTAATTTCTGTGTCTAGTCTACCATCTTCTTGCATATATGATCCCAAGTATTTAAAGGAGTGGACTTGCTCCAGTTGGTGATTCTCTATTTTTATTATGTGTTTTTGTTGATTTCTAGATATGATCATTGTTTTAGTTTTGTTTATATTTATGGTCATATTCCTTTTCTTTGTTTCTTCATACCAAATGTTGATATTGTACTGCAGATCTTCAGCTGTATTTGCTAGAATCACTACATCATCTGCAAAAGCCATATGTGAAATCCTGGTTTCTTTCAGTTTCCTGTATCCTAAGTGGAATTTTTTTGTTTTTGTTTGGCATGTCTTTAAAATTTCATCCATTACTACGATGAAGAGAAGAGGGCTGAGGATACAGCCTTGCCTCACTCCTACATTTGTTTCAAATTCTTTTGATCTATTATTACTGGTTCTTACATAATTTCTATTACTTTTGTAGAGGCTTTGTAAGGCTGCTATTAAGTTATCTTGTATCTTGTTTTTCTTTAATGTTTGTCATATTAAGTGTCTGGGAACTCGGTCAAAGGCCTTTATTAAGTTATCCTGCTATTAAGTTATCTTGTATCTTGTTTTTCTTTAATGTTTGTCATATTAAGTGTCTGGGAACTCGGTCAAAGGCCTTTTCAAAATCTATAAAACATGAATGTAGTTCTTTTCCATATTCCAATGTTTTCTCTGATATTTGTCTAAGACTGAAGATAAGATCCTGTGTGCTTCTATTTTTTCGAAAGCCATATTGCATTTCATCCAGTGTGTCCTCTATTTGATTCCTAAGCCTCGCTTCTAAAATGCGGGTATATAATTTTCCTGGAACGCTTAAAAGCGAAATTCCTCTATGGTTTTCACATTTGCGATTGTCTCCTTTCTTAAATATAGGGATTATTATAGCTACTTCCCAGTCTTTGGGAATGATTTTCTTTTTCCATACAACATTGAATAGGTGTAAAAGAAATTTTATGGCTTTCGTTCCTAATTCTTTATCATTTCTGGTGTTATTTGGTCATGGCCTGCTGATTTGCCCAGTTTTATTTTATTTATTGCTGATAACAGTTCATTTGCATGAATTTCTTCACTCTGATCTTCTAATTTGCTTGTGTGTCTTGCTCTTAGGGTTCTATTTTTTCCGTGTCCTGCATCTTCCAATAATTCTTGAAAGTACTGTTTCCATCTTTCCATGATGTCTTCGGAATTTGTGAGTAACTTTCCATCCTTATTTTTGATAAACTTTATGGGGCATTCTTTCTTTGACCTCATTCTTCTTAAAATATTATAGAAGAGTTTTTGGTTTCCTTTAAAATTTTGTTCTAAAGTATGTCCGAAGTCTTCCCAGCATTTTCTTTTCTCTGCTTTCACTAAGGTTTTAACTTTATTTCTTTGGTTGTTGTATAGTTCTCTATCAACCTGCAGCTTTGATGTTATATATCTCTTCCATAATTGCTTTTTCTTTTTAATTTCTTCTTTTAGTTCTTCAGTCCACCAGGGTGTTTTATGTTTCTTCTGTTTATTATTTAATGATACACCACAAATTTCTTTGCTTGTTTCTAGAAGAAGTGTTTTGAACCTGTACCATAGGTTTTCTACATCTTGGTCTTCATATATATCTTTTTTTCTACTTCTTTCATCTTCTCTTCTATTTTACTTTTATACTCAATGGCTGTTTCTTCTTTCTTTAGTTTGTAGTTCTTTATCTTAACATTTATTTCCTTGCTACTTTTTCTACATTTTTCAACTTTTATTTTATGGATTGTTTCCAGTACTAATAAGTAGTGGTCACTGCCTATTTCAGGACCTCTGTAGACTCTTGCATTTTTTGTATACTTCCAGTACGATCTGCTTATGATGGCGTAGTCGATTATAGATTTTTCGTTTCTATTGGGCTCTTCCCTGGTAAACTTATGGATTTCTTTATGCTTGAACATAGTATTCGCTATTACTAAATTATTTGTAAGGCAAAGATTTATTATTCTTTCTCCATTATTATTCCGGTTTATTTCTCCTTGTGATCCCAACACTTGTTTCGTTTCTTCATCTACTTGATTCTCTACCCGGCCATTAAGGTCTCCTAGTAGTATGATGTGCCATTGAACTTCTTCAACTGTTTTTTGTAAGAGTTCGAAGAATTCATCTTTAATTTCTTTATTGGCATTATCGTTTAGGCCATATGCAACAATTACAGTGAATACTTGGTTGTCTGATTTAAAATCTATAGTAATTGTCAACAACTTCAATCTGCAATTTCCTCTGCCTTTTACCAGAGATTTGAATAGGCCAATTGCTCATTGCGGATTAGAAATGTTCTAACCAGAAGAGGAAATGAAGTATGGCATGTCTACATAATTTAACCCTTTTAATTACTATATCTACTTAAGAAAGTTATACTCCTTCAATTCTCCGTTGATTATAAGTTCTCGGTTGATGTTATGAAGTATACAACTCGAATATAGAAAATGAATTCCTTTCCTCACCCCTCTCCAGTAGCTAATGAAACTCCACTATACAAGAAGAAAGTAGCAAGAATCACGTTTAAACAACAGGACATAGTAAATATGTTAAACACCACCTTTCATCGAAAGAGGCAAGATAAAGGTTCCTCACGTCACTGATGGGAATCGAACCCAGGCCTTTCCAACCGAAGGGTTGGAAATATATGACTTCGTCTATATGACTAAGCTACAGAGGCTCATTTTATGTACTGGCCATGTTGAAATATACGGCGTGCGGCAAATTATTATGTATATTATTATATTGAAAATGAAAATTATGAAAAGAAACTTTATTAATTAATAGAATTTTTAATATATCCTATTTTAAACTGCATCTGAAAATTTACGAACTAAGATAAAATAAAAATACTCAAAATACTAAATAAAATAAAATAAATAAAACAAATAAATAAAATAAATAAAAATACTAAAAATAAAAATAAGGTAAAATAAAAAAAAATATATTTACTTAGTGAAAAATCTCGCACGGCGCACAGGGAAAATCACATTGCCCCACTAGTCAGCCGCAGACCACACTTTGAGAAACGTTGATCGATCTCTCTCTCTCTCTCTCTCTCTCTCTCTCTCTCTGAATAATCCTGCTTTAAATGCAAACACATCACAAGGAAACTGATTGTAGTAGTTGGCATAACACAACCTTAATATACTTCATTTTAAAAAAATTAGGTTAGATTTCTCGGCAAATTTCGACGTATTACCTTAAAGATGTGCTTTAAAATCCGGAGGATCTCAAAAATACACATTACAACTTTAAAGGTCGTGCATGTATCTTTTATTGTGAAAATACACTTTCTTAAGCGTGATTTCTGATCGTACTACTTAAATCGCAGCAATATACTGATTTTTTTAATCTTATTTTTTATTAGTACCTTTTTAGGTCTCATAACTGTTAACAGACCTTTTTAGGTCTGTTTCAGGTCTGTTAACTGTTACAAGTTCATTAGTTTGCTTTAATGATAAGAACCAGTGATATTAGCTAAAATTCAGTAGAGAAAATGAAGAATATCTATAAAAAATACTCTATAGTATTATTAGTGAAAAAACTCCGTGATGAATTTTTGCTTAAATATGCTCCGTTTGGGATATTGCGATTGTTATGAAAAAGTAAGTATTATTCTTATAATGAATGTTATTACTGTAAGTGGGAATTAATAATAATTATTCATTTATTAATTAATTTAATAGTTACATATAAACGTATGAAAGTTACACACACACAAATCGAAATTTTAACGCCAAAAAAGTGTTCAACTTTGAAAAAATAAAATAAAAAATAAATACATTGAATCAAAAATGCTTCCTTATTTTTTAACTTCTTGATATGTGATGGACAGCCTCAGTAACTCAGTCGATTTCGACGATGCCCTTTGGAAAGATCTGGGTTTGGATTATGTAGGACGCGAAGAATTATCAGGGTTTTCAACGGAAGGCGAATATTTGTACAGTGGAGAAAGGATTTTTTTTTCCCTTCGGGAATTAGGCTTTTTCCATTCAGGAAAACCGGCCAGAAGAACACACGCAGTATATAGACATAAGAGACTACAGAAATAAGGATTAACCACCCTATTCCGTAGAATTTGGAAAATCAAATTCTATGAAAACATGTGATGGAGGAGAGTATGCCTGCCTTTATCAATGTATCTGAATACACTGGTAAATTAAAGAAAAGATATATAATAATAAGAATAAATAAATAAATAAAAATAGAGCTAAAAACGGCCTCACCTATTCCTATACATACGGGAATAAAAAGGCGTTAGCTGAATTTTTTTTTTTTTTCTGATTTTTGCTGATAAATAAAATAATATAAATAAATGATGTGGCATCATTTAAAGATAGCCGTAAAGGTAAAATGGGGGGGAAAGAGTTCACTGTTTATAAAAACTACTTCTGCGAGGGGGGGGGGGGGGCTAATTATTTGACAGAAGTAATATTCAGCCTGTCACTTACCCAATACTGGATGAAAGCCTCTCCCATTGCGGAGAGTTGGGTTTGATGGGTCGCCATGCAAAAACCTTCTTGCATGGCGACCCATTCCATCTTTGAACAGCGTACATATACTTGTATGAATGAATGTTGAAAGAATCACAAACATACATGCTTGTGCGAAATTCGAACTCGCAGCCTTTTGGATGGGAAGCAGATATTGGCAACAGGCCACGTCAGCATATTATGTCTAGTAATCGCGTGTGTCTTCTACAGCAGTTAATAAAATTAAAAGCTGGAGTTTCATGAAGGTTAAGAACAATAACATACGAGATCTGGTCATTCAAATTCATTTGAAAAGTCCTTATAAGAGTTCCATTTCTCGACTTTCTGGAATTCAATTCTTTCCAGCAGAAGGGTTATATCGCATCGTCCACGCCGTTGCGCTACGCTTAATTTACAGTAAAGAAAAGAATACTGGCATCAAAAATAATTACACCAAAAACTTACAAAATACCTTAAACGATATGATAACAATGAAAGAATTAAAGGACAATCTAAATAAAATAAAAAATGGCAAATCAGCAGGAGAAAATGGGATAAACTCCGAACTGTATAAATTTGCTGGAAAAAAAGTTCATCAAAGATTACAAAAATTATTAAATAAAATATATACAAATGGACAAATAGAAATAGAATGGAATACAAGTATAGTAATAACTATATTTAAAAAAGGGGATAAAACAAAATCTGCTAACTACAAAGGTATTAGTTTATTGAATACATGCTACAAAATATACAGCAGAATTCTTAATGAAAAACTAAAAATATACAGTGAAAAAATATTATTAGAATGTCAAAATGGATTTAGAAAAGGACGCAGCAATGGATGCAGCTTTCTGTTTAAAACTACTTATAAAAAAAAGAAGAGAATTTAATTTGGAAACTCATCTTTTGTTTATAGATTACGAAAAAGCATTTGACAAAGTAAAAATATATATACTGTTTGATATATTACAAAGAATAAAGATAATGAAATAAAAATAAAAATAAATGAAAAGTTGTCTGAAAGACAAACCAAGGAGTAAGACAGGGATGCCCTTTGTCTTCACCACCTTTCAATATTTACATTAATGAAATATTAATACTGTGGAACACCTTAAAAACAATCAAAGTATAGAAATTTCTCGGAATAAAAAATAAATACGCTATTATTTGTAGATGATCAGGTAATAATATCAGATAAGGAAGACAATTTACAAAAAGCAATATATAATTTAAACATTTTGGAATGAAACATTTCATTTTGGAATGAAAATTTCCATAGATAAAACTAAAGAAATGGCATTTTGTGGACAAACTCCAGTTAGAAGCAAAATAGCTATTAATAATAAAATAATAGAACAGATAAATACTTTCAGTTATCTTGGATGTGAAATATCATATAAAGGAGAAAAAGACATAAAATTAAAAACTTCAAAATTTTTACAGATTATAGGCCTGATAAATAGAACACTCAACCCAAATATAGTACAAAACGAAACACGCTTGCAAATATACAATACTTTAGCAGTGCCCACATTATTATATGGCAGTGAAATTTGAGAAATAAACAAACAAGATAAACAAAGAATAAAAACAAGTGAAATGAGATTTATGAGAAGAACTGCAAAATACACATAATTAGATCCAAAAAAGGAACGAAGACATTTTAAAATAACTAAAAACAAAATCAATAGAAGAAAAACTAAGCAATTATAAACAAAAATGGATTGAACATGTAAACCGAATGGCCAACACCCGACATCCTAAACAAATACTAAAATACAATCCGACTGGATAGAGAAGACAGGGTAGACTTCAAAAAAGGATATTGGATGGATAATGAGACCGGAACAGACCAATATGGTCTATACCCGTAATTAGTGTTATGATGAAAAGAATTAATTTGAAATCAAAGAAATTAACAGAGAAATGTGCAATTGTAGATATATAAGATGTAGAAGGCTTATTAATGCACTGTATGAAGTGCTTATAAAGAAAAGCAGCAAATGAAATGAAGCTCTTCTACTCATTACACAAAAAAGAATTTAAAAGGAAAATATTAACAAAAAATTAATGAATTAAAAAACAAAAAAACAGCTGGTAAATCTCGTTTTCATCATCCAGTGACATCATTCCTTGTTTCTTTAGCCGTTCAGAATAATAAAGAACGTTTATAGTGAGGTTCTTGGCTTATTTAACCTTCGATCTTGTAACGCAAGTGCACTGTTCCCATGGAAACTGAAAACCTACAATGCATTCGTGTTGCAAGTTGAAGGTTAAACATGGTGTATTACTTTGAACGTGTAAATAAACAACAATAGGAGTGCACTATTTCGCTATTCGCTGAATATTGTTCAGTGTTGAGAAATATTGGGGATGATAAACACTACTTACTCACAACAAAAATTAAGTTTTTGGATTTTTTTTTTTTTTTTTTTTTTTAATATGTCAAACAGCGAAAATGGCTGAGTTTAGTAAGATATAGCAACAGTTTGAAATCAAATATTTGTTTCCAGACGATCATTTTAAATTAACGGAAATCATTCTACTGCCCGTTTGTATATTTATTCCTTGTCAAGAAGGCGAAAATTTTAAAGGCATATCACCAAAACTGTTATTGTAATCTTGTCATGTATAAGGTGTGCTTACAAACAGATCTTCTTGTGTTGATATCATAGAATAGCGTTCATAGCCTTGGGGGTTCGTTCGGTTAGAACCGTTAGATCATGGTCCAAACAACTAAGGCTATGAGATCACTATAATTATATTCCGGAAGGTATTGGTATTGGTACCCAGGTCTTTCCAGATAGGGACCAAACGCAGCGTCATCCTTGCAAATGCACTACGGAGGTGCATTCATGAACTATAATGAGGTGGATTTGGTTTAAATTACGTTTAAACAATTAAGGCACTATACATTCACGCGACCGCGAATGTATAGACATAATATCCTGTACGCACGTACACACACGCGTAATATCCTGCACGCACAATCACGCAACGCGCGCGCGTGCGTGTGTGTGTATTGTGGAACCTGATAGAGAGAGAGATGCGTAAGACCGACGTCGTAATAATTCTAATATGTCATGAAGTCTGCGAAAGTTCACCATAATTTTTCTTTTAAAGCATGGAGCACCAATCAAAATAGAAGTCGCAAACATCTCTTGAATGGATTTGGAGTCAACGATCATAAAACTATATTTTGCGTAATTCATACATTAATTTGGCGAGTGGTGGTGACAACGACTGAATTTCATTGAGTTTTCTCCCCATATGTAACTCTGTGAGCTCTTGGATTAATAAAAATGTTCTGGACGAAGGAATTCATTTCACGCTGCATTCAGTAATGAATATCTGACATTCCGTAGCATTTTTTTTTTTTTTTTTCATGTGAAGGTGAATTATCCGGTATCATACAGCGACAGCAGAGTTCACTCTTCGGAAATCTGCATTTTTTATCTCGCAACAGGTAAACCCAGAAAAACACACGCAATTTACAGACATAATGCAGCATCATAGCTTATGCTGCAATTCCAACGAAGCTATCTCAGTATCAACTCGTTCTCTCTCTCTCTCTCTCTCTCTGATTTTTTATACATCTTTGAAAAACTAAATTCGCAAAGTGAACAGACTGGCAAAGTGATTGAAAGAAATGAAGATAACTAGAAATGCTAAACGACTGGGAGAAGAAAACCTTGCTCATCATCAGTCTTTCACTGCACAGGACAGAGAAAGAGTGAGATATTGTACAGATCCTATACAACATCTCCATATTCAATTGAATATTGCATATTGAATGTTCGCCCGATCGCTAAATACAAGTTAGTTTTTCTCCATCAGAGCCCCTACCACTATCACAAAGTGTAACACCATTCGACTTCTAGTTTTGCAAATTCTTGTGAATAAAGTGTGCCATTTACCATTTCACCTATTTCCAAACTAGACGACACTGTCTAGCACAACACCCTGTGCTTTTGGTATAAGTGGGTACGACAGCTTTTGTCAACTGATGAACTGTTCACTTTTCATGAGTCGTGCAGTACACTTGTAAACTAAATGAATCTGTACTGATGCCAAGCAAAGATTTATTGTAAATACGTCATTAAGTTTCCTATAAACTCTGTTGTATATAATTTACATCATACCGGCTTGGTTATTCGAGTGGAGAGTGTCATCTCCAGTCAGCAGACTGTGAGTTCTAGTACCACTGTCATAGATATTAAGGAGGGAGATTAATAGTTTTTAGGAAATTCCATAGTTCTTAGGGAGCAGATAAATTTCACCACTAGTGTAATACTACCACTCGGCTTATTGAAGGCCTGAAGTGGCTTGAAAGCGTTCCATGTATTGCCTCTAGAGTGAGTTTCTTATATTATATAATCCTTAACTCCCCAGCGGATGTTACTAATGTACTATAGGTTTAGAACCTATCGTACTTGGAATGCGTACCACTAAATACCAAAAATGTATATCAAAAAGAATTACGTTTTTGCTCTTATGATATTCAATGTTGTTGGTTGTTTGGAATTACACCAGAAGCAACTAAGACTATGAAACCAGCCTATTATATCTGTAAATTAAGTGTGTTCTTCTCGCTGTTATGTCTGTTTGGGGGAAGAAATATCCAATTTTCCGGAAGCGGGGGATTCATACCAGCCCTGTATGAAACTGACAAATTCACCTATAGATGAAAAAAAAAAAAAAACTCATAAAGGTTTTTCGCCTTAAAGACGGGATTCGAACTCTTTCCAACTTAAGAACATCTGGATGCCGACTGAGCGTTATTCAATAGGAAAAAATAAAAATACCACACATCTTATACAGTACTGATTCATTTTTATAAACTCTTTTGAAGTAATAAAGATGTAAATAGCGTAAACAGATGGTAGTAGTGGCTTGAAAAAGTGAAGTGTTTGATTTCTAGCCCAGGTTCTTGGATTATTTAATACTTTAACTTAACTACCGTGCTAAAAAGGACAGATACGTTTGTGACTTGTGTGCATGACGCAAAACACATGCACACAAATTTTCCATATTTAGATAGATTTTCCTCCCATTGGATTTTCCTCCAATTTATGTTCCCATGAAAATTTATTTTTTGGAAAGTAATTACTAGTCAATTATATATTCCTGATCGCCACCTGATGTTCAAACTGCTAACGTGCCATCTCAATCAAGCGGACTTTTATAAATTCTGAGATGAATTTTTATTGTTATAATGTATCTATTCAATGGTTGAAGAAAACGGATGTATTTGTGGCATATGTAAGGCTTGAAACTTGAATCTAAACGAACATTGCTACTTGAATAGCTCCTTGGCAAATGAATAATAAAACTTTAACACAGTAGAACAGTCAAATGCATTATTGCCCAACTTTGCTACTTAGATGGGAAATTAAATAAACGATGCGTAGTACTGTAAACTAGGGTATACAGTATTTGTCTGTTCTAAATTTCTGTATAACCAAATATTTTTTTCCTCTCCCTTCTACAGATTTCGAAAACACTCATCTAGGTTATATTTATAAACATTTTAATAACTATTATCTATTTAGCCTAATTAAATGTAGACTTCATCTATTTTATTTTCGATCTCTAGTGAAATTTACTGCGTGTGCGTGAGAGAATGAGAGAAACATTACTCTAGTTATTTCCATTGGTACTGCGTGTGCGTGAGAGAATGAGAGAAACATTACTCTAGTTATTTCCATTGGAACTGTGTGTGTGTGTGTGTGTGTGTGTGTGTGTGTGTCAAGTAAAGAAATTCAGGTCGAGGTCGTTTATCTGTTGAACGCATCATAATGAAGGATTAAGATTAATTTATTCTAGTCCAATAGAAAATTTATGTTCCCATTAAAATTCTCCAAAAAGAGTTGATCAAACTGAAAGTTCTTAATTTGGCGTCCTCTTTCACTCAGATGAGCCACTGTTGTTGACCTAATATTCAGCTAAGACATTTTCTTTTCTTTTTTTTTTTTTTTCCATTATAGAACTTAAAATGCTGCTTGTCCTTGTGATAACCGGTCTGGTGATGTCTGTCAGTAATGTATGCCTGCGGACTTTGTCTAGGTGTACGCTGATAATAAATGTTGCTAACTAATGAATCCAATTGCATCAGCCTCTTCAAACAGTCAATCTAGAAATATATTTTTAAACTGGAAGCGTTTTTTAATATAAGTTATAATATTATTCATAATATCCTCTCTATACTCTTTAAGAAATCAAAGTGAAGTGCATATCCGATGTCTTTCTGTCATCCACAGTTTAGTTCAGTAGAAGTGATATCATGAATGAACAAATGAACGAGAAATAGAAATGGGTCTTTAATTACCTTTTCTAATCAAGCTCTGTTTGGTTACAAATACGGATAATGATGCATTTATATCTCAACTATTTTAAAAAGTATACATGAATCATTATAATCTCCAACAGATACTGTGATATTGAGAAAAGCATAGATGATCTGGGGAGCAAGCTAAATGCCTGTAATACAATTAAAAATAAAATTTAATACTTTAACTTTTACTTTCACTTTAAAGTTTCGCGGCTATTCTAGCCTTAATTATTGTAAAAATTCTGTGGGATATATCAATGACAACATTTTTATATGTAGACTGAGAAATACCTCGAAATATATTAAATATAACAGTTATCAAAATGTTGGTAAATACAACAGAATAATTTGATTTTTACATTATACTGGTACTGGTATTTGAAATGCGTGTATTGTTCTAGCCGGTTTGCTTATTTTGCGCTAGTAAAACTCCGAGTTTTCGAATAAAAATCTCTAACCCATGAGACCAGCTAACTCACAGGTCATTTCAACAGTAGGCCCGGTGCGAAGTGGACAGCATCTCAGCTTTTCAACTTATAGGCTGTCAGTGCAGGTCTCACTGTGGCACGGATGTTTGCGAATTCCTTAAGATGGTACATGATTTTTATCTTTCAGTGTGAGACGACTATCCTGTTTAATGAATACCTGAAGTTATTTATAAAATTACTGTGCTTGGTTAGTAGAGCATGGTTTCCAATACACTTAACCTAGCACATCTATGATAATAATGCGCTACTGGTTTATATTATTTTTTGGACGGGACCATCATAAAAATAAATAAATAAATAAAAGTTGCTTCATCCTCGTAGCCGAGCATGAAAGTGTGCTTGGTGAAGAATCCCTTTAGATTCGTTTGGCAAAGGCCTGTTATTTAATCAACTAATGTACTTTTGTCAAACGGGTTATTATTATCATGTATAATAAGCTAATTTTCAAATGAAGATAAGTTAACTGAATTAACACGAATGTAGCACGTTTCTTCAATCAGAAAAACCAAAGGAGAACATACGACATTGACAGACTTCATATACCCGCCTCATGGCCTTAAATGACATATATAACTACAAATGGCCTATATAGCTTGAGCATTATAAGGCAGTGAAACACCAAAAAAAAAAAGGGGGGGGGGGTGGAACTCAAACTTTATAGCTGTCTATTATTATTATTAATTATTTTGGTCTTGGCTAAGGTATTGCTGAGATCTTTGAAACTGATATTGTAATCTTATGATTCTCAAGTACCGATAACTGACCCAGAGGCCTTCAAAATTATTTGTCATTCAAACTTAATTTAAAAATAAACATTTAGAAACAATGTCGCTCTAGTAGTAGTCTTATTTCACAGTAATTAAAAGGAAATAGAATTTCAAATGAATTAAGACTAAAATTGACTCTGTTCATCATTTTAATCGTAAAAGCAAAATCAGAAATTTTTATTACGTTGTAAACATTTATAACATTGAAAATTTGATATGCACAAAGGAAATCTTCAATTAACTGAAAGAAAAAACTAGCCAATGCGCATTCACAGAACCCTGTTCTGTTTCCCAAGGCTATTTACTGAGATTTGATAAATTGATGACAGGCAGAATCAACAAACATAAAATTAGGACAGGATAGAAACTCCGCCCATATTCTACGTTATTTTGAGTACGGAATAGAGTTATTATACAGTGAAGGCCATTCGCTTTTCGCAACTATCTTTCTCCGATTATTGCTGATTACTATTTTTTTTTTTTTATTCTCCTACGATAATCGTTACATAACTGAAGAATGCGTCCATGTCGCTATTAATTCAGAATTTACATATCGTTACTGAGGACATGAAATTACCACATGGTTGCACCACATAAAATTACCGCAAATGAAGATACACACTGTCCTTTTGTGTCTATCATGGGTAGGGCCGGATTAAGACCCATAGAGGCCCTAAGCGCTTAAAAGATTTTGGTGCCCCATATATATGTAATTCAAAATATAAACAATAATAAACCATAAAATACATTTTTTTATTTTTCAAAATGAAACAAAACTTATAGTAAGACGGAAAATAATATTTATTTTTGTACATCAACTTTATTTAGATTTGAAAAGTTTTCTCCTACTTTTTTTTAATTGCAAAGTCTTATATCAGATCCTCAAAAATAATCTTACGTAACACATTTGCTTCTATACTTAGTAGAGAAAAGGCATTCAACCTGCCTTGTTGCATAGTTGTTCTGATGGGATTTTTAATATATTTCAACTGAGAAAATGAACGTTAAGCTGAGCAATTTGTGACCATTAATGTTAAAAATATACGAAAGGCAATGTCTACATTTGAAAAGGCACATTCAATATTGTCTTCTACAATTATTTTATAGTTTAGCATGACTGAATCTTGTTTTTACATTTTTTGTTGCACTGAACGTATGGCGCACATATGAGTGAAACTGCTGAAGCTCAGCTGAGAAATTACTGAGAAAACAGCTGAGAAATACCTTTCAATTTCAGTAGATGATGAAGTCACTGAAGTAGCATTATGTGTCACATCACTTAGAAAAGAAAATCTCTCTGATATTTCTTTGTATATCTCTCCTCTTCTTCTCATCTCAGTTTCAAGTTTGCCAACAATTGTGTAAAAGGTGGTGATACGAAATTTATTTCTGCAATTCAGATATACTTCTGGAGCATCTCTGCCATTGGGTACCTTCTTTCTGTACGTTTGCGAGTTTGAGCTGCCTTGTAATCAACATCTGGTAACACTTCCTTTGTAGCTGCTTCATATCTTTCAAATTCATTTCGTGACGTGCACAATTGGTCAGCTAATGATCCATACAGATCTGCACATGTTTTTACGTTGACATCCTCATTCTGCAGAACTTGGCTTACTCTACGAAAATTTTGCAAAATCTCATCCCAAAAATTCAACATAAAAACTAATTCTAGCTCTTGCATCCTATTTGCAATATTATCTGCTTCTCTTCTAGTGTCTCCCTTTTATGACTGGTCTTCGGCTATACAGTCTAACGCTTCTAAAATTTGAAGGAAAGATTTCAAAATTGCTGCTGTTGCCATATCATGTGACTCCCATCTGGTATAAGAGAGGAATTTTAAGACATTTTCATTATCAATAAAACCTTTAAGAATTGTCCACCGGCTGGTTGAGGCTGAAAAAGGGTATAGCGCAACCCCACTGTAGAGAAGAAATTAACCTCCTCTTGACAGCACTTCGGCCTACCGAATTTAGTGAATGAGCTGCACAGAGCAGATATATAGCAAATTTTTTTGTTTTAAAATTTTTTTGCTGCATCCCCTTGTAACACCCAGACATGTTAGCAGCATTGTCATAAGACTGACGCCTACATTTTGAAAAGTTTAGCTGACAAACTTTACGTAAGTACTGCAACACCTGATTTGCCATTTCCTCACCGGTATGGCTTTTCATTTTCAGAAAGGTTAAAAAGCGTTCAATAGGCTGTCCATCTTTTAAGTACCTAAGTACAACACTTAACTGGTTGATATGTGACAGATCTGGTGTTGAATCCACTGAAAAACTAAAATAACCAGAAGATTTTACTTCATCAACATTAAGCACGTGGACCTTTTGAGCCACCGGTTGAATGAGTTCCTCACAGGTGGCTTTGGACAGGAAAGGATTTTCTTTGCCACAATTTCCATATTTCGCAATGTGACCTGCTAAAAATGGATCAAACTGACTTATGAGCTCAACAGCCCTAAAAAGTTCCCATTTTGCAATGATCAAAATCTTTCTTCTGTTCCTCGAAAAGCCAAGCCACGTTCAGCTAACTTACGAATAACCGCTATGACACGCCTTAGGACATGTTCCCAGTAATCACACTCTTCCTGAATTTGTTTTTCCAACTGTTGTCCCAACCCTACGCCTTGTCAGCGAGTTAAGTATGTTAGCAAGAGTCTCGGTGAGTAGTGCTTTTTTCATGATGATCAATTACAATAGTATTTCGCCAGTCACTGAACCCTTCTCTTGTAACAAAATGTGAGAAATTTTTAGGAGCAAACAGTTTATAAACAAAACAATAAACTGTTCCCGTTGATGGTGAATACAATAACCACTCTTTCTTGTATTCCTGTGTCCCAACAAAACATTTCTACGAACAGTAGCTTACTGGTTTGCCACTACTGTCGGTAAGACTTGTCAAATGGTCAAATTGTGGTGTTGACAGTCACTAGATCCACAAGCAGTCCAATAAGTCACGTCATCAATCAAACCACAACCCTGGATGTTTTGCTATATTTACTTCATCTTTTGCAGACTGAATCATTTCACCACCATCACCATGGCCCACTAAACTTTCATTTTCAGCAATTATTTCAACTTCAGAATGTTTTGTAAAGCAACTTGCATCAACATTTGCAGTAGATATATCAAGCGAATTTACAGACAAAGTGAGGTCAGTAGTGAGATATGTGCTAGATGAACCTACTTGTGACACCTTGATGATTCCAACATCATCATATTTTGATTTTGAAGTGATCAAAGTGGTATTTGTGTCCTCTTCTGATGACGGAGATTGGCTCTGATTAGGAATTGATATATAATGTTGTGGAACTTGTGTGAAGAAATCAGTCAGCTTTGCAGTCTTGGAATCTAATTCCAAAGTCTCATCTTGTTTCTTTTTAGAAAGTTTAATTAACTCTTATTTTATCGGAGTCGCACTTCTGCGATGGCTAGGCCTTTTACCGGAGGCGCGTTTCTGAGACAACCACGTGATTTGTTTTATATTTGCTTCTGGAGCCTTTTATAAGACATAATTTATTAAAACAAGACCTAAAAAGACAGGAAAATAAAAAATAAAATGGTTACGTTAATTATAAAAAAATTACCTCATTTGACGCAATGGTAGTGCCAGAAGCGTCGTGAGCGATAATACGGTGTAAACGATGCACGTGGTTAGAGATTTATTAGGACTTCTACAGGTGATTATTTATTGAAACAAAGTAGGTAACAGTAAGAAAAGATAAAAACAATGAAAAACGAATTAAAAGTTAATTTAAATTAAATTCGTCATCTAACTAAAGCAGAAATTCTGTGGTGCCCCACTTTCCATGATGCCATAAGCACGTGTTTATTTTGCTTAATGAATCCAACCCCGATCATGGGCGAAACATTTTTCAGCCTTGTCACTCACTCTAAGGGAAATTATGCATTGATTGTCCACATAGTGAGACATTAATTTCCCAAACATTCACTGGTGGCTAATAATGATATGCAACATCGTCGAAAATATATATTTTTGGCGAATTGTATTATAATTGTATTCAATGTGTCAGTTACGAATGTTCAAATGTGGATTTTCGCTGTTTGTTAGTTTTCAATGAACGAAATACTTCTACTCAGTACTTGTTATAAAGATATGATAAACCTTTCTTGCATTAAGTGAGAGAAAAGTTTGTCTCACTAACTTCACTGTGCAAATTGTAAGCTTAATGTAAGCACAGATTTGTCAAAATTAATACGAGATAAATAAAGGTTGCTTCTTGAATTATAAGTTCTCTTCTAATAAGACTTGACATAACATTTAACTTGTATTAAACAGAGTAATCTATTCTTCCTTGAACAAATACTTTACTTCAGGTGTGATTAGAGCGACAGTTTAGATTAATAGTTGCACCCATTATAATGATTCTTGGAAATATACGAGGTCTATTCATAAAAGTATTGGAAATGAATATTTTTTATTTAGTTGTAGAATAGTCCATGGTGTTTCTTCTTTCGCAGGTGAATTATCCTTAAGCGTTTCTAATGTTAAACACATAAAGCACAGCAGCAACTGCGAATTTCTCATTTTGTAAAGAAACTATTAATGAGGTAAGTAATAGTGAGCATCCAAATTTGTCATCACTTTATACTTCTCGATACAGCACTTTGTTAATTATTATGCAGTAATTATAAGTCTTATATATAAGGATTAACAAAGTGTGCAGTTTTTCCTGATCAGCTTGATCTTCAGAAACAGTTTTGTTAGTTCCACGAAACTTTACCACGAATGCTAACTTAAAGTTAATTTACTTCGAATTAACTGTTAAATTAAACAGTTAATTCGAAGATAGTTTACCGAATGGAAATTCATCGAAAAAGCAATTCGTCTAATAAACAATTAATCGAACGAAAATTTAACGAATGGCAATTTATTGAATGAACAATTCGTTGAACCACAGTTCATCGCACGACACGTTGCAAATGCAACCGATCGAAAAAACAATTCACCAATAAATTTTCGATCAATTCTTTCATAATTCATTGAAAAAGTAATTTTCTTACGAACTATTGTTTAAAAGTGTTCTATAACAATACCTAACGTTACTCAAAATACAGACAAACATACTGAGAAGTAATAATTATTTTCTTATATTTCAGAACAAAATTTTCTGTAAGTATACATACTGCTTAATTGGGTTCATGGTAATTTATCTCTAGATGAGAAATTTGATTCTACCTAATTTTTTCACATTGGTCAGCATGAAATCAAAACTGATAAATTTTAATTAACTAATGCCTTTTTATTCCCATATAGGGAGTAGGCAAGGCCATTTTAGACATTTCTAACTTTTGGAGGCTGTGTGGGAAAGAAAAAAAGTATTCAGAATTAATACACTTTTTAGCACAATTTCATATATATATATAAAAATTGACTGGCATATTTTATTAAAAATCAACTAATTAATTAATCCCAAAATCCTAAATTAACTTATTTCAGTTTAAAAGCAAAAAAATCACAAAACTAACAAGTAAAATATTATTAAATTACATACACTTACTTTTTAAAAATGTATTTTCTTTTTACATTTGTTTCACTATAAATTTACAATTTACACTTCACTCAGTGACTCAGTAGACACAGAGGGCAAATGTACTGGTCTCGCTGTTCACAAATCAGAAAAAGATGAACCAAAACAGGAACATATGTTTTATTGCTGCAATAAAACACATATTCTATGGCTACCCTGCCATGGGCCGAAACAGGGCAACTCATAATAAAATTTTAAGACAGACAGAGCTTTCCATGGTCGACGGTTTAAGGTTACATATCTCAATCACTTTTATGATTAGAATTTGGGAATTTTTTACTCGAGCAAGGGGGAAGTTCCCCATTCCCTCCCTCCTTATGCAGATGCCCATGACCGTATGATTGCATTTTATCGAGGTATGAAAGTTTTGAGAGTGCATAGTGCATCAGCACTCATCTTAATTGGTCCAATGCAATTAATTGCAGGATAACTTTGTATACTTCTGCATAGTGTGGGAGAACAATCTGTTTGTTTTAAGATTTAGAAAAAACAATGAAGGAGAATGCTATAGTTGGTTGGTATATTTGAAATACTCAAAGATGAAAATATGTGAACCATCATTTATAAGACATGTTAGAATAGGAAATGAAAAGAAAGAATAAGTGTGAGTAGGCAAGGCCATTTTAGACATTTCTAACTTTTGGAGGCTGTGTGGGAAAGAAAAAAAGTTTACCATTAATGAAATACTTTCATTAATGGTAAACGAATTATTAATAATTAACATTTGGGATATGTGTGTCTTATAAGTTGTTGAGTAGAGAGAATAGCTTGATCCTATAAAGTCTAGACATGAATAAGTGAATTTATGATGGCATAATTAAAAAAAAAAACTAATGAGGAGACAGAGAATGGCAGGAATAAATATCGTTTGATGAAGCAGCAAATCATCTCATAAAATTTGTTGCCAATGTTGTGTGTATTTCTCTGGTTTGTGTATATTTTGTCCGTTTTCCAAGAAACTTCTTTTGTTTACTGAGACTCAGCATACATAACATCTGATCATTATCGGAATTATGCACACTTTCGAGAATCCTACATTCATCAGTTGTTGTTTTTTTTTAGTATCAGGGGTTCTTCTGTCTTATCAATCTCACACATGCTGGTATTTTGTTGTAGATGAACAATGTCTTATAATACACAGAATGTTCATTTTTATTCAGGAATAGATATTTTTTTACTGTCTATTGTTTCTGAAAAATAGAATAAAAATGTGTCTATACCATTAAAAAACTTTGCAACCTCAATACTGCATAGCAAGAGAAACATTTTGGTTTTTTCTCCTAACATCCACTTTCAAATTTTCAGTTCCAGAAAACATGTGTACCAGCTGTTTGTAATACAGCCATCGGATACAGTAAGCACTCAACGCATGACAAATGACAACATTCAATTGAATTGGGTGACACAATAACCAATCAGAGCAGCTAGGTGATGGGTGAGCTCAAAATGTTAGCTCACCCAGCCTTGCCTTCTCAGCAGTTTAAAAATATTACAATGCCAAGAATTTGATCACCTGCACCCTCTTTACATCTTTTTGAAGGGCTCAAAGGTGTATGCATTTTGAAAGCACACCCGGGCTATTAACGCGAATGTGACACGACGTTTATGTGTCGAAAAGTGCGCTCTTCATGAAGCACTAATGCTTTATTACTCTCGTGAAGAGGACAATGAAGCATTAGTATATTGTGTTCGATTTTAGGAACCGCACGAAATCTGCAAGCAATTGGGGGAATAAATGCAAATAATTTAACGGGAATAAATGCAAAAATATAATATCACTGATACTGATATTTCATGGATGAGCACCGCACACCTGGAATATTCGCCCCTGATATATATATATATATATATATATATATATATATATATATATATATATATATATATATATATATATATATATATATATATATATATATATATATATATAGTATACCCAAGGTAAAAACTTTCTACATCTTTCTCTCATCCTGAGATTTTTATTTAATAATATCAAAGCACCTTGTGCCAACTTGTTTAGGTAAAATGTATAAGCTCTGCATTACTACAGCATTACTGCATTACTCTGCATTGGCATTTTGGGGTCTGGCTCCCACTGATGAGACCTCAATAAAGGTCGAAACCGGTCTGGGTAGTGGCCCTTACGTTTAATGCATAGCATCATACATCTCCACGAGGGGATGTGCTTTTCATTAGGGGAAAGTGATTAGAGCTTACCCAACCTTTACTTTACCACGAGTTGCCTCAGAACTGAAACTACAGGGTGTTCGGGATAAATTTGACATATTTATAATTAATTATATTTTTCCGTAAGTTACATGTATTAACACACACTTCTCTTCATTTAAAAGTTTGGACCCTTCTTCATTCATATACAAGATGTCAGAAAGGATGGATAGCTGGAACCCACCTGAATCATGGAAGAGAATAACTTGTATCATGATGATTCGTGCCCGCCATCAAAATAAGGATATTACGACTGCTGCCCAATGCTCCCTGAATACAGTAAAAACAATCAGGCATGAACTAGAGACTTGCAATGGTGACTACGAGGATGTAGCAAGAAGAAAGATCCCTAGCAGACGATCTGATTGCGTTCGTACAGCAGAATTCCTCGCAAATCTGCAGGAACAGGTGTTGAAGAACCCTGGCATTGGAATTCGGGCTTTGTTCGTGGAGTTGCTAACTGTAGTCAAGCCCTGGATAACAAGGGTAGCCAATGGTAGGCCGTATGTATGGCAGCAGGATTCGGCCCCTTGCCACACCTCTGGGAAAAGTCAAAAATGGTTGTCTGAAAATTTCTACGACTTCACCAGTCCAAATGTTTGGCCTCCAAACTCCCCAGACCTTAACCCCATGGATTATTTTGTATGGGGCGCAGTTGAAAAAGACACCAATCGCACTTCCAGTAATACAAAAGCCCAGTTAATGGATAAAATTAAAACAGTTTTTGCGGCCCTTCCCAGGGAGACTGTAGCATCAGCTTGTTCGAGGTTCCGAAGCAGAATTGAAGCTGTGATCGATGCTAATGGTGGTTATTTTAAGTAAATCTTGTTGATAGTATTGTAATTAACTCTGCCTGTAATGTTTTTTTGTCAATTCATTAAATTTAATAGATACAAAGAAGATTTTCTTTTTCCTTACGAAACTGTCAAATTTATCCCGAACACCCTGTATGTTCAGGCGCAAACTTGACTTTCTTGTCTTTTTGTTTACTTGGGAAAAAGGATTAAAACTAAGTTTAAAAACTTGCTTGGTGTCTTTAACACACACACACACACACACACACACACACACACACACACACACACACACACACACACACACACACACACACACACACACACACACACACACACATATATATAATGGATGTGTAGGGAAAAGAAATCATAACTGGGAAAAACTTGATACGTCATGAAAAAGCGACAAAATATCTATATCTTCATCTCTATACAGAGAGCCTTCGTGTAACTCCGTTGGTTTCGGCGATACCCGTTGATTAGAAAGATGTGGGTTCGAATTTCCCGTCTAGGACGCGAAGAACCTTTATGAACTTTTTTCCAACTTAAGAAGTGTTAACAGGTCTCATACAGAGAGAGCAGTTTTTTTTTTCTCCCGGAAACTCTTTTTTTTTTTTTTTTTATCCCGCAGAGCAAGCAAACCTGCCATTAAATCAAACGCAATTTAAACCAAACTTCTGTACTCAAGCTACGAATGTTTAAGGTAAAAGGGAAGTGAAAAAAATAGGATGATTCGCATGTGTGGATAAAAGCAACTGACACTGGCGTCATGAGTGGCACTGGCATCCCACATGCAGACACCCACACAAACCTGATGAGTGCATATGTTATACATCCAAAATAGCCTTCATATGATATTTATCGTTTACCTCACACAATGTAGGTCACGAACATCGGTATCCCTCTGCTTCTCTTTTTCAGTTGTCTGGCAAATGAACTTTTTACAAAAAGGAATATACTTCAGCCCCCCCCCCCCATAAGGACTGATATTCGTTTGTTATACTAAGACCTTCATCATGGCATGCTTACTAGCTTAACAAAGAGAGAGCATCTTGCAAAACAGGTTCCATTTTCCCGGTATGCTATTCATTTGACGTTTTATTTAAATTGTTTATATATATTTCTTTAATTTCCTTGAAAATAGCGAGGTTTTCACTTGAGCTGAACATTGCAGATTCCATGTCACATTCAGGTAATACACCTTTAAAAATGAACGTTTTTATTTTATTGTTAAATTGTTTAGCTTAACATTCTGTAAATTTTGATTGCTTACTCAGTTTTCATGATCCATTTGGATTATGTTTGCATTGCTGTATTTCTCGTATCTGAAGTTTCATAGTTTACAGTATTTCAATTTTGGGAAGTCTTTAAATTTTCCGATATATTAACCATTATCACGGCGCTAACGATAACATACGTAGAATGCATCTTGTAGTACGGATATGAATTTGTTTTTTGATTGTTTTATTACTTTCTTTCCCTCGTTTATAGGAAATGTGTTAAAAAATAATAATCGGGCTTCTTTATAGCATGTGCTGCCCACCAAGTTTAATGTTTTCTTTGTATAGTATGAAATGATAGTATGATATGATCGGGACATTTTCATGATTACATTTATTGAAATTTATGTAGTCAGGTTATTCCTTGGTATGTTTTAACAATATGGGTACGTATCTATTATATTCGTTTTGTCCGTCAATCCGTCCATATGTATGTTATACTTTATTTCGGATCTTGATGAAAAATGAAAACTAAAAATAAATAAAAAAAAAAAGATGTTAACTCATCTAAATTTTTGCTTCCTCGAACCATTTTCAGAGGCATAACGTTTCGAACATTAAGAAAGTAATTCACATAGAAAAATATTGATATGACATGCTTGAGAGTTGATTTTCACATGACTGAATTAAAAAAAAAAAATACGCAACCGAAAAGTAATTTTTTTTTTTTAAACATGAAACAAATAGAAAGCAGAAGTTTCTTTCTACTCTCAAAGAAAATCCCGAAGATAAAATAATAATGATAACCGTCGAAGGATGGTATATAGAGGATCTTGAGTAATTGGTTGTTTCATTATACTATACAAGATTTATGTTCTTGTCTAACTTTGTAATCAAGCGAAAAAAAAAATTTTTTTTTCGGCTGCTGGTTGTTTCATTTTAACTAACGTACTTCGATAAGTCTGCATAATAATAAAAGTGAAATCTGATAAATATCAAATATATAAACCTTCAAAAAATCTAATGGCAGAGTTTTCAGACAACAGAAGAAAGGAAAAAAAATCCAAATATCTTAAGAAGAAAAACTCGAAAATTCCTCGAAAAATGCATTCACTTGCACCTTTCTGGGAATGCACGAATTCAGCTAGAATACAAGAGATAAATGAAAACTTCGTAGCCAAGTATAAAGAACTGCACAGAACTAAATAATAACCTGTCATGTTTCGGCTTAGAATCAACGAGCTAACTGTAACTGTACGAGTTAACTGTAAAGTTCCAATTAACTGTAAAGTTCCAATTGGCAGGTGGGCCAGTGACTCGTGAGATGTGTTGTGATCAAACAATGCCCTTCCCTTCCGGAGCTTCCAACGGCATTTTCTTTACAACGCTACAACACTGACAACATACATAGTAGTCAATCGTCTATCTGATAAAATAGAGGACTTTGTCCACCATTTTTCTCCGGTTATAGCAGTTGACGGACGACCGAAACGAAGGTCATTTTCGGAGTAGTAACGGCCACGACAGAATTTGGCTTCTTATTTGCTGCATTTGATTTTCCTGTAATATCTGTAATAACTGTGCCATTTAATGGATGGCCTTTAATACAGGGTTCTTTTTCTTCAGGCATTGAATGATGAGAAATTGTCCATTCTCGAATATCACCACTCTTAGTCACTTTCAGGATCTGGAGAAAATAAATAAATAAATAAAAGAACTTCGAAGTTTATGCGATTATTTGATACTAATAAGAATTTCATCCTTTATGGATGGAATTCTTATTAATGAGTTTTCTAAAATTACAAAAATATCTTCTGTATGAATTCACAATTTGGGAAATTTTCGTATAAGTTATATTTTTAAAAGAATGAAAATTTAAGCGATAAGTTAATGCAATATGAACAAAATATTGATATCTGGAATATGCAACTTATCTTGTTGCTGACTTAGAAACAAAACTGTGCGATAACTTTAAACTAACGAATATTAGTTACACACTAAGCAACTGTGCCTACATTCAGAGAGCGTTGTATTTTTACTAGTCACCTGTAAAACAATTTAGTTGAGAAATATATCAGCATTTTAAAAGCAAAGTTTGAGAGGAAATCTCCTAATTCGATGTACTTGATTAATGTTAAGATTAAATTTCGGATACTTTTGTTTAATAACTACAGTCAGTGCTTCGTTATGGTTAATTATTATGAAATTTCAGAAATAAACTATCATAAAAAATAAGTATCATATTTGTAGAAATAAAAATGACGCTTCTTGTTTCAGAATGGATGTGTAGCTTATGATACACACATCGGAAACAGCATTATAATTGCGAGTAAAAAAAGTATGGTCAAATACATCATAAAATAGTCTTTACGAACCAGTTGATAACAAGAAAGCATGCAATTTTCCTTTTGACAGAAGAAAAAAAGAAAAAAAAGACTGATATCAAATACCAACAGATGGTATATGACACCACTGTTAACAAACAACTTCTTCGCTTTCATTTATGGGGAAATCCATCCTCAATGGAAGACAACTTTCCCATCTGCTACGTGTCGACCTGAGCATTCAGCGTCGTTTATTTCTTTACTCGATCACGTGAAAGCCTGATATGTTCACATGTTCAATGAGTTCCTGACGGCGGCTCTTGTAACCACACAAAGCACTCTACGAAAACTTTATCAAGAAAACGTTTTTTCGACTTACAAGTTGGGTGGAGCTTTACGACATCGGGATGACGATGTGAAATTTGAGCTGTGACCTCGATTTGCTTTAGTTTGCTCTTCTTTCACGTGCGCAAATGCACATATATATTCGGCTTGAGACATCAAGGGCCTCCTTTAGCAACCAATTCGCGAGAGCGAAGGTTATCTAGGCTCGTATATAAAAACGACCGCAGGTCTTTCACCGCCGTTTAGCGACAGCAGCCAGCTGGTGATCTGAATGTTCCTGTAGACTGTAGGCAACGGATTATTCTGAACATCTTAGGCTTTTTATCGAATTATAGCATTGCTTTGCTAATTTGAAAACCGTGGCGAGAATTAATTTTATGCCATTTTCCTCTTCAAAGTTGTCATCGTTGCCAACCTATGCGAAGTGCGACGGGACTTAGTTGGAACTTGGAGTTCGTGAGCCGTTTCCTGGATAATTTGAATACCTCTAAAGGCAGTCGACTAGGTAATAGCGGTAACGTTTTAGAACTCCGAGTACTCACACAACTTCATCACGTTCCCTGAAGTGAGTAACGTTTATTTTGAGATTTTATCTATTAGATCTTGTTTATTGTCCTGCATACCTTATCATTAACAAATCAAACAATATAAAAATAGCAAACGAAATGTTGCAATTATTCAATTACTTTGGCATTTAATAGATGTTAATTACATACCTCTATTTTTATCAGAAAATTATCAATAGATTAAATGAAATAAAAATCTCTTTAAGTGGGTAAAGTAACAAATTTATTATGCATTTCAAACGGTCACTCGTCACCTGAAGACACAAAAATTCAGAGGAAAACGCAGAAAGCCCTCTATCTGGAAAAGCCTACCCACCATATGATAACGAACTATACTTACTACCAGATATACGTTATTAAAATAGAGCGGAGAAATACATGGCAGGCAAACCAATCAATAAACTTCTCGTGCGCTCGCTTATCAAATATTTTTGAAATACATGTACTTTAGTAGAAACTTTCCATTAAAGTACATGTATTTCAAAAAAAAAAAAAATAATAATAATAATAAATTATAAACCGTGTTGTCCCTGCAGCAAATTACATACAACACATTTTTGTTCGAGATTAGATCAAACATACTTGATTAGATCAAGTTAACGCATAGGCGATGTGGCACACGCGCTTACAAAGGAGGAAAGGAAATCTGAAGTCTTGGTAGGAAACATCCAGGAGAAATGCAAAGAAAAGTATATAATAATAGTTAAGATAGAAAATTCCATCAATTAATTTAAATGTGAGATTCGACGCGAAATGTTGAAATAAAATATGGCGGTATAAAGTTATACACTACTTCACTGTATACATCAAAAGATTAGTCACAAGGTCGAATCGAATTATTAGAATTCTTTTAAGTCACTTTATAAGAAAGGGGAGAGAGAGAGAGAGAGAGAGGGGGGGATTATCTAGGAATGATATCTAGGAATTTCTTAAAAGATGCAAGTATACTGAAGTGATAAAAATTATAAAAAAATAAACATTGTTGAAGAGAAAATCTGTGATGAACAGGCAGGATTCAAGCCAAATATAATTGCTAGAATTCTCACAACGTCTGTTTAGTTGCCAGATGCAGAACCCACCTTGTTATACAATTTCTCCTAGAGTATATACACACTTTTTTTTTTACTTTAAACTAATTCAGGCATCCAATTAGTAGAATGGTAGTTTTATTCTGGAGAGTAAAGTTCATTTATTACACAAAATGACATTTAGAAAGATTAATGATACAGTGTGTCTCAAACTCGCTACTTACATGATGGAAAGCGAAGATGCTACCTACTTGGCGAACCATGTCAGCATATGAGCATTCAATCTTAAAGAGAAAGATGGAGAAATATTGTAGATGAATGCACAGAGTCATTGGATATCCTGACATTGAACAACCAGAGAGGAAGTTGGCGGTTAATCACAAATGGTAAAAAACAGATCATAAGTTGAGAATAAGCACGTAAATTGACCTCTATGCTAACTTGATGGAATGGCCAGGAAATGTCAAGAATTTCATCTTTTCTAGCAAAGCCTATCACGTGGAAGGTATGACATGCACACCAAGCCAAACTCCTCCCATTATTTGTAGTACTTGATGTGCTTCTCTGCGAATCTCTCTAACTGGTCAACGTAAGATAAAACACAGGCATACACGGATCTTATAAACACCAGCTGCTTGCTCCACTAATTAAGTTTGAGTTTTGAGAAGAACAAGCTACCTCCATCTTCTTGAGAAGTTGAAGATAGAATAGCTTTATACTTGTGTATGACCTTGTTGACGATGATATCACTGAACTCATTAAATAGAAAAGTAGTTTTATTTCTTGTTTATAGAAAATAGTGGACTAAAGTGAGGTTAATGGATGAATCCTTAATGTGCCAGAATTTCATGTGCTTGATAGTTAACTGGAGCATAAATATAGCATCCCATGTGTCTTATTTCGAAAAATGTAAGACCTTAAGGCCTCTTTGTTGGAGAGGAACAAGAATGTCTAAGAGAAGAGATGTACTTGTTCTCTTCACTTTCAAGTATAAGGCTGCATTGTTGAAATGCATTAATTTTCTTTACACCAATTATTGGAGCACTGCTCCAATATTTGGAGCACTGTTCCAATATTTGAAGAAATGGAAGTCTTGTTTAAATAAAATTAGGGAATACACTAACCGTATGTTAGTAAATAATGAAGCAATATCTCAGCTAATTATAATATTTCTGCATACATGACAAAGTATAGCAGTTAAAGTGCAATATAAAATGCTTGATATATGATAGAAATTTACCAATAAAAGAGAATGATAATATCCATTACATTTTGCAAAATCCTGTGATGTTTGGATTTCGAAGCCTTAATAGCTCAGTCTGTAACGACGATGCTTTATTTTGGGGTCTGAATACCGATTAGAATGCGAAGAGCCGTTTTTTCACCCATAAGGCTGAAAAGCCTGATGAAATCAGCTAATTCACCTGACAAAGGCAAATCAGCTGCTTTCATACGGAGGTGGAGGGTTCCCCTATAATGCGAAACACTCAAAAGAAAACATTCAAATTAAGAGACATAACACTAACTAAAGTTTCTTCGGCTGTAATTCAACGCAGCTCATCACAACCGAACTCCTTTTGAAGTCTGCAAGCAATCTGCTGACTTCATAATGATATCTGTTCAGTTTATTAATCCGACTTTGTGTGGAATCGTTGGTTCTTCTATATGCTAAGAATTACCATAAACATCCTGTAGCACTGATTTTGATGTTGAGCTACGTCTTCTGTTATCAGTTTCACAGGCTCCACTAAAAAAAAAAAAAAAAAAACTTAAAAAAAGCACTAAATTTTAGACAATTAGACAATATTATTTATTTATTTATTTTATTTTATTTATTTATTATTATTATTTTTTTTTTTTGTGTGGAAAAACTGTATAAAGAAGGTTCCTAAGTTTTATTACATCGTTCGAATTTGAAAGAATCCAATGAAATACACATCCATACTGCGGGAAATATTTAACATTCATAATTTTTTTTTTAATTATTTATTTTTGTACGATGTAGCCCATGCTTTACACCTACAATATCGTCATAGTATACCTCCCTTGAGCCTCCGTAGCTCAGTCAGTACAGATGAAGCGTTTTAGTCGGAAAGACCTGGGTTCGATTCCCATCAGTGACGTGGGGAACATTTATCTAGGCTCTTTCGAGGTGAGTTAGCCGGTCTCGTACGGAGGTAGGGTTTTTTCACCCGGATACTTGGGTTTTTCGTTCCCAAGAACAGGCAAACCGACTCCGTGAACACACATGGATACATTAAATTAAGGGAATAAAAATCTCTTATTATTTTACAGCCAGTACGCAAAACTCTGAGATCGAAAACTACGATATAAGAGTTTCATGCCTAAGAACTATCAGCGAATCCAAGCGTAAGTGAACACCTGGTAGTACAACACCAAGGTAACTCAAAGCAAAGGTGGAGCAAGCTCCCTCACTATCCTTGATATTTTCTCATAATGTAAAACACAGCTCCTAGGATTCACATACTGGCTGTAAAATAATAAGGGATTTTTATCCCCTGAATTTAATTAACTTCCCCAGAAAAAATAGCCTTTAACACATGTGTTAAAAAGCCTTTAGTAGCTTTTTAACACATGGATACGGTCATGAATACATTCCAGCCATATGCCGGTCACGAGCCCCGATAAAATTGGGGGGTTGGGGAAAGCAATGGTGAACTACCCTGTAAAAATCTCACCAGAAATACTTTGTGGGCAATGCCTTCAAAAGTCACCTACTGTCGGAAACGACTGAATGGGAAAACCAGTAACCAGTAGTTTTGTGCCATGCAGGCGGATGAAAAGAAATCCGAGAGAATAGGAATAAGTATTGCATGTGTTATTCTGGCGCATTTGCCTGTTTTGCGGGACGAACCCGAGTTTCCAGAAGAATCCCCTCTGTGAGAGACTGTCTAAGTCAGCTTCCTTTGAAAAGTCCTGACAAAGGTTCTTCGCACGTTAGACGGGATTCGAATTCAGTGTTTCCAACCAAAGGGAATCTTCGGGAACCCGATTGAGCTACAAAGATCCACACCATACTTTCATTGCTAATTCTATACTGCTGATTCATTACTATTCCACCATTTAAATCATAATAAAGGTTCCATGAAACGATGCACGGAAATGAAGATAATTGATTTTTATTAGTTATCCTAGTTTTAGAACTAGATGTGCTGTTACTGATAATGCAATAATAAAGTTGTAATGGATAATGTGCTATATATAAGTATTATATTACAAACGCACTTCTTATGATAGCTTAAAAGCATATCCATATTTGTTAATATAAATAAAAATATTGTCGTAATATAAGAATTTTCTTTAGGGTGGATCTTATGGCCTTCCCATAAGACCCACTATAAAGAACCTTCAATAATAAGAGATTAATTTCCAAGTGAGCTACGAAGTGTCGTTCCATTTTACAAATGTTCCACCTGATGATACACTGGTACTTCTTTCCTTAATCCCCCCCCTGCATTTGAGAATTCTTTAGCACTGCCTTGCCTTAAATAACGGTAGTAGTAGGGGTGTCACTATGAACAAGATCAAGATCAAGATAAAATAAGGATCTGTGACGTCTTGGCTGATAAGATCATTGACGTCATTGTGTATGATTCGTTGCATGACGTCATGAGTGTGGAATCTTTGGAATTTGGGTGGGGAATGCATCTGTGTGTGTGACGTCATGTCGTGTCTTTTTGTTCGCATATGGGATTGTGGGTGATGGTAAGAGATAAGACAGAGTATGGAATTCTTGAAATTTTGCAAAATAAAATTCAGCAAAATAAAATATGCAAATTGTAAACCTAAATGAACAATGTTTGGTGTTGGATATTTTCCATATTTAAATTACACTACAGTGAAATATTTACTCAGTTATTCTGTTTAGAAGTTGATATATAAATCCAAAATTTTTTATATCTAATAATCGGTTAAGAATTTAAACTTAACAACTGTCCGAAAGTAGGTCACCATATTTCTTGAACAATATACCCTACTTTCAGACACTTGTTAAAGTCTTAATTTCTGCTTAGTTATGAATGAGAAAGAAACAACTCATTTCACTTGTCAGAATTCCATACTCTAACCATCACCCATAATTCCAAACACAGGAAGTCACACATACGACAAACACATCATACTGCCACTTCAAATCAATGATGTCAGTTTGAACAGAAACTTAAAAGGAACCTAGCAAATAACGTAACTGTGGGTTTTGTAGAAAAATATTTTCCAAGACTTCCACAATTGAACCAAAGACTCCAACACATGACCAAATATTCCCCAGAATTCCATACTCTAAACATCATTCGAACCAAAGACACAATGTGACATCAATAACGGATGTGTCACCCTGCGAAATTCCAAGGATTCCATACTCTATCTTATCTCTAACTATCACCCACAATCCCTACATGAACAAAGCATACAATGTGATGTCACACACAGATGGGTCCCCCACCCAAATTCCAAACATTCCACTCATGACATCATGCAACGAATCACACAATGAAGTCACGAATCCTTATCTTATCTTGATTTTGTTCATAGTGACACCCCTACTATTAAAGGTACCAAAAGTTCACAGAATTTGACCATTTAAAAAAAGTCATCCCAGCAGCTTTTCCATGATTCGATGCGCCCTGGAAATCCTCAAGGTGACTACATCCAGCATCTCCTGCGATTCTGACTAGATCTCTTCGATCGTGTCAAAACGACGCCCTTTCGACCGGTCTGGGTAGTGGCCCTTCCCATTATGCATTGCATCATGCACGGCTGAAAGGGGGTGTACTTTGCATTATGGGATACATACTAAGGCAAGTGATATGAAGTCATTTGCCTCTCTATACACGTAGCTCAGACATGAATATATTTCACATGCAAAACTTCGTTTTGCTTACTTGGGAAAAGGATTAAAACCAAGTATATAAAATTTCTTAGTATCTTTAATGTATATTACATCCAAGGTAAAAAACTTTCTACACACACACACACACACACACACATATATATATATATATAATTTTTATATGAATTTCATACCTGGTGATGAAAGTCATCTGTCATCTAAAGATAATCAGACATCCATTCTTAGGATGGGAATCGAACCTGTAGTCTATTGGTTGGAGTGTGGATATGCTACTCACTTGACCAACAGGACTAGGCATTTCTTTATTTATTTCGTTTCCTCATGAAGTGTACCATAATGTACAGTATGTACTGTACATAATGTGCATAATACATAATGTACTGTATGTAAAACTAGCTCCTTCAGAACTAGTTTCAGCTCTTTTTAGTTGTTCATATAACTTACTGTTAAATAAATTGTTTTAAACGTTTTCCAGATATTCGCATTTGATAAGGAATTGTATTGTACATTTGGTGCGAGCATCGCACATGTTTCAAATGCATGATCACATCAGTCTATCACGTGGCCCGACAGGCTGCCATTTTGTCACCTTAAAGTTGATGGCACCGTTACAAGTTAGTCTTTGCAGAGTGTTCTGGTTGGTAGTTACGATAGCGTAACTACCAACTCTTTACTTACAGTAAAGAGTTGTATACCCTTCTTCAAAAATGTGCAAAGAGAAAAATAAAGCTTACAAGGAAAAATTTAGGAGGAAGTGATTGCAAATAGGAATGTTTAGTAAATGGTTGTGTGAAGTTCCTGGTTATGCTACAAAAGGCCACTGTAAGTTTTGCAGATGTGATATAACTGCTAAATATTGTCAGCTTACAAAGCATAGCGAAACTAAGAAACATCTTGCTGCAGTTCCATATAATGCTGTTACTATTACAAATATTAAAAAAAAAGAAAATCAGCTAACGCCTATTAATTCTCGTATAGGGAGTAGGCGGGGCCGTTTACCCTATCTAACTTTTTTTTGGAGACTGAGTGGGCAGTTCAATCTCCACTGGTAGTCAATCAGGGAGATAGCTGGCCCAAGGCTATCACTGATTCATCGGTACGTAGTGAAGAAGGCGGCAAGCTAGTACCGTCATCTCGTGGTCCCTAACCCTAACTCAATATTTTTAATGCTTGAAAATAGTGTGGGTTCGACGGTCGATTTTCTTGAGTTTACGGGACGAAAAACCCGAGTTTCCAGTAGAAAAAACCCGCTAGCCCGTGCCAGAGATCGATTATGCCAGAGATCGATTATCTCGGGAACCGGCAGAAAAAAGGCTCAGAAGAATTTCCTCAAGTCGGCGACTAGATTCGAACTACCAAATCCTTTCTTCATGCGGTCAAGCGCTAGAGTTCAAACGCCACTTCTAAAAATGCTACACAGGCTCTTATATGCTTGTGATAAAGTCTGATGAGAACGCGAACTTTGAATGTAGGTTAGCATTATTTCTTTGTCGTCACTAATCATTCAACAGTTGTGATCATTTAGTAGATCTTTGCGAAAATATCATCACAGACAGTCATTTATGCCAAAGGTAAAAATGCACTAAGTGCTCTGCAATTGTAAAGTGAGCATTTTGAAGAAGATCTAATTGCGGACATTGGAGATGAAAATTTCAGCTTGCTAATAGACGAATCGAATGATGTCACAGTGAATAAGATTTTAGGAATGGCCATCATTTATTATAGCAAGAAATTCAACAAAATTATGCATACATTTCTGAGCATGGTTGTTCTAGGAAAGTATGACGCTAGCGGTATTGTGGCTACACTGAAAAAAGAGCTCTTGACCAAAAAACTGGACATTAAAAATTTCATTGCAATTGGTACAGACAACGCCAGCGTTATGGTTGGTGTCAATAATGGCGTTTATGAACAACTGAAGGCATATATTCCCTCCTTAATTTTAATTAGATGTGTATGCCATTCATTACAACTGGCAATGTCTCACACTTGTGCAGAATCTCTCCCAAGAATTAGAATTTTTAGTTGCCGAAACGTATAAGTGGTTTTCACATTCTTCTTCAAGACAAGCAGCATACAAAGGGCTGTATCAAACTATCAACGAAAATGATGCTCCTCTGAAAATTGTAAGCAACTGTGCAACAAAGTGGCTCTCTCCATTGAACTTGCAGTAAACAGAATTCTCAGCCAGTGGTTGGAATTAGAAACTCACTTCGAAGTCGTGAGTGTGACTGAGAAATGTTACAAAGCTCAAATTTTGTGGGAGATGTACAAAGATCAAAGGAATCTGTTGTACCTTTTATTTTTGCATCCTGTTCTAGTTCAAGTTCAGCAAGTTAACAAAATTTTCGAATCTAACAGTGCGGATAAGATGAGATTATTTCAAGACCTTTCTCGTTTGATTCGCACTATTGCTAATATGTTAGTGCTACCATCATCCACAGTCGATCACGTAGAGTCAGAGATTGATGACTATTTGGATCCCAATCCAAATCTTGGTTACAGATTTGAAAGAAAAATTTCAGAGTTGATGATACAAAAGAAAATAACACAAAATGATGAACAAAATCTTAGAAGTAGAGCAAGACAGTTTCTTCTTGGTGTCTTCAAACAGCTTAAGCAAAGGTTGCCTAAAAACTTGAATATTTTAAGAATGATATCTTCTTTTTATGTTGACAATACTCTAAAACATATAAAAGAACCTATTACTCCCATCTTAGAAATAATGCTGAAAGCAGAAAAAGATATTGATGCTGCTGAATACCAGTACATTACTATCCACTTAAATAAATGAACACATATGCAAAACACTGAGGTATTCTGGACTGAAGTACGATAATATAAAGATATATCTGGAATGAATCCATTTAAACTAGGTGTGCAATAAATTTATTTTGAAAACAATTCAGCTAACGCCTTTTTTTATTCCTGTATATATAGGGAGTAGCTGAGGCCGTTTTTAGTCCTGCCTAAAAACGGCCTCAGTTCAATCTCCACTGGTACCCCATCAGAGATATCTGGCCCAAGGCTATCACTAATTAAGTGGCACGCAGTGAAGAGTGACGGCTCAACAAGTGCAGCCATCTAGTGGTCCCTAACCCTAACATTCGTATTTAATGTCTGAAATAATGTGGGTTCCACGGTCGATTTTCTTGAGTTTACGGGACGAAAAACCCGAGTTTCTGGGAGAGAAAACCCGCTTGCCCGTGCCAGAGATCGACTAACTCGGGAACCGGTCGAAAAAAGGCTTAGAAAAATTTCATCTAGTCGACGACTAGACTGTAAATCAAGTCTTCCTTCGTGCAGCCAAGCGCCATGGTGTGCAAACGCCACATCCACTGAGCTACACAGGCTCCAAATTTATTAATACTGCCAAATTGTAATGCGGAAATTGAACGACTTTTTAGTTCCATGAATGTAGTTAAAACTAAATTAAGAAACAAGATGGAATTCCCAATGCTGACAGCTATTTTGTTGGTCAAGTATGGCTTCAGGTGTAACAACAAGTGCTGAACAGGCTATCATTTACCAGCATCTACACTGAGTAATATTGGAACGATGGCCACATAATAAAGCTGAAAATCTAAGTGAAAACGTGGATGAATTAAGCATCCACGTGGAAGATGTATTTAGCCATTTATATGCAAGTATCACTTCAACTTGAATAAAGTAAGTAACTTAAAAGTATCAGCTACTACTTTTAAAATTTTAGCTTCAAATTTTTATTTTTAAATCCTTATTAGCTCTTTTTTTTAAAAGATTTAGTTGTTTTTAGTAATTTTCATTTGACAACACTAATAGTAGGTGTCCTCTTACGATGATTCTTCGGATTTCTTGGAGGTGTCACGAATAAGAATAAGAATAAGAATAAAACAGTACCAACTCCTCATGAGACTTGGCTAACTTCTCTTCAGTGAAAAGTCTTTATGAAGGTCATTCGCGTCCAACGCGTTGTCCAAAATTTCTTTCCATGCTACGACATGAAAGACATTTATGAAAGACAGGTTTTAGATTCCGCTGTTTCGGAAATATGTATAATAAATTTTCACATAAATGAGTTGGCAACAGGTGAACCCAAAAATACTTCGCAATGCACTTGCTTATGTATTGGGTTGGGTGAGATTTCAAAAGATCCTGCCGTTGATGATTAGCTGCAAATATGACGCTAACGGATATCACTTTAAAATAATAATACTAATAATTGTTATCTAAAGCAGTGGCGGCCGGTGAAAATTTTAAGTGGGGATGCTGCATATCCAAAAAAAAAAAAAAAATCTAATCAGTAACAAATTTATTAATAAATAAATTTACATATTAAAAATTGCTTTATTAAAAATATTTCATCCTCACCACGAACAAACACCAATAATAAAAGTTTCGTATCAATAGCAATCAAGTAGGAATTAAATGGATGAATAACACCATTAAGCTTGAGCTGCAAAAAAAGAAAAAACTGTGGAGGGAATTTAAGGTGAAAGGTGACCTGCAGGTACATGAACGGCATAAAGCCCAGGCCAGAAGGGTAACAAGTGTGGTAAGAAAAGCAAAGGCGGATTATGAAAGAACATTAGCCATGCAGGCTAAAGAGAATCCCAAACAGTTTTTTCGATATGTTGCAAGTAAAACAAAAATGTATATGGTAGATTGATTTTAAAGAATGCCAATGGTAGGGAGGTAACCGAATCAGTTGATATAGTAGAATTACTGAGCACTTTGCAAGAGTATATCATCCAGGTGGTGACATTTCAGCAATGTCACCACCTGGATGATATACTGGTGGTGACATTGGCGAAATGGAAGAACCAACAGCTTATACGGGAATTGTGGTGAATGAAGTGGTGGTGAATAGTCTATTACAAAACCTCAATGTCAATTCATCTGTGGGATTGGATGGTATACCAGCTCGTGTCATAAGCGGCTAAAGAATTGTCAGTGCCTCTGACCATTTTGTTTAATTTGAGTCTCTGGTCTGGGTTAGTCCCAAAGGGGTGGAAAGAGGGGAAAATAGTTCCACTGCATAAAGGAGGTTCCAAGACTGCTGTTGAAAATTACCAGCTGATCAGCATATCAGGAATTGTTGTCAAGGTCTTGGAGAAAATAGTCAATAGGAAAATACAAGATTAGACAGATGAAAATGGGTACCGTATGGGGGACAGCATGGTTTGGTGAAGAGTTCATCATGACTCAGTAACTTGCTCACGTTCTATAACACAGCGATGGCTGAACTAGATAAGGGTAACAGGTTTACAGTGATTCTACTGGACCTTGCTAAAGCGTTTGATAAGATACCACATGGAATTCTAATCAGTAAACTGCAGCATATGAGAATGGATATAGGGTTGGTGAGATGGATAGGAGTGTGGTTGATGGAGAGATATCAGAGAGTGGTTTATTCAGGAATAGAGTCCAAAAGACGGCCTGTGACTAGTGGTGTGCCACAGGGTACTGTTCTTGGACCACTACTGTTTAATTTGTTCTTTAATAATGATATAGGAAATGATCTGAGAGGAACTGTGCATCTGTTTGTGTATGATGCAAATTTAGGTAGAGCAATAGTGAATGCTCAGGATATCAAATTTTTGCAGGATGATTTGGATATTCTGAAGGACTGGGCTAAGGAGAATGGATGTCAATTTAATTTGGAAAAATGTAAGGTTTTGCATTTTGGGGTGAAATGTTTAGCAGCAGTATATCACATTGGTGGAACTGTACTCCAGGAGATTTGGGATTTGGGAGTGTTGGTGGACAGGGAGTTGAAGTTTAGGGGGACACATCGCAAAAGTGACAAAATTAGCTCATCAAATCACTTGGTTGCTGAAAAATACTTTAACGAGCAGAGACAAACAGGTTATTGTTCCTCTGTATTGAGCCTTGATAAGACCCCATCTAGACTACTGTGCCCAGATATGGGTGCCAGGGTTTCTTCTCGATGGGGAGGAGGTGGAGAGATCCACAGACAAGTGATCAAGATAATAGCAGGACTATGGAATGAACCTTATGAGAACTGGTTGAAGATTTGTGGTCTGCAGAAATTGGTTGATAGGCGGAAAAGGGGTGATATGATTAAGACCTTCAAATTACTGAATGGTTTCTATAAGATTAATTTTGAGAATAGGACTGATAGTAGGAGGAGTAGGGGCCATCCATGGAAGCTTGGTAAGAGCGTGGTTAGGTTTTTTACTTGGAGAGTGGTAAATGAGTGGAATAAGCTGCCAGTCTGTTGTGGGTGCCATGACTGTAAATGAGTTCAAGGTGAAGTATGATAGATACTGTGTGAATGTTGAATAGTTGTTCCTGATATGATGTTGGGCCTCCCTCGGTGAGTCTAAGGACTCCTTGGAGCTGCCCATAATAATAATAATAATAATAATAATAATAATAATAATAATAATAATAATAATAATAATAATAATAATAGAAATCAGCTAACGCCTTTTTGTTCCCATAGAGGGAGTAGGCGAGGCCGTTTTTTTATTTATTTTTTAGCCATAATAATAATAATAATAATAATAATAATAATAATAATAGCAATGACAAGTGCAAATGAATATCGGCATTAGATCGCAGTGCATTTGTTTCGTGTAATGATAATTGAAAAAATATAATTCTTTTCATATTTTCAACAGTGACACTCGTCATAATTCAGCCTTGTATCTATAATAAATAAATAATTATATGTTATTTTAACAAAAGACAAAGAATGTCTTTTTTAACGTGAAAAAGAATGTCTCGAAATGAAATTCCGAAATTAGCAAGTCGTGCTATTTCTTACCTTTCAGTAGGAATAGTGCAACTGACGAAAATTTCCGCTCGTTTCAGGTTTGGGAATTAATCCATTTCGAAAATCGGACTCCTTCCCTTCCAACGGCCGGTTCTTTAACATGGTAGCCTATGGGAGACCGCAGCGGACGCACTAATGCGTGAATTGGTACCTCGTCTTCGTTCGCGACCGGAAGAGACATCACCGGAAGGGGGATGAAACGGAAGTTACATCAGAGATGTCACTGTGACGTTTGGCTCTCTCTCCTGCTGCAAGTAAGATAGCGGCCGTGGTTTCCGTATGTCTCTGGTTACGATACGGTCGCTTGCGCGAATATGCGGTCGACCACACGCGGCTTGTTTACCGAGGCTCCCTATCTTGCTTTGGACGGTGTTTGACTCCTTTGGAAAATTGCAAGACACATTGCAGGTTTAGGTTAGGTTAGGTTCTTCACTAATAGGTTTTATATGTGGTGACATCCAGCAAAAATGCTTCTGATTTGTGTTATAGCTGTTTTCTTTATATCCTACGTACGTTCAGTTCCGCTGGTAAAGGAATATATATTTCAAAATCGGCAGGCACCATTATTCCAGAGAAGATTCCACTATTATTGTAGAGAAGACTAGCTTTGTGCTAGTCTTCTCTACATATCGGTGCTTGTGTGACGTCTGCCTGATGTAAAATCCGGTTGATCCCCCTCACATCCGCTTGCGGATGAGGCTAGGCGCTTGCTAACGCATCGCGACGTGCAAAGCTGTCTTCCATAGACTTCAATGTTAAAAAACAGACCATTGAGTCCCTTGAGAAAAAAAATAATATTCTAAAAGGATATTTGAATGGCATTGGGAATAAGGTAGAAAGAAAATACTGTATTTGAGCACGAGATTATTAATTAATTCATAACGACCCATAGGCGAGCCCCGAGCGACTACTGGAGATTTGACATCTTATGTTAAAATTCAATACTGATAAATAAGTTTTTATTGATTTGCACGTGTAGAATTTATATTAAAATAATTAAATTGTAGAATAATTTTCAAATAGTTAAATATAGTTCAAATAGGTTAAATTAATTATTACCATAAATATTTATGTAAAGCTTGCCTGTCACCTACTCGCAATGGGGAATAAAAGACGGATTGATTTATTTTATTTGCTTCCGAAGTATAAATGTGGCAAACGTTTAAAATTCGGTTTCCATATGACTTCCACTTATCTTCTTTCACCCATCCTTAGGACAAGTAGAGTCCCCTGATTAGGGGACACGCTGAATTAATGTAGCCAGTATATCACTCCTCTACTGCATCTCGTAAGGGTATTTTTTGGTTATAGATTTGTGTGTGTTCATGGAGTCGGTTTGCCTGTCCTGAGGGACGAAAAACCCTCTACCTCCGTATGAGACCTATTTGATTGAAAAGACCGATAAAAGCTCCTCACGTCAAAAACTGGATTTGGACCAGGTATTTTCCAAACAAAGGGCCCATCTATACAGAGGATCTATGACTTTGCAAAAGGAACTCCATTCATTCTGTCATAAAAGTTCTGTATGAATTTCGAAACAGTTTTGTCTTATTTTCATTTGATGTTATAAACAATAATTTTTACTTGCTTTTTCTTGTTCTTATTAGAATAATTTGTTATTATTATTATTATTATGTGATACCCCCCCCCCCCCCCCAGGGAGTCCAAAGACTCATTGAGGGAGAGTGTGCCAACAGCATCGAATGATTGAACTCCTTCCAACTACTAACCACGCTCAAACTTGCTTAACTTTTTTTGCATGAGCCATTAGTAGCAGAGGCTCTACCAATCGACTAACCTTTGCTGGCTAATTAAAAAAATTTCAGAGTTGACTGGCTGTGGCCCATTTAGACAATGCATATTACTCTGCAGTCTACTAGGCCCATACCATTACCTTTACTGATAGGTTATTATTATTATTAACAGACCTCCATGGAGTCAAGAGACTCATCATGTGAGGGCCCCACTCTCACATGCACAGCTCATCATACCTTGAATTAAATGTGTTCACTGTCCCTGCACTCACCACACTCTCAGGCAACACATTTCAGTCACCCATGACTCTCCATGCAAAACAATATACTCCCCATCCCCTTGCTCACATCCATCTTGTACAGCTTTCATGGATGGCCTCTTGTTCTCCCCATCTCCAGAGGCTTATGAAAAATCTCATCCATGGTACTCTGGTAATTATCCTTCACCAACTTATGTCTTAATGATGTCTTCTTCCCCTCTTCCTTCTATCCACTAGGATCTGTAATTTGCATTCTCTCAATCTGTCCTCGCATTCCAGAGACCAGAAACTAAGTTAGTCAATCATCTTTAGACCCTCTCCGACATCCCATCATACTTTTGAAACCAATCAACAAAATCTGTGCACAGCAGTCCATATTCAGCCTAATCAAAGTCTTGTACAATGGAATCAAAAGTCTTACTTTTACACGTCAGTGTTCTCTGCATCATTCCCATAATACACTGTGTCGTACTCACTGTTTTAGCATATCCACAAAATTTCAAGTCACTAACCCCCACAACTCCAAATCCTTCATTTCCTCCAAAATATTCCCACTAATCCTATACTCTGTATCTGATTTTTGCCTCTCTAATTTTAAAATCTTACACATTGCAACATTAAACTGAAATTCCCACATGTTCACCTATTCAGACAGTCTATTTAGGTCCTCTTGCAAAGTTATAACATCTGCTCTACTTCTCATAACTTGTCCCAACTTTGCATCATCTATAAACAACTGTATATCACCATTTAAGATCTTTCTAATGTCATTTTCATACAAATTAAACAACAATGACCCCAAAACAGACTCCTAGGGTACACCACTAGTGACTATCCTCTTCCAGGATATCACTCCCTCATACACAGCCTATTGATACCTATCAGGAAGCCAATTTCCAATCTAATCTACTATTCAACCTCATCTGTTACAATTTAACTACTAGTTTGTAATGTGGCAGTCTATCGAAAGCCTTTTAAAAATCTAAGGTAATATTTTACTATCAGATGTGAGCTTTCATATGTTATTCCTAAGTGCAGAATTGTGAAGTAGTTGATATAACATACACAACCTTAATATTTTTCAGTGGAAAATCAAGTTAAATTCAAGATTTTAAAAATTAAGATTAGCTTTCTCAGTGTAAGATGACAAAGCTGTGGCCAACTTAATGCACCACAACACATTTGTTATGTTGAGGTATGCAGCGTGTGGTAAAATATTATTATACTAAAAACAAATTATGTAAAAGTACTCTTTCAGTTAATACATTCTAAAAACTGTATCTGAAAATCTCTAAACTAAGATATATATATATATATATATATATATATTATCATTCATATTTACTCGGTAGATAATGTTATAAAAAATTAGTTTGAATGACTATATACCGAGAATGAAAAAGAAAAGGTTTAATGTTAAGATACTACTAGTTTCATTGATTTATTCAACGAAATTTATTCTTGGTATATAGTCATTCAAACTTATTTTATATATATATATATAATAAAATTCTGTCCTGGCTTTCTCACCAGAAAACTGTGAGGCCCACCACTGGTCTGTCAATCACACTTTGAGAAACACTGGCATGATGCTCTATTTTTTTGTTAATCCTGTTATACAGAGTAATTATTGACTCTATCTACAACATAGTGCTAAGGCCTTAGCACTATGTTTCAGTACCAATCAGGGACAGATTTAAAGTTGCTGTGATCCCTAAGCTATAACTTTTAAGAGACTCTCCTCTGTTAAGTGACTTTTAGGTTTTAGTTTTTTGGAGATCCTTGTAATGATGTGAAGCTGGATTTATGCATAAATTCAGTCATGGTACTGATTAAAAATGGCTTAATTTTGAAAAATACAAGTCTTTTTTTTTTTTTGGTAATATCCACAATTTGTATAGGTCAACGTTATATATTACTCACAAGCAAATTGAAATTTAAAACAAGTAAAAAGAGGTTATATCAATAGGTAAATCATTGCCCACTGCCTTGTTTGCAATGCATCTTAAAACAAGACAAGCAGCTTGTTCTGAGCTCGATTTTTGTCATAAGTGAGGAATTTGTATGTATATGTTTTTATACATGCAGATTACAAATGAATATTCATTTATATAGTCAGTCCTTGACTTATAACAGAGGAGTTGCCAACCTCATATGGGAGTGGCAGGGTTTTTCATCCTGAAAAGGAGCCACACCAACCATTAATTCACACGCAATTAAGAGACATAATATATGCCTCTCATAGCCTGAGTTGCTTTGGCCATAAATCCAAATAAATCAAACCAAACTTATGACAGGGTTCCATTCCGACTATCCTGTCATGTGTTGAAAAGGACATAAGTAAGTTGGAAATCACTATATGACCTCATACGGATATGTTAACAGTTAACATGTCTGAATTCTAAGAGTGTATCCATTTTGGTATAGTTTTAAGATATATTTTTACTCTTTGTTTATATTAAATTAATACAGTGTACAAATTATTACATATAATTATTGTATACAGTACTGTACTGTAATAAATGAAACATAAGTGTACAGGACTTCTGTGCACTTAACAGTAAAATAATTATTTGGGAACGAATGGAGTAAGAGCAGTTCTTTGAAGCTGTGGTTGCTTTATTAACTGGATGATTCATTTGAAAAAGTAGAGGAAAGCCAAGTAATCAACAACAAATTCTTCTGATTCAGAAACTGCAACAAACAAATCAGTCTGAGTTTGGTTCACCAGATGCATAAAAAAGCCTAGGCTCATCTTCAGAGATGAGGGTGACAGCAGAAGTGGGCTTTCTATAAAATTTGTATATTATGTCCAACTTACAAGCAAATTGATAATTGCCTTATTAACAGAGGCTTATGCCAATTTTTTCACTGTAAACCTTTTAGGGAATCAGCTTCTTGTTTTTTTACTCTCATTCTTCTTTTTTTTTTATGCAAACTTTCTGTGCTTGCATTTCTGTAAGGTCATCATTAGTTAGCAGCATTATGTCATCTCTTGTAAGGTTTTGTTTTTCAAATCCTATGAATATATGGACATATTGTTTCAGCAGCTTTCACCGTTTATAACTTCGCTCTCACCTGTCCATGATGCATCTACATTTCATGCACAGTGCAAAATATTGTATTTCTTCCAAAAGTGTCCTCTCAGGGTTTTCTACCCCCACCCCCAATAGTAGCAACAGCCTAAGAAAAAACAGTTCTTAAAAATGCCTTGAAGGCAGTAACATCCTGATCTGCAACCCACAGATCAGGGTGTTGTTACTGCCTTCAAGACATATTTAAGAAATGTTTTTTCTTAGGCTGTTGCTACTACTGGAGGCTGGGGTAGAAAACCCTGAAATGAGACTTTTTTGTGATGTCTTATTTGGTGAAAGTATCAATGAGATGTACAAGTGTACATGTGATCATAAGTTGCATTCCTATGAAAATGTGCTGGCACTACACCATGCATGAACTACATGCACCAGTGTATTGTAATGACATGTCCTCCAACAATGTTGATAGTTCCTCCTTCAAGAAGTGCTGGTACTGCTGGATGTTGAATATTTGTAGCAAGAGAAGTGGACAAATAACGTAGTCTTCAGTGATGCTAATTCAAGCATTCACATGGAATCTTTGCATGTCAAGACTGCCTAATTTCATGTGGCATGCAAACAATGTTTGTTTTCATAGTGTCATGCTTAATGCACAATTGTTTATACACAAGGATGGCAGTTTGCTCCACTTTGTACTCTGACACATGCTATATCTCTGTAAGAGAAAAAAAAAAGGTTCTAGCCCTGACTTTTTTGTCATCAGAGTTGGTGCTGTAGAACATTGATGCAGAATTCTATCATTTTAGAAATATCCTTCTATAATTGAATGTGAGCTAGCTGGTCTTAAATGGCAGTCACAAAAAAAAGGCCAACTGGCCAGAATACACATGCAGTTAATAGACAAAAATAAATTTGCAGCCTCCTGTGTTGAGTTCTGCCTCCTCAGAGTTACCATGGAATAATAATATGACAGTAATAATAATAGTAGTAGCAGCAGCAGCAGCTCAAAATGTCTGCTTTTTCATGGATACATATTTATGTGTGTAGTAATCCTCTGTGTTGTTCTTTCAATTGTTGGTTGGTCTTTTCAAATGTAATCTGCAGTTTGCTAACCTTTATAATGCAATGTACTCCAATCATTTACCTTTTGGAAGTACACGCAACACTGTAGCAGCCTCCAAAAGATCCAGTAACTCATACTGCAAAATAAAATAATATGAAATAAATAAAATAATAAATAAATAAGGCAGATTTCACTACTGAGGTAATTGTTGAGCATGTTTCAATTAATTGACTCCAATAAGTCCATACCATGCATTTACCGAAAATACATTGTAAATTCATTTTGACCATTGCATACAAGGACTTATAACTAATGAGAACTGGTTGCCATTATATTCACAGTCAGGCAGTAGTTACTTATCAGCCAAAGATAAGTAACTGTATGACTGTATCTTCCCACATGTCTGAAATCAGACTGAAATGAATTGACATAATTTTTTTTTTCTTTTGCAACTTCCTCTTGGGACATCCCGTACATAACACTCAAAAGCTCTTGTACTGCATGATTTATAGAATTTTTCAAAATTATACTGTTATCAATTGTGTCAAGCAACAGGACCTTTCATCAATTTAAACATGTGATTAAAAATCATGGAGTCACTCATAACAGAGTAGATTTTAAGAGAATTTTGAGATAGCAGTTGTGCCACTGGCCACTAGATCCATAAGGTGAGAAATTACTCCACAGTTTCTCCATCTTGTAGTAGTTGCACAGGACACTAGAGAGATCTAATAACTGATGTAATAAGTTATTATATTGCAGATAGTATGTAATAATGCAGAGCTTATAAATTTTACCTAAACAAGTTGCCACAAGGTGCTTTGACCTTATTAATTAAAAATCTCAGATTAGAGATAGAGGGCTGCTTAAGGGTCAAGCTGTATAACTGAGAGGAGACCTCCACATAGCCTTTAAAGGAATGCGGAGAACCGACCAGGGCTTCTGACCTGGTCGGTTCTCCGCATTCCTTTGGATCTAATGGACCTAATGTCCAATCCTCACCTTCTCGTAGTGCACCCTGTGGGTATCTACTTTGATACTGAACGAACGAGGATGGGCTGGCAATTTGGAATTTAGCCGACCAAATTGTATTCTTATTGGTTAAACCAAAATAAAAAATGATGGTACAACATGACAAAATTTCATGCCGGCTGGGGCGTCGCCCAGTTAAACAAGGCCCCGTTTTTTTCGCCAGGGAACCAGGGCGAACAGCGAAAAGACAGCTACTGGAACAAATCTGAAAACAAACCCCAACTCAACATCACCAGAGTTAAAGATCGGTACTATCAACGTAAGAAGCCTGAATGGCAAAGAAATGGAGCTAGCTGAGGAATTAGATAAGTACCAGATCGACATAATAGGGGTGACTGAAACAAAAAAGACCAAAACTGGTGAGATCTTTCTGAGCAATAAATACAAAATGTTATATTCAGGCAATGACAATCAAGGAAAAGAAGGAGTAGCCATAGTATTCAACACAAAATACAAGGCTAATCTTCTTGAATGGCAGTCAGTCTCAAGTAGAGTAATGTGGGCAAATATGAGAATGGGGAACTGGACAATGAGACTTATTTGTGCCTATGGTCCCACAGAAGGTTCTACTAAGATAGAAGTGGAGGAATTTTTTGATGCTCTAGAAAAAGCAACTGACACAATGAAAAAGGAAAAGTTGGGGATCTAAATAGCAGAGTAGGAAATGATTGTGAGACATACAAAAATATTTTGGGAAAATTTGGAGAAAAGAGCAAAGCTAATAATAATGGCAAATATCTGTTGGATTTCTGCTCAGGACTGGTTATTACTAACACCATGTTCCAACATAAAAATGTGCACAAATTCACATGGAGAGAAGAGGCTAGGAATACGAAAAGTCTCATTGACTATGTTATTGTTGATAGTGATGTTTTCTCCCTGGTGCAGGACACCAGAGTGTACAGAGGATTTGAAATTGGAAGAGATCACTATTTAGTCTTGCGCAGGATAAAATTGAATTTCATATTGAAAAGAATAACATGTAAGAAAGTTTTAAAGTGAATAAAAGTTGAGCAGCTCTCAGATGTGAACTGTAGACTGAAATACAGAAAGATTATTGAAAAGAAAGTGAAAGAGTTTGAGAACAGGAATCAAACCTTGGAGATTCCGTGGCAAACTCTGAAGAAAACATTGATTGATTCTGCCAGAGAGGCATGTGGTGAGGTTGTGTGCAAGGATAAAAAAATCAGAACTCCCTGGTGGACTCAGGAAGTTAAAGAGGCAGTGAAGAAAAAGAAGAAAGCATATCAAAAGTTCCTGGCAAATGAGTCAGCTTTTATTCTTACAGAATACAGAGACAAATGTAAGAAAGCTAAACAGTGTGTAAAACTAGCTAAACAAAAGTCATGGGAGGACTTGGGCAAGAATATAGAAAATAAATATCAAGAAGGTGGCAAAATATTCTGGAGGTTGTTGAAGAAGTTTAGGAATGGAGGAAAGAGTGCTGTAAAAGGAGTTAGAGATGATAAAGGTGACATGAAAACAGGAGAAAAAGATATCCTTGAAGTATGGAGTACTTACTTTGAAAAACTGCTAAATGAAACAAGCAGTGATGACAGCACAGTGATAAAAAACACTGACCAGGCATGCAGTTAGGAATACATATCCATACTTGAAGTAGAAAAAGCCATCAAAGGCTTGAAATGTGGAAAGGCAGCAGGAGTAGATGATATTCGACCAGAAATGCTGAAGTATGGTGGTATAAAAGTCTTACAGTGGCTGCACTGCATAGTTCAGAAGGCCTGGACAGAGGGAGGAATTCCCGATGATTGGACTAGAGCTCTCATAGTACCCATATATAAAAAGAGAAATAAAACTGAATGTGAGAATTACAGTGGTATTTCCCTGCTGAGTGTTCCTGGCAAAATCTATGCAGGTATACTTGAGAAACGGCTGAGAAGAGTTGTGGAAGAAAAGCTTGGGGAAGAATAAGCTGGATTCAGGCCAAATAGAGGCTGTCAGGATCAGATCTTCACTTTACGACAAATAGTCAAGAAAGCCTGGGAATATAACAAAGATCTGTATTTAAGTTTTGTTGATTTGGAAAAGGCATATGACAAGGTGCCAAGAGAGAAGCTATTCAATACGCTGCAGTTATACGGTGTCAATGGGGCATTATATCAAGCAATACTTAGTCTTTATTTGAGTTGTAAGTCAGCAGTTAGAATTGAAGGAAGTACAGGAAGACGGTTTAATGTTAAATCTGGTGTGAGACAAGGATGTACATTATCCCCTCTGTTATTCATTATCTATATGGATCACATTATGAAGGAAAGTGGTATTAAACCTGATATCAAAATTGGAGATGTTAATGTCAGCTCTTTGCTTTATGCGGATGATGTTATACTTCTAAATAAATCTGCTACAAGTCTGCAAGATTCTCTGACTAAATTGAATAGTTGTTGTAATAGATATGATGTGAAGGTCAGCAATAAAAAGACAAAGACATTGAAAATAGGCAGAATCATTGAAAATGTCAGCTGTGTTGTGAATGGAGAACCTGTGGAACAAGTAAAACATTTCAGCTACTTAGGCACGATTTTTAGTGAAGATGGTAAATTAAATATAGAAATAGACAACAGAATCAGCAAAGCTGGTATGGTGGGAAGTCAATTGAATAAATTCATATGGAATAAGAGAGAAATTAGTCGGAACACTAAATTAGCTGTATACAAGACGGAGTTCAAACCATTTTTAACTTATGGATCTGAGAGCTGGGTCAGAAGTAAAACACTTGACCAAAGACTAGAGACCGCAGATATGAGAGTCCTGAGAAAGATTAGAGGCGTGAACAGATGGCATCAATGGCAATATCATATTAAAAATGAGGATATTAGGAAAGAACTTGACATTGTCAGCATCCAGGAATGGTTTAGCAGAGCTAATCTCAGGTGGTATGGTCACTTAAATAGAATGGGAGAGGAAAGATTAGCAAAACAAGTGTTCATTGCCAGGTTGTTCTCTGCAGGAAAACGACCCAGAGGAAGACCAAGATATAGGTGGATTGATACGGTACAAAGTGCCTTAGACGATAGAAATATAATATCTGATAATGTTGGAGTCTTGACAAGTAACAGACTGATTTGGAGGAAAATTGTAGATAGGAAGTTAGTAATGATGTAATTTTTTCATGTAGTACTGTCATATCCTGTACACCCCTTGAGGGTACATGGCAGGAATTTGATGATGATGATGATGAGATTAGAGATAGATGTAGAAAGTTTTTTACCTTGGGTATGTTATATATTAAAGATACCAAGCAATTTTAAATAAAACTTGGTTTTAATCCCATTTCCCAAGTAAGCAAACAGACAAGTAAGCCAAATTTGTGCCTGCACTTAGTGCAAGTCAGGGCAACTCTGCTATAACATAACCAAGGTAAAAAACTTTCTTCATCTATCTCTCATCCTGAGATTTTTAATTAATAAGGTCAAAGCACCTTGTGGCAACTTGTTTAGGTAAAATTTATAAGCTCTGTATTACTTAAACCTTGGCATTTCTTAAGCCTGGCTCCCACTGATGAGACCTGAATAAAGGTCGAAACCGGTCTGGGTAGTGGCCATTGCCTTTAATGTATAGCATCATACATCTCCGCTAGGGGATATGCTTTGCATAATGGGTAGTGATCACCACGGATAGTGAGCAAAGCTTATTCCACCTTTACCACGAGTTGCCTGGACTTGCACAACGTGCAGAGTTGCCCTGACTGGCACTACGTGCAGGAACAAAGTCGAATTATTTGTCTGTTTGCTTACTTGGGAAATAGGATTAAAACCAAGTTTTATTTAAAATTGCTCGGTATGTTTAATATACAACATACCCAAAGTAAAAAAACTAGCTTCAAAAAAATAGATTTTGCTAGTTACCTAATACTTAGCACATCTAGAGTATTAACATACTGCAGGTGAGTTAGATAATCCACTGTTAATGCATTTCAGCTGTGCAACCTACTGTGCATATGTTTACAGTGACAAAGGAAAAAAAAGAAGTTACATAGTTAAAAGAGAAAGTAAATGGAACAGAAACTCAGTGTTTTGGCCACCTGGAATTTAACTATCAACAATGAGGCAGCAATGCTCAGTGAAGCCAAGACCTTGTGTCAAGTTCAAAAGGCATAATGCGGCTGTAGTTTTGTGAGAAAAAGTATGGAAGTTTAGCACCTCTTCAGGACTATTTAACTACCTAAAGCTAACTCAGACGGTAGTAGATCTATAAATGAAGTATGCATTTGTCAGAGCCTGCCACATGCTAAATGTGGCAAGAGCTTACTCTGAAAATGTCTATTACATTTGCAAATGCTTCACTCAGATCCACTACAAGAGTCAGTTGAGCACTGGTACTCTAATTGTAAGAGGAGAGTATTGAGAATTGAGAAAGAGTGTATATTTTAAGCCATGCTATCTGCATGTATTACAGTAACCATCATCTGCCACAAGATGAAACTGGTAATGTTCTATGGGGAATGGTTTTGACTGAAACTGATTAAGCAGTCTCAATCTGAACTTGATGTGACCACCTCATTTTCAGTGATGAGGCTACTTTTCATTTCTCTGAAGACAAAAGCAAGTTTTGTTTTAATTGAATTCTTTGGCCAGAATTTAATTATCATACTGCATCGGAAATCAAAAGTAAATAAATTATAATAAACCTGAATTTATATAGTTTGATGTGTAATTAACAGACTCCTATATATTGATTTAAAGTTAACATTTTATGTTTTTTTTTTCTTAATATAGGAATTAGTTAAGACATTCAGAGTTCCTCTGTTGTCAATTAAGCTGAATCAAGAACCAGGTTATTTACCTTCCGTGAAGGTTCACCAGAAAATTAGACACAACTTTTCATTGCAAGCGGCTCACAAATCTCCAAGTTTCAGGTGTGTTTCAGAAAACATTCTGTTCTCCTATTCAGTTGCCTAGATTTTGAAATTGAAGTCAAAATTTAGTAACATCAAAATGAGAGGCATGGGATATGACTCAGTTGCTAAAAAATCTGATGAACAGAATACTGACAGGTAAGTATACAATCAGGTGAACAATACCAGAATTAATTTGAGTGTACTTACTGTACTACCTTTTGAATTGTCAGAACAAAGTATCTAGTTATTTAGATTAGTAATAAACTTTCTTATGTCTATGTTTTCATATAATCTGTGTGTGTGTGTATGTGTGTGTGTGTGATAATATATTGTGCATGCGCACGCACACACACAATATATTAGAGTTCTTTGTAAGAAGCACTGTCTTTTTGAGTCTTTATCCCAATATTTTAAGTCTGTGATATGTAGATGTGCAGAGACATTGTCAAGAATCAGAAGTACCATTATCTGGTCATCTAAAATTTTTTAACACTTCTTTCTGATTCTTCTGAATTTAAGAATAAAGTGCTCATGGAACCAGTCCTTTGTAATCTCTTACATGATCTAGGAATTTTGCAAGTTGTAGTAGACAAAATGCAATATTCTCTATCCATGAATTCTTAAAATGGCCTTTCCATCACTTCAATCAATGGAATCTGCAGTGAAAAAAGAAGTGCAATTTTCCATTGTCTTTTCTGCCTTGGTATTGAATGTTCTCTGCTACTGGCATGTGTATTCTCTGGAAAAAAGGACTTTTTGAGTTCAATTCTAGTTGACAACTTTTTTTTTTGCACATGAAAGGATTTTTTTTCTTCCAGACTCAGACTTTTAACCTCATAACACAAAAAAATCAACCACAGAAATCACTCTTTTAGACAATAATAATGCTAGGGAATGTGAGAAGGCAGCAGTTATTTGTCATACTCTTTCCCGGATAGTCTGAAATCATTGGTGGCCCAATGCATGCTATCACTTTAGGCAAAGGCCAGAATTTGGCTGTCCACTTCAGAAAGTTATCTATAAATGGCTTTGTTCCTTTTGGGGATTAAAATGTGTTTAGATCGTTTATTATTTTTTTAAATAAATTGTCTTATTATTTCATTAATTTTTTTAAAATTAATGAATAATAAAGGATTTTTTTTATTATTGTGTGACACCTCCAGGGAGTCCAAGGACTCATCAAGGTAGGGCACTGCTCTACAGCCCTGTCTCCTCCACTCAACTACAACAAACCATCATCATCCATACCAGTGCCATCTACTGCTCATCACCATCGCTAGGGTTTTCAGTGACAATCACAAACATCCATGCCCACGTCAGGATTCGAACCCGCAGCCTTTTGGCTGGAGAGCGGATACGCTAACCACTCGGCCAACCAGGTTGGCAACATTCAAAATTTTACAACATTCTGTTTTTTTATTATTATTTATTATTAACTATACTGTCCTTTGTCTAAACTGCCACAGTTACCTGAAGTATAGTACAATTTCCCAGTTCAAAAGGTTTTACAAATTTGTCTGATGTTGAGTCCAGCTAAAGCATACATGCTAAAACCATTAAGTCATTTATGCATATACTACTTCTTCAAGCAACACTTCTTTTGGCCTCTAATAATTATTATTATATGGCATTCTACACCACACAACCCTATGCCTCTGCTACTAATGATTCGCAAAAAAGTTAAACAAGTTTGAGCGCAGTTAGTAGTTAGAAGGGGTCAATTGTTCGATGCTGTTGGCACACTCTCTCTCGATGAGTCTTTGGACCCCATGGAGGTGTCACATAATAATAATAATAACTACTACCCATAATTAGTACTTTTGTTTTATAATTGCATAATTGTTTTTCTCTGGAAAAAAACCAAAGTTTCTGGGTTTTATTATTATTATTATTATGTGACACCTCCAGGGAGTCCAAAGACTCATTGAGGGAGGGCACCTACTCTACAACTCTGTCTTTATCACTCAATACATCAACTACATCATCATCTACACCATCGCTATCTACTTTCCACCACCACTAGTATTTTTCACAGACAATCACAAACATCCATGCCCATGCTTGGATTCGAACCACGCAGTATTTTGGCTGGAGAGCGGATACGCTAACCACTCGGCCAACTAGGGTTGGGGGAGACTACTACCCCTGTATGAAATTAGTCAATTCAACTTCAGTTGAATACAGCTGACATAAATATTCCTTTCATCATATCACAAGAATCAAATTTTTCCATTATTATTATCCAGAACTCAATGGAGTAAAAAGAGTCATCATGGGAGGTTGTTTCTAGGAAACACAAAGTTTATCATACCACTCCTTGAACCCATTGACTGTTCCTGCTCCAACCCCTCTCTCAGGCAATGCATTCAAAGGTTCAGCCACCCTCCAAGCAAAGAAACCACTCCTCACCCTCTTGTTCACGGCCTCCTTTCGTAACTTCCAGGGATGGCCTCTTGTTATCGCTCATTCCACCAAGTGAAAGAACTCTCCAATGTCTACCCTGTAACTGCCTCTCAGCAGTTTAAAAGTCTAGATCATATCACCTCTCCTTCTATCCACCAAACTCTGCAGTTCACATTCCCTCAATCGATCCTCATAACTCATATTGTACAGTTCTCAAACCATCTTTGTTATCTGCCTCTGTACCCTTTCCACAGTCAATTTATCTCCTTCAAATCCTGAGGACCAAACTGAGAACAATAGCCTAAGTCTGCTCTGATCTGCTATGATCTGATTTGATCATACAACAGAATGATAACTCTTTTATCTCTGCAGGTCAGCGTCCTTCGCAGTATTGCATCAATCCTCTGAGTTACCCTCACCACCTTTGTAATATGCTACCTGAATTTCAGTTTTCTATCAATCATAACCCCCAAATCTCTTTCCTCCCCGACCTCCTCCAATTGAGTATGCATCCTCCCATCGATGGATCCCAAACCTCAAGACTTTACATTTTGCTGCATTGAACCGACACCCCATTCATTTGTCCATTTGTCTAGTTTATTCAAATCCTCTTGCAGGGCTGCCACATCTGCACTATTACTGATAATCCTTCCTAGCTTCACATCATCTGCAAACAACTGAATGTCCCCTTGCAATCCATTGACAATATCATTGATATAAAGGTTGAACAATACAGGTCCCAGTACTGAGCCCTGTGGAACCCCACTTGTAATCTTCTGCTTCCTTGATATTGCCCCACCATACACAACTCTGATACCTATCAGTCAGCCAATCCTGAATCCATTTGACTAACCCAACATTTAAACCCATATGCTGCAACCAAATATCAGCTTATCATGTGGCACCCTGTCAAATGTCTTTGCAAAATAAAAAAAAATGACAATGTATGCCTTTCCCTCATCAACTGCTCTTGTCACTTTATTATAAAAGGCAATCATTTTACTAAAGCAAGAGCGCCCCTTAACAAATCCATGCTGATTCTCACAGATAACATTACCCTCATCTGCCCAATGCTGTATATAGACACTCACTAATTTCTCCAAGACCTTAACAACTACTGATGACACACACACATTCAATTCAAGAATCAAACATCTTTTCCATTTAAAAGGCAACTGTTCCATCATTCTTCCAACTGTACTGTGGATGCAGTAATGTCTTCCTATTTTATACCCTGTTCTTATCAATCATTACATAACATTTTAAAACAAATATCCTTATTGCTTATTTTTGTTTCTTTATTTTTTTAATTAATTTTGTTCCTTATTTTTTGTGACAGTGTCTGTGGTCTTATCCCTAATTCTTCAGTAATTTTTTTCAGAAGAAAAAAAAAAACTTTTTTCGTGTTGTTCTGTTTCAACTTACAAATGAGTGCTAATGTATTTTCTTTTTACCCCACTTTTTGACTATTTAAGATCCATAATTAGTTTAAAATACTTTTAATTTAACTTTTAACTAAATAACACAACACAAATGCACACTGACTACTTTGATGTGCATTTGTATGTCACAAAGCTAGCAGCAATACCAGTAAGGCTAAGAGGTAAAGCCATCATGTTATTGCAAGTTATAAAGTTACTCTTCTCACTCTGCACAGTAAGCCATAATGTCTGTCTACTGATTTACTTATTATTTATTTATTATTATTCAGGCCTCCATGGAGTCAAAAGACTCATTGTGGGAGGTCCTTCCTAGGAAACACAGTCTATCATGCGCTCCTTGAACTCATTGACCGTTCTTGCTCTCACCGCCCTATCAGGCAATGCATTCCACAGTTTAACCACCCTCTGTGCAAAGAAACCACTCCTCACCCTATTCCTCATAGCTTCCTTTCATAACTTCCAGGGATAGCCCCTTGTCATCGCTTCTTCCCACTGTTCCACCAAGCAAAAGAACTTCCCAGTGTCATCCCTGTAACTACCTCTCAACAGTTTAAAAGTCTCAATCATATTACCTCTCCTTCTTCTATCAACCAAACTCTGCAGTCCACATTCCCTCAGCTGATTGTCATAACTAACATTGTACAGTCCTGAAACCATCTGCGTTATTTGCCTCTGTACCCTTTCCACAGTTAATTTATCTCCTCCAAATCCTGTCTACTAAATTGATGAAGATTAGCTATGTACAAGACTGGCAAGGGTTTATGAGTAGCACTTTTTTCTCTTTCATTTGTAAATTTTTTAACTTAAAGAAATTCACACACTTATTCCAAAGTCAAACTAAAATGGTTCCAAAATTAAAATATATTGCTAGAATAGGTGAGATTGAAATACATCTTCTGTTGAATTTTTGAACTGAGTGAGAAACCAACTAATTGCATGAAAAGTGGTGAGTAAGTGGAATGGATAGCTAGAATTGGATGCAAGTTTCCTGATGGTGAATGGATTCAAGGAGAGGTACGAGAGGAGTGTGTGTGTGTGTGTGTGTGTGTGTGTGTGTGTGTGTGTGTGTGTGTGTGTGTGTGTGTGTGTGTGTGTGTGTGTGTGTGTGTGATGGTTGATTTCAGTCTCCCACAGTGAGCATCCAAACTCCAAGGAGATGCCGTAAACTAATAATAAGATTTTTTGAAATATACCACGAGAGAATTTGAGAAGTATTGATTTGATTTTTTTCATCTTCTGGATAGGACAGTTAATTCTATCTTTATACATTTTCTCTCTCTCTCACTCTCTGCAATTTATATAATTTCATGTGTACAAAACTACAAAACAAGCAAATAAAAATCTTAAATGAAATAAAACTATATATTTATGGGGTGATTGCCTGATAGACAGAAATTCATAGTGATCTGATTGATAGCAATATAACTGCTTTAGTAAGAATCACCACCACTGATTAAAATTCTTCTTTTTTAGGTCTTCTGCCTTTTCATCCTGGACGAATAAATCTACTTCTGAAAAACAGACCTTTAACTGGTCTGATTGGAAAAAGGAAAGTGAAAAAAAAGCCAGCAGTACAAGCAGTGCAACCAACGATAGTGGTAGCGGAAATCCATGGGGACCAGTTTTCAAAAGCCGCGAGAAATTTGTAGAAATGCATTTTCATTAAAAGGCTTTCTTTCTGTGTGTTGAATATTAATGAAATGTTATGTATTGGAATAAGTTCATATATTTTTGTTACCTTCATAACAATGAAAATTAGTCCCCACATTATTGTGATTGAAACATAAATAAAAACAATGCAAATAATTTTATTTCTGAATTTGTCACATATGAAAAATAAATTGATTATCTAACAATTGGCATTTGCTTGGATTTTACTAAAACATCTGATTTTGCATTTATCTTCTCTTTTAATATTAACTTATTTTATTAAAATAATAATCAACATGTGTTGTTTAACTAAGTGGAACTTTGGCATACTGTATTAATAACAATAACTACAGAAGAATTAAATTATGAAAGATGTCTGATATTAAGCAGTAAAGTTTAACAGAATTATAAACATTAACATCTGATTCTAAATTTCAAGTTAATACCAAATCTGTTTTGTGGTAATGCAACTAGAGAAGTGAATTAAATTCGAAGGAAACACTATTTCATTAAATACATAACAGATTCACTTCTTTTTGTGGGTATGAATTAAATTATACTTGACAAGAAATTATATTCAGATTTTCATCCTTCCATATCATCTTGTAGTATTTTAGTGACTAGGCTACTTGCACATGGCATAGTTGATTTACATCAAATTGCCCTAGTATACCATAAGGCATGGCTCACCACCCAGAATGTGTAGGTATGAATGTGCAAATGTGTTGTAAACAGAATGATATTTCAATTAGGTCTTCCACAAAGGGGAGTGGATATGCAGATATCAGTGAGACAGTTGAGTGTAAGAATGTATATAATGTACCCGAGACAGTACTAAGGACAAAAAATTGGAATGGGATAGTTAGAATAACGCATCAAGATAGGGGTGGGACAAAGGGTCCACTGCATTTCATGTATACTAATACCAGGAGTATTAGGAACAAGAAGTAAGAATTTTTGGCCTTGATTGGCTCTTCCTGGCCACAGGTTATTGGCATTAGTGAAACATGGCTGACGGAAGATGATATAGTTAGTGGGATAGAATGTGTAGGTTATAGTGGTGTGTTTAGGAGGGACAGAGAGAATAAAATGGGGGGAGGGGTGTTATTGATGATAGCTGATTAACTGCAGCCAAGGAGAATTGAAGTTGTATCACAGGATAGTGAAAAGAGCTCATTTGACGCTATTTGGTGTGAGATTGAGACTGGCAGAATAAAATATACAGTTGGATGCTACTATAGACCAGGTGATGGAATAGATGGTGGAGATAGTATGCATAAACAAATTGATGACATGAGTGGAAGGAGGGTAATTATTATAGGAGATTTCAACTATGGTAATATTGATTGGAAGGAGGAGAGGGCACATGTGAGGAAGAAAATGGATTTTATTCAAATATTAAGGGATAACTATCTGAGACAGCATGTAATTGAAAATACTAGGAGTGTGAGAGTGCTTGCCCTGGTAATAGCATCTGAGAATTTGACTGTAATGAATATGACCATGTTGCCACCTATTGGTGAGAGTGATCATAAGGTCTTGACCTGGGAGGTGGCTAAAGGTGTGGAATTTTTGATTAAGACAGGGTATATGTGGAATTACTGTGCTGGCAAGTATGACAAGCTTAGGAGATTGCTTGGATCAGTGCCATGGCAAGTACAACTGCAAGGGCTGGATGTCGATAGAGCATAGGAAGTGGTCAAGGAGCATTTACAGGAGGTTATGGCTGATTGTATACCTAGGGTCCGAATAGTATAAAACAAGTAGGGGTTAAATGGATGAATAACACCATTAAGCTTCAGCTGCAAAAAAAAAGAAACAACTGTGGAGGGAATTTAAAGAAAGAGGTGACCTGCAGGCACACGAACAGTATAAAGTGCAGGCCAGAAGGATAACGAGTGTGGTAAAAAAAAGCAAAAGCGGATTATGAAAGGAAACTAGCTATGCAAGCTAAAGAGAATCCCAAACAGTTCTTTCAATATGCGGCAAACAAGAAAAACACTGTAGATGGCAAAATGATTTTAAGGAATGACGATGGTAAGGAGGTCACTGAATCAGTCGATATAATGGGGTTACTGAGCGAACACTTTGCAAAAGTATATCACCCAGGTGGTGACATTGAAAAAATGAAGGAACCATTAGTTTATACGGGAATTGTGATGAATGAAGTGGAGGTGAATAGTCTATTACAGAACTTTAATGTGAATACATCTGTGGGATTGGATGGTATACCGGCATGGGTGTTGCGTGAAGCGGCCAAAGAATTATCAGTGCCCTTGACCGTGTCGTTTAATCTGAGTCTCGGGTCTGGTTTAGTCCCAAAGGTGTGGAAAGAGGAGAAAATAGTTCCACTGCATAAAGGAGGATCCAAGACTACGGTTGCGAATTACTGACCGATCAGCATATCAGGAGTCGTCGTCAAGGTCTTGGAGAAAGTAGTCAAAGGAAAAATACAGGAATGGATTGATGAAAATGAGATACTGTACGGAAGACAGCATGGCTTTGTGAAGGGTAGATCATGTCTCAGTAACTTGCTCACAGTGATACTGCTGGACCACTTACAGTGATACTGCTGGACCTAGCTAAGGCATTTGACAGGATACCACATGGAATTCTAATCCGTAAACTACAACATATGGGAATGGATATATAGGGTTGGTGAGATGGATAGGTGGGTGGTTGATGGAGAGATCTCAAGGAGTAGAGTCCAAAAGATGGCCTGTGACTAGTGGTGTGCCACATGGTTCTGTTCTTGGACCACTGCTGTTTAATTTGTTCATTAATGATATAGGGAAGGATCTGAGAGGAACAGTTCATTTATTTGCTGATGATGCAAAGTTGAGTAGAGCGATGGTGAATGCAGAAGATGTGAAAATCCTGCAGGATGACTGGGATAGATTGGAGTTCTGGGCTAAGGAGAATGGATGTCAATTTAATGTGACAAAATGTAAGGTTATGCATTTTGGGGTGAAAAGATTAGCAGCAGTATACCACATTGGTGGAACTGTACTCTAGGAGATTGATGAGGCCAGGGACCTGGGAGTGTTAGTGGATAGTGAGATGAAGTTTAGGGGGCACATTGCAAAAATAGCTATATCAGCTCATCAACTCACTTGGTTGTTGAAAAATGCCTTGACAAGCAGAGACAAGCAAGTTATTGTACCTCTGTACCGAGCCTCGATAAGACCTCATCTCGACTACTGTGCCCAGATTTGGTCACCTCGGTTCCTTTTTGATAGTGAGGAGGTGGAGAGGATACAGAGGCGAGTGACTAAGATGATAGCGGGTCTATGGAATGAACCATATGAGAACAGGTTGAAGATTTGTGGGTTGCAGAAATTAGTTGATAGGGAGATATGATTGAGACATTCAAATTGCTAAAGGGATTCTATAGGATTAATTCAGAGGATATTTTTGAGATCAGGAGTGGTGGTGGGAGAACTAGGGGACACCTATGGAAGCTTGGTAAGAGTGTGGTTAGCAGGGATGTTAGAGCTGTGTTCTTTACTTTTAGAGTGGTAAATGAGTGGAATAAGCTGCCAGAGTCTGTTGTGCGTGCTATGACAGTGAGTGAGTTTAAGGCAAGGTATAATAGATACTGTGAGAGTGTCGTATTGTTGTGTGGACATGATGTTTAGGGCCTAGTAATTATGTCCATTTCTTTGTTGTCATTTCACAAAAGCAGAGTTGTATACGGTACACGAAAGCTGGCAAATATCTTTAGCTCATTCTTTTAAATAGCATGCAGTTTTAAAATATTGACTGAGATGAAATTTAAATTATAATTACATAATAAATTCTGTAATAATAAATTTTAGTGAATATTATTTTATAAATAACATAATTTTTATATCTGTAAATGAATCAATCGTGGTCCTACAGAAGTTAAAACCATTGTGGAGAGATAATAGAATGGTAATCACAACCAGACCAAGTCTAATTGACACTTGGGTGAATTCTGTCCTCTTGTATTGTTGTGAGCCTGGACTTTATTGAGGGAAGATGAAAGGGGACTTCTGTCTTTTGAAATGAAAACTTACAGATGAATTTTGAGAATTCCCTATACCGCTCACAAAACCAATGAAAATATCTGAAAACTGATTGATTCAATAGACAGGAAAGACAGGTGAAATGGTTCAAACATGTGGAGAGGGCTATTGGCATTCCAAAGCAAGCACTAGAAGGAACCGTTCTTCTGGGATCAAGGGTTAGGGGCCGACCATGATTAAAATGGACATAACATCAAAAAATGGACAAATTCCTCCCTTTCTCAATTGACATCTAGAACAAGAGACCGAGATGATTGGAGGAGGCTGACAAAGAATATCATCTACCAGCCATAAGAGATCCAATAGTCCATTTAGGACTATGGGAGAGAAGAAGAAGAAATGAAATAAAAGAGCCTCAAAAATAGCCATAGGTATCATAACTTAGAAATTCAGTCCTGAGAAAACCATCAAAATCACCATATTAGCATATGCAATAAATGACATTTTTTTCTTTTAAAGAAAAAAAATCATAATGCAGATGACAACAAAAACAAACTACTAAATCCACATTATCCTAAAATGATTTCAATCAAATCTCTCCTCAAGGCCAGGATAGTGTTAATGCTTGGGAAATGGTTAAGGAATATTTGGTAGCAGTAGTAAGCTGTGTTCCACGAGTGCAGAAATGGACACAATTTGGTGTAAAGTGGGTGACAAACAATATCAAACAGGAACTGCAGGTGAAAAAGAGATTATGAAAGAGATATAAGGAGAGGGTGGAGTGCAGATGTATGAAGAATATAAGACTCAGGCCAGGAGAGTGACTAGTATGGTGAGGAAGGCAAAACTGGAATATGAGAAGAGACTGGCACTAAGATCCAAAGGAAATCCTAGGGAAATTTTTAGCTATGTGGCAGGAAAAATAATTGTGCAATAATGATATTGTGGGATAAAAATGGGAATAGAGTGACTGATGCAGTAGACATAGTGGAGTTGTTCAATGAGCACTTTGTTGGAGTATTTCATCCTGGAGAAGAAAGTTTTAATACTACAGAGGTAGAGCAGGTTTGAGGTTTAGAGGAGAATGTGTTCCAAATACTGAGTACTCTAGATGTCAGTAAAGCAGTGGGACTTACTGACATGGTGATGGTATTTCACCACAGGTTTTGAGAGAATGTGTTAAAGAACTGACTGCTCCATTGACCTGGCTTTTCAATGAAAGTCCATGGCTATCAGAGTACCCAAGGAATGGAAGGAAGGTAACATTGTGCCATTGCATAAGGGTGGTAGCAGACTGGAAGTGTCTAATTATAGGCCAGTTTGTGTGTCATCAGTAGTTAAGGTGAAATTGGATAAATAGTGAGGGACTATATACAGCATTGTGCAGATGACAGTAATGTTATCTGTGAGAATCAACATGGATTTGTTAAGGGGTGCTCCTGCTTAAGTAATATGATTGCCTTTTATAATAAAGTGACAAGAGCAGTTGATGAGGGAAACACATACACTGCCATGGATTTTTTTTGGATTTTGCAAAGGCATTTGACAGGGTGCCACATGATAAGCTGATATTTAAATTGCAGCATATGGGTTTCGATGTCGGGTTAGTCATCTGGATTCAGGATTGGCTGTCTGATATATATCAGAGAGTTGTGTATGGTGGGACAATATCAAGGAAGCAGAAGGTTACAAGTTGGGTTCCACAGGGTTCAGTACAGGAATCTGTATTGTTTAACCTTTATATCAATGACATTGTCAATGGATTGCAAGGAGATATTCAGTTGTTTGCAGGTGATGTGAAACTGGGAAGGGTTATTAGTATTAGTACAGATGTGGCAGCCCTGCAAGAGGATTTGAATAAACTAGACCAATTATGGCAAATGAATGGGGGTTTTGGTTTAATGCAGCAAAATGTAAAGTCTTGAAGTTTTGGATACATTGATGGGAGGCTGCATACTTGATTGGAAGAGCTGTACTGGAGGAAGTAGGGGAGACAAGAGATCTGGAGGTGATGATCGATAGAAAACTGAAATTCAGGGGGCATATATTGCAAAGGTGGTGAAGGTAGCCCAGAGGATTGCTGCAGTACTGAGAAGGATGCTGACCTGCAAAGATAGAAGAGTGATGGTTCTGTTGTATAAGACCCTAATCAGACCACACTTAGACTATTGTTCTCAAATTTGGTCCCCAGGATTTGAAGGGGATAAATTAACTGTGGAAAGGGTGCAGAGGCAAATAACAAAGATGGTTTAAGGATGTTCAGTGTTAATTATGAGGATCAGCTGAGGGAATGTGGACTGCAGAGTTTGGTGGATAGAAGAAGGAGAGGTGATATGATCGAGACTTAAACTGTTAAGAGGCAGTTACAGGATGGACATTGGGGAGTTCTTTCATTTGGTGGAGTAGTAATGGGAAGAAGCGAACAAGCGGCCATCCCTGGAAAGTACGATAGGAAGCTGTGAGCAAGAAGTGAGGAGTGGTTTCTTTGCATGGAGTGGTAGTTGAACCATGGAATGCATTGCCTGATAGAGTGGTGGGAGCAAGAACGGTCAATGAGTTCAAGGAGTGGAATGATAGACTTTGTATTTCCTAGGAAAAACAAGGAAGGACCTCCCGCGATGAGTCTCTTGACTCCATGGTGGCCTGAATAATAATAATAATAATAATAATAATAATATCTGATTTCTGACTTCTTAATCAGCAGAAATATGAATTGACATGCTGTGTGGAATGAGATGTACAGCTCCATAACAAAAGGTAAACAGTTAATTTTTCTGCATCATATTTTACATCGAATATTTGCATAAAAAGCTGTATAAATATTTTTGTTCATGATACATCACGTGATAAATTTAATCACTCACTCTGCATTGAAATCTGAGGATTTCATCTGAATAACCTCAGTAATAAATTTAAAGTAATTTGTTCCTTTCAATAATTCTTCCAAAGAAGAGAGAGCAGTAAATTCTGTTATTGTGCCATCTCGAATGGCAGATGACCGAGTTCTTTTAGTCCACACCCCCATGGACACTATAAGAGAATTAACTGGAGAAATACCAAATTCATTTTTGCAGTCTCTTGATGCCTTCTCAAAGGTGGAGCCAGCAGATACAACTTTATTAAACTGAATTCGATTGTATGGACCCATTACAGCTACCATATCACATTGATTAGCTGTTTCCTTGAAGATATTGAAACATTCTCCTGTATTATCAATAAAGACAGCAAGGGCCTCATTTTTCATGTCTGAGAACACTGTCTGAAAAGAGAAAAGTAACTATTAATTATGTTGAATTTTTTCTTGACAATTATTCATAAGACTATTACACTTTTTTATAAAATCTTTATCAAGTAGCTTTATTTTTATCCTACTACATGTTTCGCCAATCTGTTTCTATTGGCATCCTCAGGGAATACAAATCAGTAAGCACAAAATGAAGGTTACAGACTAGGTTATAACCGATGGTTCTAAATCATACAAAAATTGGTATTGTGCGTGTCTCGTTAACGTGATTTATTCGTGATGACTCATGACGTAATTGTTATGAAAGTTCATTTCTTTGATATTTAATGATCTGATAAAAGATGAAAGAAAGAACACATAGGATATGTCAGAAATAACAGACAAGACATTTCAGGCCTTTCATGCCACTTTGCCTCTACTAACCATACATAGAAGATAACTACCATTCAAGAATCTTTAAAGAAGCAGCTACAGTCGTCCGTAAAACTGAAAACTTAAACAAGAATCAAGGTCTAATTTTACCAGAAATTTGGAAATCTTTTATCAGATCATTAAATATCAAAGAAATTAACTTTCATAACAATTACGTCATGAGTCATCACGAATAAATCACGTTAACGAGACACGCACATTGTCACGCACAATACCAATTTTTGTATGATTTAGAACCATCGGTTATAACCTAGTGTGTAACCTTCATTTTGTGCTTACTGATTTGTATTCCCTGAGGATGCCAATAGAAACAGATTGGCGAAACATGTAGGAGGATAAAAATAAAGCTACTTGATAAAGATTTTATAAAAAAGTGTAATAGTCTTATGTAACTATTAATTGTTGTAAAAAGGAGTGAGAAAATTATTGTTCAGCCCTATGAAGTTTATCATATAAAGAGAAGGATTTATTAGTTCCTTGATAAAGATAAATTATGAAGGTAAACAAAAAAAGATACTTCGTTGCACTTTATTCTGCAATTTTATGCAGTTCACACAATTTTGTCAATACTTAGGTATTGATGGAATCATTAATGATTTCGCAACTGTAGAAATGACTATCCCTGTTAAAAGAATGATCTATTCATAGTCTTGTCTTCTCATTTGTATCATGGAAAATGGTGTAAATGATGAAAAAAATAAAAAAAAAAACTTTTTGCAATTTCAAATGACAGAATTCTAAAACTGCTTGCCAATGTGTATGTATGTATGCGGGTTTTTCATCCCGCATACATACATACAAATCGGCCCTTCAGAACACACGCAATTTACAGACAAAAATTACTAGTTGTGGTGGTGTTGGAGGTGGGCGGTAGATGGCGTTGATGGAGATGATTCGTAGTAGAGGTTAGGTGTAGAGACAGTTGTTGGTGTCCTCCCGCGATGAGTCTTCAGACTCCTTGGAGGTATCAGGAATAATAATAATAATAATAAAAATTCCATGAATGAGTGCAGTTTAGCAGACTACAAAGTTGAAAAATATTATACAGTTCTCTTGCATTACTGGATTTGATTACATAAAAAAAAAAGAATAACATAATTATAATTTAATTTAAGACAGTTACTTTGTAGTATGAGTGATAAAGCTGATGCTTTTTTGTACATTAACTTTTACAGACACCTGTATATTTAAATATACTATGTACCTCTAAGGTAATTGATCATACAGTTGCTTATCTGAAGAAGCCAATTTGTTATGCTCTCAACACTTTTATCAGTCTTATCTTGTTGATTAGCTACCAGACATTATTAATGACATTTTTCAAACACTATTTAAATTTTTCTGTGCATATCAGTGATGTAACTATAATTTAAATCCTCCCCTCCTTGGAATATGCAATTCTCTCTCTCTCTCTCCCTCTCTCTCCCTCTCCCTGTGTATTAACATTAGTACAAACTCTATCATGGCTTACTCGAATCACCAATCCACCTACTTAGGGACATTGTCTTAACTTCTACTGCAACATGCTCATTACATCAATAAGAATTTTGTGTATTAAGAGTTTTTGAGTACATTTTCAAGTACTACACTAAAAGACCACAGTAAGTGTATATATATTTGTTATGTCCAGCTATCTTGATGTCTTTTTTTTTTTATTCAAATAGTCTGTATTTCTTTTTTTTTTTATTCAAATAGCCTGTATTTCTTTTTCTGTATGTTTTTTGATATTCACATTATTATTATTGCAGTAACCCCCATGGAGTTAGTAGGCACATCATGGGAGGCTCACTCAACCAGCAAAATGTATTGAACTTTGAAAAAATCTACTCCTCACATCCTTCTTTACTACATCTTTATGCAGTTTCCAGGGGATGACTTCTCATTCTTCCCATCTTACCATCCACTATTTTCATAAATCCTTCTGAATTAATTTGATAAAAATCCCATAACCAACTTGAAGATCTGCAGAGTTTGTTAGTTAGGAGGAAAAGAGGAAATCTAAATCTCCTCTTTTCCTCCTAACTAACAAACTCTGCAATCTACATTCCCTCATTAATGGACATACTTAGATCTTCTAGTGTTTCCAAATCACAATGAAAATTAGATGACCAAATCTGAGTGCAGTAGTCCCTATGTGATCTAACCAATGCCTTATACAAAAGTAGAGGCACCACTACCTCCTTATCCCTACATTTCTATGTCTTCTTATCATAGCAGCAATAAATGTTCAGTCTTTGCAATAGTTGCAATGTGCCCTCAGAACTTCAATCCACTGTCTATCATCACCCAAAGATCGCAAATCTCATCCACTTCTTAAAGAACAGCTCCACCAATACAGTAAGCAGTCTTATATATGCACTTCACACTGCAACACCTTGCATTTATTAATATTAAAACTACACTAACCAACTCATCTATCCAAGCTAAAAGTTATTCAGATTTTCCTGTGGAGAATTAACATCCTCTGATAATGCCTTATACAAAGGGAGGGTTCATATTTTTACTAATCTTCATCAGCAAAAATATGAAGATCTCCAGTCAGTCTAAATGAAATATCATTAATAAATACATTATAAACAGTAGTGGCCAAACAGCAGAATCCTGAGGCATGCCACTGCTCACCTTCCTTTTTTGAGCCACTGATCCATCAAGAATCAATTGACATGGATGATAACCACTTGTGTTACATTGTGGTCACACAGCAAAACTGTGGGCAGATGGTAGGGGGAGGAAACATCTCATTCATTTTGCTGATAATGACAATAAATATAAAGGAGTGCTTTTCAACCTTTTAAAAATGCCTTGCATGCATAAGTTTTTTTTTTTTAAATTATGAAAAACAATTACTAATTTTTATTGGTAATTGTTACCCTGGCTACATCAGGGTAAAAGATGTATAAAAATGCTAAAAACTGTTAACACTAAAACTATAAAATAAACCGAATACAATTGTATTTTTTATAAAAGCAGAAGAACGCGTACATCACACGCATAACGCATGTATGATCTGCTAGTTGTTCTGGCATGTTGAAAGATCTAATAAGGGTCTTCCAGATCTCGGACAGAATCAGTCCTTGGTTTCTATTAAGGTTTTGTTCTGAGCAGAGCACCATTGTGGCTTCTTTTATAATTTGGGAGCGGAAGTCCTCCTTGAAGTAGGGCAATGAGCTTTTATCCCATTCTATAATGTGATCAGTCCTAGAAAAATGAAAGGCTAACCCCGATTTGTCTTCTCTATTATTATTGACGTCTCCTACGTGCTCCTTCCTGATTTCAAAACTTCTTGAAGTCTGGCCAATATAATTCAAGCCGCACAAGCAGGGTATGTTGTAAACTCTGGCATATTTAAAAAATGGATGACGTCTTTTGGAGATCGTAAAAATTGGCGAATGGTCTGTGCAGGTTTAAAAGCTACTCATATACCATGTGGCTTGAGGAGTCTGGCAATTTTATTAGAAATTGTCCCTACAAACAGAATCCCAATGGTAGAATTATAATGTATATCTTCAGGTTGTCTTTGTTGGGGGTTCACAGAAAGGTATCTTGTGGATCAATTTCTTATGATAACCATTCTTTGTAAGGTCATTTCATATCTGGGAAAGTTCAGCTTGGAAGTCTTTATCATCTGTAGTAATGAGAGAGGTTCTATTTTTTAACATGCGTACAATGCTGAGTTTCCGAGAAATATGGTGTGAAGAAGTGAAGTCAGTGGCGTAGCTAGGGGGGTGGGGTGCGGTCCGCCACGGGTGGCACTTTTCACGTGAGAATTTTATTTTTCGATTATTCTTCTATTTATGTTAACTTAGTAATTTTATTACTTAATTAATAATTACTTTTCAACAACTATACTTACAACTAAAATAAACATAAACATATAGTGTTTCTGAGCAATAATTTCTTTCCCTACGTCGTTTTGACTTTTTGTAATCATATTTTTGGTATGTATTAAGAGGGGCGACAAACTCAGTGACCTCCCAGGGCAAATAAAGCTCTAGCTACGCCACTGAGTGAAGTGCAAGTATCTACCTGTATTGGTGGGTTTGCGATAAACTATAAGGTTGATACGTCCATCTATTGATTTCTTGATTAAAATGTCCAGAAATGGTAATTGATTATCTTTCTCAAGCTCTAGAGTGAATTTAATTTTTTGATGCAAAGAGTTAATCTTGCCTAGAAAATCGAGAAATCCTTTTCCGTATTTTTCCAAACAATAAAATTATCAACGTATCTCCACCAAACTGTGGGTTTAGGATCTAGTTGAGATAAAATTATCAAAAAAAAAAAAAAAAATCAGCTAACGCCTTTATATTCCCGTATACGGGGAGTAGGCGAGGCCATTTAGCCCTATCTAACTTTTGGAGACTGAGTGGTCAGTTCAATCTCCACTGGTACCCAATCAGAGACAGATGGCCCAAGGCTATCACTAATTAAGCGGTACGCAGTGAAGAGAGACGGCTCAAATGTGCCGCCATCTCGTGGTCCCTAACCCTAACACAATATATTTAATGTCTGAAATAATGTGGGTTCTACGGTCGATTTTCTTGAGTTTACAGGACGAAAAACCCGAGTTTCCGGGAGGAAAAACCTGCTTGCCCGTGCCAGAGATCGACTAACTCGGGAACCGGTCGAAAAAAGGCTTAGAAAAATTTCCTATAGTCGCCGACTAGACTCGAAACCAAGTCTTCCTTCGTGCGGCCAAGCGCGGTGGTGTGCAAACGCCACATTCACTGAGCTACACAGGCTCGTGAGATAAAATTATACTTTCAAATTTCTCCATAAAGAGATCGGCATAGGGTGGTGAAATTATATATATATATTATTATTAGACACCTCCAGGGAGTCCAAGGACTCATCGAGGGAGAGTGTGCCAACAGCATCGAACGATTGGTCATCTTCCAACTACTAACCGTGCTCAAACTTACTTGACTGAGCCATTAGTAGCAGAGGCTCTACCAATCGACCAACCTTAGCTGGCAAGAGGAGTTCCCCTTGAAAGACCTGTTAATTGCTGATAAATAGTTGTGTTCCATAGGAAAAAGTTAGATGTTAAACAATGATGGTACGAAGAAGTGATGTCTTGAGAGAATAAGCTTCTTAAACGTCGATCACTTCTTCTACTGGAATGTTGGTGAATAAAGACGTAACATCCAGGATTGCCAGAAGATCTGTATTGGAGATCGAGATGTTTTGTAATTTCTCCACGAAATGTTGTGAATTTCGTATATAAGTATCAGAATTGGGATGTGTGCTTTGAGGAGACCTGCAAAAGTATTTTGATAATAAATAGGTAGGCGAATTAATACCATCAACAATTGGGCGTAACGGTATACCATTTTTTTGAACCTTTGGAAAGCCATATAGTCTCGGTGTCAGTGGATGCATAGACTTCAATCGTCGTTTTAATTCTGTTTGCCAGCTATCCATATTACGTAATAAATCGTTGTTATCATTATGATTCTTTAAACTGTGGTCCGAATTTAGAACACGGTAAGTGTTCTAGATTCGGATGTATTAGAAAGTAAGTTGGCAATCTTATCTTTGTAATCACTGGTGTTTAAGATAACCGTACAGTTACTTTTATCAGCTTTTAATATGATGATTTCTTTATCTTTCTTTAACCTGAACATGGCTTTTTTCTATGGAAGAGTGATGTTTTGATGGGGAGCTCTTGAAGAAGAGAGAATGATACTGCTTTTAAGTCTGAGATCATTAGCTATGGGCTCCGGTAGTGACAAAACGGCCTTTTCTACACTGCATAATATGTCCACTTTAGGAATTAGATCGGGGGTAATAGAAAAATTGAAGCCTCTTTTGGGAATACTCATTTTCGGTTTAGATAGAACGCAATCAGAGTAATTACATATCACCGTGTTGTCTGGTAAAGCAGGTTTTGACTGAAAATGTTTATCATAAAGAATGATGGTTTACCCCCGATTTGTTTGTCCATGCTTTTGTTTTCCATCCAATCTGTTGTGCATGGAGATAAGCAGGGCCGTCTGAGAGTATCTGGTGACCCTAGGCAAAGAAAATTTAGGCGCCCCTATACATTGTCTCTCTCTATATATTTTGTCATACTCACACCAAGCACATGTACACAAGTCTTAGCGCCCCTAGGTGATTGCCTAGATTTGCCTTATGATAAAACTGGCCCTAGAGATAAGCTTCAATTTCTGGGAGGATAAAACGCTACCATATCAGTACGTATCTAGAAAACTCACCTTCAGTTAGATGGAAAAACTGTGGTAAAAAAAACAAAACACTATCAAATTTTAGTATTCAATTTAAAATTAAACTTTAACATTTCCTTTAAAATTCCATTTCATTCTCTTTAAGAAAGTAAGCAGTTCTCTTAGTCCTATAATCACAGCCTTTCTAATTAAAAGATTAAGACTAAATTTAAAATAAAACTGTAACATTTTCTCTAAAATCATTTCATTCTATTTAACAACCAAACAACCTAATCACCATGGTTTAGTCCTAATTTTGGAAATCTGTAGGCAGTTAGCGATTTTCAAAATTTAGCATGCTGCAGGAATATATTAATACAACTTAATGTATTCCTGCAGCACGCTATATTAACAAGAATATTGCAGACAACTGCCACTATTTCATGTACTTAACTGTAACTAGCATTAATTGTGTTTACTTCTTAATATGAATTTTAGGCCAGGTGACATGTTCTGGCCTCATGCCATTCTTCCTTGGTCCGATTCTTCTTTTACCACTTATTTTATATTTTTATAATATTTTCAGTAGTCTGCCGTCGTCCATTCGATTTAAATGTTCTATCCATTTTTGTTTATGCATGTTTACTTATTAATTTAAATAATTACCGTCGATTTTCGCTATAACAAACATGTACAAACTATAAGTTAACTTGTTTTAGCCAGCAATAATTTTACCAATTCTCTCTCTCTCATTAAAGTTGAAGGTTTAAATCCCATTATAGGCATAGAAGTTTGTGATTGTTTTTAGATGAGATATGAATTTCATTGCCCAGTGGGAGACCACCACTACTATCCCACTTGTTAGATGCCTAAAGTAGTATGGAAAAAAAAGCCCATGTTTGGTGTTTATAAACACCAAAATAAAATTTTAAACAAATAAAAGAAAAAAACATTACAAAATAGCAAAAAGTTGTTATAGCAAATTTTCCTTAACTAGCGTTGTGATAGCGAGTGAGTGAGTCTGCTGTTTGTTATAGTATGAATTGACTAAAAAATATAAATCCTCTATGCCTTTTTATTCTCCAAATGGAACAGAGAACAATGGAAGATTAATGCAACTTCCAACAGTCATATACATAACTTGTACATATTTGGTCTGATGTATTACAATAAATAACTTTTATTATTAAAAGACCAGAAGATAAATGATAAAATATATATACAAAGAGCCAACAAGTTTCACTAGCCACTGTCTAGCATTTTCAAGGCTGAACTGGCATTGAGTTACATTTCAAAAAACATGCACTTTAGTAACTGTTAGGCCGTTACATTTGATCATTTTGTTTGAAGGCGAGTCATATACATAAACAAAAGTAGCATAACAATATGTGTAAACTGTAGCATCTCATGTTCCTAAATGACATATTACATATTACCATCTTAGTGTATTTTATTTTCAGCTGTCTAAAGCAAAAGTGTTGTCTGTATCCCTTGAAATGGATAAAATTGAGTATCGTGCAGTTATAAAATTCTTTGTAAAAGAAGGTTTAATGCCAAAAGAAATTCATTCAAAGTTCATAAAAGTTTATGGGCACTCTTCTTCGTTTTCGACAATTAAGAAATGGGCTGCCGAGTTTAAACATGTCCGTACCAGTCTTGACCATGAAGGATATCCAAAAAGGGTAACAACACTAGAAATCATTGATCAAGTGCACGATATGGTATTGGATGACCGGCGATTAAACGTTCGTGAAATTGCTGAGACTATAGGCATTTCAAAAGAACGTGTAGAATATATTTTGCATGAAGAATTGCAAATGAAAAAGCTTTGCGCAAGATAGGTTCCTCGCTTGCTCACACCAGATCAAAAACGCACTCGCATGAAAATCTCTGAATAGTGTTTGGAACATTTTAACAAGATTAAAACTGAATTTGTGTGTCAATTTATTACTATGGATGAGACTTGGATTCACTATTACACACCAGAATCCAAACAGCAGTCAAAACAGTGGACAGAAGCCGGTTGTTCAGCGTCAAAGATGACAAAGTCGGTTCCATCAGCAGGAAAGGTCATGGCATCGGTGTTTTGGGATGCTAAAGGCAATTTGTTTATTAATTATCTTGAAAAGGGTAAAACAATAACGGGGGAGTATTATTCCGATCTTTTAACAAGACTAGACGAAAAAATTCGTGAGAATTTTTTGTTTTGGCAATTGGAAAATTAAGGGATCTGCACTATGAATTGTTGGAACATCTCCGTGATATTCACCAGATTTGGCTCCTCCCAAAACTAAAACTCATTCTCGCTGTTCAGCGTTTTTCTTCGAATCAACAGGTGATTGCAGCTGTAGAGGGGTATTTTGTGGATCTTACTGAGAACCACTACAGGGACAGGATAATAGCGCTAGAGCATCGTTGGAATAAATGTACAGTATTAGTCTTAAGGGAGATTATTTTGATAAATAAAAATAATTCTGAAATTATAAATTCGTTTATTCATTGTTAGGCCGAGAACTTTTCAGACCACCCTCGTATTACATTTTTATTCACTTCCATTTTATTCTCAGGCTGTACTATTCAAAATGCTACCCTTTTCACGGTGTGTTCAATGGCAGAATGCATTTGTTCAGAAATGATGTTGCGTGCATGCATTATTCTTTATTTCAGCACTGGCAAGTTATCAGGATGATCCCTATAAACCTTATCTTTGAGAAATCCCGAGATCTGACCGCAGAGACAGAAGTCTGAGGTAAACGAGGCTGCCATGCAGTGGGAAATGCATGGCTGATCACTCTCGCTCCTGTGAAATGTTCTTGCAGAACCTCCTGTATGTATGGACGATGTGTGAAGGGATCCCATCCTGCATGAAAATTACTGAATGTATTGAATTCATGCACAAGTGCTGTTGTAACTGTGACACAACAAAACTGTTTATCACATCGCGAAACCTCTGGATAGTAACTGAGCAGGTCACAGGATATGATGGTGAATGTTCTCAAAGATAAATCTGATAGAAAAATCTGATAAACAAAGATGTAAACCAGCATAAGACAGTAATTTTGAGCGAATGTAAAGGAATTTGTTGGTTTGAATGCGGATTTCGCATAGTCCATAGCACAATTTTGGGTATTTACAGCTCTGTTCGAGTGAAACCTCATCTCTGCGCAAAATCATCCAGGACCAAGCAATGTCCAACTTCAATCGAGCAAAGAATGTTAGTCAACTTTCCAAGTTCTGCAGGCGCAACTCCTGTGTCAGGGTTATTCAGACAGTTGTGGAAAGAACATTCGTGTCTTGATACAGCACGTGCGCTGCAGGGACCAACATAACGGGACCACAACTGCTCCACAACGGCAGTAGCAACTTCATTCATTTGTTGTATGATTGATTTGCTACCTCTGCCAGGTCTAACTCCCAACGATCCTGTTTCTTTAAAACGACAAGAGCATTGCAATTGTTTAGTTAGTACAGCTTCACGAGTAATGCATGTTGGGGCAAGGTTAGTGTCATCATTTATGGTGGTATTTACAACCAGAATAAAAAAAAAATCTTGTGTTCATCTTTTTAAACCCTCCCGGCACCCCCATTTGCGTGATATGCAAATTCCATGCATTTGCTGTTTACAACAACATCCCCTGGTAGTGAATTTTGGAACAATTCCCCCCCCCCCCCCCCCAGAGATATAGCTTCTGTATAATGCAATGCATTCTTGCAAAGTTTTGCAAAAACTGGATGATAACTGGATGCGCTGCACAAGGCCTTAAACAGGGATACTTTAATTTTGATCACCTTGTACATTAATTTCATTACTATTCAGTAACTGTGAATGAAATTGGCATGTACCAAATTGTCTGAGCTTTCAAAAGTGGAGTGTGTATGTGCGTGCGTGTGCGTGCACGCACGTACGCACGCACGCACACTCCAAAAGGTATTATTATAAATAATAATAATAACATATAGCGTAATAATTTGAACAAATGTAATAATTTGAACAAATGTAATAATTTGAACAAATGTAATAATTTCAAATAGTTTCCTATCAATTTTTAATCATAAATATATAGTAAATGCCTCAACAAATATTATATTGAATTAATATTATGTCTAAATAATGCGTGGGTCTTGGCGATGACCTGGGCTCCATGTTCTCAGATACCCAGTTACACAACAATAATAATAAATTGCTTACACTACACCGCTACGCCGATGGGCGATACCAATTTAAATCCATTTTAAATTGTACTTGTCCTTTTTTATTTATTTATTTAGCCATAGTTTGCTGAGAAAGGCTATATGAGAATGAATTCAAAGATCATCAAGCAGGATCAAATATTTATAGTTTGACGGGTCGGAAATAGACGAGATCAATGAAATATACGTTCAGGGTTAACAACGTTGCGGAGTGGTGCCACTGATCGCTCGAAGTCTAAAGTATAAAGTATTTATGGAATGTTATTTTCGAGTACCAAGCAGTGACCTTTGTTTCAAAGTGGGTTTGAAATGAATATCGTAAGACATAACAAGTAATTAACAGATTGTTATCAAGCTATAAGGCGCTCCTCGATAACCCTAGAGTACTATTTTCCACTAAGTAGTTTAAAATGTTGGCTTTTGATGGAGTTACGGTTCGTTAGTTGGTGGATTAATTGGTGGAGATACAGTTGTCGAGTAGGTGCCCTCATTCGATGAGTCTTTGGACTCCCTGGAGGTATCATGTAATAATAATAATAATAATAATGACTAGTGCATTAAACAAAACTTTTAATGAAAAGAATAAGAATACAATGCTTTTTTTTTTCATGATTGCCATTCGGTCAATGTGACTATTATCGTTGCGCCCCCCCCCCCCCCCAAGACTAAACGTTGTCATCTCTTGTTTCGAACCATCACTACGTCCAAAATAATTTTTTTTTTTTATTAAGCATATCTAATTTGCAACGGTTTTCCTCTCCATGCACTTCAACTTCGTGGGTTTAAGGACCCATGACAGTTTAGAATGTCTATAATTTAGTAAGAATTGCAGAACTCATCCAAACGTTATATGATGGTTGTATATGTGTACACACATAACAGTGGCGGCTCGTGGCTTGAAATCGTGGGTGTGCTGCAACTTTCGAAATATACATACACACTTTAAGTACAGTGTATATGTGTTTTGATAAAATATCAAAATTATGGTAAAAATTTAAAAAAAAATTAAACATGCAAAAAATATTGTTTATTATCGATAAAATTAAACAGTTTAGTATTATTCAAAATTACTTAAAAATAAAATCCATTATTATAACCCCAATAATGTCCTAAAATAAAAACTATAACAAATGTTATGTCTTTAATACTGGCACAAACTGCATATAAACAAACAGTGGAACTGCGCGAAGGACAGTGCTCATTACGCTAATAGCTCGCATCTCACTATGACGTGGATATGCTTGCACGAGTAGCAAATACTAGCAATATGACACTGTGGTAAACACAGTAGAGTGCAGTACAGTACAGTCATCATTAGAGATAGGGATTCGTGTCGTGATTGGTGGAGCACTTTGAACAAGATCAAGATCAAGATAAGATAAGGAATCGTGTCGTGGATCTGTATTGTTATCAAATGAAGATAAGTGACGTCATTTGTTAGTTGTAAATAAGTGACGTTATTGTATTGATTAGAAAAGGTTAGAGATAAGGAATCGTGTCATGATTCGTAGGGCAGTTTAAACCAAATAGGGTAGGGTGAATGGGGGAATGGATGTTAGTGTTGTGGATGTGTGTTGTTATCAGATGAAGATAAGAAACGTTATTTGTTGTAAATAAATGACGTTATTGTTTTGAAGGAAAAGGGAAGATGGAGGAAGCGACATCCGTGTTGTTATGAGTTGTAGATAAGTAAATGGTTTGTGTATGGCATTATGGGTGATGATTAGTGATAAGATATCTTGGAATTTCCAAGGGTGACAAACTTCAGTCATTGTCATCAAGTTTTATGTTTGGTTGTCTATAGATGGCGGTACTAATTTTCCAATATATTTTGGGGTATTTCTTTCATGCTAAAGGCTATGGGAATTCTTAGAGTATAGTAGAATGGATATGGCGGCAGCGTTTAGGATTTTCTGAATAATTTAATTATGTGCCGGAGTCCCTCAAACACACTTTTTTTTCCATAGCTCTGACATATTTTATTCTATATTCATATTCTAATTCAAATTCATATTTTATTCATAATTCATCCGAATATTTTGATTTGTCTACAATTAAGATCTTAAAATTCAATAAATAAACAAATCATATACGAATTAACTGTGATTTCAAAAGTGAACTTACTTAAATATGCATGACACATCAACGACACTGTTTGTTCATTTAAGTTTACACATTTATTTCACAGATATTACTTACATTTCTTTCCAGAATGGGATATCTTGGAACTATCGAGATTTTCTGAGTATTCCAAATTGCTGAATTTAAACATATATTCATTGCACAAAACACACAAACACAAGATCTGAAATGCAGTTGACTCTTTTTTTTTTCATTATAGGTTACTGGGGCATTTCGTTTTTCCTTCACTCATGGGTATGTTTTTTTTTTTTCCCCACACACTTCTGGAGTTTCTTTGCTTACCGAGAACTTTTGCATGTAGACTAGAAATTCTGATGATAATTTACATTTACTTAGTCTTTCCAGAATGACTCTTCTTAATGGAAATAGATATTCCAAAACTAGTTGAATTAAAGCATATATCCACACCACAGCACAACACACACACACACAAGTTTGAATGAACGAAATTTCTGTATAATGACCTGAAAAGCTATTTGACTTTTGTTCCCTCATATTTTCTGTCCATTTGGCAGTCCGTTAATTCCTTCACATTGGGATCATACTCTGTTTTTGTTCCCACGGTGGTGAATGTAAACTCAAACTATCTATTCCTGACTAATATATCTGCCAGCGATCTGTAATTATGCATCTCTCAATGCAGATTTTTTTATGTTTTTTTTTTCAAACGATTGGTTGTTTTTCTATTTTACTTTTAAAAGTCAGTTAACTACTTATTATTACCTCGATAAATGAGTAAAATAAATAAATAATTGTGTGTGTGAAGTTATTTTCCCCAATTATAGATATTTCATGTGTTATCTTAACTTGACTCATTTCCTGTTGCAATTTGTTGTACCTAAGCGAGAAATCGTGTGTTTAAGTTGGAACTCTTCGTTCCCATGGGTAATTGTTATGGTATAATTAATGCTTACATTTTATTTTTTTAAACTAATACATATAATTCTAATCAGAATAACTGAGCAAAAATAAATAAATAAATAAATAACTGATTGTCCTTTGCTGACCACTAATTTTAACTATGATTCCTTGTGCTCTTAATCTATTTCTATAACTGAAATTTATTTTATTTATTTATTTTTCTTTAACATTAGTAAGTTAAGTGACAGATTTTGAGACAAACAAGGTTTTGAACTCTCTATTAGCGTTTTCTTTAGAAACTTTTTTTCCCAGCACAACAAATAAATAGTTATTTCTTATTATTTCAAATGAATATTAGCCCAGTAGTAGTCTGTACTTTGTAAATAGTTTCATTTTCATGTTACAAATTTTCAACCATTTAAAACTTTACACTATGATATGTTTACATGAGCGTAAATGTATATTCCATTTTGATGTTTTGCGTGGTGCGTTCTTATGATGACACCATCATTCTATTAGAGATTATCAATTAGGGGTTTGAGCATGTGAACGAAATGTTTACAGATAACTCAAACAAGGTCAGTAGGTAGCATTAGACAATTTTCTAATCACCAAATGCTAACAGTCACACTTAAATTCAAAACGATGATCCAATATACTAGTCTGTTGGAGACATCTACAGATATTGTCACTATTTAATTCATTTATACTTTATTCATTTCCAAAGACACAATTACATTATTAGCTATCACACTGTCATTTTTATTTTCTACACCAAACTTTTTTTATGAGTTTGGGAAACGTGAGGGGTTTAACTATCTGCTGTCTCTCTGTAAAATAACCAAATTCTAACAGTCATACTTTAAGTACCACTGTTTTTTTCTAGTCTGGTGGAGGTATCTAGAGATATAGTAGCAAATTGTCACTTTTCAGGAGAAATCTTCTCCGCTAAAATTCTAGCTATTAATTTAATACCCAATTCCTTTTGCTTGCAAGAGTTGATACAGTTTCTTGAAACATTTGACATGAACAAATAACACTTTTAATTCACTGAGTCGATTTTCAAAAAAAAAAAAGAGTGTCTGGTTAGTTTGTTTCAAGAAATTTTACAAGAAAAAAAAATTAAGCGAGACCATATGTGTATATATATATATGTTATGGTTAAAGTGATAAATCCAGTTATTATTAATAATTACTGGTTAAAGTGAATAATTAGAAATAATTACTTTAACTGGTTAAAGTGAATAATTCCTAGAGGAGTCTGGTAAATGTAATAAAAACATGTTTATAGGTTTTCATTCTCAATAGAAATTATAACAGCTTAGGTTAATTTAGGTTAGATTAGTTTATAATGAAAAAAAGTAAGGAAAGTATTTCTTTTGTACTCAATGAAATCAGAAATCATTATAAACTAATCTAACCTAACCTAACTTAAACTAACCTGGATGTTGCATGTTGAACCAGAGTGTAGTTATAGTTTGTCATGAGTAGATTAATGGGGATGAAAAATAAATGTTGTTGTGGGCCGAGCTTAATGATTGCAGGCGGATAAATGGGGATAACGAATAAAAGTTGTAGTGGGCAGATGAATGAGGATAATTGGTAAACGTTATTGCAATACCTCTTTCCTTGTCAATGGATAAAACCACTGACCAGTTCCTCTGATTTATCTATAATCCCCATTCATCTGCCCACAACTTTTATTTTTTATCCCCATTTATCTGCCCGCAATAATTAAGCATGGCCCGCAATAACGTTCATCTTTCATTCCGATTAATCTGTCCATGGCAAACTACGACTGCACTCTGGTTCGACATGTGACATTGTTTGAGTAAGGAAAATCTGAAAACATTACAAAGATTTGTGCTTTTGTTGTGTTTTTCCACAGTGAAGATTTTACTCAGTTATTCTAATTATAATTTGATATTTAAATCTATAACTTTATAGCTTATTGCAATTCTGCAAGTCAATTATTAATAATAATAATAATAATAATAATAGTAATAATTAACTATTTATTTATTTAATTATTGTAAAAAAATCACTGGTGTGAAATTAATGCCAGGAATGGGGGAAAAGTGGTGAAAACTTATATCAATGTAATTGATTATTTTAGAAATTGTCTAATGCTACCTATTGACATTGTTTGAGTTATCTGAAAACATTTCGTTCACATAATCGAAAATCTGAACTGTTAGAATTTGGTGGTTTTACAGAGAGACAGCAGATAATTTAACCGAAAAATGTGATTAATCTCTTAAAATTTGGTGTAGAAAAAATGTTTGTACTCTCCAGATAACACAAATACAAATTTTACCTTTCCCCACACAAAGTAAGATAAAAACACACCAACAGTATTTCCAGCAGCATGCAAAAAAGATGTCATTGAGTCATCTGCACAGTCAGGGTAGGGCATGGTAAGGGTAAACAGTACTATAAGAAAAAACCACAGTCAAGTGACTTTGGACTTAAGGTAATCGTTCATCCACTGCAGTTGCTGTATTGTGTTGTGGTGTTTTGTGTCCTTTAATGTAAAAATAATGGGTAGCCACAAAATTCTTTAAAAGTTTCTTTGTGAAAAGTTGTAATTGTAACAGAAAGACTTTTGTAACAGAAAGTTAACATAAAATATAAGATCAGAGGTAATAATCAGTGCAATAATAATAATAATGATAATAATAATTAGCTATTTATTTATGGTGCCTAATGAAGTAATGTAAGAAGAATGAAGGAAAATTATTATGAAAAATCGACAGCAGGTAAAAAACAGAATTTTCAGTTATCATTGGTATAATTGATTGTCAATTTCTTTTAAATAAGAGTGCAAATTTATTTCCTAAAGAAATTTGTACTTCTCATGGAATTATTTTAAGATATTCATTGACAAAATCACCTTGTAGTTTGAAGGAATTACCTGAAACAGTTAAAAAACAGAATTCTTGATTAATAAAATATAACCATTAGCTGAAGTGAGAAATTGGTTCACTATCTCTGGACACACTAAGAACTTGGATGATAGAATCAACATGCAAATATCAAATATTACTTACCAAAGGAAGAGAAAAATCAAAAACATTAACCAGGTTAATAGGGAGGCCTGTTCTTGATTTAAATGAAATTGGATTTCCAAAACGTTAAAACATAATGTGTACTTTTAAATGCTTTTGGAAACATAGAAAACGTGTCTGTGCTTTTAATAATGCTCAAAAATATATGTATTGGTTTCAAAAAAATAAAAATGTGACCCTTAATTTTACTACAGTAATAAATTTCCAATGACCACAAATGAAGAAACGTTCAGATGATGGTCACATTGTCGAAAACCACATGATGGAAATTCCTCAACCATGCAAAGAACCTTTGAACAACAGCTCAAAATTAACAACAAGCAGATTAAGGACCAAAAAATAAGAATGTATTTTCCACTTTTTTATTTTCTGTATGTTGTTAATTATTGTATTACATTAATTCTGTATGTTGTTAATTATTGTATTATATATACTGAATACATTGTGTTATTTACAATGTATTGAGTAAATACATTGTAAATAATATTTCACTCAAATAAAATTTGTAAATTAAAATGAGCAAAAGGTTGTCGTTGATGTGTCATGCATTTTTAAGTAACACCTTGGTTTGATATGTTTTTAGTGATTTATATTTTTGCTTATTCATTAGTAATAGTAGTTAATTGCTTGCTACCATAAACAGTCACTTTATTTTCCATAGTGCTTTATCCAGATAAGTCATTTGTAATTACAAGGGCGATTCGCTAGGCCTACAACCGCTAGTATCACCTTTGTTTGTTTCTTATAGTGACATTTTATTGCTGATAGACACCTAAGAGTGTCTATGGAATTTGCTAGTGGACCCTCAAAAGTCCACAGGATTATCTTTACCTGCTCAGGACACCTGAGAAATCTCTACTCTTTCTCCATCTGTGTCTTGAAATGGCTAAACTTGTGAATGAAACCAAATTCGATGAAGTATATAAGGAATTTCTCAGACTGGGAAAGCTACTGAGTGATAATTGGCTGGGAAAAGTGAAATTGTATGACACATTTCCCCCCGAATGTGTCTCAGACGTTGCTGCTGAAGATCATTTAGAATCAGTGCCTTCGATTTCTTCAGACTTTGTAGAAGTGCATGCACGCAAAAAGCGAAGAACAACAGATGAACCACAAAATGACAATAGTGAAATGGAACAGGATTCTCAGGGTTTGGACGCCGCTATTTCTCCCAAAGAAAAGGTGCCTCCGATCATCCTTAGAGAAAAGCATAAGTGGGCAGCTTGATCGACAATGTCCAATTTGCATATTGGCATCATTAAGGCCAAAAACATGGATGAAGGCATAAAGATCCAGCCAGCAACAGTGACAGACTATAGAAGGTTGTCCAAAGAACTGGACGACAGAGGCATCCAGTATCATACCTTTGCGCTCAGCTCCAAAAAAAAATTAAAAGTAGTCCTTTGTGGTGTCTGTGAAGACATTGACACAGCAGAAATAGCTGCTGACCTGAATTCTCAGGATCTGCTCCAGTCAAAGTGAGCAGAATGTACAAAGCTGACAAGACTCCCATGCCATTGGTCCTTGTTGAGATTCATAAAATAAAAAAGGATATTTACAACTTAAAAACAGTCTGTGGTCTCATCATCACACTGGAACCACTCCCTAAAAGATCATCTTCTGGGCAGTGCCACAGGTGCCAGAAGTTTGGCCATGCCCAGAATGTATGCAGAGCAGAATATAGATTTTTAAAATGTGGAGACAGCCACCCAACCAATACCTGCACAAAGCCGAGGACTACCTCGGCCAAATGTGCCAACTGCAGTGGCTCTCATCCTGCGAACTACAAAGGATGTACTCAGCACCCAAAGAACAGATGGATGGAAGCAATCAATCAGACCTCCTCCTTCAGCACAAGAACACCAGAAGCCCAGACACCAAAACTGGAGACTCAGCAGCCACAGTCAGAGACCTCCAATAATAGAGACACCCGAAAGCAAACAAGAAGCTATGCTGATGTGACCCGTACAACTAGACCAAATCCAGAACAAAATCAACCAACAGCACCTAAAAACCTAACAGCTGTTATTATGGCCTCACTAGCAAACATGCTACAAAATTTCAGCCTATCAAACCCTACTGAAACCTCCACTAAAAGATTTCTTTGTGAAACACAGGTCATCCTCACAGCTCTCATAAATGAATAGTAACAAACTCATTCCAGCATCTCTTCAGATAGTTGCGTGGAACGCAAATGGCCCTAAAAACAAAATTCTGGAACTCCGACACTTCACATCTAGGTATCAACCAGATGTTATTTTAATCAGTGAAACTCATTTAAAACCCTCAGACAATCCTACAATAAGGGGCTATCACCTATACAGAAATGACAGACTACTCTACAGAGGCGGTGGCACTGCCATCTTTATAAAAAACTACATTGAGCACCACTCTGTGAGTATTCCTTCAACCACTAACCTTGAGATCACAGGACTGGAAGTAGTCACCAGCTCCACTGGCAAACTGAAAATCTACTCAGCTTACAACCCTCCCCAAATATCTCTACTTCACTCTGATCTAAATGCCATCTTATGCACCAGAGAGCCCACCATTATTGCCGGGGATCTGAATTCCAAGCATCCTGCGTGGAATTGTACAACCACAAACAAGAATAGTTGCATTCTTTACAATTACTTAGGATCAAGCAACACTGTTGTGGCAGGCCCCACCGAACCACCTCATTTTGGTACGTTCAGCACTGCTGACATCCTGGATATAGCTATCCTTCAGGATATTAAACTTCAATTCAGCATCATATCTATGGATGAAATATCATCCGATCACAATCCAATTCTACCACAGCTGGGAAATCAAGAATACCTATGTCCTCCTTCTCACTCCTACATTGCATGGGAAAGACTATCAGCAGCACTGAAGGATTATATTGGACATGTTCCTCACATATGCACAAAAGAAGAAGAAGAAACTGCAGTTACAAATCTCACACAACAAATTAATTCTGCTATAAAGGTAGCTTCCTCCTACAAATCTGCCCGCAAGCCAGATCGTTTGCCTGAAGACATCATGAACTTGATCAGAGACAAAAACAGAGCTAGGAAATGATACCATAACACGTGTGCACCACAAGATAAAATACATCTAAACAGATTAAATGGGGCAGTAAGAGATGCAATCAAAGCCCATAGAGTGATAACTTTTCATCCCAAGTATGGAATGAAAAGTTATCCTCCATTTCACCTACTGATCACTCCATCTGGGGACTACTGAAAAATATCAAAAACAAAGACAGATCCCTTCCCCCAATATTCTCTGACCAGGGCCTTGCACACACAGATGTAGACAAAGCAGAAGTTATAGCACACAACTTAGAGGAGCAATGCAGGCCTTCGTATGGAAACCTTGACTTTGACCACTTATATAAGATTCACAGCAAGGTCAGACACTCACTCAAACTTCCTATCTCCAGCACTGACCATATTGCACCAACATCACCTGCTGAGTTATATGACATTATTAAAAAATTAAAGAACAAAAAAGCTCCTGGGCCAGACGGCATTACTAATCGGGTGATTAAACTTCTGCCCCGAAAAGCAGTAGTGCACCTGACCAGTATAATAAATGCAATTTTAAGATTTAACTATTTTCCTTCCACCTGGAAACTGGCTGATGTAATTCCTATACATAAGCCAGGCAAAGATCCACACCTACCGCAAAATTATCGTTCAATCAGTCTTATCTCAAATCTGGGTAAGGTTGCAGAAAAGGTCATCCTCTCACGACTCCAAATCTCAGTAAATGACCTAAACATCCTGCCTAAAGAACAGTTTGGTTTCAGGCAACACCATCGTACTACCCAGCAAATCCACAGAATTGTGGAATACATCACCACCAGCTACAACTGGCACCAGTGCACAGGCACTGTTTTCCTAGACTTATCCAAAGCATTTGACAAAATCTGGCATTTTGGACTCCTGCACAAACTTATCTCAGCCGGTACCTCACTAAAAATGGCTCACTTAATCCATTCATATCTTCAGAATAGATCAATGCAAGTAAAAATCAACATTTCTACATCCTCCCAGTGCCACATCTTTGCTGGAGTGCTGCAGGGATCTCTACTGGCTCCATTGCTGTTCTCTATATACATGTCAGACATCCCACACAATCCAATGACTTCCGTTTTGGCCCTGTATGCAGACGATACAGCAATACTAACCAGATCTCTCAAACCCCATTTCATTACCAGAAAGCTTCAAGAAAACATTCTAAAGCTGTAGGGTTGGTTCTCTAAGTGGAGATTGGAAGTCAACCCCCAGAAAAGCTCATCCGTTCTTTTCTCAAAAAGGCCAATGTCTCCTGTAGGAGATGTGTTACTATGCAATACTAAAATTCCCTGGCAGACAGAAGCAAATTACCTGAGTGTGATTCTCAACAAAAAGCTATATTTCAATCAGCACACTAAGTCTGCATGCACAAAGGCATCTAAAGCCATAGCTCAGATCTATCTGCTAATTAATAGAAATAGCAAGCTCAGCAACAGAATCAAATTGCAACTATACCTGATGACAATTCATCCTATAATCACCTATGCCTCTCCGGCCTGGAGCCACACCTCTAATGCTAACATTATCAAAATACAGCGAGTGCAGAACAAGTGCTTGAGAATGATTCTGAATGCCCCGTGGTATGTTAGAAACAATCAACTCCACAGAGACACAAATATTACCTATATTTTCTCTTTTCTACAATCCTTAGCATCCAAGTTTTTCCTAAAGACGTCCACACATCCTAACGATTTGGTTCAGCAAGCTGCAGCATACGATCCAACTGACATATTCAAATATAGAAGACCAAATGCTATATTAGCCTCCTCTAGTGATGCATAATCTCCATGCCCTTTTAGGTCGAGCAATCTGCTCATAAATTTTACCTTCACTCTAACCACAACAGATAGCAGGGAATATGAAAAGCATCTTACTTCACCCCTAAAGTCATAAATGTCAATTGTCAATTGTCAAATTTATTAATTTTTATTGTGAAATTTTTGCCACAAAGTAATGAGACTTTTTTTTGAAAATCCACTCAGTGAATTAGAAGTCTTATTTGTTCATGCAAGCTTTCAAATATTTCAAGAAACTGTTCAACTCTTGCAGCCAAAAGAAATCAGGTACTAAATTAATAGTTAGAATTTTAATGGAGAAGATTTCAGCTGAAAAGTGACAATTTGTTAATATATCTTTAGATACCTCTACCAGACTAGAAAAAAACAGTCATATTGAAAGTACGACTCTTAGAATTTGGTTATTTTACAGAGAGACAGTAAATAGTTAAATCCATCACATTTCCCAAACTCTTAAAAAAAGGCTGGTGTAGAAAAAAAAGACAGATGCGATAGCTAATAATGTAATTGTGTGTATTTGGAAATGAATAAAGTGCAAATGAATTAAATAGTGACAATATCTGTAGATGTCTCCAACAGACTAGTATATTGGATCATCGTTTGGAATTAAAGTGTGAATGGTAGCATTTGGTGATTAGAAAATTGTCTAATGCTACCTATTGACCTAGTTTGAGTTATCTGTAAACATTTCGTTCACATACTCAAACCCCAAACTGATAATCTCTAATAGAATGATGGTGTCATCATAAGAATACCCCGTGCAAACATCAAAAGGGAGTACATGTAAATATCTCATATAGTCTAAAGTTTTAAATGATTGGAAATTGGTAACATGGAAATTAAACTAATTACAATGTACAGAATACTACTGAGCTAATATTCATTTGAAATTATAAGAAATAACTATATATTTTTTGTGCTGGCAAAAAAAGTTTCTAAAAAAACGCTAATGAAGAGAAAGAAAAACACTAATGCTAATGAAAAATAAATAAATAAAATAAATTTAAGTTGCAGAAATAGATTAAGAGTACAAGGAATCGAAGGTAAAATTAATAGTCAGAGAAGGAGAATCAGTTATTTATTTTTTTATTTTTGCTCAGTTATTATGATTAGAATTATATGTATTGGTTTTAAAAAAAAATAAAACGTAAGCATTAATTATGATAGTAACAATTACTCACGATAATGAAGAGTTCCAACTTAAACACACGATTTCTCACCTAGGTACAACAAATTGTGACAGGAAATGAGTCATGTTAAGATAGCACATGAAATGTGTACATAAAATAACACATGAAATTCAGGCACACACATTTATTTATTTATTTTACTTATTTTTCTGGTAATAATATATAGTTAACTGAATTTTAAAAGCAAAAGAGAAAAACAACCAATCATTTGAAAAAAAAGAACCATATAAAAAAAATCTGCAGAGATGCGAAATTAGCGATCGCTGGTAGATATATTAGTCAGGAAAAGACAGTTTGAGCTGACACTCACCACTGTGGGAATAAAAACAAAGTATGACCCCAATGTGAAGGAATTAATGGACTACCAAACAGACAGAAAATCTAAGGGAACAAAAATCAAATAGCTTTTCAGGTTATATACAGAAATTTCATTCTTTCAAGCTTGTGTATGTGTTGTGCTGTGGTGTGGATATATGCTTTAATTCACTAATTTTGGAATATCTATTAAGAAGAGTCATTCTGGAAAAACTGTAAGTAAATTTAAATTATCATTAGAATTTCTAGACTACATACAAAAGTTCTCGGTAAACGAAGAAACTCCAGAAGTGTGTGTAAAAAAACATACCCATGAGTGAAGGAAAAACGAAATTCCCCAGTAACCGATAATGAAAAAAAAAGAAGAGTCAACTGCATTTCAGTTCTTGTGTTTGTGTGCATTGTGCTGTGAATATATGTTTAAAAACAGCAATTTAAATATTCAGAAAACCACAAGAGTTCCAAGATGTCCCATTCTGGAAAGAGATGTAAGTAATATCTGTGAAATAAATGTGCAAACTTAAAAGAACAAACAGTGTCATTGATGTGTTATGCATATTTAAGTTTTAAGTAAGTTCACTTTTGAAATCACTGTGAATTCAAACACGATTTGTTTATTTATTTATTTATTTATTTATTGAACTTTAAGATCTTAATTTTAGACAAATAAATATCAATATATTTGGATGAATTATGAATAAAATATGAATTAGAATTAGAATATGAATATAGAATAAAATATGTGAGATATGGAAAAAAAAGTGTGTGTTTGAGGGACTCCAGCATGTGATTAAATTATTCAGAAAAGCCTAAACGTTGCCACCACTAGACTTGACTATACTCTAAGAATTCCCATAGTCTATTAACAGGAAAGAAAAACCCCAAACTGTATTGGAAAATTAGTACTGCCATCTATAGACAACCAAACACAAAACTTGATGACAATGATGGACGAATTATGAATAAAATATGAATTTGAATTAGAATATGAATATAGAATAAAATATATATGAGATATTGAAAAAAAATTGTGTGTTTGAGGGACTGCAGCATCTAATTAAATTATTCAGAAAAGCCTAAACGTTTCTACCACTAGACTCTACTATACTCTAAGAATTCCCATAGTCTGTTAACAGGAAAGAAATACCCCAAACTGTACTGGAAAATTACTACTGCCATCTACAGACAACCAAACACAAAACTTGATGACAATGATGGATGTTTGCCACCCTGGGAAATTCCAAGATATCTTATCACTAATCATCACCCATAATGCCATATGCAAACCATTTACTTATCTACAACTCATAACAACACACATCCACAACACGGATGTCGCTTCCTCCATCTTTCTTTTCCATTCAAAACAATAATGTCAATAATCAAAATAATAACGTCACTTATTTACAACAAATAATGTTACTTATTTTCATCTGATAACAACACACATCCACAACACTAGCATCACTTCCCCCATTCACCCTATCCCTATTTGGTTTAAACTGCCCTACCAATCATGACACAAAACTTTATCTCTAACCTTTTCCATTCAAAACAATAACGTCACTTATTTACAATTAACAAATGATCTCACATCTTCATCCGATAACAACACACATCCATGAGACGATTCGTTATCTTAGCGTGATCTTTTCAAAGTGCCCCGCCAATCACGACATGAATCCTTATCTCTAATTCTCACCCATAATACGATATGCCAACAAAACAAACAACGTGATGTCACACACACAGATGGTCCTAGAAAAATTCCAAACATTCCAAACTCGTAAGGCATGCACACAATGACGTCATCATCTCAACAACCAATCACGTAACGATTCCTTATCTTGTCTTGATCTTGATCTTGTCAGAAGCGACCGGCATACTACTAAGGTGTTCTACTTTTGTCACGTCGTCTGATAGTAACGCTGACTGCAATATTAAACGCAACATAATACAGTAGTATATTATTTTAAATGATTATGATTTTTAGAGCCCCCCCCATAGCGCAGTCAGTATAGACAATTAAGACTGATAGCGGAAGAAGAAGGAAAGATAACAATAACACCTATAAAGGAACCTCCTCAGACTTTAAAGAGAGAGAGAGAGAGGAAAAAAAAAAAAAAACTGGCCCACCCCAACACAGCATACGTGTAAAATAATGAAATTAAAGTCACGAGTTAAAATACATTATATATGTGAACACATTGTATTCTAATAAATTACAGACCATATAATCTTTAATATGAATTTTAATATGAATTTGTATGCCATTCATTATCAATGAAAATGAATGCCATACAAAACAATGTGTAGTGTACATATAGTATGCACAAATTGTTCAATAATATCTGGTATAACAAGTCTTATATTGTCACGCATATCATAATGTATATATATTATAATTAATAATATATTATACTATGTAATATACTAGATAAATGTTGTATGTTATATGTATCATATTACATTGGGTGTGCATGTTCTATGTATAAGATAAGAGAAGAAAAAAATGTTAATATAACACATGCAGCAAGAAATGTATATACCATAAAACAATGTATAGTATAGGATATATATATGTGTGTGTGTGTGAATGTAGGTATATATAAATATATGTGCATGTAGATTATACCTACATATTATAGAGAAAAACTCAATGATTAAATAACAAAGAGCTGTTTCAATAACGCAATACATATTGGAGATATGGAACGAATGTCTGCAAGTTAGAAAGAAGATGTAAATATTTAATCCACCCCAAGTGTATAGCTGTCGGAATAGAAATGACTGATGTAAAACAATGTATAATATATATGTATATATGCGTATATATGGGTATATAGAAATATAATGGTATGTGTATGGATATATATGAATGTATATGGTAAGGATATATTATTAAATATGCCATTAGCAAAGATTTGTTACAATAACGCAATGTATATTAATGGTATAAATGAATGCCTGCATATTCGAATGTAGATGTAAATATGTAACTCACCAGCTGTATAGCTGTGGGAATAGAAATGAATGATGTAAAGAGTAAAAATAACATCCAAATACAAAAAATAGTAGAAATATAGAACTAATGTAATTGGTTAGTAACATATATGAAAATAGATATATCTAAAATATTATTGTATTATTATTAAATATTATTAATATATATATATTATTGTAAAAAAAGGGAAAAAATGTTAAGTGACATGTTAATATGAAGTAAAAAAAATAAAATAATAATGTACTTGCAAACTGATATTGTCAGTATTGACGAAGCCCTTTGGTCGGAAAGACGTGGGTTTGATTCCCGTGAGTGATGTAAGGAACCTTTATCTGGTGTTTTTCGACTAAAGGTGAGTTAACCAGTCTCATACGGAAGTAGGTTTTTCCCACCTGAAACTCGGGTTTTTCGTTCCCCAGAACAGGCAAACCGGCCCCATGATCACACATGGATTACAGTCATGAATACGTTCCATCCATATGCCGGTCACGAGCCCTGATAAAATTGGAGGGAGGAGGGAGTCGGGGAAAGCAATCGTGAACTACCCTGTAAAAATCTCACCAGGAATACTTTGTGGGTAACGTCTACAAAATCACCTACGGTCGGAAACGACTGAAAGGGAAAATCGGATCAGATTTAAAAATATATATACAGTACAACAATGAAGTTTTATGTAAAAATTTAACTAGCGACATCCCGAAGTCTGGTTTCAAGAGAGAAGGAATAAATGACTTTTTTACTATTTATTTTTCGCATAGTTTAGGCCAATTTGCCTCCCCAAAAAACTTGTCACCCGTGCAAATGCATGTGCTGCACCATCGGTAGACCTGAGTCTGAGAACAATGCATATCGGAGTGACTTTTTTTTTTTTAAAAAAAAATAGTTCATTTCTGGACTCTAGAGCATGATCAGCGTACTAAATGTTCTAGATTTATAATCTCTCACGCACCGGATTGACCAGAAAAAAGGGGGAAAAAAATCACAGCAGCATATTGAAAACAGTGTCACATTTAGATGTCGCGATATAATTTATATTATATCACGACACTGATAATATGATGACGGTTGGCCAAGTAGTTAACGTTTCTTCTCGTCACCAACCAACAGGCTGTGGCTTCGAATCCCGCCATGCCAGTGGCGGGATTCGAGGCAACATGTTTGTGAATGTGTTAGGTAGTAGATTAATTTCATCACCCAGAAAAAAAGTTTCATATTTATCAACAAATGAGGTTCCCAGATTACTGAACTCTTACTATACCCGAAATTCTATAAAATAAAATAAATAAATAAATATAAATAAACATATAACAGAGTTTTGCGATTTTTCGTGTGTTGTGAATTCATATTGTATACATCTTCATAATACTCAACTCGCAAATTTCAGATCTCTATTTCCATAGATTTCTTAAATCAGGATGTTCGTGTTTGAGTTTCTGAAGTTGATGCTTAAAGATATGTGCATAGTTGTATTTATTTTGCTTACACATAAAGGATTAGTGGAACGAAAATATATTCTGCATAGTAACTTCCAAAATAACGCTTTCAGCATGATCTTCATAGCAGACTCATGTTTGTCCAAAGATTAATTGTTTGTTTAGGCGCACGTGAACACCCAAATGAGAAAACCCTACCACAGCAGAAGATTATTTATACAGTAATCCCTCGATTAATGCGCCCCCGATTAGTGCGTTTTTCATTAGTGCGTCATTTTTTTTTTCGATACCCAAATTCGATTAGTGCGCCTCTAAAATTCGATTAGTGCGCCTCTAAAATTCGATTATTGCGCCTATACACATCTTAAAAATAAATGTTAGAGATTTTAAAAATTTCCAATCTGTACATTTTTATGGCTAACTATTTTAAAAAATCACTCACAAGAATGAAATAATTTAGTTACCGATTTAAAACATTTTACAAATTTATTTTTAATGGCATACTACACTACTTCCATGTACACTATGTATACTATGTTCCAATTTTTTACCGCAAAAATTTATGTCGTCTGCTACAATACACCCACAGATTCGAGACCCTTCGACACTTCTGCACATGTCACAAAAAGGAGAATCCATTCCGATAATAGGGTAATCAATCCGTCTTCTGGGATCAGTTGTTTATTATTACACGTCGGAAAATTAACTTTTCTTTTATGATCAGTGTAGTTTTTAAAGTGGTAACTATTTTGCTTGTATAGCAGTTGGGAAAATTTATCTATAAAGCACGTGATTTCGTGTGTTGGCGACCAATTCGTACGTCCTTCATTTCTTTCTCCCTTTCAATGATAACGTCCAACAGTTAATTAAATCTCATTTTGAAGAATTAAGTGATTCCGATCTGCTAAATTTAGATGCACGGTGGGAAGATCCCGAAGAATATGAAGAAAATTTAACCACTGATAGTCAGCCAAAAGAGATTTCACAGAAACAATTTTAAAATATTTTTCGCACAATGGAAGTTTTCAAGCAACAATGCTTAGAGCCTGACCCTGATGAAGAGAGAAGCAGAAAAATTTGCAGAAGAGTTGAAGAGGCAATAGGGCCATACCGGGTCCCTATTGCCCGCCAAACTATGTTGGTGCAATCCTTTGTTAAGAAGTAGAATAATAAATTTATATTCTGAACATGTTTTATTGTCTTTCATCTTCATGGTTTTCCTTTAACTAGACACCGAAACATATTCTATTCTTTTATATAAAAGAAAGCAAGGATCAAAAAACAAATCCGAGGAACGAATTATACATTTTCCCATAGGTTATTATATTCGATTAGTGCGTTTTCGATTAATGCGCCGTTTTAAAGAACGCATTAGGCGCACTAATCGAGGGATTGCTTTATTACCCAGTTCTGATTCTTTAGCATGCATCATCATTTTTATGAACTCATTCATTCACACATTTCAAGGATATCTTTTTAAAAGTGAAGAAAAATATCACATGAATTCCAGGAACCAGTGAATTAAGTTTATTATTATTATTTAAGAAAACCTTCTGAACAGGCGTGAATACATATACAGTATATCATCATCATTAGTGTTCTGTCTCTTGACAGGTCCAATGGTATAACTCAGCAGATTCTCTTCTCCCAGTTTCCTCTGTGTCTTGCTTCCTCCTTAATTTCCTGATATCATCTTGTTCCCATTATATAATCAAGCATCGTTAGTCGTCTTCTTCCTCTTGGTCGCTTTCCTTCAATTTTCCCTTCTATCATTCTTTTCAGTAGGCTGTCTCCTCTTAATACATGTCCTATCCAGTTATGCTTTCTTCTTCTTATGGTTTGTAGTAAATTCCTTTCTTCTTACATTTAGAAAGATATTTAATGACTAAAACACCGAGAATTAATTAAAACCTTCAATGATAAAAAAACACAACTAGTTTTGGCTTTTAACAGACTTCATCAGGTATCTTTTTAGGAAGAGGAAGCAATAATAAAAACTGAAGATTCTAAAAAACTGAGAAGCACAGATAAATTGCAGTACATAAACGTTGTATTAACATTCAAGTTGTTCTATTTTACGTGCCATTGTTTGTTGTATGCGTGGTAGCAGACTCTCGGAACGCCAGTATTGAATAACATCAGTATGGCTATCAGGAATGTTATAGCTTAAATTGTTGTTTAAATGTTCAGGATTAAGGACGATCTCCCTGGACTATCTTTCTTTCAAATTCATAATGGCAGTGGAAAATGTTTTCAGATCTATCCCAGGAAATTGAGTGACCTTGAAAATCATCATGAGGATTGTTAGAGAATAGAATATGGCTGGATAAGGCACTGGCATGTGATCTTTTATAGGAGATGTCTCTTTTATGTTCCTCCATACGAAGTTCAATAGACTTATTAGTTTGACCATAATAAGGAACGTTACAGTCACACCATAGTTTATATACGCCAAGATATTTCAGATTGTGATGCTTAGGATGGCTTATAAGAGATCGGTTTTTGGAAGTGTAGCGAACAACGTCCTGATGTACTTCTTAAGGATTTTAGCCAATTTTTGGAAGATGGAACTGATGTATGGGATTGAGATGCCATCTTTAAAATTGGTAGTTTCTGTATTGCGGTGCCTAGGAGGATCTATAAGAAATTTCTTAATGGGTTTTTTATAATATCCATTTTGTTCAAAGACATATGTAAGGTGATTAATTTCTTTTTTAAGTTCATCTGGATCGTTTAAAAGAGAGCGTACTCTGTGTCCCAAGGTGGAAATAGTTCCGAGTTTTTGTGGTGGAATGATGTCAAATATTGTGAAGATATCTATTAGTATGCGTTGGTTTTATGTACATAGAGATTCTAAATTTTCCAGAGCAGCATGCGAGTTTTATATCCAGGAATGGTAGGGAGTTTTCATTTTCTAATTCTGCTGTGAATTTTATATTTGAATGTTGGTTATTGAGATGATGAAGAAAATCCATGAGAGTGTTTTTGCAACATGTTTTTATTACATGTTTTTGACTCCATGTAATAAAAATGTCATCTACATAACGCTTCCAAACTTTTGGTTTAAACGAAAAGGACGATATAGCTCTTGTTTCGAAGTCCTCAAGGTAAATATTCGCCAGAATAGGGGATAAAGGGTTCCCCATCGGCAAGCGCTGGTTCTGTTTATAGATGGTGTCTTGATATAGGAAGACGAATAAAACGACTGCCAGGAGACGAATGAAACGACTGCCGTGTAAAAATGCAAACCTTTCTTGCTAATATAGCTCCAGTAATGCTATGTATGGATCTGAGTGGTTAATTTCGATGCTGACTGCGGCATAGGTTTACCTTCGAATGTCTGCAGAATACAAAATCTAAAGCGATTGTATTTTAATTAACTGTTTGCAAAGCAACGAAGTACATTAAAATTAACTTTGGTTCACTGTATGCCCCTTGAAGAAGACTCGGATGTACGCCAGACATCATCGTTGGCATGAGTAATCGATAACTAAGAGAAGTGAGATAATAAAACACCAGATTAAAAGAGAAAAAGAACAATGATAATATACTTCGACAGCTAGATTAAATTATATATTTGAGTTATATAGATTCCGTGCTGAGAATAATGGCATTCAAAATTCACTTTAAAAAATTCAAACGGATTTCAGTATAGATCTTTATTTAAATATTTAAATAAATAACAAAAAATTCAGAATTTAAATGTTTTACTTTGTTTAAGGATGATTTTAAATCACAGTTACATTTTACTGCATAACTCAGGAGTTATATTATTATTATTATTATTATTATTATTATTATTATTATTATTATTATTATTATTATTATTATTATTCATCTTCGTTCGTTTATTATTGGTGCAAAATCGGTAGTAGCCAATACGTACAAATAGATTTTTAAAAGTTAATCGGGAAGCTCTTTCAGAATAATAATAATAATAAAAAAAAAAAAGAGATTAATTTGAACAGATGAAAACTATTTGTAAATGAAATCATTTGATATTCATTTTTAAACAAGAAGTATTTACTAAATGGACTTTTGCTAACATAACATTGCATGTTAACAATGATTTTTGAAACCTGACTGGGTATGAACATTTCTTGGTCAAAACTTCTTACGTGCAGAATATTTTTGTACCACGCATACAATGCTAAAAGCCTATGGTACATGATTAGATAAAACGGGAAATCCTGCTCTTGAGACCAAACATCGACTTTTTCAAGCCACTTCAGGTCACTAATGAGCAAGGTAGTTCACCCGGCAAAGCAATATATAAAGCAGAACAGAAGCTCCAAACTGTACACTAGTTTATATTACTTGTTTGGTTAAGATTTTGGAGAAATTAGAAATTTCTGTATACAAGACAGAGCTTGTTGACACTTGGAGAGCTTTTTTTTTTTTTTTTTTTTTTGTAGAACAATAGGTGGCGGTACGCATTCTTTGCTAGCAGAAAAGTTGAAGGTTTATGATGTTACCGAATGGATACGAGAGAGATTTTTCGGATAGTGAAAAATAAGGAAGGAGCAAGAACTTGGGGCCATCCTTGGAAATTGTGCAAGGGAGTGGTGAATGAATGGAATGCATTGCCTGAGTATTTTGTGAATGAGTTTAATCTTCGATATGATAGATATGTTGCGGTAGGAGAAAATTTCCGTAAGTCTGTGGACTTTGTAATATATGTATACTTATTTCACATTGTAATGTAATACAATGCATACTTCTTATACACATACCAGCCACTGAATTAGAAACTTTTATTTAATACTGTGGTGGACCTCTTTTAGCTCCAATTGAAGCAGATATGCAGTTTCGCATATATTCCATAAGGTTTTAGATTGCACCTACGTCTACAACATGCCAGGCGTTGACCAGACAGTCAGGGGCGGATTAAGCCAGTGTGAGACCCTGGCAGTAAAATTTAAGGGGCCTCTAAAATTTTTACATTTGGAAAAGTTGACATTTCTCTTTCAGCATAGTATACTTCTGTGGCAATATTGAATTTGTCTTTATCTTATTTTAAAAATAGTAGAAACTATTCCAATTCATCATTAAAATGCGTAATATCTGTAATTCTTGTAGATCTCTTTTAAATTTTCCACATAGCTCGGGGCTGCTGGCTGCCGCCAGGTTCGACACCCGCTTGATCCTCCTCTGCAGACAGCCCTTTAAATGGCTCAGATTTGACAGAAGAGAAAGAGGAATGGAACCACTCCTGAACAATTCTTGCTCGATGGACAGTAGCATTGTCGTTCATGAAACAACCGCCACCTACTGGATAAAAAGTCAACATTACAGGATAGACTTGATCAGCAGTAAAAAATAAAAATAAATTAGCTAGCGCCTTTTATTCCATTATAGGAATTAGGCGAGGCCTTTTAACCCTATCTAGCTTTTGGAGACTGAATGGGCAGTTTCATCTCCAACGGTAGCCAATCAGAGAGATAGCTGGCCAATGACTATAACTAATTGTAAGCGACAACTGATGAAGAGACTGACAAACAAGTGCTGTCATCTCTTGGTACATCTAATGTTACCAAGAGATGACATTAGATATACTTGGTATAATAATGTCATCTAATGCTAAAAGGATACGTTACAGGATATATGAAATAATGAGGGTTCTACGGTCGAGTTTCATGAGTTTACGGTACGAAAAACCCGAGTTTTTCGTCCGGTTTTGTTAAAATAAAACCGTATCATTTTAACAAAATAATCCAGCATGATACACACAAAAACACGTTCTTATTCCTTATTACAGAAGATCTCAATTATCTGGATACTAAATGTTCTCCATCGAAGTAATATAACCATTGAATACTGCTGAAACGACATGGATATGAAACAGTAATTACAGTCGCATGGTAGGAGACAGACCGCAGGATGTTTTAATGGATTACGTTTAGACTTAGTAAAGCAAAACAAGGTTATAGTATAATAGTTTGAATTTATACTCGTTGAGGAAATTCATGCTGTTTTGATATGGACGGGGTTTATGACGATAACAGTGTGTATACACACATACATATTATATACTATATAATCTTGTTTGTTCGAAACAAATGTAGGTATGGTTTTTTCGTTTATAAATGATATTTAGTTTCGCATTTTAACTGTTCAAAAGAATGTGCAGAATTCAAATACTCACCATAAACAAATAGATAAGTAAAGAATTAAGCTATATATATATATATATATATATATATATATACAGGGTGTTCGGGATAAATTTGACAGTTTCGTAAGGAAAAAGAAAATCTTCTTTGTATCTATTAAATTTAATGAATTGACAAAAAAACATTACAGGCAGAGTTAATTACAATACTATCAACAAGATTTACTCAAAATAACCACCATTAGCATCGATCACAGCTTCAATTCTGCTTCGGAACCTCGAACAAGCTGATGCTACAGTCTCCCTGGGAAGGGCCGCAAAAACTGTTTTAATTTTATCCATTAACTGGGCTTTTGTATTACTGGAAGTGCGATTGGTGTCTTTTTCAACTGCGCCCCATACAAAATAATCCATGGGGTTAAGGTCTGGGGAGTTTGGAGGCCAAACATTTGGACTGGTGAAGTCGTAGAAATTTTCAGACAACCATTTTTAACTTTTCCCAGAGGTGTGGCAAGGGGCCGAATCCTGCTGCCATACATTATTATTATTATTATTATTATTATTATTCCTGATACCTCCAATACATACGGCCTACCATTGGCTACCCTTGTTATCCAGGGCTTGACTACAGTTAGCAACTCCACGAACAAAGCCCGAATTCCAATGCCAGGGTTCTTCAACACCTGTTCCTGCAGATTTGCGAGGAATTCTGCTGTACGAACGCAATCAGATCGTCTGCTAGGGATCTTTCTTCTTGCTACATCCTCGTAGTCACCATTGCAAGTCTCTAGTTCATGCCTGATTGTTTTTACTGTATTCAGGGAGCATTGGGCAGCAGTCGTAATATCCTTATTTTGATGGCGGGCACGAATCATCATGATACAAGTTATTCTCTTCCATGATTCAGGTGGGTTCCAGCTATCCATCCTTTCTGACATCTTGTATATGAATGAAGAAGGGTCCAAACTTTTAAATGAAGAGAAGTGTGTGTTAATACATGTAACTTACGGAAAAATATAATTAATTATAAATATGTCAAATATATCCCGAACACCCTGTATATATATATATATATATATATATATATATATATATATATATTAGGATAACCAAGCAATTTTATATGCTTGGTTATTTTAGCTCCTAATCCCAAGTATGCAAACAATTAAGTTTGCGCCTGAAACAAATTTCAAGTCTAAAGATGGTACAACACCTGTGCAACTCATTGTAAAGGTGGGTAAAGCTCTGATCACTATTCTTAGTATTTTCCCATAATGTAAAGCACATCTCACTAGAAGATTTGAGGTCTCCTCAAAAAAGGTTGAAACCGGTCTGGGTAGTGACCCCACCCATAATGCATTGCAGTATACATCTTCTAGTGAGATGTGCTTTACATTATGGGAAAATACTAAGAATAGTGATCAGAACTTTACCCACCTTTACAATGAGTTGCACAGGTGTTGTACCATCTTTAGACTTGAACTTTGTTTCAGGCGCAAACTTAATTGTTTGCATACTTGGGATTAGGAGCTAAAATAACCAAGCATATAAAATTGCTTGGTTATCCTAATATACAATATACCCAAGTTAAAAATTTATTCCCATCAATATCTCCTCCAGAGATTTTTATTAAAGCTTAATACACCTTATTGCAACTTATATAGGTAAAGTTGATAAGGCTCTGTATTACTAAAACCTTGGTATTTAGGGTCTAGCTACTCACTGAGGAGACCTCAAAAAAGGTTGAAACCGGTCTGGGTAGTGACCCCACCCATAATGCATTGCAGTATACATCTTCTAGTGAGATGTGCTTTACATTATGGGAAAATACTAAGAATAGTGATCAGAGCTTTACCCACCTTTACAATGAGTTGCACAGGTGTTGTACCATCTTTAGACTTGAACTTTGTTTCAGGCGCAAACATACATGTGTTTATGTTTATATATATATATATATATATATATATATATAAACACATGTATGCACCGTTGACTCAATTTCTAATTTTCTTAAATTCTGTCATCAGCAAAGTTTCAGTTTTGGGTATATCAGCACTTTTCTCGATTCCTCAAATATAGGATCACGTTTTGTGACGGTGTTTGCAAGATAAAACTTGAATGTTCCGTGAATTTTATTATTTATCTGTTTATGGAAAAATTAGATTCTCCAACATTGGAGAACTTAAGTATACCAGGACGCCAGAGGGAGGGAATTTTAAAGCATTTTATATATAACACTATATTTCTTTTAAGAACAATTTGTAGAGTATTGATTCATTTAAGAATAACTATTTAAACTTGACAAAGACCATGAATTTTTTGAATAAAACAATACAGAAACACTTTCGAAAACATTAAACAAGGAGTTGGTTTTTTCGCGGACTAACGAATTTGCCTATCAGTTCAGGTCCGTGAAATGCTACTGCTGTGTAGAGAAAATTATGAATTTCTTTAATAATTTTTAACAACTTTAATAACAATAATAAATAATAATAATAATAATAATAATAATAATAATAATAATAATAATAATAATAATAATAATAATAGTACGCACTGCGAGTAGTACGCTGAAATATCACGAAGATCTCGTGTTCTTTTCGTGCGGCAGGCTGTAAAAGAATTTACTGTTGCCACGGAAACACAAAAGTATAACATCATGTTCATTTTTGCTAAACTAAAATGGTGACTAAATATGGTGACTGGACGTACGCTGTTTCGCTTCAAATTTTCTCAATATTTTATATGTTTACGCATATTTCTAACATTCTCGGTTGCCTTACATAAATCAGTCCTCGACTTACGACGAAGTTACATTGCGAGTGTCGGAAATCACTATATACAGGGTGATTCAAAATTCCACGTACAAACTTTGAGGAGAGGTAGAGAACATCAAAACCAACCATATTCACATAGGAAAGCATGACCGGAAACGCCACCGGACGGTACTAACAGGGACACAAAGATACAGAAATAACAGAAGGCAGTAAGTAGTGTAAAAAACATTATCAGGCTTTATTTAAGTTAAGGGGTATTATATCCCATATTGTGTCTTAGCCGAATAAGAAAGTCAAAGAGTTTCATGCCGAATATAGAAACTGTATGAAGTTCGACGATTCCAAGCGTAAGCAAATACCTGGATAGAGCAGCAACTGACCCTCGAAGGTAGTACAAGCTGAGGCAACTCATAGAAAGGGTGGAGCAAGCTCCGATCTCTATTCTCGATATTTTCCCATAATGTGAACTTAACTCCTAGGAGCTGTATTATTGTTCAACATTATGAGAGAAGGTCACTACCCAGACCGGTTTCGACCTTTTTTGAGGTCTCATCAGTGAGTAGGTAGACCAAGTTAATACCAAGTTTGTAGCGAACAGAACTTACATCCCTTCTATGAGAAATAAGTTCATGTCGCCGAATTGAAGCCTTTGGCTCTCCATTATAATTAATTATTAGGCGTAACTGAACAGTTAAATAGTACTTGGATACATAATATGGTTTCACGTCAGGTGCTCAAAGTTACGACTTTGAGCACCTGACGTGAAATTCTTAATTCATGCTGCTAATACATTTTCGATAATACTCATTATGATTTCGTATTGGTATTGGTTCAGATTAAAGAAATCATAATTTCTCTTTTTTTCTAAATACCAACCTCTTTTAACGCAGGAGCTGAAATAAATAGAGAACTAAATGCCTACAATATGCATCACAGAAGTCAATCCAACGGTTAGTTAGGTTGGTTGGAATTCTGTTCGAAGCAGTTAAGGCTGTGAAGTCAAATGTAGGATATCTATTAATTGAAAATGTGTTCCCGGCCGATTGGTTTGCTTTGCTGGGAGAAAAATGTTTCTGAGAAGAAATGCCTGCCATCCTTGCTCGCCTTCAGTTGAAGACGTTCTTCAGATTGAAACTCAGTTCTTTCTAACTGAGCGGACCAACATTGCTACTTCCTCGCTATTGCATACTTGTCTAAACAAATACATATGGTTTTAATATTGGATCCAGTTCGAGGATACATTGTGATTGGTAGGTGAATTTAGCGCTCCTGAAAAATTGGTGGTTTTTGTCTATTTTATTGATTTTAGATTTTAGTGTTTTATAGCGTATTTAGTATTTTATCACAACTTTTTATTAAGATATGTCAATATTTAATATATGTTTAAAATGGCGCCAAAAAGAACAAGAAATGTACTGCTAAAAAAGTGCAGCAGACGAGAACAAGAAGATTATTAGCAAAATTGAAGCAGATCATCAAAGAGACCACGCGGGAATTGCAAAAATTCGAAAGGCGTTTAAATGAGTATAGGGAGAAAAAGAAAATTATGCAGGAAAATAAGAAACAACAAAGCACGGAAACAGGTAAGTCAGGAAAAAACCGAAATCAGGTAAGTGATGTTGTTCATAAAAGGAAAGAAGTTATTTGGTGTGGTGACTCTGTAATAAAACATGCTATTGATGAGAGAGTTATAACTTCCAGTTTTCCTGTTGCGAAAATTAAGAATATAAAGGAAACATTTCAAAAACAGAAAAGAAAAGTAAACGAAATCGTATTTATCGTAGGTACTAACTAGTGATAAGTTCAGTATGAGAGAGGATATGAAAGGGTTGTAGGAAGAGGCGAGAGTGAAGAGTGAGAAAGTGAAAATCGTCAGTATTTTATCTCGCTATGATAACAATGAATTAAGAAGAATGGCTATGATGGCAAACGATTCGATGCAAACGATTCGATGATTCGATGTGGAAGGAATGGATGCGAGTTTTTGGATGTTTGGATGTTTGAGGACGGCCTGTATCAGGAGTCTGGAAAAACTAATGATTGGTATGAGACCTAACACGGAGAATCAGGGAAACTGCTCGTAAATTATACAGGGAGGAATGGTGAGAATGTGAGTGTAAGAATGGCAATCGTTAGAGGTGAGACCTATGATTGTAGTCCTTCTACTAACAGTATTTCATGTGGCAATAAGTTTGACGCCTGTGAGAGGAGGAAACTAACAAGATCAATTACATAGTGGGGTGTTGTTACAGACCTGGTGGATCGATTGCTAGTGATGAAGAAATGAATTGCCAACTAGAAAAGATGACCGTGAAAAGAGTAATCATAATGGGAGACTTTAATTATCCATATATTGATTGGGTAACAGTAGAATGAAAATGAGAAGAATGAAAATTCGTTTATTGAGCTGTTGCGGGACAACTTCCTCAAGCAGCATGTGACAGAAGGAACTCGAGGTCAAAGAGTGTTGTTAGATTTGATTATATTGTCAGAGGGCGTTTCAGTTAAAGACGTAACTATTCTGCCTCCGGTGATCATGCGGCACTCACTGGGGAAGTGACTAAGTTTATGAATGTTCCATTCAGAAAAGGTTACATGCTGAACTACAAAGCATGAAATGATGACCAACGGGGTATACCGAGTAAGGTGGAATGGGATTTGGGTGGAAAGAATATCGGCAGTGCATGGAAAGCATTTAAAAAACACTTAAATGATGCGATATCAGAATGTGTCCTGAGAGTTCGAAGAATAAATAGGGTAGGAGTCAAATGATGTGTAATCTTATTAAGCAAGAAATTCGTAAGAAACGGATGATGTGGAAGGAATACCGTATGCATAAGGAAGATGCCCGTTATGAAAGTTATAAGCAGCAGGCTAGAATAGTAACAACTGTTGAAAGCAAACTCTGAGAATGAAAAGAAACTGACTCTGAGTGCTAAAGACAACCAACAAGAATTCTATCGATATGCTGCAAAAATAAAAGAAAGAATGAACTTGAAAGAATAACTCTTCTAAATGCAGATAGCGTGAGAGTTACAAAAGAGGTTGTTCAACTAATGAGTGCCCATTTTGTTAAAAGCTATCAACCTGGTGATGACAACATTGTGCTCACTGCTACCTCTTCACTGGATGAAGAAACTCACATGTATGAGGACGAGTTATTAGAACTGTTGCACAATCTGAATAAGAATTCAGATAGGGACTGATGGGATATCAGCACGTAATAAAAGAGTGTTCAGCTTAACAGGCTATTCCTTTGACTAAGGTGTTTAATATGAGTCTCAGAACAGGAAAGATTCCGCAGGAATGGAAAGAATATGGTAATTCCATTAAACAAGGTTGGTGCAAAGACCGATGTATCCAACTATCAATCAACTGATATCTCAGGGGTAGTGGTGAAGATTTTGAAAAAAATGGGTTAGGGCTTGCATTTAGAAATGGGTTGACAGTGAATCTCTACTTTGCAATGAGCAACATGGGGGAATGGATACACCATGATACTTTTGGATTTTGCTAAGGCTTTTGACAGAATACAGCATAGTAGACTGTTGCATAAATTGGAGAATATGGGTTTAGATTATAGAATATTAGCGTGGATAAGAGGATGGCTGACTGATAGATATCAAAAATGGTATATGGGGATGTGAGTCGGCAAGATTTAAGGTAACCAGTGGTGTACTACAAGGAACAGTGCTTGGTCCACTGTTATTCAATCTATACATTAATGATATTGGGAAGGATTTGACAAGCAACATACAGCTATTTGCTGATGATACCATTGATCCGGCCTGGTTGGCCAAGTGGTCAGCATATCCGCTCTCCAGCCAAAAGGCTGCAGGTTCGAATACCGCTGTAGCATGGTTGTTTGTGATTGTCTGTGAAAATACATGCTGGTGGTGGTGGTGTTAGTGGGCGGTAGATGGCGTTGGTATAGATGATGATGATGGTAGTTGCGGTTCGTTGTAATTGATGGACTGAGTGGTGGAAACAAACTGTAAAGTAGGTGCCCTCCCTCGATGAGTATTTTGACTCCCTGGAGGGAACATGTAATAATAATAATAATAATAATAATAATAATACAAAGATTGGTAGGATAATCAGGAATGCTGCTGATATGCAGTACTTGCAGAATGATTTGAATATGCTGTAACTGTGGGCATGGGAAAATAGATGTCAGTTCAATGTCAGTAAATGTAAAGTCATTCACTTCGGCGTTATTAGATATCCAATGTCGTATTATATTGGTGGGAATTTGCTAAAAGAAACTGATGAGGGTAGGGTTCTTGGAGTGTTAGTAGATAGGAAGTTAAAGTTCAGGAGCCAGGTAGCGAAGATTGCAAATACAACTCAAAAGATAATTGCAATGCTGAAAAGAACATTCACATATAAAGATAACGATGTCATTTTGTCTCTTTACAAGGCCTTGATAAGACCTCACTTGGATTATTCCTCACAAGTCTCTCCTGGTTTCCGTTATGATTCTGATATACTGGAGAGAGTGCAAAGGAGACAAAAGACATCAGGATTATGGAATGCTGATCATGAAGACAGATTGAGAATTTGTAGACTTCAGACACTAGCAAACAGGGGAAATAGAGGTGATATGATTGAGAACTTTTGATAGGTCATACAGAATTTCAATTGATGGAATTTTTCAATTTATGGAAGGTGGGGAAAGGATAAGAGGGCATCCTTGGAAGCTAGGAATGAATATCGCTAAGAAGGGGATAATGGCTAGATCCTTCTCTCATAAGGAGGTCCCTGATTTGAATGGATTGCAGTGGATGTTGTGAGTGCAAGCAGTGTGTATGAATTCAAGAATAAGTATAATAGCTAGTGTGTGTAGTATGTGGCCTCCCTCGATGAGTCCCTGACTCTCTGGAAGTCTCTCTTAATAATAATAATAATCCATCTATCTAAATGTTCACTGGACATCCACAGATGCCGTATGGTCACGTCGATGCTCAGCGATGTAGCACATCAAGCCTCGCCATGTAGTACTGTTGTTTGCTTTTCTGGAGACATCAATTCACTGAAGATTACTTGCCCCCCCCCACACACCATCCATCCATCTCATTGATAGTCTACCCCTTTCTCTTTTCCCAGGAACTTTGCCTTCTATTACTGTTCTGAGAAATCCTTCTTCCATCCTTTCAATGTGTCCAAAGTATTTTAACTTTCTTTTGTCAATATCCTTAAGGAGCCTTTAAGCTCTACTGTTCTTTTCTAATACCCATTCATTTGTACGCTTTTCAGTATATGATATCCTCAACAGCCTTCTGTAGCACCACATCTCAAAAGCAGATATCCTTTTCTTATCTGACTTCTTTTGGTTCCAAGTCTCACATCCATAAGTCGCTGTTGGAAAAACAACTGCATTAAAATTCCCCAACTTTGTTCCCATGGAGATAGATCAATCCCTCCAGATTTTAGACAATTCTCTGACTGTTGTTTTAGCCATTCCTTCTGAATTGCAATTCTTCGCATTAATAATGGATCCCAGGTACTCAAACTTGCTGACTTCCTCAATTCTTTTTCCCATTAAGGTAAACCTGTTTCTCAGAGAGCTTCCCTGTTTGTATTTCCTTTGAGAATAATAATCTTTGTCTTGCTAGGATTTAGTTGAAGTCCTCTGTTATTACTGATCTTGTTAATTATCTCAAGAATTTGTCCTAGTTCTTCCATGTCATTACAAAGTCATTACATAATAATAATAATAATAATTTTAGTCTTTGCATTTGAAATTAATTTAGATGAAGCTTCGTTTAGCAACAGTTTCGTTGCTTAACAGTAAGGCAAAACCCTTCCATACCTCTCACACATGCAAGTGTGAAGCAGACCTTTGATCAAAAAATGTCCAAGTTGATTGAAATCAGGACTACATTGGATTATTTATAACGATTTAAAAGAATGGTATTACTAGGAGGTTCTACCAAAACATTATGGTAATGATACAGGGTAAGTAGAATGCTGGTATGATGGGAGAAGACGTTGGTTCTTCAAAGAGATGAGCGAATAATGCGTACAAGAAGAAAAAATACGTATAAACACATTTAAGTTTGAGTTTATTTCTAACATAATTTTTCCCCATTATACTGTAAATATAGTAAAACATGCAAGTGTTTGCTATTTTGGCTGTTCATGTTAATTCTAAAATATAATACCTTACATTCCCTAACTGGCAATCTTTCTTTCTCTCTCTCTCTCTCTGTGTGTGTGTGTGTGTGTGTGTGTGTGTGTGTGTGTGTGTGTGTGTGTGTGTGTGTGTGTGTGTGTGTGTGTGTGTGTGTGTGTGTGTGTGTGTGTGTGTGTGTGTGTGTGTGTGTGTGTGTGTGTGTGTGTGTGTGTGTGTGTGTGTGTGTGTGCATTTTCCTCCCAAAAGTAACCCTACCAGGAGGTAATTTATTCCTACATGCTCCATTGCATACAATGTTTATATTATGTAGCTTACAAGTACTGATTAACATTTATATTTATCTTTTTGTATCAATATTCATATTTGCATATATATTTTTATATCAATATTCATATTTACATTTATATTTTTATATATCCATATATTAAGACAATATAATTCACACAATATCAGTAATTTATGCTAGATTACAAGCACTGGAAGTTGATCTTATTGGCAAATTTAATTAATTCTGAGTAATACTTTTCGATAAGTCTCTGTTTTGATACTGGCCACTTGTCTCCGGAAGTGATGACATGTTGTATTAGCGGCATTCGGGTGGAGTCCAGTAGCTGACAGTCGTAGAGTATGTGGTCAACTGCCTAATGAAGGCGTGGACTACAAGTGCATGATGGCGATTCCAGGATATGGAATCTGTGTAGGTAGTGTCTTAGTTTTCCATGTCCCGTTAGTAGCGTGATTAAATCTGGAGAAATGGCGTGTCTTTTCAGCCGGAGTGTCTTTTCTGCTTCTGATGCTTGGCAAGAATTCTTTTGTTGTTGATCCGTTTTTTGATATCTTCCATTCTTCTTTCCACAAGTCTAGGCTTTTCTCTTCTGCAAGTGTTTTTATATCAGATTTTAAGTACTTTTTTAACTTATTTCTAGCCGTTCGTTACTAGCTGATTCTTTAGCCAACTGATCCGTTCTCTCGTTTCCTTCTACCCCAGTATGAGCGTTCATGTGTGTGTGTGTGGCCTAGCCATGCTTATGTTTTGGGTTGCTTGAAATTAGTGCTTTTTTTTTTCCCTCTATTTTTTTCTTTTCCTTTTTTTTTTTTTTTTTTTGTAAAAAAAAAAATAGGTACTGGTACCAATTCTTTTTAATTTCTTTGCAAGGAATAAAAGAAACTAGTAATTCTTTTCATTAAAAAATATTTTTATAGTTCAGACATTTCTTATTACTTCTTAAATGAATATGCGCAGAACGAAAGCTGATAAAACCTAGTAAAATCATTTAATTAACACGTTCGTGAGGCGCAGCGACATACCGTCTCGTGCTGTGCTGTCCTGTATTAGAGAGGAAAACAAGAATTTGTCCGGCGATTCTTGTTTGCGAATCCGATATACTGTACATTAATAGCTTAATACAGGAATGAAAATTATCCTATATAGAAAATTACCCTATACAGACCTATATAGTTTAAATATATCATACACCTGCAGACACCATACTTTTTGTTTGTCTTTTATGTTGTGCCCATACACGAGACCAACCTACATGTTGGTCAACCTATAGTATACGTTAGTACCGTGTACGGGAAATACTGCACAGATGCAAGCAAAACAAAGTAAAGTTTTAATGTGGCACTAAAAATCGACCATAGACGCAGTCAGTGTATATTGTATTCAGCGTACTTTAGAGATAACTCAAAAGAAAATTACCCTATATAGTGAAAAACATCATTCTCCAATGAATACCATAATGGCAAACCAAACACAGCAAAAGTTTTACAGTAGCACGAAATAAGGGTTCCGCATGAGGCGCAACTCGCGTGAGGTAAAGTTTAATGTGAACGTGTTAATATATAAACGTGAAAGTAATTTAACACTTTCATTGCCAAGCTGAAAATTGGAATTTCGTGTGGTGGCCAAAGTTTTTTTTATTTGTTTATTTAGTTAGCGACGTCCACGCGATAACGCGTGATCGGCCGTTTGGTGAAAGCTCGCATCCGCGCGATATCGTTCATTGCCAAGCTGAAAATTAGAATTTCGTGTGGTGGCCAAATTTTTCAAATTAGTTAGCGGCGTCCACGCGATAACGCGTGATCGGCCGTTTGGTGAGAGCTCGCATCGCGCGATATCGCGTGATTGGCAATGAACGTGTTAAGCAATATCGTAAAAGTTTTATATAACAAACATCTTAACAATAATGATATAATCAAGAAGTTAAAGAACAAAAAGGCTCCTGGACCTGACGGAATCACCAACAAGGTGATAAAACTATTGTACATCTGACTAACATAATAAACTCTATCCTCCACTTTTTCCCTTCCCACTGGAAGCTCGCGGACATAATGCCAATCCTTAAGTCTGGAAAAGATCCCCGATTACCTCAAAGTTACAGACCAATCAGCCTCATCTCAAATCTGGACAAAATTGCCGAGAATGTTATTCTTATCAGACTCCAAGTATTAGTATACAAGCTAAACATTCTTCCTGAGGAGCAGTTTGGGTTCCGTCAATTTCAAAGTACCACACAATAGATATACAGATTAGTGGAATATGTCACCACGGGATTCAACTGGCGTCAATGCACTGGGGCTGTTTTCCTTGACATAACCAGTGCATTAGATAAGGTTTGGCATTATAGTTTGCTATACAAACTAATATCAACTGGAATACCAATGAGAATGATTCAACTAATCAAGTCATACCTCTACGATAGGTGCATGCAAATTAAGGTAAACAGTACAATTTCAACACAAAAACGCATCTTGGCTGGAGTCCCCACAAAGATCATTACTGGCACCGATTCTGTTTTCCATATACATGTATGATATCCCGCACAACCCACTGACATGATACAGCGATATTAGCCAGATCTTTAAAGCCACACCTAGCCATCAAGAAACTGCAGGAAAACCTACTGCTAATCGAACAATATTTCTCCAAATGGCGACTCCAAGTGAATCCTCAGAAGAGCGTAGCAGTGCTATTCTCCAGAAGATCTATGCTTTCTAAAGGAGACATCCTCCTATTTAACATAAAAATCCCATGGCTAAAACTGAGATCAAATATCTTGGCGAACTACTATACAGAAAGCTGACTTTCAGCTCCCATATCAAGACTCTCTGCCTAAAGACATCAAAAACCATAGCCTAGCTCTATCCTCTAATCAACAGGAACAGCAAACTGAACACCAGAATTAAACTACTTATATATAAATTGATGATTTGTCCTATACTCACCTCCGCTTCTCCGGCTTGGAGCCATACTGCTAATAGAAATTTACTCAAGTTACAACGTGTGCAAAATAAATGTCTAAGAATGATCCTCAACGCACCATAGTTCTTATGAACTATTCAACTTCATCGGGACACAAATGTCCCCTATATTCACACCTTCATGCAGTACTATAGCAACTGAGTTCTTTTTAAAAACATCTGTGCACCCTAACAAACTGATTCAACTAGCGGCAAATTACGACACAACAGACTACTTCAAGCATAAAAGACCAAAAGCTATGTTAAACTGCAACTTCAATGATTAATACTCAAGCCCGCTCATGGCGATCAACAGGCTCATAAATTTTTCCCACTCACAGTTTCCTCATCAAATAGCGGGGAATATGAAAAGCATCTGCTTTTCATATTCCCCACTATTTGATGAGGAAACCCTTCAGGTCAGTAACGTTGTTGTTATAAGCGTAGTAGTGAACATGAAAATTTCAATAAGTTCTTATATATATATGAAGTATTTTACCTTCGGTATAATAAATGTTAAAGATACCAAGCTATTGTAAACATGGTTTTACTCCATTTCCCAAGTAAGCAAATAGACAAACAAGTCAAGCTTGCACCTGCACGTCGTATTGGAAGTCTAGCTGACCCTCAAAGTAGTGCAAGTCAAGGCAACTCATGGTAAAAGTAGAAAAAGCTCTGATCACTATTCTTAATATTTACCCTGAATGCACAGCCCATCTCCTTGAGGAGATGCATTAAAGGAAGGGGCCACTACCCAGACCGGTTTCGACCTTATGAATAAGTAAAGCCGTCTCTAAAAATTCGGACGATCCCTAGGCCACTCAATTGTGGGCGAAAGACCGTCCATCTCAGCGTTGGCTCCACTCAGTGATGGCCTTCTACCCACCACCACCACCGAGCAGAACCGCTCATATTCCAAAGAAAAGCTTTCACCGACAAAGCCCCTCACCGGGCCGGGCCGGAAAACACTTACTCCAGAGACTCAAATTGCTCCCTTAAGACAAAAACCTTAAGAGAGCGAACTCATAATAGCCCCCAACCGGTTTCGACCTTTATTGAGGTGTAGAGCTAGGTGTAGAGTAAAGACCTCTCTAAAAATTAGGACGATCCCTAGACCACTCCATAGTGGCCGAAAGACCGTCCAACTCAGCGTTGTTCCACTCGGTGACAGGCTCACCCCGTCACTGAGAAGAACTTCTCAGCGTTGGCTCTACCCAGTGGCAGGCTCACTCCACTACCAACCAGAGCCATAATCTCAGCGGTGGCCCTACTCAGAGACAGGCAAAAACCTATCCCCAAGCAGAGCCTCTCAAAGCCAGCCCCCACCAGTTCCGACCCCTATCGAGGTCTCATCAGTGGAAGCCAGGCTAGAAATACCAAGATTTTAGTAATACAGAGCTCATAAGTATTTTACCCGAACAAGTTACCATAAGATGTTTTAACCTTATTAAATAAAAATCTCTGGATGAGATATAAATGTAGAAATTATTTTACCTTGGGTATAATAAATGTTAAAGATACCAAGCCATTTTAAACATGGTTTTACTCCCAAGGTAAAATACTTTCTACATTTATATCTCATCGAGAGATTTAAAACACCTTATGGTAACTTGTTCTGGTAAAATACTTATAAGCTCTGTATTACTAAAATCTTGGTATTTCTAGCCTGGCTACCACTGATGAGACCTCAATAAAGGTCGAAACCGGTCTGGGTAGTGGCCCCTTGCCTTTAATGCATAGCATCATATATCTCCTCAAGGGGATGGGCTGTGCATTAAAGGCAAGGGGCCACTACCCAGACCGGTATCGACCTTTATTGAGGTCTCATACAGAGCTTATTCTACTTTTACCATGAGTTGCCTGGACCTGCACTACTTTGAGGGTCAGCTAGACTTCCAATACGTGTAGGCGCAAACTTGACTTGTTTGTCTGTTTGCTTACTTGGGAAATGAAGTAAAACTATGTTTAAAATAGCTTGGTATCTTTAACATATATATAATATATATATAAAATAGCTTGGTATCTTTAACATATATATAATATATATATAAAATAGCTTGGTATCTTTAACATATATATTTTATATTTTTCATTTATTTCTTAATAGTCCAGAAACCGTGCTCTAGAGACCAAACGTGGTACTTTTTCAAGCCGCTTCAGACCTCCAATTAGCTGAGCGGTGGTCTCACACTGAGAGATGAAATCCATCTCCCATCTAAAAGGGTATGGTGACAAATCGTCTCGTACTGTACTGTACCAGAAATGGGGAACAAGAGTTTCACAGCCATGGCTCATACATGCACAAAAGAGAAAGCACGCTCTTGCAATTTTCGTAGATAAACATTAACAATAAAATGGAAAGAAATGAAAAGTTATTGTCCAGGTTTACTACCCAACAGATCTGTCCTGTATATAGAAATATAAGGAAGCAAATTACTACTACATAAAGGCACATCACCAATAAAGCACACGCACAACTAACTACAGGCACAACTAACTGGCAATCTATTACGTTCATTCACCACTCTCCAAGCAAATAATCCAATTCTTATTCCTTGCTAACCATAATCTCACTCGATTTCCATGGATGACCTCTAGTTTTCCTCACATTATTCACGTACTGAAATATTTCGTCCACATCAATACTGTAAGCTCCCTTCCCCCCTAAAGCACCGTATATGTATCTCTTATATATTCCCTTATCCGCCGATCAACCAGCTTCTGTAACCCACAAATCTTAAATCTCTCGGAGCAGCACACAATCCTGCCACCATCATAATTATTCACCACTGAATCTGTTCCACTTCATCCACATCTCTAAAAAACCTAAGCGACCAAATCTGTGCGCAGTAATCCAGATGAGGCCTTATCAAAACCTTATAAGGAGGGATAATAACCTTATCTCTGCATGTCAGTGTGTTTTTTAATAACCAAATATCCCTATGAGCTATTTAACCACTTTTACAATGTGCCCTCTGAATTTCAACTCCCTATCCACCAATATTCCCAAATCCTTAGCTTCATCAAGTTCCTGAAGTACAGTCCCATCAATCTGATGCACAGCTGGTAATCTTTTCTCTTCAAAATGCTAAAATGCATAATCTTACACTTTGTCACATTAAATCGGGATCCATTCTGTTTTTCCCATACTGCCAATCTGTTTAACTCATCCTGCAAAATATCAATATCGCCTTTATTGACTATTACTCTACCTAATTTTGCATAATCTGCAAACAACGTGCTGTATTCCCTGAGATTATTTCCTATACAGTAGCCCCCCCCCCCCCCCCCGCTGCTAGTACCGAACCGTATATACAGTACTATGTTTATTTATTTTCTGTACATACATACTTATGATAATTTATATATTAGGTGCATTAAGAAATTAACAGAGCAATTATAACAACATACTGTAATAAAAGCTATCTGAATATGAATGGAATCTTAGCAACCTCAGCATGCGTTTTCTTTATTATTTATTTTATGAAGTCGAGAACTTTCACCTTTTCACTTAAAAGGAAGCACTTTACGACTTCTCTTTGGTATATTCGAGTTGCCAGCATCACTACGTTTCGCTTTTGGGCCATTATTAAGTAAAGTAAGGGTTTACTTGAATAAAAGCACTGCGATACCGCGACAGTCGATCTGATAAGCGAGAACTACTCAGAACGGCGGGAATTTAAACTTATGAAACGTTCGTTTCTGGAATTTTCCATTTAATATTTTCGGACGGCTACTAAGTGACTAACGGGCGGATAGCATATATGAGACAGAGTGAATACGCTAGACAAAGGGGTGATTCACGTCCCGGGCGTGACGGCGCGAGATTTCATCACGCTACCCAAAAGGGCGCGCAATTTAAAACTTATAAATTGTTTATTACTAAAAGAAAGAGTCACAAGGCTTCATTTTGGCGATGTAAAATTATATAGGCAAAGTGGATATTAGATCCAACATTATTTCAAAGCGGATGATTGTAGAAACTATGAACGTTTCCTAAGTTAACCTGAGAGCTTACGAGAATACAATGCTTGGTATACCCGAGTTGCCTTAGCTAATTAAGTACTGCAAGCTAAGGCATCTCGGGGATGCTTAGTAGTATTCTCGTAAACTCTCAGGTCAACTTAGGAAACCTTCATAATTTCTACAAACATTCGGCTGTGAAATTATGTTGGATCTAATATCCACTTTGCCTATATAATTATAATAAATAATAATAACATTTATTTCCAGAATTTTCCATTTAATATTTTCGGACCAGGGTTGACTGCGGATAAGGGGGGACTACAGTATCGTTATTAAAGAAATTAAATAGTTGTGGTCCAAGTACAGGATCCTGTAGACGCCACTAGTCACAGGTCTTCCACATGACTGTGCACCTGCATAAACTACTGTCTAGTACCTCTCCATCAACCACTCTCCTATCCACATCACTAGCTTCATCCATACCCATTGGATATAATTTATGCATCAGGATTCCATGTGGTATCCTATCGGATGCCTTTGCGAAGTCCAACACTATGACGTGTTAACCATTACCTTTATCCAACTCAGCTCTCACCTTACTATGCAAGTAAGTTACTGAAGACCAACCCTTCACAAAGTCATGCTGTTCCCCATGCCATATCCCATCCCTGAATTTTGTCTTTAACCAACTTCTCCAATACTTTGACCACCACTCCTGAAATGCTAATTGGTTTGTAGATAGCTACTTCGGTCTTGGAACCACCTTTATGCAATGGAACTATTTCTACTTCTTTCCGTTCCCGTGGGATTCTACACGAGCTGAGAACCAGATTAAATAACTTAGTCAAAAGGATGACCAATTCCCTAGCACAATGTGGTAAAACACGAGCTGATATTCCGTCCAAACTCATAGATGCATTAACATTCAGATTCTGCAATATTCTTTGTACCTCGACTTCCTTACTTGCACATCAATCCCTGTCATATCGACAGTTTTACTGTAATATCATCACCTGGATGATACTCTCTTACAAAATGATTGCTCAATAATTCAATTAATTCATCAGAAATTATTCTGCTGTGGTCGTTCTTTCTTTTGCTTACCACATGCTGAGAGAACTCTTTCGAATTATTCTTGGCTCGTTCAGCTAATCTCCTCTTATACTTCGATTTTGCTTTCCTTACGATACCACTCACTCTTCTGGCCTGTCTTTAAACTCCTCGACCACTCCCCATGCACTACCAACATCTAATCCTGAAGTGTATATTCTTCCATGGCACAGCTCCAAGCAAATTTCTAAGTTTCGCAGCATTATAATTCCATTTGAGTTCTTTACTGGAAATTCCACATGCTTAGCCACCTACCAGGTCAAAATTGAATGATCGTTCTCGCAGATTGAAGATAATAAATCCACCTTAGTTATATACATGGTGACATCTTAGTTATATACATATCCTCAGATATAATCGCAACATTGAACACCCTCAATCCCCTTATACCTTCCATTACATGCTGCCTTAAGTAATTATCCCTGAGAAGCTGCATAAATTCCATTTCCTTCCGCCCATACTCCTTCTGATCTATATCCCCATAATTAAAATCATCCATAATAATTACCCACCATCTACTTACTGAATTTATTTAATGATACGCATTGTCCACATCATCCCTTGCATTCCCTAGAAACTGAACACATGCTAAAAAAAAAAGAAGAAAAAAAGCGTGTTTAATTCTTCTATTAGTAGTAATAGTAGTAGCAGGATGAGGAGAAATTGTGATGGAATGAAAGCTGGAAAGAAAATTTTTATATTATGATCAGTTTTAGTCACATTTAGTAAAATAAGTGAAACGTACAAAAATAAGTACAAAAATGTTAATAATTGTACTGATTAAATATCGCATTCATTAGAAGAATAAAGATATAAACGGTTGTATTTTTTATTATTATTAAAATCAATAAATTGTATTTAAGGTTTTCTCTTGTTGTTTTAATGTGTATAAATTATTGTTATTATTTTAAATTGCTATAATGTGAAGTAACGCCGCATTCTTTTGTGCACCAGAGAGAGAGAGAGAGAGAGAGAGAATGAAAGGTGGGGGAGAAGGAGGGGATTCCCTAAAGCGAGTTTTGGCCCTCCAACAACAAAAAAGTTTTTTCAACTTCTGGATTAGAAAGACCTGCCCGAGCTACCTTTATTTTTCGAAGTGGGAGTTTGTACTCTCTCTCTCTCTCTCTCTCTCTCTCTCACACCCTACATCGACATTCTTCATGCTTCATCTGATTATAAAATCAGTTCCTCGAAGGGATTTTGCCATTTAATAGTCCCATTCATTTTACCTCTCATATTCTCTTTTAGAAGAAAGCACCGTTAGCTTTAGAAGTTTAGGATAGAGTTAACTTAACTGAGTATGGGTTCTGTCCATTGTTGAAAAGGGAGAGGAACTATTCTTGTCCTCCTGCTTCAGGGTTAGTTTGTATTATTATTATTATTATTATTATTATTATTATTATTATAAAAACCTCCATGGAGTCAAAGACTCATCGTGGGAGGTCCACTGTTATACACACGTTAATACAAACATCATTGTATTAACGTCCTTATTTGAATACGCGTATTTAAATTTGAGTTTTCCAAATACACAATTCATTTCTCCATATTTCTCTATCGTTAGTAATAAATTCCACATTTTTTTTTTTTTAGTCTATTGAGACGTTTCCATTTAATGCATATACAATTCGTCTATCAGCTTCAATTCTCGGTTGTTTTGTGGATACTTAAGGTGATTTACATGACGGAAATATGTGATGAGACTTGAATAAAGAAACATGATATAACCGGATTACCATTAGCCTGTTTGAGCAGACAAGGCTTAGCATCCGTCAAGATCAAATTAATATTACGGAGACGACAACAAACAAACAAACAAACAAAAAAAAAAGGCAAGGGAGAACGTACAGAATGCGTCGCTTGTGTTATGAAGAGTTCGTATTAAGTTATTGTCACATGTCTGGAAGCCATAACTATAAAAATTCATCCAAAAGAAACGATATGTGACACTAAATAAGTAAACATCATTATTATTAATTCCTTACTTTAACAGTAAGCATTAATTTCTTTGCATGTCTTTTCTTTTGATATCTTCACACCTCATGCAGGAGTCGAACTTTTCATGCAGAGCTTATCTTAATTTTCATGCTCCTCACTATTTAATAATTACGACTTTTTATAATGAAAAGTATTTAAATAAAGATAATGAATTATGAAAATATTTATTGTAAAACAAAATTTTATAATTAAATTTATAATTTAAAATTATTTTATAGTTTTAAAAGTATGAAATTATAATTTTAAATATAATTTAAAAGTATATTTAAAATTGTGAGATGCTGGAGGAGAGTACAGCAATCCCTCGATTAGTGCGCCTAATGCGTTCTTTAAAACAGGCGCATTAATCGAAAACGCGCTAATCGAGTATAATAACCTATTGTAAAAAGTATAATTGGTTCCTCAAGTTTCTTTTTTTACCCTTGTTTTTTTTATAAAAGAATTAGGGTATGTCTCAGGGCCTAGTTAAAGGTAAACCATGAAGCTGAAACGCTATAAAACATATTCAAAATATAAATCTATTATTCTGGGGGGCATTCTGTTTCTTTTTTCTTTTCTTTTTTTTTTTTTTTTTTTTCATACAACTGATGGTATGGCTCTATTTTCCTGCTTCTCTCTTCACAAGGGCCAGTCTCTAAGCATTGCTACTTAAAAGTTTCGGTTGCACGAAAAATATTTAAATTTGTTTCTGTGAAATCTCTTTGGGTTTGTCAGTGATTAAATTTTCTTCATATTCTTCATATTCTTCAAATCATTCAGTTTCTCAGAATGAGATTAATTAACTTAGATTCATTTGAAAAGCCTCTTAAAATCATTTGCACAATGTGGAAGAATGTGCTTCCAAATGGATCGCATAATGCTAGCAGTAATTTCATTCGCCTTTGCGACTTTATAAGCAGGCTGAGATTTCTCTGATTAGAAAAGTCTTGGAAGGCATTCGCTTCGAAAAAAGGCCAGTTTAATCGACATTTAACATTTGTTGGTCACAATAACACCCTTATACAATTTTCTTCAAATCTGTGGATAATTTGGGCCCACCACCTTATCGGCACTTGCAGCTTCGCCTGTGATTAGAATATTATGTAGGCTATTTCTCAAACCACCCAGCACTAACGTGGAATTCTTCTTTTCGATCACTGATAGCCCTTTCTTTCAAGGTTGCAAAGAGACTTAATGCTTTTAATTTAATAAGGTCAGTTCTTAGCAGGATCCGTTTTTGGTTACAATCGTCGATCCGTGTACAAAGAAGTCTCTCTAATTCAATCATTATAATACTTTGTATTCAGCAGCTTTGCTTAAAATTGCTCTTATAGTTGATTCACCCATTTTTATGTTCTTGTCTTATTTTTGCTCTGGACTCGCTTTGTTCACTTTCTTTATTATTTAAAGTTTTTGTTCCAATGAGATTATTTTTCGAATCATTTTCAAACTTTCGCTTTTTTGCTCATTAATTCTTTTACTCATGATGAAAGGTTGGGAAAATACTTTAAGATAAAATAAAATAAATGTAAAGAATATAATTGCAAAGGAGGTACGAGATATGATCAGGAAAATGTTGTGTAATTAGTAGACGACATAAATTTTGGCGGTAAAAATTTGGATTATAGTATACATGGAAAGAGTGTGGTATGGCATTAAAAAATAACTGTAAAATGATTTTTAAATCGGTAACTAAATTATTTCATCCTGGTGAGTGATTTATTAAGATAGTTAGCCATAAAAAATGTATAAATCGAAAATTTGTAAAATCTGTAACATTTATTTTTAAGATATATACAGTATATAGGCGCACTAATCGAATTTTACAGGAGCACTAATCGAATTTGGGTATCGACAAAAAATAACGCACTAATCGAGGGATTATTGTATCTTGTTGAGCAATGACACCATTTTCTCTAGAAACATTTGTTTTTAGTTTTTATTTTGTTTTTTAAATGCAAAAGTTTTGGCTTGATGTATGCTACAGATATATCTTGAGGCATACTAAGATTGTCCTCCTGTTCTTTACCTGATTTTTTTTTCCTTCCACTATTTATTGGCTACACACTTCAGATTTTCTTTTCACTCTGTCAAAATTCTATGATTTACTGTTGTTCACAGCAAGAAACGAAAACGTACTACACTATTTCAAGATTCACCAATAAGCTGAATTTGGAATACATGCTCAATAATTCGCGGTTAAATTTGTCAGAGAAAAATCAAAGGAATACCTAACTTTAATATCTTGCAATAAGAAGCGTATGTATATATATATATATATATATATATATATGAGAGGATTTCCTTGGGAGATAGAATAAAAGGGCAAATATTATTTTTCTGTTCTCGCCCTTCCTTTCTTCACAGATAAAAATACATCATGACCAATTGCACTTAATGGCTATAGACTGAGGAAGAAAGTCACTGTGGAAAGATATGTATCCCCAGCAGTTTTATTATTATTATTATTATCCCTCCCACACCCCCTCCCACCACCACAAAAGTCGACAAAACTGGATCATACTAAAGAGCATTGTCGATAACCAAGTAAAAAATACAGACTGGAATTCCCTACTTAAAATAAACGATCCTGTAGCATTACACGAGAATTTTCAACTAAAATTCACAGAAATATACAAAAAAAAGCAACAAAACCTACACAAACGAGGCGACAAACAGACAACAATCCATGGATAAATGACGACATACTAAATACTATCACTGTAAAAGAAAATCTATGGAAAAAACTTAACTAAATTAAGGAGGCTACTACTTCCAAAAATTCATGGAATATAACAACATTAAGCAAACATGAGCTACACTCAACGAATTAACAAACCGAAAAAAGAAAACTTCCGCACAAGATTTTATTGCAAAAAGCTTCGGTCAGGACACAAACCAAGAGGAACCAGCAGACTCATTCAACCATGCTTTCGCAAACAACATCACACAACTCAAAAAAGACAAACTACCAACGATCAACAAAAAACTACCGACACAAAATCAATAACGAACGATGTATTTTCCACCCACAACAAAACAGGAACTGAAAGAAGCAATCCTACAACTAAAACCAATGACCACTCCAGGAATAGACAAAATAAGACTCACAAACTTTATAACACACTTTGAACAAATAAATCTAATACTTTTGAAACTCGTGAACATAATATTCGACACAGGCATTATTCCACAACAACTAAAAACTGCAGTAATTACGCTAATATACAAACACGGCAAAAGAAACGATACTCAGAACTACAGACCAATAGCTACACTACCAGTCATCTGAAAAATTCTAGAATAAATAACACACACCAGACTACAGAACTATTTACAGTACAACATCATCTCACAAAACCAATACGGCTTTCAGTAAACAAAAAGCACCATTACTTTATTAGAAAACATCGCCGACACAATAAACAAAGCTCTCGACAAAATCCAGTACGCCGTCCTTATACTGCTAGACCTAACCAAAGCATTTGACACACTTGAACATGACATACTACTCACCAAACTATACTCAATAGGTATAAGAGGAATACTGCATACATGGTTCAAGAACTACCTCTCAAACAGAACACAAGTAACAAAAATAGGTACATGTCACAGTCGGAGTATACAAGTAAAACACGGTGTACCTCAAGGTGCCATATTATCACCCACTATATTCAACATATACATTAACGATGTTCATAACATATAGATAAGAAGTCAAATATTTCAATACGCAGATGACACTGCACTATTAGCAATCCACACAGACATTAACACAGCTCTCTGCAAAGCACAACAAGACCTAAACGAAATCGCAACATACTTCCAACAAAACGCAATTCTAATCAACGGCACCAAAACACATATGTTGATAATACACAACCCAAGAATCATACGCCCAGCATCACTAGCGATACATTGTCACACATACCGCTGCATTAACAACAAAAATACCTGCCAATGTTCCGAAATCAAACCTGTAACACACGCAAAATGCCTCGGTCTCTACATAGATTCCCACCTTAAATGAACAAAACATATAGAATACCTACACACCAAATTCCGGATCATCACAGCAAAACTCTTCCAAGTTAAAGACATTATTCCACCAACATAAAAAACTCCTATACCACGGTATCTGCGAATCCCTACTCAGATAAGGACTAACAGTTTATGCAAATACATCAAACAGCCACCTAACAAAATTAGAAACACTACACAGGAAAATCGTGTCAAGCGTGATCTGGACACCTTACACGCAACAACCAATATCCGACAAGCACATGGCGATAGACAGAATTCTGAGCATTAAAAACCTGAAAGACTACATGACATTAACAAGGAATTACTTTAACATCACCTATCGAAACAACAGAGATACATATCGTATAACACGACCTACAACAACTCTCTACATCCCCATACTCTTCAACAACTCATACGGTTCTTTTGTGAGATTGCATGAGATACCCACGCAATTCAACAACCTACCAAGAAAGTTAAAACACGTAGATTACTAAAGAACATTGAAAAACAAACTCTGTAAAATATACCAACAAAGTTAAGAAACCATCAGAACTAATATATACATCACAAATCACTAGCATCCACTGCCTACATATCATACATAAACAGTAGCAACAACACAAATAGTGAAGGCTAAATCCTACTCTCTTCATAAAAGCTAACCCAAGCTTCGAAGTAGGAGGGATTAACTGCCTCACTCATCTACAAGTAATCCTTATAAGCAAATGCAGAAATTCGTATCTATAATCACTCTTTCTCAAACCTTAAAAAAAATAAAATAAAAAATTATTATTATTATTCTCCTCAGATAAGCTCTGCTAAGCTTTGAGGAAGAAAATTATTAACTTGCAAGTATCTGTTATTCACAATTGTAACGTGTTATAAATATTATATATATACATAATTATTACAGCATCTAAGTATGGAATTTATCTGAGACATAATAAAAATAAATAATAATAATTATTATTATTATGTATATTCTATATTCAAAGATTCTGTATAACCTTTATTGTTATTAGAAGAACATGTGTTGAAAATACATAATATAGAGGCAAAAAGGTATTTTTAAAAATTTTAATTGAAATCCAATGTAGAAAATGTAGCACTTTGTGCTGAATTCTGTAAAATTATAAGTTGCAATGTCACTCAAGATGTTTAATGTATGTGTAAATATTCTAGCAGATCAATAAAAATATTACCATATAAAAAATATTCTTCTTCTTCTTCTTCTTCTTCTTATTATTATTAAGCATTTTCCTTTAATTTAACTTAATATTTTCCTTAATATTTTCAAGGTGTTGTGATCAAACTATTCTATTGGTAACAGCTTCATTTTTTTCTTCAGTAAAGAGAAATCTCCCCTTAAATAAATCTGTAAAATGTTTTAAAAATTCTCCAAAGGGAATATCGGAATCTTTTTTTTGGCCCTGACTTTTGGAAATCGGTAGGCAGCCAGCTTAATTATCACCAATAGTTGAGTTTACGACTCCAGATATTTTGAAGACTCATGGGAGAAAGTAAGACAGGCATCTGTTGTCGCTTCTAAACCTTAATTTGTGTTACACCCTGATACCTTAAGAATGTAGAATTCCCAGTTATCATGGTGTAACATGAAGAGAAAATAAAATAAAACCCCTGTATAAAAGCTAATAGATGAATTATTTAAAAGAAAGAAATATATTTTTGCATCCAAGTAAAATATATAACAAAAAAAAAGTGTTTGTTGAACTAACTAATAAAAGAAGGAATATATTAGTGTTGTGATATAAAAAAAAATAGCTAAGTAAGACAGAAAGGATTAGTCATAAGAAATTGTATGTGATAGGCTAGAGATTAAAATATTAAGTAAATTCTTAAAAATATGGAAGGGGGGGGATTAATTTAGAGGCGAGCAAAAATAAAAAACAATAGACTATCGCTTAGGGTCAATTCCCAGATTTGAGACATCGCGATGGGCTCGTCGACCAAAGGATGTTTGGCAGAAAAACACCACCCTAATTGGTCGGTGAAGTCGAATCAAGTAAGGGGCAGAGAAAAGAAATTAAAGGTGCCGTTAAGAGTCAAGGTATAAAAAGGTTAGAAACGCCCCCCCCCCCCAAGAGGCTTTTTCCCGGATAGTTTCTTCACGAGCTCACGGATAGTTTCTTCGTATTGGTTTCACGTCGTTTTCTTGAGTGGCGGGATTGGAGTTAATCTCCATCGTCACAACAAGGAAACAAAAAGTGAGCGGGATTTCGATTCCGTATTTCCTATGGTAAGAAATGAGGAATGCCATTTAGCCAAAGGAAAGAAGGTATTATCTATGTGTTTCATCATCCAGTGACAACTACGAAAAAGGGAAATCTGTAAAGAAGTCGGTGCCCACATGGTGAGTTTCACAGCCATAGTATAGATGATTCTAAAGTGTGTTCCTAATTCAAGTACGAAAAGTAAAGATCGCATAAGCACAGTTTAATACCAAAAGAACTTAGGAGTGACCGATTAGAGGAGAGATCATACCAGGATAGTTCAATCGGAAAAAGGTAGAGGCCGATATAGAAAACTCAAGAGAAAAAGGTACTGTAAAATCTCGTGTTAACTGAAAATCGTCTGTAATTGTAATCATTATTCTATTACTGAACTTTGAAGAGACTAAGGAAATTTATACTAGGACTTTAGTACATGACTGATTATAATGAAAGTATGCTTGTTAATGTTAATATTATATAAGTAGTTATGTGTCCTGAGATTTAGGCATGTGTATTGTAACTTATAGGAAAGTTTTAAATGTCAAAGTTATGTGTTAACACAGTGAAAGGATAATTTAATTTACATAGTTTTAGATAGTAAAATAGAGTAAGTTGATCATATATGTCCATGTGCTACAGCATATAGCGTATATTCAGACTAATATAGGGTTAACTAAGGTGTTAATTAGATCTGCAATTATACATATGATTGGATGTGTTGAATTTGTCATGGCGGCATGATCGCAATACCCATATAGGGTCACAGCCAAATTATTTGTGATTAGCTAATGTTATTTTGTAAATATTTTCTTAGTTTTGAATTGAATTATATTAGAAATTGAATTGTACCATGCTAATGAGTTTAATAAACCTTTGTTAATTGATAAAACAGTTGTCTGAAATTGCTGCCCAATGCACCACGTGAAAAACGTACGAACCTAATCACGCGGGAAATTAATGTGTTAAGAAACGAGATAAAGTGTCACGACTGCAATATTGTTTCACATTCAGACATATTTTAGTAATTGCTCCTTGTTTTTGTATTTAATAGCTCAAACTAAATGTCCCAAAAGGCACAGTATAATATAAACATTAGGGACACTGAGGGGAGAAATTGCTTAAATAATAGTTGCATAGATAATAGTTGAATATAGATAAGTAGAATTTCACTAGATAGAATAATAATCATAAATTGGGACACAACACTTGGCATTGTTGATCTTTAAATGTGTAGGTGCTATGGTCGATTTTTTATTTATTTAATTTTCAATTTTTTAATTTTTTATTTTTTGTTAAAAACTTGAGTTTTCAGGAGCGAAACCCTGTTTGCCTCCATAACTGTTGCTATGTGATTTCACTAGCAACAATTATGACAGCCCAAAAATGCTGGTTCTTCCTCATCAAAATATCAGGCTGTTTGGAAACTAACAAAGACGTCACACCCACTACTACAATTAGAAAAATCAGTTTATACTACAAATCATTAAAGTAATTTTAATAATAATAATAATAATAATAATAATAATAATAATAATAATAATAATAATAATAATAATAAAAAGGACATATGGAGCCAGTCGTTAACAGAACGTAACATTTTATAGTCTGAGAGTTCAACTTTTGTGACAGCAGACCAAATCTCCCTCCTCCATATCAGATTGTAATAAGGGGAAATAAAATTGGAAGAACATTACTGTTTTACGAAACCCCAATAAATTTCGTCTTTAAACGATGTACAGGAAAATTACAGGCATAGATTGACACTTTAATATCTGTTATTATTTTTTTATTTTATTTTTAATGGTTAAATTAATAGAATTATTAACCTAGAATCAGCTTACTTTAATTAATAATAATTGGATGATTCAAGTTAGTACTGACTTACTTATATATAGACATTATATTGTTGATCGATACGTATCTGATCAGGAATTTGATGCCATGGAATTTGACTGAATATAAAAAGAGTGAGCATTTTTAATTATATGACAATAAAAGACCAGAAGAGTCATGCAAGTGTGAAATAATAAGCGTTGTATTTACAATTGGTAGAAAAATGTAAAAATCCTTTATATAAACTGTATTGCTACATCTCTTACCTTTAACATACTAATGCTTTCATCTTTCCTCCACATGACAGCTGACAGAATTTTCAGGAAAGTAACTATATCACTCTCTTTTATTTCTCTACGTAAATCTTCTGACAGTGGTTCGAGTAGATCGGCATGAATAAAATTCTTTCTAAGTAAGCATTTCAGTTCTGTAATGCTAACAAAGGCTTCAGTTAAGACATTGCTGTTGGTAATTTCCCAACCATTGTTTCCATCAACGGTCACGATATCTAACAGCACATCCTTAAGACTTTTGCTAACTGAGTTGAAAGCCTGCAGCAAACCAACGATATCAGAACCTGGTCCACCGCCTAAGGCACTTATTTTAAGTCGACCATTTGCCTTCGCTAACTTGAACCACTGTAAAAAATGTGTCCGATTTTCATTCCAAAATTTCAGCATGCAACGTTCAATTAACCTCGCATGTGAAACAGCATACAGCAGAAGATAAGCACACCGGTAAACTGCAAAACTGTAGTTACAGTACAATTGCCCTCGTGCGATTGCTGAAGTCGAATACGTTTGTCTTACACCTTCACCGGCTAACGGAATAACAATACGGGCATATTCTCTTTCTCCGACATGTGAGCATTCAATTTCAGCGCTTAACCGGAATATTTTGAACGTCGCAGCCATCCTAAACAAATTCGTTGTGTCGATAAAGTAACTGCTGAAACCAAAAGTTTCCTGCTAATAAAGCATTTGTTATCTTGACACCACGTGAACTAGGGGATTCCCGAGTCAACTGTAAACAGGAAGTCACTATTACCATAGAAACTGTGGCTGCTTGCGCCATCTAATGAGAGATAAATTGCGAAAAATATCCACCTATCAATCGCTTTAGATAATAGCCGAATGAAAATTATTTTTATTAACTTTCTCATCATAAAATCAAAAGTATATTTAATTTTAAAGCTTTCACTTTCATTTTCGATATATGTATTCCTTTTCTTTTATAATGAAATTCCTTTTAAAAAGCAAAACTAATAATTATTTTTAAATGTATACAAAACTTTTGTTAATATTGCAAGAAAAGCATCCCGATATAAAAGTAGTTTTGAAGATTTTAGTGCTGGATTAGAAATAGAGCAGGCAATCGAAGACTAGAGATAGCAGATATGGAAGATTAAGAAAAAATAGAGGAGTGAACAAATGGCATCACTGATAGAATCATATTAAAAATTAAGACACTTTATTATTATTATTATTATTATTATTATTATTATTATTATTATTATTATTATTATTATTATTATTATTATTATTTTGGTAACCTCCTTGGAGTCAATAGACTCATCGCGGGAGGCCCACTCCACATCAACATATCTATCATAATGAACTTTGAAGTTATTTACACTCCGAACATTCACAATGCACTCTGGTAATGCGTTCCACTCACCAAGTCTCCATATAAAAAATAAAATAAATAAATAAATAAATAAATAAATAAATAAATAAAATATTCCTTACACCCTTCTTCACCACATCTTCATCACTCTGGAAGTGATGAAGATGTGGTGACTCGTACTTCCCAACATCAAAAATTTAAGAATAATAGTCCATGTGTGGTCTGACCTTATATGTAGGCACCAGCACCACCTCCTTATCCCTACATATTAATGTACTTTTTATCATGGCAGTAATATGAACGATGTGCAGTCTTTGCAATGTGCTATCGGAACTTCAGTCCACTGTCTATACCATCACTTCGAGATCTCGAATCTCATCCACTTCCTGATGTGCAGCTCCACCAATATAGAACGTAGTCTTATATCTCTATATTCCAAAGTGTAACTTTGGGATACAGAGATATAAGACTACGTTCTGTATTGGAGATATACACACTTTGCATTTATTAATATTAAAACTGTATTCCCACTCATTTGTCCAAGCTATAAGTCAATTCAAATCTCCCTATAGAGAATTAACATCGATACCACACCTGGTAATTTTACCTAACTTTGCATCATCGGCAAAGATTTGAAGATTCCCAGTCAATCCACATGAAATATCATTAACAAATAAGTTAACCAGTAGGGACTCAAGAACAGAACCCTGAGACACTCCACTGGTCACCTTTTTTCTAAGACTCTGCTCAATCATACACAACTATCTTTCAGAAAGACAATCGTCAGTCCATCTAACCCATATACTAACTAATCCCATCTTCTACAACTTATACCCTACTGTCATCTGGTAATTTATCAAATTCCTTTTCATAGTTCAGGAAAATCACTGTACCTGAATCTTCCTTATCCAACACGTTCATAACCTTATCATAAAACGTGAGTAGATTGCTAAAACAAGACCTGCCCTTCACAAACCCATTCTGGCCATCATAGAGAATTTCATGTCCATCAACCCAATTCTGTAATCTGTTGCTAACCAATTTTTCCAATACTTTGGTCGAAACTCCAGACATACAGACCGGTCTATAATTGAAACTTCTGTTCTCGAACCATGCGAGTGAAGCGGTATTATTTTGGAACCTTATGAACTTTCCTCGCTACAAGACTATCATTAAAAAACCAAGTCAAGGCCATGGCTAACTGCTTTGCACATTAAAAAAAATATTTGATAATATGTCATCTATTCCCACAGCCTTATTAACATCTAACCCAAACAACACTTGATATACTTCTGATTCTTTCACCTTTAACTCTCCTATTCTTTGCTTCTCTTCTACATGTTGCAAAGCATCCTTCACACCACTGTGATATACGTTGATGAAGTGTTAAAACTAAAAGACTAAGTAAAAACTCCACTATATTATTTGCTGTGGTTACTCTGCTACCACAACTAGCCACCAGTGTCAACCTGCCATAATTATTTTCCCTATTACTTGCCCCATAGTCCAAGCAGAAAAACTTCGTTGGATTAGTTTTGACGTGACTGGCCAAACTCCTCTTATATTCTACTTTTTCTTTTTAAACCATGATCGTCACTTTTCTAGCCTGAAGTTTACATTTTTTATATATCTGTTCACTACTGTCTTGCACTTCCTCCTAAACTTATTTTGTACCACTGCTTGCTTGATTTCACTGTTCATCCATCTCACTCTTACTCTATTTATTCTCTTAACTCTTAGTATTAACACTGCTTGTGTTAGATATTGCTTTATCATTTCTCATGCACTATCAACATCTTTTCTACACTATTCATCAACCCAATGTATTGATGCTAGTTGACTATGGAGCTTATGATAATCACCCACCTTATAGTTTCACATATAGACCTTTTTGAAAACAACGTTTCCTGTTTGACTACTTTCCAAACCAATAGCTCATGATCACTTTCATCAACAGGCGGCAGTGTCGATACCTCATTCACAACCACATCATGTGAGGGTAATCACCGAATCCAACACTGATAAACCTCGTGTTGCTTCCATCACATGTTGTTTTATTTAGTTATTCCGTAGAAACTCAACAAATTCACGCTCTTTGTTACAATACGCTATCTCTTCTTTCCAACCTACATTCCAATAAATAAAATTTCTCATATAATCATCTTCCTTTTACTTGCCCAACTAATTTGGATAAAAATTTCACCATCGATACTCTCCACATTCACTGGACTATAACAACATCCTATCAGATATACTGTTCTATTGATATCAACTTTCGCCAAACAGCTTCAAAATCTTCATACGTACTACTACTATTTTGCACTTTTGTTTTGTATTTTGCTCTTGAAGCAATTCCTCTGTTACCGTTAACAATACTCCCTCTCCTCTCTCGATCTTCCTATCCTTTCGGAAAATTCTACATATTGCCATTTCATATCTCAACAGTATCATCAGTCAATCAAGTTTCATTTATGCGAACTATCTTTGGGCGTATTGATTCGATTAATGCTTCAAACTCAGCCTCTTTATTTCTGATACTCCATTCATTAGTCTACAAACATGACAATTTGGATAAAAATTTCCTTCAATTTTTGAGGCCACCCCCATCAACACATCACTCTGTACTCTCTCTCTCTCTCTCTCTCTCTCTCTCTCTCTCTTCGTTCTAACCATCCCGTTTTCCCGAATCCTCACTCTGATTCTTATTCATATCTTTACGTTTTGCACTGCATCACTCTCATCATTAGACACTCGCTTCTTCCTATTAACCTTCTTGTCATTTACATCAGTTATTCTTCTTTAAACGTTCAATTTCATCCTCCATACGTTTAACCTGGCTCTTCATTTTCATTAACTCTTGCCTAAACTCTTCCACTTCACTTTTCTTATTACCATTCTCATTTTTGTAACTCCCTAACCTTTCATCGCACTTCTCGCACACTATAATACCTTCCTTTTTATCATTTCATCTAACATTCCATAAATCATTAATGTTTTTTTGTGCGCATACATAAAACAATTGTTTTATGTATGCGCACAAAACAGAGAAGAAATGAATTTGGGAAAAAATTGTGCATAGGAATTTAATGATAATATAAACTTAATCACGCAGAAGTTCATAGTATGTTAAGTTCATATAATAAGTTCATACTTATCAGATATGATAAATAGAAGAATAAATGGATAAAAAAAGTTAAATTCGTTCCCGAAAATTCTTTTTTCTCCTAATGTTTTCAATGGTTCCTATAGAACAAACTTCACATCTACTCTATTTGAGAGCTGTTTCTAAGAAAAGTCTTGCATTAAGCAGGAAACGATGTCTAACATTAAACACAGACGGCCTGCTGACGATAAAGTTCTATCGTCCAGAAATATTTCATGGAAAGAATCGCTATTAAAATAGAATACCGCTCAAAGATAAGAGTAAAAAATATAATTACTATAAGCAGAACTGAGCAAAATATTCCAAACGTTTAGCTCAGTAACAAATACTCGATTTCAAGATGAGTTGCAATTGAGTACTTATTTACTTTGCATAGTTACATTTCAGTTATTTACATAAGAATAGTTTCAAATACTGTAAAAATCATTTGATTTTTACAGTATTTGAAAACTATAAAAATCATTTGATTTTTATAGTATTTTACAACTGCGTGGCAGATAGAAATATTAAAGAGAATGGGATTCTTAATTGATTTGAAAGTTGATTAATAGACTGATCACAAAAACAAAATAAATAGCAGAGCTGCTTCCTTAAACGAAATTTGAGTTTTATTCGTCGGCGATACGTGATACGCTGTACTGAGCTTCACTTCCAATTCTGCAAACGAAAAACAAACTATTGAAATTAAATAAAGTACTTAGTATAGTGGCAAACTGTTTTCTCGTTCCTCGTCTAAATTTATTCCCAGTAACACAAAACTAAATGTATTCTGCTAAATGAAGATCAACTTTTAGTCAGTACCTGTTTCATTAGATGAATTGCAAAATTATTTAAATTGCATCTAAAGATATTAAAAATATGAAGGCCGTTAGTCATTTCAGTGGCTTGCTCTACTGAAAATCAGAGACAATAATATCTCAGCAATTCAAGATTTTCTTCCCCAAAATTTTTCATTTCCGCCTCTGTTTCCTCCAGATAAATATTCCCCCCCCCTCTTAGTTAATACATAAATGTCCCAGTTTTAATGTAAATTTTAAGCCTAATTCAGCCAATTAATTTTTTGTTCACTTTCCATTATTCGAAGGCACTTCTGTTTTGCCAACTGCCGCTGTCATCGCATTGTTTTTTATATTCATAACTGTCTGAGATCTTAGTAAAGATATTAATTAATATCCGAGTAGCATTACCAGATATCACATTGCGCTACAGTCCTGAGAATATCCATGATTAATTTCTACAGGGTTGCAATAAAGTCATGTAGACGTTTGTGACCTCTCGTTGCCTAACCACTGACTGCTCTGACGTAAAGTATTAAATAAATCATATTCATATAAATTCTATACTGCACACTTTAAGAGTTTTTAAAACATGTGGTCTGTCGCAGTCAATGTAATTTCACCCAGTCTCTGTCAAACAGTGATCTCCAATAATTTCGATTAATTTTGATCTGAGAAACAAATTCATTTCGTTAAAATGAACTGAGTTAAAAATTATATGTAACAAAACTAGGAACACAGCCTTGTGTTGGCTGGATGGCTTGCGTGCTTCGATGATATGGAAAGCATTCTTCCAGTAGTGTAGTACCTGAAGGATCACACAGTGAGACAAGTTTCAACTGAAACCAGACTAACAGTTTTCAATCTTTTCACTCCATATTCTTAATTAAAGGCAAGAAGAAATCCATAGCCAATCAGTAGGCGCCATGGTCATCAAGGACGATGTCAGATGGTGGGGGATCCTAGGCAACCAATGGACTACAGAGCCCAGCTCTCCTTGCTGAACAAGGAAGCTGAAAATCGACTAAAAGAAACCAAGTGAAAGAGAGAGAGAGAGAGAGAAATTATAAAAGAAAGGAGCTGCAAAATGATTTTATGAAACAACACCAGAGAAACGGGGTTTTAGAAAGCGTACGTAGATGATTTAGAAAAAAAAAACTACCAGAATCTGCAATAGGATAACAAGGACTACCAAAGGAATTCTATTGTCCGCACAAAATGTTCATTGCACTCGAGTCTCAAGAGTTGTAATAAATCAACAGCTCAAGTAACAACAAACCATAGTAAGTAGCAGAATCTAGCTTTGAAATTGATTTAATAATTATCAAGATGGCAACATGATTATTCACATTGTGTTGACAGAAATGCAGAGTGAACTGATGGCTGCCATTTTGGAACATGTCAACTTCAAAAATGTGCGACAAAGACTACCAGCATTAAAAGCCCCACAAAAGTGTAGGCAAAAACAGCATCTGTAAAACGAAATGTGATAATAGAAACAGTAGCAATTAAAAGCTTAATGGGAATCAACCAGCTCTTATATGACATGACCTATATGATTACAATGAAGATTGGTTGAAAATTCAGATATTTGAAGCTAAAGATGAAACAGCCTGTACTACAGAAAAGGCAGCTGATAAAGGAAAAGTCAACAAACAGTGGCCATGATCTGTTTTGCGTTTACACGTAAACTGCACTGTACTCTGCAGGGTTTCTAAATGTGATCATTGCACAGAATAGAATGTTTAATCTGTATTCCCGTTATCTACAATGTCTGTATATTGCGTGCATTCTCCTAGCTAGTTTGCCTGTTTTTCGGAATGAAAAATTCATTCCCAAAACATATAAACAACACCTGTTAGACGAGTTTAGTCTAAGAAATGCTGTTTAGAAAAAAAATCAACGAACACTTCCATGGGCATCATACCACGTACCACGTGAGGTATTTGTAGTCGGGGTATAAATTGGAGGAATATGATGCTCCCAAGTCAGTGCAACTGTGTTTGAGTGAAATGGCTGCGAGAAGGGAACTAACGGAGTTTGCAAGAGGCTTGTGATAGGATGCCATGTTGTAGACCTATCAGTTCGGTAAATTGTTGGCAAAATGCTGAGATAGAAACGCAAGGATTAAACTGCAAGTGCTACCCTCAGTGGACGACCCACCACACTCACTGAACGTGACCGTAGGATGCTACAAAGGATAATATACAAAAACCGTAATTCATCGGCGACACGTTGAAAAATGCGTGTGATATGTTGAAAAAGTCCCATATTACCCCCAACCAACATGCAGCATCGTCTTGAGTGGTGCAAAGAGCATGTGCAGTGGAACACGGAAGCTTGGAAAGCTGTGTTATGGAGCGACGAATCAGGCTATACCGTCTATCGAGCAGGTGGACGGGTGTGTCGGATGCCTGGTGAACGTCTCTTACCTAAGTGTGTAATACCAACTATTAAATTCGGAGGCGGCGGTATGAAGATATGGTCCTGCTTTTCATGGTTTGGCTTCGGACCTTTCTTTGTGGTGCCAGGAACATTGATTCTGGTCAATGCAATGCTTCTTACTTTGTGGAACTTATCTGCTTCTACGGAACTGACCATCATCTCAAGGGTAGTGAGTTACGTCACTATCGTCCACAGATTCCTGATTTCAACTCTATTGAACATCTGTGTGATGAATTGGAGCGAAGGGTGAGGTTAACGGACTCCCGTCCCACAACAGTCAAAGACCTCATTACATACCTACAGGAAGAATGTTCCAAAATTTCCATTGATCGTTATCGTACACTTGTGTAAAGTATACCCCGAAGAATTGCCCTACTCATCGCAGCGAAAGAAGTTCCTACATCAGAGGTCTTCAACACATGGCCCGCGGAGTTCTTTGCCGTGACCTGCTGGCCATTTTGAAGAAAATAAATACTTAACATTAAAACACAATTAAATAAAAATTAATTTCAGTGAAGCCCGCGGGCCACTAAGCTTTACTGCGGTATTTAGAATTGTAAGATGCTTTCCAGATTCACAAAGAACGCTGTGCATTTGGTACTTTACATAAAATCTTCTAAAAATATAAATATTAAATAGACATGCTTCTTCTACCAGCGCCAAGCGGTACTTAAGTATTAGTACTAACGTCGCAGGTAGATGACTGAAGCAGTAGTTCGTTCCAGTGCGCTATCTAGTGCCTTCCAGATACATCTCGAAGGTTCTCGATACTTCGTTATTTTCATATAAATACAAGAGGATCTCATCCACAGTCAGTCAGTCGTGAACAGGGTGATATTTGTGTATAAGTGCACGCAGGTTCGTCGTGTCAGCCATAGCCTATTGTGGTTTTATATTGTCAGATTTTTTTTTCATTAGTGTGAGACATATTCAGTGGATAATAACCGTTACACGGTCATTTTGGATCATTTTTTAGGTTCACCTTCCATCACTGACTACGAGTAAAAAGCGTAAATCAAGTGATTCTTGTCGGGTTTTTAATGAAAACGGGACCAATTTGTACGTTTTTGTGCCGGTTGACGATAAGCCAGTGTGTTTAATTTGTCAGTGACAGTATCAAAAGAATACAATATAAAACGTACCATGAGACAAAGCATGCGTCTAATTTCGATCACCTTCAAAGGCGGCTTCGTGTAGACAAAGTGAACTGTCTCCAAATCGATTTAAAATGCAGCAGGATTTTAAATTTTTTAAAAAACGTTTAAAAGGCAGAGAGAAGAGAGCGAAGCATGTGTCAAAGTAAGGTTATGTAACAGCTGAAACAAACTGCTAAAAAAAAAAATCAAAAGCCTTCTTGGACGGTGAGTTTGTGAAAGAGTGAGTCATCGCTGCTGGGGGTATTCTGTGCCCAAATAATATGGAAATGTTTAAAAAACCGAGTTTGTGTGGGGTAACTGTAGCACGACGTGTCGAAGAACTTGCCAATGACATTGAAGGAACTTTAAAAAACGGTCGCCAGAATTTAAGTCATATTCACTTGCTTTAGATGAGAGCACAGATGTAATGGATACAGCACAACTGGCTATCTTTGTCCGTGGCATTGATCAACAATTCAATGTGACAGAAGAACTGCTAGCTCTCGGACCTATGAAGGGAACGACGAAAGGCACTAATATTCTTGAAGTCGACAAGAAAACGCTCCAGCTTTTCGACCTCAGCTTAACCAACCTCGAGGGTGTGGTAACTGATGGTGTCCCTGCTATGGTGGGAAAGAATGAAGGGTTTGTTGCGCTGCTACGGAAAGAACCGGAACTAGGAAGTAAAGATTTTGTCCATTATCACTGTTTAATCCACCAGGAGAATTTGTGCACGAAAACTATTGGATTTCAGAATGTCATGAAAGTTATTGTGGCTATCGTCAACGTTATTAGGGCAAGAGGATTGAATCATCGCCAATTCCAAGAGTTTTTGCCCCAAGAGTGCGAAGCGGATCACGGGGATGTGGTTTATTATAGTCATGTGCGTTGGTTGAGCAGAGGGAAGGTTCTTAAAAGAGTCTTTGACTTAAGGAGCGAAATACAGCAGTTCATGCAAACCAAGGAAAAAAATTGCGGAATTTAACGATCTGAAGTGGATGACACACTTTGCCTATGTGACCGACATCTCGTTGCATGTGAATGACCTAAATTATGCTGCTACAATCCAAAGATCAACTGGTGTACACTCTGTTTGATCACATCAAAGCTTTTGTGACCAAGCTCAAACTTTGGGAGGCACAACTCGCAAAACAAAAGAACACTTAACTTACGATAAAGAGCCAAGAGGCTATTTTTTTTCCGGCAACGTAAATTAAGTTAAGGGGATAATAAATCCCTCATTATTTTAAAGCCGGATAAGAAATTCGGAGATCGAAATCTAAGAGTTTCATGCCGAAGAACTTTCGACGAGTACAAACGTAAGTCAACACCTGGTAGTACAACACTAGGACAACTCGGAGCAAAGGTGGAGCAAGCTCCATCACTATACTTAATATTTTCTCATAATGTAAAACGCAGCTCCTAGGAGATGTATTACTGTTTTACATTATTAGGAAGGTCACACTGGTTTCGACCTTGATCTACACACACGCTTGGACTCGCCGAAAGTTCTTCGGCATGAAACTCTTACATTTCGATCTCCGAGTTTCTTATCTGGCTTTAAAATAATGAGGGATTTAATATCCCTTTAACTTAACACTTAACTCATTTTCATCTTCTCGCTGAGTGCAACTGTTTGTCTCTTGATGAATACGCTTCAAAATTAGCCCTGTTGAGAAGTGAGTTTGAAGAGAGATTTAGTGATTTTCGTAACCAACAGTCTTCTTTAGATTTATTTTCAATGCCATTCAATGTCAATGCTGCCGAAATGCCAGGCTCAGTACAAATGGAGCTACTTGAACTTCCAAAAACTCTTCTTTGAGAGAAAAATTATTTATACAAAGACTATATTTCTGAGGATGCATTCCCTAATCTTCGCCGGCATGCTTTGAAGATGTATGCTTTGTTAGGAAGCACATACATATGTGAGCAGTTCTTCTCCAGAATGAAGCATGTGAAGACCAAGACAAGAACTCAGATTACGGACCAACATCACGAGAATACTCTGCGCATAGCGACTTCCAACATTGAAGCCAACATCGACAAGCTGGTCAAGGAAAAACATTGCCAAGTTGCCATTGACATGGTAAAAAATGAATGTTTTCTTCATTAAATTATCTTTTTTCAAGTATTGATTGTATTTACTTATCATGAAACTGACTCCTACCGAAGCTCTTAAAGCTGAGTTTGTTTATTTTTAAAGGATTTTATGTAAAGTATCAAATGCACAACATTCCTTGTGAATCTGTAAAGCATCTTACAATTCTTAATACCACAGTATAGCTTAGTGGCCCGCGGGCTTCATTGAAATTTTTAATGCGGCCCGCACTGTCTCAAAGGTTGAAGACCTATGTCCTACATCTTATTAAAGTGGACATCCTCGCTGTCTATTCCACCCACTGTGGTGTCCATTGGCTTCTTTCCAAGTATTCACACACACACACACACACACACACACACACACACACACACACACACACACACACACACACACACACACACACACACACACACACACACACACACACACACACACACACACACACACACACACACACACACACACACACACAATCTTTTAATATTAAGCAGAGTTGCTTTTCTTATGACATTTCTGTTCATTTTCTCCTCGGGATAGTTTTTCTCTTGTCTATTCAGTTTCTTTAGTTTGCCCATCTGCTATTCTGCATCCTTTCTTTATGAACTTGCCATTCTTGATTTTTTTAATTTATTTATTTATTATTTTTTTTGATCCAGCATTGATTGGCTATATTTTACAATTTTCTCTGATTTCCGAGTTCTGATTTTTTTAAACTATACATATTTAGTCGTTTTATAATAGAAATACAATTTTATTAATACAGACCATTTTAAAATAAAACTTATATTAAAGCCTACCAGTTTCGCTAGCAGACTGTATGTTTTTTTCAAGGCGTTTATAGAAAGACATGAAACCTAGTAAATGCAAATTGAAAGGAACATAAAAAACGTTGTTAACCAACTAGTAGCTAAGGTTACACGTTCGCGTAACAGAGAGGACTTATTGTTCTTATTCATTATCACGCATGCGTCTTTGTTGTAAACGTGTAATGTTTACAACAAATACTGGCTAGTTGTAGTTCAGATTGATTGAGAGAGAGGATCAGGTTTTTCCACGAACTGTTTAGAATTACACCCTGATTTCTGTTGAGGATTCCGCCGGTTATTGACACTATTGTGGCTTCCTTGAATAAACGATGTCTGTAGTCGTCATCGAGATATGGCATGGAGCTGTTTTCCCAATCTACCGTGTGGTGCTAAATGATGTGCTAAGCCGGAAGAGATGCTTCTGTTGTGGTTTACATCACCAACATGTTCTTTTTGTCTAATTTCTAAACTTCGTGAAGTTTGTCCGATGTAGGCAAGACCACAGAAACAGGGAATGTAATATACTCCTGGATATTTGTAGACCGGCACCTTATCTTTTGGGGATCGTAAAACTTGCCTAGATCGGACAAACTTCACGAAGTTTAGAAATTAGACAAAAAGAACATGTCGGTGATGTAAACCACAACAGAAGCATCTCTTCTGACTTAGCACATCATTTCTGTACGTCTAACCACACGATAGATTGGCAAAACAGCTCAATGCCATATCTCCATGAAGACTACAGACATCGTTTATTCAAGGAAGCCACAATAGTGTCATTAACCGGCGGAAACCTCAACAGAAATCAGGGTGTAATTCTAAACAGTTCGTGGAAAAACCTGATCCTCTCTCTCAATCAATCTGAACTACAACTAGCCAGTAATCACATTACACGTTTACAACAAAGACGCATGCGTGATAATGACTAAGAACAATAAGTTCTCTCTGTCACACGAACGTGTAACCTTAGCTACTAGTTGGTTTACAACGTTTTTTATGTTCCTTTCAATTTGCTTTTACTAGGTTTAATATCTTTCTATAAACGCCTTGAAAAAGCCAGAGAGTCTGCTGGTGAAACTGGTAGGCTTTAATATAAGTTTTATTTTAAAATGGTCTGTATTGATGAAATTGTATTTCTGATTTTTTTTTTTAAATATTGTCATATCTTCAAATATTTTTATTGTTTTTATCTCAGTGGTTTCATTAATTTCTTCAATATTTCTAATTGTTGCACGTGAGTCTCCTGCATGTGAAGGAGACTCACGTGCAACAACTCGTTAGTATGGGTATGATTACTCCATTGCAGTGTTATTTTAGTCGGCTGGGTTAACCTAGTGGTTGTGTGCTTTGCAACCATATGCCTTGGGAAGGAGTGTTCTAGGTTCGAATCCCGTCGGAGACGTGAGGAGCTCAAGGATCTGCCACAGCCAAGTTAGTTGATCTTGCGCGCGGACAGTAGGGTATTCCCCTCAGTTTAGCTGGTTTCTTTTCATCCTGCTTGCAGGATGAAAAGAACCACGCACGGAACTACAGTCATGAATTCAAAACAACAAAATTGTTTGTTACTTTATAATAAAATAATAACGGATGTTTACTATCAGCCCTTTTAGTTAATATTTATAATCATTTATATTATGTTTTCTTATACGTGAGCTGTTCAATGAGTAATAAGACTAATTTTACTGTGGCGAAACCACTCATCACAATATTAATTTCTGTGGAATAAATAAATGCTGCTGTATGTATTAACAAAAGAGGTTGATAGATGGCGTATACGGGCTGATGTGCCAGAGCGTCACGTGACTAAACTCAAGTGCTCATCGGCGAGCCTACGAGGTGCTACCAGTCTTCGAAATGTAAGCGTCCTTGGAACAGCTTTATGCGATTACATTTTGTGTGCGTTTGCAAAAATCGGCATCGGACACATTTAACATGATACACGAAGCTTTCCACGATGAAGCAATATCGAGGGCAAGTGTTTTTCGCTGGCATAAAACTTTTAAGGAAGGAAGGCAAAATGTGGAAGATCTTGAACGTGAGGGAGAACCTTCAACGTCCATCACAGAGACAATGATCAACATAGCAGCGATTATCATCAAGCACGTCAAAAGGAAGCGTCCATTGCTGAAGAATGGCATCTTATTGCACCACGATAATGAAAGGCCACATATTGCTGGTTGTGTAGTGGACGTTTTGCAGAAGAACAACACAGATATCCTACGACACCCTCCATACAGTCCTGATCTCGCACCGTACGATTTCTGGCTGTTTCCTCAGCTCAAGAAACCACTAAGAGGCGGCCATTTCGAAAGCAACAAAGCATGTGTAAAAGCTGGAGGCGGTTTTGAAAGAACTCTCAAAAAACGGACTCTCACATGTGTTTAAGAAGTGGACGCAACGTTGGGACAAATGCATAGCGTCTCACAGTAGTTACTTCGAAAAAGACCATGTAAATGATGACGATTAAAGGTAATCTGTTTTCTGTATAAATATAGTCTTATTACTTATTGAACAGCCTACGTATATTATAAATCTACAGGAGCAAACTTCCAAAATATATTTAATAAGCACTACCATGGGAAAGCTTTTACTCTGACGTAGGTGGCACATTTCTATGCGTGACTAAGTGTATGATTACTCAGCCAACATGCAATTTATGTTCCATGTAAATCATCTTATAAAAAAGCCCATGTGAATTCGAGATACAGTCATGATTACAATTACGAGATTTTGATAGGTGAAAGTAGTGGTTTGCACTCTCTTGGCTTAAAAATGAGAGAATTTAATTCTCTTCATATATTTGAATTTAAGACTTCTAATTAGAGAAAATGAAACATATAGCGATTGGACCATTTCTATATTTATTTCAAATGAGCTTGTTTAAGTCTGTTTCTAAACAGAATGCCAACCGTTTTTATAGCACACTTCCAGCTGCCTTTCAAATACTCTACTTCATGTTATTTTTTCCCCTCCAGGCTCGAGTTCCTTATATAAGTGGAATTCTTCTCACACTTTGCACTATTTTGAACCTATATTCTGCCATAAGCGGTTTTATTCTTTCTACTACCACTTGCAAACCGCCCCGAGGTTTGCCGAATATAAATATAAAATCATTTTACGGTACTCCTCAGCCGCTGACACCAGAGAAAAGACCGACCGTTCTTGCTCCACAAACTTAATTTACGACATCGGCTTGAATCTGCCCCGCGGAAAATCACTTTCCCCATATGGGAAAAGATGGCATGGAGATCAACTTTAAAAATAAAACACTAACAGAATAGAATACGAGAATGCCGTCCCTTCTTGCAACAGAACGGCTAGGTGCTCTTCGGTCTGCGAGGTAGATGATGCCTTTCACTATTTCAGAAACAAATTCGTCATTGCTATTAATCTCCAGTCCATTTCATGCTGTATATTCTTGATTTCACCATTTCTTTGCTTGTATATAATAGTGGAGCCGATATAATTATAGATTTCGCATGGAAAGAATAGTAAAATAGTTACGATTGCAATAAGTTTGTATCACTTTCAATACTATTGTAGCAATAGTATATGCTGTGAAATAAATGATGCCTTCAGGTTTGAAATATAATTGAAATAAAAGACAACGATACATCACAAAGACAAATTACTGATATTAGCTTGTGCATTTAACACACACACGTATAATTTTTTATACCTTAAAAATAAATATTATGAATATTATAATTTTGATAATTCCTCTAATTTTATTAAGATAGTTCGGAAGATGACTGAGGTAACCCTCTGAACTACTCAGCCCAACTTTATATTGAATGAAATGGATATAAGTGGAATGCACAGCTTCGGAAAGGGGATTGGTTTTAGTAGTTGAATAATTGGATAGTTAAGTTAGTTATGACAATTCATTTAGTTAAAAGAATGGCTTAGTTTGGTTTATAATATGGCTGAAGCAACGAAGGCTACAAAGACATCGTGTTATATATGCTAATTGCGTGTGTTGGGATTCGAACCCGAGATTGTAGAATTAGGACGCAGAGCATGTGGAATAGTCTTCAGTTAGGGAGACAGTGAATTTCCGTAGCTTGTGGAATAAACTAAGAAAACACGAATAAAAGAAATAAAAAAATAATAAAGAAAGAAAAGAATAAATGCTAATCTTTATGAATCGATGGTACATTTATTAATAAGAGCTAAGGTACAACAATTATACATAATCAGCTATTTTATTATTATTTTTTTACATATTGGTATATAAATATATATGTTATATAAAAAGTAAAAAAAAAAAGAATTTAAATAATAAAAAGTATTGAAGGTGAGAAAAATGAAAAATAATGCAAAGTTTGATACGGAAACCATATACTGTACGTACATGTGTAAGTGAGGACACATTGGATTTCATATTATAGGATAAAATTTGGAAGAAAACATGAATATGATTTCTTTTCAAGTATGGTATTTAATCTCCAACACTTTTTATTAGGTGGTTTTATGCTTTGAAATTTAAAGCATAAAACCTTTACGACAGACCCGCGGATAACTTATGTGTTGCTTTTCTTTTGTATAAATTGAGAAAACTCAGAAGAATGCATTATGCTCTCAAGAATTGTCCTAGAGTCATACACATTGCCGTTTATAGTAGCAGAAGGAGTTGGTATAAGAGCTGGCAATTCTTTCATTTCCTGAAAATTCCCGCTTGCTTTTGACCACACTCCCATAGACACAGTTAAGGATTTTACTGGTGAAACTCCGTATTGTTCTTTACAATACTCAGTAGACATTGCAAACAAGGAGTGTTCTGGCTTGAACGCAGAATACCGAAAATATGGGCAAGGTCCAAATACAGCTTTCATCCCACATTTTTTGGCAAGCGAACAGAAAACATCAAAACTGGCTCCGATGTTATCCACGAAGATAATAACAGCATCCTTCTTCATATTACAAAATACTTCCTGTTGGAGAAAAAGAAACATATCGTTATAGAAAATAGACTGAAACACACGCACACAAAAAGGATGTACACCCTCTGTCCAAAAAGAAACCGAAGTTTTCGAAAATAGAAGAAACTAGTGGAGCCACCTGTTGTATCTTTTTGTTGTCGAAAGCGGCAACCTTCATTAGTGTTGTGTCAACTGTTTCTGACATTTGTTTCATTAGAAGTCGAGTTATAGTGCCAAGAGTGACAGTGTGTTTTGACGAACGGTCGGAAAATGAATTTTAAAAAACAGCTGTGATTGACTTTAGTGGGAAACATGGCAAACGTTTTACCGAAACGCATGAAATGCTTCAAAAACCATACTGGGATGAATGCTTATCCCGTACTCAAGTTTATGAGTAGTTTAAGCGATCTCTAAGTGGTCGTGAGACCATTGGTGTAGCTAGAGCTTTTGCCTCCCAGGGTGGTCCCTGAGTTTGCCGCCCCCTCTCAATACACACCAAAAATCTACAAAGAGTCATAACGACATATAGGGAAATAAATTAAAACACTATGTTTATTTTTTAATTAAACCTTTAATTTCAACATTCTAAAATGTTATTTTTATTGCTTTTCTGTTAGCAAAATCGTCGATGATATTGGCGAAGTCTATTTCATAGTAATGTAGGTAATTCCTAATCAGTTTTATTTAGATAAACTCCCCTCACAGCTAGGCAACACTTACAGCAATTGTGAGGAAAACAACTGTGCACAACATTTTGAGTTTGGGCCTTCATAAATTGAATTCGCGATTTGTTCCCTACAAGTTGACCGATGACCAAAAAATGTATCGAATAGAGCACCGCAATGACCTCATTAAAACCGCTCGTAAGGATTCAAACTTCCTTGAAACGATCGTTACTGGTGAGGAAATGTGGTGTTTTGAGTATGAGCCCCAAACAGAGTGCTGAGTGGAGATCACCAGAAGAGGGGCATCCGAAAAAAAAAAAGTCGCTTGAAGAAGTCAAAAGTAAAGACAATGCTAATTTGTTTCTACGATTCCAAGGGTATTATCCACAAGGAATTCGTTCCGCTTGCCAAACGGTCAATGGTGAGTTTTATGTCGAAGTTTTGAAGCGATTGTTAGCGAGAATTCGTTGCGTACAGTATGAATATCGCGATGCAGGCAGCTTTTGCACGATAATGCATCATCTCATCGTTCGAACATTATGAGACAGTTTTTGAGCAAAAACCAAGTTTGTGTGTTGGATCACTCGCCGTATTCACCTGATTTAGCACCCTGTGACTTCCTTCTCTTTCCCCGACTTCATTTGCCGATGAAAGGAAAGCGATACGACACCATTGAAAACGTTCAAGCGGCAGTAACCACGACCCTCAATAGTATCCCAAACACTGATATTTAAAAAATAAATAAATAAAAAAACCTCATTTAACGACTTAATTGACCGTGCCAAACGCTGTATCGAAGCTGAGGGAGAGTATATTGATTGAAATAAATGATTTGAATAATTATAATTGGCCTGTGCTTTATTTTCTATCAAAAGTTCGGTTTCTTTTTGGGCAGAGGGTGTATTTGAAATAAATATTTTCTAATACAAATAAGAATAAGTATGAAAAGACTTTACACTTTAAATACAGATGAGCAGTTTCTAGCCTTGTGGAGGAGACCACAGGCGATCTAAGACTTGTTACGTGGCCTAATTTGGAAAGTACTGGAATTAAGATCATGTCATTGATATCAGTAATTAGATGTTATGCAAAGGATTCGAATTGTTCGCCTAATTCTTTCCTTACCAGATGAAGGCTGATAACACAAACGAAGATGGCATGCAATATATAGACGCGATACACACCCACAGTGTTTTAATGTTGGATAAATCGGGTGTATGATGCTTATCGTATACTGTAAATGAAACGTGAGATATGCAACGATGAATGGAATAAAAATGTGAATCCGACTGTAAAATTGTTGCATGAATAAATTGCTTCTGTTGGTCACAGCTAGCTTAACAAATTTTAAATTGAAAAATTTAACTGTAACAAATTCTCTATACATTATATTTCGTATTATTCCGAATAACACTTAGATAACGACTTCTTAGATAATCGATGTTGGTCTGCTTCTTTATAACGCTCAAGTTTCTGTTGCTATAAGATAACAACACAAAGTGCCTCTAAGTGTCACTTAAAATAAACTGTCGCATAAACAAAGCACTAAATTCCCTTGTACGAAAAGTATTTCTTTACTGTAAGAAAATTATTTCTTATAAATAAAATCCGACCAATTACTGATCAGATGAATATAAGAAAATGAATTAAAAATTATGTCTTGGTCTCCGATATACAGTATATATATATATATATATATATATATATATATATATATATATATATACATATATCTGAAGAAAATATAGATTTAATGACTATAAAACCGAGATAACATATAAAGATTTTAATGATAAATACTCTAGTTTCGGCATATGGCAGCCTTCTTCAGGTATTTATAAATGAATACTAATAAACATTGAATTATTTAAACAAACTGGAAATTACAGGTACAAATTGCCTCACATAATCGTACATAAAAACGTTGTATTTTTTCAAGTTGTTCCAACTGATGTGCCATTGTTTATTGCAATCGTGCGTGCAGGTTCACGTGAACGCCAATATTGAACAACTGCAGCATGGCTATCTGGGATGTTATAACTTAAATTGTTGTTTGAGAGGAAAATTGTAGAATCAAGAGAAATCCTGCTGAACCCGGTCCATTTAAACAACAATTTAAGTTATAACATCCCAGATAGCCATGCTGCAGTTGTTCAATATTGGCGTTCACGTGAACCTGCACGCACGATTGCAATAAACAATGGCACATCAGTTGGAACAACTTGAAAAAATACAACGTTTTTATGTACGATTATGTGAGGCAATTTGTACCTGTAATTTCCAGTTTGTTTAAATAATTCAATGTTTATTAGTATTCATTTATAAATACCTGAAGAAGGCTGCCATATGCCGAAACTAGTAGTATTTATCATTAAAATCTTTATATGTTATCTCGGTTTTATAGTCATTAAATCTATATTTTCTTCAAATGTACAACAACCGAGTAAAAGCCGATCACCACACACACATATATATATATATAAACGATCAATGTAGTAGGCAAGCTTTTAAAACTACTTGTTTGAGAGTATGCGTGTGTGTGAATGAAAGGAGGACTTGCAATTCTTCACACGAAACTGTATTCCCTCGCTCTCTCGAGGTAGATCAATCAGCGGAAAAATTTACGATAATAAAAACAAGGCTAACTTGTTCAGTACTATCATTAATATATCTATCTATCCTTCTCATCTGTCTGTCTAGGACTGGTTGAGTCCCCTCCTAATGAGGGGTTTCTGGCGTATTAATGTAGCCGGTTCGCCACTCCTCTGATGCATCCCCTGAAGACGATATTCATGACTGTAATCTGCGTGTGTTCACTGGGCCAGTTTGCCTGCTTACGGGATGAAAAATCCCAGATAAATTTGGGGAAAAATCTCTTCTGTCCACGCCCAAGACCAGCTAACTTGGCTATGACTGAGGAAGATCCTTGAGCTCCTCATGTCGTCGACGGAATCGAACCTAGGACACTCCTTCCCCAGATATATGGTTGCGAAGCGCATACCCACTAGGCTAACCGCACTGACCAAAAATAAAAACAGACTACCATAAAAATAAATATAGCAACGTGATCATTGATAAGTCACCTTCTAACGATATAAGTAATGCTTGTATCAATACCGTAATAATATTCGCTGTTATTCAAAATGTATAATATAATTTTATTATAATCAATAATAAAATCACGTAACTATCATAACAACTCCAGTATATATTCAACAATATGATAATTATTTATATTAATGGCTTGCATTTAAAATATTACCATTAACATCCGGGTACAACTGTTGCGATCCCAAATAACTGCCGATAAAAATTTCGTTACGGTAATCACATCAGCTTCTTTCACAGCAGAGAGTAAACATCGATCGAATGACTGGAGTAAATCGGCATGTTGGAAACTCCTGTTTAATCCCGGAGTGCTAGCGGCAAGCAAAGTCAGAATACCACCGTTGGTGTCCTTCCATCCTACGTCTGCATCGACTGTCAAAACGTCTATTGAAATACAAGGAAAGTCGTTCGGAAGGGACTTCAGGAAATTGATCAGTCCCACTGCATCTGTGCCTGGCCCTCCCCCTAACAAACACATTTTCAGTTTTCGTTTTGATGTCACCGAGTTGTACCACCTACAAAATTCTTCCGGTTTTTTGGTGTAAAATTTCTTCATGCAGTGAGCAACTAGTGTGGCGTGAGCCGTAGCGTATGCTAAGAGATAAGCACATCGGTAGAATGCATCGCCATAATCGCTGTACGTTGATCCGTCATCTAGCGACGCTTGCGAATACGTGGCCTTGACACAGTCGTAGCCTAAAGAAATCATAGAACGCACGACTTCTCTGCTTCCTATTTGAGAGCTCTCCTGCTCCACCCTGTCTAGAAAGATTCTAAACATTTCGGCCATCGAAGTAGTATCCTCTAGCAGCAGAATAAGATCTCCAAGCCAGCTTTAGCGACACGCAGTCTCGTTCATATATGACTGTAGCAACAGGAACAGGGCAATGTGCGTCACAAAGAAGAATAATCTTTTCTCGACCACCTGTCATTTCGTGATAACAGCAGCCGTAGGTGCACGCATCGAGACGTCACTGATTGTCCGCCTCTTTTCACAGGAAGAGAACGATTTTCGCTACCTTTACTTCTTCTTCCAGTTATTGATCTTGCGTGGTCTACAGTAGACCATTGTTTTATAGATGTGTTTAAGGCAACACCTTTCGTCAGCAATAAATGCATTTGTTACAACGAGTTTTCCCATTTGTCTATCTATTCTTTATGCTAATTACGAATTCGCATATAGCAAAGAAGTAGAGTTTTTTTTTTTTTTTTTTCATTACATTCAGCCATAGAGATCGAGGATAATTTGGAATCACAATCGGTAAATTTCAATAGTTGCCATAATGAGCAGAATTCTCCTATTGGAATTTTATCGGACGCTTGTTCAGTATTCCGGACAACTATGTCGGACTGCACGATCACGTGGGAGATATTTTGGAAGAGTGGGGTAAAAGCAGTTTTAAAAGGCTAATTAAATCGGGAACCACTAACTGTAAGGTAAATAGGGTTGACACTTGTAATAATATTTTCATAGCTTTCTGTTCACTGTTTGTTTTAGCCAAATGTTTATAATTAGCCTCTTCGATATTTATCCGAAATTCACGATAAACATAAAACGACCAACAGACAAGGTATTTAGACTACAACAAAGAATACAATAAACGGAAAGAAAATAACCTTGACTGCAGTATTAATGATATCATCCGTGGTTATGCGGCGGGTTTGCATAATGACCAATTTCATGAAATCGTTTCGGACTGGTCCATTTTTCTTATGCGTTCTCCATCAAAACCACTGTTCCTATTCACAAGATGACATAGCAGCGAACTGTAGAAGTGTTGTGTATTGTAGAACGAAATCCTAAGCAAAACTTGTGAAGCCAGGCATGTCAGCATGAAATCGCGGTTGGGTTCGCTTGTTTGGAATTATGGCAGAAGCGCCTAAGGCTATGAAGCCCATGTGTTATGTATGTAAATTGCGTGAATTCTTCTGGCTGGCTATACTGTTTTTTCGGAATTAAAACCCCGAGTTTCAGGGAGGAAAACGCTGCCATCTACGTTTGACACCGGTTAATTCACTTCAAGTACAAACGCTCTGAAAAAGGTTGTAAGCATCTTGGACTGGATTCGAACACAAGACTTTTCATTCAAAGTGCTTTGTTAAAACTGACTGAGCTACGGAGACTCAAAAGTTGGCAAATCAATTGCAAAATAATTAGCAATTAACGATCTAACTTGTTAGATGATTAACTTTCATTTTCTTGTTGATATTACGAAATGTTATAGATCCGTTTCAAGTTCAAGAGAGTGGGATTTTTTGCATATTCCTCTCTTTCCAAAAAAAAACAAACAAAAAATCATTCAGCATTATTTACACATTTAAAAAAGCTACAAAACTAAAACGTTTCCTCAACGCGTACTGCTTTACTTAAACAAACAGAAATATAACTGGAAAATAACTTTGTGATATACTTCCTTTTTAAGGCTTATGAAAGTGAATATTCAAACTGAAAATAAAACCTAATAATAATCTATGATATGGTCAGTCTACTTACTGCCAAATATGTAATGGTCTAATCCTTTTAACACACACTTATCCCTTTTTTTGTTATCCTCAGATGAACAGAATTTTGTGACAGCATATTATAACGGAAGTAACCTCTTGGAAACTGCCATGATATTAGGTGTGCAGAAATAATAATAATAATAATAATAATAATAATAATAATAATAATAATAATAATAATAAAAGTAATTAAAATAATAATTAAAGTAATTAAAATAATAATTAAAGTAATTAAAATAATAATTAAAGTCATTAAAATAATAATTTTAATAATTAAGATAATAATTACAGCAATTAAACATCAACGAAGTGACCCCATATGACCTACAAAAAACAGCATTACTTGGAACAGTCCATATTTTGCGACGCTACCGGACGAACTATTCTTAGATTCTTGGGTAGAACCTGAATTGTTCTGTATCACCAGTCAAATTGTTATTTAAATAATGTTATTTAAATCTTGTTTTGACTGTGTATCAATTATGTGAGTAAGTAATAATAATAATAATAATAATAATAATAATAATATTCTATTTCCAAGACAGTTTATCTTTGGAAACAGGTTGGCCGACTGTTTTTTTTTTTTGGGGGGGGATAAATAAGAATACTAAATAAGTATTAGAATTTCTTTCACGTTAATCATATCTGCTTTGAAGAACTTTTTTTTTTACGTCTGATACCAGAAAAAGTATAGAATCCAAATCCGGAAGACTGAAAATAAATATTCTAAAATAAGTATTTTAGAATATTTATATAATGAATATTTTATGTTACATTCACTCCTTCCCAGTAGCGCCTTTTTTAAATAAATGATGTAGACACTGCTTTATTTAGGCCATTTTTATATGGATAGATATAAATTTTAATTATATTAGCTTTATATTTGCTCTTTTCTTTTAGGGTGTTCATGGAAACCAAATGACTCTCCGGATATAAAAACGACACGCATTTTTTTTTTTTTTTTTAATTCCAACAATTATCCTTTTTGGATTTAAATAACAATCAATAAAACAATGAACGAAGAAATAAAATATCTACTATTGGCTTATAGCAGAAGTAGCAACTGATTTTTTTTTTTTTTTTTTCTTGTTCAACATGCCAAGAACAAAAAGAAGCACAGCAAGAACAAAATTAGTGTTTAGATACGAAAGGGGCATAATTTTGGATGCAAGCAATGAAGTCTACAGAATCCGAGTGTTTGTGTGTATGTTCGAACAGACGAACAAATACGTAGTCATATATAAATTTATATATGAGTAAACTGTTATCTGTAATAATCACCTGAGGCGCAAGTTATTTTGACACATTTGATAACATTTTATGCAAGCTTTGCTGCCATTCAAAACAGTGAGTGCTTTAAGTGCTGTAAATATGCTGTGTAATATTTGTCTACTATAATGGCAAGTATTTGTTTTATGTTCGCTTTTAGCTCAGTTTAAATGACAGAAATTAAAATTTAACTAATGAATGAATTTAACTGTGATAATAGCATTTCATTATTGAAAACATCTGTAATATAAAAAAAAAATATTTATTGCTTGATTTCTGCAAAATAATTGTAAAATATCTTCCTGCAAATTTATGTTTGACATATGAAACGTTCGCGATCCAGCATAGAAATTAGGAGGGAAGAAGAATGAAAAAACACAAATTACCACCGTCAACTAGACGTTCAAGAATGCAGTCAGAGCTGCTGGAATTCTATTCCGCGTGACAAAGTTCGTCTACGCAAATATTTCACCAAATATCTAAACGCAAATAGAACGTAAGCAATTTGAATTGTGTTTTGTGCGCATGAAGTATGAAGAAATAAAAAACTTCTAGTTCGTTTTCATTAGTGTGTTCATAATCATATGTTATTGTACTTGCGTGGTTTGCGGTACATAAATTTTACTGCAAGCTTCCTTTGCTGTTATGTCTGTAACTGCTTCAGGCTTTTAATAACTTCCAGAGTTTTAGTTTGATTTTTACCTGGTTTTACTAATGCCACAATAAGGAACGTCCTTTCCAAGGCATTTCTGAAATTAATAACCAAGTTAATGGTACTAAAAGAAAATATCCTGAGTCAGTCAACCTGTGGATAAAAATAAATCAAATAATTTAACCTAAATAATACTGCACTCCCCCAACTAAAATGATAGATTTTGTGTGCTGAAACCTTTAGGCATTGAAAGTTTACCATTCGTCAATTCGTTTAACAAACGTAGCTTCATTAATAGGTTAGAACAGAACCATTAAGTAACAAATAAAAATTGTTTTGACTTTTGTTGTTAATTTCGATTTAATTTATAGCTGCTTCAAATAAAAAAGCAAACCTTCATATCCGAAACAATAAGCAATAGTTTATTACTTTCAAAGTAATTGAAAACTATATTTAATAACAAAACCAAGTAAACATGCCGAAATTTAAGAGTGGTTCCTGAAAATATTATCCCATCTGGTTGAAAGCAGGTGAGTCTTAAGAACTACCTTAATGGGTGAGTGACGCAGGCAAAAATTATTACGGTGTGCTATATAAATTAGATAGCGCTAATATTATTTTAATTTTATTCCTTTACTACTTTAATTCAGATGAAATTCCGATGTGTAGTAATTTGCAATTAAATTTCACATCAAATTGGCAAAACAGAATATGAATGAGATAGTTGAAGAAATGCGGGCATAACACTTAATATTTGTATAAAGATTTAATTATAAATAATGATATTGTATTCGTTTTAACACTAACATTCCATAGTTTAGTTGACTGTATGGTGTGAGAAGTTATGTGCAAGCGGAAGATATTCTGGTTGCACAGGCCTTGTTATATCCTAACCAATAGCAACAGATCATTCTGTTATTATTAAAAGCTCAGTAAATAAATAAATTTAAAAAAATGTGTGTGTGTGGGGGGGGAATAAGTGAATTTAGATATATATTAGCAATTTCGACATATATTAGCACAAGATCTATATCAGAATCATTTCAGTTAGCATTTAGCATAAGCAAGAGAGTGTCACATATGAATTCCCTGGTGTCATGCACACTTTCCGACTTTTTTCCACGCACTCCGAATGTGGGTGTCAGGTACACACACACACACACATCTTATGTCAGTCGCCTGGGCCATTAAATTGCCGCAGCTATCACAGTAAACAGATCTATCGTGTTCATGTGGTCGTTACTTCGTTTCCTTTTGTGCGATTGATCAGATGAGACTGATCATTGTCCTCTTCAAATGAAGCCAGAAAAAAGATAAAATTGCAGATGTGTCAATTAAAAACAAAAGAGAATTGGTATGGATGGCTTAAGGCACCAAGATTATGACGACAGTACATTAAGTCTATTAATTGCGTGTACACTACGGCCCTATTTGCCTGTTTTATGGGAGAGTTTCATTGAGGGTGAAAACAGCCATGAATCACTCGATGATTGCCACTTTTACCTTAAGGTTAATCAATATCCATAGATTCAGATGAATAAAAGTATTTCATAGTTGAAAGTATTCGCAATTTCTAAGGAAATGGAAACGACAGTGTCCCTTTCCCTAGAAATTACTTTTTCCTTGCATCTTGAAAACCCGATGCAAGGAAGAAGTGGGAATATATTCAACATGTATTATTGTGGGGAATAATAGATGAACGAAACGTGCCCATCGTACAATCACATTGTCATCGTTCGAACATACTATTCAAGATGGCAGGGAGACCTGAGTTCTGCATTTTAAGAATACCAAACTGCAAACATTAATTGCCAGTTAGTAAACGTATATCCCAACAAGTTAAAATTCAAAGTAACGTCATCGGGAGAGTGGCAATATTTTGATATCATAACAGTGCGCAGTTTGTTGAGTTTTTTAACTGGGTTTCCCAGTATGAATGTTAAATGCAATTGTGTAGCATTTCTGATTATTTACGAATGGTGCAATGCATAAATGCGTCATCAAACCACACGATAATATGCCGTACCTCAAATGCTTATTACGACGTGACAACTTGGACAACCCACTTCACAGTCCTGATCTTTCACTTAATGATCTCTACATTAGGCGAAATTGAAGCATTGGAACATCGGCGAAAAAGCCATATCATTAAAGACACCACGCCGATTTTTGTTGGTGTCATGGCGGAACACACGCATTAAATGCTGGCGGCTGTACAAAAGCGATGGATGACAGTGTCAACATGTATGCGTCACGTAAGCATCTGTGTCGGAATAAAGTCTTTAAGTAAGACATTATTTTTTGAAACACTTTCATAATAATCACACGAATAAATACGCGTTCTTTGTTACGTGTTCCTTGTAAAGTATCGCTCAATGGCTTGTCAAGACAAAATTGCTTGCCCGATTGGACAATCCATACAAAAGCTGGGAGTTCTAATTCCTGTGAATTCATGCTTGGAAAATTCTTTAAGTGTCATACGATTTTCGTTCGTTCCTGGCGGGATCAACCTATCCACTAAACAGTAAGCCTTAAGTAGTCTCGATAGTCCAATAATATTAGGTTTCCTGAAGAAGGGAGCTCAGGTTATGTAATTTTTAGCCAGCTCAAGTACAAAATGCGTTCTAGATTATCAACCTTTCATGGATTTAGGTTTAGTTTGAATTACAACCAAAGCAACTAAGGATGCAAAAGCCAACCCATTATGTCTGTTAATTCTGTGCATACTTATTACTGATTTAGCGTGTTTTGCGGGACGAAGAAATGCTACCACTTTTCATGAGACCAGCTAATTGATCTTCAATTAGCTAAATGTGAGTCAGATGAAGTGAGGAACCATTCTGATGAAGGCTCCTCTTCCTCCTGGATAGGACTCGAACTGAGATGTTTTCAAGCGAAAGGCAGTTATCCTGACACTGCTTAGTCTTTCTCTTTAATAAGGAAATGGCTTGCACTGTAAGTTAAAAATAAATTTCTTCAGAATGAAATTGAATTTCGTTAAGAAAACTCCTCCGTTGTTGCTGTGCAGATGTTACATTTTCTTTTCCACTAGAAAGACATTCAATCATCTAGAGGAGGAGAAGAGCTTTTTTTAATGGGTTTTGAAATAAAGGCGAATTAGCCGGTCTCTCTACAGAGATAGAAAGAATTTCATCCTTACAGCAACCAAACGTCCTGAGAAACACTCCCATTAAACAGACATAATGCACCTGGTATCCTTAACCTTTGTTGTTTTGACCATAACGGCATGTAAATCGTTTACTACTTTAGTTATCTACGCCATTTTACGCGCATTACAAAGGATTAGAAGACAAAAATTTTTACAGAATTCAAGGTATTATTATTATGTTTTTTATGAATTACTGTTTCTCTCTGTAAGTAAATGGTAACCAAAAAAAAAAAAAAAATCAAAAATCGGGGAATTTTTGGAATTTTCCAAAAATTCCCCGATTTTGTTAGTTTACAATTCAGCTGATGATACGATTCGGGAATTACCGCATTACTTTATCAGTTCATGAGCTCATGTCGATTACAAGGAAGAAATATTATTATCATAAAACACCTGGAAATAATGTAACTCGAGCTATCTAAGTAATAAAGGAATGTTATGGGACACTACACTACACAGCACTGTGTGAATGTATGTGTAAGTATGTGTGTGGGGGGGATTGGGGTGCGCGGACGAACAAAATAGAATGTTTTTAGCACACTACAAGTTTCATTGTTTGGTCTATAACATGGAACTTGTTAGAGTCCAAATATGAAATTTTGACCACCTGGATCTGAAGCTACTTTGCGTCAGCAGTAATCAGGGGTAAGAGGCTTATAAGAATAAGTAAAAATCAATCATTTTTACTTATTCTTGTAAATGGAAAAATGATTTTCCACCAAAAGACGTACAGTGATGGCCATGCATTGGTGGATTCGAATTGTCTCACAGTGGTGTCTGCTTTTATTAAAATGAATAGCAGCACATTTTAAATGAAAAACGTTATCATATTTAAAGTAAAACCGCAGTTTATATTAATATTACAATCTGTTTACAGGTATTTACTATTTTATTTCATTTACCTGCATTTGTGCATAGTTTCCATTTCTTCTTCTCTTTGTCTGTCTTAATCTTCATCGTTCTCATAATAATTTTTTTCCCTTCTTCTTCTTGTACTAATTTGAAACACTTCTATCTTCAGCATTCGGACACACGAATAAATTTGGGGCTTGTTTCTATGGTAACTTTCGGTGGAAATATAAGAGTGGGTTGATGCAAGAAGCACTTAAAAATAGCTTCTACATTTTTGCTGAAGCAAAAATATTGGTTCTTGTTGTATTCTTGATGTCTTTATATTTTTTCGATTGCCTCCTTTGATAACATACACATATATCATGAATAATATTTTATGTAAAATAGGAAAATGATATCACGGATGTTTAGATACAATCGTTTAGCCGTTTCAATAGCATAATTCTTAAATTTGTTGTATCAATGTCACCAGGGCCGGATTAAGACCCACAGAGGTCCTAAGCACTTGAAAGGTTTTGGTGCCCCATATATATGTAATTCAAAATATAAACAATAATAAACCATAAAATAAATTTTTATTTTTCGAAATGAAACAAAACATATAGTAAGATAGGAAATAATAATTAATTTGTATACTTCAACTTTATTTAGATTTGAAAAGTTTTCTCCTACTTTTCTTTAATTGCAAAGTCTTTGATTGGATCCTCAAAATTAATCTTATGTAACACATCTGCTTCTATTCTTAGTAGAGATAAGGCATTCAACCTGACTTGTTGCATAGTTGTTCTAATGGGGTTTTTAATATACTTCAACTGAGAAAATGAACGTTAAGCTGAGCAATTTGCCACCATTAATGTTAAAAATATATGAAAGACAATGTCTACATTCATTTGGAACGGCACACACTCAAGATTGTCTTCTACAATTATTTTATAAAGTTCAGCATGACTGAATCTTGTTTCTACATTTTTTATTGCACTGAACGTATGGCGCACATATGAGTGAAACTGCTGAAGCTCAGCTGCGAAATTAATGTTCAAGTCCTCTGAGTAAGCATCAATCAGCTTTTGACAAGACTGAGAATATATTTCAATTTCAGTAGATGATGAAGTCACCGAAGTAGCATTATGTGGCACATCACTTAGAAAAGAAAATCTCTCTGATATTTCTTTGTATATCTCTCCTCTTCTTCTCATCTCAGTTTCAAGTTTGCCAACAATTGTGTAAAAGGTGGTGATACGAAATTTATTTCTGCAATTCAGATATACTTCTGGAGCATCTCTGCCATTGGGTACCTTCTTTCTGTACGTTTGCGAGTTTGAGCTGCCTTGTAATCAACATCTGGTAACACTTCCTTTGTAGCTGCTTCATATCTTTCAAATTCATTTCGTGACGTGCACAATTGGTCAGCTAATGATCCATACAGATCTGCACATGTTTTTACGTTGACATCCTCATTCTGCAGAACTTGGCTTACTCTACGAAAATTTTGCAAAATTTAATCCCAAAAATTCAACATAAAAACTAATTCTAGCTCTTTCATCTTATTTGCAATATTATCTGCTTCTCTTCTAGTGTCTTCATTTTGTGACTGGTCTTCGGCTATACAGTCTAACGCTTCTAAAATTTGAAGGAAAGATTTCAAAATTGCTGCTGTTGCCATAGCATGTGACTTCCATCTGGTATCAGAGAGGGATTGTATGACATTTTCATTTTCAATACAACCTTTAAGAATTGTCCACCGGCTGGTTGATGCTGAAAAAAAAAGGTATAGAGCAACCGCACTGTAGAGAAGAAATTAACCGCCTCTTGACAGCACTCAACAGCACTTCGGCCTACCGAATTTAGTGAATGAGTTGCACAGTGCACATATATAGCAAACTTGTTTGTCTCTAAAATTTTTTGCTGTATCCCCTTATAACACCTAGACATGTTAGCAGCATTGTCATAAGACTGACCCCTACATTTTGAAAAGTTTAACTGACAAACTTAACGTAAGTACTGCAACAGCTGATTTATCATTTCCTTACCGGTATGGCTTTTCATTTCCAGAAAGGTTAAAAAGCGTTCAATAGGTTGTCCATCTTTTAAGTACCTAAGTACAACACTTAACTGGTCGATATGTGACAGATCTAGTGTTGATTCAACCGACAAACTAAAGTAACCAGAAGATTTTACTTCATCAACAATAAACACGGAGAACTTTTGTGCCATCAGTTGAATGAGTTTCTCACAGGTGGCTTTGAACAGATAAGAAGGATTTCCTTTGCCACAATTTCCATATTTCGCAATGTGACCTGCTAAAAATGGATCAAACTGGCTTATGAGCTCAAGGAGCCCTAAAAAGTTCCCATTTTTGCAATGATCAAAATCTTTCTTCTGTTCCTCGAAAAGCCAAGCCACGTTCAGCTATCGTACGAATAACAGCTATGACACGCCTCAGGACATGTTCCCAGTAATTACACTCTTCCTGAATTTGTTTTTCCAACTGTTGTCCCAACCCTACACCTTGTCTGCGAGTTAAGTATGTTAGCATAGATTCTCGGTGAGTAGTGCGTTTTTCATGTTGATCAATTACAATAATATTTCGCCAGTCACTGAACTCTTCTCTTGTAACAAAATGTGCGAAATTTTAGGAGCATACAGTTTACAAACAAAACAATAAACTGATCCCTTTGATGGTGAATACAATAACCACTCTCTCTTGTATTCCTCACCTTTGGCTTTTGTCCCAACAAAACGTTTCTGCGAACAGTATCTTACTGGTTTGCCACTACTGAAATGTCGGTAAAACTTGTCAAATGGCCCATTGTGGTGTTGACAGTCACTGGGTCTACAAGCAGTCCAATAAGCCACGTCATCAGCACAGAAATCAAGCTACAACCCTGGATCTTTTGCTATATTTATTTCATCTTTTGCAGACTGAATCATTTCACCACCATCACCATGGCCCACTAAATTTCAACCTCAGAATGTTTTGTAAAGCAACTTGCATTATCATTTGCAGCAGAGATATCAATCGAATTTACAGAGAAAGTGAGGTCAGTAGTGAGACATGTGGTAGATGAACCTGTTTGTGACACGTTGAAAATTTATTTATCACTAGGTTAGACTATAATAGATTTAGTTTAATCCTTTATCCCAGTGAGAGCAAACAAAGTTTGCGCCTGAAAATATCTTCAGGACTAAATATAGTGTTGCACTATCTTATCCAGTAAGTAGTGCAACACCAAGGCAACTCGTGGCAAAGGTGGAGCAAGCTACCAGGCACTTCTAACCCAGTATCTCCCATAATGCAAAACACATTTCCTATGTGGATATGTATACTGTTATGCATTAAAGGGATTGGCCATCTACCCAGACTAGTTTCGACCTTTATTGAGGTCTCTTCAGTGGGAGCCAGGCCCAGAGCTGGAGATACCAGGCAGAAGCAGTAGCAAGTCATCCATGCTTCTGCCTGGTATCTCCAGCTCTGGGCCTGGCTCCCACTGAAGAGACCTCAATAAAGGTCGAAACTAGTCTGGGTAGATGGCCAATCCCTTTAATGCATAACAGTATACATATCCACATAGGAAATGTGTTTTGCATTATGGGAGATACTGGGTTAGAAGTGCCTGGTAGCTTGCTCCACCTTTGCCACGAGTTGCCTTGGTGTTGCACTACTTATTGGATAAGATAGTGCAACACTATATTTAGTCCTGAAGATATTTTCAGGCGCAAACTTTGTTTGCTCTCACTGGGATAAAGGATTAAACTAAATCTATTACTGTTTGTGACACCTTGATGATTCCGATATCATCATATTTTGAGTTTGAAGTGATCAAACTGGTATTTGTGTCCTCTTCTGATGACAGAAATTCGCTCTGATTAGGAATTGATATATAATGTTGTGGAACTTGTGTGAAGAAATCAGTCAGCTTTTCAGTCTTGGAATCTAATTTCAAAGTTTCCTCTTGTTTCTTTTTTGACAGTTTTCGCTTTTGTGCACCACTTAACTGAAAATGTTTCATCTTGGTTCATGGGATCTGTTAAATACAGAAATGAAAAGATTATTTTGTTGAATATTAGGTGCCAATCAACACAGTTACACATATCACAGGCAAAATCATAAACAATTTAATTTTCGGCTTACAGCTGAATCTTCTGCTTTCGGGCTTTAATTAACTCTTATTTTACCGGAGTCGCACTTCTGCGACAGCTAGAGCTTTTACCGGAAGCGCGTTTCTGAGACAACCACGTTTGTTTTATATTTGCTTCTGGAGCCTTTTATTAGACATAAATTATTAAAACAAGTCCTAAAACAGACAGGAAAATAAAAAATAAAATGATTACATTAATTTAAAAAATTACCTCATTTGATGCAATAGAGTAGCCCCAGAAAGTGTCGTGGGCGATAATACGGTGTAAACGAACAGTCATGCACGTGGTTGGAGTTTTATTAGGCCTTCTACACGTCATTAGTTATTGAAACAAAGTAGGTAACAGTAAGAAAAGATAAAAACAACGAAAAACTAATTAAAAGTTAATTTAAATTAAATTCGTCATCTAACTAAAGCAGAAATTCTGTGTTGCCCCCTTTCCATGATTCCCTAAGCACGTGCTTATTTTACTTAATGGTTAATCCAGCCCTGAATGTCACTGCATATATTCACTGCAGAGCACATGAGATAAAACATGAAAACATAAAACATGAAGGTCTTTCAGCCAATTAACACTGGAATTTAATTCTCCCCCCCCTCTTCAATAGATAACGCGTTCCTATTAAGGAATTATAGTGCCCTGTAGATTATTTTACTTAAAAAAAAAATATTTCATCCTTCTTCTTCTTCAGTGCCATCTCCTATCGGAGGTCGGCGACCAACTTGGCAAATTTTGAGCGATTCTCAGCTATTCTGAGCAGTCTCTCAGAGTTCATGCCAGTCCACTGTCTGATATCTGCCAGCCAAGATTTTCTACTTCTTCCTTGTCCTCTTCTTTCATTTATCTTCCCTTTTATAATCAATTGAAGTATCTTATATTTTTCATTACGAAGTAGGTGACCAAGATATGCAGTTTTCCTTCTTTTTATGGTATCTAAAAGTTCACGTGATTTCCCCATTTGTTTTAGTACTTCCTGATTGAACGTTTTTGCTGTCCATGGGATTTTTAACATTCGTCTGTATAACCACATCTCAAAGGCTTCAAGTGTTTTTATTGATGTTGTCTTCAAGGTCCAAGTTTCTGCACCGTACAGCAGTACAGACCATACATAGCATTTAATCATGCGTACTCTAAGCTCTAAGTTTAAACTGCGGTTACACAGTGTTGATTTCATCAAGAGAAAATTTTTTCTTGCCATTTTAATTCTAACTTTTATTTCCATTTCTGGATTGCAATCTTCATTTAACCAGCATCCGAGATATTTAAACTTTGCCACTCTTTCTATTTGTTTCCTATTTAAAGAAAGTGCTAAATTAAGAATTGGTTTCTTACTTATGACCATGAATTTAGTTTTGGTGATATTTATTTTTAATCCCATTTTTACACTCTCTGCATTTATTAGCTCCAAAAGATTTTGAAGATCCTGAATATTGTCAGCCAGAAGAGCTGTATCATCGGCATATCGGATGTTACTGATGATTTCACCATTTACACTAATCCCTTCCTTTCTTCCTTCCAAGACTTTTTGAAATATGGCTTCTGAATAGATGTTAAAAAGAAGAGGTGACAGCACACATCCTTACCTTACTCCTCGTTTGATGTTAATGGAGTCTGTAATAATGTCATCAACTTGAACAGATGCCTTTTGGTTCCAATATAAGTTTTCAATGATCCTGATGTCTTTACCATCTAATCCAATTCTTTTTAATAGTACAATCATTTTAGCATGTTGGACTTTGTCAAATGCTTTCTCGAAGTCGATGAAGCAAATGAATATTACCTTGTTTTGGTCAATACATTTTTGAAATAAGATCTGAGAACAGAAAAGGGCCTCTCTTGTTCCCAAGCCGTTTCTAAATCCGAATTGGGTATCACTGATGGTGTCTTCACATTTCCTGTATATTCTTTTTTGAATTATTTTCAGAAACATTTTGAGAACGTGACTGATTAGGCTGATCATTCTATAGTCATTACAAGTTTTCGCATTTACTTTTTTAGGTAGCATGATGAAGGTCGACTGTAACCAGTCTTGAGGGATTATGCCCCTGTATCGTAGATCTTATTAAATAGCTTTACTAATATGTTAATGTTGTCACCTTCTAATAACTTTACTATTTCTGCCGGTATTCTATCTGATCCTAGGGCTTTACCATTTTTAGCTGAGTTCAATGCACATTCTACCTCTGATTTTAGAATGCATGGACCTTCCATATGTTCATACGTATTTTCTGGGTTCTGTCTGTCATCAGTAAAGAGTTCTTCTATATATTTCACCAATTCTTGTATTTTGTCATCCTTTTTGGATATAATTTCTCCCTTTATGTTTCGAAGGATACAGAATTGTTTTTTCTTATATATACCTGAGGTCTCTTTCATCTTTTTGTGTAGATTAAAATTGTCATGTTTTTCCTGTAGAATTTCTATTTCTTTACATTTTTCATTAATCCAGATTTCTTTTGCTTTTTTGATCTTGTGTTTAATAATTTTCTGAACCTCTGTATATTTTGTTGGATTATGATTTTTATATGATCTGCGTTGATCCATGAGAGAAAGAATTTCATCAGTCATCCAATCTTTCTTTTTCACTGTTCTATTAGGACATAAGATATTGGTACATTTCTCTATGACGACAGATTTCAATTTGTCCCACGATTCATCAACCCTCATGATGTCATCATTCTTGATAAGTGCTAGCTCTTGATTCAGATCTTAACTCAATTTGCTTCTTATCTCTGTGTTTTTTAATTTTCCCAAATCAAACCTTTTTTGTTGATGTTTCTTAAGCATAGCTTTCAGTCTAAGTTGTAACTCTGCCACCAGTAGGTTATGATCAGAAGCAATATCTGCACTAGGATAAGTTTTTGTACTCTTTATAGAACTTCGAAATCGTTGATTAATTAGTAAGTAATCAATTTGGTTTCTGACTATATTCCCATTATTATCCTGTGGTGATCGCCAAGTATACAATCTTCGAGGTGGTAGCTTAAACCATGTGTTTGTGATTATTAGCTCCTCTTCCTGGCAGAAGAGGAGGCAATTTCATCCAGGTTAGAAAATATTCGCACGCAAAAGTACTGCTTTCTGATAGAAAAGAACACGCAGAACCTATATTCAGTTGAGGTGGGCAAGGGAGGAAATTTATCAAATTCTTTGAAAAAATAAGACATGCATGTAACTTACCTCTAGTGTTGGACATGGTTCGAAACAAATTGAACTACTCATAAAGATAACCACTCTATTGAGTGGGCACTTTTGTATCAACCAGTTCACTTGTAAAGTGGCGACTGGTCATAGCGGCCCCTAAAAGGTGAAACTTTGAATGACTAATTGCAATTCTTGAATAACATGAGCTCATTGATAGCATTAAAATAGACATCTATTCTTTGGACCAAGCCAGTTTAGAAAATTGATTTTCATAAATAACAATTTTTGAATTTTGGTCGGGAAATTCGAAAAAAAGAGTGGAGACGCAGTCCACTCTGTCACTTATATCAGCCTGGTTTCTTGTATTATTGCCTGACTTGGTACCTCAGCAAATAGGACACAACATATTATTGCAAATGCAGCAAGTAGCCTATACACGATGTATGAATGTTTGGATGGTTTTGGCAATTTACAAGCTTTGGCTTGAAAAAAGAAGATCACAACTTCTTTTTTAAACGTAAATGCAGTGTAGTTTAATATTTTTGTAAAGCGTGGAAGACAGATGAATGAATTACAGTTCGAGAAGAATTGCGCAAATTCTGACGAATTCAATGTAGGAATTAAATTTTACCAAGTCCTGTACACGTGATGCAACGACATTAGATTTCCTTTAATTCATTCTGTGAAAACGATGTCCGAAGAAAAGATGACCTTTTGAGCTGCATGTTTCTCACTTTAATCATCTTCAAGTATCTAAAACGTTTTGCCGACGAATTTCTGTAAACGATCATCACTATTTCCAATGGAATGTTTTTTAACTATTAGTACTCAACACTTTTGTTTCCAAATATTCTTTTAATTATTTTCTTATAAAAGCGTTATAATTCGCAAACGAAGATATCTACGTTAAATTGACAACATTTAAAAGGTCAGTTATAATTATTTATAGTCCTGTTTGCAAATTAATAATTTTGTTATAGAAATTTTATAGAAAATGCCTTTTCTCGTTATCATGTTCTTGTATGTTGGAATTGCTCTTTAATGCAGACTTATATTCTTTTCAGGCTTTCAGATCATCCCTGCAAAGCAAAGAACTATTTAACTTTGTAATGTTTTAGTGTCTTGCATCATTAATCACATGCAATACAGAATTAGATAAATTTGAACTATCGAGGCATTCAACTGAAATAAAAGTTAGATAAGAAAAGAGAGAAGAAAGAAAGTTGCTGAGATAACAGTCACTTAAAACCCCAATTATGGGCCATAGAGAAAACCAAATTTTATTTAAAATATTTCGTAAAGTTGTTGAACATGAGACATCTGCAATAAAATATGGAAACTTAAGAGAAAGAAAATTTCACAGGCAACAGCAGTTATTAAGGCTATCTTACAGTCGCGATTCTTTAATTAAGGGACACACTTATTGCAGTTTCGATGAGCGATCAACTCGGTGCGCATACCTGCTCTTTTATGGAGCGTGCCACGCACACCTTGTAGGAAGGTGTGTAAATCTCTTCAGACACGAGAAAAGGGAAATGTTTAATGATTGGTTCAATAATATTGTACTTAAGGGGACATTAAAAATGTGTTCTTTGGGAGGAGGTCCAGGAACGGACATTCTTGGCTTACTGCACTCCCTCGGTTCGAATTGTAATCAACTGGAAAACATTAACATCGATATTGTCAACGTGGACAAGAGTAACGGTTGGGAACATATAAATGCGTATCTTCTACGAATGGGAAGCAAAAATTACATTAATGTCAACAGAGGGCCAAAGCTGGAATTTTTACAAGCAGATCTTTTACAACCTCTTCCCAGAGCGGTAATTGAACAAGTTGGTTCAGCGGACATTGTGACAATGGTGAAATTCGTCTCAGCTGTCAAGTATAGTGCAGCATGTCGGAAAATGTTAGAGGTAAGAGCGCGCAGTCGATAGATTTTTTTTTAAATGTATCTGTTGCTTAAGTATGGTATGGCATGCAGATATTTTAATGACAAATCGAAATCAATATATTCTGCTAATTCAATTTTGTTTCTACTTTTCAGATTTCTAAACTATTCCGAACCAATTTTTTAAATGTGATTTCTAAACCAATCATTGCTGTGCAACGCGTTGGTTACACAGCAATGATTCTCCTGTCTTCAAGAAGTACATCTCTTATATTAGGATTCATCTATATCTACAGATGAATTCCCTTTGCTCGCCTCATCATTCTCGGTCTTCGGCTTCTTACAATAGTTAACAACATTTAATTTTTGAAGCCCCCCACACTCCATTTGGTACAGGTGACCCCTATGGTTGGAAAGACCAACTTCGAATCCCGTTTATGAGGTGAGAAACGTTTATCAAGTCTTTTCAATCAAAGGGTGAGTTAACCAGTCTCATACGGATGCAGAGGGATTTTTATCCAGGAAACTCGGGTTTTTCGTCCCTCAAAACAGGCAGGCCAGCACAGTCAATCTACAGATCTGCAATTATAAATTCTTGCCCTTTGGGGACGACAAGCCATCTGCATTAATTCCTCTTGATCCCCTAATCAGGAGACTCAACCCGTCCTAAGGGACGGATGTGTCGAAGAAGAAGAAGAACATTTGTAAATCACAAAAATCTTGCTCTTGTCACATGGGTAATAAATTACTCATTTGGCCCTCTAACTACTAACCTGCGGCCCGCCGAAGCGTTGCACTTCATTTGGCTGAAGCGTAAAAATTTTTAGAAAAGGCACATTGTGTTATCAATATAAAGCACGCATTAGGAGGTGGTCACGTGAAAAATATTTGCTCGCGACGATAGTTCCCACGAATGTGCCATTCGCCTTTGCATTTTCAGTCGCGCACGAATAAGCGTACTTTGACGATATATGAAAGTAGTTGCATTATTCTTGAATAAATTTATTGATACAAATTCTTTCAAAATCTAAGCAAATTATAAATTTGTAACGAACGATAATATATATAATTTTTTATTTTCAATAATTGCGTCTTTATGAAATTTTTTCTTTTTCATTTTACAAAAAAAAAAAAAAACTATTTAATCAATGAGTTCAAAATCTAGAAAACGCAAGTTTAGGCCGAAAATTGTCAGTTGAACGAAAAATGGACATGCGACTATTTTGTTTACTTGCATAAAAGACAATGCTGTTTGTTTGATATATTGTGACAAGATATATTCTCAAGAAATATAACATCAAAAAGCATTACAAAACTAAACATTCTTCAAAATTTGACAATATTCAAGGACAGTTGCGCAAAGACAAAGTGAATCAATTGAAAAAAAACAAAACAAAAAAATTTAAACAACGACAAAATGCATTTAGAGCTGCGTCATTAACCGCAGATACTGCAGTTCGTGTAAGCTACATTGTTAGTCAAATTTTGGCAAAAAGAACGAACTCATTCTCTGATGGAGAAATAGTAAAAGAATGCTTACTAGAGAAAGCAGGTGTTGCTTTCCCTGATAAAAAAAAAAAAAGATATATTTTCGAAAATCAGCTTGTCCGATTTACAATCGCAAGAAGGATTGACGATCTTTCGCAAAGTATTGAGGAAATTTTGCAGAGACATATTTCTAAGTTAGAATGGATATCTTTGGCTTTGGATGAAGGTTGTGATATTAGTGATACGACACAACTTTCTGTCTTTTTGAGAGGAACAGATGCTAGCTTTAACATCAGCGAAGAATTTGCATCTTTAGTTCTATTGAAAGGAACTACTACCGGAAAAGATTTATACAAGGAACTGAAAACTGTTCTTAATCAATTAAATACCCCAATAGAAAGATCGTCTGTATTACAACAGATGGAGCTCGAGCCATGTCTAGTATGAATGTTGGTCTGGCGAGATTATTATCCAGAGACATAAAAAGATTAATAGGATGCGAAATAATTATTTCTCACTGCATTTTGCACCACCAAAATTTGAGAGCAAAAGTTTTGAAAATGTTCAATGTTGTTCCACCGATCATTAAAATTGCAAATTTTAATTTACGATTTTAATGATCGGTGAATGATGATTCAGACTGATTCGTGATCATTCACTCCTGAATCATCGCGAATTTGAGGAAATTTTGAGAGATATGGAAAGCGAATATGACGATACATTACTCAATGTATCGTCATATTCGATATTATTTGAATGTAAATCTTCAAGGAAAGAACAAACTTATTAATGAAATGTTCGATAAAATAAAAGCCTTTAAAAATAAACTACAAATTTGGAAACTGCAATTGGAATCTAATAATATGGCTCATTTTCCAATTTTCAGAAAAGAAAATTCATCTGAAACGAAAAACGATGGAGAGAAAATACAGAGACTCCAAGAAGAATTCAGTTCGGAGTTTAAAAACTTACCAGAAAATGAAATTAATTTTGATATTTTCTCATCATCCTTTAATATGGACGTTGAAAGGGTTCCCAAAGTATTTCAAATGGAAATAATTGATTTGCAAAGCAACACCGAACTAAGAAATAAGTTTCAAAATGTTAGTCTTATTGACTTTTATAATAGTTATTTTCCAACTGATAAATTTACATTGCTGGTTTACCCATTCCATGCAAATAATGAGTTTATTTCGTAGTACTTATCTATGTGAATAACTCTTTTCGAAAATGAAAATTGTAAAAAAAATGATCGTCGAAATCGCTCTTGATGACGAACGACTAAAAAATTGTATTGGATTCATAATTTTAAACATACCTCCCAAAACTGAAAAGCTTGTTGATGAGAAACAGAGCGAAATACCATTAATTAAATTTCAGCAGTTATTTAATTTCTTTTGATTAAAAAATTACGTACGTATACTTTCAATACGTATATTGAAAGTATTACTAATAAAAAGTAAAACAAATTAAAAAAAAAAAAAAAACCTTTTCATTTCAAATCTGTGTCGGAAATAAATTGTACTCCATAAATGAAAATTCTTTGATGAATATATTAAAGTATTTATTATTGTGTTCATTGCCACCTATATGGAATATAAGGTTTTCAATTGTGGCCCACTGAAGAACAAAGGTTGCTCATCACTGGCTTAACAGACAATTTTTGAGGAAATTTTAATGATTCTTGAGGGACTTTGGACGATTCTGGGCAGAATCGTTCAGAGCATAACGTTGTTCAATGATTATAAAATAATTTGTCTTAATATCATGTTCGTATTATTCTAAATTAATGATGTCCTTTAATATGCAAAACACCTAAGAGTTATCCAGTTTTATAGAAGAGTAAACTTCCTCCCTGAAAATAGACAAATATCTCAGAGAATGGACTTTTTCTAGCATTGGCAGGTTTATTAGCCACAACATTCGCCGTTTCCAAGCCATTAGGAAAAAGAAAACCAGGACGTCCTCTTAAACGATTCAACGATGACTTCTAAGGCCCGGAACAGGCCACACTAGGCCTAAATCCTTGATACGCATGATGATGATGATGAACATTCGCCGTTTACGCTTAGACACTCAGAATAATTCCGAACAACAACAATAATAAAATTAATGAATGGATTCATCAATGTCCATATTAACATTCGAAAAAATCAATATCCAAAATTTCAAGTGATGCGGAGCAAGTTTCGAAATTTCATAATTTAATATAAAGCAATGTAATTTTCATGAATTGTTTTGTGTTTCTTACTAATTTTTTTTTTTTTTTTATCCCCAGAGAGTGTTCAGTCATATGAAACCAGGAAGTATAGTGGTGTATGTCGATAACTCTAGTGGTCATTGTGTTGATTTTTTCCAAAACGTTGCCAAGAAGTGCAGAATGGAAAATGCTTTTGGACCACGCCCAAGAATTCGTTACTGTGTTTCCAAATCGCAACGCAAAGACCTAAAACGTTTTGCAAAAAAATGCCGCAAATATTATGGGGTAAAACCTCTAACTAAGACAGCTGTGTCCATGGGAGTTTGGATGAAAAAGCCATTGGAAATGCCACAACAACTTTCAAGTTCTCTACTGCCATCAATTTCTTTCCACATTAGTAACGTATTCAACGCACTATTCTTTGCGATTTTTAGTCTTTTTCTTCGGTGTTTTAGATTATAGAAATTAATTCTGCTGGTAACGTTTTTGTCGGCGTTCGGTTTTATATTTGTAATAGAGAGAAATAAAGTGATATTTTCAGTATTTAATGAATAACCACAACACGGAAGGAAAAAAATCATATTCAAGGTTATATTTTCTGTTTTATTAGTCAGTTATATAATGCGACAGGCCTTACCACTTGGTAAGGAGTGAAACATCATTATCGGGATACCGCTCTTATTTATTTATTTTTATAAACAAGATGCCATGAGCTCAAGTAAACAGTTACTTCTTCATAAATTGTGGTTGTGAGGGCCCAAACTATTTTCGCTTTCCCAAAATCCTCACATTTCCCAAAACTTAAAACAGCTTTTCTTTTGGCAAAATTACGCACAATTTTTAACTCAGTCTAAACTTGCCAAAGATCAGTACTAATTTACCTCTACTGTAGAGATGAGTTTTTTTCATGAACTCATGGAAAACTAAAAGGAGATAATTCTATAACGAACTTAACCAGAAAAAACAAGCCGGCATAATTAGTTAGTTAGACGAATTTAGCTGTGTTTGAAGCCGAATGTTTTGAGCTTAGTAATATGGGAAGAATAACGTAAACTCTACCTAATAAATGAATCTCATGATCAATAATGGATATTTGTAGTTCAACTCATTTCAAATTGACACATTTCAAATGTGCTTTTTTTTGCTTTTTTTTTCACAAATATACTGGCTGGTGGAATTTCGGTTTTTGTAACAAATTCATGCCTGCCTAATGAATTTGTTTACCTCCTTGTGAAGGACGTTTACATGAAATGCCACGCTGCGTGCATTCCATATCGTGTTGTTTTCGTCTTAGGCAATAATGAATACTTACAAGAAAATAATTGCTGTAGCGAATTATGAAAGGAGATTATCGAAACTGATTGATAAACTTTATTTTTATAAATTGTTTACACCGAATTGGCCAGGGGTAAATTCTCCATGCTTGCTATGCTTGCTGCACAAGCTCATTAATTGAAAAAGAAGTAATATTTATTTGTTAAGAAATGTATGCATTTATAGGCAAGTAGTATGGGATGCGCTTTAAACAAGATCAAGATCAAGATAAGATAAGGAATCGTGACGTGATTGGTTGATGACGTCATTGTGTGTGACGTCATGGTTATGGAATGTTAGGAATTTCCCTGGGGGTATATGTGTCAATGGCTTCAGTTCTTGTGTTTTGGTTCACGTATGGGATTATGGGTGATGGTAGAGATAAGGATTCGTGTTGTGATTGGTGGTGCAGTTCTGACCAGATGAAAATCAAGATAAGATAGGAATTGTGACGTGAATGTTTGTTGTTATGAGATGTAGATAACTGACGTCATTTGTTATTTGTAAATAAATGACGTTGTTGTTTTGAATGGAAAAGGGAGATATATTAGAGATAAGGAATCGTATCGAGATTGGTGGACATTTTAAACAAGATCAAGATAATATAAGGAATCGTGACGCGAATGTTTGTTGTTGTTATTAAGTTTGGAATTTCGCTGGGGCCATTGTCTGTCGGGAACATCACGTGAATAATTTAATTATATATACTAATGTAACTCAAATACACTTTTTTTTTTCTTCTATAAATGATTATACTAATTTTCCAATACATTTTTGGAGTATTTCTTTAATGTTAAAGGGTGGGAATTCTTAGAGTACGTCGTGATGGCGGTTGTGATTAGGTTTTCTGAATAATTAATTATATATACTAATGTAACTCAAACACACTTTTTTTCCCCATAGTTCATCCGTATTTTCTTCTATATTCATAATCTAACCAAGTTCATATTTTATTCATAATTCATCCGAATATTTTGATTTTTCTAAAGTACGATCTTAAAGTTCATTAAATAATTTTTTTCTTCTATAGATGGTTGTACGAATTTCTCAATACATTTTGGGTATTTCTTTCCTGTTAAAGTGTGGGAATTCTTAGAGAAAGTCGTGATGGGTGTCGTGTTTCGAGTTTTTCTGAATAATTAATTATATACTTAAAACACCTGTCCTTAAACACACACATACACATTAGACATAAAAAAATCGCTAATGTATCCATGTTGATACTCTAATATATACCCTATGATTATTCTTATGGGAAAAAAACTATTCAGTATTAGAATTACGCTTACCAAAAACATACGAGATATTTATAAAATATTTTCCAAAGGATCTGAAAGAAAGAGAGCTGCAGTACTCGTGGCCAACCCTGAAGTCGAGGCAATATTAATTTCTCAGGACAGCAACGAGGACTTGGTACTTATTGAAATTACGTACAGAGGAATTAAAACTTTTGCTGCAACCATGTATCTAAACAATAACACTGACATAAAATATGACTTAGAAAAAATAGGCAACATCGTGGATTTTACCATCAACCACGGCCTAATTATGGGAACAGATAGCAACGTCCATTTGGTTTTATGGTTTAACACTTTCATTGCCAAGCTGAAAATTGGAATTTCGTGTGGTGGCCAAATTTTTTTTATTTTTTTATTTAGTTAGCGACGTCCACGCGATAACGCGTGATCGGCCGTTTGGTCAATGCTCGCATCACGCGTATCGTTCATTGCCAAGCTGAAAATTGGAATTTCGTGTGGTGGCCAAATTTTTTTTATTTTTTTTTATTTAGTTAGCGACGTCCACGCGATAACGCGTGTTCGACCGTTTGGTGAGAACTCGCATCGCGCGATATCGCGTGATTGGCAATGAACAAGTTAACGAAAGCACAAACAAACAAACAATAGAGGTAAAAATTTGGAAGAGTTCATAGCATCAAACTCCCTACACATACTAAACGACGACAGTAACACTCCGTCATTTGAATATACCAGAGGAAGCAGCTTCATTGACCTGACACTGGCAAACAACGCTATTTTACCCCCGGTTTCTGAATGGAAATGCAACGAAGAGGAAAGCTGTTCTCATCTACGCATATTAAGTTTTAAGATCAGTAACAAAAACATAAACGGAATCAACAATACAAAGCATCACATTAACATCAAGTACTTCACCAATAAAACCAATCTAGAGATATTTGCTAAAGTATTAAAAAGCGAATTTTCATGTCTACTATCAGAACATCACTTTAACGGGATCAGCAAACAACAGATTAGACAAGAACCTGGTCATCTGGGCATCAGAACAAGCGGATATAAACTTCCTTGTTTATGTGCTTTCAGCAGATCTGAAATAATCCAGCGACTAAATACTCAGATCAACCAAGAAGCTAAACATCGAAGGATGAAAATCAGTACCTTGGTGGAACTCCGAATTAACAGTCCTAAGAAAACGTGTTAACACACTCAAAAGACTATATCAAAGAACATACAATAGTCAAGATTTAAGAGAGAGAGTAGAAGACAGAACTACTATAAAATCAAATACAGCTATCAGTCCAAAATTACAAACGCCAAAACAGAATCATGGAAAAAATTCTGTACTCTTTCAACTGTATAGAATCCTTGCAATTGCATATATAAATTAGCAGCAAGCAAGAATAAGGAAACATCTATATTATCAACCATCAAGAAAACAGAACCTACACAAAAAAAACTTAGCAGTAACTGCAGCTGTTATTATCAACAAGTTTATTCCCGATGACGATGAATCAAAAACTCAAACCTTCAACAAGACGAAGAAATCCACAAACCTACAGACAGAGATACTCCTAACGAAGACTTATTTACAACTGAAGAAATCGAGTCAGTATTGAGATCAATGGATCCAAGTAAAACTCCTGGAGAGGACGGAATAACCAGCGATATACTACTAAGAGCGTTTGTCGAACTCCCAGAATTCATAACAATAGTTTACAACGAATGCCTAAAAAGAGGGCGATTTCTTTTAAAATGGAAACGTTCTAAAATTATACCCATAATAAACCACGGAAAAGAAACATCCGACGAAATTAGCAAATACAGGCAAATAATAGTCTCGTAAACGTTGTTGGTAAGGTGCTAGAAAAACTTCTGATAAACCGAATAATGCACTATGTCTACTCAAGAAACCTAGTAAGCAGCAATCAATACGCATTTAGACCTCAATCCAGCACAGTAGATGCAATTATGGAGGTAAATGAGTTCACAGAAGACCGTCTACATAAAAAAAAAAAAAAAAAAAAAACGTAATGCTGATCTCACCGACGTACAAAGAGCTTTCGATGCTGTGTGGTGACCAGTCATTCGATCTTACAAAAAAATATTTTTCAGATAAAAGAACAACCGTGCTATTAAAAACCACAGTCATAACGTAAGAAGTCAAATGAGGCTGCCCTCAAGACTTCTGCTATGGACCAAGCTCCTGGAACATTCAGTGCGACTCGCTATTGAGACTTCCTTTCACTACTGAAACAAGTCATAGCATTCGCTGATGATGCGATGATAATGATTCGGGGACGCGACGGCTTACAACTAGAAGTAACGGCCAATGAAGAACTCTTTAAAATTGCAGAGTGGGCACACGAGATGAAAGTTACATTCAATAGCAGCCAGTCTAAAGTGCTTTACATCTCAAGTAAAAATTCAAAACAACCTGTTACAGTCTTCCTAAACGGAGAAATTCTCGAGGTAGCCAGTGAGCTAAAATACCTAGGAGTAATAATAGATGAACGATTTACCTTCAACCACCAGATCTCATATGTTGCCGAAAGAAGCTTACAAATTAGGCCAACGAGCGCTGAAAACAATATATACCGGAGCTGTACTACCATTAATATCTTATGCTGCACCTTCCTGGAAATATTCACTAAAATCAAAGAAAAATTGACAAAAGCTAAATAGAGTTCAATGCCTTATAGCCATATGTATAATTGAAGGATACAGGACAATATCGTTCGAGGCAGCTTGCGTTATTGCAGCTCTAACACCGATCTGCCTGAAAATACAAGAATTATCTCTAATATACGACGTCACTTCCGGACGATATAACGAAAATTCTAACATTGATCCAAATTGCTACGAACGTCCGCTTCACTACAGTCAGTGGCCTCACCCAGCAAAGAAAACAAATATTAACAACAACCAAGCAGAACAACTTGCTATAGTTCATTCACTTATATACCTCCAGGAATTAGAAGTCAACACCTCTCATCAAAAGATAGCAACAATTTACAGTGATAGTGGAAGCACTATAGACGGCATAAAAAACAGAACAACCACATAGTGTTAATAGAACAGACAAGAAAGCTGGTTTGGAATCTCACTCTAACGGGATGGGAAATCAAGCTCTGCTGGGTGAACGCACATACTGGGTTTGCAGGAAAAGAAAGAGCGGATCAGTTGGCTAAAGAAGGGTCTAGAAACAAATTACCAAAAGTACTCGAAATCTGCTATAAAAACACTTGCAGCAGAAAGAATCCTAGACTTGTGGGAAGAAGAATGGAAAACATCAAAAAACGGATCATCAACAAAAGAATTTTTTCCTAGCATCAGAAGCGGACTCCGGCTGAAAAAACACGCCATTTCTTCAGGTTTAACCACTCTACTAACGGGACTTGAAAAACTAAGACACTACTTACACAGATTCCATATCCTGGAATTACTATCATGTATTTGTAGTTCACAACTTCAACAGACTGTTGACCACATAATTTACTACTCTCAGCTACTGGACTCCATACGGATGTCCCTAATGCAACACGTCATTACTTCTGGAGACAAGTGGCCAGTATCAAAACAGAGACTTATCGAAAAGTATTACTCAGAATTAATTAAATTTGCCAATAAGATCAACTTGCAGTGCTTGTAATCTAACATAAATTACTGATATTGTGTGAATTATATGGTGTTAATATATGGATATATAAAAATATAAATGTAAAAATGAATATTGATACAAAACTACAAATTTAAATGTTAATCAGTACTTGTAAGCTACATGTAATATAAGCGTTGTAATGCAATGGAGCATGTAGGAATAAATTATCTCCTGGTAGGGTTACTATTTGGAGGAAAATGCAAACACACACACAGAGTTGGAGAGCAAGAGAGAGAGAGAGAGAGAGAGAGAAAGTGTGAGTGAGTGAGTGAAAATATTGTATTCGACGGACTGAAAGTTCTGAAATTAAATGGATTGACACAATGACCTAACTTATAAATAATTTATCTCAGAACACTTGTTGAGAGTGTTTACTGTCAATTTACTGCAGTCCAGCCCACCCTTCCATGCTGCCAGTTTGTAATAGTGACTAAGGCATTTTAGACCATTCTTCCGTCAACATGACCATCATGCAGCATTTTTAGACGCAGTGTTTTTGCCTGCATAACATTTCGTTCAAGTTCGTCTCAAAGACTGGGTTAATATCAACACTCTGTGTAGGTAGGTCAAGAATTCCAAAATTTCCACAAACTGTGTCTCAATAGTAGTTGCAGCATGATATAGGACATTATTGTGTTGAAAAAAGCATGTATCTGCTTCGATAAAACATCCGCAATTTAGGAAGAACTACATTATGCAGACGGCTTGCATATCCATTGGTCTCTTTCCTTCGAAAATAATACAGCCAAAGGTTCGATTCCATACCAGGAGAATTAGTTCCACACCATTACACCTATACCACAAAGCTTCACAGTTAGGATGATGCATCCGAGCCTAAGTTAAATCGGAAGGATGTGTGGTAGCATAATTCTTTCTACGATATTTCTTTTCAGCCACAATGTGCTTTATACTCGTCTACTTAGTGCTGTTGATTACTACGATACGATCCCTTTCGGAGTGTTTGGCTTATATGACCCTTCTACAGAATCCGAGGATATGAAGCTCTTCACGTAGTATTTACGAGTAACTTGAACTCCTGGTTCATCGTTTCCATTACTGGACTGCTGGATTTTCGTATTATCCTCCGAGCACCCTTTGGCCTCTTGGTATTAACTTCATGTATCATCCTCTGTGTTTCTTGGCTGAGACGGCGTCCTCCATTTAATATTTAAATAGTGCATTCTTTTACCGATGCCATGAACAAATAATCTCTTCATGTGACACTTTTTTATGTTGAATTTTCTACGCCTCACTGATGGTATGCAGTGTTAGTTATGCCTAGTTGGACATGAGCGCTGAAACCTATTACACGGTAGAGTCTGGGAAATATATTTATATTAAGGACTCTTGGTCTATAAAGGTCAAGTGGTCTCCAATAAAAAGATAAGAGGCCATTTGACGTTTACAGATCAAGCATCGTTATTTCATGTCATTTATCCAAATGTGGTTCAGCCTTACTTCATTGAAATTGCATACAGACAGACTTGCAAACATTGGCACAGGACTGGGCTATTAAAACAGCGTTCACAAAACTAAACGAAATCAATTGCAATGATGCACTTCATTGGAAATTGTTTCTGTGAGAAGATGGGAAAAACACGCTTAAAATTAAATTCAACTTACCATATATTCCGGCGGACAAGTCGACCTGGCGTATAAGTCGATATTTGCTCGTCGTATAAATCGACCCGAAAAATTTATTTTTCGTATTGACCAGTTGACTAATAGTTAACTAAAGTGCAATGGCTCCTTTTAAAAGAATGAAATATGACGCGAGTTTTAAGTACAAAGTGATTAAATTTGCAAAAGAAAATACTAACTGTGTTGCTGCACGTCAGTTCGGAGTAAACGAAAAACTTGTTTGCGAAAAAACATGTTTGTTGGAGAAGAAATGAAACTTTAGTAATGAAAATGCCAAAAAATAAGTGCGCATTACGGAAAGGAATTTTAGTTAGCCTATTCTGGAAAATAATGTTGCGGATTGGGTTCGAGAAAATCGCCAAAATGGACTCATTATAACGAGAAATAATATTCGTTTATTTGCTTTGAAGTGGGGCAAAGCAAATAAAAAGGACAGCGAAGACTTCAAAGCTACAGTGAGTTGGTGTAGCCGGTATATGGAAAGGAAAAATTTAGTGCTTCGGCTAAAAACGAAAATCGCACTGAAGTTGCCAAAGGATTTGGATGATAAGTTATTAAGTTTTCAAAGATTTAAAATTGCTAAACGAAAGCAAAAAATATTTATTGTCTCAAATCGGAAATATGGATGAAACTCCATTTATGTTTGACATGATCGGGAATAGAACAGTAGAATTGAAAGGAAGTAAAACTATTTCTTTAAAAACAACTGGACATGAAAAATGCCATTTCACAGTTGTACTTGCTTGTATGGCTGATGGTACTAAATTAAAACCTATGATAATTTTTAAAAGAAAAACAATGCCAAAGATCAAAATTCCAAGAAACGTTTTTGCAGGAGTTAAACTGTGGATAAAAAATATTTGGAATACACGACATGGTGCATTAAAAAATCCAAACAGTCTTTTAGTGTGGGACATGTTCAAATCCCAATTAACGGAGAGCACAAAATCTTTATTAAGAGAGAATAATACCAATATGGGTTACCTTCACTAGTGCAACAGTTGGATGTTTGCAAACAAGCCATTTAAAGACAGTTTACGAAAACAGTGGAATGCGTGGATGCAAGAAGGAGAGAAAAGTTACACAAAAGGAGGACAAATGCGACATGCGTCTTTGGTGACTATGTGTGAATCGGTAGCGAAAGCAGGGGATGAAATAAAGAGATGCAGATACAATAATAAAATAGTTTAAAAAATGTGCTATATCTAACAAATTAGATGGCTCAGAAGACGATTTTGTTTACAATGATGACGAAATTGATGCTAAATCTGATGGAGAAAACGATTACAATTTATATGACGATATACCGGAAGAAATTACAGAACCAGAGTAGAATGAACTTTTCATACATTCAGACAGTGAAAATTAAATTTTAAATATGTAGTTACTTAGCTATTTTCTTTTGTAAATAAATTTTATATAAGTTGAAATATTTTTACTTATTTACCCTTTTGTATATTGCTAATAAATTTAACAGAGTATGATACGTACTAGTTATTTCTTGGAAAGCAATCAATTTTTGACCCGGCGTATAAGTCGACCTAAAAAATGTAGTACTTTTATTCAATGCTGAAAAGTCGACTTATACGCCGGAATATACAGTACATTTCAAGGAGCCCAGAAAACAATTTTGATTAATACTTTTTATAGTCAATTATTAAGCGAACTTTCATGTTATCTACACTAGAAGGAACATGTCGAAAGTATTGCATATGTTGAATGGACTTTAAAATTTCCCTGATGCTGTGCAAGAAATATTAAAAATTCTATGTTACTTTAGAAAAATGTTCAGTTCCTCCAAGTCCACAGATATCTTATCTTATGCTAATTGAAACCAAAATAGTTTATTCTCAATTATTTTATTGCCATCTGGCAAATCAGATACAATAATGCAATGCCAGGATGTAATTATTTCACAGTTTTTGCGGATTTATTTCATATTTCTTGACATTGTGTAACAGGTACTCTTGCTTTCATTTTTTTTTTTTTTTTTTTCATATTTCCTGATGCTACTAGTGTATTTTGGAGGTGCCCTGAATCGTGTGAGGAATATCGTAGTCATTAGGAAAATTCCACTTCGTTGTAGTAGCTGCTACACTTTCCCCAAGGAAACGTGCAAAAGGATACATTACCAGACCGGAGTCTCCGAAACAATGCAATACAGCTAAAGCAATGTTTCAAACAGGGCCAAAGATTTTGCAATTGTTTCATCCTGAAAAATACAAAGGAAAGATCAATATTATAATTCATAAAAGAACAAAGCAAACTTAGCACAGAGCATTGGTTCTCAAAGTTTGGCCCCCAGAAGTCGTGGATTTGCATTAGAGAAACTTCGCTAATGAAAACTTTTGAAAATATTTAACATATCAACACCACTATCTCGTAATATGTCCGTACTAGTAAGAAAAGAAGGTAGTCCGCGAGTTTTCTTGTCCCGACAAATTGTATGTATCTAAAGGTTTGAGGACCACTGGTATGGTGAGAATCAAATTCATTATCTGTTAAATTATATTACTGTGACTAAAGACACCTTTACTAGTACAACCAGTGTCATCTTACAGTGATTTTCATTATTCTGGTCCATTCAAACATAAAATGTAAATTCTGTAATACCACAGCGCTATTGGGTGATGAAGCAACTAGATTTATTGGTCACTTTTAAATTTGGAAAAGTAAATATAAAGATTTGTAATATGGAACAGAAGAAAACGGATGGATGGATGAAATGATTAGTTGACCAAGTTTACAGTCGAAACGGGTAACAATATCGCTCTAAGTGATCTTAAAAGAGCAGATGAGGTAGAGCTAGTATGTACTATGGGCTTGAAAATATCATTTAATCAGGAACTGGATATTTGTGTGATAGGAAAAGTATATTTGATGGAAAGAATTTTTTACGTCTTGAATAATAAAGTTTGAGGCAGTTTGTTCCTTGGATTTAATTGCGATGATTATTATTTCTGTAAATAAATAAGGTTGATATTGATAAATAAATCTTAGATTAATGTGAAAAGTGTGCACATAGATAAAGAATAGCTTGTACGAGCTCTAAAATTAATAAGAACGTTATTAATAAGAGAGTTAAACTATCAAGATCAGTAACATTTATGTCGTGCACGTTACCTTTTAATACCTACGGACACAATGGATAGTCTAGTTTCAGCTAATGTTTAGAAACAAAACAAGATTATATAATAAATAAGGAAGTGATCGTAGACAACCACAAAATGGTGCATTTCGTAGTCATATCGCATTTATGCATTAAAGTCTAGCGCGGTTTTCGCTTAATGTGATGCAGGGATGAGTAATTTAGTAATTTTCATTTACTAAATTACCTTTGAGTAATTTAGTCAATGAAAAGATCCATTCGAAATCAAAAAGTGAGATGACCAGTTAAAACACATAGTGCAATGGATAGAAATGCCTCATTTCATTAAATGAGTGGAAACAGAAATGGTGAAATTTTTAACTAATTAAGAAATATTTTTGTCAATGCATCAAACTAAGAGAACAATGGGAAATTCAAATGTAACTTATTATTATTATTATTATTATTATTATTATTATTATTATTATTATTATTATTCCGGGAAACTCCAAGGGGTCGACAGACTCATCGAGGGAGGCCCTAACATCATGTCAGAACAACTATTCAACATTCACACAGTATCTATCATATCTTGCCTTGAACTCATTCACGGTCGTAGCACCCACAACAGACTCTGGAAGCTTATTCCACTCATTTACCACTCTCCAAGTAAAGAACCTAGCTCTAACACCCTTGTCAACCACGCTCTTGCCCAGCTTCCATGCATGGCCCCTAGTCCTCCCACCACCAGTCATATTTTCAAAAATATCTTCTGGATCAATCTTATAAAAACCCTTCAGTAATTTGAATGTCTCAATCATATCACCCCTCCTTCGCCTATCGTCCAATTTCTGCAACCCACAAATCTTCAACCTATTCTCATAAGGTTCATTCCACAGACCTGCTATCATCTTGGTCACTCGTCTCTGGACCCTCTCCACTTCCTCCCCATCACGAAGAAACCCTGGTGCCCATAGCTGGGCACAGAAGTCCAGATGGGGTCTTATCAAGGCTCGATACAGAGGAACAACAACTTGTTCGTCTCTGCATGTTAAAGTATTTTTCAGAAGCCAAGTGATTTGGTGAGCTGTATTAGTTACTTTTGCAATGTGCCCCCTAAACTTCAACTCCCTATCCACCAACACTCCCAAATCCCTGGCCTCATCAATCTCCTGGAGTATGGTTCCACCAATGCGATATACTGCTGCTATTCTTTTCACCCCAAAGTGCATAACCTTACACTTTGCCACATTAAATTGACATCCATTTTTCCTAGCCCAGTCCTCCAAACTATCCAAATCATCCTGTAAAATTTTGACATCCTGTGTACTCATAATTGCTCTACCCAACTTTGCATCATCAGCAAACAAGTGAACACTTCCTCTCAGATCCTTTCCAATATCATTAATAAACAAATTGAAAAGCAGTGGTCCAAGAACAGAGCCCTGTGGCACTCCACTAGTCACAAGACGTCTTTTAGACTCCACTCCTGAATAAACCACTCTTTGATATCTCTCCTTCAACCACCCTCTTATCCATCTCGCCAACCCTATATCTATACCCATTTGCTCCAGTTTACTGATTAGGGTTCCATGTGGTATCCTATCAAAGGCCTTGGCAAGGTCCAGTAGTATAACTGTAAACCTATTACCCCTATCCAGTTCAGCCGTCACTGTGTTATAAAACGTGAGCAAGTTACTGAGGCATGATCTACCCTTCACAAAACCATGTTGTCCCCCATACAATATCCCATTTTCATCTATCCAATCCTGTATTCTTTTCTTGACTAATTTCTCTAAGACCTTGACAATGATTCCTGATATGCTAATCGGTCGGTAATTTACAACAGCAGTCTTGAAACCACCTTTATGCAGTGGAACTATTTTCCCCTCTTTCCACCCGCTCGGGACTAACCCAGACCCGAGACTCAAATTAAACAAAATGGTCAAGGGTACTGACAATTCTTTAGCTGCTTCTCGTACAACTACGTGTTACAGCAATATTTATCTTTATTAATGCAACCATCTGCAGAAGTGTGTTTTAAGTTCTAACTGTAACACTTAAAAATAAGGAAGGAAAAGGGAGAGTATTTTATAAACATGGAATTGTGCACATTTTTTTGTGTAATTTCAATAAGAATCAAGTAGTAGGGGGTGTCACTAGTGACCAGATCAAGATCAAGATAAGATAAGGAATCGTGATGTGATTGGTTGTTTATATGATGACGTCATTGAGCATGACGTCACGAGTTTCTAAGGTTAGGAATTTCCCTCGGTGGAAAAGGTGTCAGTAAGGGCAGTTCTTGTGTTTTGGTTCGCGTATGGAATTATGGGTGATGGTAGAGATAAGGATTCGTATTGTGATTGGTGGTTCCTTATCTTATCTTATCACATCACGATTCCTTATCTTATCTTGATGTTGATCTGACCAGATCAACATCAAGATAAGGAATCGTGATGTGAATGTTTGTTGTTATCAGATAAAGATATGTGACATCATTTGTTATTTGTAAATAAGTGATGTCATTTGTTAGTTGTAAATAAGTTACGTTGTTGTTTGGAATGGAAAGGGAGATATATTATTGTATAAGGAATCGTGTCATGATTGATGGGACACTTCTAACCAGATCAAGATCAAGATAAGATATGGAATCTTGACGTGAATGTTTGTTGTTATAGAGTTTGGAATGTTTGGAATTTTGCTGGGGCCCTCGTCTGTCAGGGACATCACGTGGTGTGTTTGGTTCGTTTAATGCCTTGTGGGTGGTATTTAGAGATAAAAGTCGTGAAGTTATGTGTTTGGAAATTTCTGGGGAACATATGCCTCTCTGTGATATCACATGGTGTTTTGGTTTAGCTATGGAATTGTGGGCGATGTTTTTGAGATAAGATATCTTGTAATTTTCCCAGGGTGACACATATCCGTCACTGTCGTCATGTTTTGTCTTTGGTTGTCTATTGATGGCTGTACTAATTTTCCAATACATTTTGGGTCATTTCTTTTTAAAGGGTGAGAATTCTTAGAGTAGAGTCGTGATGGCGGCTGTGATTAGGTTTTTCTGAATAATTTAATTATATACTGGTGTTCCTCAAACACAAACCTTTTTTTCTTCTTTAGATGGCTGTAGAAATTTTCCAGTGTATTTTGTGGTATTTCTTTCCTGTTAAAGGGTGGGAATTCTTAGAGTAAGTCGTGATGACGCCAGTTTCGAGCTTTTCTGAATAATTTAATTACCTATTGGTGTCACTCAAACACACACTTTTATTTTTTTTCCATAGCTCATCCGTATTTTCTTCTATATTCATATTCTAATTCGAATTCATATTTTATTCATAATTCATCCGAACATTTTGATTTGTCTAAAATTAAGATCTTGAAGTTCAATAAATAAACAAATCGTGTGTGAATTCACGGTGATTTCAAAAGTGATCTTACTTAAACATACATAAGACATCAACGACACTGTTTGTTCCTTTAAGGTTACATATTTATTTCACAGATATTATTTACAATGCAATATGCAGAAATAGGAATTTACAGATATCACCAATTCATATGGTGTTTTTATTGTCATAACATTTCTTTGATGAGACATGTGTGTTTGCCTGATTTTGATACTGCTTCCAAGATAAGTATGGCAATTTCTGCATACACTAATATTAGCAGCACTGCCATAAAAGCAAGTATCTGCCACTTTTGCGATGGTTCTTGCTTTTCATCTGCAAAGAAAAAAAAATCATTGATAGTGATGGAAAAGGAAAAGTTAGCAGATTACTATAATCCTAATACAGTAGTTAGTTTTGGAAGTATCAAAGCTTTACAAATTTGACACATCAAACCGTGAAAAGTTGGTTAGCAACACAGCCTATTTATGTGAGACATAAACCCATTAGAAGAAAGTTTAAACGCAATCAAATCAAAGTCCCGACACTTTTACACACTTTTCGATGTGACTTGGCAGATATGTCATCCCATGCAAAAGAGAATGGGGGTGTGTGTTTCTTTCTTGTATGCATTGATTGTTTTTCCCGAATTGCTTGGGTTCGAACACTGAAGAAGAAATTAGCAGACGCTGTTGTTAATGCTTTCGAGTCTATTTTTAAAGCGGAAGTGCGATGTTACATAAACACTGATCAAGGGAAAGAGTTTTGCAATAAGAAAGTTCGTGCATTGTTTAAGAACCATAATATTCATTTATACACGACCAGGAGCGAGATGAAAGCACCCGTTGCAGAAAGATTTATCAGAACATTGAAAACAAAGATCTACAAATGGATGACGTACAGGGTGTTCGGGATAAATTTGACATATTTATAATTAATTATATTTTTCCGTAAGTTACATGTATTAACACACACTTCTCTTCATTTAAAAGTTTGGACCCTTCTTCATTCATATACAAGATGTCAGAAAGGATGGATAGCTGGAACCCACCTGAATCATGGAAGAGAATAACTTGTATCATGATGATTCGTGCCCGCCATCAAAATAAGGATATTACGACTGCTGCCCAATGCTCCCTGAATACAGTAAAAACAATCAGGCATGAACTAGAGACTTGCAATGGTGACTACGAGGATGTAGCAAGAAGAAAGATCCCTAGCAGACGATCTGATTGCGTTCGTACAGCAGAATTCCTCGCAAATCTGCAGGAACAGGTGTTGAAGAACCCTGGCATTGGAATTCGGGCTTTGTTCGTGGAGTTGCTAACTGTAGTCAAGCCCTGGATAACAAGGATAGCCAATGGTAGGCCGTATGTATGGCAGCAGGATTCGGCCCCTTGCCACACCTCTGGGAAAAGTCAAAAATGGTTGTCTGAAAATTTCTACGACTTCACCAGTCCAAATGTTTGGCCTCCAAACTCCCCAGACCTTAACCCCATGGATTATTTTGTATGGGGCGCAGTTGAAAAAGACACCAATCGCACTTCCAGTAATACAAAAGCCCAGTTAATGGATAAAATTAAAACAGTTTTTGCGGCCCTTCCCAGGGAGACTGTAGCATCAGCTTGTTCGAGGTTCCGAAGCAGAATTGAAGCTGTGATCGATGCTAATGGTGGTTATTTTGAGTAAATCTTGTTGATAGTATTGTAATTAACTCTGCCTGTAATGTTTTTTTGTCAATTCATTAAATTTAATAGATACAAAGAAGATTTTCTTTTTCCTTACGAAACTGTCAAATTTATCCCGAACACCCTGTATACTAAAAGTAAAAGTTATACGAAGGTTTTGCCGACCCTTGTACATACTTATAACCTCACTCCACACCGCACTATCGGTATGGCTCCTTCGGAAGTTAACCTTCACAACGAGGATCGTCTTTGGAAATATTTGTACGGAACCCAAGAAGAGACTACCAAACCAAAATTTCAAGTAGGTGATAATGTGTTTTTAAGTGATGATACCCACAAATTTAGAAAAGGGTATTGGGGTAACTGGACACGAGAATTGTTCACTATTACTCAGGTTATTAATAGAAACCCAGTAGTATATAGAGTTCGCAGGCGGGACGGAGTGATAGTGGAGGAAACTTTCTATGAACCTCAACTGCAAAAGGCTGATATACCAATGAACTTCCGGAAGACGTGTATCTAATCGAACAAGAACTTAAACACCGAAAACAGAAAGGAAAGCTTCAGTATTTTGTTAAGTGGCTCGGTTATCCCTCATCGTATAATTCTTGGGTTCGTAGCGAAGATGTTTTACTTAACCCTTCCCAGTAACGCAAACGAAATTTCAAGTGGAATTACCACATGAAATCAGACTTAAAGGTAAATGGGAAGTTGCTCTTGCCGAAATTCATCTTCCGGGAGAATTTAATATCATCGATTCCGGTTACGATGAGTTACATATGATACGTGCAGTTGGAGGAGGAGTCAACAATATCGACAACAACATCACTGGAAATAAAGTTTTCGAAAAGTCTAAAGAACGATTTTACAAAGTGTACAAGATTCTCCATGGCAGTTACAATTCACCCTCTGAACTAAATCGAGCTGTGTTTGGTGTGAGTTCTGTGATTACTGGAAAAAAGAACCCAAACAACACCATTTCTCTGACAGTCCCAAAAGATTACAACCTGTTGTTTCCCAAGGAGGCCTCGGGTTTGGGCCTTCTACTGGTATTTAATCAGATTGGTGTTAAATTGAAAGGTACAATCACAGGGAAATATCCAGTTGATATAAAGAGGGGTGTAGCCGCATATTTTGTTTATTCTTATTTAATCCAAGAACAGATAGTTGGTGATACATGTGCACCATTGTTACGAGTTGTTCAGTGCAGCACCAAGTATTCCTTCGTTTTTGCTCATCCTGATTATTACCCGTTACGAAAACAAACATTTCAGTCAATTAGCATTCGTTCTGACAGCGGCGAGTTGTTCCACTTTCGTGGCGGCAAGACAATAGTTAAATTACAAGTGAAGGATGACTGATTATCTCAGATATTACACAATGCAGGAAGGTGGCGCTCAAATGTTTACGTGGGCCCCCAATACAGCGTGGGTACGGATTAGGTAGCATTTTCAGAAGTGCCTTCTCCTTTCTAAGTCCACTTTTAAAACCTGCAGCTCGATTTGTCGGTCGTCAAGCCTTAAAAGCCGGTCATCATATGATAGGAGATGTATTTGAAGGGGTACCTGTACGTCGAGCCTTTATAAACAGAGAATCAGAATCTGGGAAAACCATTGCTGAAAAGGCTCAGAGCCGATTACTTCAGAGAGGTCAAGGAAGCAAGAAGAAAAAAACGAATACTAAAAAGCGCAAGCGAGATGACATCTTTTGTTGAGGATATGATGTCAGAGTTAGATCTTTTTTCCCACCGTCGTGTCAACATGTGTGTGGAAAGAAGTTCTTATGTCACCTACCAACCAATATCCAGTACTGACAGTGGAGGTCCTGTGGAGTTTTGCATACCAGGTACATGTGAAGAATACTTGAATTTGGGAAAATCATACCTACGCGTTTGTGTGCGCATCACTGACAATGATAATAAACCTATCGAAGATTCTTCAGTTGGTGTTGTGAATAATTTTTTCCATTCCCTGTTCAGTCAAATTGACTTTTTCTCCAAGATAAACTAGTGAATGTGGCATCAGACAAGTATCCTTATAAGGCTTGTATTGAAAAAAAAATCTACTAAATTATGACAGAGATGCTAAAAACAGTCAACTGACAAATAAACTATTTGTTAAAGATGATGTGGCTAATGTTAGTGATATGTTTACCAAAAGTGAATGTGGGATGCGTAGACGACAATCACGAATTAACCAATCGAAAAGTCGATATGCTTGGGCGAATACACGCTGACATCATGCATCAAGACCGGTACTTGATCAACAACGTTGCTGTTCGTGTTCGCATGGTTCGCAGTTCTCCCGAATTTTGTTTACTGACTGCAAATGCTGATTCTAAGGCTAAAGTGCAAATTGAAGAGGCTACACGTTTTGTTCGCAAAGTCAAAATAAATCCAAAGATTCAACTGGCTCACCTGTCTGCGTCAGACAAGTCAAACATGGTATATCCCATCAATCGTGTGCATGTGTCTTATTTTTCGATTCCAAGGGTATGTCAGATGCCACACGAGACAATCTGAATCTAGGTAAAATAACATCTACACGTAGATTAATTATTGGACTGGTCGCTAGTGATGGATTTAATAGCACTTTCAACAGAAATCCATTTAATTTTCATCATTTCAATCTGAATTTTCTTGTAGTGACAGCTGACGGTATTCAGTATCCCTCACAACCTTTGACTCCGAACTTCAAAGAAAGGCATTACAGCAGATGTTATATGTCACTGTTCACATCACCAGGCAAATGGAACAGAGACTGTGGTAATGACATTTCTTATGAGGAATACGTAAAGGGAAACGTTCTCTATGGATTTGACTTATCTCCAGATCAAAATGCCGTTGCCCCCCCCCCCATGTCAGCCTATTAAGAAGAGGAAGTGTGCGACTCGAAGTCAAATTTGCTCAACCTCTTCCTGAAAACATCACAGTGGTTCTTTATGCAGAATTTGAGTGTACGTTATCAGTAACAAAGAATTGTTCTGTGTTACTGGACTATGAACACTGAACAATTAGTAAGCATACTAGAGTTAGAACCCACCACAAGAAAAGTGGTTTAGGAGTTTGTGCTCGTGATGAATTGCCACAACATTCGATCAGAAAACAACAGTCGATGTTCGTCGTGAACACAGATCCGACCTAGTTGCCAGGACAACATTGGCAAGCTATCTATATTAAAGAAAAACACGGTGATTTTCGATAGCATCGGTCGTCCATCCGAAAACGATATTGTTAACTTTCTGAATATTAACACTAATAAATGGCATTATAATTCTGTAGCTGTACAAGCTAAGGAATCTGTCGCGTGTGGTTTGCACTGTGTATATTTTTTAATATTGACATGTCGTGGTCTTTCTAAATGAAAATATTATTAGCAAATGCTATTCTAAGGATTTGTGGTTAAATGATATTGTAGTAACTTATGCTGTTACAGATCATTTACTGAAAATAAAAAATAATTAAAAATTAAAAAAAATATTTTTTTCACTTACCGTTTTTTCCACACCAGTTTCTTATTCCCACACATCTTTCGGAGAGATAAAAAGACGAATCTGGCACTACTCCTTCGAGTTCTCTTGCGGGCATGGATTATAGTGGAAGCATTTTCCTCACTGTGACTTGGTTACCGTTGATGGGAATGGTTCTGGGTATTCGGTTTGTTCAGTGAAGGTTCTGGATGTGACAGTCTATGTTCCTGTTGCTCTCTTGTGTGAGCCAATTGGTTTTTCAAACCTAAATACTTTTGCAGAACATTTAAATATGCTTTTACTTTTTCATCCGCATGTTTATTTCTTATTTTTAAAATGGTACTCATTTCATTATCGAATGTGTACAATTCACGCTCCTCTGGTGATTGGAGTAGCATAAAATTTTTAAACATATTCATTTTCTAATAAGTGAACTCAATAAAGGAACAATGATACTGCCTAATAATGGGAACAGTGCTCCCCTGTGCTGTAAAACCAGTTTTCTTCTAGTAATGAAGGGAAGCGATTTGTTACTTAGTGCTCTTATAATTTTTTTCCTTCGTAGGCGTGACTTCTGATTATGTTTTAGTGGAATATTTCCACATAAAACATTTTTGCAGATTTCACAGAATGTGGTGATTTGGCAGGAAGTGTTTTTAACTCATCATTTAAAAACATTTACTGCCTAATAATGGGAACAGTGGGAGAGGAATGAGATAAGTGCTTGATGAGATATTCAGAGCGTTTGAGTCTATCACCCATTCAGGGATAAACACTGTACTGGGTTCTTCTCCTAGCAAAATCCGTGACCTTAAGCGTAAAATATCAGGTATTTCCTGTCTAAAGTCTAAAACCAAATATGAGTGGGGTTCGCGTGTTACATCTTTATAAATCTGAACTAACACGTTCGTTTGTCCTGGAAATACTTGGGAAGCTAAATGAGAAAACTGCAAAGAGTCGGGATTTTTAAAAGCAATAACATAATCGCTATTGAAAGAAATTGTACGAAAATGTGTACCTTTACAGAATAAATTTTGTGTCTGTAGAATGACACTGAGGTTACGTGAACCTTTTATGAAAACATCAGCTATTTCAGTGCTGTCCTTAGCCTGGTGAACCAAATAATCGATTATGAGTAAATTTCTCACATTAGAATCAAATTCAGGTAACTTCAAACCATTCACGAATTCTATGTTGGTAATTTTTTTAAATTTATACTGATTTTCACTGGAACAGTAAACGATTCGCTCAGGTGGTAGTTTGATTAGTTGATTACAATGTTCTATGAGAGATAACACGAATGTTGTTTTTCCTGACTGAGTAGCTCCCGAAATAATGCATGTAAATGGATGTATGAACATATCGAAAATTATAACATAATTATACTGTGATTATTTTTATATAATCAGAGATCATGTAAAAACAAATAGATACTTGATTTTAATATCAAAAAATCTCCCCATCAAGATTTTTTTTTTTATCACAGTCACCATGTAATCATGCCAAGACGAATTTTTTCTTTTTAAATTCTAAGAAAGAAAAAAAAAAGCTATTGTGGAATAATAGTAACAATAACAGTGATGTGAAAACTGTACAAGAGAAGGGCGACACTGCAAATTATCGTGTTAGGAAACAATCATGGATTTTTGTAAGGAATTATCCTTTAAAACATCCATAGGAAAAGTGCATGTGTCTCTTGACACTATGCACTTCGCAAAAGTGTATCCAAATTCGTCGCCTAGCTCTTCAAGGTGCAGGGTGAGTGTTCGGCCGGTTTCTCACTGAAAATGATAGAATCAATATCTGTGTATAAAAGCCATCTTTGTAAAGGTCCCATGACCTCATATAACTTTATCCTACTGTAGGCAGCAACAAATGAGGAGATGATATCATTCCCTTTCCTATTTACAGGCTCAGTGCCTTCAATAGGAGAGTAGGCAACCATCATCTGCTCTTCTGAAACTAACCTGGCATCTTGGATAACTTTACTGTTATCTAAAAAAAGTTCTATGAGGTCTTCATAAAAGGAAATCACCTGGGTCTGAGTTCTTAACATTCTCATGCCAAGCCTTCCCCATAGAGAATTCAAACAAAGCTTAGCAAGTGAACGTTTACCAGGGTTTTTACCAATGTGTTCACTATTTAACATAACACTTTCCCTTAGCAAAAACACGTCCAGATAAGACTGTCGGTTTTGACCTTCAGGCCATTCAGATGCTTCCTGTTTCAGGTTCAGAAAGGTATCAATATAGTGAGAAAAGAAGTTTTCTTCCCCTTCAAATTTTTGAGAAAAATGCCACACTTCATAAAATTCTATAACTTTATAACCGCGAGGACATGCTAATTCTAATTCTGGAGTGCACCAATAACCTGTAAAAGATCAGTCCATATGAGAGCACAATGGGGCCATTTTAGAACTACACTTTCCACACAGGGGGAAGATTAATTTTTCGTCAGCTGTGATGGGCAAAACCGCTAAAATGAGATCAGTAGGTGCTTCCACTTTTGCATGGCAAATACCAAAGTATACCCCAGGAGAATAATCGATAATAACTTTGGGATGCCCCATAGGAAATACCTGGTATTTCATTACCCATGGATAAAGGCTATTGAAGTCCAAATAGTGAATAACTTCCCCTTCTGGCTGAATTTTGTGATACATTTTGTAGTAGTCGGTACTGCCACCATGCAGAGCACTACGAGGTAAAATGGGATCTGGAATATTAAGAGCAGTAATAAAGTTTTTCAAGGCTGTGTTTTCCAGAAATTTCTGTATTAAACTGCCATTCCCAAATTGAGATCACATTGAACTCTTGGCTACAAAAATAGTTTTCACGATCCTTTGTTTGCTCAAAAAGGGTGATCATGTTTGTATTTCTATATGGTTTGTAAGTATTTGCTCTATAGCCATTTTGACACCCATGGTAGAAGCAACTGTAATATTCATATAATAAATTTCCACATTTCCCACCAACAAAAAAGGTCTGATGCGGACTTCTCCCCCCCACAGAACAGGCATTTTGTATGGTTATGTTGTTCTGTTGTGCTGGACATTTGAGCCAAGCAAAAGCCTTTCGACTTTGGACGTTTGCCCCTATGTAACCCCGAACAGGAAGTATGGCTAATGTGTTAGGTTTCAAAAAGTTTTGGAGAAATACTCTCAAACATACTCCTGCAATTGTAATGTCATGGAGAAAGGAATCAATCTGGGTGAGCTGTATGAAGAGTGTGAAAAGTATTGCAACTGTCATCCAAAACATGCACATCATCTTTCGTATAAGTTCCGCTTTCAGACAGTATTCAGTGTCAAGCCAATTTTCGTACCACATCTCGAACTCTGTACGAGTTTCTTTGTTCATAAATTCTGGCTGGAAATATAATTTTTCGGGGATGACTCCACAATAATCCAGAGAATCAGATGTGTGACACTTATGAGGAAAGAAACCCTTATGAACTTCTGGGAGATCGAACATGGCTGGCAGTTTCCTAAGAGCGACGCTAATGTAGGAAATATATATAAATAAGAATAATAATAGATAGCAAGTATCTTTGAACTGTCAAACTACACGGGGTTATACATTTTTTGAAAAAAGATATTCCAAAATAAAATACCCTTCAAAACCACGAAAATTGTGTGTGCAATTACACAAATATTTTCGTATTTTGGTTGGACAGTCCAAAGGATTCTACCATCTAGATCTCTTTTCATGATATTCTTGACAGAAAACACCTCATCTAGGAATTGACCCACACAGTTTTCACCCCAGAACTCGCTTTCGTGACTACCAAAATCAGCTATACATAAAACAGGAACATGACAATGATTTTTAGCAATAGTTTCTGTGTCAAAAAAAATCATAGAAATTTGCTTATTTGAGACCTCCGATTTTTGCAGAACTAATTTGCAGTGGCAGCAAAAATTTTCAGGTGGACAGACATGGCTTTTATCTGTAGAGAAAGTAGGCAAACACTGTCCGCAACAATGGAGTTTTGAACAAATATTATTTTGTATGTGCAAATTCAGACAATCATTGCCGTAGAAAAATTTATTGCATGACTCATACAAAAGAAGGTTCTGCACGCTATGATTGGCGTTTGCGCAGCAGCAGATGCACACATTTTTATATCTATGCATTTGCAATTTGATAGAAGTGCTGTATGTCCAAAAACAACTAGGGCAATAATAGATACCCCCAAAGCGAGCTGTACACAAAATCATAATGAGATGAGTGATATAAAAGACAGATCTGTTTACTTGAATTTGGCCCAAAACACCACAGAAAAATCAGCATCTGCCAAAAAAATTACGATTTGGTATTCCAGATTCAAATGTTTTTGAAAGAGATCTGCTTCTGGAATACTGCAAGAAATGAGCAGAACCCCTGCAATTTTGTGGAGAGTTAAAGCCCTCTTTGTTTGTAACTGCTTATGATCTAGCTGCACTTGTCTGTATGTTTGGGCATCATTAGTGTGTGAAGAAACACCCAGAGCAAGTGCTTGGGCCATGCAGAGATTGTCTTTGTTGGTAATTTCCACAACAGCTCTTTTGATTTTCATAAATTCATCCAGGCTAAGCAGTATTCTTCTTTTTGCATTGGTTCTACCACCACCATTATTACAGATGTTAATCAGTATGACATCAGTAACAAGATCATTTGCCAAAAAAGCTCACGTTTCAATTGGGCGACAGCATAAAAAGCATCAACTATCCTTTGGATAGTTAATTCAGAAAGCAACATGAATGGTAAGTTAATGTTGCTTTCTAAACTGGATGCATTAATGCCCAAACCGAACGTGGGAAAAAGTTCCTAAACTCGATAAACGCTGAATGATCTCATTAAGAATATCTCGAAACATTTCATAAAACTCTGGTGAGAGGAGTTCAAAGTCACAAAATCTAACTTGGTACTCCATTTGATGAGTTTGATATTTGATAGAGATCTGTGACTGACCCACCAAAACAGTATAAAAATCCCTGTAGAGTGAGGGCTCAATTGTAGAAGTAGAGAGTTTAGTTTCACATCCAGAAACTGAATGTAAATAATATAAATTTGTTTGGGGGGGGATCGCGACTTCCTCCAGCCACACCATCAATTGTTACATGAGGATTAACACCACATCCTGTGCTTTGTTCATTTTCTCCTGTCAAATCAACCTCTCAGGAGTCAATAGTAGAAGTAGAGACTTTAGTTTCACATCCAGAAACTGAATGTAAATTATATGAACTTTGGGGGGGGGGGGGGTCGCGATTTCCTCCAGCCACACCATCGATTGTTACATGAGGATTAACAACATGTGCTGTACTTTTTTCATCTTCTTCTGTCAAATCAACCTCTGCAAAAATGGGGTGATGATTAAAAATATTCCCATCGCCATCAACAAAACGAAAAATGGATGATCGCTATTAAAAAAAATTACTTTCTAGATTTCAGAAATATCGTTTAGAAATAAAAAATCATAACCATCATAATGTGATTTTGCAATTTCGAAAATATGCGATGTTTTCACTAACACAATTTTACTAAATAACAACCCTCAATATCTTTTCCAAATCAAAAAAACAAAACAAACAAACAAAATATATATATATATATATTCACTTAACACAAAAAACAGTTTGAAGTATTTTCAAGTGTTTTTGCACTTTCAACACTATGCGATGGTTTCACTAATACAATTTTACTAAACATCAGCCCTCAAAATCAGACATTAAAATATTACTTTCTCGATTTCAGATAAATGTTACTCATCATAATGTGTTTTTGCAATTTCGATACTATGCGATGCTTTCACTAACACAATTTTATTAAATAACAACTCGCAATATCTTTTCCCAATCAGTAGTAACCATAAAAAAAAAATATATATATATATATATATATATATATTCAGTTAACACAAAAACAGTTTGAAGTGAGCATGTTTTTAATTCCATTGCAAACCACATTATAACCTAATATTAAAACTTAGACATTAAAAAAATAACTTATCTTTTGTCCAGAATAACTCATTTTGGAACTATAAATTACTGACTACATGTAGATTTTCCAAATACTGTACTTGAAAACATAGGGCCTGTACGAACCATTACTGCATATTTATAAAATATCAGAACCAATGGAAAACCAACAACGAGAACACATGACATTGAAACTTAGTTCTCATCAATCACATGAGGTCAAATTCCAAACCATTGGTACCCACAATAGTGTAAACAAATCGTGCATTACCTTGAAACAATACGTGATAATAAAATTCCATAATCAGGAATGAAGATTAGGATATGTGTGTCACAATGAATGAATCATGTGAAAGGTAAAAACATATCGTCACATCGGAAACCATTATGATACATCTATGAAAGGGATATGATTAATGGTTTACAAAAATGTCTAAGTAATATTCACATAGTCTGAAAGAGGATCGAATTAGCGGATATGACTCAGTCATCTTCATGAAAATACATCTTTGAAGAATACCGCGATTTGAAGTAACCGCTCACTGCTGTATAGTACTCATGAAAAACACACGACTTAGGATATGTGTGTCACAATGAATGAATCATGTGAATTCTAAAAATAATATAGTCACATCAGAAACCATCATGATACATCTATGAATGGGATATGATTCATGTTCACAAAAATGTTTAAGTAATGTTCACATAATCTGAAAGAGGATCGAATTAGTGGATCTGACTTACTCATCTTCATGAAAACACATCTTTGAAGTATACCGGCATTTGAAGTAAATGCTCACTGCCAATATTAATCATGAAAAACACACAACGTTCACAACTGCAGGAAATAAACATAGCCTGATCTCACAGGCTAAAATGTAAAGGAAGAAGTACTCAACTATTTCGGGTTACAGTATTTACAGAAATTTCGTTCTTTGTGGTTTTTGTGTTTGTGTTGTGGTGTGGATATAAAATGCAACTATTTTGGAATATTTTTTTGGAATAATCGCATTTAGAAGAGCCATTCTGGAAAGCTGTAATTAATTTAAATTATCATTAGAGTTTCTATAATACATACAAAAGGTTTTGTAATCCATTTAACTGTCTGTTTATTTTAATTTATTTATTTTCAAATGCTGCAGCGACACCAGCATATAATTAAATTATTCAAAAAAGCTCGAAACACTGTCGCCACTAGACCCTACTCTAAGAATTCCCCCCCCTTTAACAGGAAAGAAATACCCCAATTTGCATTGGAAAATAGTACAGCCATCTATAGAAGAAAAAAAAAAGTGTGTGTTTGAGGGACACCAGTATATAATTAAATTATTCAGATAAACCTAATCACCGTCATCATCGTGACTCTACTCTAAGAATTCCCACCCTTTAACAGGAAATAAATGACCCAAAATGTATTGGAAAATTAGTACAGCCATCAATAGACAACAGACAAAACATGACGACAATGACAGATGTGTGTCACCCTGGGAAATTCCAAGATATCTCATCTCAAAAACATCGCCCACAATTCCATAGCTAAACCAAAACACCATGTGATATCACAGAGAGACAAATGTTCCCCAGAAATTTCCAAACATATAACGTCACGATTCTTATCTCTAAATATCACCCACAAAGCAATAAATGAATCAAACACACCACGTAATGTCCCTGACAGACGAGGGCCCCCAGCGAAATTCCAAACATTCCAAACTCTATAACAACAAACATTCACGCCACCATTCCTTATCTTATCTTGATCTTGATCTGGTCAGAAGTGTCCCACCAATCACGACACGATTCCTCATACACTAATATATCTCCCTTTCCATTCAAAACAACGTCACTTTTTTACAAATAACAAATGATGTCACTTATATTCATCTGATAACAACACACACACCCACGACAAGATTCCTTATCTTATCTTGATCTTGATCTGATCACTAGTGTCCACCAATCACAACACGAATCCTTATCTCAACCATCATCCATAATTCCATACGTGAACCAAAACACAAGAACTCACATCACTGACACATATGCCCCCAGGGAAATTCCAAACATTACAAACCAATGATGTCACACACAATGACATCATCAATTAAACACCAATCACGTCACGATTCCTTATCTTATCTTGATCTTGATCTGGTCACTCGTGACACCCCTACTACTGAATCAGATCAAATGTATTTGAGTTTTGAATTGTTTTCTGAGTTTTTTTCGGTGGTGATGTTTGAAACGTGTTTCCAAATTTCTGGCATGTGCAAGTGGTCGAAAACTGGGATGGATTGACAGGTTTTTATTTCATTATATTTGTATTAAAATTCAGTTTCTGGAACTTTTATAGAATTGCACATACTTTGTTTCAATAAAAGACTGTCGAGATAGAACAGTAAACGTACTGGCAAAAAATTCTTCAAACAGAATGTTTGAAACTTATTATTATTATTTTCAAATAAACCTCATTAAAAACAATAATAATAATAATAATATATATATATATATATATATATATATATATATATATATATATCAGTGGCATCACATGCCCATTTCAGTTGGGTATGCTTTTGTGTGGGTTATACAATACATGTTAGAAATTTCACTTCACTTTGACCCTATGCATGGGCGTGCATCAGCAGAAAATTTACCATGGGGGGGGGGCAAAGTTTGGAGACAAAAAATTACATGAATAAATTTTTATAATTATTGATTTAATTAAATAATTACATCACTTATATTATGATAAACGTCTTTTAGCATTTTTTGATGTAATTATTTATCGATGTAAACTATAAATACAGTACATCATTATTTTCATTTTACATCGATTTAAAAAAAAAAAAAAATCCGCTAACGCCTTTTCATTCCCGTATACGGGAGTAGGTGAGGCCATTTAGCCCTATATAACTTTCGGAGACTGAGTGGGCAGTTCAATCTCCACTGGTACCAATTGGAGATAGATGGCCCAAGGCTATCACTAATTAAGTGGTACACAGTGAAGAGAGACGGCTCAAATGTGCCGCCATCTCGTGGTCCCTAACCCTAACACAATATATTTAATGTCTAAAATAATGTGGGTTCTACGGTCGATTTTCTTGAGTTTACGGGACGAAAAACCCGAGTTTCTGGGAGAAAAAACCCGCTTGCCCATGCCAGAGATCGACTAACTCAGGAACCGGCCATAAAAAGGCTTAGAAAAATTTCCTCTGGTCGCGGACTAGACTCGAAACCAAGTCTTCCTTCGTGCGGCTAAGCGCCGTGGTGTGCAAACGCCACATCCACTGAGCTACACAGGCTTTTTTTTTATTGATTTTAAAAAATCCGCTAACGCCTTTTCATTCCCGTATACGGGAGTAGGCGAGGCCATTTCGCCCTATCTAACTTTTGGAGACTGAGTGGGCAGTTCAATCTCCACTGGTACCAATCGGAGATAGATGGCCCAAGGCTATCACTAATTAAGCGGTACACAGTGAAGAGAGAGGGCTCAAATGTGCCGCCATCTCGTGGTCCCTAACGCTAACACAATATATTTAATGTCTGACATCGATTTTAATGATCTTTAATTCTTGGGAAACAAAGTATTCAGAATTAGTATAGTTTTAACACAATTTCATATATAAAAAAATTGACTGGCATATTTTATTAAAAATCAAGTAAATTATTAATCCCAAAATCCTAAATTAAATTATTTCAGTTTAAAACCAAAAAAATCATAAAACTAACAAGTAAAATAATATTAAATTACACACACTTACCTTTAAAAATGTAGTTTTCTATTTAAATTTGTTTCACTATCAATTTACAATTTACACTTCACTCAGTGACACAGTAGACACAAACTGCAAACGAACTGGTCTCGCTGTTCACGAATCAGAAAAAGATGAACCAAAAACAGGAACACATGTTTTATTGCTGCAATAAAACACATATTCTATGGCTACCCTGGCATGCGCCAAAACAGGCCAATTCATAATAAATTTTTAAGACAGACAAAGCATACATATAAGGTTATAAGACATAAAGTTACATAACTCAATCACTTTTACGATTATAATTTGTGCAATTTTTTACCCGAGCACTCGGGGGGGGAGTTCCCTATCTGCTCCCCTCCCTATGCAGATACCCATGGCAGTATGATTGTATTTTTATCGATGTATGAAAGTTTTGAGAGGACATAGTGCATCAGCGCTCATCTTAATTGGCCCAATGCAAATGATTGCAGGATAACTTTGAATACTTCTGCATAGAGTGGGAACAATCTGTTTGATTTAAGATTTATTAGAAAACAACAATGAAGTAGAATGCTATATTCAGTATGTTTGAAATACTCAAAGATGAAAATATGTGAACCATCATTTGTAAGACATGTTAGAATAGGAAATGAAAAGAAAGAATAAGTATAAGTAGAAATACTTTCATTAATGGTAAACGAATTATTAATAATTAACATTTGTGATATGTGTGTCCTATAAGTTGTTGCGTAGAGCAAATAGTATGAACCTATAAAGTCTAGACATGAATAAGTAAATTTTTGATGGCATAGTTTAAAAAAAACTTACAAGGAGACAGAGAATGGCAGGAATCAATATCGTTTGATGGAGCAGCAAATCATCTCATAAAATTTGTTGCCCATGTTATGTGTATTTTTCTGGTTTGTGTATATTTTGCTCCATTTTACAAGAAATTTGTTTTGTTTACTGAGACTCAGTATACATAACATCCAATCATTATCGGAATTATCCACACTATCGAGAATCCTACATTCATCAGTTTTTTTTTTGTTTTTTTAGTATCATTTTTTTAGTACCATGCACTTCTGTCTTATCAATCTCACATTTGCTGGTATTTTGTAGTAGATCAACAACGTCTTATAATACACAGAATATTAACTTTTATTCAGGAATAGATATTTTTTTACTGTCTGTTGTTTCCAAAAACTAGAATAAAAATGTCTCTATACCGTTAAAAACTTTGCAACCTCAACAGATGCTATACTGCATAGCAAGAGAAACATTTAATTTTTTTCTCCTCACATCCACTTTCAAATTTTCATTTCCAGAAAACATGTGCAACAGCTGTTTGTAATAAAGCCATCAGATATAGTAATTGCTCAACTCATGACAAGTGACAAAATTCAATTGTATTGATTGACACAATAACCAATCACAGCCTGTAGGTGCTGGGTGAGCTCAAAATTTCAGCTTGCCCAGCCCTGCCTTCTCAGAGGTTTAAAAATATTAGAAGGCTAAGAATTTGACCAGTAGCGCCCTCTTTACATCTTTTTAAAGAGTGCAAAGGTGCATGCATTTCGAAAGCACATCCGGGCTATTAACGCGAATGTGACGCAATGTTTATGCGGCGAAAAGTGCCTTCTTCATGAAGCAGTAATGCTTTATTACCCTCGTGAAGAGGACAATGAAGCATTAGTACAGTATATTGTGTTCAATTTTAGGAATCGCGCAAAGTATGCAGACAATTGGGGGAGTCTTTAATGGGAATAAATGCAACAATATAATATGGGTGATACTGACATTTCGTTGATGAGCACCGCTCACACCGAATATTCGCCCTTGATATATATATATATATACAGTATATATATATATATATATTCATTGGTAAAAAACAGTTAATTAAGAAATAAAATATTAATTAACACCAAGTTATAGTTTGGGTTCTTGTAAACATTCTTAATTTTCTTAATTATTCGAAGAAGAAATAAACATCTCAGAAGAGAAACACAGTACCCGATTTTATGGCAATATAATTCAACGCGCTATTTCTTTCCTTCAATTCATTATTTCAGTTCATTATTGATGATTACGACGTACCTTTGAACATATTTCCATGAATTCTTCTCTTGTGACCACTCCATCCTTGTTGATGTCCAATTTCTAAAAGATAAAGATTTAACATTTGTCTCATTAAAGAATTATTTTTATGAACATACATATATTAATAAAAACAGAAATATTTTATTTTATCGTCATATAAAGTGGTTCAGGCCATTCGTATCTACAGATTAAGAAACTTAAAGTTCTACTAATGATCCAGTAGTGAAGCGTTTAAAGATGTCCCTTGTGCATTTGGATCTGCCAATGATATGTGTAAACTTACATGAACTTCGTATAAGATGTCATATCATTTATCTCTCAGTTCGTTACTCTTGTAAAAGAAATACGTCATCCAAAATCGATGGTAAAAGAAACAAAGAAAAGCTTGCACCAAGGCACCAAAAGGTAATTCGGAGAGCGATGTGAAAAAGATCAACCAAGGAGTCATATACTCTATAGGAATTCAGGTGAGTAATACGGCACTAAATAAAATCTGAACAGTCTTAGATATCTGTGGAAGGGATAATTCACGTTATCCTAGCTGCGAAGTTTGATAGCAGAGGTGTATTGGTCTAGAAATGATTCTTCAGTTATGGACTTAAATATTTGATTTTCTGAAAGGAACCTACAATGGAAATTAAAGACTTTTACATGCCGTAATACTTCTTAAAATGTGGGAGGTTAACACATTCTCCAGAATTCTCTTGGGTTGAAGACCAGTAAGTTATCTATTTTACTCAAATTATGTTGCAGTGGACAGTATGGCATGATCATTGTCACGTTGAAAGTGGCGTCAGTCTGTTCAACGTGACAATGATCATGTCATACTGTCCACTGCAACATAATTTGAGTAAAATAGATAACTTACTAGTCTTCAACCCAAGAGAATATCTCTGAGAAGAAATAGAACATTCGATGCTGTCAAGAACTGCATTTAGAGAATGCTCAGAAGCATAGAGAATTCCGAATTGTGGTTTCTATGAAACCTGATAATGTTCCAATAATTATTTCGGCATGAGAAAAATATACAATAATAATGGTGACGAAACTAAACAAAGTTACCCAAACTGTCATTGTAGCGAGAAGCTGTTGAGGGTCCAAGACGTTTTAGTTCCTATGTGGCTCGTGAGTAGTCAGTGCATTTTATAACCATATGGATTAGTGAGGGTGAGTTCATAACAGAGGGTGAATTATATTTATTTGAAGAAATAACTTAGGGGGTAGAAAACGCATTCTAACACAAGTGCACGTAATCTAATCTAATATTTTTTGTGAAAAGTCGTGTCAACTTAAAATACAGAAAGGTAAAAAAAATGAGCAGAAACCTTAGCTTTCTTATCGAGTTAAAGAAGAACGAAAAGAAACGGAATGTGCATTTCCCCACAATCATGCAGCAACCAAGAGTTCCGAGGATTGAACTCCATCACTTAGAATATTTCATTCACAATTGTTTCCGAGAATCGAACAATCGTTATTTATTCAGCTTAAATTAAGGAAGGTCCTTGATATTTTCTTTTTATTAATGAGCTTCCCGATAATTAATTTATGAAAACACTGCAATATGCAGTAATGCGATTTATCACTATATGCGTGAATTAATATGTAATGACCTGATAGCCTGTTTGCTTTCCTTTTTTTTTTTTTTTCTTAAAAATTTAATCGTTTATTTTCTGTTGAAATACCTTAAGGTGCTTCGAATATTTTCAACATGTAAAGACTTGATTTATATTTAAAGAAAATATAAACTATTTAGAAGAAGGATAAAATACCTTCCTCACCAAATAAACGAATTAGCGTTGGCATTACCGAAGTCACAGTGCTAACTTTCGTAACTTAGGACTCTCGGTATGTCAATGCACTGTTTAAAAGATATTGAAGCTGAAGCAGGTCATCACTTTCGGAAACATCGGTTTTTCATAGTATTGTTTATCTTTTTTATTATTTGTGTTTTATCGTGCTGGTCTCGTTAGCGACGAAGAGAATATCTTCGCTTTGTGATATGGGTGTTCTCGAATTCTTAGTTCATTGAAAGTAACGATTTTAATTACTTAAATATAAAGAGCCAACAGGCTTCACTTCGGCGATGTAACATTATTTAAATTGAGGGGATATTAAATCCCACATTGTTTCAAAGCCGAATAAGAAACTCAAAGATCGGAATCAAAGAGTTTTATGCCGAATATAGTAAACTATAAAAGTATCGGCGAATACTAGCGTATACCAAAGCACGTAGTATAAACTAGGCAACTCGTAGCAAAGGTGGGTAAAGATCTGATCACTATTCTTAGTATTTCCCATAATGTAAAACACGTCTCCTAGGAGATGTATGATGTTATACATTATGGTGGGAGGTCACTACCCAGACCGGTTTCAACCTTTATTGAGGTCTCATCAGTGAGTAGGTAGACCAAATTAATACCAAAGGTATAGCTAGGCAGTGGTCTGGGTAGTGACCTCCCACCATACGTATAACATCATAGATCTCCTTGGAGATGTGTTTTACATTATGGGAAGTACTAAGAATAGTGATCAGAGCTTTACCCAACCTTTGCAACGAGTTGCCCTAGTTTATACTACGTGCTTTGGTTTACGCTAGTATTCGCTGATACTTTTATAGTTTACTATAATCGGCATAATACTCTTTGATTCCGATCTTTGAGTATTTTATTCGGTTTTGAAACAATGTGGGATTTAATATCCCCTCAATTTAAGTAACAATTTTAAGATACTATACGGCAATCATTCTTGAGTGGGATTCACAGAAATCAACAATCAGTGAAACAAATGTTTTAAAATGCGATTTCGATCTTAACTGACGGCCAAATTACGAGAGGCAAAACTGAACATAAGCTACACATGCTATCAAATGACTGAAATTCTTATTCCCAAAGAAATATTAAATGACTCATAGGCATTCACTCTGGAGATCATCTTTTAGATGGAGAAACAGCAAGACAACTCAAGAACGAAAGTCGTGAAAACATATCATACAACTGCATTGTTATTTTACTTGATACTTTTCTGTTCAAAATTCACATTTAAATGTAATGTACTCGTATTTTCCTTAATTCATACAACAAGGCTTTTAGCAACTGGTATTGTGTCCGCGCGGTTAGCCTAGTGGCTATGCGCCTGGGAAGGGAGTGTCCTGGGTTCGATTCCCGTCGTCGATGTGTGGAGCCTAAGGATCTTTCTTAAACGCTTGAGGTTTTTCCTCCCGGAGACAGGCAAACTGCCCCCATGAACACACGCAAGTACAGTCATAGAATATATCGATAGGCATAGGGCTAGTCACCTTATCCTCGGGACGGATACGACTTAGAAGGGCTTAAGAAAGTTCTGTACTAGGCCAGTAGGCCTAACACGTTGAAGGGAGAAGTATTACAGTCTAAAATAATTTTTTGTTCTATATAAGCTTCTCTTTTATCCAGTTAGTCTAAGTCTTCAGAATGCGAATGTAAGCATTTCCACAGAAGGACGCTGCACAATGTTTTAAGTTTCCATTTTGTTTCTTAATATGTGTTTTTGAAAGGAGATACGGACTTTGGATTAGTCATGAGACATCCGTTTAGTACTATAGCGAAACGCTACCTTGGGAAATTGCCTCAGTACAATTTTAAGAACTCACCTGATACACAGAAAATGAGGAGATAATGTCCCAGAATTTGCAAAACAAAACTAAAGAAAGCAAACTAGCCTTCTTAGGAAAGTGAAGCCTATTGGAGTTTCTTATGGCCGGTATCTTTCTCTGTGTCTAATATATTGAATATAAAATGTTTTGATCAATGAAACATTAATTACACGATAATCGAAACTTCTTAGTCGAATAATGCGATTATTCGATGTAATAATCACTTCCAAGAAATAAGGTTCTATCTTTTTGGACCTTGAGCGTAAGGTTAGAACATAGTTTTATTTTATTTTATTTTATTTATTACTTTATTTCTGAGTGTGGGGTGGCAAAGGATTTCATCGAAGCAAATAAAGTCAATTTATTGGAAAGCATAAGGATATTTGATTCAACAGTGAAAAAGTGTTTGGATGATTTTGATAGTACAAAAGTATTTTGGTCGAAGTACTTTTCTCAAATAAAGCACAAGAAGATATCCCTTAACTGAATGGAAGAAATTTGTTAAGATTTTATAGATGACTTTACACAAAGTGATTGCTTCAAACCAATACTCAACAAAATTTCAGGCTTTGTACTTCGGTCACACCAAACAGACAAAGCTGTTCGGTTGATATTCATATGGATGTGTGTCGAATATTTTGGGGATTCACAAGATGTAAGCTGGTTGTTTTTTCATTATTTTATATGCTGTCAGGATAACAGTGATGCCATCAATTAAAAGAAAGAAAGAAAACTGGAAAATAGGCTTTGGTTATAATGGAATCATTTTCATACTAATAATTGAATATACTTCTAGAATATAAATAATGTATCGAAAAGTAATAAAACAGCAACCAGACTGATCACTGGTATATCACAGAATTATATAAATAATCAATACAGAAGTAAATAAATAACTACCTGGAATATTTTTTCCACACGATCATTCAAAATATTCTCATTTCCTACGGAAGGCATCCGAGATCCGCTTAAGGCATAAACCGAATTTACAATGTCTGCCAGTTCGGGTTTTGTGATGCAACCATCTCCATCGATGTCATACAAAGTGAAGGCCCAGTGCAGCTTTTCTTCGAGGCTCCCACGACAGAGGAGAGAAAGACATTGTATAAAATCCTAGTGGAAACAACAACAAAAATGCTAATAAAATTCAGATCCCAGATTTGCTAACCAGAAGAATGACTTTTAAACCAATTGTGTAAACCACTGTATAACCTAATATAAGGGAGCATAAAATATTATGAACAATTTATAAAATACATGTAGTTTTCTAAACGAAATACATTTTAAAATGCAAGTGGTTTTCTAAAATATGTTATGTACTGCTAGAATAATCCATATTTTTTGCTGATTACAACTGAACTTCCCTTAGTGGGTTGGAAAACAGGCTGATCATCATCAGCAGCAGCAGCAGCATCAAGAGTGGGACACACATGAAGAGTAAAAAAATACAGGACAAGCTTCCTACTCTTTAATTTATTACGATTAACAAGAGGAAGTAGCCAGTTAATGGTGCTGAGAGGCTATCAAGTGTCTACACAAAGACAGCAGTGGACTGCATATCAGTTGCAGATTCAAGCTCAAATCTATCCAAAACACTACACAGACATCTATTACTAAGGAAATTTGTTTATTATTTATATTACTTTTTTAATGAAAAAAAGTAATATAAATAATAAACAAATAATAATTTTTCTTTTTTCAAGAAAAGAACTACTTTTTTTCAGTGAAAAAAGTAATATAAATTATAAAGAAAAGAACTTTCTTTATAATGTTATTCTCAGTAATAACATTTTCAATTTCAAACTGTGTATAGTAGTGCAATAAACAAATTACCGAAGTTTATTTTTACGTAACGTATACAATAATATAATATAGATGATATAAAGTATAAAGTTTTAGAAAATAAATGCTTACATTTTAAAATTATAAACATTATTATAACTTGAATGTATATTAAATAAACTCACCCGCAGAATTCAAATAGAGGAAAGGATCGTAAATTTGTTTTGATGTCGGTTAGGGTCTCTTAGGTACACGGGGGAAAGTTTAGATTGTAATTTGCTAACCAGCTGAGAATGGCTGAATAATCAGCAATATAGAAGCCAGTTTTTTTGTTTTTTTTTTCCTTTTCGTAAAATATTGCATTGATAGATTTTCAGAATGCATCGAAAAAAATGAGAATTTGCCTTATTGTTGAAGCTTGATTAAATATCCGCTTCCGCGATACTTGAACTGCGAGGCACGTGATTAGTCACACGTAGTAAAAGTTTTACTTCAGAATATTTAAAATTTTTAATTACATTAATTAAATATATAAATATTTTTATTCCGCGAAAGGAAATGGCTCGTTGATTCCCGACTTTTTTTTTTTTTTTTTTTTACAGTAGATGACAACCGATCTCCAAATTACTCATCAATGTGGCCAAACCCCTTTGGACCACAGTGACATGAGAATATGGCTGACGAAAGCCGCCATTTCGTGTTCCTGATCGCTTATTTCTGCATGTCTTAACTTGTATATCTTCTGTACTCAATGTTTTTGGCTTTAAAAGTTCGAGTTTCTTCCGGAGAAACTATCCTCTTTTAGATTGTTAGAGATCGATAAATAAAACGCTGAAAGAAAGTTCTTATTCGGTAATTAGAACAGAACTTAGAAGACCTTTCTTCTTCTAATCTAACATCAAGCGCTTTTGTTAATGACATTTTAAAATTAAATCTATATATTTTTTTAAAAAAACCTTGAATATCGCGAATGACCAACCAACAATCGGTGGGTTTGAATCCCACTATGATAAGAATATTTGTGAAGGTGGAATATTATTTTCATCCAAGTCCACCGCTCTGCTTGTTGTGGAGAGGTGAGATGAAGTGGGTTAAAAAGTACCATCCTTGATTTCTAGAGCAAGAGTGCTAGATTATTTAATCGTCAGTCCACCCACGGTATTAATAATGTGTTATGGATTTTGATGCGACTAGCACATTATTTTTTTGCAGATGTTTAACGGTGTCAATGAATAGCTCATTAAATATTAAGGATAAATATTAAGGATTATGTTTAATATTTAAAATATTTCCAATAGTTCGAATAAATTTTGCTCACATTTTTTATCAGCTTTGAAATTACCAAAAAACTTAAAACATACATTTTTCTTCTTCATCACGAGACTATCTTGAAATCTTTAAGAGATTTTTCTTAAACTTTAAATAGTGGATCAACTTCTGGTAGATCTAAACATTATATTTACAGACAAAAAATACTAGCTGTGGTGGTGGTGGTGGGCAGTAGATAGCGCTGATATTGTTGATTGGTGGTAGCGGTTCGGTGTAGTGGTGGAGACGGAGAGTTGTACAATATGTGTCCTCCCGCGATGAGTCTTCGGACTCCTTGGAGGTGACACGAATAATAATAATAATAATAATAATAATAATAATAATAATAATAACATACACAGAAAAGTGAGGTTAAGTTTGGTTGATATTATGGCTGAAGCAACTAAAGCTGAGGCCAACGGTTAGCTCACTTTCGGCTGAAAAAAACTTTTAAAAGGTTCCTCACATCTTAGATACGATTCGAACCCAGATCTTTTGCGACCCGAAGGAAAAATGTCACATTTTCCACTGCATTGTGAAAAGACAAGAGAAGTGAGAATCCAGAGAAATATTAATTTGGTTCATCTATTGAGAATGGATGAACCAAATGCATGTAGAATATTTCATTAGGACTATAGGATAAACATCTATAAAGTTTATTATGCTACAGTATATTGCAAAATATTATAAAGTGCTTGAAGAAGCGTAAATATGATTAAAGTATTTTTTTATAAATTTATCAATATCTAAAAGACTTCGACATTATAATCAAGTAATTTTTGTTCTCTTATTAGAATTCTGTAAACGCCTGTTTAAGGAGTTATGTACAAAATGGGAATCAATAAACAACTTACCCTGAATGTTATGGAGCCATTTTTGTTGCAATCAAAGGTCTTAAAAACGTAATGTGCATACGAATTGGAATCTGAAAGTACATGAAAGAAGTGTGTACCAGAAAATAACTTAAGGTATCTAAAACTAATTACTTATTTGCAAAATAACTGAAGTATGTAGGAACTGTTTATAGCGTACCAAAAACTTTACTTATGAAGCACTATATTGAATAATCTCAAACCCAGAAATCCCCATTTTTCTCCTACATTTCGAATATACTCAAGTAACTGCAGTATTATAAGAAGGCCATCATTACAGTGTGCTGGAATGAAATATAAAGTGAAGATTTTTCTAGCAAAGTAGATCAAGAAAAAAGCACTTCTTTACTGTTATTTGCTGAAAACATATTTCGCCCATCAAGGCCAGGGTGTATTCATCTGTATGCTAAGCTTACGACAGTGAATAACAAGAAAAGAATCGAAATGCTCACGTTCCAGTATTTCAAAACGTCTTAATATTCACCATATTTATTGTTATGGATGGAAGAATATAGTTTCCATATAGCATAATAATTTCTTTGTGACGAACACGATATTTTATTCTGCCTGCTTAAATCGGTGATGTACAGTTTATATTTCATTTTTTGCTGATTCTGATATTATGAAAAATGAGCTTGAATGTAAGCCCATAGATCTGTACCTTATCGTTGTAACTAACTGGATGACGAAACATACTTTCTGTTTTTTTTATGCGATACCTTTTCCATGTTCGGATGTTTTGATGTGTCAATATAGTAAATATTATTTGATACACTCAGACGATTGGCGATATGAACGTTGATTTTAATGGTTTCTGCAACTACAAATATAGTATATTAATGGTACTTCAATAGTGTTATTAAATAATAATAATAACAATAACCTACAGAATTAGAAATCAAAATATTGAGATATTCATTACTTAACTTTACTTATAATGTTGCCTGATAGTGTATTATTACTACACTATTACATCAGAAAGCAATAGATATATTTAGTTAAACCTCGTTATTCTTTCATGCAAAAAATAAAATACAAATAAAATATGAATGATGCACTCTCAATATCTTGAAATGTTATTTAATACCATTATATTATGAGAGATATATATTTATAATGCACTAAATTTCCTAAAAAATAAAAGATCGAAGAATTTTTAAACAACAATAATACATATATTAGAATGCAGTATCTCTGATTCAAGCATGGAATACAGGGAAGAGAGAAAATGAGCTTATGAAGGAGAAAGGATCCTCCAAAAAGGGAAGAAAAAGATCAGAGGAAATGAAAGAAGAAGAAGAAAAGAAAGCCAGTTCGGTAAGATTAGGGTTATTATGTGTGGAAAAGTTATTAGTTAGTTGCTCCACTTTTTTTTTTCTTTCTTTCTTTTCGCTTGGAGAAAGTGTTTATGAAAATTGTCTGAAAGAAGAATTACTTTAATTCATAGAACATTCTTGACTGAAATCGAGAAACTGTACGGTTCATCATCACCACAGGAAAAAAAAAACAGTATTCACAGACACCGAGAATGTACTACAACTGTTTTAAGGTGCCTGTGTAATCCTGTGAAAAGGGCGTTGGCGTGGAGATAGCGGCAGTTCTCTGCCATATTCTCTGTGCTAATGCCTGTGAAATCCTTCACAGTCTTGGACTCCAGTTTGGAATACATAAGATGCAATACAGGCTTATTTAATTAATTTATTTTATAGAATATTTTGTATGAAAGTGGTGTGTTGTGATATTTTCTAAAATAAAATTAATAATAAATATATTATTACGAATCCAGACGCAAAATGCATCTTAAACTGTGCAATGTTGAACCAAGAACTTCTGAAGGAATGTAAGACCAAAGAACTGAGTCAATACCAAAGTCAATATTTCTGAACAATGTGATTTACGGACATTTGGCTTCATATGAGATCAAATGGTCTTCTTTCTAAATGAATCTAATTTATGCCATTTTAATTCATTCTCGAATTATGTAGAAGAGAAACAAGTTGCCGTAGGCCAGTGTTTCTTAACGTGAGGCGTACATCCCACAGGGGGGGACAATTAGAAAATATGTTGCATTCGTCACCTCATATACTGATACACTCAACTATCAACATTGAGGTAGGCCATGATCCAAAAAACATTGGGAAACACTGCCGTAGGCCAAGCACTGCGCTTCTGCATCAGACAGGCTAACTTATTTAGTGGAAAACCCAGCGCTTCGTTCCCAAGGTAGGAGATCGAACTTGTAAGTTTCAAACCAAGGCCATCTTCATAACCGACTGTGCTACAGGGTATTCCTGTGTCTGTTCATATTTCTCTAAACTCTTTTAATTTTTTTTTTTTTTTTTTCATTATCACTCCGGACAATAGAAATTGTGTTTGGCAGCCAGAAATTTAACCGCCTAGTAATGGACGGTTAAATTTCTGGACTGGATGAAGGACAGAAAGAACAAGTAGAAACCAAGAATTGATTTTGTTGCTTATCTGTTTCAGAAATATATTTCACCAGTAATAAAGATGCGTATCTATTTTCCAGCTTAAATGACTGTCATTTTACAATTTCAGTAACGCCACCTTACGGTAAAGTTTATTCTGACACAGGATGCGTAAACACATTTAGGATGTGTAAAGATTATTAATTCTGGCGAAGAATTTGTAAGCGAAATTCCTTCTGTATTTAACTTCACCGGTATACTGCTGAGAAAAAAAAAGAGCCCAGTGTTTCTCTGGGAATTGGCGCAACAACATGGGCTTGTGTTTTTAGGACTTCATATTATAACAAATGGTCTTATTTGCTAATTTGTTTTAAAACAATCTGAATTGGTTTACATGGACCATCACAAAAGGCGCGGCTTTCTCTTTCTACTACTCTTTCTGCTATTTATACTGTAGTATTACTATGCAGTATAAATAGCAGAAAGAGTAGTAACCAGAATCCTTTGGGATCGCAAAACTGCTTTTCAGATCTAAAACATTATATCATTTCGTTGTAGTGTAAGACTCACTTTTGTAAGTTTCTCACTTTTAGCTTTAATTCCTATTTTTAAAATTTAATATATTATGTTAAATTTTTACTAAAATTTTAATATAATACTTCTTTATTCCATGTTTTCTGCTACAATTGATGAGCTTATTCTTGTATGCAGAAAATGTCAGAAGAGATGCGTTCACAGGTTTTGATACACTCAAATACGAAACCATAAATTTGAAATGAAAAAAAATCTACGTGGAAAAATAAATATTTGTAAAGAAATCTTAAATATTTGTAATAAATGTAATGATCAAAATATAAGTATCCTTTGTGATATCTTCATCTAAAATTCTCGTTAATTAATAGCTAATCATGAAGCTGTTTGGATAACCTTGAATGATTTCGAAACGTGGAAGGTTTCCTTACGGTTGTGTTAATTCTAAAATATCGAGAGAATGAGTGTAGGAAAAAAAAAAAGATTTCCGCAGTGCAGAAAATAGTAAAAAGCACTGTTTTTCTCAAAGCATAGTGCGATGTGGGCGAGCTTAATTTCGGAAGTGCACTTGTAAGCAAAAAGTGCTCATACAAAAACGTGCTCGTACCAAATAATATAATACTTACTTCCACAGGGAAAAAATTGTGCAAAGATTTGCTTAAATGTTTCTTCGTCTACAAATCCCGTCGGACATTCCTGAAATAAATCCAATGCTTTTAACTCCACCCTCTTTTCAAAGTTTGGGCACAAAGATCATTTAGAGTATCATTATCTTCGAAAATATTCATTGCATACTAAATATTTATGTAGTAATTCATATGAAAAAATAAAAATTCGATGAGAGAAAGAGGCAGAATAGAAATAACTCCCTTCCTTATCCAATACTTAATTTTAACACTAAGCACTTAGAGAGAGAGAGAGAGAGAGAGAAAGCCTTTTGTTTAAACGCGGAACTTTTTTCCCGTTGGTTATAAAATTCTAGTGTAAATATATATTTAACTGCGCAATGTTATCTGCGTTTACACTTCGCCGGTGTGTTTAGCACCAAATATAAATGGAAGGTGAGGACGTACTTCAGTCCCTTCGACAGCACTCATCGAAGCATTTCATTAAGGACGCCGGTTCCTTTTACTACTCACACCACATTAGCGACACTTAGACGGTGACTTTCGAAGTAACTTAATTGCTTAATTAAAATATTGATCTTAGCTGAAATGAACACCTTAGACTAATTAAGAGAAACGTTTCCTCTCAAATACCCTTGAAGTAGGCACTCCTGACAACTTCACTAATTTGAAAAAATTTTGTTTATCTCTTTAGTTCATTGGTTAGAAGATCGCAGTATTGGATGCAGAGGTTTCCAAGAACACGTCGCACGAGCTAGAAATAAGCATGTTCTACAATTTCTTTTTAGCGAGTTAAAGAGAAAACTTATTAAAGAGAAAATTCCACAAAGTTGTTACCCTTCATTACTACTTGTTGAGATACGTTACGTTAAACTAAGTACTGGAACAGTACTGTATTTCACAGAAACCTAAATTGCATATGCCTCGATAGCTCTTACGCTCTTCTTTGAGTTTAATTACACTTTTCATCTTTCTAAATAACACTAAAACAAATGTCTAATAATGTGATCACCATTTTAAAAATTCTTCATATAAAAACACTGATTCGTGCACCCTTGTGGAAGCACTGCAGCGGACATTCCAAAGATATTCTGTTTGGATGAGATCAGAACAGTGGGCACACTAGTCGAGATTTTCTACACAATTTTTCTTAAATCAATGAGTAACAATATCGTAGTATGATATTGTCTTGTAGAAAGACATACGGGACTATTCAAATCTGTCAGAATACGGGAAGCATTGCGTTATCCAGAGGTGATGCCTGTCCGCAGGCACCATCTCTGGATTCTTCCTTTTCAAGCACTGCAACCAACGATCTGATTCCATTCAGGAGAAATAGCTCCAGGCCTTTTTTCACATCTTTACCACCTTTACCACCCTTCCCATTTGGAGTGATGCACTCTGGCATAAAACGTTCTCTCAGTACTCGACACAAACCGTGTTGGCTCGTCCTATCGGAAAAAGTTCTGCGGCATGATTTGTCATTCCGTATCCCTGACGTCCAACGTTCTGTGGACTAAAATGTAACCTATATTAGCGTGGGCTGCTCTTGAATGTCATGTCAGAGCTCTTATGCAGAGATTATTCCGTAGAATCCAAGACAATACATTCTTCACGCAATGTCCAACTACTGTTCTGAATTCAGAAAACGTGTTGAATTTCTGGGTTTTTTGCTTTCGCATTGGACTGCTAAGATGTCCTTTCAACTCTTCTGAGCTCCTTTTGATCTCTTGGGGTTAGCTTCTGAGCCTTTCTTATTTGATGCCACCGATGAATAGACCAGTGATATGGTGTCATATGATAACAACTCAGAAGTCCGTAAGTTCTCTTCCCGTCTGCAATAACAACGTAATTAAATGCATAATTGAGTCTAAAGGTATTTCGCTTTGCCTTTTTGACACTACAGGCTACATATAACGACAGGATTATGCATATCAGCATCTCTCATTCAAAAACGGAGGATGTCCCAGGATTATGTTAATATAGATTACATAACTATTATCAGTTGGAATATTTTTTTTAGAATTTAAAACGCAAAAATATGGGGAAGCATTTTTATATTTTTTATTGTAAAGAAATGAGAACTTAATTCACTACAAGGTTTCTATATTCCACAATTCCCAAAATATCGGACTCATTTTGGGAATGCCAAGGATATACATGGGCATTACCTTTAATTAAGGTTACCAGTGATTTTTTTTTGTTTTTATTTTTGCATACGTAAGCCATGCTAGTCCCAACAAATAACAGTGTATTAATTCTCACTGGTTTTCTTGTGAAAATCGGAAAATACGTCCAAATAATGGCGCTGGGTTCACTTTAACCCTATGCAGATAGTGTAAGTCGCTGATAAAATTATATGCATTTAAAATATCTAGGACTGCGAGGACTTTTTATCACTAAATTAATATAAAATAAACAATATGAAAGAAATGGATGTCCTTACACACACACGAGAGAGAGAGAGAGAGAGAGAGAGAGTTCCTTACTAAACATTTTGTCAGATATGCATAAAATGTATCAGTCTGCATATGCCATACATTTCGTAGTTCTCCAATACCCGTTGTGAAAACATTGCATAAGATTCATTAATCCACAAATTCAACCCAAACATAATAAAGTGTTAATTATGTTTATTTATACTACATATAAATTGATGAAAAATCACATTAATATCATTATGGTACAAGTGTAGTTATATTTTGAAATAAGTCGCATTATATTACAGTATATACACCAAACCGTTGTCTTGGTGCACAGATTTGTTCAATAATTCACATAAATTTGAACAGCAGGTTTAAATCTCAAAGGTGCTGGAAATAAAAACAAAACATCTTATTTAAGAAGTTTTGCATGGTACGAATATTTTCCCGCTAGTGCTGTTTCCTTCTAGAAACTATTCTTCCCCAATACACATCAAACTATTGTTTTATTTTCACATCTACTAGCAGACTTCATTCGTATGCGATTTAGTTCCGCACCAAAGAATATTTTATTTCTTTTTATATTCTTTGCATGGAAAAGAATGGACTTTTAACGCATTGTCGTAAAAACGTTTTTGAAGTTTACAAAGCTCTTCACTTGTTCGAAGTAAATCGGAGAAATTGTCGTGGTATATTGCGTAAGATTATCATAAAACCGACCTGTTCATTCCCATGCAGGTCACATCATCAAAGCGCAACAAAATGACATTACTAAAAAGCAGAACTGCTCACAAGGGCGTATTGAATTCTGAATTGGCCAAACCACTACATCATGTCTAGCATTTTAGTGCTACCTGCTTTAACGTCCAGTAGCCGCAGTTGAACACGTAGCTACCGTAATATGAACACTGCGACGGTAGCGAAATTATTGATTATGTTAATTGCCAATGGTAAGTTTTGTGGGTGAACGTAGATCCAGCAGCTTTTCAACGCTTACTCTAATAGCGTTTAGAATACGATTTATTTTTCTGCTAAGATGCATTACTATCAACGATATCTGATTTATATTTCAGCTTAAATCAGGATTTATCTACGCCTGAAATACATCGTTATCGACATGTGATCAATTAGCTTTTTGTCTTAAAATAAACAGCAAAAAGTAATTCCACACAAATATTATAAACTACATTAAAATATTCTTATTTTTTTACCTGTTTGAAACTACGATATATGATTTGAATTTCCTGTCTGGAAAACTTTGTTAGCCGACATAATTCCTCAAGACTATCGATGGAAGCATGGAAGCACCGTGATTGAGCGCGATCCATAATAGCGTCCAGTCTTGAAGTCCACTTTCTAACACGTTTATTTCCTTCTAAGTTCAACCACGCACTTAAAAAATAATTGAAAAGAAAAATAGCTTCAGGACTACGTGAAGCACCATCACAGATATTAAGTTGTTATTACCTTTATGACGTCCTTCCTGCTTTTCTCTATACTAGGTGGCGCTGCTGATCCGTTATGTTTAATGATTTACCAATGAGGAATGAAATGGCCAGTTTCACAAGGATAAACACATATGTGTAAGATGGATAAGTAAAAAAAAAAGAACGATATACTATTTTCCGTTATAAAATATGAATTACTTAAAGAAAATGCTGCCACAGTTACGTCTGATGGAACTAATGCTTGATGTGAATTTACGTTTTTATATGTTGAACTCAGCTGGTGTTTAACATTGTTAGTTTTCATTTTGCTCACACTACCTACCCGCGCGGATGCACACACGAGTATCGCGTTTTGAGATATCGGTTGCAGATTATTTATAAAAAAAATAAAAAAATAAAAAAAAAAAAAAAAACTGAATATTTGCATTCTACAGTGGATAATGGATAACTGCATTTGTTTCTTTTCCGAAAACCATTTCTTATTTACCATGGATTACAATATAATTTACCATAATCCATAGAATATGTCAAACAATCATTGCTATGCATGAAAACGCACTTCCTCATTCAAAGTGAAATAGCTGAACGATGTGAAATAAATTTGGAAGTTGTGAATTAAATAATAAATTTGAAAATTATTCAGATTTAATAATTTAGCTTCATCGAGAGGGACAGAAAAATAAAGGACAAGATCAGAGAAAGAAGAAAATGCAATTAATGAGACAAAGGAAATTCAGCATGAAAGTTTTTACTTCAAGTAGGGTATAATTGAAATAAAAATACACGAGGTATCTTGATTCAGAACAAAAAGCTTTCCAAAAATGTACAGAGAAGAAAAGAGGTCAGATTTCTGTTCTCTCTCTCTCGCTCTCGCTCACGCACACACACACACACACACACACACACACACACACACACACACACTAACTGTGGTTTCATATCTTCAACTCTTTTTCTGTGCAACTGCTATCTCTGTATTCTACTCAGAATTCTGGGCTCATATTGGGGGAATAAATCAAATCCTCCCTATAATTACCTGATATTATCCAGAAGATGCCAATTTGGCTAACTGATAACTTTGCAGGCTAGTAGTAGTAGGGTTAGTAATAACCAGATCAAGATCAAAATTAGATAAGGATTCGTGACATGAGTATGGAATGTTTAAAATTTCCCTGGGGACACATCTGTCTGTGACGTCACGTTGTGTCTTTTGGTTCGCGTATAGCATTCTGGGTAATTCTTCACGTACGGAATTCTGGATAATGGTTCGCGAATGAAATTCTGGGTGATGGTTAGAGATAAGATAGAGTATGGAATCCTTGGAATTTCCCTGGGTGAGACTTCCGTCAATAACGTCATGTTGTGTCTTTGGTTCGAGTGTGAAATTGTGGGTAAAGGTTTAAGTATGGAATTCTGGGTGATGTTTAGAGTATGGAATGTTTGGAATTTAGGTGGGGGGACCATCCATCATTGACGTCACGTTGTGTATTTGATTTGAGTGTGGAATTGTGGGTAATGGTCAGAGCATGAAATTCTGGAATGTGTGGGTATTTGTCAGTGACGTGAGATGAGTTTTTTTTTTTTTGCATGTGGCATTATGGGTAATGCTTAGAGATTGGAATTCTGGGAGGATATTTTGCCAAGTGTTGGGGTCATTGGCTCGAGTGTGAAACTATGAAAAATATGTCAATTTGTCAAAATGTCAAAAAATATGTGTGTTTGACACACATTTTTTTTCTTTCATGTTCACATTCTCAAAAATAATTAATTACTCGAATCTTAGTTTTACTGCTTCTATGTCATGTTTAAGATCTTAAAAACATCATTACTTTTCTAATTAAATGTTAACTTTATTACAAATTTCTAAGCAGAATAAATATTCTTAAATATGGAGAACACATCAATGGCACATTATTTTGTCATTTAAGTTTACAAATACACATTTATTTGACTGAAATATTATTTACAAGTATATTCACAATGAAAAATTCAAACATGTAACTACCTAGAAATATTTCACAAGATTTGTCTCTTTTGCTAATTTTCTGAAGAAATAAAAATTTCAAAGGGTTTTGGGTTCGCTTATTTTTTTTTTTTTTTACTTTACGGGATACACAAACAGCACAGTACAGCACAGCACAACACACACACACACACACACACACACACACACACACACACACACACACACACACACACACACACACACACACACACACACACACACACACACACACACACACACAAATACAATCTGCAGCCTGAAAGAACGAATTGCAGTAAATAAAGTGAAAATGCAATTGATTCCTTTTCCTTATAGGTTTCTGTCCATTTCCTTTATTGCAATATTCACACTGTGGCTCATGGCGATGTTTTCCCATGGCTGTCGATGATCTCTACTTAGTGATATCATCTGGAGAGAGTTTATTCATTTGGAAGTCCATTGGAATTAGGATCTTAAAAAGTTCACAAATTTGTTTCTAATTAAATGTTAACTTTATTACAAATTATAACCAGAATAACTTAGGAAAAAAATTGCTTGTGTGAGAATTCACTGTGACTTCAAAAATAGGCGCTTTTTTCTTTAGAAGTGCCATTTTATCTTTTGCATTAGTATGTGTTGACTAAAAGGAAATGAGACCATCAAGAATGAAAGTAAAGTAAAGTCCCTGCTGTCCTCTTCTGTTAATTTCACACTGTAGTGTAACAGATGGCACGAAGACTTGGTAAATTTGCACTCGTAATATTTTTTTTCGCATTCATAGCTAAACAGAAATTAAGACTTGAAACTTAAGAAATGCTTGAAAGTAAGGTTACCATATTTCTTGAAAAAAACCAACATACGACATCAATGTCGACCATTAAAAAAATGTTTACCATCAAATAAATATTTATCCATTTTAATTGTACCATTCATATTTTCAGAAGAATAAACTTTCTTTAAAAAAAATTGTAATTTTTATCAGTTCATAGAAATTCAAGAGCAATTCAAATCTGAATTCACTTTAATTTGAAGGAGATGTTTAGTGTTTTGAATTAAAAGTCAGATTCAATCAGCAGACCAAACATTGTTCATCAGAGAAAAAACTTTTTCAACTAGTGGTGTTGATCACGGTAAGCAATAAATTCATCAGCTTTTCAAAGTTTTGACATTCACACCCATATTGTTTTCATCATTTGGAATGCAACAACCTGAAAATTCACATCACTCGATGCGAAAAAAGCTGAGATTTTCGCATTTTTGGTGAAAATCTCTCAGCATCTTCACAACTAATAGAGAAAACTTTACTTCCATCATCTCCTGTATCATCGACCATTAGTTTACCATCTTCACATTTGAGAACACAACAAATCTCCAATGTCCAATTTCTAGTCTAGTCTTCTTTGCAAGTAGGTGAGGATATCAGACAACTTAATGTGTAACTTTTCCCAACTGCTCCTGGATAACCACATCAAAATGTACGTATCTTGTATAATAATAATGGGTTCCATCCTTTTAGAGCTATGTGAAGAATTTAGTCTAGTGCCATTTTCCTGAAGAAAGAAAATTTCAAAGACTTTTGTGGGTCACCCATTATTTTACTTTACAACAACACAATACGATAGCTGTACTGTATGAAGAAATTGCAGTAACTGAAAAGGCACTTGACTCGATTGTTATTCCTTATAGTACTGTTTACCCTGACCATTTCTTCAAAAATATCACTTTCGCACAAATGATTCATTGACATGTTTTCACATGCTGGTGGATATGATGTTGATGTGATTTTATCTTACTTTGTGACTCATAGGGCAAAGCTTATCTCTGTGCCAAGAATGGTTTTCTATATTTATCCTTATTATGTTAACTACTTTTTTCCAACACAAATAAAGTAATTATTTATTATTGTTAACTGAACATTAGGTCTGATACTATACTCTTCATGTTAAATCTTCTGTGCCAAAATTCTGACTATTAATTTAACAACCGGTTCTTTGTGCTTCCAAACTACTTCTGTAGCTGAATTTCTTTTTCCAAAAAAGTTAACACAGTTCCTTGAAATATTTGAAGGTTGGCATGAACAAATAAGACTAATAATTCACTGAGTGGATTTTCAAAAAAGTTTCTGATTACTTTGTGGCAAGAAATTTCACAAGATTTGTCTCTAAACTCGCAAATTTCTTTTAGTTTTTCTATTCTAATCTGTTGGATACATCTAATATAGTAACAAAATTGTCACTATTTAATTCATTTTGTACTTTATCCATTACAAAAACCCACAATTATGTTATTTGCTAGCTCTGTCTATTTTAGTTTTATCTTTAGAATAGTAGGATTGTAAAGTTTTGAAATAAGTTTCGACTGTCAGTCACATAATTTTAAATTTTTATCATGTACAACTGTGTGAAAATAAAATAAAATGTACCTTCTCTTTATTTTTGAATACACCATTGAGAGTTACTAATATTATTTGCTCAAACTGCTTTTTTGATGTAAGAGCAAGTTCTGTCACTCCACTCATATGTCCTAAATTGTTGGGATAGAAAAAAATAGCATTAGATGGTGGAGGGTGATAAGGTAGTTGAGAGGGTGACAGCAGCCTTCCCTATAATGACCCCCTCACCCCCCCTCCTCCAGAATATGACCACTCAGTCAAGCAGAGATGAGCGACCTCTGTTTGCAGATATCTGTTAGTGATGTAACCCAAACTGATAACGACAGAGGTTATCAGTTTGGGTTATCTAACAATGTCTAACTACAACCTATTGACAAGAAAATTGTGAAAGGAAAAGAGTGTGTGTTTAAGGGGGAGTGAAGGGATGCCACTGATATCCAGTAGTTAATTATTTTAGAAAATGTGAACATGAAAGAAAAAATGTGTGTGTGTGTGTGTGTGATGGGGGATGAGGGGATACCACTGACATCCAGTAATTAATTATTTTAGAAAATGTGAAAGGGAAAAAAAGATGTGTGTGTGTCTGAGGGGCGACACCACTTATATCTAGTAGTTAAATATTTTTGAAAATGTTTAAATGCAACCTATTGACAAGAAAAACGTGAAAGAAAAAAAAGATGTGTGTGTGTGTTTGTGGGACACCACTGATAGCCAGTAATTAATTATTTTAGAAAATGTGAATATGAAAGAAAAAAATGTGTGTGCATGTGTTTCAGGGGGGTGACAGGGACACCACTGATATCCAGTAGTTAATTATTTTAGAAAATGTCTACTGCAATCTGTTGACAAATATTTTCCATAGTTTCACACTCGTGCCAATGACCCCCAGCACTTGAACAAATATCCTCCCAGAATTCTAATCTCTAAGCATTACCCATAATGCCACATACAAACAAAAAACTCATCACACGTCACTGTCATATACCAACATATCCCAGAATTCCATGCTCTGACCATTACCCACAAATCCACACTCGAACCAAAGACACAGCATGATGTCAATGACAGATGTTCTCCCCATGGAAATTCCAAACATTCCATACCCTAAACATCACCCAGAATTCCATTCTCGAACCTTTACCCACAATTCCATGCTCGAACCAAAGACACAACATGACGTCATTGACAGATGTGTCATCCAAGGAAATTCCAAGGATTCCATACTCTATCTTATCTCTAACCATCACCCACAGTTCCATATGCAAACAATTACCCATAATTCAATATCCAAACCAAAAGAATGACCTTAGTTATCCCTATCTCTACCATGAACTACAATGCGAACCATTACCCAGAATTCCATAAGCAAACAATTACCCAGAATGCCATATGCAAACTAAAAGACATGCCGTGACGTCACAGACAGATTTTTAACCAGGGAAATTCCAAAACGTTCCATACTCCTGACATCACGAATCTTTATCTTATCTTGATCTAGATCTGGTTAATAGTGATCCCACTACTCCTCAGGCCAACTCGAAATGCTGCCTCACATACATATCCGCCTCTATCTAATACTTTTTTTAATAAGTGCGTTATTACCATCATCCTCTTCCAGGATATAATATATTTCACGCCTAGCCTTAATTATCTCGGCCAAAACATACCTGTCATCATCTTCTAATTTCTTATAAATTCAGCTGCTGCTTGTCGACATCCGTGCACATTTAAACATTGGAAGCTGTGAACTACCACGTGTTCCTCTTCTCTCATCTTTTGCATCTTTATCCGCTGGAAGGTCTTCAGTGTTATCAAAGAATTACAACTTACAGATTTGGAGATGAACATCAACAGATTCATTTTAGTCTCTCGGCTTTTAGTTCCCAGATTAATATTGAGAGAGAGAGAGAGAGAGAGAGAGAGACTGAATTGCATTCTAAAGTAGTTGTGGTATTGAGAGTGAAGCGACAAACGCTTTGACGACAGTGTATAATGACTGTTTTTTGCAGTGTTCTTCTTGCCAGTTGAACTGTTCTGTAGGATTAATAATAATAATAATAATAATAATAATAATAATAATAACCGGATTTGTGGCAGGATACATATCCAGCTATGCACGAATCCTGCTAACTCACTTCTAGCTGAAAAGTTACTTTAAAGGATTTTTGGGTCCTAAATGGGATTCAGACTCAGGTCTTTCTGCCACTAAACCATTGTCCATATCGACTGAGACATGATCATGTTTCCATTCTAAAGAATTTTCAAGCTTATTCTTGCATGTTTTTTCTAATGACAATGAACATCGAACTCATCAGCTGAATACACAACTTATATATAACTTTTGACAAGAGTTATTCCAAGTTTTTCTTGCAAATCAGCCAGTTTGAAATAGTGCTCTCAACTCAGCGAATCTACTTTCGCTGAGTTAATTGTACTTTCCGGGAAGTGAGAGGGGTAATTGTTCACAGGTTTGGGGACGTTTGCATCCGCAAATCAATGAACAGATAAATGAGCCGTAGAAGGCATTTAGCAAGCATGATAATGCTCTCCTCAGTGTCTAAGATGCTTTGGCATAACGTAACCAAGGCAACCGTTAACACTTTATAGACATGCAGCATGAAGTACGTTAATACAAGGACCGATCGCTGATTGAATTGATTGCCATTGGACTGTAGCAAAACTCCAGTTATTTAAATGAAGGGGATATTAAATCCCACATTGTTTTAAAACCGAATAAGAAACTCAAAGATTGGAATCAGAGAGTGTCATGCCGAATATAGTAAACTATAAAAGTATCGGCGACTACTTTTATATTTTATTAGTTCACGCTAGTAGTCGTATAATAAACTATAAAAGTATCGGCGACTACTAGCGTGAACTAATAAAATATAAAAGTAGTCGCCGATACATTTATAGTTTACTATATTCGGCATGAAACTCTCTGATTCCAATCTTTGAGTTTCTCGTTCGGTTTTAAAACAATGTGGGATTTAATATCCCCTTAATTTAAATAATGTTTATATCGCCGAAATAAAGCCTATTGGCTCTTTATCTTTATATTTAAATAAAAAAAAAATCCAGTTGTTTTCAGCTCATTCTGGACGAGTTTCACTAGAATGAATGCAAATGTGCACTTTGTGATATCTAAAAATAATTTTGAAGCTCGTTACCCTCTTATTTTGCAAGATTACTAAGGGTCATACATCAGCGGTTTCACGACAGAGTTATTTTTATTTATTATGTAGAACAAAGTTTCTTGACGTCTTACGCAAAATTAAAATAATAATAAAAAAAAAGATGTTGCAGACATGCTCATGTACTATGCCCTTAAAAATAGGAATCCGAAATGTTTTTGCAGATATCTGAATTTCTTAATTTCATATAGACATAATTAGAGGCGTAGCTAGGGAGGAGCGGGGAGAGGTCCGCCACGGGCGACACTTTGAACGTTTTTTAACTTTTGCAGTTAATTCTAAAATACAGTCACCAGAACTCATTTCCAAATATTGTAATACTACTGCGAATTTTCCTCACAATTGCTGTAAGTGTTGCTAGTTGCGAGTGGAGTTTTTCTAAATAAAATTGATTAAGAATTACCTATATTACTATGAAAGAGACTTCGACAATGTCATTGACGATTTTGCTAACAGAAAATCAAAAAAATAACATTCTAGAATGTTGAAATTAAATTTTTAGTTCAAAAATAAACATACTATTTTAATTTATTTCCCTATACGTCGTTTTGGCTTTTTGTAGTATTTTTGGTATGTATTGAAAGGAGTGGCCCACTTAGGGACCGCCCCGGGGGCAAAAGCTACAGCAGTGAACATAATGAATAATTTCACTCTGAAAACTCGAACTTCTTAAACTCGCAATAACAGTGATTGTAAAGTAATTTATTTTAATGGTCTTCAAGTTTATCCAAAAATAATTTAAGCTTACATTCACAAACTATTAAAAGAAATATTTATGAAGAAAATGAAGCAAACGGTACTCCTATTCAGAATAAAATAACACTGAATCATTTCGATTCTGTAGGTTTCTTACAGAAACATAAAGCTAAATGAAGTCTTACGTAATTGAGGATTTTATTTCTGTAGAGGCTTAGTAAGTGCCGCCATCTTATGGAAGATAAAGGAATGATTAAATTTAGTTAAAAAATGATTTATTCTAAATTAGATGGTTGGTTGCAAGTGGCAAAATACAATAAATTCCAGCTCTGCGATACTGCAGTGGGGAACAAGCACTCAGATTCTGGAACAATATTATTTTATGATTTTCAGTGTATGGACAAGAGTCTCGTGCTTAGACATAGTTCTACTACTATTACTGCTAAAATTTAGATAAATGCAAAAAAGCACCTAATTGTATCGTAATTTTGTTTAGCCCTTGATAAATATCCTATAGCTTTTGGGTCTACCCAGTTTCTCACACCAAAACAGGGTTTGCCTGTTTTGGTGTACGACGTTTTCGGGAGAAAAAGTTAGCCGGTTTCATACTTTGTATGCGCCGAATAACTCATCTTTCCGGCAGAAAATCCGTGATAAAGGTTCTTCGCGACAGGATTCAAACCCAGGATCGACATGGATCTAACTCTTACTGAGCCCACGGATCATTTATAAGAATTTTTCAACTGAATACGAGTTAGCCATTCTAATACGAATATCACGGTGTTTTTCCTGACAAAAACTTATTTCTTTTCCTTCAGAAAAGATACATTATCCGGGAAACACACACAATAAACGAGTGGGCGGCAGAATATACCAGTTTGATTGCTTTAGATCAGCGATTTTCAACCGGTGTTCCGCGAGAGGTCTTCGTGTGTGCCGCGAGATTTATGAAAACAAATTAACTGAAAGAAATAATGTCGCAATTTGCGCATTTATTTATTAGTGTCTGGTCTTCCCTCTTCTTGTGTGTGTAAATCAATCAAAATTATGCCTATTTTTTTGCCAGATCATTTAAAAAATTAAAAGAATATATTATTAGCGTGCCGCAGAATTTTAATAGTTAGTCTAGGTGTGACGTGTTATGAAAAAGGTTAAAAATCACTGCTTTAGATGTTTCCTCCGCAGTTCCAAATCCCCCGTACCCCCACAAAAAAAAAAAAAAAAAAAAAAAAACGGTAAAATCAGGTATGTAAAAGGACTCATGTTTCCTTCAACTCTTCCAGCTCTGTCACACAGACAATCTGTTTTTGTGCTATAATAGTTTTCTACATCCCACCGATTGTGACGCATGATAATAATTATTAATATCATTCTCATGAGCGAATTAATCTACAGATTTTTATTTTAACTTTTCTGATTATTTTAATATTTCTGCACACGCATACATTTATTTCCAAATTAATTTCTGAGGTAATGTAATGTTTTTTTTTTATTATTATTTTAATTATATGAAGGCAAAAAAGAAATAAAAATGCCACAAATCTTTACATCAAGCACAGCACACAGACGGAATTGAAATAAACAATGCTTCATACAATCTCAAATTTTAGAAATAGGAATCGTGTCGGAATTTATAACGAAATGCTAAAATATGGAGATAAAGACATTACTGAAAACATCAGAATTTAATTAAACATATCTTTAGAAAACGACATATCCCCACCAAATGAAGGTGAATATTAACAATGCCAGTATTTAAAAGGGAATAACATCGGTATCCAAAACTTTTCGAAGATAAAATACATACAAAAGATATCCAAAAATAATTAGAATGAAGACTAAATTAGAAAGATGATCAACAAGGATTCCGTAAAGGAAGATCAGGTACCGACAACAAATATTCTCTATTTGTTGTAAACCAAATAATAGGAAAAAATGCGATACAAACAAAAGCAATATTTATGTTTTATTGGAGTAGAGCATCGGTTCCCAACCGGTGGTACGCGTACCCCCGGGGGGTTACGGGCTGGACCGTTCAGGAATACATGTAATGACGGAAAAAGATTTAAGACTGCATCTTGCATCTTTTGAGGCACTCAACAAAAGTGACAGTTTTTAGAAACAGCTATTTTAAAAACAAGGGGTACAATTTATAGAAATAGGTTTAAAAGGGGTACACAAGTGGAAAAAGGTTGGGAACCACTGGAGTAGAGATGAGACAAATGTTTCGTGTCTTTTAATTCTGCATAGTTTCTTTAGACATAAACCCATATTATTTGAGATACAATGTTTATGTTACGAGGATTAAAATAGATTTCGCAAAATTGAAAGAAAATTTGAAAGAGTATTAACGGTAGGAACACTAAAAATACCTATTTTTTAATCGTCTTAGAAATCAACCTTTTTTTTTTTTTCCTTTTTTCCATGGAGGAATAAATGAACTTTGATATTTCAGTATCGGAGAGAGTTTTCGTCTACTACTTCTACAACTGCTAGTGAACCGTATTCATTTTTCATGTGAAAAGAAACTAAGCCTGAATTAAGCGAAGCGAGGATGCGCTCGCTTGATTAAATCAATATGTTTTCTTGATAAGATTTCAGATTTCTGTAAAAGAGGGGGCAATAATTGAACAGAGGCGATATTTCTCTACGATTCCCAATAGAAGTAATTAAAATAAAATTTACAGATACTTTTAGAAATCATACTAATTATCTTTTATTCGATTAAACATAAAGATTCTTTTTTTGCAAAACTCAATAGAACAAAAAATATTAAGCAGACATATTCCACTGCATTCTACGGAATTCTATATTTCAAATAATGACCTTTTCATATCACGAAGTGAACTGTTCTCCATTCATTTTATACGCAGTCTAATATTTTATTTTGTTATTAATAGCAGTTGAATGCAGTTGCTTGATATAATCCCATACATGCAGTATACAAGTCTCTCTATGAGGGAAATACCTTCATAAGGCTTTTCATCCAAAAATAAGTTTGCTGGTCTCGTACCGGAGATTCTTCTGCTGGAAATTCCGATTTTTCGTCCTGAAAAATAGCAAACCATCCAGATAGAATATACGCAATTAACAGCGAAACTACTGGTTACTGGTTTTCCCTTTCAGCCGTTTCGGACCTGGTGAGACCAACGTATCCTGGTGAGAAATTTACACGGTAGTATTGGCCCCCCCCCCCTTTTTTTTTTACATCATTGCATCCCACCAATTGTATCCGGGCTCAGGACCGGCATATGGCTGGGATGTATTCATGACTGTAATCCATGTGTGTTCACGGAGCCGGTTTGCCTGTTCTGGGGTCGAAAAATCCGAGTTTTCGGGTGAAAAAACTCCTATCCCCGTATGAGACCGGCGAACTCACCTTTAGTCGAAAGAAACCAGATAAAGGTTCCTCACGTCACTGACGGAATCGAACCCAAGTCTTTCCGACCAAATAGGCCTATACTTACTGAGCTACGGAGGCTCTAACAGCAAAAGCAACAAAGAAAAATTAACATATTAACCCCACAGCCAGTCTGTTAATTTTGTTGTGCCACGTTTGCTAACCTTAGTTTTGCTACCCCTGTGAATTCCAAACAACAACAATAACCAGCTTTTCACCCTTGAAAAGCGGCAAATGACACTTAAATGAAATAGAATAGAAATAAATTAAGGAATAATAAAAAAAATTAACATTTAAATGAATTAGGAATATAAAACTGGTAACTTGAACATCGTAAGTCATGTTGATTTCATCGTGATCAACTTTTAGTCTTTTCAATAACAGCGGATGACGTTCAGTTTCAGACGGACAGAACAAAGATTTGAGCATCGGCACGCACTTTACAAATTTGAGTAGTTAATGGCTATTTTCACAAGTCAACTATTTATGAGTTTTGGGTATATTGTTTGTTTGTTTTCGTGGGTAAAAATCCTGCCTTCTAAGTTTAAGAAATACATAGAAAACTTTAATATTCTTTATGTCACAGATAGGAAACCGCGAACTATGCCTTTTTCTCAGGAAACTGATACTCAGAAAAATAATGATTTTGCAAAATTACTTGTCTGCATATATGTATTTAATTTTCACTTATCGCCAAACTACAAAAGCTAATTTAAATGCAGACTAATTGAAACGCGTAAATGGCTTATCCTTTCGAAACAGAGGCGCGCCGACCATATGTGCAATGTGTGCGACGCACAAAGGCGCCAAAGAGGAGGAAATACTTTAAAAAAACGTTTTTTTTTAAAGTGATTTTTTTTATTGGATGTGGGGGGGGGATAGGGGCTCCAACTAAAGTTTTTCCCCTGTTTCGAAGCATCTATCAGTATTCATTTTGGTTCGATGTTTAGCTTTAAAAGTTCCAACAATGAGAAGAATGTATAAATGGCAATGCCTCTTTTGAAATAGCTTCCCACCCAAGAGAAATATACGTCGGTGAAATAAACCAGAGGATGGTTTGAATCTATTTCATTTTCCTACACTGTTCATATTCAAAGCTATCGTATCTATCCGATCAACCACTCACGATGCGGAGTACTCTGAGATATGTTTTCGATACAGAAAATTACCAGAAGTCAGATGGAGTTAAGTGAGGGCTGGAAGATGGGTGTTCTACAGATTCTCTCTTCACGGCTATCGAAGATATCGGATTTAAAGTTGTGGACCATCCTCCTACAGTCTAGAGATTTGACATCATCAAACTTCTAGTTATTTCTTAAATTGAAGACATAGGGATAACTGTAAAGTTGTTACTTTCAACATCTTATCAGATGTTGCATGTGGGAACCCCCCCCCCACACACACAAATTAACCTAAGGAATAAATAAACTATTAACAGTGTAGTACTACGAATTATCATTCTGAAAACACCTTCGCAGTTAAAGAAGCGAAACACATTGGATGGACAACGAAACAGCAAAGTGATTCCAGGAGACTGTTGCTAATCAGGAAGTAGTTCGCTTATCGTGCCATTCAGTCAACGTCTGCAATAAAATTAATCCGATAGAGCAGGGCAGCACTCCTGACGTTGCAAGAAAGTGACTAGGTCGCCTTTCAAGAGGACTGCAACCATCCGTGAAGATAGAGCGGTATTTTTTTTTAATTGTAAATTAGCGCCATCTCTTGAATGATTTCAGTATTACAGGCTGTTTATGAAATACGTTTCGAAAAATATTCCGATTAATCGTTTTTATTTACTGATACATTTAAACACTAACAATGTGTTTCTTTATGTTTATAAACTAAGGATGTCAGTTCCCTTTTCCACAAACAAGAAATGACCCTGGTCAATTTCTGGTTAACATTTATATGATCTTTTACAATTCCTTTCACACACCGCAGCTGATATATACCGTATTTGCCGGCGTATAAGACGCACCCCCTTTTTTGTACACATTTTTTAGGAAAAAAAACTTTATCACTGAATATTATAATGAATTTACAGTATTTCAAATATAAAGTAATAAGTAGGTCTACTTTCAACAAATACCTAATCTAACTAAGAAAGAGCACCCACCTTTTAATCGTCAAAATCCAGAAATTCATCTCCAGAGCTAAATGAAGAGACACTTGAAACCTCTTCTAAATCAGAATCTGAGTCCTCATACAACAAATTGTCGTCTGTACCATCCAGTGCATTACTAATGCCACACTTCTTAAATGATTTAACCACTGTCTCAGTTTTCGCAGCATCTCATGAAGCTTTGACCCACTTACAAACGTGCGAAATGCTAGGCCTCTTTCTTCTTCCTGATGGCGTAATCTCAAAATCTGAAGACTGCATCCAGCTGTTCTACTTCTTCATAAATCCCTGAAATGGTTTATTAATACAGACATCTAAAGGTTGAAGCTGACTAGTTAGACTTCCTGGGATTACAGCTAACTGAGTTTTCAATTCCTTGAGTTTATTTTTAACATCTTCTGTTCTGTGAGAACGAAACTGATCCCATACGAGCAGGGCAGGCTTCTTCAACAGTCCGCCAGAGCGCGTAGACCAAATGTTATCTATTCGTAACTGGAATACTAGAATGTATTCCAGTAACTGGAATACATAACTGGAATACATAACTAACATAACTGGAATGCTCTCACACACCACAAGAAAGAAATCGCGTAACTCGGAACAAAGAAAATTTCCAGAAATGAAAGTAACAAAAAAACTGAGTATCGGCGTATAAGACGCACCCTGTTTTTTAGACCTATTTTCAAAGAAAAAAACAGTGCGTCTTATACGCCGGCAAATACGGGTAACTGTTTACAAAAAAAAAAAAAAAAATCAGCTAACGCTTTTTTATTCCCGTATACGGGAGTAGGCGAGGCCATTTAGCCCGACCTAACTTTTGGAGACTGAGTGGGCAGTATTTTTTTATATGTATATGTTTTTTTTAAATACCAGTAACTGTTTACTGGCATTTAAAAAAATATATTTACCTATTCATTATCATCTTGTGTACGAAAGTCCAGTATGGTTTATTGACAATCCATGATGACATCTTTATTTTGATATGCAGCGATTCACTCGTTTTTAGAATTGGGAATGCAAAAAAACTCGAATTCTGAAGGATAACAATAAACGTTTAGGAAATATCACACACACACACACACACACACACACATACAAATTGTTACCAAGTGCATATAGACAAATTTCATGAATCTTTGTACGAGTATGTGGATTATACACAGAAAGCGTATAATAGTTCTCAGCTTGATCAAGAGGTGACACTAAAGTCTTTTCCTCGCTATTCATATGTATTTTAGATTATATACACAGTGTGATTTTTAAAGGCTACCCCCACCCCAGACCAATTCCATCTAAATTTCACGGATCTGATTTCAATTCTAAAGTTACTAGGACATATTTTTATAATTTATATCAAATAATTCAGCCTGCGTAGCTTTCTGGAAATATATTTCATAATCTTCGGCTGCCAGACGAAAGACCGTTATAAATTCCATTCTAGTCGCCTACCAGTAGAACCTTTCTAATCATTTCTTCAGAATTGTAAGATTAGTCAGTCATTTAGCAAAGACATTTAATTTTTTTTTCTCTTGAAAACTCGGAAGAAAAACCCATTATAGGTATTAATCCCACAATTTAAGAAATCTACTACAGAATTCACATTATTTCAGACACCAGTTTCTTTCGTTTTCTCCATCCATATTTTTCGACTTACATTTCACTTTTTTTTTTTTTTTTCAAATATACATTTCGTTTTGTAGTCCTAATATATTCTTTTTAGAATCCTTTCGTCTTCACTTTTAACGGTAAACCTATTGGAAAATGAATAGCTACAAAACTGATAATTATTAATCCTTAGTTGGGTTGTTAAACATATCTAAAGTCTAAATATATGTAAATATTGTGAAAATCTTGGACATGATTTTTCCCAATGGTCTGAAAGGTTGTCATGAAGAGAATCATATGGTTAAATTATTTTGGTATATATTAATAATAATAAACTGATGAAAAGAAAAAAAAAGAACCTCGATAGTCGCGAACAAAGGCATATACAAAGACCCTAAAATGTCACAAAAAAAAAGATCCCTGAGGAAAAATTTGCCTCTTTCCGATCTGAAGCACTGCCCTTTTATCTTATCACACAAATGAGGTTTTTACCTTCCTAGCAGCAATACTCTACTGTTTTATAGGACTCTAGGAAATTGAGGAATACTCAGCACGTAGGTGCTGCTGGCACAAAATCCACGGACTTCTTAGATAGTTTCCTGCTCGTTCTACCATTAAATGTTACGAAGGGAGAGGAAAATGCCACTCTGCAGAGCGCAGACTTCCAGAAACGTCTCTTCAAATGATCGGAACATGCTCAACTAGCTGGTAACACGATAACAGCTTTTAAGTTCAAAGCTCTCGTGGCAACTAAGGATGTTTTCCCGACATTGTTCAACTGGACGAATAGATAACGGATTCGGCAATAACGGCATATCTGAGTTGTACGGATCTCTCCAGATTTGACAATCTAGGGTTACAACAATTAAAAAAACGAGCAATCACAAAGAATTTTATGAATCATCCTCATAATTCAGTTGTGTAAGTAAAAATAGGCTAACATAGACCTTAGGAAATGGTGATAAGTGAACTCACTCAAATTTTGACTCAAATTATTAAACCAGGTTTCGCATTTTTTTTTTTATATAATTTTATTGTTTTATTGTGAATGAATTATTGAATATGTTTTTGAAGGAAGTGAAAATAAAAGTTAAAGAATATTCCAAGTATTAAGCGTTATAACAAAATCCCTAAAAAATGAAATATACAGTTGATTATAATAATAATAATTATAATTATTATTATGTGAGACCTCCAGGGAGTCCAAGGACTCATCGTGGGAGGGCACACTACTCTACTTCTCTAAATACATTTCATTCTCTCCACTACTACTTAATTTTCCCACTGCGACACTACTACTACTACTATCAACGCCATGTATCGCCCATTATCACCAACAACACTGTTTTTTTTTTTTTTTTTTTTTTGGTCTGTAAATTGCGTGTGTTCTGAATGCCGATTTGTTTGTATTATACTCATTTTCATAAGATTTGTGATAGTTGATGAGGAACGACTTTAGTATGGCGTTGGTGAGTGTTGGGGGACGATGTCTTGATGTAAGTTCAGCTTCCAACAGAGTAGGAAATTTATAGAAATGTATTAATTTAAATTATCTTTATAAGTAAATACTTTTTTTATATAATTAAGAGTGTAACGATCCAAACAAGCTAGAAACGTGCTCTCTCTCTCTCTCTCTCTCTCTCTCTCTCTCTCTCTCTCTCTCTCTCTCTCTCTCTCCATAAATATTTAATAAGTGAGTATGAATGCCGTGAATTCTGGAAGCATGTATAAGATGGTCACAACGAATTCGTTTCCTACTCTACCAGGAACTTTTGAGCAAATAAGAACACTCGAAGTCCTCCGCGGCCTGGAATTTTTAAAGTGAGCAAAATAAGGTGCTCAAAATAATCATAATGAACCGAGTTTGGATGATACAAGTTGGAACTGATTTAAGAAATGAATGAATGACAAATAAAATAATAATCACAGAACAACTCCAGATATCTTTCTACATGCCATATAAATGCTTGAATAACCTTAAATTATCCTCGCTTGAAGAAAGCAGGCAGTCCCTGAAGAAAATGTGTCGATTTCTATTGCATCGTACCTTCACAACGAAGTGTTACGCTTGAACTAAGCTATTCGCGCATTTCAGTAATTTCAGATTAAAGGTTACAATGGGAAGAGCGATGTGTACGACGGTATCATAATGATACACTTAGCATCAAATTATTATATCAAATATAATTTCCTCTTCTCAAAAGTTAATTATCAAACCGAATTTGGGAGGGATTTAGATTAATAATTTCATTATTAATAATTTAGAATAATAATACTTGACCAAAATAGACTAAAAGTGCAATTGCATACAAATCTCATCAGTGATAAAGAAGATGTGGATTTTCATCGGTAAAATACAAATTAAAAATAAACAAGCAGCCTACTAAGTACAGGGACAGAAAGAAAAAAAAAACTGGAAATACAGAACAAGATGGACTCCGTGGTATACTGAAGAAATAAAAGCACAATCAGAAGCAAAACAACGCCGCTGTAGCGCAATTGGAAGCATAGCGGAACGTTGCGCCCTTCTGTTGGAAAAGACCGGGTTCCATCCTCGTCGTGATGAGGGGAATCCTTCTATGGGCTCTTTCAGTTGAAGGTGAGTTAGCCGATCTCATAGGGTGGTAGCAGGGTTTTTTCTCCCAGAAACTCGGGTTTTTCATCCCACGTGCAGAAAATCGGCCTTCAGAACACACGCAATTTACAGACAAAAAAAATACTGTTGTTGATGATGATGGGCGATAGATGGCGCTGATGGTAGTAGTGTCGTAGTTGGATAATTAAGTAGTAGTTGGATAATTAAGTCCTTGGACTCCCTGGAGGGCTAGGTAATAATAATAATAATAATAATAATAAATGCATTTAATAAACATTTGCAAGGTAAAACTAACATAGTCAAATATGAAGAATACAAAATAATAGGAAATGAAATAAATAATCAAAAATTGCTCATAAAGGAAATATATTTGAAAGGATATGGCTATTATTGAAAATGAAGGAAAAGAAATTTGTGAATACATAAATACACCAACAATACAAAGAGAACAGTGTGGGAAAACTATTTTATAGTTTCCCACACTGTTCTCTCAAAAACGCGTGAAATACTACAGCAAGAAACACACAAATGAAATTGAAATAAATGATAACTTAATAGAATACGTCATCTCAAAATTGAGAAATAGGAAATCCTGTAGAATTCGTAATGAAATAATAAAATATAGAGTTAAAGAAATGACTGAATTTAATTTAACATAGCTTTGAGGGGAAGAAAAGATTCCCATTGAATGGCGAATGAATATTATAATGCCAATTTTTACAAAGGAAACAAAATCTGAACCAAAAATTATCAATGAATAAACTTACTATGCCACCTTAAAATATGTACAAATCAAAGAAGAATTAGAATGAAGAGTAAATTACAACGAAGAACAAAAATGATTTCGCAATGGAAGATCATGTACTGATGCCATATTTGTTATGAATGAGATAACAGAAAAGCAATAGAATTTAACAAACCAAAAGAAGAAAATTTTGGGAGAAATTACGACAGAATCAGATTACAGGATGTCCTGAAAGTACTAGAATTAAGAAAACCGAACAGATATTCTGAAGTTCTAACATGCAAAAATTAACAGGGCAATCACAAAGAATGGTAATTGCAAAAGAACCAATCAGATGTAAATTAGAACTACATGGAAAAATACTGAAACAAGTAATGACATTTAAATACCTAGGAATAAGTGTGAAAAGTGAAAATATAGCATAAGATGAATGAAGAACAATCTGTGAAGACTAAAATTATATCAGGATATCTAAATTCAACTATATTATGGAAAAATAATGATCTGACAGAAGAACCAAAAGTAAGAATGTAATAATCAATAGTCTGAACAATGCTGACTTAAGCATGTGAAACCAGAATAGAAACATTAAAAATACAACAGGTAACTACAACATGCAAAATGGAAACATTAAAAAAAATAGCTAATAAAACAAACTTTGATTTAAAATTAAAAGAATAAATATATATAAATATATCCAAGAAACGCATGGGAAAAAAAGATAAGATAGGAATGGAATTAACATGTTAATCGGATGGACTCAAAAAATAATAATTAAACTAAAGGGTATGGGACACCAAATACAAAAAATCGGTTGGTAGACAAAAAAAAAAAAAAGAAAAAAGAAAGAAAGAAAAAGATGCATACACCTTCATTGAAGATGAACAAGGGGAGGATTCAAGCAAGAAGTAGAAGAAGAAGAAAAGGAAGGCTTCGTTAAGAATATCCTTGTTTTTTTGTAGGAAACTTATAATGGACAGCTTCTTTGCAAAGGAAATTATAAGTTCCTTTGCAAAACAGTATTAATTACAGAAATACCTCGTCTGTGGTAGCTTTTCAAAGTCATCTGAGTGTGTCATTACTCTCTGGAAAATTTTAGTCAACGTCTCGAGCTCTTAAATTCATTCCAATTTCAACTTTCATTCTGATATTCTTAGCCAGGATCACTCTGCGAATAGGACGCATTTAGACAAGTATAGAGTTTTATTTTTATAACGCGAATAAATTTCTAATACTTGTCTCTCGAGGGCTAGAATTATAGCCTTCCTAAGGTTTCTTTGCCGCTGATTGAAGTGGATAAAGTTGCTTTGAATTACGGTCGAAGCAACTGTGTGTGTGTGTGTGTGTGTGTGTGTGTGTGTGTGTGTGTGTGTGTGTGTGTGTGTGTGTGTGTGTGTGTGTGCGTGCGTGCGTGCGTGCGTGCGCGCACGGTCAATTTGCTTGCTCGCACGGTCTTCGTGCGAGCAAGCAAATGTGCCAATGGGGACCCATTGGCACTTTTGGGAGATGAAAACAGTACTACTGCTTTTGCAAAAAAAAAGTACCTGAGGTCCTCGACACGGATTCAAATCTGGGCAGAGCTAGATTTGAGGTGGATGTGGCTCCTAGGTTATAACTTTTAAGACGCTCTATGCTAAATATATTTTTGGTTATCTATACTAAGTGGGAGGCCCGAAACTGAAGCTTCTCTAGCTTATACATAAATCCGTCCCTGATTTTCGGCATTCGTGACGACATCGCTACAGTAAAGACTCCAAGATTTTCGAAGGAAAATGAAGCAATTATACTAGTAATGTTCTATAATTGAAATTGCCTTTTCCCCCCTTTAACCAAAAGTGTATAAGAATATTCTTTCTATTTAGTTAGGTTTCTTGACGTATAAAATAACTGTCAGATTTTCGCAGTGTTTGCCTACGCACGTAAAACAGATTTGTTTGTTCGCACAGAATGTATTTATTTTTCATGTTTCATTGTCATAACAAACAAACATTTAGACGCGAAATAGAAACTCTTGGATCCTTATATAAATCATCAAATTCTTTACTCTGTTATCAAACTGAACTTCCAACTTGTATCCATTGTGAAAGCAGGATACCTCTAGACTAAAATATGCTTTGGAAATTCTATGGAGTTTGACTTGTAGAGCTGCACAGCAGAAGGCAAATTCTCACAGTGATTTATATCTGTATGTTCCTCTTCATTTGGCTACTTTGAATCGATGAAGTAAGAGAGTTCTATTCGCTATATTCATCCAGATAATGTCTAATTTCCATAGCGAATTGCGAAATGGATGAATGATATCATCGGGCTTACATAGTGGTATAATTTACTTACCAGCATGAGATTCATTCGCTTAGGAACATTATCATATATCTTGCAAAATATTACAGGCATTAGGTTTATTTCTACATAAAGGCCTCCTACTGATTGCAGATCTACATGTTTTGTTGTTACTGGCTTGACAAAAGTCTTGATTTTCTTTTTCCAAGTAATAAACATCAAATTATGCTTTGAATATGCAAATAAAAGTAGCCTATAGGGCTATTGTGACACTTTTACTGCTTTAGTATGAGCAGTTTGGCTATTAACCTTCTCTAAAGGGAATATCGCATATCTCTGTGGATAGAACGAGTGCAATAAATTTTATTTAATAGTCATCAAAACATTGCTGTAAGCTGAAACTGATAATGCAGAGAAATCTTTGGGTTTCTTTATAAAGGCGATGAGCCATTCTTATCAGCGTTGTATCCGTTCTCCTCTGTACACAGCCCCCGTTTATAGTTGGTCTCATTTTGATGTATTTGGAATCCGTATTAAAGTTATGACGTCATTCAGTTTTTGTTTTAATTGACCAAATTTGTAACGTGAGACAGCAGAACACCGTTGTACAAAGCCATGCTAATCGTAACAGGACGGCGTTTCCAAGAAACGAAAATAATACGTGTTGTCTCCTTCATAGTTCACATTGAACTATATACAGTCTATTCGATGGTGTGTTATTTATCGTTATTGGTATTACTTCATTTCCCAAAGTGAGTTTCACAATCTGGCTGCAATGGGAAACATGCATAAAAATGAAAGGATTGCAATGTTTGAGATCGCTCTCTCCATTACTTCTCTGCACACTTCATAAACTCTGACAAGTGTTCGTGGCTTCAATTAGTGTCAAGTGCGAAATCCTGTATAGAAAGAAACACTGCATTAAGCCGCCTTTTGTTTCTTGTTAAGTAATCCGCCTTACTCGATACCACAACTAAGTGTGATTAGGGCTGCTCCAAAAACCCGCTTAGAACATTTTTAAAGCAGATTTTCTCCAGAATACAAAAGACTGATTTTTTTCCATTCTTAAATGTTTCACAAGCTCACAGTTTAGTAGCAATAAGGTTAAATTTTTATTGGTTTAGTTTACTGAACCCTCGTAGAAAATGCAATGATCTTTTACTTAAAACATCTAGAAAATTATAGACCTGTAACTTTCTTAAATAATAATAATCTTTACTAAACTTGTAGACGACATAAATACCCACTAAGAATCTTGAAATAATGTTACACTATTATGATTAAAATTCCTGATGCGCATCCTTAAGCTGTGATAAGGCAATGATGAAGAACACTATCGTGAATTGCAGAATACAATTTAGAGATGTCAATAACATTAATATTGCAATTTATATTGGAAATAATACATCGAACAATGACCTTAAAGCGGCAAGGCAACAAGTCTTATAACAGTAGTAATGAATCTGTGTTTTTTCTGAGCATCACAAAGTTCATTACCGTACGGAGTATTTATATGTACGCAATTAAACATTAATCTTCATTTTCTGTTTAGTACAAAGATTCAGCCACTAGGAAACCCAGCTTACGAATATAACGTGTCTGTGAGTTGTAAGTTTAATTTGTTATGTTTTTTAAAAAATAAAAATAAGATATCAGATGATAAAATTGTTAATCTGTTTCTGGTATAAATTAACTTTATACAGAAATGAATATTTCGAAAATAATTTATTCCAAAATTTCTTTATTGTAGAAATAAATAATTTGATAATAATTAAATTTATTATAAAAAGACTTCAGTAATTTTAAATAAGTCAGTCTGTCCTTTAGATACTAAGGACAGACTGACTGAGCCGATATTGCGAGTATTATAAAAATGTTTTGTTGAGTTTTAAAATTGTTACGACTTGTCGAATGAAATACGGCTGAGTGACTCATTTGCCTGCGAGCGCTGGTCTGAACTGAAATGCATACAGTACAGCTTTGGGAAAGAGGACTTGATCACTGTGAGCTTGGTTGCTACCTAAATTTGCATGGAATGCATCTCCAGTTCTGCTTTCTGTCTTTTGATAATTTTTTGTGCTGACTTTCACTCAGTCCTGAGCAGTAAAAATGATAATTGCTGTTGCAGTTATAGTTTACGCAATTTATAATAGTCTTGTTATCAACGGCTATTTCATCGCATACTTTGCAGCGTATTGCCATTTCCTAAGAAATTGTACACTCACAGTTCATAGAACGGGGTCTGGCAGATTGCCAAGAATAGTCAGTTTATGCTGAAGGGGAGAAGGAAATAAAGGATGTACGAATTGGTCACTAACACGCGAAATCATGTGATTTATACGTAAAATTTTCCAACTTTTATACAAGCAAAATAATTATTACCACTTTGAAAACTATAATGTTCATAAAAGAAAAGTCAATTTTCTGACGTGTAATAATAAACAATTCATCCCACAAGATGGATTGTTACCCTAATATCGGAAAGGATTCTCCTTCTTCTTGACATGCGTAGAAGTGTCGAAGAATCTTGCATCTGTGGGCATACAGTAGCAGTATGTTAATCCTTTAGTTCTTTGTTCTACTTACCCTATACATAGGTCAGAAGGTTATGGCAGCTGTTAGCAGTCAGTAGTAGGCCGGGCACTAGGGACAAGATCAAGATAAGATAAGGAATCGTGACGTGATTGGTTGTTCAGATCAAACGTCATTGTGTGTGTGTGATGTCATGAGTTTGGAATTTTTCTGGGGACCATCTATGTGTGTGAAGTCACGTTGCTTGTTTTGTTCGCGTATGGAATTATGGGTGATGATTAGAGATAAGGATTCGTGTCGTGATTGGTGGGGCACTTTGAACAAGATCAAGATAAGATAAGGAAGCATGTCGTGGATGTGTGTGTTGTTATCAGGTGAAGATAAGTGACGTAATTTGTTAGTTGTAAATAAGTGACGTTATTGTTTTGAATGGAAAAAGAAGATATATTAGTGGATAAGGATTCGTGTCGTGATTGGTGGGACACTTTAAACCAAACAGCGGTAGGTTGAATGGGGGAAGCGACGTCAGTGTCATGGATGTTTGTTATGAGATATAGATAAGTAACGTCATTTTTTAGTTGTAAATAAGTGACGTAGTATAGTTTGGAGTATTTCTTTCCTGTTAAAGGCTATGGGAATTCTTAGAGTAGAGTCGAACTTCTGGCAGCGTTTTTTCGAGCTTTTCAGAATAATTTAATTATATGCTGGTGTCCCCTCAAACACGCACTTTTTTTCTCATCTATAACTCATCCGAATATTTTGATTTGTCTACATTTAAGAACTTAAACTTCATTACTTTTCTAATTAACGTTATCTTTTTTACAAAATGTTTGGCTATTGGTATTTTTTACTTTACAGTCAAGAGAAAAATTAACGGCATTTAAAAAATAAATTAAAATAAACGGACAGTTAAATGGATTATAACACCTTTTGTATGTAGTCTAGAAATTCTAATGATAATTTAAATTACTTACAGTCTTTCCAGAATGGCTCTTCTAAATGCGAATATTTCAGAAAGATATTCCAAAATAGTTGAATTTTATATCCACAGCACAACACACACTCACACATGAGTTGAAATAACAATATTTCTGTAAACAACCAGAAAATCTAGTTGACTACATCCTTTAGATTTCCAACCGTTTGGTTCTGTTCGTTAATTCCTTCGCACGGTTCTCATGCCATGTTTTTCCCAAGCTATCTGTCCCCAATGACATCATAGTCTTAAGCCTACTAGCGATTTCCTGTTTTTGGAAATCTGGTAGATTTGTTATTAAGACTCATAATTTTTTTTTTCTATTTTACTTTAAAAAGCAGTTAACTACACTTTTTCTAGCCAGAATAACTGAGCAATAAATAAATAAATTAGAATTTGAGGATGGAGGCTGTATCATCTCTATACTGATTCATTATGATGTATTATTCTGCATTTAAATTAATCCCAAGGTTTTTGATCGGTACATTCAGCAATATTCCCAAAGTGTTTACCACACTTCTTTCGTCAGTTCATATTCAGAATAATATTATTCTAGCAGTAGTGTCAAATATAAACATATGGTTTTGAAAACGTTTCAAATCAGAAATGATTGTAAAATATTTGGTTTCAAGATAACTGGTTTTTGGCGAAAATTTATGTGATTCTTTTGTTCATATAAAATTCTATACGAATTAAAGAATTACTTCAGTTCGTAGAGGAATTCTTCGAGTTGACAATACAATGATGCGATTGAGATGATTCATTGTGCTTGTATGAATTAGATGAGTGGCATTTTTTAAATTGTTTTTGTTTAGTCTTTTGTGGATTTAGTCTCTCAACGGTGTCTCACCCAATTATAATCGTTTTCTATAGAGAATATTACCAAGAATAATTATGGTAACGACGACATGCACAATGGAAAAACGATCAATTTAAAACGCTCTGTGCATTTTTAAACTGAAATAAACTTTTGACTGAAATTGATAATTTATGGGACTTGTGTAGAACCAGTGCATAAGAGCAATAGATTGAAGTGATGACACAAGGTTTTCACTTGAGAAACTTAGTCAAAACAGACCGACAGACCTGTCCTGAAACGCTTGCTAATTACTTTCCTGGAAAGAAAGCAAAGTGGAAGTCCCAAAAATGTAACGGGGTATTTTCAGGATTGGATGAACACTGAAGGAAGCAAAACGGTGCTGCACCTTGAATTTGTGAATCGGCACAACAAACACTGGATTGATGATTTATCAAAATAAATCAAGGACTCATAGTCATAGTGGATTAGGCATTAATTCAACGCAACCATCAATAACTTCTACTCTTACATCAGCAAGCCTATTTCCATGCAGATTATTGGGTTTTATTTTGTAATATTTATTTTCATTAGTTTTTGAAAATTTTCACTCTATTATTGTTTTGATTCTTTTGCATTTAAAAGTCTATCGACAAAATTAAAATGATATGTCCTTTCAAGATTATGTGTCTATTTAATACGTCGTTGTAAATAATTCCAGATCATCACTAAGCAGATAAAAATTACCAATAATGATAATCAAGCAGTCGATACTGAATAACACCCACGTTAGTATACCATTCACATCAAAATGATGGAATGACATGTCAATATTTGAAATAATTTAGACTCGTCATGACAACAATAAAGACAATCAAACATAAAAGAAAATATGATAATACTGTTTATCCACACCACGCTTACTCTTCTCATCTACTTCCCTGCATGTTTTTTTCATCTTCAAAACTCAAGATGGAACTCAGTTGAAGAACTGACTGAAGAACAGTGGTTATCAACACCATTTTAAACAGATTACTGCTGAATAATGATTGCAATGTTGAGCTCTCGATGTATACAGTAACAGGGGAACTACTTTGTAGGAGCAGCAGAAAAGAACAAATAAAGGGTGAAAAAATGCCATCCAGCAAACATTTTGATCCCCTTTTATATAAGACGAGAGTCTATTACTTAGAAGATTTTTTTGAAAAAAAAAGCCAAGAAAAATAGAGTTACCAGCAGAGCAGAATGAGAATGAATTTCCGTTAAAAACAGATAGGACAGAATTTGTTGATACCGCGGTTTGTAAAAATGCATGGCCTTACCCGAGTAACCGCATCAGACATTCGTATGCCATCAACGCTTCGTCGTTTCTTGTTGCTTTCTTCTTCACTCTTTTTTTTTTTTTCTATTTATTCGTTGCTTATTTATTGGTGATTTTATGACAAAGTGGCGGATTGACTAGAGTCTCTTTGCTCTGACCAGCTTCAATAACGAAGTAGAGTGCGTGATGAAGGGTTTTCCCTAACTCCTAGCACATTTGGTGAATGCCATCAAAAGAGGCACTTTTCCCAAACAGACAATATAAAGAACTCCGAGATAATCAATAGTAAAGGAATCGTTGTGCTTGCTGGAGATTGGCGCCTCTCTGACCACTGGGTCGCTGCCACTTATATCGATCTTGACCAGCAGGAGAAGTGCTCTTTGTAAACAGCTATTCCCCAACCTGCTGCTTCTGTTACGGACAGAAAACGGCACAACCGATGGAACGAAAGAAATCACATATATGAAGATATATGTGATTTTTTCGATATGTTTTTCAATTTTAAGATTAAGATGGGTTGAATGAGGACTTAAAGATGTTTAATACAGTCAGTTGAATAAATATATTTCTTCATCTCGTTTGACTCAAAACACTATTTTTCTCTGATTTGTTCTGAAATATTTTAAAAATAATTCCCATTTTTTGAAACATTCCTATGAAAAAAGCATTTCTGAAATGAAATACTTCCAGTTTAAAATTGTGAAGTATGAATTATTTTATTTATTTATTTATTTTATATAAATGTATGCACTGAATTTTATGTTCATGAAAAATGATAGTGAAAAAGAAGTCGTGAAAAATAAGTTATGGTGAAAAATAAATTTGTGTCTGACAAATGTTGGTCCGAATTTGCGGCTTCTTTCACGGTAATTCTAAGAATTACTGCATTGCCACTTTAGGTATTGAACTTACAAAGAGTAAGTCAGTCACATGCTTTGTTTCACTCTCAGCGGCTGTTTGTTCAAGTAAGTATACTTTTCGTAGAGAAGGGGAGAGCAGCAAACTTATGACTTCGAGTACTCATGGTTCTTATTTTCCCGATTGATAAAGTGAAGAAATCAAATATTTGCTCTGAAACATTGGTTATATATGATATAAATAAAGATAAATCTTCCTTTGGTATAGAAGACTACACAAAAGCATTGAACATGCTTGACATAGTGGATACCCGGTTTTTTGTTTAAAAGGGACAAACAACCTATGCGGGCTTAGGCATCACATATTTATCAGTGTCAATATCCGAAGATTTCTGTCGGTAGTTTTTATTTTTGTTCTTGATTTTTCATTATACTGTTTATCAAATTACCCCTGATAACGTCAAGAAAATGTCAATGACAAAACCAGGGGTTTTAATTTTTATATTTCAGCTTTATTTTTAATCATAATTTTTGTGTTTTACTAGATATGCTCGCAATTCGTATTCTAAAGCGAGGACAATGCGGTAATGACATAATAATTAACGTTAGCATCATATAGATCCAGGGAAATACTTCATAACGTTCTATTCATTATTTAATGCTTATTCCATTCCATTGATTTCTTCCTTTCTTGCTTCTTATTATGAGTAAGAAATAATTCAAATGAATTATTTCTTACTTATTCAACTTATGTATTTGCATAAGTTGAATACTACTCTTTTCTCTTTCTAACGGATCTGGGAATTCTCTTAGCGCATGCTCGATATACGAACTCATTATTGTAATAGTTAAATAAGGAGATGAGAGCATTGGTCACACCATTAGCTGTTACAACAGGACTTATTGTAATTCATTTCTAGGAATGGTTTGGCCTGGATTTGAATTATTTTTTTAAAATTCTTTACGAAGGAGATGTTTCAACTGGATGTGAGATAATCCGTTGATAATCCGTGGATTATCTAACATCCAGATTAGAGATTATTCCTCGGGTTTTGCGTACAGAACTCACGCTGTTATCATGAGACATCTACTCGCTTCAGATACTTAGCTGTTCCTCATATTCTTAAATAACCAGCTGACATGATATTTACTAAACTGCTTTTGTTATTAAATGCTGTTTCCTTATTTTGATTTAAAATGGAGTTCTCTGCTAATATATATGCATATCCCGTACATATACAACATGCTACTCAGGTTCTACTCATATCGCTCCTGAAAATATTTCTATGGACATTAGTCATATGAACTGAGATCAGTAATTCATCCTCGTCCGTTTATTCGACATGCCCTCAACTTGTTATCTATCCCCAGTCAATATTTTAATCCATTCCTTTTAGCTGTATTTTTCGAAGAGGGCTACTAATATTTATTGCTTAAATTGTTCTTACCACAGCTATTCGGAAAAGTCCAGCTTGTCACTTCAGAGTCTGGATATCAGAAACTAAGGAAATTTTCTCTCTGAATAACGCGCAAAAATTATAGAGGAAAATTTACACTTAGTGATAATTGAATAGTGATAATTAAAACAAAATAAAAAATCCTAGATGGATTCTTTAAATATACAGCCGTATAATTCGTAAATCTTCAGAATTTAAAGCAGTTTAAAATGAACTCTTTCCAGTTATTCCAGTTACTGAGTCCTATGAAAGCCGAAAAAATAAATTCTTTGTTTTCCTTCTCATTGGAACATTTACGACATTTACGCCTTGAAACTGGATAGCTGGCGATAACAGATTGAAGATACGTAGCGAATTCTAAGATAATCGATTGCGTAGTCGAGTGGCGGTGTCCTATAGACAGATGTTTACTGAGTCATCTAAGTCCTCGCCATTCGGAGAAATTATAGCCGACCGAATGATTGCTGTTTATTCTGATAAAAAAAGAAGCTTAACTTATATGGCTGCTCCACGTTCGAAGCTAAATTGGAAGAGCCTTCTCTTTCTCTCATTATGAGTGAATTTGGAAATAGAATGAAGGCGATAAAGCGGAACGATAGATTTCAATTTGCTGAACGTATAAGCTTTATCAGCTCAATTAAAATAATCGGGTTAAATTATTTCTTTGAAGTTATTTTAAAGCCACTTTCAATGTCCATTTTTTCCATAAAAATTGTGCCAATTTCCAACGAAGTCACTGTTTTTTTTTTTTTTTTCCTTTATACAGCTGAAAGATGAAACGTCTTCTGCTGCTGCTTACTTTTTTCCATCATCCATTTGTTTCAAGCTAACTTTTCCCTTTCGTTTCTTAATATGCGTTTCGGAAGTGCCGTACTTCTCAATTTTCTCTTATCAGCATCGGAGGAAAGGGAATTCAGAATCTTTCCACTGCTTGGTAGCCGTGAAAGGTTCACTACTGTTTCAATATAGTTGGAGCACGAAGGTGACATTTCTGTAATTCTTTCGGCATTCTTGGTCGCATAGAATTTAATAAAAACCCGAAAGAAATTAAATTTCACCTTTCTCTCTCTCTCTCTCTCTCTCTTAGAATTAAAGGTAGAATCAAACGAAAAAAAAATCGTTTTTTGGGGAAAACTTCTTAAAATTCATAGAACTGCAGTAATATGTCATAAACATTCCTTTGTTGTATTTATCTCATTTTAAATTTACATGAATCGCGTTCGCAAAAAATAATAAAAGAAAAGAAAGCATCTTAAACAATTTCCTTACAGAAAATTATAGAAACTTCCCCGATGCCTCTTTCAATTATTAGCTCAAAAGGAAATGGGGATTTTTAGTGAGAACCATTGACACTTCAGAAGAAAACGATTGAATTTAGGAGAGCGTCTTCTCCTTGTTGGTCTTATGTGATATCACTGCACAAATGATACCTCGTGGAAGCATAAATATATGTGAATAATTCAGTAGTGGGATTCTCCTCTTTTACTCAAGTCTGTTCTCATGAAAATGGATAAAATAAACTGGTGTCACCTGTAGTTGCGTCTCTCTCTCTCACACACACCATTGGAAATTCTTAATATTATAGTGGCTACCTTATACTTAAATTTTACTATTTATCCATTAATTCCTTCACTGTATCTATCAAAGGCTTTTAGATTCTTTGCGTGTGTGTGCGTGATGTTGACGCTGAGTAGTATTATTACGAAGAAAGATAACTGAGTCACAGGATGAAATTTCATTGAATGTCGTCTCAAGGGGAACCAGATGCATTTTAGTAGGGGATCAGCATGAACGGTAATGGAAGAAACACTTCGAAAAAGAAACTAATCATTTATCACTCTTGGAAAGATTTACTAAATCATCACCTGCTAAAACAGTCAAAGATTTTGTTTTGCCATCTTTTAGCAGACTTTTGCTTTAGAGTGCTTCTCTTCTCTAGCTTTAGAAGTAACTAAATAAGTGAATGACAAGAACTTTATAAAGATATTTCCACCTACAGAGTTTGACAAAATTATCTCTGATACACTCGAATTTGAATTGTGGTCGGTATCAAAGCCAAGACCCAACCTGTCCATTCCATACGTTGGACCAAATAGAATGACAAGATAAGTGCATTGATTGTGTTTATATTTAACATTAAAAAAACTGACAAATTTGCATTTGGAATTGAAATTTAACAAAAACAAAAGAGCAGATAAATATCTGTGGTTATTTTATATCAAATAGACAAATAATTTTTTTCCATCTAAATCCTTAATAGTTTTGAAAGCGGTGTAGAGTTGACTGCAATATGATATTCAACAAGAGTTACTTGGTACATCATTGCGGAATAGTGAAACTGTTCAGCATATTGAGATATTTCCGTGTGGTAACGGAACAAGTTACTTGTCCAGTCGGAGTGATGTCCTCAAAAATTAATGGCACTATTATAAAATCTGTTGTAAAGGGCACTATTATAAAATTACCAAACGGTAATCTTCTGTAAAAGAAATGGGAGTTTCTGGAGTACATGGGATGATTTGGAAGCCAAAATTCGTTTACAGTCCGGTTCGGATAAAAATCGCCTCATTTCCGTAGATAAATTTCCAAGGTCAAGAACAAGACTCAAGTGTTTTCTCATGAAAATGGATAAAATAAACTGGTATCACCTGTAGTTGCATCTCTCTCTCACTATTGGAAATTCTTAGTATTATAGTGGATACCTTATACTTAAATTTTACTATTTATCTCTTAATTCCTTCACTGTATCTGCTGTATCTATGCTTCTATCTGGGCTTCCAGTCTGACCAGAAGCGTCGGAGAAAATATCAGTCGGTTATCATAATCACTGTGTAGTAGCTGCCGTTCGCGACTGATCTTGCATGGATAAAATGTAATAATTTTGCGCTACTTCTTGGACGCGGCCATTACCAGCAACATTCGCCTATTGACAGTCGCGGTGGCAATTACTTCAATTACCCGTGGTGGCAGGTTGAACTTCCAAAGTTCCTGTTTCTTCGGACTTCCGTATCAGCAATCTTACTGAACCTTTATACAAATTCTGCCGGGTTCTAATCTTACGAAGAGCGGCTGATGCATTGCACTCGTTAAGGTAAAATAACTTTACAAGCAATACGCAATAAGGTAAAGTGAAGCGCATGTTGAACACGACTATCAATAGGAATGCGTTTGTGAAGTTTTCCGTTTATTTTATAGCTTTTGTGATGCAAGCAAAGCAGGTATTCAACTTCATTTTATTCAAATTTTCGGCTTTCTAGGCTACAGCAGCGCCATATTCCTCCTATCGGCGATTTTTAGAACTTTTTTTTTTATTTTCGCGAAATCCTTCTTTCCATGTCTTGATTAATCTCTCTCTATATCTATCTATCTCTTGAGCACTTCAAAGAAACAAGAACTGTAGCGAAATTCCTAGAGGAGTGGAATCCAACTGGTACCCTCTTCTGGATTAATGACGAAAATGTGCTTCATCTGAATGATAACTCAGACTGAAACTGAACTGTTAATTTTGAATATTCATTTATTGCATTCTCTATTGTACACCCGAAAGGAAAATGTTTTCTTTCTCTGTAAATATATACTTATAATATGTAAATAGTCATTGTTGCCTATCGTGTAATGTTTATTTTAACAAGTTAAATAAAAAAAAAATAATAATAAAAAAAAATCTATCTCACCTGTAACTACACACACAGCCAAGAAGACTACTGGAATTTAGTCCACACAGAAGAAAACAGACACAGAACATGCAATTTCATCTTCATCTGCGCTAAGGCCGTCATCTACAGCTTTTACCTAAAACAGACAAGAAGTAACCAGCACCCATCCATCACTGAAACTGCACAAACCCTCATGCACATCCTCCGTCGGAAACTAAAAAGCAGGCTTCTATTGGAACTTGAGCACTTCAAAGAAACAAGAACTGTCGCGAAATTCCTAGAGAAGTGGAATCCAACTGGTACCCTCTTCTGGATTGACGACGACAATGTGTTTCATCTGAATGATAACTCAGACTGAAACTGAACTGTTAATTTTGAATATTCATTTATTGCATTCTCTATTGTACACCCGAAAGGAAAATGTTTTCTTTCTCTGTAAATACATACTTATAATATGTAAATAGTCATTGTTGCCTATCGTGTAATGTTTATTTTAACAAGTTAAAAAAAAAAATATATATATATATATATCTATCTATCCTCCTTATTTCCGCTAGGTGGCCAAGGTGTTGCACGTGCGTTCATACCGCTCCTGCCTTCCCCCACCTTTTATACGTTTATCCGAAAGGAAGGACTTATTTTTTTATATAGGTATATTCTCCAAGCCGAGAGCTATCTACTCATACTAGTCGTGTATGCGTAAGTGTAGTGATAAGTGATTTATGACAGTTTTCTTCTCCTGCTGTACGAGTTCGTATATATCTTCAATTTGGACGCCATAATTCCTTCTCGGACACCTGCACCCCTCACCTGAGGCTATAGCCCGCGAAGGATTACCCGCCATGGCAACTGCACATTCATGTACTACCAAGGATTTAGCAATTCAAAGACCCCCTACGACTTCGAACCCGGAAGGAAGAGCAAAGTTCACCGGAACTATGTACATGGAAAACAGGTCAGTCAATTCAAAATCTTATGCTAATATTGTATCCAATGGAAATATCCTATCGTCCCCCAAAACACTGATCTCACACACGAACGCCTCATCAGCCAGCAAGAAACCGATTAACGCAAAAATAATTACCACTGTTACGAACGTCATTCCCGAAAAAATGGGATTGTTATTTTCGCCACCAAAGAAAACATCCCATTAGAAGATTATCTGACGGCGATCGCCAAAATTGTGCCCGCAAAAAACATTACTGACGCTTCCCGCGTAGCTGGAACTGTGCAGGTATATTTTAGCCATATTTCATGGGCACAATCGGTACTGCAAAAAGGCGTCGATATTGGCGATTATCACTTCGAAGCAGCCCCAATAGCACTGGCCCCAACAAAAGTAACAGTATCAAATGTTCCCCCTGAAATTCCTCATCAACTCATCAGATCCATGTTATCAAGATACGGTTCGGTCACAGGAAAAATACGCACATTGTCAGCAGCCACGAAGAAGCCCGAATTTGACCATGTCAAAAGCTTTCGAAGGCAGGCATTAATGCATTTTCCAAACAACGACGCACTACACGACCTCCCAAAATTAATCAACACGGACATAAACGGAATAACCTATACTTTCTACTTATCTTCCTCATCACAGTGCTTCTTCTGTCATGAAGATGGTCACATTAGGAAACAATGCCCCTATATTACCAACAGTTCATCAACAAACATCCCAGCCCAGAATAGTAAACCAGTTGAACAGAATAACATCGCACATGAAGAAAATCAAAGCATAGGAAAAAGTAAACCAAAAATTCTCTCCTCATCACAAACTTCATAGGAAAGAAAATCCCGAACTGAAAAAGACAACGCTCACGTCGCTCTTGAACGCCTACCAAGTAATGAGATCCAAGGCTCAGAAAACGAAGTCTCATAACACGAAAACACGGATCCTCCCAACAGAGATGACAAGGACGAACTAATTAAAAGCAATCCCCAGACCCAGCGCCCAGAATCACTAACTCAGCCTCCCACTAATTCAAAACCTCACCTTATAGAAGAAACTACTCAAAATGGCCTTTCTCCACCTGCAGCCAGCCATGGAGAAACAGAGTTCCCAGACGATGAGGAAACTGTATTTCCACATGACGACCTAGAAGAAGAGGAAGCTGAGGGCGAACTTCCTCACACTGAGGGTCCCCTAACCATGAAGCAGCTGTCATCCTTCATACAGAAAGTGCGAGGTTCTCCTCACAAACTAACTATAGCCCTTAAATACACCACAAGAATCCCGGAACTAATATCTCAACTTCAGGACCTACACTCGAAACTGAAATGTAAAAAGAGCAGAGCAGAGGTTAACTGGAGTAAGCGAATCTACTACCTAATTATTGGTCTACAAACACAGTACCAGGACCAATATTAGATTAAACTTACAATCAAACTTTCATAAATCATAATGTCTATAAGCCTTTTCTCTCTCAATGCAAGAGGATGTGCCTCTGCTCTACGCAACAGAATAGTCTTTGACCAGGTACAAAAATATCATATAGACCTAATACTAATGCAAGAAACAAACATCAACTCCTCATCCAATTTATCCAGAAGATGGGCAGAGTGGCCTTATGACTTACAGCACTCTGCAACCCAACAACATCATGGAGCAGGAGTTAGCTTAGGTGTACATCATAGATCTCCCTACAAACTAAAAGTGATTGCTGATATACCAGGATATGCCTTGTATGCTTACATAATAGCACCCAACCATAATACCCTGCATGTGTTCAACATATACATACCACAGCAGGATGCTCTGGCATCCCAAATCCTGGATTTCGTTCAAAACCATCTGTCTAGTATAGACCAAGAACATGTCATAATAGCGGGAGACTTTAATTGCACTCTTGACCAAGAAAAAGACAGACTTCAGTGTGCTGAACATCGTAGCCAATTAATAAACAAACTTCAAACACTGGTAAACGATAATGAACTGATCGACGTTTTCCGGCATCAACATCCTGATAAGAAATCCTACACATGGAGGTCAGCAATCACAGCAGCGACAAATAGGCCACTCTACTAAGCACGACTGGACAGATACTACATTTCCAAACATACCTTGCCTCTAGTCAGAAACATCTCACACATCCCTTCCTACATTTCAAATCATTGTTTCGTCAAGCTGCAACTTTCATTATCCTTGGAAGAATCCAAATCAGGAAGTTCCTACTGGATCTTCAACAATACTCTCCTGAAAGATCCAGCTTATATAACAAACACTCAGGCTTTAATAACCAACCTCACTCACTTGAAAGAGGATACAGAACCAATGAAAACATGGTGGCCCCACTTAAAATCACGAATAAAATCCTTTACGCAGATCTACAGTCACCAGAAAAATCAACAGAGGAACATTAGAATCAGACAACTTGAAGAACAGCTCAAGTATCTCCCAGAAGAAAGCCCTGAACATCATCCTGCCTTCCAAGCCATGCAAAGACTGGCAGAATTATCGGCAAAAGGTGCCCTACTTAGATCGCGGCATACACAAATAAATCTTTCAGACGCCCCCAAAAATATTTTTTCTCTTTGGAAAAAAAATGCCAGGCAGTAAATTCCATCCCTGCTATCAAACTTCAAGATGAAAGCATCACAGAAGATCCTAGCAAAATCACCTCTGAAATCCTACAATACTACAAGAATGCATACAGTACTACAGGAACATCCCATCATGCCATTCACGAAATACTGAAAGAAACAAAAAAAATCTCTGCAAAAGATCGAAACCACTTAGAAAAGAAAATCATGCTACATGAACTGAAAACCGCATGCACATCCTTGCCAAAGAACAAATCTCCTGGCCTTGATGGTCTCACGTCAGAGTTTTTCCAAGTCTTCTGGAATCAACTCGGACCACTTCTCCTCAAAACACTACAAGAAGCCTACATCAATGGCCTCCCACAATTCGTCACGAACTCAGTAGCACGATTGATACCAAAGAAGGGAGACCACACGGATATCCGAAACTGGCGTCCAATCTCCCTAATTAATACCGATTGCAAAATAATTTCCAAAGTTATAGCAAACCGAATAAAGCCAACACTGTCCGAAGTTATTGGCCAACATCAAACGTACTCTGTCCCAGGAAGATCAATACATGATAACCTCCATTTAATAAGGGATCTCATCCACATCGCAAACAGCCAACATGAAGACCTAGCTCTCGTCAGCCTTGATCAGGAGAAGGCTTTCGACAGGGTAGAGCACGAGTACCTTTATGAAGTTCTAAAGGCATTTGGGTATGGTCCTCTCATCATTGAAACAGTGCAATTGCTTTACAGAGATGCACACTTCTGCTTAAAAATCAACAACAGGCTCACTCGCACCTTATCATACTCTCGAGGGATCAAGCGTGGATGTCCCCTCTCCGGTCAATTATACACACTGGCCATAGAACCCTTCTTAAAAAGAGTACACGACACCATCATCTCCAAACGAACCAGCAAAATAGAGCCACATCAAAAAATTACCTTATCAGCATATGCCGATGACGTCACTGTAATAGTACGAAATGAAGAAGAAATGACAGTAACCGAAGAAGCACACAGACTGTATGCACAAGCCTCAGGAGCCAAATTAAATTCTGCCAAAACCACGGGCTTGTGGTCAGGCAGATGGAAGTCTAGAAATGACTCTCCGATCGAATGTACCTGGTCAAGCGAAGGACAAAGATACTTAGGTGTACACCTTGGCAACACCAAAATATATAACACACTGAACTGGACACAGCTGCACAATCGTTTTAAACAGGTGCTAGGTAAATGGAACAGCGTTCGTTCCATGTCTTCACTTAGAGGAAGAGTACTAATAGTTAACCAGATGGCCGCGAGTATCTTATGGCATACCCTCAAAGTACTCATACCTCCTGAAGAATTTCTCCACCACATTCAAAAGGAAATCAAACGTTTCCTCTGGAACAAAACTCACTGGACAACATACCCTCAACTCTGCAAGCCACTCAGCAAGGGAGATCAAGGCCTGATTTCCCTTGAAAACAAGATCAGATCTTTCAGGATAATCCTCCTCCTAAAAACACTTCAATGCAATCACACCTATGTGACCCACTTCGATTACATCACGAAATCATCCACCAGAGGACTTACACTTTCGACAATCCTCCGAATGGCCAGTCCTGCACCATCTCCTCCTAAGCTACCTCTTTTTTACAAAGACGCTCTACAGCAATGGAAAAACACAGGACTTCATCACACACTCACAGGATCAAGAGAATCAGCTGTACTTACAGAACCACTATTTGCGAACAGAAACATCACAAGTCTCACAACGGGCCAGCCTTTTCTTTTCCCTACATGGAACTGGGCAGGAATAAGAGTCATAGGAGACCTTCTAACCCACAACCTAAAGTGGAAAGCATTCACAAGCTTACCAATGAAGAACCCAAAAACTGAAAAGCAATATCAACAGCTGCAGGCCTCCATTATAAAAGCCTATCCAGATATCGCTACACCTCAGGAAATCCGTATTCCTCATAGAAACTGCTCGGGGCCAATATTTCATCTTGTACAATCTGAAGCCTCACTTCCAATTCTTCCCTTCAACTACAAGAAAATATACCACTTCCTCATGTCAGTGTCCCCATCCTCGCCCTTCATATACTCAGCCTTAACACTCTCATCTACAACGCTGCATATGACACACAGTTTTCAGTGGGATCTGCTATATAAATCAAAATGTGCCAAACCAGATTCCGATATACAGTGGAGACTATGGCACAATATCTTGCCAACTCCTTCTAAGCTGTACAAATTTCAGCTAAGAGAAACGGATCTGTGTCTATTCTGTGATGTTTCAGGTACCTTGGAACACACATAACTGACCTGTCCCACAAACAAAATGATAATCACCTACGCCCTGAATACCGCCACTAGCACCTGTAACTACACACACAGCCAAGAAGACTACTGGAATTTAGTCCACACAGAAGAAAACAGACACAGAACATGCAATTTCATCTTCATCTGCGCTAAGGCCGTCATCTACAGCTTCTACCTAAAACAGACAAGAAGTAACCAGCACCCATCCATCACTGAAACTGCACAAACCCTCATGTATATCCTCCGTCGGAAACTAAAAAGCAGGCTGATATTGGAACTTGAGCACTTCAAAGAAACAAGAACTGTCGCGAAATTCATAGAGGCGTGGAATCCGACTGGTACCCTCTTCTGGATTGATGACGACAATGTGCTTCATCTGAAAGATAACTCAGACTGAAACTGAACTGTAAATTTTTTAATTCATTTGTTGCATTCTGTATTGTACACCTGGGAAAAAAAAATGTTTCTTCTCTGAAATATATATACTTAAAAACTTATAATATATAATATGTAAATAGTCCTTGTTACCTATCGTGTAATGTTTATTTTAACAAGTTAAATAAAAAAAAATATCTATCTATCTATCTATCTATCTATCTATTTATGTACTGCAAAAAGGAGTCGATATTGGCGATTATCACTTCGAAGCAGCCCCAATAGCACTGGCCCCAACAAAAGTAACAGTATCAAATGTTCCCCCTGAAATTCCTCATCAACTCATCAGATCCATGTTATCAAGATACGGTTCGGTCACAGGAAAAAGACGCACATTGTCAGCAGCCACGAGGAAGCCCGAATTTGCCCATTCCCCCCCCCCCCACCCCCCCCCCCCCCCACCCCCCCCCCCCCCCACCCCCCCCCCCCCCCACCCCCCCCCCCCCCCACCCCCCCCCCCCCCCACCCCCCCCCCCCCCCACCCCCCCCCCCCCCCACCCCCCCCCCCCCCCACCCCCCCCCCCCCCCACCCCCCCCCCCCCCCACCCCCCCCCCCCCCCACCCCCCCCCCCCCCCACCCCCCCCCCCCCCCACCCCCCCCCCCCCCCACCCCCCCCCCCCCCCACCCCCCCCCCCCCCCACCCCCCCCCCCCCCCACCCCCCCCCCCCCCCACCCCCCCCCCCCCCCACCCCCCCCCCCCCCCACCCCCCCCCCCCCCCACCCCCCCCCCCCCCCACCCCCCCCCCCCCCCACCCCCCCCCCCCCCCACCCCCCCCCCCCCCCACCCCCCCCCCCCCCCACCCCCCCCCCCCCCCACCCCCCCCCCCCCCCACCCCCCCCCCCCCCCACCCCCCCCCCCCCCCACCCCCCATTCTCCAAGCCTCACATGGCGCTTTCCAAATTCGCTCGAAAACCTGGAATATGGGAATGAGTCTGAGCAGATAGACACTGTAAAGGCCGCTTTTCAAGCCGCTATGCCTGATAGCATAACAGAAGTGGGGCTTAGCCCTCCAAACTCAGAAGTTTTGGCGCCTATCTTTCTGATAAAAACCAATAACTCATGGGAGAAACTTACACCCAGCAACACCAACAAGACCTACAGCACTCTAACACAACAGTCGAACCAAAGCACTTTGTTGGAAAATCCTGCATCATCTGATCAAACACTATTTCAATGGGATCTACCATATCGCACAAGAGCCATCAAACCTGACGCAGATATTCAGTGGACAATGTGGCATAATATATTACCTACTCCTACTATATTACGAAAATTTAACTCAAACGTCTCAGATAACTGCTTCTTCTGCTACCAATTAGGAACGGTCCGGCGTATCTACTTGGAATGCCCAGTCAACACTAAATTAATCAGTTTGACTCGGGAAACGGCAGCTCTTACCTGTGGTAGTCTTCATACAGAAGAGGAATATTTCAATCTCGTCCATGTGGAGTCAAATAACCATTCATTCTGCAATTACTTTTTCATCACCGCGAAAGCGGTAATATACAACTTCTACCTCAGACATACAAGACCAGACAGCACAGCAACTTCACAGAGAGAGGCAACTGACCAACTCACTGCAGCCTTCCAACAAAAGGTGAGAAGTCGGATGCTACACGAGCATCACCACCATAGGCAAAACAACACCTTAGATCTTTTCCACCAAGAATGGAATCCACGGAATCAACTCCTGGCTGAGCAGGGCGACTGCATTATAATCCACTTTCCAGCATAGAAGTGACACCTTTACCCCCCCCCCCCCAAAGAAAGGGAGAAGAAAGAAGGATTGTTGTGCTTAACAGTGCAAAAATTAATCAGCTGGCACTCTCATGTAAATAGATAATATTGTGCAATAGTAACTTTTATGTTCTTCCACATTTATGTTCTTATACAGTATCATGTTAAAATAACTCTTAATGGCTTTAATTAAATTAAAAAAAAAATTAGTCTTATAAGTGACTTCGATGTAACATACCTCAACAACAGTATGAGCATGTAACCACTGTGTCTGACTGCAGAGAACCAAAAACTGGTTAATCCTGTATATAAGATTGTTATGTTTACAATAAAAAAAATTTATATATATAAAACAATAAAGTTTATTATTAATGATAAAGTTTTAATTATTTTTTAAATAACGAAACCTGTGGTGCGTTCATAATTAGAAGAAACACACGTATAAACCACAGTGAAAATTATTTAATTGTAAATATTTCATCCTAAGTATCTTAGGACATCATCCGTACAGTATTTAAACAAAAATTAGGAATAACATACAGTTAGGGCGCATGATTACAATAGAATCTCATGAAAACGTGCATAACCTGCTAAAGTAGTACAAAAAAAAAAAAAAAAACGTTAAGATCGTAATACTTACTCCAAATTGGATTTTGATCCTACGTATCGTCAACTCAGAAAATTAAATAAGCTACTTAATGAAACTTCCTCCTTAGATGAAGAAATAATCAAAAAACTTAAGACATACCATGCAAGACCTCCTAGAATTTATGGCTTACCTAAGCTACACAAAACTAATGTTCCACTTAGACCTGTCGTAGACTGTATCGGCTGTCCAACGTACAAGTTATCAAGATTCTTATCTAACCTTCTCCGCCCTCACATAGGCCACTCAGTCTCTTCAATCAAAAATTCTAATGAGTTTCACACAAAAATTAAAGACATTCAACTATCAAAAACTGACTTGTTAATCAGCTTCGACATTGTCTCCCTCTTCACTAACATTCCCCATAAAGAAACAATAGAATTACTAACTCAAACATTTCCGTCTGATATAGTTGAATTGTTCAAGTTTGTTATTGCATCAGGTTACTTCACCTGGAAAGGTCAAATTTACAAGCAAGAGGAAGGAACAGCAATGGGATCTCCTTTATCACCAAACCTAGCAAATTTGTTTCTAGAACACCTTGAGGAAAAAATATTCACTTTTGAACCCAAACCAAAAATTTGGCTAAGATATGTCGATGACGTATTTGCAGTATGGAATCATCCCGAACCTGAATTACAACTGCTTCTAGATAAAATTAACCTTCTTCATGATCGCATCAACTTTACGTTAGAAAAAGAATCTCCACAGGGTATCTCTTTTTTGGATTTACACATCAAAAGAAAAGAAGACGGTTCCATCGCCACTTCCGTCTTTCGCAAGCCTACATTCTCAGGTCGCTACATTCACAATTCTTCTGCTCATCATCCATCTCAGAAATCTGGCATTATTAAATCACTAGTTTCCAGAGCACACAAATTCTGCTCCTCTGAAGAATCTTTAAACCAGGAATTAGAAGTTATCAAAAATTTGGGATTATATCCATCCTAAATGGATATAATCCCAAAACAACTCAAAAAATCATCAGTCACTTCTGCATACATCAAACCAGACAGGAAGAAGTGCATAGGATTCCCATACCTTACGTTAAAGGCATCTCAGAACGTCTTTCTAAAATTATGAAGAAATACAATTTTGCCACTACTTACAAACCTATCAACCAAATTTACAACTTATTACCTTCTCCTAAGGACAAATTCTCACCCTTGATGTTACCTGGTGTTTATGAGATTCCATGCTCATGCAAATTATCTTACTTTGGACAGACAGGTAGGTCTGTTCAGAAACGCATCTCAGAACATCAAGACCACATTCGTCTTCTTAAACCGCAGAAATCTGGCCTCTCTCAACACGGAATTGAAAATCCAAACCATAGGATCCATTGGGAAAAGGCTAAACTTTTACATAGATCTATATTTAAACATGAACGTTTATACAAAGAAAGTTCTGAAGCCCTACTACACAGACCAAACCTAAACCGCAACGACGTTCTTACTATTCCTAAAGTATGGGAAATTATCATACAAAACTGTGTTAAATAATTAACGTTTTTTTTTTTTTTTTGTACTACTTTAGCACGTTATGCACGTTTTCATGAGATTCTATTGTAATCATGCGCCCTAACTGTATGTTATTCCTAATTTTTGTTTAAATACTGTACTGATGATGTCCTAAGATACTTAGGATGAAATATTTACAATTAAATAATTTTCACTGTGGTTTATACGTGTGTTTCTTCTAATTATAAAGTTTTAATTCACTTTAGCAATAACACTGATCAAGTTAGTTTGGCTGTTGCTTTCAGTGTGTTTAACATTTATGTTACGTCATTTAAAGTCACCAAATCGAATATCAGTCAACTTATTTATAGTTGTTTCAATTGTATCCCATAATGACAGAAAGAGTGTAATAGTTTGTGTCAATGTGGGATACAACTGTTGTTGAAAAAACTAATCAGTGTTAAAAAACACTGATAAGTTAGTTTCATTTTCTTGACCAAAAAAGCTCTGGAAAAACTTTTATTGGGATTATATTGATCAAGTGCATATAATAAACAACTAAGTTATACCAACTAGTTTCACCAACTAAGTCTGTTGGCATCTTCAGGGTACATAACTGATGTAAGGCACTAAAAAGTAAAAAACTGTTACAAACTAAAATCAACGATTCCAATTATATTAAACAAAGAACAGAGCGCGTAGAATACATTCATAGAGCGTGGATGATCTCAATTGTTGTTATTTAGGAACGTTCTATAGTTGGCACTATAATTCTGTTCTGGCGAGTTGAAAGATCTGATAAGGGTCTTCCAGATCACGGGCAAGATTAGTCCTTGGTTCCTGTTAAGGTTTTGTGTACAGCGGGCAACTGTTGTGGCCTCCTTAAAAATTCGGGAGCGGAAGTCCTCCTCCATGTAAGGAATTGTGCTTATATCCCTCTCTATGGTATGGTTCGTTCTTGAGAAATGAAAAGCTAAACCCGATTTTTCTTCTCTGTTATTATTGACGTCAACTATATGTTCTTTTAGCCTAATTTCAAGGCTCCTTGAAGTTTGGCCAATGTAATTCAACCCGCACGAGCATGGTATGTTATAAACTCCAGCATATTTGGAGAAAGGATGGCTATCTTTTGGAGATCTTAAGAATTGTCCAATCGTTTCTGTGGGTTTAAAAGCCACTCTTATTTTATGTGGTCTAAGGAGTCTAGCAATCTTATTTGAAACTGTCCCTAAGTATGGAATGACGATGGTAGAAATATAACGTACATCATATTGTTGTCTTTGTCGGGGTTCAGAGAAAAGTATCTTGTGGACGAGTCTTCGAGGAAATCCATTCATGATAAGGTTGTTGATTTTCTTAAGAAAATCAACTCTCTACACCACACAATCAAATTCACTCTAGAACTTGAAGAAGATAACGAATTATCATTTCTGGACACTTTAATTAAGAAGCTTCCGAATGGTAGTATCAACCTTTCAGTTTACCGCAAACCTACCAATACAGAATGTTATTTACATTTCACTTCCTCACACCACATTTATCAGAAACTTAGTATTGTACACATGTTGAAGAACCGTGCCTCTCTCCTTACAACAGATCAACAAGACCTCTAGGAAGAACTATCCCTGATATCCACCAACCTTATCATGAATGGATTTCCTCGAAGACTCGTCCACAAGATACTTTTCTCTGAACCCCGACAAAGACAACAAGATGATGTACGTTATATTTCTACCATCGTCATTCCATACTTAGGGACAGTTTCAAATAAGATTGCTAGACTCCTTAGACCACATAAAATAAGAGTGGCCTTTAAACCCACAGAAACGATTAGACAATTCTTAAGATCTCCAAAAGATAGCCATCCTTTCTCCAAATATGCTGGAGTTTATAACATATCATGCTCGTGCGGGTTGAATTACATCGGCCAAACTTCAAGGAGCCTTGAAATTAGGCAAAAAGAACATATAGGTGACGTCAATAATAACAGAGAAGAAAATCGGGTTTAGCTTTTCATTTCTCAAGAACGAACCATACCATGGAGTGGGATATAAGCACAATTCCTTACATGGAGAAGGCCTTCCGCTCCCGAATTTTTAAGGAGGCCACAACAGTTGCCTGCTGTATACAAAACCTTAACAGGAACCAAGGACTAATCTTGCCCGTAATCGGGAAGACCCTTATCAGATCCTTCAACTCGCCAGAACTGAATTATAGTGCCAACTATAGAACGTTCCTAAATAACAACAAGTGAGATCATCCACGCTCTATGAATGTATTGTACGCGCTCTGTTCTTTGTTTAATATAATTGGAATCGGTTGATTTTAGTTTGTAACAGTTTTTTACTTTTTAGTGCCTTACATCAGTTATGTACCCTGAAGATGCCAACAGACTTATAACTTATCAGTGCTTTAGTTTTACCTATTCAAGATTCGTTTCTGTTAATGTCAGAAATCAAAAGGGGCTGCAACCTCAATATTTGAAATAAACATCTCTGTTATCATAACTTAAAATTTAAAAGTTCTTTAACTTTTTATTATATTCATTCTTGTATGGTCTACTTTTATAGAAAACAGGGGGAAATAGATTTTAAGTATTGACTTCCCCAAAGAAGTACGTCAAACTAATTCCCTATTCCAGTCATATTCGTTGTTTGTGGAGAAGAAAACCAAGCGGAAAACAAAGTTCCCACCACTTTGGGCAACACGGGTATGCCAAGAGCATTTGAGACCAAAATATACCCTTTCAAGCCACTAAAAGCATATAGTCTCAACTGAGGTTATGAAATCATCTATAACCTCAAGATGTTCACAACTATCGACGAACTGGCCATCGTCTGCAAAGCACCGATTATTCCCGAGTGCAACAGGTTCTAAAATAAGTGTGCTGTTTACGATGTCTGATTTTCTTTATATTGATCGCTGAGTAGGACATTATGCTTTCCAGTAACAGGACTGTTGAGAACAGATCACAGTTGGAATAAGCACGGGCACTGATGTAAAATGAAAAACGTCTTGAGCTCTTTACTGTAGACCATTATCTTGGGAAAATAAAAATAATGGCAATACTTGGACCTGCATTGGTTAAACTTATAGAACTCATCCATATCCAGTATATCATTGTCTATTAATTGCGTATATTCTCCAGCGGCTGTTCTGTTTGTGTTTCAGCAAGAGAAAAAGGAATATTTTACTTAAATATTACTACTACTACTACTCATGGTGCATGCAGCAGGTTAATTTATAGAACTACTCCATCCTAAATTATCGTGCGAGTTATAAAACCCGATTGTACAGTAAAATTAATACTCCATTGTTTGAAGATATGGGCATGCCATAGAAAAACGACTTCTCTTAGGTAAACGTTTTAAAACCTGATAAGACCACGATTGTTTCTGTTATTCATGTGTGCTTCCTTGAAATGTTTACGTCACCTGTAGTCAAGGTATTTGGGTGATCGAAGATAAAATGCAACATAAGCTCTATTCTTGGAACAGTAATTATTCAAAAATAAATTTCAAAACATATCCAAAGTGTGACTTGCATATGAATGCAAGTCACATTTTGGATCCAGATAGAACACCAGAAATGTTTCGTCGTGGGAATCAATAATAGATGCATTTTTGTTTTAATTTATTTGGTTGGCTACATACCATAACGTAAACTATTACAACTTCATCGGGTTCGCTTATCCGTCTGTTATGTATAAGAAGTTAAACATGAAAAATACGAAGTGTGTGTGTGTGTGAGTGAGAGAGAGAGGGAGAGAGAGAGAGAAGAGTAGCTACACATCATGTTGCGCGAAATCTGAATGTGACAGTTTCAATTGCTTCTGACTTCGATCAATTTTAAGGAAACGACACAAACTGCATCATATTCAAGCAACAGAGGAGTTTAGCTGTAAAGTCATTTATTGCTCGTCTATTTGATGCATACACTTGTATGCATGTACCCAAATATTATACTGAACTTTGTCCATCATTAGAAATATCTAGGAGTGTATTTCATTTCGCACTTTTTTAATAAGGACGATGGCAATTTGCTGATATATTCGAGATAATTGGCAACTGTATTTTAACACTTTTTTAAACACTGCAAAAATCAAATTTAAGAGTCAAACGATTATTCCTTAAATCGCGATTGTTAAAAAATGAACACCTACAGCCTATTTCCGGCCGAGTGGTTAGCATATACCTTCTCCAAGCAACAGATCACGGGTTCAAATCTCCGCGTTGGTATGCATGCTTTTGATTGTCTTTAGATAGGAGATGAATTTCATCGCCTGGTACAAGACCACCGCCCTTCTAGGGAAGACTGAAGTGGCTTGAAAAAGTTCCATGTTTGGTTTCTAGTGAAGGGTTTCCGGACTATATAAAAATACCAAGAAAAAGAGAAAAAATCTTAGCCCGCTCACAGTAATAATTTACTTATAGGATTCGCTTTTGTGAGTGAGAATCAAATTGATAATAGCCCGCCTTATAATCCGGTTTTGTCGCGAACCTTTAATGCATACATAAATGTCGAAAGTTGATCAGATACATTGAGTATCTGTAGATCCCTTGAAGGGAAGATCCTATGAGGACTTTGATGATGATGAATTATGATATAATAACGTCAGTGAACGTACAAAGAATAAATTTAGACATTGAACAAGGGAGGCAACAGGAAATTACCTTGTTCTATAATAATGCCCAGTATAATTGCTACCCCACCAACCAATGGATTGAGGTAAACACACACACACACACACACACACACACACACACACACACACACACACACACACACACACACACACACACAAATAATACATATATTATATAATATATCAAATTAAATTAAATTAATTTAAATTAAATAATTTATTAATTAATTTAAATTAGAATAAAATAAATTGAATTAAATTAAATCGATTGGTAGAGCCTCTGCTACTAATGGCTCACGCAAAAAGTTAAGCAAGTTTAAGCGCAGTTAGTAGTTGGAAGGAGGCCAATCGTTCGATGCTGTTGGCACACTCGCCCTCGATGAGTCTTTGGACTGCCTGGAGGTGTCACATTGTAACAAATGCTGTCTGCTTGCTGCGTTATTGTAATAAGATAGGGGATCAGGGAGCACTCTTTCAAATAATTAAAACACATTTATTTACATTAGTAAGAAATATATATGAATGAAACGACAGGGAGATTGCTTTCTCTACCCATCTAAAAATCTTTAGCATAAAATTAGAACCTTTTTACTTCAATAGTAAATAATCTCTTTAACTTAAAAACTTATTTACTCTCTGCTTACAATTCAACTTATTAAACTTCTAGTTTACTCGCAAAGAGGTTAGCTAACTCTCTGCTAAGTTATTTTTACAAATTTGATATCAACTTCTAACATGCCAATTGACTCTCTTATGGACACTTCTTATTACTATTAAACTAATTCTTAACAGTCCATATATAACATATCTCCTAGATTATAAGAGAAAATGCACAACAGATGGAACTTACAGGCTCTGTATCGCACATTCAATCATGAGTCTTGGACTAAAGTCTTTATGGCATTTCTTTCATCTTAGATCTTAAGTTTCCTTCAGGAGTGTCTTGCATCAGCGGTATCACGTCGGGATATTGGCGTGCTTTTGGACTGCAATGTGTGGTACTCGAATAGCACATGCAAGAGGTTTTAGCATACGGGCAAATTCTCCTCTGGATCCTACTTCGGGAACGTCTGCTTCTAACTGCCGATGACTGTAACTGCCACCAACTGGCTCTGGCTCTCTTAGGTAACAGCGTTTTGCCTTTGCTCTCTCGGCACACTTGGATCTTGGCTCTCCTCTGTTGGCAACTGGTCCTGGAATCTCCTGCTTCATAACTGGGGCCTTGTCTCTCCTAGTTCTCTGCCGCCACTACTCTGGTTCTGACCTCCTCTGGTTTCGACTGCCTCTCCTCTTAGTAACTGGGGCCTTCCTCTCCTCTTTTGCCAACTTCTGATGACTCTCTGCTGACGACTGGAAACCACTTATGCTCGGCTCAGTCCCCTTTTATATTGCGATCTCGGGACCTTGTACTAAGGGTAGTAAGCCCGGAAGAATTTCGCATGACTCTTTCATCTTCTTTTAAGTTCGACCCGCTCTTTGTTCTCCTCCGTGCACTCTTTTGATCGTATTTTTCCGGGAAGCAGAAACTTCTCTAAAACTAGCTTTGATGATGTTCATGCACAGAGCTTGCAAACAACTTTCTCATACACATAACTGCAAACACTTTCTTGTGCTCTTACACACAGCTATGTACAAAGTTCCGATGGCAAGCATTATCTTTGTTTTTGACGTTAAAACAGTAAATACAGTCACTTCCCATAAGGTTAACTACATTAATATTGAACCAAAATATACATAGAAACAACCAAGGTTATTTACAGTTCTCATGAGACTTGACCTATGTAAAACTCGATGTAAAGCGCTTTGGTATTTTTAATCTACATCGAATTTTACAACATTAATAATAATAATAATAATAATAATAATAATAATAATAATAATAATAATAATAATAATAATAATAATAATATATACTATCTGATCCGTTCCACTTCGCCAAGGTGAACTTATACTGCTAGCGATTCACTTCAGGGTATTTACTCATGTATTTCGTGCTGGTCTCCATGGTGCAGAATTATGAGCATTATAATACTTATCTGTAAACAACAGAAGTTTAATCATCCTCGACAAAAATAATTAAATTCTCAGGATTGCTAACTCTAGAACATGCTACATATAAGTGCCCATGTCCGAAAAAATAAATGCCCGTGTCGGAAACAAACAAACAAATAATAAATAAATAAATAACCTACTAATAATTATAAAGACTACTAAAAATCTAATAATAAAAACTAGTAATAAATACTGATGATGATGATAAGAAATTGAGCCTCCGTAGCTCAGTCGATATAGGCGAAGCACTTTGGTCGGAAAAACTTGGGTTTGATTCCCGTCAGTGACGGGAGCGACCTTTATCTGGTCGTCTCTTTCAACGAAAGGTGAATTAGCCTGGTCATACAGAGGTAGGGTTTTTTTAAATCCGGAAACTCGGGTTTTCTTACCCGAGAACAGGTAAACCGGCGCCGTGAACACACGCACCTACAGACATAGGACACACTGGGAGATATGGCTAACCACCTTATCCTAGAGTTGCGGTTGCGAAGTCCAAGAATACTTGGAAAAGTCGTGGATGTCTAAGTGCTTGTTAGGACCACAGATAGGATGGGATAGGAATAACGAAAGAACTTCGCAAAATAGTGGCCAGATATTGTTAAATGGCAGTATGGAAAGGCGAGTTGTTCACTGCGCGTATACCATGAATGGGATGCTTCTGCCTCATGCCAGCTCTCTTGTTAGGCCATGGTTTCTCGCCTGAGCAGAGCGAACTTCTCCCCTCCATACAGCACCTGCATTTGCTTCAGTAGCGTGTCGCGCATTGACACACCATGCGTTTTGCATATTGTAAACCACCTGCAGAAGACAGACATATGCTGTCGCTAAGTTTTTTTGTAGATCTCATCGAGATCTACATTTTTGTGTCACATAGTATGCGCCTATTTCCTACTTTAATAATTTCACTCTGTCTATTTAGTCTCATAAGCCTTGCCTTCTGTAAGTCGAGCGACTTACAGAACTTGCTTCTATCATCAGAATTTATTTATCGAAAGGATAATAAAATATCTATTATTTTATATCCAAAATAAGCAAAAAGTGTTCGCCATTTAGAAACTTTAAAAGTTTCAAAATGACTCAGAGTTTACGAAAAGGCATACGTTGAAAGTTCCAAATTCGAATGTTAATTTTTGCGTACTTCAATATAAAAAGACAATGAATGATTAATGATTGTTTTTTAATTTACAATGATTACTTTATTGAGCACAAACGTGTCAGCAATTAGTTGCTTAACATATTTAAATAGAAAAAACGTTGTGGTTCTTAATTGGTAATGAATTATTCTTGTTCGTGTATTTTACATTTTTTCGTCGCGGAGGTAACACAAAGCTGTTCTTTTCAGACAGGAAATGCAGCATTGGATAGTATTCTTTCATACAAAAATTCGCAAAAGTCTCCTGCCAATTGAACGGCATCAAGAAAAAGTGATCAAAGGGCAACGGGATGCTTTGATAAACCTGTTTTTTTTTTTGAGACATTTAGATAAAAGAGATTTGACGTCTCACACGAGCATGGCGATTAGACTTTTAATCTCGTAATGCCACTGCGCAACAATGGAATTGCCTGATTAAAAGTCTAAATGCATTGCGTGCGTGGAAACAATCGCAAATCTCTTATATCTACCCTAATGTCGCTTTACAACGCATTCTATAATTTCATTATTTACCAAAAGTAATCTAGTAAGCAATCAAATTACAGAATAATGATTATTATAGCGATTCAAGTTGACGAAATGAATAATTATGATTATCTCTTATGACCATTACTCCGCCAATATTGTACTCAAACAATACAAATTTAACATTGAAATATAATTGTTTCAATTCTTTTAAACCGAGTATGGCATTATTAGAAATAGATTTCTTCAAAGTTCGTAGCAGCAATTTTTTTGAAATTTTCCAATACTTGCAGTAATTCTCAATACATGAATCCGCCACGAAACAATATTGAAAAATATTGTCAACCAACGTTTTTCAAAATCCTCATATTTTAATATCGTTTGGCATTAAAATATGAGGATTTTCCATAATCCTCATATTTTAATGCGAAACGATAAGACACTCATGTATTCATTATGAAATGAATTTGCCATAATATATAAAATTGGAAGGATAACAATTCTTGCATTAGCTTAATTATTTGCGTTTCATTTCACTTAATATTCACAATAAGAATTGTAGTATACCCTCTGCAAAATGCACCGAACGTACAGAAACAGAAATTCTCAGAATAATTCTTAAGAAACAAAAAAAGAAAAGGAAAAAAGGAAAAGAAACAACATGCAGTCTTCCAACTTATGAATATCAAAGAAAATGTAATAAGACGAGGCACAAATATTTGAAGACATACTTTGAAATATCTTTCGACATTTACAGAAAGACATGAACATTTCTTTCTGTAAATGCGGGCAGATTAGACATTTTTGGTATTTCTGTTTTGATAAGCTGTTTTAGCTGAAGGGCAATGCAACGGATATTTTATTCATTATTCCCATAAGAGACACATTCTTTTATCGACTCTAAACTCGTTCTTTATTTTGGACTGTACAAAATCTATTTCCATCGTAGTGTCTAAACTGTTATTTCGTTCTAAATCCACAATTTATGATAATTTATTTGAACTGGTTTAGAAACATCGGGCAGCATTACTTTGGTATCTTTAATAAGGCACACATCTTTGAATTAGAATAAGAAATGAAGATTGCCAAAAATACAAAGTATAAATGAAAAATGCAGAAAAAAATGAGCATACTAATCCTTTTACAGTCGGTATTGTGAATTGCGCTGCAAACCGTAGAAGTTTCAGAATACATCTACAGTCCATAGTATCATAAGAGGTACCTGAGCATGTCTTGCAAAGATCAATACAATGGATCCTTCAAGCGCAAATTGTGATCTTGTCATTCACTCATTGATATCGATTTCTTTGGACTGCTGTCGAAAAGTCAGTAATGATGCCTTCGACATTTCCACCTGCATAAGGGAAATGCCTAAGGTTAGAATCTCTTTAATGACGGGGTACTCCTCCCTATTTTTTTTTTTTTTATATTATACACCTGCCGTTGATTTCGGAAGGATACAGAACAAGAATCTTTGATGGAAATCTTCCGGTTTTTCTTCCTGTGAAACAGACAAATAAGATTTCCTCTTTGAGAAGATACAAAAAATTATATGTTGAAAGTAATGGAGACTATTCGAGCGATATAACCCTTTAAATTGTTTACATTTTTTATTTGTGTGTTGCCAGTGTAGTACTAACATTAGGTGAGTACATCAACTCCCAAAGATTATTTAGATATCTTCAGATGAAAAAAAAAGTTATATATTTCGCCAGTTGAAACTGACAACTTCACGCATCATCTCGAAATCATATATTGAAAAGAAATAAAGGGAACTGAAGTAAACTTGTCAAATTATCAGTCATAGTGCTTACAATCTTAAAGAATTTAATATTTAATAAAGAGAGAATTTAATATTTATAGCTTCTTCCGTTATGTTTGTATATGTCAAATATTCTTAAGTAATTCAGAAGATGCAAACGAGTTTAATATTTCACTTGTCACGTTAACATAAGCAATAGTATCCGCTTAAAAAATATGTCATTTCTTTTAGATTCCTCTAGTATATCTATGGACAGTATACGGTTATACTGGATTCTTTGTGCTTCCTTCATAGCGATTAGCCTGTTCATTCAAATAAGAATGGTCACCTTAGTCTAGATTTGATTCGACACTGCAAATATCCAGGCTCTATTTGATGGGATTCAACTTGAGACTTTGATATAGTAAATCAGGCATCATGTCCTGAGCCCATTCACTTTTTGACATGACAACTCGACAAGCGCTGTTTTTCATGTTGATAAAGGCAAGGCTAATCTGCAAAGGATCTTCCCAATGCAGGAAAGTAGAGTTATCTGGAATGCACACTGCTTTACTAGATTCCATGTACCATGTCTTGTATGTGTCACCGTGTCACCCAGACACGGTGTTTAATATACGTTAGATTTCAATTTTTGTGAACAGAATTCACATAAAAAAGTAGTCTACAATCAGTGGGCAAAATTACATTGCACAAACGTCACACCCAATCCGTAGAACGGAAGTAAATTAATTTGGTAGATGCTCTTTTGTAGCAGATGATTTCTTTCGAGGAAGTGTGAGTAAAAGTTTAATAAGGTTATAAAATGTTATTCATCTGTTACTGTCTGTTATTATAAGAATAATGACTAATACTGCAATAAACCAAACAGACGAAGTTAAAAGAGCAATGTCTTCGCATGTAAGATATTCGCAGCATGTGAAGGTAGAGACATGTTTCAATGTACTCAATGGAATATTTGCGAAATGCTTAAGTTTTGAATCATACCTTTGCTTTCTGCTAATCATCAATAAGACTAAAATATACATTAAATAAAAACAAAACAAGTTTTCTAAAGAAATATTAAAATTCGAAAAAAAAATCTCTCTATTGTGAGTCACCGCAGCTCAGTTGGTTTTGACGGATGACCTTTCAATGTTCAGTGGTCATGGTAACATCGTTTCCTTTCGGGAATCTCTGAGTTTTTCATGCCGAAAAATAGGTAAACTGGACATTAGAACACACACACACACACACACACACACACACACACACACACACACACACACACACACACACACACACACACACACACACACACACACACACACACACACAGAGTAGCGGATTAAGGATAGGGTGGCAAATAAATGAAATTTGTACTTTTTTTGAATTTTTTGAACTTCTGGATTTTTCTGCCTATTAAAGGGTTAAAGGATGATAAATAATAAAAATTTTTATTTTATTTTTTTTGTCAGTTTTTTTTTACAATTTTACAAAGTTTTTTTTTTACTTGCAATCAGTTTTCGTGACCTCGAAGCTGTCAACAGCGCCGTGCGCCGACATTGGTAATGCGGTTTAATTTAAAGCGTAGATAGCGCGCGCTGTTCAAAATACAAAACACGAAGCTTGTCAACTAAAGCCGACATTGGTATTGCGACATTATTTAAAGCGGAGATAGTGTGCGCTGTTTAAAATTATTAAAACGTAATAATTGTTTTGAAAAAATGTTCGCTTAAAATAATCAAGATTTTTATAATGTTTACTGAAAACATTAATCTATTTTAAAACACTGTAGGAAAATATCTTAGCTTGGGGGGTCCCAAAGCTTGAGGCTCCTAGGCACGTGCCTCATTGCCTTAATGGGTAATCCGCCACTGCACATACACACACAAGATACAATGACATCATACATTTTGCTTCTTCGACTGTGATTCAAAACAAACAAGCCAAACTCTCTGTCCATAAGTTAAAACTTTTTAAAAACACTATAGTTTTGTATATGCTTGCTTAGTATTTTGGCTAATTTCTTTCTCATTCTATATAAATTTATTCAACTGGATCCCCACAATACCATCTTTTCTTATCGTGTTATCTGTTTTCATAATGAATCCACTATTCACTCAAAAAAGTGTTCCTAAATTTTTATATATTTTACTAGTTCCATTGACAAAGCAGTTGTGCTATCCATGTCTTTGCATATTTTAGAGGATTTCCCCTCTTTATTGCTGGTTTTCATGTCACATTTGTTAAAGCCTTTGTTAAATATATTTAAATATTCTTAAAGACTCATGATGACTTTATATAAGAGCATAGTCATATGCATAAAACAAAGGGATGCGTCTTAATATCTTTGAAATTAATGTCAGATTTAATGCTGGTTTTCTTTGTAATGTGGTTCATAGGAGTGATAAATAGCATTGGAGATAGTGCATCCTTGTCTTCTTACACATAACTTTACATCAAACCCCCTTCCAACATTCTTCAATTCGAAATACAGACATACAACTTAAGTTACTCGAGTCATCAGCAATATGGTGTGTGAATTTCTTTCCATATATACAACAACCATATAGTGGTAGTGACTCGAACATCTTTTCTCTTAGCAACTTCTCGTATGCTTTTACAAGATCTACAAAACGTTTAATAAATAGATCCTTTTCTCAATTGTTTGTCTTAAAGTGAAAATCTGATCTTGACAACATCCTTCGTTCCCAGAACCCAGTTCGTTCTCCAAGTTTCTCTTCCACAATTTTTCTTAGCCTTTTCTCAAGCATACTGTACTTGCATAAATCTTACCAGGAACCTCACTAAGGAATTCCTCTGTAATTCTCACATTCAGCTTTATTCCCTGTTTCACAGATTGATACAATGAAAGCTGCACTTCAATAATCTGGAATTCGATCTTTTGACCAGGCTTTCTGAATTATGCAATCTAGGCACTGTAAATCTCTTTTATACCTCCATGTTTAGAGCATGTCTATCTGTTTTTCCATATTAAAGGTTCTCATTGCGTTTTGTTTTACCTCAAGTATTATTATGTATTCTAAAATGCTCTAACTTCTGAATATTTTCTGTCTCTTCTGTACACTTCTTATCTCGTTTATAGGTTTAACTCATCGATGAGAGTCTGGAAAGGAAATGCGAGTGTCTGCTGATGAAACGATACATTCTCGGTGATGAAATGTGCATAATTAACTGGATAGGCCAGTGTATGTAATGCACTCCCTAAAGAAGGTTTGTCGTCTGGATGGCTTTCTCATTTTAAAGTGAAATCTATTGTTCTGTACATACAAAAATGAATAAATAGCATGATAGAAATTCTATATTAATCACAACAGTATGGTAAATTTATAAAGAGGAGTGAATGAAAATAGGCGCATTTATCCAGGACTATCCTGAACACTAATTTTGCGTACTTTTTAGAATTCCTCATATTTTCAGGATTCATTAGTATATGATTTTACTGCTTAATTTTCATAATTGGCCTTGAAATGCCAATCATGAGAAGAAACCTCAACGAAAGCTTCAAAATTGCACGGCGTTTTCAGGGTGAGTTTTCTTCTCTTTAGACTCCAACTGTACGTTACATATTGCAAGTGAAATTCCACATCCATAATATTTTGGGATAAAATGCTGCATCCGTTGTGTATCTAGAACACGAAGTAGGTTTACTTATATCGATATTGTTAGCAGAACTTCTCTAAAGTGTTTCGAGGCTAATATTAATATTATAGTGGATAAAAAAGAATTATAATTTGGCGACGTTAACTAAATATATGCAAGATATGGATGAAATCCTTATTTAACGATCAAGAGAAAACAGAAAATGGATGATTGAAATTATTACCGCATTCTCATACTAAGCAGGCTTAACTCGATGAGCTCCCTTGCTTCTGCGCAATGCAGTAGTTGAAAGATCTATCTCTCATGCCCTTACCTCTTATTAGGAAGGCTATTTGGGTGGATTGCGTTTAGATCGTGGTTATAAGACCAAACGTTTCATAGAAAAATAACTAAACTGATAAAGTTATTCTGAATTTATGCTTGGATAGGACACGAGTCAAACTCCTGTGTAACATAATTGTGTTTATCTTCTGTCTGGTTGTTAAAATATGAATTTTATACACATTTTTGATAAAACATTTTGACTACTTCTGCGTGGCTTGAACTCTGCACTTTAGGCAGCACCCACTTAAGGGACAAATGAAGAATCAACAATTTCTGGCTTTAAATTAGTTGCATCAATTGGTTTTCGGTACGATCTTAATGTAATATAATGACTAAAATAATAACTTAAAAGAAATAATATGTATTAAAATATGAATGCATTATATTATAGAATAGATAAACGCATAAGTTTCGAGCAAAATTAATAGTAGTGGAGTGAACATTCTTGCAAATCTCACTGACACCGATGGCATGAATAAATCTGCCTAAATTATTTCTCTCCCGCTCATATAGTTTTAGAATTATATATTTTTACCGATGTTTCTGTATTCATTTAGGGATAAATAGGCTGAGGATAAATAATTTGAACGCTATTTAAATAATGTTTAAATGAATTAAAGCGGGAGGTTGAATGTTTAGCAACTATAACATAAGCTTCGCATAGTAGAAATTCAATTCTGTTCTGAAAATTCAAACAACCTAACTTTCCCAATAAGCGTCTAAAGTGTAATATGATTCGAATTCGGAGCATATGCAGCAAACTGAGAACTTTAAACATTTCTTTAATAATTTTCTTTGATTTGAGTCAGTTAAAGAAAGTAATGAAGTGATTGCGTACGTTGCACCCAACAGTTCATTTTTAATTTATTCCTTGATTTTAAATGCATGATTGCCACTTATGAATTAAGAAACCATATATAAACAGGCGCATAGTCGTCATCAGCACCTACTTTATGAACCAGGCGTGAAACTGTGCTTATTGCTCGTTTATACAAATACTGTATATACATACAGAACCTGTCGTTACAGAGGAAGTAAAATTTTGCATCGATTTAGAAATATACACTGCTTGGAAAAAAGTAAACGAAACCCCCATTGATAAGGAACATCGTGCCATGTAACGAGTCACGTGTTTACAGTTGGTATAAATTGAAGGAATATGATGCTCCCAAGTCAGTACAATCGTGTTTACGTGAAATGGCAGTGAGAAAGGAACCGACGGTGTTTGAAAGAAGATTTGGGATAGTGTGCCATGTGCAGGCCGATTTCTTACGCATATTGTTGACAAATTGGGATAGGGATATAGGAATATATAGTATTGTGATAGCCCAACCAAATTGGGCTATCTCAGTATGGTATCACAATCAGTGATACCTAATATAAGATATAAGATTCTGAAATTTCATTCGAAAGGCTGATGCAGCAATGCAGCTTCATTATCAAACGCAAGGTATTTAGTGAACTTGAGCTAGAAGCACTGAAACCTCAAGCTGTAAATGGAGACCGTACTGACCCTGAAGTGACCAAGAATATGAATGAAGCAGAACCAGATTCCAAAGTGCAGAATGCTGAAAATTTTGAAAATATATAAATAGTTGAAAGGAAGCTATCAGATAAGGAACAAGAACTCGCACGAAAAATTATCGAGCAAATGAACAGCAACCAGGAACGAGTTAGGCTTCCAGTATTGAGACAATTACCTCAACAAAAACTGAAGGAACTCCTACAAGAGGCCAATAAAGCTGCAAGGGATATTCCTACTGGAACTATTGGGCAAGCGAATCAACTAATGTACTCAATAGCTTATGTCATAACATCTGAATTAGGATATAAGATTAGTGAACCCAAAAGCAGTAAGGCTCAAGAACCAAAATGGAAGCATCGACTGGAGAATAAAATTCTTAAACTCAGAGTAGACGTGAGCAATTTGAAAAACCTTAAGGAAAAGAAGCTGAAAAACACAAAAATCCGAAATAACCTCATAAAGAGATATAATACTGGAACACGACCTATTGATGAAGTATTAGAGGAAGTGAAGCAAAAAATAGTTGCAGTTGCAGCTAAAATAAGAAGATACAGTGCACGCATTGAATAGTACAAGCAAAATTCGATGTTTCGCGCAAATCAGCACCAGTTTTACAAGAAAATTGATTGCTGCAGGAATGATAACCTTAAAGAAAATATAAATATAAATACCAGAGATAAAGAAAATACACTAAAGTTTTGGAAAAACATATGGGACAAACCCTTGCTAAATAAAAATCTCTCCTGAGATTTTTATTTAGGGTTGCAGCTGATTACTAGGGAGATATTTACGTAAGGTGGTTTCCCCTTACCTTCCTTGCTGTAGTTCTATGACTGTAGCCTGTGTCTTCACTGGTCCGGTTTGCCTGCTTGTGAGATGAAAAACCCCAGATAAACTGGCGGAAGAAACCCTGCTCTCCACGCCCAAGAGCTGCTAACTTGGCTATGGCTGAGGAAGATCCTTAAGCTCCTCACGTCGTCGACGAGAATCGAACCTAGGACACTCCTTCCCTAGACATATGGTTGCGAAGCGCAAAGCCACTAGGCTAACCGCGCGGACTCATATAATATACATCTGTATATTATCTGTAGACCGGTCCCTACTCTTTTTTTTTTCTTTGTTTCTTGTTGTTCCTCTTGCTATCCCCCCCCCCCAAATGCTATTAGAGTAGTCGAGAGCTAGGAGTGAATTTTTCCTATTATACTATGTTTTTTCCATCTCACGAAGTGGGAGTCTGTTTTCCCTCTCAAATGGTAGTTTGGAGGTGGGGCTGCCACCTTAAGGCAGCTCCACCACCGAACTCACCCTGCGAAGGGTTGGTAGCCTATCCAGGAGAAATTTACAATTACTCGCAAAGCTCTGAAGAAGAAAAATAGTATGGATTTTATCGGAATTGACCAGGCTAATGGACAGGGACTTCTCTTTGAGAAATTAAAAATAGCTACTTGGAATGTCCATAGAATTACACACAAAATTGATGAGCTAAACCGAGAACTAAAAAATAGAAACATTAATATAGCAGCAATAATTGAGACAAAAAATCAAAACAAGGGATCTCAAATTATGGAAGATTATGTTATGATCTTCTTTGGAGTTCCAGAAGAGAAATGGATGAACAACTGGAACATTCAATGGAGTTCCAGAGTACAAATGGGTTGCAATTTGGAGTAATAAAAAATAAAATGGAAAAACAAAATTTCGGATTATATTTGGGTATCGGACAGAATAATCAAAGTTAGAATGAAAATTATGAATCAAACGTTCAATATTTTCGAAATTTATGCACCAGTAAATAGAAAAGAGGAAGAGACAGAAATATTTTACGGAAAACGTCAGGAATGTATTGATGAAACAAATAAAAATCAACAAACAATCTTGATGAGAGATTTCAGCGCTGGTGTGGGAAATAACACAATAACAGGATACATTGAATCAGAGGGAGAATCAGTAATCAATAACAATGGAATTTTATTAAGAGACTTTTGGGTATTTAACAGTCTAAATGGCATCAATACTTTCTTCAGGCATAAAATTATACATACGTACCCATGGGAAGCAACAGGAACTAAAGCAATAATAGATTACATTATCATTAACAACAAACTAAATAATAATATCAAGGATACAAGGGATTTTAGAAGAAGCGAAATTGATAGTGATCACATGTTAGTTGAAATAAGATTTGAATTCATGAAAAGATAACGAACTAACATCTAATAAACAATTTAAAATCACCTCCTAGTACAGGAGAGTATTAGAAACTTACATAAAAGTAGAATAAGAGATAAAATAAAACCAACTACAAACAACATTGAAACTGACTGGGAAAATAGAAATTAAACCATACCAAAAGCAGCAGAAGAAAGTTTAGGATACAAATAAAGGAAAAACAAAAAATGGCTCAGAATTTGGAATGATGACTAAACCGAGAACAAAAGGAAAGAAAAAAAAACAGGCTTTTAAAATCTATCTGCAGAGTAAAAAACACTGCTGGCTATAGAGAATATAAGAAACTACTGGCTGAAGTCAGAAAGCTTTCCAAAAGTATACGCAGAAAACTGTGCGTAAGTAGCTGAAATATTTCATAGAATGAAGGTGATGTTTCTATAAAAAGGACGATGGGACCATAGTCTCCTCCCTCTATACCTTATGTGGTAAATGTGTTAGAATCCTTATTCATTTTACTTCAAAAATAATGCAGATTGGTTACTGGATTTATTTACGGATATAATAACATCATCTGCACAGAGCACTGGATCAGCGCCTCTAATTTCCATATTAGCATCGATGTCACTTTCCGTCATAATGCAATTCATGTAAATGATAAATAACAGTACAGATAATGGTACTAAAATCATACAAATGATTTAACATCAAACTATCTAAATGTTTTCTTCACTTCTAAAATTAAATGACTTAATTGGCTGACTTAAAAATGAAATATAGACCGTGTATAAGTATGTGTAATGTACTATTTCCATTGTGATGTTTGAAATTTTTCGCCATTGAATTGTAGTGAACAGTTTTTCTTTTCTTTCGAAACTTCTCAATATGCCTTATATTTATCAACTATTAGTCTTCCTATATGGCTAATAAGTGGACGTTTCTCCTCCACAATTTTTCTTAGCCTATTGTCAAGTATGCTTGCATAAATTAATCGGATTAATCGGATTAATCCTTACTAGGAACCCTCTGTAGGAAATGCCTATCTAATTCTCACGTTCAGCTTTTTATACCAAGAGCTCTACTCCAATCATCTGAAATTTGAACTGACCGGGCCTTCTGAATTATGCAGGGCAGGCACTCAAACTTTTATACTTCCATATTTGATAATTTCTAGTCGAATACGATCTACTACAGCTGCCTGTCGACATTTCAAGTTTTTGGTGTTTTTTCTAAATGATTTTGGAGTATTTTATATTTATTGGAGTATTTACGTACTCCAAACTGTAATCTTGACTTTAATATTTTCTACCACCATTCTGTCATCTACTTGTTTCATTCAGTAATCCTTCAAATTAATTACACCAGATATCGAATATCTTTAGTTTCAGTTTAATGTCATCTTTTTCATCTTTGATTCTTTTTACACTACTCATTCTTCCACTACTTTTATCATCACTTTCATTTAGCTGTGTTTTACTTTGCTTTCTTAAATTTTTTTCTGGATTGTAACAACGCACAATCGATTTGCTAAGAGCTACTATATTTCTTCTTTTTGAGGACTGCTTCTTTAACGTCCTGAATCCACCATGAAATACTAATTTAGTGTCGTCGCAAATAACATCACGTTGAATCTTTTATAACTTTTGCTTCAATTTTGTTTTCAGTATGAAATTCATTATCCTGCGCAAAACTAAATGGTGATCAACTCCTATTTCAAATCCTCTGTATCCTCAATCAGCATGAAGATATCGCCATCAACAATAGGATATTCAATGAGCCTTTTCTTGTATTTTCTCTCCACGTGAAAGTGTTCACATCTTTATGTGGGAACATGGTTTTAGTAATGCCTAGTTCGCATCCTGTGCAGAAATGTAACTAGTACTTACTGTTATTATTAACTTTATACTTTTTTTTTCCAAATTTTCCCAAAACATTTTATATGTCCGGTAATCATTTCCTACTCTGCTGTTTAGATCCCCAAGAAAGACATTTTTTCTTTTCTGTGTCTGATGCTTCCTCTAATGACGAACAATTCCTCCACTTCTACTTTAGTAAAACCACCATACACACAAATCATTTTCCATTCCCCATTTTTATGTTTCCCAACATCACTGTACTTGATAGTGCTTGCCATTCAGGCAGATTATTTACATATTTAGTGTTGAATACTAGTCCTCTTGTCTTTTTTTGCTGAGCGTTGCACCTTGTAATGTTTATGTAGAAAAACCTCACCTGATTTTGTCTTTTTGTTTCGGTAACACCATATGTTGACATGATGCATTTTTAATTTTTCTGGCATTGCCATTAATTTACCTTTGAAATTTCTTAAAATGATAATGCCTATCTTGAATTCTTCTGATGTTCTTTTGCTGTTGAGCTAGAGTTTGTTCCAGTAGCTGGATGTTCACTGTTTGTCCTGGTTCTCTGCCGCAAACAGCGAGCTCCTTGCTTACACCACAGCCGATATGACATTTGATCATGTTGTATCAGCATTCTGTTTGTCCAACCTATGCTTATTCGTTCAGTATCTTGGTAAATTGCTACTGACATAGTGTCCCAAAAGAAGGTGTGATTGAACATTCAGTCAGAAGCCAAAGTTGGTTCCATTCCTTAAAACATCATGTGGAGGTCGACTCCCAGTTATCTAGCTTTAACCCTAGCACTCTCCCAGCTGCACGTATTTGGATAAGGAAAATTTCAAGCTGTACAAAAAAGAGGAAAACTATTAAAATAAATGTGTATTTTTCATCTTCAGTGTAATTGGTTTTGCTAATTATTGAATATTTGCATTACCCCTCAATGTCACTGGTGTTATTTAGAAAATACGTCATTAAAAAACTTTAGTGCATAATACATTAAACTCTCGAGTCGCGAAAGTTTTAGTTCTTGCGTCACTTTTGTTTATTCTATTTCATAAAACTGAAGGAGAAGTACGTTTTTTGTTTATGTTTCGACTTTAATAAAAAAAATGGCCATCAAAACATGTAATTTGTTTGTTTGCTTGCAATAATACAGCACATTTTGTTTAACAATTGGAAAGAAATAATAATAGCAATATTAAATTTAAGATTTTTATGATCCTTATGTTGACCGTAATTGTGAAGCAATTGATAAAGTTTATTTATTTATTATTTGGAGGGATGGTAAGGAAACGTGTGATAAAATAGGACATAAAAAACTTCCAGCCTTATGAAAAGTGAATGAGTGGGAGGATCTTGAAACAATTTCAAAGCCACTCTTTTTGCGACATGTCAACAGATTTCTTTTGGCATCGGCGTTGATCTCTGACCTCTATTGGAGAAACTCGCCGATACCCAATGAGGCCATTCTTCGATTTTTGGATGAATTAAAAATCGAATAGTTTGGAGACTGAAGAGTGTTACAAAAATGTAGGACTACACTGTTATCATTCTACAGTGAATGTAGAATGATAACAGTGAATGTTATCATTCTACATTCACTGCAGAATGATAACTGACCTCTGTGGTTAATGGATGAGGCCATTCTTCGATTTTTGGATAAGCAAATTATAAACTTAAGGTTTGCATTTGTCCAAAGCTGGAATGATAAAAATATTGATCTGTGGTTACATTTTATTCGATGACGAAATATCGGGAACTAAAATATCTTTCCTCAATGTCTTCATATGACAGTTTTGTTTGCACTAAAATCAAGTATGAATTTGACTGATTAGAGACAAAACAACTAATTTTTTTTTTACAACTAAGGCTATGGGATCATTGTATGATGCCTTTGAAATACCTGTGCTTTACAAGCGGCTTGACTGTTTTTACAGGATGAGACACGAAATTTTATTTTATTTTTTTAACGGAAGGGTAAGTTAGTGACTGCGTTACGGAAATGCCGTAAAAATACAAAATTTCTGGTACAATACGAAAACATGTTAAAAATCACGAAACAAAAAGATTTGTGATTTATCTTTAGCTTACAAATAGCTGTTATCAATAACGCGCAGTTGGGCGTATGGTGGATGTTCTTCGTAACCAACTTTGAAGAAAGTTGGTTGAATTCTATTGCATTACCATAGACTTCTCTAATATTTTTCTGTGGGGCAATATTAGATTTAGATTTTCGCAGTAAATTCTATTTGGTTATTACTGAAACCTAAATCTTTAGTACAATGCATTATTCACCTTCCATACGGTGTGTTTTAGGGTTGTGGTAGATATTTAACTGAGTCGTGATCTACCTATATGGTTTGTGAATAGCTAGGTTGTCATTATTGTTATTTTATGGCTAAGATAAATGCTTTTGTTTAACTTGCATAAAAATAATTATTATCAGTTTATCTCTTTATGTACGTTTCTTTATGAAGAACGTTTGTTTAGAAAATATTTTACGTTGTAGGAAGCAAGGAAATGAAATTGAAAAGTGGGTTTTCTACTTGTACCTGATATATCAGTGAGACGTCAAGGTCCTCCTGGACATATACAAGTCATACGAATTTCTCTAATTCATTTTTGTAATCTGAAGGAGAAAAACACCCTCAGAATTTTCCGAAGGGAGAATCATATTACTTTCTTCTGATACTGGAAAACTCGTTTTAGATGTGAGCCATAGAATTTCCTTCTATTCGATGACAATAGGTCTACTGAACGCTTTCATCCCCCATTGAAAACGCATATGCTATAAATAATAAGGTGTTTATATTGCACGGCTTTTTTTACAGGCTTCAGACTTGAGTCTAGTGTTCAATTGCACATGTTCTACATGTTTCTAAGTTTCTTCTGTGGGAAATTACTGTTGTTATTGGTTAGAACGTCGAAAACGCAACTAAAGCCAAACGAACAATATAAGAGTGAACTATGCGCGTGTTTTCTAAGTGTTGCTAACTGTTGTTCTTCCGATTCTTGCGAAGTACTTTTCACGTAGTAAAAAACATGAATTAATTGTAACTGAAGTGTCTTACTTGTCATAAATTTTGACTGACAGGTACGAGCAACACTAAACGAAAGTTCAGGTTAAGACAAGAATGTTTGTGGAAGCAGTAGAAAAAATTAAACCAAAAGTAGATAAGAAAAACTACTTTGTAAACGAAACGCATCCAAGGTAAAACCAGAAAATAAGAATAATTCAGATCTTTAGCCTACACCTGACTGCATACTTCAGAAGGAAAGTGGGAAATACTTTTGCTACAAAAAACGCATTTAACTTCATGTGGAGAGAAATACAACGCGAGTAAAGAAAAATAAAATAAAAATACGGTAGATTGACTTTATCATGAACTAAAAGAAGACGATATAAAAACATCGATGTATGGTAAAAATACGAAGAAGGATAAATAAGATCCAAAGTTTCCGTGAAACGAATAAGATGAAGGCAGGCAGATAGCGATAAAACAAAAAATTCTCAAGAATTTCTTTAGAAAACTATTAAACACTGACAGAAAAGAGGGAGAAATATCTACAGAGGAAAAATCGTGAGAGCAAACAGACAACATCCAGACGTCAGTAGAAGAGAAACTAAAGAGACTTTAAAGAAAATGAAGACAAAAAAAAATCTGCCAGGATTGATGAACAGTCAGTTGATGTGTTGCTGGGCTCATTGGCACAAAAACTTTTTTTCCGACCGATCTCGCGAACAAAGAAAACATAATACGACCAAACAGCAATAATTCCGATACAAAAGTCAGGTAAAAGAAAAGAGTGCAGAAATTACAGGGAATCGTTTTGACATGTCGCCACGTCTGAGTTTATGTACGAATATCGCAGAAAGGGAGAGAAAGAGAAAAAAAAAAAGAAAGAAAGAACAAGTTCGAAAGCATTTTCGATTTAAAACTAACTTCGTATGCTGCAGGCCGATGATTGGACACGAAGCATCTCGAATGGGGTTAAAAGTACAGGGTAGTTAGTCGTTTACGAAGGATGCTGCAATATGGAATTAATATGAACTTTCTGATATTTCTTTTTTTAAATCAGTTTTGACAAAAGTTCAGCGACAAAAAACAAAACACCCAAGAATCAATGGGAGGAAGATATTATAATGAGAAAGTGAATAATCGTCCTCTGTCATCGAGAGAGAGAGAGAGAGAGAGAGAGAGAGACGGTGAGCAAAAAAGCAAAGTTCGAAACAAATAACCAGATAGAATATTGTACACTGTAAAGTGATCAAAACTATATAGCAGTAAATTAGTGATTTATAAATAAATGAAAAGTAATTGTGCTGCGTTTATTATATTTCTCATTATGCTCTTTATTGTTCTTGACACCTCTATGATTAGCGAAAGATGATGACCCTTGGGTCAAACGATCGGTTCAGATTCTTTATATTATAGAAGGAGAGAACCATTATAACAGTGTGTCATTCGTTTCTATATGAAATACGAGGTTTTACTAAAAAAAAAACAATTGGAGGTTTTTATCACACAATATAGATAAATAAGTAAAACAACTCACTCAACATATAGGAAAGAATATTCCCATATTATGTCCACTGGTTTGTTATGAGTAAGGTTTGCTTTCATGAAAACAGACTAACTTGCTTTCCCACACCAGATTTTTTTTTCTAAGGGCAGTTAATTCTACTCCTTATTCTGCTGCATTCTTTAACTGCATGTGTTCACAGCTAGCTTGCAGTATATTTGAAAAGGAATAAAATCTAAGACTAAACTTAGGTATCTTTTCCCCTCCATCAAACAAGTGACGCGTTATGTTACACCCTTTACTATTTGTATTATTATTATGAGCGGTATTATCCTGAAATTCCGTACTACTGAAATATAAACAGTGTTCTGCTGTATATTAAAATAACAGTTTACACCTTAAGTTAAAGGGGAAAAAACAGCAAAGGACAAAATCCAATAGAATTGAGAATGAAGTGATAAGATTGCGAACAGCGATAAATGGCGTGTGAAAACAGATGTTGACAACAAGAATGAGGTTGGTCAGACACGCACTAAAATGGGTGAAACAACGCTAGTGATATCAGCCTAATATCTGCTGATAAAAAGACAAAGAAAAAATATAAGATAAAAAGAAAAGATGAGGAGATTAAGTTAATGTCCGTATACGAAATAATGAGAAGATCAGGATGACATCTGGTAATAACAGGAGCTATAAGGAGAAGGACCTGGGTGAGATGAGTTACCACAAAATCATCAAAAGTAATGCAGTGCAAGAGGGTATATGACAAAAGAAGTTAGCGAATACAATGCTCATCTTTAGAATAATTATTAAGCTATGTAAGATCAAAAGATACGAATAATTAAAGTAATCTCTGAAGGTTAGAATAATTCATGAATATTAACCTGGTTTACCACAATTAGTTTTTGAACAGCGCAAGTATACCTTGTTTTAACGCGTGACGTCATCATAGCTGCTTCTCCTAAGACAACAATTAACTTTAGTTTTGAAGAAAAGAGACGCAAGTTGGCACATTAAGGAGTACAGAACATGCAGAACATTAACTGATTTTTGGACAGCAATACCTGTACAGACAAAGCAGAGTGAGCTGAAGCATTGTCATGTGGAGGAAACAACCTTTATTTATCGTATTATTATTTCTTCACAATGAGAACAAATTTGCAATACACAGTTGTTCCCTAAAGTCCAAAATCAGCAACGGATGCCACTTTGAATTCGAAAAAAAAAAACATCTGTTTGAATTCGGCTCGAAATTTCGACTCTGAAGCAAGATTCAGTGTCGTGAAGGTCTCTATTGCAGAAATTTTTTTCTGCCATAGAAAAATGAATGCATACCAAAATACTGTAGTTGAAGCAAAACTTATGCACACGATTTTCAGTTAAATTCTATCTCAATTCTTTGGAGTGGAGTAAAGGGCACACCGTACGCGATATTCTTCTTCTTCGGCCCCTTTCCATCCGCTGTTGGATATAGGCCTTACCCCTTATCTGTCAAACCTTTGCAGATCATCCGTTCATCTTGTTATTTGGCGATCTTTGCTTCTCTTTCCAACTCTTCTTATCCATTCAGTGCTTATTTTTGTCCCCCTTTCGTCTGACAATCTACTAATATGGCAAGCCCATCTCCAGAATATCTCAAAATATTGCAAATCAATCTCCAACTCCGAGATTAATAAACAGCGAATGTATGACCCAGCAGATTCTATCAACCAAGCGGAATAACTCTGTGCAAACAGTAACAGGTGGCGTCGTCTGTAGTTCAATTCCAGAATTTTTTTCATGGCACCTTGTACATGTAACATTTATCATATACATTATATAATTGTTACTATTTTGTAATTAATTATATATCAAAAGATGTATTCTTATTAAATGGGAAAAAAATACTTTTTTATAGAAAATTTTAATTCCTACAGTAAAAATTCATACTTTCAACTTTATGTCTAAATCAATTTGATCTCATAAAAATTCTTGGAATAAGAGAAGCAGCGCGGTTTTACTTCTTATTTTAGCTAAACTAAGTAACATTGAACCTTCTAATTTGCAACATGAACTACGAAGCCTTAATAGCACATTGCAGGGAATGAAGTTAACAGAATAAATGTAAACAGCTTATGCTACGCTGATGAGACCTCCATGTTATAGATGGAAAAACCGCAACAAAGACAAAAGAATACCATTATTACAACTACTAATGCATTTATTTAATTAAACTAAAATACAAATGTAGAAATATCTATAATTTTACTGGTACGAATCGTGCTTCAAGGAGCAAATCTGGAATCAATAAACGACGCTATAATTACTTTGAGAACAAACTTCTGAAATAAAAAAGCATATACTAGACTGCAAAAACTTGGAATCATAAGTACTCGTTGCTATAGGAAAATTAAATTTTTTTAGTGAATTAATACCTCTTAAAATGCAAAGACTGGATGCTTCTATATGAAATTGAAGCTTAGAGATTAAATAAGATACAAGGACTCGATTGTGTACTTCTTTTGTAATATGGACCAAGAATGTTTGGCATTTTCGCTCAAAGATGGTCAGATGCAAGTTCAGAAGTTTATGATCACGATCATAAAAGAAGATCTCGTCTTGTTCTTCTAATGAAAGGCTGAAGTTTCTCATTAGATGCTGGAAGTTATAGAATGGTAAAAGAAGAGTAGTTAGATGACTCGCTGAAGTGGACTGATCGCAGTTAATGGACAATGGAAGGTTGTCTAGCATATCGTCAATTATGTCTAGAAACCTCCTTTACGAGATGACCTAGATAACTGAAGTTTATAATGACTGAATACAAGCGCTAAGCGCATGAAAATAAATCAGAATTTATTGATACTACATTTTCAGTTGATTTTTATATAATAAGCTTAACATATTTGCCAAGAAAACAATTATTATAAGAGAAATATATAAACTAAAAAGGAAAATTAATATTCCGTGGTACTTTTATGCGCATTCTGCTTGGTTTAACCTTTGAGAAATTTTAAAACAAAAAATCCAACATTTCTTACAATTGCATGCAGCGATGAATGTATATGCAATTCTCAAGAGTCAACCACTGCTATTATAGATGTTCAGATCGTTTACTTAAAAGCAATAAAATATTTTCAGTTGTTTTGAACTGAACAGCTTGTATTGAAAGACAAGAGTTTTACTATGATCAACCATAAATGAGAAAGAAAGAAGTGAATAATTTACATAATTTGGTTTGTAAGAGAACTACAGTTACTGCATTTCAAACATGTTGTATATTCTCTCTGCGATGCATTAAATCACCGCAATCTGATTCAACTAGAGGGCGAGATGAGCTCTTCTCATTTTGTACATGACGTGTGCGTCTAGTTGAGTTTTCGAAACACGAATCACAGGGGTTATTTGCAATGGTAGCGTCGAGCACAATTACAAATTAAACCAACAAAGATGTTTAACAGAACTAACTCAAGAAACATTACTAGAAGGATAATGTTCCAAGCATACGACACGCATTAAAGCTATGCTTAAACTCACGCACTTATCACACTTGCAGTAGTGTACAAGAATGGTTCCCGTTACGGCTCAAGGCGCAAAGATCTTTGAGATGTGTTCACAGAAACATTAGTTTAGAAACATTTGAATGATACAATTTTCAGGTAATGCGTCCATTAGATTGGTCTTATTAAAAAAATTGAATGACGTCAATTTTCTTTTTAATAGGATAACTTTTACTGGTTAGATGGTCAGAAAGACTTTGTTCGAAAGGTTGCTAGTAGGCATTTGATAAGACATTTTTGTACTAAAGTGGTCTTCAGTCGGTCTCGTGCGGAGGTGGTAATGCATCCTTTCGAGAAACCTGTGAAAAAAATACAAACATCGATCCTCAGTGCAGACTATGCAGATAGGAGTAACCATTTCTCATAGCAATAATTTTTGACAACAAAAAAAATTAAGTAGTCTTCACGCAAATTAAAATCATTCTAATTGGTCACATTTAGAGCAACTGAAAATGTATTTTTATCTTTAATAGCCAGGAAAATAAAGAAACTTTCAGGTTATTTTATTTATTACTCAAATTTCTAGACATTGCAATTTCCATTGAAGACTGATATTCAAATACCAAGTACTATCCCGTACTTAATAGTTCTCCTCCGGCATTAGAAAGCCTCTAAATTTAATCATGAATGCTACTATGGAAAAGAAATTGCGAGAAAGGATAATCAATAGCAAAAAAAATTCCAGACAAGAATTATTAAGAACGAAAAAATTCAACCATCAGCAAAAGAAAGTTTCAAGTAAGAAAATAAATTGGTAACATTTTAATGGGAATGGTTAGCTGCTATAAAACTAAGTAAACATACTGCTAAGTTCGTCCTGATTGGTTGCATACATAACTTTAGATAAAGGCATGCAGATAAAAAGTCTTATATTTAGTTGCTTAATTATAATCAATATATCTGATCTGTTTAATTAGCTAAGAATAATGTATGCTACATTATTCTTAGCTACTCCACAGTGGAATGTGAATTTCTAAAAGACCAGGGGAGTCACTAGCTAGTGATTTTTAACCCCAAATAATGGTTCTTTTTTACTAATACCAATAAATAATACGAGAATTGCAATATCAGAAGCGAGTCATTAACGCACAAATGATATGCGCAGTGATTACACAGAATTATAATAAAAACCAAATGAAATCAGGGGATTTGTTATTTTAAAAAATATTCTGTTGAAGAGGATGAAAGTGATATCGTGCAGTATTATTTGCATATTCATTTGTGTTCATTATCGCAGTGTTTTGTTCGCAATTTAGTTCTGAAATAAAAGACCAACCAATGGTCTTTTATTGAAATCTGAGCATGGAGTTCTGGACTCCCCAGCATAATATACGTTACACTCCCACACTTTCCTGGGTAAACTGTCAAAGTAAGATCACTCTTCAACATTTCTGTGTTATTAAAAAAATATATTTTGACACTTTCAATCAATGGCACTTTATAATTATACTAACCGTAATATCAAGAAAGAAATCCTTGATAATGTCACGCAATTAATAATATTTCTAATGATAATAATATCAATTTTTACAATGAATGCTACTCAAAAAGCAATATATAGTTTACAACAAACTTGAAAATACTTATTGTACAAAATTAAGAACTCTAGCAACTAGAAGTGCCATATAAGACATACACAATGCATTCGACTGTGTGATATTTATAAAGACTGCTTCTTTCTTTCCTTAATACTAGGTCCTTCATATTAGAACTACAGATAATTTCACAAAACTATGCTGCCTAGTTTGCCGAGTGGTTAGTGTATTCGTTCTCTGGCTTCGGTTTCGAATCCCACCACTGGCAGAGACTTCCCTCCCACAACCTTATGAGACACGGAAGTGGCCATACAGCATCCAAAAGGACAGCAGTATCACCAGAAATATAACAGCCATGGCATATTTTATAAGAAAATGCTAAAACTAACATACTAACATTATTTTTATTCATCCAGACAGATATCAACAGATTGCCCTTTCCGAAGCTCGAAAACACCTAAATTTGACTTAACGATATACCAAACAACATCAAACGCAAATTCTTATATGTATCCAATAAACATGCGGTGAGCACCAATATTATTACACAGACACACCACTGCATTAACAAAAGTCGTCATTCTGCTGTGCTAATTGTGCTAATTGTGTACAACTGTGCACTACGCAATTCTACCTGCACAGTTATAAATGGTTATAAAAGTTATAAATGGCACAACCCCATGAACTATATCCGAATAGCTCTCACGACTGAGTGTATCGTGAGAGCTGTTCAGAAATTTTAAATGATAGGTATTAATGAGGAGTTTAAGAATGTTGAGGTGGTATAATCCCACCGAAAAAATTCTGAATAAACTGAGTTATGTTTAATGTGCAATATTATAAAATATCAAATTTAAAAATATTGAATGTAATATTGTACAAATATTATCTCTCTATGATATAGCACTAAAACTCTTATATCGTTATTATTATTATTACTGCTTCTATCAGCACTTTTTAGATTACAGACGAGGCTGCTAAGCAATTTTGATGTCAATGGGTGCTCACTGGATTGTCGCCAATAGAAATGTTAAAATGCAGTTGGAGTAGTGATGGAATTAGTACAGAAATATCTCCTAGTGTCCTTTAATTCATGTTATGTATCCTTATTGAAAGATTCTCAATGTGTACTACTAAATATTCTAGCAGGTAAACAAAGTCTATTCCATACATATCAACAGATATGTATGGAATAGACTATAGGCTACTTGGAAAGACGTCAAGGGCACGATGCAAGTTGCATCGTGCCATGGGGATATCAGCCGTGGACGATTCACCACACTCACCGAACATGACCGTAGGATGCTACGAAGGATAATATGTAAAAAACTGCCATTCGTCAGCAGCCACGTTGAACGGAGTTTCGCGCATCGATTAGAACACGAATCTGCACAAAATCATTCAGAACCGAGGCTCATTACATGAGTTTCCATGCTAGGACCGCAATATGCAAGCCCCACATTATCCGAAGCAACATACAACGTCGTCTTCAGTGGTGCAAAGAGCGTGTACAGGGGGACGTGGAAGCTTGCATAGCTGTGTTATTGAGCGACGAATCACGCTACACCCTCTACCGAACAGGTGGGCGGATTTAGATGTGGCGGATGCCCGGTGAACGTCTCTTACCAGAGTGCGTAATCCCAACTATGAAATTCAGAGGTGGTGGTATGATGGAATGTTCCTGTTTTTCCAGGTTTGCTTCGGGCCTCTGTTTGTGGTGCCACGAACAATGGCTCTGAGAGGTATCTGAGCATTCTGGAAAATGCACTGTTTTTTACTTTGTAGCGTTTCTACGTAATTGATCGTTGTATCTTTCAGCAAGCCAATGCACCGTGTCACAAGGCTGCTGCTGTAACTGCGTGGTTTGTGGACATGGACATCACCAAGCTTGACCGGTCTCCAGAGAACCACACACACAAGACTTACAAAACTCCTTACAGAAATATAGCATCATACTACAAAAGCAGTACGGTTTCCAGAAAACGAAAATAGCGCAATCCTGTTATAGAGGACATTACGAACAAACCAAATGAAGCTCTTGATTTAAAAAAAACATGCTATCCTCATACTCGTTGATATTACCAAAGCTTCTGACACACTTGACTATGAAATACTGCTAACCAAACTATACTCAGTCGGAATAAGAGTACTGTATACCAAGTCCAATATATATATATATATATATATATATATATATATATATATATATATATATATATATATATATATATATATATATATATATATATATATATATATATATATATGAAATCATTTATGTATATTCATTCTTTTACATTCAAAACTTTGTCATACCAAGTTAAATATATCAATACAAAGATGACATAGCACTATTTACAGTCCACACAGACATAAACATTACACTTTGCAAAGCACAACATGACCTAAACAAATAACTGGCTACTTCTACGACAATTCAATTATAGTAAACAACACTAAATCGCAAATGCTATTAATAAAGAACCCAAGAATTATGCTCCCTGCACCACTAATGATATATAGTCCCTCATTCCATTGCATTTAACTATGGCAGCTGCTACTGATCAGAAATCACACCAGGAACACAAGCTAAACACCCCGGTTTAGACAACCACCTTAAATGGACTAAACATATAGAATACCATCATAACAAACTACACACTATTACTACAAAACTCTTTCAAGCAAAAGATATGATGGCAACCAAGGTAAAAAAATTGTATCATGGAATTTGCCAAACAATAGCAAGATACGACATAACTGTCTGAGCAAAGACAGCAGACGGTCACTTATCAAATTTAGAGAAACGTCACTGAATAATCGTCTCAACGGTGCTTTGGAGACCCAGTACACAGCAGGTAATAACCGAACCATTAATGGCAAAACACAACATCCTGAGTATAAAAAATCTAAGACGTTATGTACTATTACTAAGAAACTGTTTCAAAAACGCTTACCGTAATAATAAAGAAACGTACCTCATAACAAGACAAGACACAACCATGCATTATAACAATTTGAATGCAACCGCGGTGAGAAGTATCTAATATCCATATTACTCATAACTTACCATGTAATGTAAAACATCTGACAGTTACAGAACATTAAAAAGCCGAATTATAGAAATTTTATCAGCACACTTAGAACTGCAACATTTGCTATACGTTTCACATGAAACATTGTATCCACAGCAACAAACGCTAACAAATAATAGAAAAAAAAGTTTAGTTAATCGTTAAACCCAATGGGTTCAGAAAAGCTAACGCTAGCTTCAAAACCAGTGGATTACTCCGCCTCATCTCTCTTTTACTGCGAATAGTAGCATCTAACTCATTTTCATAAAAATATCATTTCCGTTCTTACATCATATACCGTATAATGCATGTAATCTATGCCATATACACATGTAGACGGGTAAATAATATGTATGAACATTAAAACTTTTTAATTAATAAAAAAAAACGTTATTATTTATTATTGCTTCTACCAATGTCATGTAACTTATAATACTATTAAAATTTTGTTAAACTTTGTGCAATTTCCTATATAAATATTAAATGCAACTGTAAAAGAAATGCTATTGCATTTATTTTGCACTTGCATTTAATTTTTATATAGGAAAGGCATATGTTTCCAGTTCGAAATGAGTATTGCAAAAATTCCACGAATAAAAAAAAATCCGGTATGGTATAATTCCACCGTTTACAAAGCAAGAATAAAATAATCAAGTTTTTCTTATCTTACAATGTATTTGTCATTTTACTGAGTGTTTTCCAACTGTGGTAAGTTCCTTCTTTCTGATAAAGGTGATTATGTCTTAATCAGTTACTAGGCAAAGTTCAAATAATAATGAAAGTCATTTGGGATACACAGTACGTTCAGAGTCTCTCTCTCTCTCTCTCTCTCTCTCTCTCTCTCTCTCTCAACGAGGAGTTCAAGGTACTCACAGTTATAAAGGTCATGGAAGGGCTGCTTTGTCACTCCGACATGTTTTCAGTTCGAAATGCGTATTGCAAAATTTATCAAGATTGGACTGTAGAGTGGAATGCTTTAGTGCGAAGCGAATAATTATTATATGTATTCTTCAAATTAAATAATCGCGTTGATGCTTCAGAAGAATCTTATTAACGACAGTATTGTCCAAGCTATGGTCGTGGTACTATAGTGTGGAGATACTCCTACTTTGAACAAGAACTTGTTTGTTATTGTTCTGTTTGCCTACACTTTGGCGATTCTCTGGAAATAAAATCGCATAGAACATCTTTGGGAGAGTTAGGATGTCGGCTGATTGCGGGATCAGTATGTACGATTTGAATAACACTCTCATTTTTGTAGAGTGGGCCAAAACACCTGAGTTCCTTTAGGAGCATTATTAGACAGTCCACCAGGAGATTGCAATTATCTGTAATTGTAATCAAAGTAGAAGCGAAGTACTGAAGGTATGAAAAGATTTGTGATACACTCAGTGAATCATCGAGTTGTGTGCGCACTGCTGGACAAATAGAAATAAACATGGACAGGAGAACAAACATTTTTATATAATCAAAATATAGAATAAATATAACTACTAAACACCGGTGAGGTATTTTTCGTAAAACCATTTTGCAAAAAAGAGGATTAAAATGGTTTATGACAATGTAATTTATAATTTATGATAATATAAACGAATATTGCATTACTACGACTAAGATAATGCTTGAGTATATTTTACTGTGATGTGGACTTCAGAACACGGTCGATAGTCAACTGTAATATATATGATGCATAAAAGCCGTACATATATATGATGCATAAAAGCCGTACATACAGTATATATGATGCATAAAACCAGAAAGACTATGGCATGAATGCAATCATGATAGTAAACACTTTACGCTATAATATAGCATAGAGTTAGTTATATCGCTAACATCATCAGACTACTGACATAATAAACGCAAAAATAACCAAGATAATTGCACACCTTTAAAAAGTGTGTGGTAGTTATCCATATGTGTCCCCAATACATCCATTGGGCTGGATGTATTGGGGACACATATGTATTTGGAATGTAAATACATTCCAAATACATCCATTGCATCGAGATGCAATGGATGTATTTGAAAATGCGTGATATTATGACCCGAAGTGTGAATCTTCGGGTCATACTTCATCAGTGATGAAGTATGACCCGAAGGAGGTCATGATAATACTGTATAACTAAAAAGAAACAATTAAATGTTGTATTATGGAATAATACAACATTTAATGACTAGAGAATTAAACATCTGAAATGACTAGAGAATGTACAGAATCCGTTCTTTTTTTATGTTTTCTTTCCTTTGTCTTTTTATCACATGATCCATCGGACTGCTCATTTTACTTAAGTTCAGAAAGATTCTAATTTTTTATCATAAATAAAAAGATGAAGAGGATACAATATAACAGTCGACAGTGTCTCAAATTAAGCGAATCTGTTTTATCTGCCGGTTGCGTGTTTTCCAGTTATCTACTCACTGTGCTCTCCCAAGTATATTCTTTCTAAAACCATTAAAAACCACGGACTCGCTATAGCGAGTACGGGAGGAACGAACTCGAGAGCCATCCGATATTCATATAACATACTCTTTGAATAACACCTATAGACCAACCGATACCCCTCTCTCTCTCTCTCTCTCTCTCTCTCTCTCTCTCTCTGTCGTATTCTTCTTGCTTCCCTTTCCGTTTACCTTTATTCTTTCCAAAAATTATTTTTTCTTGCAGAGAAATCTCGTCCTCTCCCATGGTTCGTACCTTATTCTTTTAATGATGGACTCTACTGCACAGAATTGGCGAGCCAGCTGCAGCACATTGTCAATAGCTATAATGAACAAAAACAAAGTGTTAGGATGTGATTAATTTTATCGAGTACGTAGAAGCCAACGCGTCTCCCTGGAGGCTACTTTGGGGAAGATGAAAAGTGTGAGAAGTGACCAGCAAATTGCATTTTCGACATATCAACAGTTGATGCTAGCGCAATATTCAAAACCAGACCATATAGCATTATTAGAATTATATAGACATATGCATATAATATGGCAGCATCATTGGGCCTATGAAGGATATATTAACATCAAAATGAAACAATATTTTACCCGAGAAATAAAAATGGAATACACAGAAAAGGAACAGCAGTCTTAGTAAAAATCTTCGACTAAATTTATATACACATCACCGAGTTAAGATTTTAATGTCAGTTTAAGAAAAAAAAAGAGTCTTAGCTAAAGAAAAAACCGCATATTAATACAATGCAAATTTTGCATTATGATCGATCACTCGTCATGAAAATTAAGACTTTCTCTCAAATCTACAGATAGAAATCGGTAGTAATGTTAACGGTAATGGGAACGTAATGAAATATAGATACGGTGTCGGAATGCATGGAAGATGAAGAGATTATGTGGAAATTTAGAACTGAAGAAAGCAATGATCGAGTCATAGATTTTAAGGGGCAAAGGGGATGGTGATTATTAACGCTTTGTGTTTCGTCTTTTTCTTCTTCTCTCATAGAGTCATTCACAAATAATTTAATCAACGATAACTCATTTATAGTGATTGAACAAAACTCGAATATGAAGGGAAATAAAAACAAAACATTTAATTATTTAGGTACGTTAACAAAATAATGATGTTAACAAATTATGATGAGACTATTTTACACTAAATAAATATAAATTGCGCTATTATCACAAAAGTAAAAAAATCATAAAAATATACATTCTTTCAAATAACTTAAAACAAAGTTTACAAATGAATGATATTTTCCCAAAGTTCTTTATGAAAAATACAGGGATTTTCAAACAGACAAAAAAGAAGAACCGAGATTTAAAGCTTTGGTTTGAAAATAACTGTTTGACAGCAATAAATGCATATACTGAAATAAAACAAATGGAGAGATCAGAAAATAATGAACTAGTATATTCTAATGGTAGAATTAATCGAAGGAAATTATTTTATGGACTAGAGACGTGTACAAATGCCTACTGAAAAGGTGCGGTAAATTGTAAAAAAACGGCAGAGTAGAAGTAAAGGCATCTCCAGGATCTTAGTACTGGAGAACTGGTGTTTGAAAGGAATTCTAAGATAGGCGGATGAATATTATTATACAATTTTATGAGATTTTAGTACAAGCATACCATCATATTAATAAAAAAAAAAAAGATAATTGTCGCAACCATCTGCTTATGGACTAAGGAAAAGTTTCCTTACAAGCCAGTCTACGAAACCGTGAAAATTTTCAGACTTCATTTGTAAGTAGCGTAGTCTGGGTTGGAAAATAACTGGGCTATATGATAATGCGAAGCTTTCGGGTATATTATATTTTATTTTACATTACATTTTATATTAAAAGCTTAAGAGACCACCTTAAACATATCGTTGAGACAGTCAAAAACGTATTATTTGTTATCTTTTCCACACTTGAATTTTATAAGCGGTTATTTTTACAGAGCCCTTTGAAGCTTTGTGTACCAAGACAACCAGACAGAGGATACATCAACTTATCTAATCTAAGAAGATTCTGGGCAGGTATACTGTAAGAAACACAGCTATTGGTAAAATAGTGCTGTATAGCAATTAGAAAGATTTACCGATGGTAATCCGCTTTGTTGGCTTGAAGGATTTGCGTGTAAATTAATCAGCAGGAAGGCAAGAAGCTGCAAAGAGGGAACTGTTAGCTAAAAAAAAAAACTCCAGGGCAAGAAAAAAGAGGGTGTTAGTGAACCATGGCGTCATATCAAGCACACCATAATTTCATCATTGTTCAAATGGGATTTCTTTACTTTGGAAAAGAAAATCGAAGCAAGTTTAGAATAATACTCTGCAATAATTATTTTTGTATAGTTGAATATTTTTGTAAGACAAAAATATTTAGATATTCAAATAAGGGAGTCAAATGAAACGGCCGTTATCATGCGCAGAAGGCTGTTCCGCACTTGAGCCTGCAGTCCACTACGGTCATTCTTTTTCTTTGAGGCATTGTGGATTGTCTAAGATTCATAACATTTTTGATCGATTATATCCCATACTAGACTACATCCAAAAGCTTGGTCAAAAGCAGCTCACATATCTTTTTCATATCAGACCTTTTTCGTAATGAAAACTATACAGAGTAAAGATAAACCTAAATAACGCGCGTTCACGAGGCTCACTCATGAAAGGTTTTGTTTCTACGGGATATATTTGTAATGGATGAACCACGATATTTTGATTTTTTTGATTATTTATAATATTTATAAATATGTTTTTAACATAAACACCGCTCTAGAAAACAAACACCTAACTAGTGAAGAAAATTCATCTCCCACCTAAAAACATGAAAATCATCCCTTCCCGCGACGGGATTCGAACCAGCAGCCTGGTGGTAGGAGAGCGGATATACTGAAAATTCTCATGCGCATCTGTTTCCTAAAAAAATAATTTCTGTTAAACACTTGAAGCAGTTTAAGAGATTTTGAAATACTGTATATCACGTTCTCCAATGAATCATTATGGATGTATGTACTGGAAACTTACTGAAATGACAAAGTGAAATGCTTTCTGCAGTAGGAGAAGCTCTGCTATATGGTGTTTTTCTATAGATCATGTGATAAATGAAACCAGTTCGTTGATTAATTGCAGTTATTTATTATTTGAAAGACTGTTAAAATACTTGCAAGAGGTATTTCCTCACCCACCAGATCGTAATGGCTGCATGCTAAGTTCACAGATATGGGAATGTTGAAACGAAAGAGAAACTGTGGGAATAATGGCTAATCAAACTTGTTCCGTCGGAATTAGCTTAATTAGTCGGTAAATGCATGAATATGTTGTATCTAGTGAGACTGCACGTCAATTATTATCACGCATCTTCAGTCACATATCAAGGTGCATATATCTCACGTGCTTTTTTAACTGTTCCAATAGTTGTAATCGTTTTGGTCGAGTAGTACCGTTGGAGTTACGTTAGCGTTGATAAGTTAATAATTTTAAATCCTACTGAATTATGGGAAGCTATTGATGTAAAAATGTACAAATTTAATAACAACGCCGAAAACTATCTCATGAAGAAGAAGATGCGTTTATTACCCCACCTGACTAAACAGTCCAGGCGTAATACACGAGTCAGCTCATGACCAGGTATAGCATTGAACCATCTAAACCATCACTTCTTGAAGACCCTGTGAAGTCAACAAAATCAGTGCATATCGAAAGAGAGAGTTTCACACTAAGCTTTCTATCACAAATGCATAACATACTACATTAGCTAATATTTGCAGAAGAATTAAGGTGTCCTCTAGCGGGTTTTTCTACCTGGTCGAAGGAAAAACTTTGCCCTTTTGTCGAGTGAAAAGTCTCCCCTTTTCACCTTACTATTCATGGGTTAGATCCCACTTTGTCATCGATGTTTGCGAATGTTTTTGGACGGCAGATACTTTTTATTATCCAGAATTGCATTAACCTCACCACTCTCTTACCGAGACTAGAGAGTCTTATAAATGCACCAAAAAAATTTGAAAAATAAAATAAAATAAATCATCCAAAAAAGTTTCTTTTTTTTTTCTCTCTAAAGCAGGAATCTCGGATTAACTGATCATTAGCCCACCCATGATAGTGATATAACAGCATTTAATGAAGCATTCTTCATTAAATGCTTCGGTTATTTATTTATTTGGCGTATGGCAATCTACATGCCGTTTTGAAGGTAAAGTCAAAATAAATATTAAAAAGCAAGTGACAAACAATCAGAATAAAACAAAGTCACTTATACTTTCAACAAACAAAACACTTATAAGATAAGAACAATTTGTCTGGTCCAGTCTATAACAGGTGTGTCGCCTGCAGGAAGTCGTTTCTTTGACCCGTGTATGCACGAAGACTGCACTCAGTAGAAATATGGTGGATTGATTGATTCCGGTGAGGGAATTTTTCCCCAGTTATCCAAAGAGCTTGCACACCTTCCGTGTCTGGTGCGAATCCTGTTCAGTGTTATCTATGTCTTTCGGCTCAATTCCATACCCGGGATGTTGAGACAATGCCTACCAAACCAAGTTTCGAATTGGGCATTGGTTTTTTTGCTCCACGTTCGTTTCCATTGTTCTTTGGTATTGTAGTTGGTCGTTATCAGGTGTTTAGCTTCACACAGAGGGGGCTTTCTTGATTTCAGATGGTTGAGCTGTAGCTCTAGTATGTCGTTGTGTATAGGCAAATTCAGTATTTCTGAGTATTTTATCATATTCTCGTAGTAGAGCATCGTGTCTTCGTAGATTTGGTGGTATTAAGTTACTCAGCATTGGGAGCCAGTAAAAAATAGTTGTTTTATGGTTCTAGTGATAAGTCGCATTGTGGTGTTAAGCTGGCGGTCAATTAGTTTGGTATGGAAGCTGTTGAATCAAACTGGTGCACAGTACTCTGCCACCGAAAAAAAACAATCGAGTGCGGATGTTCGTAATGTGGTTGCTGCTGCACCACAAGAAGTGCCACATAATTTCGGGATGATGTTGTCTCTAGTTTTTATTTTTCCAGCTGTGTTTTCAGAGTGTTTCTTATATGATAAGGTGCGATCAAGCGTAACTTCTAGGCATTTAAGATGTTTGTTATGGTGTAGAACTGAATTTCCAAATCGGATGTTCAGCTCGTCATGTGCCAGTTTATTGCTGAAATGGAATGTTGGCACTTCAGTTTTACTTTGGCTTGGTTGCAGTCTCCATTTTTTAAAGTAAGTATGCATAGCCAGGTCATTTGTGAGAGTTTCCTCCGTCCTTCTTAGTTCGCTATTTCTGGTGGCTAACGCTATGTCACCGCATAGCAGAATTTTCTAGATACTGTATCTGGTAGGTCAGCTATGTATAGGTTAAATAAGAGAGGTGCCTTGCGGTAGGCCGTTGTTTAGTTTCTACTGATTACTGATATTTTCTTCAAGGACAACCGGAAATATCTATTGCTGAGCGTATTATTAACAAGCTGTATTGTTCTTCGGCACGGTAGTATTTTCATAATTTATGCAACATGCCCTCTCTCCATACAATGTCGTTTAGGTTTCGTTGAAAACCCGCTTTATTGTATGATGGCAGAGCCAGAACCTTGTCACAACAATTGCGATTGGACCTAAAGCCTCCCTATTCTATCGGAACCTGTTCAAGGATCGTGTTGCTTATGCCTTTGTACAGTAGTCTTTCCGGTAGTTTATATGAGCAGCATAGAAGTGCGATTGGACGATGGTTTTGTGGATTGTCATTTGATTTTCCAGATTTGGAAGGGCTATGATCTTAGCTCTCTTAAATTCCTTGGGCAACTAGCCGGTGTTCATTATTTCCGAGTAGAAACGGGCGCGCCATTTTTTTTTAATGTTTATTGGTATTTATATGGTATTTATGCTTTGGTCAAAGCTGCACACAGAGAAAGTTAAGTTTGAACGTACACGCCTTCAGCTGATAGACTTGAAACTGTGGTCTTAGGCCCATAATTACGCCTCTTAGACAAGTAATATAGGTTATTTTTCCAGGGGGATATATTAAACACACGGGATATCTCATTTTTCGAGAATCCATTCAATTCTGCTGTTTTCAAAATCGTCGCTTCAGCCAGACGGGCACCCATAATAAGCCCCTCACTGAATTATAAATAAAGATTTCTAATTCAGTGGCCGGTATGTATACTATATGAACATTTTGGGAAAATGTACACACACACACACACACACACACACACACACACACACACACACATATATATATATATATTAGTCAGAAATCTACTTTTAGTCAGAAAGACTGAACTAATTGAAGAATACTCAAGTAATTACAATGATCAGTTGCTAATTTGTTCTGCTTCCTCTACTATTATGAAGAATTATAGACTCCACTCTGTAATAATTTAATTTTTCATACTGCTTAGCCCTTTGTCTAAGCTCCACAATCTTCAATCTGTAATCTAAACCGTCATAGGTTTGATCAATTTTAGACTAACTAAAGTTGCTATAAATTTTCAAATAATTTTATTTCAAAAACCTAAAAAAATCTATGGATATTTTAAATGCCTAGAAAGAACTTTATTTCTAGGCAAAAAAAAGTGATATTAATATATTTAATGTACTCGTGAAAGCCAAATTAGTTCAAAGAAACAAAATACTTTAACTTCAGTAATCAAATGTATTTTGGGAACAATACGTTTTTTTTTTTTTTAATTTCAAAGAACATGAGTATTTTCGTTTCAATAAATGCTTGCCTGCTTTCTCCTTTAACCAATTGCAGCTTTATTAGATCGGTCGTTTAAAACATCAAAACTTTTAACAGTGGCCATCTCTAAGAAGCATTCTATGCAAAGGTGTCTAGATCAACAAACAAAAACGCCAGCTCATAAATATTAGCGCTATGACAGCGCGGTTAGCTTAGTGGCTTTGCGTTTCGCAATCATATGCCTGGGGAAGGAGTGTCCCAGGTTCGATTCCCGTTGTAGACGTGAGGAATTTGAGGATCTTCCTCAGGCATAGCCGGTCTCGTGAACATACGCCTCTACAGTCAAAAATATATATCCCCCCCCCCCCCCCCCAGCGGCAGACCAGGCTGCGGGTCGGTTGGGAGTAGTACTAACAAGAAGTCGCATCTAAAGTAACACCCAGACCCTGCATAGGAAGCGGGAATAACGCGTAGAAGAAGAAGATAAATATTAGCGCTATAATTTTACTACGCATCACAAATAACTCAATATTTAACAAGCCACAAAATCTCTTAAAGAAAAGAGCTACTTCTTTTCTTAAAGTGAGCACAGATACTTGTAGAAACTATAGCAGGCATCATGAATTCTTCCTAGGATGGATTCTTTCCATTCCAACAGCTCCAGTTCAAAGACAACAGTTACAAACTGGTGGCGAAACAAGTTCCCAAGAACTAAGTAAGAAACAGTTGAAGTTATGTTTTCTTAGAAAAGTACCTAAACCAGAATTTTCAGATGAGTTAAAGTTCAATAGAGACTGGGAAGGTTTAGACAATGAAAGCAAAGACCGTGTCTATTGGGGAAGCACAAAGATCCACTTGAAATTAATTTGCTTTTATCTACTACTTATTGTCATTGCTAAAAACAAAACGACCCTACTTCATGTTTCTTTACTAGTCCAGTCTCTCTCCCTCTCTCATTTTATTATTATTTTTTTTCATTATGCACTTTAAGTTATCCAATCTCCAGTTGAGTTTATTAGTAAAGATAAGCATGCGCTGTGTACAGCTTGATAACTTTCAATTGCGCCTGCGTCGTCACGTAAAATGAAAAAAAAAATTGCGTGTAAAGAGCACAGAAATACAATTTTCACGTAGCGACATTCTGTTTAAGTCATAAAATTTCCAAGAACGTAGATGACTGGATTATATTTTAAAGAACTCTAAAGATGTTTTGATGTATTACCAATGTATTACCAATTCTGACATCCAGATTTTGACTGAAAGCAATCCATTAAATTGCTCGAATTAAAATGTATTTTACAGAATGCGGTTCTCGTCAGTGAAAGAAACCTTGATTAATACATCTGCGCCATTTATCCATTACTTCAGATCAACGCACGTGCTACTGAAGTGAAGGTTCTAATTTGATTACCCTAATGCTGGTATAGAAGGATTAAATTGTTTTATGTTACGACGAAAATGTTATAGGATAGATGTGATCAATGAAAAACGTTCTTCATTTTCAATGCAATGTAGCAGAGTTTGTGTAAACAGTTAACGTGGAATATAATTTAACTCACAGATGCCATAGCCAGTAGTCCTTTGTACAAGCAAATATACTCTGGGTACGAAACTCTAAACAGTGTATGACGCGTGTCGTCACAGCACGTGGCATATGCTAACCATTCCACAGAGTTGAGTTACGATGAACAACTATAATAATATTCCGGGTTTGTGTTATAGTGTTAGATTCATTTTATCTTATATGATCTTAAATAATCAGAATGATTGCGTAATAATTTATGGCATGATCTCATTCAAACATTCTGATTAATTAAGACATAAAGTTTGGCTGGATATTCTTTGTTCAAAAGTATATTCCAGTCATGAATAAATAAATCGTAAAACTTCAAAAATTCAAAAAAACCTCGCCATTTCCAATAAATGATATAGTAAACTCATACGAAGTCCTATCAACAAGTGTGAAGTCCCGAAACCTTCTGTGGGAAATGTTCTACAGTTGCGATTAGTCCTAGATGTAGTATCGCATGATCACATGCGCCAACTTTGCTGTCAATAATATTACGAAGTTGGCAATTAAATCATTTTCCACCACACAGATACGCTTGATTATATTCTTCTAAATATTCCAGCGAACAAACAAAACTCATTCAGATTACTCCATTATTTAGTCCTTTTTATTTTACTTCTTCAACAACTAGAAATATAAACACAAACCCCGAAATTTGTTGAGAATAAAATATAGCAGATCTTTGGTCATTTATTTCTCCTTTACGAAGTCTGAAAGAGAAACAACCCTGCACATTACACAGCAGGTTTTCCAAGAGTCTTACTATATCAATCATCCTGGGAGTGACAGGAACTTACAGTCCCTCCCCCTGAGCATCTCAAACTACAGACGATTTGGATCTGCGAAAATGTCTAAAAAACAAGAAAGATGAAAAACTCTTAAAATGAATTGTGATGCAAGATACTGCTTTATGTTTTCGGATAAGATGTTTGTATTTTATATCAGAAAACATAAATTCTACAAACTATTTTTCTTCTTGAAGAAAGTTCCTATTATTCAAAGAACAGTGGGTGCTAAATTAACCTGGTCAGAAAAAAAGTCAACGAAAGCAGAGGACGCGTTTACATAAATTAGTTATCTCCCAAACATTCTATTCATTCATGTTTTACTCTGCAACATTTACACTCATTGCCTTTCTGCTCTGTGTCAGCATGTATTCATGTGCATTCAGTTAGTATTTTTGTGGAAAAAAAAAGAAAAGAAAACTTTCTGAAAAAAAAAGTCTTTCTGGAACTTCTTAAAGTACAGCAACTAGAGCTTGAATGTTCATTCGGTGAAAAAAATGTATATTAAATTACTGTATCAGAAAGTTCCTGACTCAACATTAGCGAAATGCTTCGTTAGTACCCAAGTAATGACTAAAGAATAACAAAATCTTTTATTCGATGAACAACTGTTTGGAAGTTAATTCCTACCAAGCCTCATAACCTGCTTGTCTCTGCTCGCAATATTATTCTTCCGTAACCAAGTAATCCGATGACACTCAAAAGTAAATAATTTTGCCTTGTTTCTAAAATTCACACCATCCGTTAATAATTCTGCAAACAAACTTTAGAATTGTAGACTTAAATAAATCGATAGATAACCAAATTCTTTTATCCAACTCAATTTCTAATTGCAGAGTTGGAATTTAAAATATTTCGGCTGTTCACTTGCCCATTTGCTGATTGAATAATCCAGTTTCTAGGGGAGAAACCCCACGCTTCGTTTGAAACCAGCTATCTCCTTCAACTACAAAAGCCCTTGGCTCAGAGAAACGTTGGAATTGCAGTCATTCCAATGAAAGGGGTAATGTTGTAACTGAGAACGGAGATGTTTCAATATTCTGCTACCATGTTTGTTTAGTCATTTTTCGGTGGGGAAATTATTTTAATAATGTAACATTTCGTGGCAAAATTCTTATTTAGTAACACTCTTCATTATCAAACCATTACATCAAGAGATGACTTAAATGTCCTTTTCATCATTAATTATTATTAATGATGATATTAGTAATAATAATTATAATATATAGCATTATTAATTATAATAATTAATCACATTAAAAAGTAAATGGTAACTTGTGGAGTCCCACAAGGTATAGTTCTCTCTCTGGTTCTCTTTAATATATACAACTGCGATATTATCCCACTCCCCTCGAAAAGTAATATCTTCCAACATGCAGATAACAACCATGTGTCCATCTATAATGATGCAAACACAGCCTCCACAAACATGAAACACGATATTAATCAGGTCAGCAGCTGGCTAACTGAAAACGGCATACACATAAGCTCCAGAAAAACAAAGCTAATGATATTCAAACTAGTTGCCTCACTACTTGACATCCGTCCTCCTGTACACGAAGCACCAACCCTATTAAAACCACAACTATTACACGTCAATATAACACGATACCTCGGGCTTCACGTCAGTTCTGATCTAAACTGGAATAGCCATGTAAACAATGTACACAGCAAGCTCCCGATAGTAGGAAATCTCTCAATTCAAACTATATCAAACTAGAGACCAAGTCCCCCCCCCCCCTCACACACACACACACACAAAACCACTAATCTATAAGGCATTAGATGAAAACATTTTAATAGGAATTACATCATACACATTCTGCGCAGACTACAAACTTAATATATTACAATAATTGCAAAATAAAATTATAAAACTAATAATAATATTCCGCAGGAAAGAGAAGATCATACGCGCATACGGGCCTCAATGACGGAACATAAAATATTTAAGGTAGAAGACTACATGGTCATGTTAAAACACTACTCCAGTCCAACCTAAGAGTAACCAGAACAACATATCACATAACAAGACCGCAGTCAACAAACTACATAAAGTGTAACTGAAAAACCTTCCGAAGCTTATATACACAGTATACACATACTCTGTTTATTATTAAATTATTATCATACAGAGTAGTATATATACATACGCTTCGAAAATTAATATTACATTTGCTGGTTTGTACAAAATACTTATACCTTAAAAAATATTATTACCAGAGATCGTCAGGGAGTGGAATTCATTCACACGCGCTGCAAATCAACTACCTCCGAATGCGTCATTCCAATCAAGCTCAGCGCTTTATGAGTGAAAAATGTAGTTCTCACCTCTTCCTTGACTGCATCGATTTCTACCTTCCATGGATCCCCTTTTGTCCTGTCTCTTTCATAAAGTGAAAGATTTGCCAGTGTCTGCAGACTACAAATCTATCCTCTATATTCCACACTCCTGATATCATCTTTAACAATTCTCCTTTTTACTCTTTTCACAAAATCCATCTCTCTCTCTCTCTCTCTCTCTCTCTCTCTCTCTCTCTCTCTCTCTCTCTCCATCACATCGGAAACTAGTTGACCAGACCTGTACTTGGTGGTCATACCAAAGCCTTGTAAAGAAGCAAAATGACTTACTTATTCTTACATATTGAAGGTCTGTTCTTGCAATTACCCTCTGAGTCGTATTCGCAATGTTTACTATATGACCCTTCAACTTCAACTTCCTTTCTACTAAAATTTCGAGAGCAAGGAATGAATTTCTTCTAGCATCACCCCTACATTATAATACGCCACTGAATAATTCAACATCTCTACGTGCGTAACTTTACATTGCCTAACATCTAACGGATAGCCATTTTCACATGCCCACAATTCCAGCCTGTTCAAATCATTCTGTAAATACTACATATCAGCCACATTCTTAATTACCTTGTCTACCTTTGCAACATCGGTAAACAGTTCCATGTTACATTTCAAATCGTTCCGAATGTCATTAATGTAAAGATTGAATAACAACGGACCAGTGACATCCCTGTGGTACATCACTAGCCACCTTAAATCTTGCAGACTCCCAATTGCAATCCTGTTTATAATAAAGGTCTATAAACAGAGGGAAAACAGAATCTAAACAAAACATCATAAAAAAAGAAACAAAATTACTTTTTTAAAAGAAGAATTGAATTGTATGCTTCTCAATTGATTAACTGCATCATTTAGAGGTTTTTGCTATTAAAAACTTAACAGATTTCTCTGCATTTTAAGATTTATTTAACATTCTTTACAATATAAATCAGATAAGTCCAAAGTTTATTTAAACTTTTACAGTAATCCAAGATATTAGCAAATTCAGAACAGCACGCAAGGTAGGCGAGTGCGGTGGAATCAAGTTTTACAGGTCGGAATTCATCTAGAAAGGGTATTTTTTTTTTCATTTGGTTTTATTTCACCAATAGTGTATAATTAAGTCCCGTCTCCCTTTATGTCTCTGCATCTCTCTCTCTCTCTCTCTCTCTCTCTCTCTCTCTCTCTCTCTCTCTCTCTCTCTCTCTCACACACACACACACACACACACACGCTCGAGCTGAAGGCAGACACGAAAGTACAGCATCTAATGAAAACAGAGCAGCATCTCCTAATACTGGGCCAAGGAAATTAAGAAGCTTTTTTAAATGCTAACATTTAACTACAAAATTCCAATAAAAATTACGGCACAGTTAAGTCCAGATTAACATAACTAATTGCTACATCCAGAACAAGAGCATTTTTCTTCCTTAAGGTCATGATTAAATCTTTAAATTCCGACGCAGGTTAAGATGACTCACCATAAATGTCCCCAGCAAAGAATTGAAGCAAAAAACCCGAGCTTCTTTTATTCGAAGTTGTTACCTTCTTTTAATTATTCGTCTTTACAGAATGTAAACTTGCGAAAGCATTTCTTGTTATTACTTCGGTACTTAATATTTTCTCTTAAATGTTGAGTTTAAAAAAAAGTCAGTATCCTTAAAAATTTAGTGCGAAATTTAAATGAATAGCACGTGAAATTTACGTCAATCAAGTTTAATTGCTTGAAATGTTATCGCAGGCTTTTATTTCTTCTTTCAAGTCTATTTACTAAAAAAAAGCTAGCCGAAAACACGGATAAGAATAAAAATATTTTTACCAATTCGGCAACAAAGAATGATATTCATTACGATATTATTTCAAATTTACTTAAAATCACCAAACAGTCCTAATATCAAAATACAGAATCCTCCAGGGCAAGCTTCCTTTCACACTATATTCGCTCTCTCTCTCTCTCTCTCTCTCTCTCTCTTAAAAAAGGAATGTTTATCAGCCTGTATATTAAACTTCATAAATATCATTAAATCATAACAAAGTCAAAATCAGTGTGTGCCTAACAATCATCCCAGTCTAATTCTGTGTCCAGAGAGGATCCTTTTAAGCCAGCTGTCTTTAGTCAATCAGCGAATGGAACTAATATTTTTTCAGGAAGAAACTCATTCTATTACTGCCTCAGATACTCTAATCCAGGACGAGAGAAATCTTTGCAACATTATATTTTTAAGTGAAATAAGGTTGGATATTTAATATCCTCCATTTCTATTTATTTTACATGCAGAAATGAATTCGCAGATGATTCGGTTGTAATTCACTCAAAGCCAAACTCAAGTCTTCAACTCATAAAAACTGATCGTAAAACAGAAATGTACCATTAGTAATGCCAGTTATGACTAGGGATGAGGTGGTGACAGATGTCTGTTTCAATCCCATGTCTCTTTTGACTAATCACTCCACTCTGGAATACACTCCACTGCATCAATGACAAAGTGTGGGGGAGAGACCTTTCCCAATGATTTCTAACACCTAATGGAGTGCAACGCACTGTCTATGAGAAAATAAAGAGGTTAGAAGATTTCTTTGTTTTATTAATTAGTAATGAAATTATTACTAATAAATAATAAAACAATGATATCCTATTTCCATTTACGTATATATAATGGACTGCTGTGTGCACTTAATTGATAGTTTTATAATTTGATGCTATGATGAACCAGCAAAATAATTCTGTCTTCAGAGTCTTCTGTGTCTATTTTCTTGCGTGTTTGTCCGTACTCTTAGGGAAACCTAAGTCTACAGTAGAAAAACTTTGACACCCATTTTGAGATCGATAACATTAGCTCCATTTGAGAGGAACAAAAATAAGTTTCTTTGCATCCCACACAGGATTCTAATCCAGGTCTCTTCTCCAAAAGATCATGCTATCAAGTGAACTACAGAAGAACTTATAGTAATAATAAGAAATAAAAAAGGATGAACAAAACATAACAACAAACAAGCTCCTAATTACTTTGATCAATGCTTATTCTAAATCCTTTAATTCTGCCAAACAAGGGATGAGTTTCTTCTAATTATTAACACTTCAGTAATATTCTTCAAAATGTAATTCTTTGCTTTCAAATTGTGTCCCTTAATACTGGTGGGGGAAAACTTTCCCTCTGATATACGATGGCTTATTAAACACATTTTAAAGGCACGAGGACAAATTAGTACACGTGTTTCATGTCTAAGATCGTATTTTAAACATTTCAGTAAAAAATTTAAGTAATTGTATTTGAAAGTGATGTTAGTTGAACATCGCTTTCATGTTTTCGAACAAGATGTTTTTGTTCGAAAACATGGTTACATTAATCCATTGAAATATTCTAAGCAGATGCCTGGAAATTTCCTGCGCGTGCAGTAATAAGAAGACGACGCTTGGAAGTTTAAAAATGCCGAATAAACGATCCTCTTTCCTAACATTCTAGATGTACTAATAAATTTTCTTTTGTTGAGCAGCCAAATTAGCCATTGTCATTTTATTGGCTCCACCCCAACTGGGTAACCTATGTGTCAATACAGAATTACGGTCATTATGCAAATTATCCTCATTATTTCGGCAGCAGTCATGAAGATAATTGCTGAAATGTTTTCTGAATAAATGGCGCTTTTCATTTTAGTAATGTTTCGATGATTTTTCCCGTTTATGTAGTACTGAAAGGTGACATTTTTCATTACTTCGGATATGTTTAGTTTCTTGTTTCAAAACAGACCGCACATTTCACATATTAATAAAATATCTGATATTCGCATGCAGAAATCAAAACAGTTTGGATGCTCAGTATCGCTAACCTACGTACTGACTCGACATGGACGAAAGTTTTGGACCTATAATCGAAAAAAATAAAAAAAATTAAACAAAACGCTAAATATATTCAAATTAGCAGCATAAAATATTGTCTTCTTTCAGCTGGTTGTTTATCTTTAACATGTTTAATATTAATGAATTTATTATAAATCTTATATTTGCATAAATGTATTCTTTGCATAGAAGCCTCTGTAACTCAGTTGGTACAGATAAGCCCTTACATCCGCCATCTACGACGTGAGAAACCTTAATCAGGCCATTTTCAATCAAATGGTGAATGAGCAGGATATGGAGTTTTTTCCCCCTACCTCTACCCCTACCTCTGAGTGGCGTACCAGCTGCATAACTTCTCCGTGACCCCTAATCAGGGAATTCGACCTGTCTAAGGGACGGATGAATAGAAAGAGAAGAATAGTATTGGCATAATCAGTAGCTTTGTATAATTACAGCAGAGGAATTTTATAGTTTACTGTAGACATAAACGGATATATAGCATCATAGTTTAGTTTATGTATATGTGTGTGTGTGTGTGTGTGTGTGTGTGTGTGTGTGTGTGTGTGTGTGTGTGTGTGTGTGTGTGTGTGTGTGTGTGTGTGTGTGTGTGTGTGTTTCATCAAGACCTAACTGTATTCAGATGAATATATATCTATAATGCTTTGAAGATAATAAACAACCGAAAACAAACAGGGCAAGATTAGCACTTTTTTTTTCCAAAATTTCAGATTGCATTCACACTCGTTCCATATGCAAACCACATGCAAGTTGACAGTAATGTATTGGTGAATGAGTTCTTTTTTCCTTAAGTATATTTGTACTAGCGAATGAGTTCTTTTTTCCTTAAGTATATTTGTACTAGCGAATGTAAACACATGTGTGACTTGGTGAAAGCCGAAATGTTAAAGATCGGAGAATTGGTGTTTATTTGAGATGTATTTCGGCACAAATCAAACAGTACGTTTGATTTGGGCCGAAACTTTTCTCCCCTATCTCAAAGCAATATAATACGGCAATATGTAAATAAAAAACAAAAATGATGGCATTCAAGGAGAAAACTCAATAAGAAGTGAAATAGTGACAGATAATAAAATATTAGAACAAGTAAATACTCCCAGATACTTGGGATGTAACCATGTGAATAAGAAAAAGACATACGCACTAAAATATCAAACTTTGGCAAAGTAAATGGCATAATAAATAATATATTTAAGCCATCCCTGGTACAAAAACACACTAGAATCAGACTATATAATGTCTTCTCAAAACCAACTCTACTATACGGAAGCGAAACATGGACCATGAAAAGGAAAGATGAAAAACGAATTCAAACAGCAGAAATGAAGTTCCTCAGAAAAACAGCTGGATATACCAAGTGGGACCACAAAACAAATGAAGAAATCTTACAATCCCTAAAAATAAAACCAATTAATTACTACATGAGACAGTATAAACAAAGATGGCTAGAACATTTAAATCGAATGGACAACAGCAGACTACCGAAAATATTATACAGATACAAAATAAGCGGAAAAAGAAGAATCGGAAGACCAAGAAAGAGATGGCATGAGACCGGAACAGGCCACATGGCCTGTTCCATGTTAGGAAGAAGAAGAAGAAGAAGAAGAAGAGAACTTTTCTCCCCTATATCTCATTGTGTTTGCTTTCTTGTTACGTATGAAGTAGCATTAGATAGATAAGCATTATAATCCAGTCAGATGTGCAAGAAGTATCCTGCGTAATATATTTCACTTGTGATAGAGTTATACGACACTGCGCTTTCATAACTACGTTAATCGTAATTTTTTTCACCTGTTTTGTACATCAAGCTTTTGTTAGAAAGAAAGAATGTTGTAGTTTGTGGCTCACATTCATCCACATATCTAGCGATTGTTGCTTAGTAACAGAAAGACAAAAATGAGCGCTTTTGCCAAACTTGCATTGTAACCGTTCCATCAAAATAAATAAATAAATAACCGACAGGAAAGGGGGTAAATTCCTCTTCGTTGAACAACAGGATATTCAGCTACCTTCAAATGATACCAGAATACTTGAAGCTTCCTGCAGGAAGCGCCCCCAAAAGTATTATTCATTTGCTTAGACGCTACCGAGGAAAAACACGCAGAGTGCAATCTTTCCCGGCCTCATTTCTAGCACTATCATCATTAGAGAACAATGAGGGAGCTCACAAGACTATACGATCTTTCGCCACTTGGTGGCGCTTTAGGTGCATTTTGAAATAATGTATTAGTGTCTGTTAATATTTTTTTCGTCTGTATGCATATCATAAAAAATTATTCGCGTGTGAGGCAATCTCAAATATAATAATAAATAAATATAATAATTTAAAATAAACCACACAAGAACTGGCAGAATTTAAAAAACAAAATCACTGACGAAGCAAGAAACGAAAGTGACTTCTAACATTCCTTTTCAGTACAATAAGCGTATGCATATAAAATAATAGTGGAAAACTAAGTCTATCTAAAAACATTGCTATTTTCAAAATTAAGAAAGAATATAAAGCAATTATACGATATGAGAAAAACTACTTACGAAGTACATCTTAGATATCAAATTCTAAGTAATTAAAAATAATACCTTAACGCAGTATTTCACTACGGATGTCATACAAGTCAGACGAAATTAGAGTTCTTGTTTATGATGCTGAAAATATTGTAAATGTATAAACAAATATAAAGAAACCATTAAGTGATGAATGTAGTAGATGACTAGGCATCACGGTTCTTGGACATTAATCTCACCGTGTTTCCGGATAGCACATTCTGTGTGTTTACTTCATGCCAGCCAACTGTCTCTGATCAATATCACGTGACTCAGTAGTTGATAGAAAGCGCTGAAATCAATTCTCATTTTCTGTTAACTGAATCCATTATTATATGCACACAGTCAAGATAAAATAAACATGAATCATTCACCCCAAGAAGTTTATCTCTGAACTGTTTGTCTCCGAAATAGTTTTAATTTCGAGTTCTGTTTTTAGCGGAACTTATTACGCAAAGTAACTATTCGCTCTTTCCATACATTCTACATTCAATAAATAAATAAATACACTTATTCTTTGAAGATAAGTCAGGAAGTGAGGATTACTTGATCTTAGATGTTTAACTTATAAGAAATTTTAAAAACTATCTCCTGTGGACTTGACTCTTCAACTAAAAACGAATGCCTCAAAGTCAGACGGTTGTCACAAATTTGGCATTTTATTTAACCTGGTGTTAATTGCAGTTTTTATGTGGAAAATGAATTTCTTCGTCCATTTCGAGATCATCACTCTGGTTATTGAAGACCTGACAACTAATATAATATTACGCTAACTGTAGCAGGTACTTTTTTTTCTTTCAAAGTTGTGGCTGTAGCAATAGCTTGTAAAGTGCGATGGTCTAGTAGCCTTTTTCATTTCACAAAATGACAGCTTTCAAAGAACAGCGCATGCGCATTAAGCTCTGCTTCAAAATGAGAAAATTATCCAGGAAACATTTCAGACATTGCTGCTTTAGGAAAAGAGATGAACAGAACTCACGTTTTTAATACAAACTTGTGTCGTGATGCCTGTCGACAATATCAAAAAAAATCAACGAAGAGTTCAGAATTATTATCTTTTCTATTAACCCAGGTTCAGCACTAGCTGCAAGTTAATTGTTAACCAATCAGTTCTGTTAGAAATCGCATTTAAATTATGTCAATGTCAAAACTTTGATTCAACAACTGAAGACATTTGATGGATTGTAAGAAATGTTCTGGTTTCGCATTTGTTTTGTCCATGCGGGAATTTCGAATCACAAACAGGCACAACTGTTGTTGTTGTTAATCCAATCCACAGCCTGTGACTTTCATTCTTTCTCCAAAACATAAGAGTTGAAATGAGGGAACGGGGTGAATTTTATGACGATTAAGATTTAAACAGACTATGCGTGAATAACTGAAAGCATACGTTTTTTGAGGATGTTTAAACTTTTCAAGAAAATTCCGTACATTCTGGGTTGTCTGTCTAAAGTTGCAAGGGAATTGCTCAGAAGGACAAACACTGAAGTAAGCAAGAAACAAGTAAATGTACTAATTAATGAAATAAATAGCCAAAAGGCTTCACTTCGGCGATGCTAAAATTATTTAAATTAAGGAGATATTTAATCCCACATTATTTCAAAGCAGAATAAGAAAACTCTAAGAAAGAAATCAATCAAATAGTTTCATGCCGAATACAGCAAACTATAAAAGTTCGGCGAGCCCAAGCGTGAGCAAACACCTGGGTGGTACAATCTTAGAGTTTCCCCTTACTTTAAATAAGCAAATGTACTTATTTCTGAACAAAGAAAGCAAATGTAGTTATCTCAGAAAGAAATAAGAATCAAGAATTTCGAATGCTTCGCATTAATAGAAGAATAATTATTTATTCGTTATTTATCCATATTTATATTTATTCAGAAGGGTGTTTCTCTATGAAAAACAGTATTCTAGACATTAAAGTGATAAATGTGAGTCGGAATGGTGCGTTTCTTTTATCACTTATTGAATAGGTCAAATGGCAATGTCATATCTTTCTCGTTTGACAGCCGACTGTACGACGTCTGTTCTGCAACTTACAGGCACTTGCGTTTGCTTTGCACCCATGAAGTGTCTTTCGATGGAAGATGAGTTCCATCATGTATTGCGAGAAAAAATCACCTGTAGCTCAGGGTAGATGGCTGTTAATGATCCAATTTTTCAGGCTTTCCTGAAAAATTGGATCATTAACAGAAGTTATGTTTTTGTGTATTATGTTATCTGAAAACATGCAATTAAAATATTCCTTTATTGAATTTATTAAGAAAGGAATGATATCTGATTATCATGAAAGTGCCCGTTTTATTCACGTTTTCTTTCTTTTCCACACTTTCTCGAAACCAAGGCAACTAGACGTACGCACAAAATTCCAAATGTACTCAAGCTAAAGTCTTTCTTTCAAAGAGGAACAGCTTTTAATTCCTACCAGTGTCCTTTTCGACACAGAAGTTTTGACCACCTTTAAAATATGTTACCTAACATTCAACGCCCTGTTAGTAAGAGATGTAGATCCTTAACTTCCTCAATTCGCTCAAGTGCAATGTCCCACCATCATGTTACACTACCTATCTTCAGACTCTTTCGGCCAAAATACACAGCATTAAACTTGGCGACATTAAACAGACGATATTCTCCTCTACCTACAATATTAGTCCAAAGTCCATTATTATTGCCCTTTCCTTAGCTTGCACGATCCTCAAACTACTACGCATTCCTCTCCGAAGCAATGGCGTTATCATTAATATTTCGATCAAACAGCAGTGACAACCGAAAAACACATCCCAGTGGCCCATCACTGGCCGTCTCCATTTCATCAGATCTTGTTCCTCCGGGAAAGTATGTAGAGTATTTTTTTTTCTTAGAAGTAATTTCTGAGGAGTAATTGGTTTTCTTAGAAATTACTTTAATTTCTTAGAAAAAGAACGCACTCTTTCTTTTTTCTTTCTCCTCAGGAATAAGTACGAGAAGTTGGTGCTTTTTTCACAGTACTATAGGTCAGTCATTCTAAGAACCCCGACACTTAATCAGTTCCGAACATTTCCTTCTTGTTTAATAATCCGTTTTATTTTTATTATATTCAGCGGATGTCTTACTTCCTCTTCGTCTACTTAATGATTTTGTGAAGTTAATTATAAAATCTGCATTTCTTAATCAAGTCCTGAAGAGAGAAAAAAAGCCTCCTGATAATGAAGTGTGCGTACATGCACGAGTATTGTCTATAACCTGTCCAAAAATACGTCAGTGCAGCTCAATAAGTGTGCTTATTAGGATTCATTCATATCAATTAACTAAGAAAACGAAGGCCAACAAACAACAGATGTCACAATGCGAGTATTTATGTTTCCATTTTTACTATATTTTAAGATAGCCTATATAACAGGCCATCTCTTCGCCATTTCTCTCTCTTCCCTCCAATCGTAAACATTCAAGCATATCACTTTAATCATGAGTTATATCCTATTCCCAATAAACACTAAAATAGATGGGCTAATGCTCTTTGATGGTTATGAGGATTCTTCTGGATAACTCTTCGCATTATTGCTACATTCCGAACATTGGCTTAATAATAAAATACGGTACGGCTAACAGATGATCATTCAGCAATTACAAATTGAAACAAATTTATAATTATTGAATGCAATGGAGAAGAATGAGAATCGGTAACAAGTATTGCCGACAGGAATGGCATTACTAGAAGCGAAGATTGCTTTGATGACACGTGCAGTTGTATGAAAAATTGCAAATTGATTTGTTGAGTGATCTCATTCACTTCAAAACGATACATACGTATGCCTGGAGAATTTTACAATTAAACTCTTAATTATTCTTTAATTTATAATTAATCTTATAAATTAATTAAAAATTTTCGACTTCATGTACAAATCCAGATTGTGAAATATTTTTATTTTTAAAGTAGTTTAAGACAAGAGATTTTCCCTGCCAATTTCCAAGTTTAATTCTAACTTTAACCGAAGTTTGACCCACATGTCTTAACAACTTTTTTCCCCTTTTGTAATTGACAAGGAGAAGAGAAAAATAAAGAAAAAAAAACACGTAGTCGACACTCCTCTTCATACGCCCTCATCGATCCGTAAACACTTAGCACTTTGTTAGATGCGTGGAGTTTTTGCCGACACCTAACAAAGCAGCAATTCCACTTGAGTTAAATTATATAACTCGACTCAACTCAACTATGCTGAGTTGCGAAAATGTCTTCGTAATTCGGGGAATCATTTTGTGTCATTTTACCGCATTAAGGCTGTTTGATATATATTTCAAGATATCGGCTCATTTTGAACATATCACTCTGATTTTACGTAAACGTATTAGTAAATAACTGCTGCTAACACCTTTTTATTGCATTTTGTGGAACCAGGAAACCATACTTTTCATTAAAAAATTCAACTTAAGTAAAGTATTTGTTTATTAGATATTCGCAATTAATTTACTTTGTAAAATGCTAGACTGTTTGGTTTCTATTATCTGAACCTACAAAACGTATAAAATCTATCCTGAGGTATAGTAACACCACAGTGAAAAACGATTTGAAATAAACATGGAATAAATTATGCAATAATATGGAATAAATTATGCAATAATATGAAATAATATGCAATCAAATACGCAACAATGGGAAATAAACACAGAAACAAATACGCAATAATGGGAAATAAACTTAGAATCAAATATACAAAAATATGAGATAAACATAGAAACAAATACGCAATAATAGGAACGAGCATATTTTATATCGTTTACTTGTTTCTGTTTATTTCATATTGATTCAATGCCGATAGAATCAAACACTGAACAATATAAAATAAATAATGACTATAGGATTAGTACTAATAAACTGAAATAATTGAATGACACAAACAGAAAACTGAAGTAAAGATAGAACTTAATATTACCGGGCTATATATCTCCTTTCCTGGTCTACAGATTTAATTAGAATTTAAAAAGATATGACTAAATTAATCTTGCTGAGTTATCAAAGAAAAATAAAACGTATTCCACATTTGAAAGCGCTGATATTTTAGGACTTTCGTCCCAAGAGGAAAAAAACGCGTGATGTGAAATTCAAGACGCAGCAAACAGCAATGGGAGAGATGAATGCAATAAAACCGATCGACACAGCATTGCTGGTGATGAATGACAAAAACGCTTTCCAGGTAAATTTCTCAAATTCATATTTATCTTAAGATGTTTTGTGGGATTAGCAAAATAACGCCTTATGAACGTAAAAATATCTCTTCTTTAAATTTAATCGGTTGTATTATTTTGTTTAGAAAAAAAACGTATATTTTCCAATAATGTTCAAGATTAAATATCACCATATCTTCACGGAGATTTTTTATATTTTAATTAATTTATTTACTTGATTTAGTCAATTTAATAAAAAAATAAAGAGTCGAGGAATCAATGATTATAAAGTGTCGCATCAGATTTCAGGCCAAATGACCCTCGTTGCTTTCAATGAACGAATATAAGGTTCCATTCTCATTCAAACGCTGTTGCATCGCATTCACCTGAAATTTTCTTCCTTTTAGGACTATTTCAAAAGCAACAGGTGATTTACTCAATATACGCACATCAGTCTTATCAACAGCGCCACCTGTAGCCTCATAAGTTGCTCTTTTTTTCTTTATTTCTTTCATTTCCCCCATACTGTTATCTACTGCGTACATATGTTTCTAAGGCCACTGCATTGATGTGTGGAGCCGCCTGACGACAGAAATCGTTAAACAACCATTTCTGCACTGGTTTTCTTGGGGAAAACGTGCCTCGTAGAAAACCATGGTCCTAAATCGTGTCCTGAGGCGATCTTCCATCTGCACCACGTACGACGCGATCAAGTTTCATAAAGAATTTTGGCCACTGAGAGGCGTTCCGTCAGAATTCCGAGATGCAAAAGTAAGCATCCTCGCCGCTACTCCGCATCACTTACGGCATACTGTTTAAGAAGGCACAGTCTCGGAGGCGATATCGGCGAATGTTCACCTGCAATGTAATCACGGAGCAGATTCTGTTTAAACGTGTGGTTAAACGGTTCTGATTTGATCTCGTCGTTAGGTGATCTGAACGAAATGGTGTCTAGTTCACCGCGGGTTATGTGCTCGGGAGCAGTTTGAGCGGTGGCTCTGTGTTGTCAGAACTTTGAATCCCACCCTGTAACAACGTGGATCGATCCGGGTGCAGCGCAGCCTGGAGAGGCTGCCGCCAACCGTCAGTGGACGCTTGATCACAGTAGCTTTAGTTTGCAGTCACTTGTGCGCTACTGAATAGAAAACGGAGTAACAAGGTGTCACTGCTCTATCGCATTGATGTTACCACCGAGAGAATGAAATGCTTCCCCTTCTGTTGCTCCTCTGCATCGTCCTTTGTGATACAGAACTTTGTGTGCTGCCGCAATAACATCCGGGAATCACATGAGGTGGATGGTTGCTTTCCCTACACATACGCAATAAATTAATAAAGTAGCCGCCTGTAGCTCTCTCTGTTCTGCTGTCCAATTGAAATGATACTCGAATGGTTCGTACGGGGGTAAGTACGCTTCTCCTCTTTTGTTCTTTATCGATCACTTATATATATATATATATATATATATGCGATATATCAATTCCCGCAGTGTTTAGTGAGATAATTGTGACTTCTGATAACCTTAAAGTATTCTCCTCATTGTAAGATTTCGTATTACACACACACACACACACACACACACACACACACACACACACACACACACACACACACACACACACACACACACACACACACACACACACACACTCTTGTCAACCTTGTGTATTCAACATCACTACACAAACATTAACGTTGATTGAATCTAATTGATTTGAATACGCTAATGGAATTTGCTGACAGTTTTATTTTTGCTGCAGCAACTCATGATTGTTGATAATTTGTGTGCAAAAAGAGCAACTCCCACCAATCCTTTTTTTTTCTTCCCAAAAGTCTGGTTCATTAACGGTCACAATTCTCGTTTCTATCTTTAGCTAATGCCATAATTGCTTTTCGTTTAAAGGGCGAAAGGTTGGTGTGGGAGCCACTGAGACTAACAAAGAAAGCAACACTACTCGCCATCTTATTTGTCCACTAATAGCTCGAACTACCGAACAACATTCGGTTAAAACGAGGATAGCTTTAGCCTAGCTTTTCCGAAAACAATAGTAAACAGATGAATGTGAAGCAGAAATCTTAGCTTGAGTAACACGTTTGCCCAGTAAAGTAATATTAGAAGCATATTTGGTATATTAACAACCCGTTTTGTCACCTATACTTGGTGATAAGGACGTGTCAACAAGATGATATTTAGCGGTATAGTTCGGCGTGAGCAACCCTGTTAAGAGAATAAAGCTGAAGGTTCGTCATATAACGAAGAGGCAGAAAACGGAGCCGTTAATCGTGCTATTTGGGTTATCCAATTTTTCTTTTTTGAGGCTAAAGTGATGGAGCAACCTCATGTTGCGCATTATCGAACAAAAAAACAAGCACTCATTGCACCTGCAGGAATATAAACGAGAAATGCTTGTAATATTTTGCTGTTCAAAAATTTTATTGCTTCTCCAGCAGCATACATGAAAAGAAACACCTCGCTTGCAGATTAACTGTACGTATTCAAAATTATTAATACTGTTATTGCATTAGCGAAGTATAACTGTGTATTTTTAATTGTTCAACATCTTAGTTTCATTATAAAATTGTCCAGACGCAATTATCTTAAACCAGTAATGCTATTGGTTATTTATTTCCTTTTGAAGCGTATTCGCAATGACAGTTAGTGAAACTAATGAACCTGCATCTAATTGTACTTTATAATTTACAATGAAAATCGGTCCTCATCACTAACTGCAGACTGGACGATCATTACCTACAAGCTCAGCTGTAGTTCTCATCAATAAAATACTATTTGCATTTCTCACATCTAAATAAATATTCATATGGCTGATGTGCTAAGTATATTTCAACTATCTGCTCATGACTAGCTATAAATAACGGTGTTGAAGGCTCGTGAGAACATTTCTACAACTACCTAGAAGTTCGTATGTTATTTCATAATGGAATGTAATTAGTCTACCGCAAAATAATTCTAAAGTTTTGAGCATATTATCATTGGATAGAAAATCATGAGGAGACAATTATCATTGTAGTTAATGAACAGTTTTATAACATTCTGTTATTTTATGACATTTTGAACACAATTTCCAGAGACATTCAAAAAATAAACTTTAGTCGCTTCTCCAAAAAGGATTTTAAGAATTTTGACACAAGGGTGAAGTAACCCCACAACTCGGTAGCTAAATGAAAGCCTTTACCCACTAATCCACTGAGGACGCATGTGCGATAAAGAAATTGAATTGCCTGTCACAAATATGACGCGTAATCCAACTTCTTTATTGTTGTGAAGGATGAAGTCAAATGAATACCAAAAAACGCGAAGTTACTGAGCAACAACAGCCATCACTAGGCTAGATTTGAACATCAGTTTACAAACAACTATTGATCGGCATCTCTTGATAGAAAACATGTTGATCTCATAATTCGTTCTGTCTCTTTACTGCATGTTGGATTCTTCTGTGTATTTGGAAGAAGTAAGGAGTCTATTTCGTTGAATATAATTAGGTTTAATTCTTACAAAAATGCGAGAAAATTTAAGTTAGTTGTTCTTAGACTAGATATCGTTATGTATGTTTTGTTTTCTTAAAACTTTCTCCTCCTTAACAAAGAAAAACAGACACATGATCAATAAAAAAACTGTCGTATGGCGATCTTGTGGTTCCAAAAATTAGCTAATTCGAAGCAGGTCTCTGTTGTGAGTGTCATAGTTTTCTATATCACTGTCTTCCATTAGGTGGGACAGAATCCATAATATTAGAAGGTTATTTTATGATGTTGCATAACGATCGACAATTTGTCCAATAACTTGAAAAACAACTCTTTTTTTTAATTCATGAATAATTTATTCATCTACGAATGAAAACGTCTGTCATCCATTAACTGAGAAGTTTACTAATTATATATATCTTTATAATAATATCATTTTAAAGGCATTTATAAATACTATAAGTATTTGAACTATTTTTTTATTAATTTTTAGTATTTTTCTTTGTATGAAACTTAGATTTTTGAGAGAATAGATGACATTGTAGGAGCACATGCATGTGGTACCATTATAATGTGCATTTACTTGTACCAGATAAGTACAAACCAGTTGTTGTAACATCGCGTGAAATTGTTTAGAAATACATATATAAAGGTTCGCATTGTTTAGTAGTCACTATTCAGCAGCTTTGGACATTGTTTAGTAGTATTTGTATACAAACTTTACACATTGTTTAGTAGTATTTGTATACAAACTTTACACATTGTTTAGCAAGCTCTGTTCAGCAGCTTTGTTCATTGTTTAGAAATAAATGTTTGACTACTTCGCACATTGTTTAACAGCTTTCTACAAACTTGCATATTATTTAACAGTCACTGTTTACCAACTCTCTGCATTATTTACATTTATTCTGCAAACTTATTTACAATTATTCTGCAAATTTGAATATTGTTTAGCAGTAACAATTTGGACATTATGTAGTATTATTAATATATATTCTACAAACGCTGAAAATGGAATACGAGCAAACTAGTGTTGAATTTTCGATTGTTTTCGAAATTAATTACAACTGCTTTCTCCAGACTTAAATTTTTCTCAAATTCAGAGAAGTTTTAAATTATTTCCACTTGAGGTAAAACGCAATCATTCAATGATTTTTTTTCTTTGTGATTAATTAGGAAAGAACAAAATCGAAAGGGTTATATTGCAAAGGTATGTACTTCTGAGAATGATGCTCTTGATTAGCTTTCGGGTTTCGATTTTTTTTCCCTCTTTATTTTTTCAAGATATTGTAATCGCCCTTTGTGTATATGTGGCAGCACTCTAGTAGAAAAATAATACATCAGAATCAATAAAAATTGACGCAAAGCTTCCTTCCTTGGGAGTTGAAGTGACTTTGTCTTTGGGACTTGTGTATTTCAGTAAAATGCGGTGATCAATAGATGCACGTTTCTTATCTTCGGCGAGGCTGCAAAAATAGCTTTGTTGTGTTGTTATCGCTTGAATGAACTCACCACTGAACGGAAAACTTTAGAAAACGTATTCAATAATTCTTCAAGAAGAATAACAGTTTGGCCTCTGTTAACTACAACTTGTGGCGTAATTATGAATTAATATTCAGTTACAGTATTCGTATTTTAATTAAAATATTATAATTTACATATTGTTATAAACTAAAACACAGAAATAGCGATTCTTTTCTATTTCCACAATCTTATTTTCAATGATTCGAATAGAATCTGACCAAGGATTCAAAGCTCTTTTCTCAGATTTTTCTTACTGGATTAAACTATTAGCAGATGAATTTAGTGAAGTTTTCCAATCATAAATTGCATTTTTTTCTTTCTTGAAGCAGCCAAATCAGCGCAAGAAAACAGAAACTTGTAGTACAGTTATATCATCTCCTTAGATCAAAGGATCAAAACAGTAGTTTAAATTTATTTCACTGGATAGTTACTGTAGACTATATTTCAGTTACTCATTTTATCAAGTAAATAAAGTAAATTGAGAATTTTGGTGAGAGGGGCCTATGGAAAATTATGTACATTGAGCATCACTATTTGTACGAACAGATAACAATACATATCGCACGACTTCATGTGCGATATAAATAATTCAATAAAGAGACATTTAGATTCCTTTCAATCAGCAGCAATGATGTTTGGATGATCTAAAAACACATCGGGTTTCTAATAAATCCGTTGCTTAGAGCTGGTACGCTGTCCAGTCGACCAACCAGACTGGAAGAATATAATGAGATTTGTTTGACACTCCCATCGGATAATAAAATCTAATTTCAAAAGATGTATTTCGGTGATTACGCCACATTTTTTTATTATTCAGTTATATAAAACATTGAAATAATAGTTCCCGACAAGTTTCGTAAATCGTAGGATTTACATCTTCAGGGGGTAAAACCTAATTTGCTCCTCTTGATAAAGTAATTTATTTACTTATATACTCATATTCGATATCTCAAATATAATTTAAATCTTTTCTTCACAAATATGTGAAAATAAATGTTTTTAGAAGCAGATGACCATTTGATATTGGTTAGCATAACAGAAATGTCTCTAGATAAATTTATCAGCAAAATGATTAAAATGACACACAATTAGGTCACGCGTCTACAAGTAAATAAATTATAATCACCTTGTTTGCACCCGATTAGTAAACGCCAATCAAGATACATCATATGATAAGGCTTGTACAAAGTGCACGGTTCAAATTCTCTGAGTACAAAACATTGTAGTTTGAAAACATATCATTGAATAGTTTTAAAGTACTCCTAGAAGGAATATTGTTTCCGATTATCCAACAGTTTATCTTCCAGCAATAGATCCTGAGGGCTGTTTGATATGTCTGTCAGTTGTGTGCATTCGGAAGGAGAAAGAAAAGAAACAAATTTCTAACAAACAAATTGCGATTCACTGACAAGCAAATTATGTTGGCAATATGCATGATTTATGCTTACTAGTTGCCAGTATTATATGCATACTAGGCTGTAGCATACAGTTCCATAATTCATGTAGGCATTAAAACAAGATAATATGGAGTTGAATTATTTTTAACTTCTTTCCAGCTGATAAATATCTTTTATGATTTACATATATACGCATTTGCATTTAAATATATATGCAAACATATGTTTCCACTATGAAAGTATTTCGCTGAGAACCTATGTTAACGGTGGCCTCCTTTGTTACAACACCTAAACTTCTCTGTGGTTGAACTGACTAGAAATTAAATGCAACAGTGGACTTACATGCGAAATTTCGCTATGCATGCTCGCTTTTAGGCATTCTTTACTATGGTGTTTCTTTGACCAATATGCTGAGACAATAGTTTATTATTGTAACAGGTGTGAAGCGTGTTTGTCTTAACACATCGGTTTGTGCCATAAGTTAATAGGATTTCAAAACAAAAAAAAGAGGAGGCAACAGCTTTCTCCTTTTTTGGGGGGGGGGGGGGGGGGACGGGGAATTGGATAATTGGAAGATTGAATACGATCCATCCACAATTTAAATATGACTTTAGTGGATTCGAAGATTAAACAAGAAACATTTAAGAATTTTCGAATCACAAAGAATGTTTTATTCTCGACTATAAAAAAATATCAACAAATGTATTTGTTACCAAATATTAAAGCTCTCGTAAGAGATGCATGGCGAACACCAAAAGGTAATCAACATGCTGGTCCGAGCATACTGATCTCTTTCTCTTCTGCCTTTAAATGTGCAAGGAAAAGGAGGTGCAGATTGTCCCAGAACTAGTCAGAATCATGGCACAGCAAAGCTCATCACACTATTTTATTAATGATATGACTAACGTCTTTATCCGTAAATCGTATATAAGTGAATGTGCTGTTGTTTAACTAAAATTACGGCCGAAGCAATGAGGCCAGTGTACTATGTCGCTCATTGTCATCTGGTTGTTTTGTCTGTTAGGAGGATAGAACCTCCTCCTTCCTGAGGGGAAAACCCCTCCGCCTCCGTATGAGATGGGATAATTCACCTTCACTCAAAATGTCCTTATAAAGGTTTTCCCCGTCTAGACGGGATTCGAAGCCAGATTTTTTTTTATTCAAAGGATATTGTCGATATCAACTAGCCTTGGAAGCTGCTATAAGTGAAAAAAAAGAAGACAGAAGAAGGTTGTCATAGTGTTCGAGTGTTCGGATATTGATGAACTTCGCAGGTCACGAGATGTACATAAAGCTGATTGATTACATAAATCGTCCAGCGCGTTGTCAGTTGGTGTCCATCTTCTGTGGTAAGAGGTCACTCATCTTACTAACAGTCACAAAATAGTGGGTAAGTGATCACATGCCTACAGGCGTGATGTGCAGAATTTGTTGAGCATCACGTACGGTCTTCGAGGTGCTGTGAACACGTGTTTGAGTATCATAAAGATAGGAGTGCCTATATTTAGACATAATCTTTAGAAAAGTGAGTTCTTACTCACTATTCTAAGGAGATTGAACAAAAAATACTTAAATCCAACTCAAGAGAAGTTCCGCAATGAAACTGTTGCATTAATTCATATAAATTATATAACTGCGTATCTTTGTAGTAATTTCCATGACGCTAGGTCTGCAGAAGAGAGACCGTTATAGGGTCAAATCTAGTCTTTGGCTAAAGGCCATTTCCTAGACTTATTTTCAGCCGATTTAAGAGTATTGACAGATATATGGCATAGACAAGTCAGTTTTTAATCTACCAGTTCAATAAAATAGACTGCAGGATACACACATCCTTACATGAAAAGAAATATCAATTACAATTGCAATTACAGCCGATGTTGGCCGAGTGGTTAGTGTTCGAATTAGTGTTCGGTTAGTGTTAGGCTGCAGGTTCAAATCCCGCCGTGGGCATGGATGTTTGTGATTGTCTGTGAAAATACTAGTGCTGGTGGGCGATAGATGGCTTGGTGTAGTTGCTATTCGTTCTAGTTGGTGGTGGTGGATTTTGAGTGGTGGAGACAGAGTTAGAGTAGGTGCCCTCCCTCGATGAGTCTTTGGACTCCCTAGAGGTGTCATGTAATAATAATAATTATTATTAGGAACATCACCGGAAATGTTCTTGATCGCAAGAGGTAGAGACTTACTATGGTGGTACAAACAGGACAGAATATTCCCCCTGAGGCAAGAAACGAAATCAGGGCTTATTATTCATAATTTCAGACAGCACATTCTTGCAGGCAACCTCATTTATCACAAACGGTAGAGAATTATTGTAAAAATCCAGATTAATTTTATATAATCGAAATTCAATGGCGTGAAATAGAACAGAATTGAAGGTATTGAAATAATTATTGTAGTTAATTTTCAATCTGAGTGGAGATATCTGATTTATAGATTGCTCTAGGCTGCCTTATTATTTTATTATGGTGAGGTTAATCTCGCTTTCATTGACGAAAATGTAATTCGTAAAATATTCTGCTGTTGAAATGGGTTTCTCTTATTCTATTTGGCGTGTATTTCCTGCGGAGTTGATTGCGTTCAACTGCCACAATTGCTTCACTTAGCAGTAATTTTATCTAATACTAGTAAATGATTGTCTGTGCTGAAGGGGACAAATTTCCTATTCTACTTAGAACTCTCCGCCGATAAGGATTTAGGCCTATGATTCATACAGAAATCTTCAAGGTGATGTGGCAGTAGGATAGCAGTCGTCTTGACTCTTGGGAAAATTGAGCTTCGGCAGGCAATTAATTAATCCGATTGGAAAATTTAATTGCGAAGTTGAAGCACTAAAGTAAATATTAAAGGGGATTGTGTCGCGAGTGAGAAAGCTCTAAAGATTGATGATATTGTGTTTGATGCTGAGTATCTTGGAAGTGAGAGGGACAGATAGATAGCGTCATGATAGATGATGCCAGGCATGATCTGAGAAATGAAATAATCCAGCAGAAGGTGCTCTTCGTGAGTTTAATGGAAAGTGCCGGCTGTTAAACTTAACACAGTTGGGCATCCTGGGATGTGTGCGAGGAGAGAGAAAGTTATAGGAGAGAAGAGAGGAACATCAAAGATATGTAAGAAGGATAAAGGAAGTAACAGAAATGAAGAATATAAAAAAGCTGCTCTATATATTCACTATGTATCTATAATTGATTTTTAGAAAAAAAATTCTTAGTTCAACATCGGTACAAGCGGAGCATCACTTTGTTTAGGGAATTCTATCTGCATTATCAAATGAATTCATTTTCTAAACAGGGATTTACGGTTGCAAGATATTTTTCTTCTTGCGAAGCTCATCTTTTTTTTTTTTATGCAGGCATAGTAAGTCGGGTAGATGGCATCACCATTCGCAAATCAGTAAGGTTTGGCAGTCGAAGCCCTGCGGATAGGGAAGTTTGTGAATATCTTTAGGTAATAGATTACCATCCTGCTTCATTTAGTCCTGAAAAGCAAGCTCAATATTTAGTATTTTGAGCTAAATTTCCGGATCATGTGATCCTTGCTCCATCGAACGGAACTAATACTGTATATATATATATATATATATATATATATATATATATATATATATATATATATATATATATATATATATATATATTAAAACATTACGTAACTCCCTCTCACAAAACGTTGTAAACCCATAGTATAGTACTGTAAGTAAGTTGAGGATTATTTTATTTTCATTAATTTTTATTTATTTATTTATTGGGTCTCTAGAGAAGTCCTACTCTAGAGACCCAAGATGGAACTTTTAAAGCCACTTCAGGCCTCCAATAAGCAGGGAGGTTGTCTCACATAGGGCAATGAAATTCATCTCTCGCTTAAATACAATGACAAACATCTATGTCCACAGCTAGATTCGAACCCTCCGCCTATTGGTTGAAGAGCAGTTATGGAATGCCTATTACATAGCCATTCGGGTAGGAGACTTAAATGAATCAGTACATTTTCTATAATGAATTATTTAAGTATTACACTCGCTTGGTTTGATTCTTCTAGGCCATAACTTAATAATTTAAACAGAAATAGGCATGCAATAGAATTTTCGTATCGAGATCGTAATTGTTTATAATTATTATTATTATCATTATTCAATGTAACTCATTCTTACTATTATTGGTGGTAGCATACCCAGAACCGGCGCTAGGGTCTTTGCCGCCGCATGCAATTTCTATCTAGCGCCCCTGTGACGATCCGGGCATGTGTGGTTCTTTTACGATAATAAAAATTTAAATTATTTGAAACTTCTTAAATAAATTTTGACAGAACAGCCACACGCTGGTTTTGCTAAATGTAACGAACCAAGGGGGTGTTGACTAGTCAGGATAATCGTTAAAAACCCGAATATTCAAAAACTTCTCAAAAGTTAAAGAACATTTTGATAAAGCCACTTCACTTTAATCGTTGAATATAATGATACAGGGATTATAGCCTTCTCACCGACCCGAATCGCTAACAAAATTAAAATGAATTTAATTTTAATTAAAGTTAAAATTTATTTGAACTAAAGTTTAAAAAATTCTTACATATTTTACAAGTTACTAAATTCTTAGTAACTTGTAAAAGTTTTTTAATAATTTTTATAAGTGGAACTATTTTTCAGGAAAATAAAAGAAACTCAAGACAGATGAGAAAATAAGAAAAGAATTCAGAAATAATTAGAACATATTAGAATAAATAAAACTACATAAATATAATTGAATTTTTATTTTTTAAATTTTAGGGTTTTTGATTTCATATTCACAAAATTAGAAATAATGATCTTAACGTCTAATTCCGCACATATATCATTTTCAATAGCTACTAACGCCAAATCGCCAAGCCTTTTTTGTGATATACTTGTTCTTAAGTAGGTTTTAATCAATTTCAACTTGGAAAAGGAACGTTCACCGCTCGCTACACTAACAGGTAAGGTTAATAGTATTCTTAAAGCAATTGAAAAGTTAGGGAAAGATAAATTATTGGACACAATAAAATTAAGAATATCGAAAGGGTTTTGAATATTTAAATTATCCTTCCGAAAAATATCCCGGAAAGCACATAACTCGTCATATAGTTCTATTGCATTTACGTCTTTATTGTCGCCGTCCTTCAAGAGAATCTCTAAATCGTCACAATTTTTTCGTAAATCTTCGTTATTAATTTTTAGTAATCTATACAAGAAATTGAAATTATCATAATATGTTTTTTGTTGTTCAGAACGGTCTATTAACGAACACATTGCAACGTCTAGAAGTGTATAAAACACATTCACTCTAAATTTATCTTCTGGCGATTGTGGCATTTCGTCATGAAGCTCGTAGTCAAATTGTCGTGTCTTCTTTCGTCTTCGGACTTCCATACCAGTTTTAAATTCTTGTTCTCCATCCACCTCTCCACTCAGTTATTTTGCCGTTTTTAGAGCTTCTTTAAAATTTGTATCTGATTGATACTCTTGTAAGAATATTTTGAAGTTTTCAATAGAGTCTAAAGCAAGTGTAATGTTCATATTTTTGTCTTGAAGCCTTTTACTCACAGGGTTTATTCTGTTAAGTAAATCATGCCAAGTTATAAGAGAGCAAACAAATTTGTACTCCTTTATTTGCACATAATGTTTGTGCTTCATACTGAGTTTCTTTATTAAAATTTCATTCTTTAAAATTTCAAAATGTGCATCTTAATTTCTCCTAACTGATATCGTAGAGGGCGGATTGTATTAATTTTACTTTCCCATCGCATTTCTAATGGCTGTTTCAGTGTTAATTTTTTACGAACTTTAAAAGGATTGCCCAACGTTTGTAAGAGAATGAAAAGAAATTGCATATTTCTTGAATAATTGCAAAGAAACTAATTGTATATGCATTCACTTTGGCAGCATCATTAATGATTAAATTTAGAGTATGAGCAGCACATTCTTCTTCTTTCACTCTGCCTTATCCCATGTTAAACCGGGTCGGCGCACCAATCTTTAACCTTCCTCTTCCAAGTTCTCCGGTCCAGGGCATCCTTTGGACTCCATCCTTTCTCCCTAAGATCCTCTGTCATCTTATCCCTCCACCTGAGCTTGGGCCTGCCTCTTTTCCTCCTTCCCTCCAACTCCATATACTCCACTCGTTTACCAACATGCTCCTCACTCTTCCTCTCAACATGCTCCTCACTCTTCCTCTCAACATGCTCCTCACTCTTCCTCTCAACATGTCCAAACCACCTCAGCCTACTTTCTTGTGTCTTCTTGCCAATTGGTCCCACCTTAACCGTCCCTCTGATGTAGTCATTCCTTATCCTGTCCTTCTTTGTCACACCACTTATCCATCTCAACATCCGCATCTCCGCTACCTCCATCTTCCTCTCCTGTGCCTTGGTTATAGGCCACGTCTCCGAAACCATGGAGCATCGCCGGCCTCACCACCATCTTATAGAGCTTTCCGTTCCTCTTACAACTCACTCTCTTGTCGCACAGGACCCCGCTCATCTTCCTCCAATTCATCCAACCGCATGTTATTCGGTGCTGTATTTCCTCATCCAGGTCACCATTCCTCTCGACAACCGACCCAAGGTACTTGAATTTCTTCCCTGAAATTAGCCTTTCACCCTGGAGTCGTATGACGATATCCTCTTCACTCCCCGTTGACATATATTCAGTCTTCACCCGGTTAATTCTCATGCCGCTCTCTTCCAATGCCTTTCTCCACTCTTCCAGGGTATTTTCAAGCTTCTCTCGTGATGATTCGCATAGAACAATGTCATCGGCAAACAACATGCTCCATGGTGCCTCCTTCTTGACATCCTCCACTAGTACATCCATGACCAGGTCAAAGAGGTAGGGACTCAGAGCTGACCCTTGGTGTAGCCCCACGACAATAGGGAACCCTTCTGTCATGCTGACACTAGACCTGACCTGAGTTTCTGTTCCCTCATACATCTCCTTCACCAACCTCACGTACTTCTCCGACACCCCCTTCCTCATACACCTCCATACCTCCTGCCTGGCCACTCTGTCGTATGCCTTTTCCAGATCTATAAACACCATGTGCAGATCCACTTGCATCTCTCTATATTTCTCCATCAATCGCCTTAGCGCAAATATTGCATCCGTTGTCTCTCTTCCTGGCATAAATCCAAACTGCTCCTCACCAATTTTCGTTTCCTGCCGTAACCTTGCTTCAATTACTCTTTCCCATATTTTTAATGTGTGTGACATCAGCTTGATTCCTCTATAGTTGCCACAGTCTTGAACATCTCCTCTTCCTTTGTAGATTGGGACGAGAATACTTTTCCTCCATTCCTCTGGTATCTTTTCCTGTTGGGCTATTTTACACATCAGATCCCATAACATATCCACGCCCTCACTGCCCAAACTTTTCCATACTTCCCCAGGTATCTGGTCTGCTCCCACAGCCTTTCCATTCTTCATTTTTCTCAGTACCCAAACCACTTCCTCTACTTATGTCTTGCACCGGTCTCTCATTTACCTCTCCATCCTCGCTCCTCTCTCTCTTGGATTCTCCTCATTTAGTAGTTTTCGGAAATATTCTTTCCATCTTCCTCATATGAGCAGCACATAGCAAGTAAAAAGCTCCAGGATTTTTGCTCAAAAGCAAATTTTGGAGCCCATATTTTTTCCCTTTCATATTTTCCCCATTCTCATACCCTTGACCTTGCATGTCTTCAATGGGAATGTTCCATTTTTTCAGTTGTTCCATTATTGTTGCACATAAACCACGTCCTGTGGAATCTGATATATCTGCAAAACCTAAAATGTTTTCCCTGATCTTGGCAATTCCATTGTCACAGGAAACAAAGCGAATAATAATGGTCGTTTGTTTTGTTTTATTTGCATCAGGTGTGCTGTCTGAAATTATGGAATAATATTTAGATTTTGGAATTGATAATAAAATTGTATCTCTGATTGCGTTACTTAAAGTTTTCAATATTTCATTTTGACTGTCTTTACTCAATTTGATCTGAACAGTGTGCTCTATTGTTTTGTTGTATGGCCCTTTCAACATGATTTTCCATAACGGGATCAAACTTTGCAAACAGTTCGACTAATTTTAAAAAATTGCGTTATTCCTTTCATATAATTTATCAGATGATCCGCGAAAAGCTAAATTTTGGCTACGAAGGAATTTTATAATTTCAATCAAGCGTTCTGAAACACTCGGCCAATGTTTCCTTTCTATTTCATACATGCTTTGAGTCTGGCAATCAATAGTAGTTTTGTTTTTTAAATTTTTATCAAGCTCCTTCCATTTTAAGAAATTTTTCATGTGAGTTAAACTAGTCTCATGTCTATGCAAAGTTGTACTTACATTTCTCCAATCGTTATAACCTTCTAAAAGACTACTTGATTCAGTATGTGCGAAACATTTGCAACAAAAGCAAAAAACAGAATTTAAAGTTTCGGAATAAATGAGCCATGTTCTTGGCACGAGCTTCCCGTTTTCCATTTTTCTATTATAATACGTGTCGCCAAATTTACGACCGTATGTATCTCTGGGATATATTATATTTTTATTTTGAACAGGCCCCATTTCAATTAAAACAACTCGTAATTTTTCATTAATATTTCCAAATTCACCTGGATCGTCTAAATTTACAGAGACTAACAATGTGTTAGTTACGTGATCAACTACAACTAAATCTTCTCCTAACTGTTTTTCACTTAAATCACGTGTCTTGTTATCTTGTTAAATAGTTGCAATAGCACTTTCATGAAAACTGGATGATGTACACGGTTCTTCAACTCTGATTTCTGATGTATCGAGTTGGTTACAATCTGCATCAGAATATTTTAACAAATTTATTAAGAGCCCCCAGTTTGTTTCTTAATATCTGCTTCTTTCGCAGCATGACGCTTACGATTTTGTGCACCGGATAACGTTTTTTTTTTAATTTTTGATTCCATTTCTATTTTATACCCACAAGAAATTACTACACAACACGACACAGAGACGAAATAATAGTCCGCACTGCGCTACTTCAGTAGCCTACTGAGATGCGTACCATATGACTGGTTAACTAGCAACAAATGTTTTGTACGAAAATTCGTTTTTGCGCATAAGAACTGTTCACTGTTTCACTTTAGATAGACTGCAGTAGACACACAACATGCTGCAGGCAAGCATTTAGCCTGCTCTCACTGCAAAATTGTAAACAGCCGGCTGATCAAAGAGACGGCTGTTTATATTTTTATTTCGGTGTATCCTGCCTTATTTATTTTAATATTGATCATTCTAAGAATTTTTTGTTTTTATGATAAAAATTTTGTTTCTTAAAAATGAACTTATGAACCGTACCACGGCGGCGGCGCCCCGTTCGTTGCGGCGCCCGCATGCACCGCATGTGCCAGTCCTGAGCATACCATCTACTATACGGAACTGAGCACATTGTTTCATACCATTTTGTATATGCTCATTCCTCTTCCCCCCATTTTGGTTCAATCATTTCTTTAAGTTTTATTGATTGTGACCTATGATTAAGTGTACGTTTAAGACGCCAAAGGTGACACTCTTTTACTGTCTTGAGCGTGGTTTCTAAATAAAAAAAAACGTAAATTCATTACAAGCAAGAGAGTTCTCCAACAAATATATTAATGCAGAAACCTCATTCTGAAAATACAACAAATTCGATTCAATAATCAGAATTTCCTAACAATCCCGAACACGACTGAAGGTAACCGTTCCAATGAGATGTGCAGTTCTGCACTACGACTGTAGGGTAGAGCTTCCGTTGTTTAGTCAGTACCAAAATTAGATGATATGGTTTTGAAATCCGTCTAGGTCGCATAAAACTTTTATAGCGGTCATTCATCCGAAGATAATTTAGCCTGTCTCAGAAAGGTAGATTTTTTTCCTCACTGAAACTTGGTTTTTTCATCCCGCAAGGCAGGCACTCATAGCATACAGAGGTGCTAGGATAACTGCACTGTCCTAGTATTAATTAGTTTCAATAAAGTTAAGTTACTTGACCATGACAAGCCATTGAGACAAACATAATGAGGGGTGGATGTGTCACGATACTTCAATGCATTCCCAGCACATACAATGGACCACGTTGCCAAAAAATATTATTTTGTTACTTCATAGAAAATGGTTCATGTAATTTTGTCTGGAGCCTCCGTAGCTCAGTTAATATCGACGAAGTTCTTTGGTTGCAAAGAGTTTGGTTCGATTCCCGTCTATGATATGAAAAACCTTTATCAGGTGTTTTTCAATCAAATGGTGAGTTAGCCTGTTTCGTACGGAGGTAGAGGGGTTTTCTCCGGGAAACTCGGGTTTTTCGTCCCTCAGAACAGACAAACCGGCCACCCGTGAACACATCTACAGACATAAAAAAACTTCTCCCTGGAGGGATGCAGTAGAGGAATAGCAAGCTGTCCGCATTAACTTCCCATAACTCTTAATCAAAGGTCTCAACGCGTCTTGGAAGGATGAGAGTTCGATGGATGGGTTATTGGTTAAACGGTATTTTGTGGAAATATCGATGGATAGACTGCAATAATAGACAGAATGGAAATAACATAATAACATTCCAGGATTCTTCTCAATAAAATGACATATACTCAATTCAATTGAAATAAACTGATGCTGCGTAATGAATTGATTGGATTTGTAATATGTCAGCAGTTTGTGCATTTTACTGAAAAGAATCCCTACACACACACACGCACGCACGCACACACACACACACACACACACACACACACTGCTTGGAACGAAGTTAACGGACTCTATAATGTGATGAACAAACAGTCATGGGTCCACCTTAATAAGACGTAGAACCTCCTTTTGGCGATTACTGCATTAATCCTACGTTCCGTACTTTACACAAGCATATGATAGCAATCAATGGAAATTTTGGACAATTCTTCCTGCAGGCATGTAATGAGGTGCTGGACTGTTGTGGAACGGAAGTGCTTTCACCTCAAATTCATCCCATAAATGTTCAATAGAGCTCTGGGATCAGGGCTCTGTAAAGGCCAGTCAAGTGTGATGACGTTTATGTCCACAAACGTCACAAGTAGGAAGTATTCTACTCAGATACCGCTTGGAGTTCAATGTTCGTGGCACCAGAAACAGAGGTCTGGAGCCAAACCAAGAAAAACAGGACCATACCATAACACCGCCACCTCCGAATTTCATAGTATGGGGTTACGCACAATGAATGGTGTGAGTGTGGCGGATGCCACACTCACACCATTCCATCTGCTTGATAGAGGGTGTAGCGTGATTCGTTGTTCCATAACGCAGCATTCCAAGATTCCATGTCCCACTGTACACGTTCTTTGCGCCACTGAAAAAGACGTTGCATGCGGTTCTACCATAGAAATCCATGTTAGCGTCGGTTCTCAATGTTTTTGTGTCGATTCGTGTTCCAGTCGATTCCCGGAACTCGGCATTTATCGTGTCGGCTGACGAATGGCAGTATTTTACATATTATCTTTCGTAGTACCTACTGTCATGTTCGGTGAGTGCGGTCGGTTGTCTACTGTGGGCACTTGCAGTTGATTTCCTGCGCTTCCATCTCAGTATGCTATCTCTAATTGTTGACCTGGCATGGCACAATTTGTCAACAATTTGCTGAACAGATAGGCTGGTGACATGGAATCCTACCATAACGTCTCCTTCAAAGTGCGTTAGTTCCCTTTTAGCGTGGACATAGCTGTGCTGACTTGGGAGCATCTTATTCCTCCAATTTGTAAATTAAAACGTTCATATTCTATATTTTAATTAAAATCAAAATTTAATTTAATTTAAATTAATACGGATTAATTGTAAAACATAAAAACAGTGAATGAAAAAAAATTCAATTAAAAATGTGTTCCGGAATCAGATATATTATTATTTTTTTTTGAAATATACAAAAATACTGAACTCGCATATCGGCTATATCAATTTATTCAGAACAAGCTAAAGAAAATAAAATATTTTTTCCACCATTTTGTATAAAAGCGACACAAGAAAAAAATGAACATAATAATAACTAAGCAACTGTAATCTGTAGTTTAGTGATTTGATTGTTGAAATTCATTAATAATAAATGTTTAAGTGCTTCTAGCACAACATGGGACATTAAGGAAATAATAATTGCATATATCACACCATGAAAATATCCTTTTTTTTTATTTCATCTCTGCTTTTATAACTAACACCTAGTGTATATATTTATACCAGTTTTATATTCAATAATACTTGTGCATTTAGCCCTCCTATATTCCTGCTTTGCTATACTAATAATAACACTCAGACACTGCAGAAACAGATAGATATTCCACATTAGTAATACTGGCTCCAAATCTTTATCCAAAATATCCAACGACACCTCCATAGGAAGCGTGTGCGTCATTCTTATTGATCGTTTACAAAGAATCAAAGGTCAAGTTTCTTCATAATTTCAGAGCTCAGTTGTCATGATGGCATAAGAGGATTATAATATGAAATATGTCGCGAGACACACTAAAATGATCCAATTTTTCGTGGATGGGCACATCGGCAAGCAGTTTTCTCTTGATATAAGATATTTTACAACCTTAATAGTTGACTGCATTATACCGTGTAGAGTTCGGTTAAGATAGCGTCTCACAAACTTGAATTTAGACTCTGCGATGAGAATGAAAAACAATTCGGTGTTCTAAAGTAGGGTTCCCAATCTTCGGTCGCAACTCTTTCTTTTTTTGTAACGTATATCCTTCCGCTACGCTGAAAAACTAAGAAGTTAAATAAGGATTGTTAATCCTATTAAATAAAATAAATAAAGGTACATGAAAGTGTGTTTTATTGAATGTACGTAGCGGGTGGATTTGCTGATTATCTGTCAGGCACTTTATAAACAAAGCAGAATTAACAAACAATAAATACTAATCTTATGGGTAAATAGTTGTATTTTTTAAGTGACACTGGACTACATTTTTTAATTTTTTTGCTATTAATTCTTAATGATTTAAACGTTTTTAAAGACGCACACTAGTTATTATTATTTTTTCTGTTGCAAAATAAGAAGAAAGCAAATACCTTTACAAGGAGGATTCAAGTTTAATAACTATGAGTGAATCCATAATGAGAGAGTAGAATCATCTTTATAGCCGATTTGTCATACTGCGTATGCCTACTCCATAACAAATTGGTTAGGAAAACAGACGGGAGGGAGGGAACCACTCATATGGCATTTGACTTCTGAAATATTTGCTAAAGAACAATTGAATACTACAGGCCATGCAAACAGAGAAATCAGGATAGGATGATCAGAATAAGTGACTACCAGAAGAAGGTAAATATTGATGACATGTATCTACTACTTGTAAGACATTAAACAATCATCGAGGAGCTTAACGGAATCCGTGCACGGAAACTAACATACACCTCTGGATAGAGAGAAAATGCATGAAGTTTTCAGGGGCGAGCACTGAGCAGCTGTTCATAAATCATTGAATATGTGATGGAATGGGAAGCATTAATTACCCATTAATTACCTATTTGAAACGACACTATTGGCATTTGGATTTCGTTTCTGCGTTGGAAAGGCATATCTAAGCCTATTTTTACGTTGTGCACACATTCGAAGCTCTATGAAAGAGCTTAAGGAATGTGTCTAGGAAAATGGATTAGGAATAAGTCAACTGTCTCGAGCGTTTAACGTACTTCAACTGCATGTGTTCTCAAATAGTTCTTTCACCCCGGAGGATTATAAGGCTTTTTCAACTAACCTCTCTCACAGACCTCGTGTTTTCTTTGCAGAGAAAAAAAAAACTGTTGAAGAACAAAATTAACAGACATTTTTAATATATAAAAATACTATCTCTTAATTATAGGCTGCCAGACAGGTTTGAAATCATTAGTTTTCCTGTGATTACAGACGATAAGCAAACCTAAGCCCACTTAGTACTTCAGAGGGCGCCGGTCTGAGAACCCTGGGTGCTGCTGACCATGACAATTTCTCTGTAATGAGTCTTCCGACTCCATGTAGACATCAGTATAATAATAGTAATTACTCCATATCTATAATTGTTACTGTCAACGTAAATATAAATTATGAAGCAAGTATTGTCGTATACCGAAGAATACAGTTAACAGATATTATATATCCCCCTCCCTGCCATTCATATCTATATTTGCATTGATCGCACTCTTAAAACATCTCAATATACTTGAGGAAGACATTTTATCTTACTTTATCTTAATGATTAGAATGCGCAACACAGCAGAGTTATGAAGAATCTTCCTCTAATCACACTTCGTAGAATTTTCTTTAAGTAGTCATCAGTCATCTAATTGAATTCTTTGAAAACCTAACGATCCATGTTTTGTTTTCATGGCTACAAAGTTACTAAATTCTTAAATAGCGATTATCACGGATCGGTTTTTCTAAGAAAACTTTCGTCTTAAAAGAGTTCATATTTTGAATGATATCTGTTAGATGTATTATATAAAATTTGTTACGTTAGCAAACAAGACTTTGGGTTGGAAGATACTGCTGATGGAAAAATGGGTTTCTTCCTCTTTTTTATTTTGATATTTAATTAGTGACTTATTTCCAGAGTTACTCCAAACCTTTCCTTAGTTAGATATTTAACCGAACTCCAAAGTGAATTCCAAACCTTGGCTAAAAGAAGAAATAAAGAAAGTCTATCCATTTCAAAATGAAATTTTCTTCTATAGATTATGAAGCAAATTTACGAAGAATACAGTTAACAGACATTATATATCCCCCCCCCCTCTCCGCCATTCATATATATAATTAAGGATTATTTTGAAGCTACTAAACACAAAATTAACAAAAATAGAACTGCACATTTATTTATTAGTTCATCATATGAGAAGTATTTTTAATATGATATTTACTACAAAAATTTCTCGGTTTTTAACAAATTGATTTGAAGACTATTTTGGTGGAAAGAAATACTCGGCTAAGATAGTTTCTTTAAGAATGTTCTCCTCAGTTCAGTCGCTTCCTTGATGATTAAGTGTCCGAGTTCATTAATTCCTGATTTAATGTTAATGGTGAAAGCACAACATGGCATACTGAAAGTTGACGGTGTTTTTCATTTGTCATGATTGAGTGTAAAAAGAAAATTCCACCTCACAAAGAACTTTTAAAGGAAACGAAACAGAATATTTGCTTCTTGCGCAGATAACACCAGTTTGTCCTACAGATAGACCGAATGTATCTGTACTTCATTCATAAATGTGCCATTTGGTCGGGTTTGAATTTCGTCTAGAATACGAGAAATAATAATATTTTAACTAAGAATGTGAGCATTTATCAGACGATTACAACAAATCAGTTCGATCGTGACCCTGCTTATAAAGTATATAAAAAAGTTCAATATTGTTCTCTAGAGGAACAGGTTCCGAATTATCTAACTTTCGACTGCACGGTATACTAATGCTAATAAGTTTACATCCTTCATGGATGGGATTCACAAAAAGGTGCGTTATCTGATCTCCTATAGCGATAAGAGGATTGTCCATTTGGACATTGGGACTCGTCCCTGTCAAACCAGCCAGGGAAAAATTTTACAGATGCAATGTATTTACAGTCAAATGTCTTTCGTTGGCTTCACGCCACAATGAACAACATAAACAGCAGCATGGCACCCAAGACACCTATACATTTCTTTCACACTGCAGATGTGAAAGAAAGAAACTTAAGGAATTATTGAAGTTCTTGGAAGTTTCTTGATTCTATGAATCTTGATTAACTGAATGTCCAATGATTACACATTGCTCCTCATGGTCCCCCCTATTTCTTGGAATTATTGATTTATCTACTTTTGTAGTTTCTTCAAATGTTCGACTTTTATTTAGGTCTCAAGCGGATACTTCCACTCTCTTCCAAAGTTAGATTCAATGCACTTTGTCTCTACTGAATACATTTGAGAAGAGAAAACTGCATTGCAGTTGTTTCCGATGATGCTTGTCTTCATCGCATCGCTGATTTTAAGATCATCTCGCTAAGGAGAAGCTTAAAATGATGCAAACAATTAAATTATATGATTTAATTAATAAATGATAAAAATATTAATCAAGTTTTTCAGCTTTACAAGTGGATTTGTAGATTAGTATTATGTTTTCTACCCAGAATTTCAGTATTAAGTTTAACTGATGTTATATTTGAAACTGACAAGGAAACATGACTTTCTCAACGTTGACCTCTTTGACCACCTTTAGAAGATTGCTTTCCCATCTGTAGTGAAACTAAACGATTCGGGTCTCTTTTTGTACCAGGTTTGTTTAGTTCGGTTTATTCCTTCAATCGTTCATCCCAACTGTGGCTTTTCCTACTTTTTTATTGATTGAAAACTTCTGTATTATGTTCTGTTGACACCTCATTTGAATCTTTTGTTACAAAGCAGCAGTAGTTTTAATTCTGGCTAGTTTATCGTTAAAGACAGTTCCGATCAACGCAAGAACAGCTAATGCTATTACTTTTTCACTGATATTGTGAGACTTCTGACGTCGCGAGTTTCAAGAAGCAACCTCAGTCGATGCTTCCTGACATTTTCCGAAGAAACGGTCGTAGATTTCGACAGACCATCAAGTCTTATACGGTTCACGTTCTCTTCTTTCACAGACACTCAGTGTTTTGTCTGGTAAACACGGCACTGGTTTCGCTTTATCTTATTTTCTTTTAAAGACATTTTAGCAGATAGTGCGAACGAATTAATTTGGAGTGATCATTCAATACTATAAAACTGTGTATCAATATCTTCGACTCACATACTAAAACTGACAATCTGATAATTTGACAAATGTTAGGCGCGTGAGACAAAAAAAGACAATGCGCAAGTGCAGAGACAACCGATAACGTATTATTACAGTCTTAATTATAAAGTAGTTCTAAGCGAATAACGTTTGTTTTAGCCATAGCGATTATTATTGTTCTTGTTACGCAAATAATTATCGGGAAAAATGAAACGGACCAGATAACCTAAATCAACAATAACAAGATTATTTAATATTTCATCTTGTTTTCTATAATATTGGGATCAAGAACTTATTGTCATGCAGTTAAATGACACAGTAATGCTCTTAATATTCTAATAGGGCAGATAATTCTTTTATATCAACTGTGGGTGTTCTGTCCGTTGGTCTGATAAAAATCTGAATTTCCGGAATAAAAAAAATCTTCTAATCCCATATTAGATCGATTAATTGAGGGAGGAGTAACAGAGGTTGCACAATATTTTAATATAATAATAACATCAACTAATTATTATTATTATTCTGTGATACTTACCTTTTATTAGTGATTTTTATTACCAGCGAGACGTTAATAAGAATCCCCCTTTTGGTTCCTGTGCTCGGTAAATTTGGAGACTCATTACTCACATTTAATGGCAACATTCAATTTTGGTCGACAACAGGCCAGTGGCAACCTGTTTGTCTGTTGCTGCAGCGGACTTCTTATACGCTTGTAACATGCAATTCGCTGGTTTGATTATAGCTGACAACTCGCTACGGGAAAATACTTCACGAATGACGGACCTCAAGCTATCTGGTTTAATTAGATGCCCTAGAGAATAGTTTTATTTGTTTATATCGGATGTTTTGTGTAATACCTGCTTTGGGATTTATGCAAAAGTTTAAAGGTAATACCAAGGATGAGATATTTGTAAGATCGGATAAACTTGGAGGAGGCATATAAAATATCCACTAGACTTTTTGATGTTTGATAAAACCGAGGATAATCACTTGTCCTTTGGTTATAATTCAGCCAATCGGGATTGCAGCAAATTTAGAGTGAGTCGAGTCAAACAGTCCTGTTTCGCATTCAGCCCACGCCGCAAATAGCAATACTTTAAAAAAAAAAAAAACTACAAATTAAAATAATTCAGAAATGGCCATGTTTCTCTCACATTCATCTTAACAAAAGTAAGTCTGATCTGGCATTATTCTTCTTCTCCAACTATCGAATAAGTGATCATCTCAAATTATTACTTTTACTATGCCAAGAACATTTCATTAGTTGCAATGCTTGAGTTGGCCTTTCACCAAAAAGAAATCAGAGGAATTCTTAATATCTTGGACATTAATATCTTTTTGTCCTAATGGTTTTCCTCCCTAGCTATGTTTAGAACGTTTGCTATAGAATTAACACCCCAGGACGTCTTTAAACCTTACTATAAGAAATGTGGCAAAGGTCATCTATCAACTATTCCCTCGTTGGCCTCAGGTTCGTAAACCTTGCAGTGATGATCTCATTGTCTTGAGAGCACCGAAGTGATGGCAGTGGAGAACAGTTTGATTGTGGGCGTTTAGAATTACGATCGAAGCAACTAAGGAAGTGGCCAAGGTATTACGTCTATAAATCGCGTGTTCCTGTCCGATTTGCGGTATAAAACCCAGAGTTTCCTAAAGAAAAACTTTGCCAACCTGTGTGTGACTGGCACTGACCTTCAGATGAAATAACCCATATAAAGGTTATTTGCATCCTGGACTCAAACTCAGGTTTTTCTAATGAAAGGGTATCATCAATACCAATTGAGGCATGGAGACTTAACTCTTAGGGTAATTTGGCAAGTAAACAAAGACACATCAAAACTATATCCATATAGTCTACTGTCCACACTTTATAACTGCATCGATAGTTTCGTCACCCGTAGTTCGCTGCGTCATGGTGGACACTCCCTCATCTTGTACATACATTGGACACTGAATTAGAAACCTTTATGCAAATGTAAGTAAAAGTCTTATGCAGCATATGTGCAAAATACTTAGGCATCTGCCTCACCACATGTTCTAGGCAACTAGTTAAGAATACTGCTGGTCGGTAATCGTCAATAGTGTTGATCACAAGGGGAAAAACAAATGTTCTTTCGTAGTTCGATATAGGACTTACTGTGGGGGCCCGTCTGGCCGGAGGCACGATTCTAGAAACAGCAGATCTGACTGGTTTCTCAAACGTTGGCATATCCCGGGTGTTTAATCAGTGGAAAAAGTAACCCACTTGCTTGTCTAACAAGCGTAACTGTGGTCCTAAGACCACATGTGGTCTTAGGACCGATCTGAACGATCAGGAACGCTCTGAGAAGTCTTATATGAACAAACAGAATTTCTTGAGTGCAGTAATTGACCGAAGTATTTAATGAAAGCTGTTTCCGACCCATATCTCACAAAATTATGTACAGACAATTGAAGAGGGTCGGTATTGGCTGTCGCTGAAGGAGGTTCAACACGGTATTAAATAAAATTTTCTGATTCAGTGGTCGGTATGTGTATTTCTCACCAATGTTAGTGTACTTTTACCTGCGGTCTTTTTATGACAGAAAACACAATTTCTGAATAAAAAAATCCTTGTTTTCGTTTCTTTTTTCTCTTTTGAATGTACAAATTGTATTCTCCGTTTCTTTCTGTTATGTAAATATAACCGAAAACTCATTACGGGAATCAAAAAATTAAGTAAATTAAAAAAAAAGTAAAGGGAATCAAAAATTGGGTACTTCCATCCATTCTTTTTTGTTTTTTAATTCCTGATTTGATTCATTGAGATAATTTTATATACTTCTATAAGGTTCTATTGGTCGAGACAGTTTGGAGTAGTCTTCCTGTTTGATTTATTATTATTTTATAACAGACGTGTTGAATAATAATCTGAATATTGAATAATCTGAATATTTGGTCGGTAATACCTCAACCAAAGTTCAAAAAAAGAAAAACTTTGTTCACTTTTGGTACTAACGTTCTTTAGGTTTACAACATTTCTTTGTCGGGAGTCATATTAGCTCTATTAAGTTATATATAATAATATATAATTTAATAGAGGCCCAACTCTGTTTTTGAATGAAATATTAATATGCATATTCCTGTCGTTAGAGTAGTCCATATTACTATTTAAAGCAAATACATATACCACTAGAGGAGAATAGACTCTGCATCTATCTGTCAATGCCACATGAAGAGGCACTCATGGACTTTGCAAGAAGCAATTATACAAAGATGTCACGTGATTCATTGGCTTATCCGTTCGCGTCAACATTAGAAAATAAATCGAATCTTCCAGGATCACCTGTAGTGTTATTAGCCAATATAAACGTGTCGGTAATACCTCAACCAAGAGACATATAGAAGGCCATCTCCAAGAAAACAAAGCATCTCTACGTAGTGCTTATAAGCGACACATCAGCAGCGGCAATCATTAGCACAAACTGCACTAGTGTAAAGGACATCACAACTTGTAGAGAATTTTCACACTCCATCTTTTGTTTAAGTGAATCATCCATTATGAAATTTGATACTGGAGTGTAAAAGTCAAGGGATTTGTTGTTTTAAATTCTGGCATGGTTTGGATAACAAACAGTGGGGTTGTTCTTGAAGGATAAACGCTGACTATGTGCAACATTTCTGAATAATACAATGCTTTCTACATTGTAGCACTTTTATGGAACAAACCTATGCGCCATGTCGTATGGAAGGTAGTGTTGCGGCATGAAGATGAAAATGATGTTGAAATCCTTCATTAGATTGTGCAAAAGTCTCATTTCGCTTTTAACCCGAATAGAAACTTTGCGACTTTATTGAATGTAAAGGCATTCAAAGGTTCGAGAACTGGTGTCATCATTTTGAAGAAAAAATTATCCAAATTGCTTGATCCATATGAACAGAAACTAGCAGAGAGTACGCATTATGAATAAATGGTTGGAACGTGTGATCTAAAGGTCAAAGGAAGGATCACAAACTATTCACACATGTGTGTGAATTTTAGGTTTTTATATGTGGTGTCATTCAGATCGTGTTCTGATATTCTATATTTTCATTTCATGTACGGCACTTTTATCTTTTCATTTTCTCCTCTGATGTATAAGAACGATTTCTCATTACTTGATCTTGAAAAGAAACAAAACTGACTGCTGCAAAATGCGAGAGTAGGCTTATATCAAAACCAGTAAGGATAATGCGTCCCCGAAGCGCGAGTCTGTCATGAGTTCGCTGCTACTAAACAAACTGCTGTTTACTTTACTACGTGAAGGCGACAGTCGTAAAGAAATTATTAAGCCGTTGTAGTCTAATTCCCTTATTAAGTGTTATCACGCCATCATTATATTTCAACGCATATTTTATTCCCTCTTTTGTGTAGATAATTAAAACACATTGTAAAATTCAGTATTAATTAAGCAAAAAATTGTTTTCCCTTGTATTATTAAAATATTTCCCCCAGACAGACCCCTGAAGACTGGTATTTGATATTTGTAGCAAATGTAAACCTTGACTTGTACAGATATGAAAACTTCTTTTCATGACGTTCATTTTCATAAATGTTGATTCAACATTTTGCATAAGTGAGTGATTATCGTTGTTATTTTAAGGAACTGCTTCACTTTCATATTGTGCAAGACCGGGATTTCTTCATCAGAGAGTGACGTGTTTACTTACACTGACTTACACGCACAATTAATATTTTTAAATGTCATGTGTTACAAATAAAGAGACTCTCAAAAACGTAAAACGTAAAACCGTATTAAGTATTAGGCTAAAATAATTCGGAGTCTTGTGAAAAATCTTTCAAATATGGACGCAATCCGCCATTTCAGGACCTGATTTAGAATCTTTAGCATCGTCACGAGTGCATTTTGCACTCTCTTTTGCATTGCAATCGATGTGAAATTGGATTGGCTTACATATTTGCCGAAGTGCAATAAGTTCGCCTGAGCATATTTACGTAGAGATCATAAAGGAAATCTGGCAGAAATCTAAAATTCTGTCAAGAGACGACGGATGTTTTGTTTATTTATTTAACTCAAGGTGATTTAGAGAAAGAACCCATCAACAGAAGCGAACGGAATAAGCATAGACGAGAAGATGTACTGTGCAGTTGTGTACTTATTGAGCTGCTTCTTTAAGAGACGAAAATAAAGTCGAGCGTTTTCCATTTGAAATTGTATAAGCCATGAACAGAAAAAGCGCCTAAAGATGCTTAATTCTCCGACAGCAAAATTTCTTAATATTGAATAATATCTATGCTAATATTATATGGAACATTTAGTTTTCCTTTCTGGCAAAGTGTCTTATTTATTCTTTGAGACCGAAAGTGAAAATCATCAGAATACGTAAGTTTTCTGTTTTTCGTGATAAAATATTCACATGGAAACAATTTTTCACATTTTATTCTTCAAAATGCGTCATTTCCGATTCAAATTTCCTTTCTGCTAATCTTCCATGCATTTTTAAAATAAATAAATAGATTTTCGTGAAAAGAATGGCTGATTATCGACTCACTGTGTTTTATATCATTATGTTTTTTATCATTGAATGTTAATTCGAATACTTATATTCTGTTACTTCGTTCTGTAATATTGATCCGTATCCAATTTAAAATAATACAGCTGCATCTATTCACGCCCTCTTTTATTTACTTGTTTTTTGGATAGCCGGTCTGCCGTAGATCGATAGCAAGATTTCCTTCTTCAATATATAAGGATTTCGCGCTCAGGGGTTTGCATGCAAGCACACGCACATACACATAGGTTTCTGTGCGAGCGCGTTTAAGCAGCATTTGAAATTTAAGACTGTATTGTGCAATAATTTCTTCCACAATATAACTTTTTAAATGATGATGGTTTCTATTATTATTATTATTATTATTATTATTATTATTATTATTATTATTATTATTATTATTATTATTATTATAACCCCACATACAGTATATATAACGTTCTAATCAAAGGAATCATGTAGCTTTCTTCTAACAAACAAACACACATATATTTACCCCACAATGTGAGAGAAGAGAGTGTTCAGTTTCCCATCCTTTTCCCTCAGTTGAAGTCTATATAAACGTAGTGTGTTCGTTGCAGCTCTGTGATGTGCGTGGTGATACAGCTGCACTGGAGTGATTGCTCGCCTGGCGTAAACAGAATTTGGCCAGCTGTTTATGGAATTTGGATCCTACGCGAACGCCTGATTAATCTATACTACCGAGATATTAATTTCTACAATTAGTTGAATGCCATCTGAAGTTGTTAGATAATTTTCTCGATATTACGTGATACTCACTGCATGCAACAATAACTGAATAGGTGCATTAATTATTTTAGTATTTCAAAAGCTGTTGGCTCTTACAAACTATATTATTAAAGATAGCAAAAGTAGAAATGTATAGCTGCATATTAACTGCAATTTATATTCTCTATATCTCTTCTCTATATAGATCTATATCTTCTCTATATAGTAATACAGAGAAGATATTGTTTGACTCAGTACCAATGCTCCTCAGAAATCGTGATCAATGTCATGATTGCTTCTAGTCAGGACACTGAATATAAATGCATAAAATAATAAAGAATGATGTAATAAAACATTGAGTTCATATAGCAGGATGTATAACTTCACACACACACACACACACACACACACACACACACACACACACACACACACACACACACACACACACACACACACACACACACACACACACACAAGAAACTAAACTTACACTACTAAGAACTGGATTATTATTCCGAACTGCTTGAATATAATTTATTATAATATAACATTTGGAATGATCTGATATTTTATACATTTTGTTAAAATTATACTAAAACGATTTCCCACTTTAATTCAATATTGATATTTTTGACTCATAATTAATTCAATTTAGTTATCGTAATGATGATGGCCTGACTGACCGAGTGGTTATCATATCGGTTCTCCAGCTAAAAACTGAAGGTTCCAATCACACCTTGGAATGTATGCTTATGATACATGCATCATTCATATGCACTCTTCCGAGATGGACTGAGTCAACATGGGAGAAGTATCACTCCCCCCCCCCATTACCGGTAAGAGGACCTTCTCAGTAAAAAAAAGAAAAAAAAAACGATCAGAGGTCACGTCATACCTCAATTATGCTGCTTAAGCTTAAGTAAGTAGGTTACTTGATTCAAAGAAGCTTTCCCTGTATACAGGTGAATATTATTGTTTGTATCTTTGTTGATGATTACCAGGGACTACGAAGAGAGCGAATGTAATGCCTGTTAAACTTGTGTATTTTCGGGCCGGTTTGTTTTGTTTACCAGAAAATAAACTCTTCCATAAGTGTTCCTATCATCCTAGAACAGATTCGCACCCAAGTTTTCCGGGGTACGAATCCATGCTAGGAAAGGAAATAATGATATTATATTTAAGCGAATCTTACCTATAAAAGGTGTAATTCTATCACACCCTATTACCGTGGACGGGCTGAGAATCACTTAATCAGAAAACCCTATTCTAGAGATATTTTCGATTCCATGGCCGTTAAGATGTCGAGTGGATATTGTCCTCACTCTCCACTGTAATCATCCCAAACAAGTTCGGTGATTTCAGCTTACTTGTAGCCACTCACATTCTGATTGATTTCAAAAGAATTCAAAACCTTCAGAGAAGTGTTGTAAGGTCTCTGAACTGAGAAGATACTTCAGTGTTGTTATTTGATTGAAGTGTTAGGAACATACGATAGTTTAGGTACAATGATTTATTTATACTTCACTGCTTCAGTCCATCAAGTTGTCATAATAAAAAACAAAGTTAGAAAAATGAAGCGTTAGAACTATGATAAAGTTAAAGTTCTATCTCATTCATGATTCTTAATTATTCTGTTAGAATTATAAAGTATCCATGTATATTCTACGAAATTGATGTGATTAAATAGATGATTATCTACGAAATATTTGAGAAATAAATCTATTTCTTTCGCTTCCCCACCCAAATAAGTCGCGTTTGGTGCATATCACTAGAGGCATCGTGACGTTTAGTGAGACGACGTTGCTTCTCCCTCTCCCCTCTATTTTATGAGAACAGGTGGCATCATCTAATGGCACCTTGTCAGTGCAATTGCAGTTGACATCATCAACAAGTTTGCTTGCGCCTTAGGAGGTTAATGTGTAACTCTACTTTACGGTTCCGCACATATCTGGGAAACGTAGATTAGTCCACTGATGATCTCGAAACATCTCTTTACTATACGGTGGTACTGAACGGTTTGCAGTACGTTCTCCACTGTCCCTATTATATCCCTATGTTCTCCACTGTCACATTCGATGATTTCTTTCACATTGACCAAAGTAAAGTATACTGCTGTCATTCTGACGCTTACACACTATGCATATGTACCAAGCATCAAGCCTTCCTAGTTCTTAATATTTCAAAATTGACAAATTACATTCCAATAGGCTGTACTTACAATAGACTTTCTCCAAGGTGTGCTTCTAGATATTCGTTGGCATTTGCACATTTGCTAATTTTCTTTTTTCTTTATTAATACAAACGGAACCAATTATTCCAAAAATGGTCACGTGTGTTCAGTGAAATGTTAGCGTTTGCTTAGCACACCAGGAAGAAAATATGGAATGTCTTTCCAGGAGAAAAGACATTCCATATTTTTCAGGTGGAAAGTAAAAATCATCGCCTAGTGTGAGACTACCAGTCTGCTTAGTATAGGACTGCAGCCAGTGGCTTGAAAATATTCTACGTTTTGTTGGTCCCTAAAGAAAGCTTTATAGGGGAGAGTTGCCCAAATCTTACTGCTTAAGACATTTTTGACATATTTATTGCCTAAAATGCTTTTAAATGATAAATCAAGTTTGTTTCTAAAACTTGATTCCTTATGCATCTCATGTCTGTATTTTTAGCACGTTTTTTTCCTTTTTTTTCAAGTGGTTTAAACGTTTTTTTATGACCCTGCAATCGGTACCATTTAGGAAACCCGGTGCCAAAATCGTACTGGTCTGTTTCCAAATCGTACCTAATAATTGTGAATAGGGAAATGACAGTAATATGAAACTTACTCTAGAAAGTCAATTTATTTATAAACAGAACTGAAAAATTACAAAATGTTTAGGGATTTTTATACATCACATTTGGGGCAGTAATATATTTTGTCCTCTTTCAGTACACCACCATAACTTTCATGAACCCATAACTTGCAAGTAATGGATTGAATCATATTTTCTAAAAGTGCTTGTCGACAAAGGAAGCAGAACCACTCTTCTTCATTTATAGATATATTAATTGCTGGAGCGGTACTTGTTGATGGAGCGTTAAAATGAACTTTATCAGAACTCCGATGTTTTGGAAGTCTTTTGGAGGCATTCTTTAGATGTTGCAACTTCTTGCTCATACAATCAATCTTTGCTAGTTTCTTTTCCTTCAGAGCTTCAACTAATTTTTTATGTGGGCTACATGTAATGTCCTAAATCGTTCCAGTACGATTTTAGAAACACCACAGTGGTACGATTTAGGAAACTATGCATTTCGTTTAAAAAACTAACATAACCTTAACAAGAGTGAAATGATTTTTATAAAACAAATATTGAAAATAATATAACAAGTCTAGTAGTATCAAAAAAACTCTAGTAACATACCGTGAAATATTATTATTCGATCAATATCATCTATATAAATAAAGTCAAAATTTACATTGAACTTATCTGATTTTTTTCGACCTTAATAACTCATGAAAATCACAATGTAACCTCTCAACCTTTTTCCTACAATACAGACTAGTCATTTAGTTTATGTGCCGGCCGCTAGATACCGCTTATATTAATTGGTCTATGAAAAATATCTTAAGTATGATTTAGGCCACCGGTACGCATTAGGCAACTCTCCCCTATAGCCCTGGCCACCCATGGCACTAAATGTGCCATAGTCATATATTGCTGTGATAGCAATTCATATAAACGTACTAATTTAAGTGCGGGAAATGATACGCAAGTTCCTTAAGCCAGGTATTGATTGCTATTGATTCATAGAGACAGAGGTCATTGAAATGTTTGCTCGAGTTTTCCATCTTGCTAAAGCCTATACTGCAAAATAATGACAAGCCTAACATGACGTAAATGAACCGTAAGATCAACTCGTTTGAAAAATATCGAACTTAATTGATGTTTACCATTAAATTGTTTACTCCCTTCAATTTAGTATATTAAAATACGTATGCGTGATGCACAGTTCAATACATATCTTGATATATTATTCTTGAAATCTGCGTGCTTCGCCTACGGTGGCATCACAACCTAGAGCCTGTTACTTAGAGAACAGCGCTACAATTCATGCATCCAAGCAGGCCGAATTTAAACCAAAATGGAATTAAGTCGACGTCCAATTTCAGACATAATAATAATTAGTAATACTTATGTCTGGGATTGGGCTGTCTAATAATAATCCTATAACGTATGTTTGTTCTCCAAATGGAAGTAAGTGCAATTCTTTCAGCCTTATCTTGTTCGAGATCAAATAGTAGCTGGTCTTTCTCTACTCTTATTCTACACTAATAGATGAAATCAGGGCGTTGATGATTTTAAGACCTCAGCGTGAGAGTACGGCAGAAAAGTGCTGCTATCTAGTGACCATAAGCACTAACACTCGCATTGTTATCTGAAACAGTGTTAGTTCGTATTTTTATATATATAAGTATACGAACTAACACTGCTATATATATAGCAGTGTTATATATATATATATATATATATATATATATATATATATATATATATATATATATATATATATATATATATATATATATATATATATATATATATATATATATATATATATATATATGTAGAAAGTATTTTAAAATACTTTCTACATTTATATCTCCTCCAGAGATTTTTATATTTAATAAGGTTAAAACACCTTATGGTAACTTGTTTTGGCGAAATACTTACAAGCTCTGCACTACTAAATCTTGGTATTTCTAATTCTAGCCTAGCTCCCACTGACGAGACCTCAATAAAGGTCGAAATCGGTCTGGGTAGTGGCCCCTTGCCTTTAATACAAAACATCATACATCCCCTTTTTGGAGATGTGTTTTGACATTAAGGGTAAATATTAAGATTAGTGATCGGAGCTTGTTCCACCTTTGCCACGAGTTGCCCTGGTCCTGCACTACCTGTGGGATCAGTTAGACTTGCATCAATTGCAGGCGCAAACTTGACTTTTAGTCTGTTTGCTTACTTGGGAAATGGAGTAAAACCAGGTTTAAAATTACTTGGTATCTTTAACATATATATATATATATATATATATATAGAATGTTTTTTTACCTTGGGTATAATACAGGATGTTCGGGATAAATTTGACATATTTATAATTAATTATATTTTTCCGTAAGTTACATGTATTAACACACACTTCTCTTCATTTAAAAGTTTGGACCCTTCTTCATTCATATACAAGATGTCAGAAAGGATGGATAGCTGGAACCCACCTGAATCATGGAAGAGAATAACTTGTATCATGATGATTCGTGCCCGCCATCAAAATAAGGATATTACGACTGCTGCCCAATGCTCCCTGAATACAGTAAAAACAATCAGGCATGAACTAGAGACTTGCAATGGTGACTACGAGGATGTAGCAAGAAGAAAGATCCCTAGCAGACGATCTGATTGCGTTCGTACAGCAGAATTCCTCGCAAATCTGCAGGAACAGGTGTTGAAGAACCCTGGCATTGGAATTCGGGCTTTGTTCGTAGAGTTGCTAACTGTAGTCAAGCCCTGGATAACAAGGGTAGCCAATGGTAGGCCGTATGTATGGCAGCAGGATTCGGCCCCTTGCCACACCTCTGGGAAAAGTCAAAAATGGTTGTCTGAAAATTTCTACGACTTCACCAGTCCAAATGTTTGGCCTCCAAACTCCCCAGACCTTAACCCCATGGATTATTTTGTATGGGGCGCAGTTGAAAAAGACACCAATCGCACTTCCAGTAATACAAAAGCCCAGTTAATGGATAAAATTAAAACAGTTTTTGCGGCCCTTCCCAGGGAGACTGTAGCATCAGCTTGTTCGAGGTTCCGAAGCAGAATTGAAGCTGTGATCGATGCTAATGGTGGTTATTTTGAGTAAATCTTGTTGATAGTATTGTAATTAACTCTGCCTGTAATGTTTTTTTGTCAATTCATTAAATTTAATAGATACAAAGAAGATTTTCTTTTTCCTTACGAAACTGTCAAATTTATCCCGAACACCCTGTATATGTTAAATATGCCAAGCTATTTTAAACCTGGTTTTACTCCATTTCCCAAGTAAGCAAACCGACAAATAAGTCAGGTTTGCGCCTGCATGTAGTGTAAGTGTAGGTGATCCGCAAAGTAGTGCAAGTCTAGGCAACTCGTGGTAAAAGTGATATAAGCTCTGATCACTATTCTTAATATTCCCTTAATGCAAAGCCCATCTCCTTGAGGAGATGTATAATGCTATGCATTAAAGGCAAGGGACCACTACCCAGACCGGTTTCGACCTTTAGTGAGCGTAAATTAAGGGTAAATTAAGGTAATAAGGGTCATTAAGGGTAAATATTAAGAATAGTGATCAGAGCTTATTGCACTTTTACCACGAGTTGCCTAGACTTGCACTACTTTGCGGGTCACCTAGACTTGCACTATGTGCAAGCGCAAACTTGACTTATTTGTCTGTTTGCTTACTTGGGAAATGGAGTAAAACCAGGATTAAAATAGCTTCCCATATTTAACATATATTATATCCAAGGTAAAAAACTTTCTACATCTATCTCTCATCCTGAGATTTTTATTTAATAAGGTCAAAGCACCTTATGTTGGTAAAATACTTATAAGCTCTGTATTACTTAACCTTGGTATTTCTAAGCCTGGCTCCCACTGATGAGACCTCAATAAAGGTCGAAAACGGTCTGGGTAGCTGCCCTTTGCCTTTAATTCATATCATCATACATCTCCTCAAGGAGATGGGCTTTGCATTAAGGGTAAATATTAAGAATAGTGATCAGAGCTTATTTCACTTTTGCCACGAGTTGTCTAGACTTGCACTACTTTGCGGGTCACCTAGACTTGCACTACGCGCAGGCGCAAACTTGACTTATTTGTCTGTTTGCTTACTTGGGAAATGGAGTAAAACCAGGTTTCAAATAGCTTGGCATATTTAACATATATACAGAGAGAGAGGGTGATTCAGAACTCTTGGGCTTAGGAGTGATAGAACACACCTAAACAAGCACTTTTCGTCATACAATGCATGGTCCGAACTCAAGCGGTGAAGCGCTAGGGGTTAGCAACTACTGGGTCAGGAAATGAAGAAACAAGAATGACAGAGGAGATTTGAAACAATTGCAGAAATTACAGAACATAAATTAAAGAATATTATTGAATAAATTAAAGTGAATGGCGTATATTGGCGAAAACACCAGGTATTTTTCGTACAACTGCAGCGGCAATAGAAATCCTGGCAATAAGGTCCTCATTGGAATCGATGGGGCTATCGTAGATCAGGCTTTTCATATGGCCCCATAGGAAAAAGTCCAGATATGAGAGAGCGGGCGATCGTGGCAGCCAAGTGATGAGACCACCCCGACCAATCAATCGTCCTGGAAATGTTGTATACAAGGCGTTTCGCACATCCACGCTGAAATGGGGTGGCGCTCTGTCGTGTTGGAACCACATACGTGTTTGAATGTTTGCTAAAACAGGGTTCAGTAATTTTGGCAAGACCTCTTGTAAAAATACGAGCTACGTTCTCCCATTCAGTCGTGCTGGCAGAAGGTATGGGCCAATCAAATGGTCATGTAGGATTCCAGCCCAAACATTTATGGAGAAACGCCACTTGTACGAATGTGGACGTGTGGCGTGTGGATTTCTGCTCGCCCACACATGATAATTGTGGGTATTAAAAATGCCCTCACGTGTAAAGGTGCATTCGTCAGTGAATAAGACGTACATCAAAGTCCGGCTGCACTGCAGTCTGCTGCAGGAACCACTGTGCAAAATCCACACGAGGCCGGTAATCTGCAGGTGTCAACCTCTGTGCATGGTAGGGGTGTATTCGTTTGTCTCGTAGAACTAGCCACGCCGTCGGGGCACACGTACGGGATGGCAAATTGCTAGCGTGCTTCATTCGGGACGATCTGCAACCCTACGTAGAATTTCCTCTGTAACAAGTGGCGTCCTCACACTCCTCGCATGCCATGTATCCTGCATGCTGCTGACAAAGGAGCCCATTTCGCACAGATACCGGTGAAATCGCTGAAAGGTTTTATAATCATGCATGCGTTTGGTTGGAAAGCGCTCTCGGTACAGTCTTTGGGCTTCCCTCGCATTCCCGTCCGCAACTCCATAAATGAAATGCATGTCAGTCTTCTCCTGCTTTGTGAAAGAATCCATCCTTTTTGCACTCCACGAGAGAAATAACGACGACTGCAAAAACCAGCGCTTATAAGTGTTCACTGGAAAGCGCCCTCTAGCGCTTCACCACTTGAGTTCGGACTATGCATTGTATGACGAAAAGTGCTTGTTCAGGTGTGTTCTATCATCCCTTAAAGTTTGGCCCAAGAGTTCTGAATCACCCTGAATATGTAGAAAATTTTTTACCTTGGGTATATATATATATATATTATGTTAAAGATACCAAGCAATTTTATAAGCTAGGTTTTTTAATCCTTTTTCCCAAGTAAGCAAACAAACAAGTAAGTCAAGTTTGCGGCTGCACGTAGTGCAACACTAGGCAACTCGTTGTAAAGGTGGAGTAAGCTCCGATCACTTTCCTTAGAATTTTCCTCTAATGCAAAGCACATTTCCTTGCGGAGATGTGTGATGCTATGCATTAAGGTAGTGTCCACTACCCATACCGGTTTAAGCATTTATTGAGGTCTTGTCAGTGGGAGCCAGACCTAAAAAATGCCAAGGGTGAAGTAATACAGAGCTTATAAATATTTTACCTAAACAAGTTGCCATAAGGTGCTTTGACCTCATTAAATAAAAATCTCAGGATGAGAGTAAGATGTAGAAAGTTTTTTACCTTGGGTATATATTATGTTAAAGATACCAAGCAATTTTATAAGCTAGGTTTTTAATCCTTTTTCCCAAGTATCACACATCTCCGCAAGGAAATGTGCGTATATATATATATATATAATTTTCATTTCCAAAATTTTGATCTAGGACGAAAACTGGGAAGGCTCGATGCATTTTTGTAAAGATTTCAAATACCAAATTTCGATAAGATTGGTGTGGCTCTGGCTGATGTATAATACTTATCGGACGTGGGGATACAAACGAATGTGGATTACGGATTTTACTACAAGCACTTAAAAAAGAAAATCAAGGAACAGTTTGGTGCATTTGAATCACCAAGCATATTCATTTGCAAATTTCGGTATGTTAACTTACTGCCAAAGAGAACAACGCTTTATGCAATTGCGAATGTTGAATTCCGATGGCCATAGCTAGGGCTATTCTGCGAATAGCCCTGGCTATGGACGGTTCGCACGAGATGATTAATTGGCATTCGCTATTGCTGTCGCATAGTACTGTTAATCTTCACTAATGCTTGCGATGACTTTATGCCGGACGTCACTGGACGCATGAAAATGAGCGAAGGACACGATCACTCGTCATGGGATTCCATGTGTAAAATGCAAACGTAATTACTAAACTGTTGTAAAATTTTGGCAATTTTATTGTCGAAATTGTCAAAGTTTTCTTTTTCTATTGTCGGTTTTCAATAAAATCGATTCTTCCAATCTCTCTAAAAATTCGATACTCAGTATTAATATATTGATTTCGTACGTTGTATTTTTATAACAGCGAGAGAAAAAAAATGAGTAGACGTATGATCAATACTAGCAGCTTCGGTTTAAAATTTGGAAACGTTATGTACTATTCTGCGACGTTATAACTAACGTCCCAGCAAACACTAAAGCTTCTGTAAATAATGATTAACAAGCGGGGAACGTGTCGTTAACTCATAGTCATAATTCTTTCCTAATGACTACTAATAAATAACTTTGTCAATTAGTTTTTTAAGTTGATTGTGAAAAGAGAGGCTTTGAATGGATTACAGTTGACTTGAACCTTTTTTGCTAATCAGACGCCCTCAATGAATGTTTTCGAAGTTCGATATCTTGCTAGCCGATAAATTGGTGGTATTAACTGTTCAACGCATGGATGGATCCTTGCACCTAAGTTACTATTCCATTCTTTCGAACAGTTAAATTATCTTCAGTAGGTTAAATAATGTACAGTATTTCTTTAAATTCTTATCTTAATTACGATTCATTCTTTGAAAGTATTATTTACTTGTTTCAATTTAATTCTAGACAGTCACTTTTATATTTCTCATAATGTTTAGGTTCCTAAATCACATTACCGCAATGAAGTGCATGCATTTGTATATCCGTTGCTGCTATTGAGATTTACAATTCATTTCAGGTCATGTTCTTTCAAGAGTTAATTTCGAAGTCATTGATTTTTCCATATCTTGACTGTGCTGGTGGATCTTTTGCAGCTGGTTCAATCATTTCAGGAGCTTGTACTGTTGGCAGATTAAATTTTCCTTCTTTATCGTCCTCGTCCATGTGACCATGGAAAGGCTTAATATTTTTTTCATTTCATAAAACATAGAGCTCAATCCATCCCTACTGCACTGATTGCTAATCTTCTTATGAAAAGAGGTAAGCGGTTACTTCTGTTTACAGTCTAAATATGCAGGGATTTTCTGTTAATGATGTTTTATTGAGTACCGAGTGATTTGTTTGAAAACAAATGTAAGAAATTGCTTAGGAAGGCAAATCGTCTTCAGGTAAAAGGATTTATAAACGATAAATTCTTTCCTTCAATTAAATACGAATGTTTCTATCTCTTTCTTGCAATTTAGTGACAATGGTGAATTACGGTGGGTTCGCCAACATTCAGGCTCGGACTAAACGAGTCCAAGGTCAAATTTTTCCATGTTGTCGAACTCGTCACTGCATTAAACGTAATGCTTCCACTTTACACTGCTGACATCTTTCTACCATTTCCCGTGAAATGTTTCGCACCTTACGCTTTGGTTTTCGATGTGGAAAATTACTTCGGAACTGAAGTTATTTTTTATACATATTCATGTGCCTCCTTCTAGCTAATGAGTGTGGCAACGTCATTAATCAGAGCAGCGTCACAATCACTTTCATTATGTCCCTGAATCACAAATTCTGAAGTGTGGTCGCCATTGATTTACTGAACAGCTACCTAGAGTTATCTCATTTCTTTGTTAATAAGATGGCTGCTTGTAGAATTTCTTTTGTGTGCAAATTGTTGGTCTTCTATTATACAACGTCCTTTTCGTAAAACATGGGCGTGAGTTACAAAATGTTGCGGTTTATTGGATCGTATGACATCAAAGCCAACATATCCATTCATAACATACCGTTGAAGACTTGAGGGGGGGGGGACAGCAAAACGAAACCAACACGGTACAGTATGGATTTTAAAGAGTCTATTTGTCTACGATATAAAGTTTATTTCGCCTTATCAAAACTTGAATAAGAGTAGTACAAGTTCGATTAAACCCGTCACTGTCGTTTCGACGATATCAACAGATTACCCACTTGAGTTTGTGTTTGCAATGTTTAGTACGGGGTTAATTTTCCAAGTAACGATAACAGCTGGATCCAATCCTTCAAAACTGATGCTGTATAATTCCAGCGGATTTCTCTTATTTTTCTAGAACGAGAGAGGAAAAAACTATTGTCCCCAGCAAGAAGGTAGAGAAAATCTGTACATATTATCTTCCAACAAGAAAGCTCTATCTTATATTTCGAACGACTTAAATTCCGTTTAATAAAATAAAAAAGAAAAGAAAAAAAAGAAAAGAAATAACCCAAAGAGAAAATCTTTAATTAAGTCTGCCTTTGTTGTATTTTCAATTAACAGTCTGAAAACGATGTTAATCTGATAAACTGTAGGATATGTTTTTGGTTCACAAAACGTAGAAACAAGAAGGAAAAATAAATAAATGAAAATGAAATTATAGCTGAAAGAAACTAAATGATAGCTCTTTTTGATGATCTTTCCAAACAGTTAATACAAATTTTGCAAAAATGTAATCCGTATATTATTCTAGATAACAGAATAAGCCTTATAATCATTTAAGGAAGAATTGCAAGTTTCTTTTTTTTTTTTTATTAAGCAGTGTCCCCGGGGATCTGGGAAACTCCAAGGAGTGATTCCTTGGATGATTATCAGCCAAATACCTCATAGCAACATGCATACGATTTCTCAGTACTCTGAAAACTATGGCAATTGTAAAAGACAAGCAAATTCCATATTAAACGTCCACTTTACAATTAGAAGTTACGAAATAGTTTACATGATCCCAAAACATACTACTAAGTTTAAAAACCATTCTATTTTAAGAAATCATCCTCATCAAAAAATCTTATTACAGATGCTCAGTATACTTTCCTTCTAGCTGTATATATATATATATTATTTTCGCACATCGTAAAAATGCTTTTTATTTTAACGTCCCGATTTGTTTGCTCATTTTAAATATATTTTCTTTCAAAATTCGCCGATGCAGTGGATCCCTATCGTCGTCAGTACATTAACTTTCTCGTTCGGTATTCTGAACAGTTAGGTTCGAGCCATCTAGATGGCCAAGGATAAGGACTCTAAAAATCCCGATGCTTCTTCTTTTCAATCATAAATAAATAAGACATTTCCTCTTCCATGTTGAGTACATATGATATAATTAAATAGTACCCACAAATTCGCATCACACATTTAAGGAGTAAAGTCGCTTCAACAGCAAATAATGTATACCTACATACATGTACAAGATTTAATAATTTCGTGTAATGCGGATCATGTGGACTGAAAAGATGAAGCTACCATAGATTCTCACATGGACGCTTTTTCCATTATGGATAGTTATTTTAAAATACTGATTCAACTCTCACTTCAGAATAAACAGGAATACGTATCGTTAATGAACACCACACGCAGCAAGAGCTTTATATATATATATAGTAAGAAAACAGTTAAGTTTGCGCCTGAAACGCAGTTCAAGTCTAAAGGTGGTGAAACACCAGGGCAACTCATTGTAAAGGTGGATAAAGCTCTGATCACTATTCTTAGTATTTTCCATAATGTAAAGCACATCTCACTAAGAGATGTATACTGCAATACATTATGGGTGGGGTCACTACCCAGACCAGTTTCAACCTTTTTTGAGGTCTCCTCATTGAGTAGCTAGACCCTAAATACCAAGGTTGACAATTGATAATTGACATTTATGTCTTTAGGGGTGAAGCAAGATGCTTTTCATATTCCCCGCTATCTGTTGTGGTTACAGTGAAGGTAAAATTTGTGAGCAGTTTGCTCGCCCTGAATGGGCATGGAGATTATACATCGCTATAGGAGGCTAATATAGCTTTTGGTCTTCTATATTTGAATATGTCCGTTGCCTCGTATGCTGCAGCTTGCTGAACCAAATCGTTGGTTTTTCCTAAAGACGTCCACAAATGTGTGGACGTCTTTAGGAAAAACCTGAATGCTAAGGATTTTAGAAAAGAGAAAATATAGGGAATATTTGTATCTCTATGAAGTTGATTGTTTCTAACATACCACGGGGCGTTCAGAATCATTCTCAAGCACTTGTTCTGCACTCGTCGCATCTTGATAATGTTAGTATTAGAGGTGTGGCTCCAGGCTGGAGAGGCATAGGTGATTATAGGACGAATCGTCATCTGGTATAGCTGAAATTTGATTCTGTTGCTGATCTTGCTATTTCTATTAATTAGCGGATAGATCTGAGCTATGGCTTTAGATGCCTTTGCGCACGCAGAATTGATGTGATGATTGAAAAATAGCTTTTTGTCGAGAATTACACCCAGGTAATTTGTTTCTGTCTGCCAGGGAATTTTAGTGTTGAATAGTAACACATCTCCTGCAGGAAACTTTGGCCTTTTTGTGAAAAGAACGGCTGAGCTTTTCTGGGGGTTGACTTCCAATCTCCACTTGGAGAACCAACCCTCCAGCTTTAGAAGGTTTTCTTGAAGCTTTCTAGTAATGAAATGGGATCTGAGAGATCTGGTTAGTATTGCCGTATCGTCCGCATACAGGGCCAAAATGGAAGTCATCGGATTGTGCGGGATGTCTGACATGTATACGGAAAACAGCAATGGAGCCAGTAGAGGTCCCTGCGGCACTCCAGCAAGGATAAGGCGCTGGGGAGATGTAGAACCATTGAGTTTAACTTGCATTGATCTATTCTGAAGATATGGTGGATAAGATGAACCATTTTTAGTGAGGTACCGGCTGAGATAAGTTTGTGCAGGAGTTCAAAATGCCAGATTTTGTCAAATGCTTTGGATAGGTCTAGGAAAACAGCTCCTGTACACTGGCGCCAGTTGTAGCTGGTGGTGGCAATTCTGTGGATTTGCTGAGTAGTACTATGGTGTTGCCGAAAACCAAACTTCGTGAAAGGATGACCTTCGTGAGAAAAACTTCGTGAGAGGATGACCTTCTCCGCAACCTTACCCAGATTGGAGATGAGACTGATTGGACGATAATTTTGCGGTAGGTGTGGGTCTTTGCCTGGCTTGTGTATAGGAATTACATCAGCCAGTTTCCAGGTGGAAGGAAAATAGTGAAATCTTAAAATTGCATTTATTATACTGGTCATGTGTACTACTGCTTTTCGGGGCAGAAGTTTGATCACCCGATTAGTAATGCCTTCTGGCCCAGGAGCTTTTTTGTTCTTTAAGTTTTTAATAATATCATATATCTCAGCAGGTGATGTTGGTGCAATATGGTCAGTGCTGGTGATAGGAAGTTTGAGTGAGTGTCTGACCTTGCTGTGACTCTTATATATGTGGTCAAAGTCAAGGTTTTCATACGAAGGCCTGCACTGCACCTCCAAATTGTATGCTATAACTTCTGCTTTGTCTACATCTGTGTGAGCAAGGTCCTGGTCCGAGAATATTGGGGGAAGGGATCTGTCTTTGTTTTTGATATTTTTCAGTAGTCCCCAGATTTCAGTAGGTGAAATGGAGGCTAACTTTTCTTCCCATACTTGGTCTTTATGAGCTTTGAGCGCATCGCTTACTGCCCCATTTAATTTGTTTAGATTAGTTTTATCTTGTGGTGCACACGTGTTACGGAATCTTTTCCTAGTCTGTGTTTGTCTCTGATCAAGTTCATGATGTCTTCAGGCAAACGATCTGACTTGCGGGAAGATTTATAGGAGGTAACTATCGTTATAGCAGAATTAATTTGTTGTGTGAGATTTTTAACTGCAGTTTCTACTTCTTCTTTTGTGCGTATGTGAGAAACAGGTCCAATATAATCCTTCAGTGCTGTTGAGAGTCTTTCCCATGCTATATAGGAGTGAGAAGGAGGAGACAGGTATTCTTCTTTTCCCAGCTGTAGTAGAATTGGGTTATGATCGGATGATAGTTCATCCATAGATATAATGCTGTATTGAAGTTTGATATCCTGCAGGATAGCTATATCGAAGATGTCAGCAGTGCCAAACGTACTGAGATGAGTTGGTTCGGTGGGGCCTGCCACAACAGCGTTGCTTGATCCTAAGTAATTGGAAAGGATGCAACCATTCTTGTTGGTGGTTGAGCAATTCCACACCGGGTGCTTGGAGTTCAAATCCCCGGCATAATGGTCGGCTCTCTGACGCATAAGATGGCATTTAGGTCAGAGTGTAGTAGAGATTTTTGGGGAGGGTTGTAAGCTGAGTAGATTTTCAATCTGCCAGCAGAACTGGTGACTACTTCCACGCCTGTGATCTCAAGGTTAGTGGTTGAAGGGTTGCTCACAGAGTGGTGCTTAATATAATTTTTAATGAAGATGGCAGTGCCTCCGCCTCTATAGAGTAATCTATCATTTCTGTATAGGCGATAACCCCTTATTTTAGGATTGTCTGAGGGTCATAAATGAGTTTCACTGATTAATAAAACATCTGGTTGATACCTATATGTGAAATCTCGGAGTTCCAGAATTTTGTTTTTGAGGCCATTTGCATTCCAAGCAACGATCTGAAGAGATGCTGGAATGAGTTGGTTACTATTCATTTATGAGAGTTGTAAGGATGACCTGCGTTTCACGAAGAAATCTTTTAGTGGAGGTTTCAGTAGGGTTTGATAGGCTGAAATTTTGTAGCATGTTTACTAGTGAGGCCGTAATAACAGCTGTTAGATTTTTAGATGCTGTCGGTTGATTTTGTTCTGTTGGTCTATTTGTGCGGGTCACATCGGCATAACTTCTTGTTTCCTTTTGGGTGTCTCTATTTTTGGAGGTCTCCGATTGTGGCCGCTGAGTTTCCGGCTATGATGCCTGCGCCTCTGGTGTTCTTATACTGTAGGTGGAGGGCTGATTGACTACTTCCATCCGTCTGTTCTTTGGGTGCTGAGTACATCCTTTGTAGTTCGCAGGATGAGGGCCACCACAGTTGGCACATTTGGCCGGGGTGGTCCTCGGCTTAGTGCAGGTATTGGTTGGGTGGCTGTCCCCACATTTCAAACATCTATATATTCAGCTCTACATAGATTCTGGGCATGGCCCTGTGGCACCTGTGGCACTGCCCAGAAGATGATCTTTCCAGAGTGGTTCTGGTGTGACGATGAGACTACAGACTGTTTTTAAGTTGTAGATATCCTTGTATATTTTATGAATCTCTACTAGGACTAATGGCATGGGAGTCTTGTCTGCTTTGTACATTCTGCTGACCTTGACTGGAGGCAGATCCTGAGAATTCAGATCAGCAGCTATTTCTGCTGTGTCAATGTCTTCACAGATACCATTAAGGACCACTTTTTAAGTTTTTTTCGAAGCTGAGCGCAAAGGTATGATACTGGATGCCTCTGGCGTCCAGTTCTTTGGTCAACATTCTATAGTCTGTCACTGTTGCTGGCTTAATCGTTATGCCTTCATCCATGTTTTTGGCCTTAACGAAGCCAATGTGCAGATTGGACATTGTGGATCTTAAAGCTGCCCACTTCTGCTTTTCTCTAAGGATGATCGGAGGCACCTTTTCTTTGGGAGAAATAACCCTGAGAATCCTGTTCCATTTCATTATTGTCATTGTGCGGTTCTTCTGTTGTTCTTCGATTTTTGCGTGCGCGCACTTCTACAAAGTCTGAAGGAGTAGAAGCACCGATTTTAATTGATCTTCTGAGACAACGTCTGTGACACTTTCCGGAGAAACGTGTCGTCAAGTTTCAATACCAAAGTTTTAGTAATACAGAGCCTTATCAACTTTACCTATGCAAGTTGCTAAAAGATGTTTTTATTTTGAACAATCTCTGGAGGAGATATAGATATAAATGAGTTTTTTTACCTTGTGAATAATGTATATTAGTGTTACCAAGTAATTTTATAAACATGGTTATTTTACTCCTAATCCCAAGTAAGCAAACAGTTAAGTTTGCGCCTGAAACGTAGTTCAAGTCTAAAGGTGGTGCAACATCAGGGCAACTCATTGTAAAGGTGGGTAAAGCTCTGGTCACTATTCTTAATATTTTCCATAATATAAAGCACATCTCACTAAGAGATGTATACTGCAATACATTATGGGTGAGTCACTACCCAGACCGGTTTCAACCTTTTTTTTTTTGAGATCTCTTCAGTGAGTAGCTAGACCCTAAATACCAAGGTTTTAGTAATACAGAGCCTTACCAACTTTACCTATTCAAGTTGCAAAATGTGTTTTTATTTTGAATAATCTCTGGAGGAGATATAGATGTAAATGAGTTTTTTTATCTTGGGAATAATGTATATTAGGGTTACCAAGTAATTTTATAAACTTGATTATTTTACTCCTAATCTTGATATTTAGGGTCTAGCTACTCACTGAGGAGACCTCAAAAAAGGTTGAAACCGGTCTGGGTAGTGACCCCACCCATAATGTATTGCAGTATACATCTCTTAGTGAGATGTGCTTTACATTATGGAAAATACTAAGAATAGTGATCAGAGCTTTACCCACCTTTACAATGAGTTTCCCTGGTGTTGCACCACCTTTAGACTTGAACTGCGTTTCAGGCGCAAACTTAACTGTTTGCTTACTTGGGATTAGGAGTAAAAATAACCAAGCTTATAAAATTACTTGGTAACCCTAATATACATTATTCCCAAGGTAAAAAACCCATTTACATATATATATATATATATATATATATATATATATATTCAATGATATATCGCATCAAAAACTTAATTCCTACATTTTGTCAAGCAATAAACTAATTGTTATAAGACTAATATGTTAGAGGTTAGTTTATTTCTTTTTTATGCCTTATGAAGTTGTCGTAGCACTTTTTATTGCTAATTGTGTACTCACCAAATAAAGCAGAATCGGAGCTTAACAGTTATAATCAATCGAGAATTATTCACAGAACATGAATAGTACAACTTAGAGTTCAATTACATCTGTATTTATACACACTCGTCCAGTTAAATACGGAGAGTAAATCGATAGCGTCTAAAGATGAAACAGCCTTACAAACAGATCCAATTAAGTAGACTTCTCATGTCTGCAGATGAAAAAACCTGTTAAAATAGCAAAATCAAAAGTTGCCATAATCCTTGAATTTTCTTCAATATCCACAATTACCAAATAAATATTACGGCAGCACTTAACTGCTTCAAGAAGAGTTAAGAGCTACAGTTAAGGAAAAAAGCACTATGCAATTATGATATTGTTTTACTGAAAATGTTTACACGTAAAACTTGACAATTAAAACAGATAGAAAAAGGAAGAGGCTGTTACATAATGAAAATTTTACACACAATTTTTTTCCACTTTTATAAGTAAATTCCCACACTAAACGTTTATTTGTTTGATAACAAGAGTGCACATATGAATAAAATGATCTATGCTAAGCAAGGACAATTGCTAGACAATAGCGCTTAAATACATCTATCCTGCATTGCGTGCGCCCAAAATGGATCACATGAACGAAGATACTTAGGATAAATAGCGCCACCAATTATTCGCTTTTATAACTCAAAACGCATTTAAACTTTAATCTACATCTGTGGATTTTCCTATGTCCAACCAGAGTGACTACTACAAAGTATCCAAATCTTTGAAATTTTCAAATTCATTTTGTGTCTTTTAATATCTTTTCCATGTTAATACTATAGAGTTGAAATTAGTTTCACCAGAATGAAGTGAAGTAAACAACAGAAAAGAAATGTAAATTGTTTATATTCTTCCTAAATGTAGTTTTAGTAGAGATAAGCGTATATATCTCTTGTTAGTTTTAAATAAAACCAAACAATTCTGAAATAAACAAATAAATAATAGATTATATTAATCCTAATGGACAGATAGCTTCAATTTCTACCAATATATCTTTATCTTTATTCATATACCATTCCTTTTTTATTAACAGAAAATTGAAAGTTATTTGCAAAACTCAAGCAGTTCAACTTTTTCGAAGGCGAAATTTTTTTTATTAATTTATTCAGTTAATCAATTAAGACTTCAAATTCTGTGAAGAAAACAAACCTTTTCCCTATCAACCAATACTCTAGATGCTGTTCAACTAATTGTGTGGGAGATCAATGCGGCCAGTGAATTATGTCTATTAATTGTTTGTTCTCTAACGCACTTTATATGCTTTACGGAAGAAAATAATGCCTGCTACACCCGTATTAGCAGTTTGAATCACTTTAGTTGAAAAACTCCTATAAATATTTTTTCCTACACGAGATTCCGAACACTAGTCTTTACAAACGTGATGTCGTCCTCCAAATTGTACCATAGAGGAACTGAGGACGAGGATACGATAAGATTATTAAGGATCAAATAATACAAAAATTTGAATCCCATAACATGAATAAAAGCGAATTTACTTGCATTTTATTTGAAATGGTCTATTTATTGGTGGCGTCTTTGCTTGCGAGTGAGCAAAAATGAACACTCTTAAACTAGTTCTGCTGGTCTGAGCACCTTTGTTCCTTGTAAAAAAAAACATGTCCTGATGGAATCGATGGTAGTTGATATATCAAAGTAAGAAGCGAAGAAATCCAATTGTGAATACTGATAATGGATCATTACTTACATGTTGGATCCCAATTTCGTACCATGCTTTCGACAAAGTCTCTAACTGTCACTTGACAGTTATCACGTTGAAATTCTTCTTTTCTACTTTTATGTATCGTTTACTTCATTTCTCTCGGATAATAACACGTTTCTTTAATTTTTATCACAATACGTATTCTTGAAAATCGTAAGTCATTACAATTCTCATTTAAAGCCTTATTATTTCCCCATCAAAATCAGTTAATCGGAAGAGCTTTGCAAGAGAAGGACAAGAATCTCTTCCCCCCCCTTCCTGCCCGTAAACTTGGATGAACTGGCCATTTTCTAAACTCATAACGGCAAGCCTTATCTCTCCTCTCCACTCGCATAAAAAGCAACAATATTTCGTTAAATCTAGCTGCTATAATGGCACATTAAAAGGACCCATTATGAGGTCACCGCAAAGGTGACCTCATAATGGGTACTTTATGAGGTCACCATTCTTCATAGGATTTCTTCATATGGGTAACACGTGTTACTGGAATAGCGAACAGACAGAGATGCTTATTTCCAGTGTCTGAAGCAATGCCATCAAACTGTAATTTGATGCTAATATAGAATCGCACCAAAGTTCCGTTTGAAGTTTGTTTACACAAAGGCCATTCGTCAGGATCGCAGGTTTCTCCTCTGGCTTCCATTAATCTGAAAATATCGTTCTAGACCACAAGGTCCACACTCATTTAAATTTATAATTCTAAATTTTTCTGTACAAGCAGATTACAACGTTGCGTTAATGCTTTAAGATTTCAGTTTCTGAAATCAAGCTGAAATCTTATACATGGGTTTTCTGAATCTTACCAAAAAGAAGATAAGATTCAGACAACAAACATATAATCTATCACGGAATCGTTCATCTGTTATAAAATATATTTCTCGAATGATTTGCTAAATATCTGGGTCATTTTCAAAAAATAAAATGCTGCACTTTCACATCTATTAGGAGAGCTTTCTTGATACACAGCTCACGTCTCATATGGTTTTAAGTAACTGGCAACGTGTTATCATGAGGTATTCTTCTCGTGGCTAAGGGCATGTTTTGGTATTTTATTAAATGTTTTGATTTTGCATAAATGGAAGAGATGCTTAATATAAATAGAAATCTTCTGTCGAAGTGTGTCAAATAAATACAATGTAGGTTCTCTCCATGAAAGTTGTAGAGCAAGTGTTATTGACTAATGTGTACACCCTTTAACTATTCTTTTAAATATCATGCAGATAGAAGGTTCGATGCTGATCTCTTACTTTATATCCAAAGTATAACTCGCACTTTCTTGATCCGAGTAATTCTTGCTTGTTTCGCAGGTTTCAATTTCACTTCGCCACGCAGGTAGCAAAATGAGTTCTTCACTGCTTATGCATATGAAACAATTGCAACTTCAGACAGATCAATCAACACTGCCTGTCCTTTGTACCACAACAAATAAGACATTACACCAAACATGGAAAACCGCAAAGTCATTATAAAAACACAAAACCCGGTTAAACACAGTAAAGTACATGGATCACAATGAACGTGGCGACCATGCATTGGCCTTCTCTTGAACTTTAGGGTAGTACGATCACGGTATGTGAATAATGCCGTCTCATTAGATAGTGAGGAAGCTTAGCAGCTACTTTTAAATTCAGTTATATGCAAACAACAGAAGAACAAAATAAATTGAAATTATTAAGCTGATAATGTTTTACTGAATTTCAAAACCGACTTTTTCAGAGAATAAAAAACTTGAAACATTGCTCAAGGAAGTAAGTAATTTGGTAGTTGAAGAAAATTTCGAAATTGTAATGGACAAAATAACTGAAGTCTAATGGTGCATCTTTATTGAACCTTATAGGGCACCACTATAGAAGTTTAGGTATTTAAATTAGGGAAGAAACATTTACTTTCAACGCGCGCGCGCGCGCACACACACACACACACACACACACACACACACACACACACACACACACACACACACACACACACACACACACACACACGCGAGCCATCAGCAAAGAAGTTTGTCTTATTCGCCTTAGTAGAGGTGGTTCTTAATCCCTCTGGGAGTCTCTCACCATGACTGCTTTGCGATATTTTGTGACTCTTCTCATTACATAAGATATTCCTCAAGCAGCGGAAGGCTGGCGATTTCTTGAGAGTTATGAAGTTCGCAACTCAGACATAGTTAATTTGGTCTAGACACATCTCATAAGGTCGCCTGAATAATTTATAATGCTTCGTGAAATTATTGCAAACTGGGAAATCTATCTGAAGACACTTTGGAAATGTAATACTTAAAGATCTATAATAATCAGTATTGTATTTTTTTCTGAAATTCAAGTTAAAATCATTAATATTGATCTCAAATAATATGATTATTGCATACTACCGTTAAGTTTAATTATACTTTAAATATATTATATTTTGTTTAATATATCAGGTAGTTTTATATTTAATAATTTTTTTGCAAATTACAGAATAGACAATACATAAATATGAAAATATAATTTTGTAAATGACTTCAATGTTTAGGTCATTTATATGCAACCCAAATTTTAATTCATAATTAAAAATATGTAACTAAGGAAAGGTAAATTCGTTAAAAGAATAGATTAATTCGATTTTAGTTATGTAAGTACCGAATTATTTATTAATTAAAATACAAATTTACTAAAAGCATTTTATTCCAACCTCATGTGCTGTTCTGTGTGCATTATTACAAAATGTAGTAATGATGTTTGTTTTAAATGCTCTGCTATTTTAAATTTTTCTTCAGAGAGTTATTAAATCTATTTCTGAGTACGCGTTCATCGAACAAGGCAGAAAACCAACACAAGTAACAATATATGCGGCGTTGAAAAAAAACTGAAAACTCTCATTTTTTCACGAATATTAGTGGAAAACTACGGATTCAGCATTGCATTGGATAAATGGAAGAATTCAGTAGTTCTTTACTTAGTAGTTCTTTATTAGTAGTAGTTCTTTACTATATATCAAAGAGTGCTTGCAAACAAGAGCTTAGAACGTCAACAGGTTTATACATCACTCGCTGGACTCCAAAGCCATTGTTTCTGCGGAAAGGTCACGGCAATAAAAGCAAATATCATCCAAAATATACAGGATGATTTCCGTGGTGCAGAACTTACCGTGATTGGAAACAGTAAAACATGAAAAGCCATGGTAATGCGCTTTTCATGTGTGCTGATAATGCGCTTCAAATCGGATGTAACGATATATCAAACTATATATCGTCCCATCTGTTAAGCACAGTGTTTGCGGTGTTATGGTGTTGGAAAACTTGTGGTTTTAACTAAGATTCCATGGTACAGCTTGCAAAATGATTAAGAAACAATGAATGATGCTGCACGGATATTTCGGATAATTGTATATTGCTTTTTGTTGATGGTCCTATCAAAACGACACAACCACGTAACAACATGATGATATTACTACGATTACTTCATTAGGAAAAAATATTATTTCCTAATGAAGTGTGTCTTCAGACCCATTTGTTTCCAGTGCGAGAGCAACAACTCGAGAGGGTGGAAACCCACATGATTACGTAGCATATGTTAGTTTCCATCAGATAATGTCATTCTATAAGAATTGGAAGTGCTGCATGGTACAGAATCCTGATGTGAAATCCCAAATAACATCTTTGGGATAGCTGGAAAATCAGTTAAGATTGAGAGAGCAAATTGGTACAGCAATGGTTTGACATCTGGTTGAAGGTCGAGATAATAGATAATTTTGTCAACGTCGCATATGCAATGCTAAATACCTTTTACGCTTGGGTTTTGAAGCTATTTACTTTTTTTTTTTGTTTAGAGTTTCTTTCGAACATAAAAGAAGCATGCTGTCAGATAATACTTGAATTTACTAAAAGAAATAGTTTCATATTCTATCACTTTCATTCATTTGCAACGTATATAATAAATGATCCTCACATTAGAGAATTTCCTACTGGATAGAGGCGCCATTTCTAAATAGGTGGGAGATTTCCTCCTAGAGAGGGTATCCGCGTACTTTGTGTGTGTGTGTATGTGTGTGTGTGTGAGAGAGAGAGAGAGAGAGAGAGAGAGAGAGAGAGAGAGAGAGAGAGAGAGAGAGAGAGAGAGAGAGAGAAGGTCATGCTCTCTGAGTAATTTAGAACTCGGAATGATAGTAGGAGCCATACAGACTGGAAAACATCAGAAATCGTTATCCTGTTAGAATGGCTATTTTCAGCAGGCTTCGGCACTCTAAGAATAGTGTAATAAACAGATAACATCAAGCATGAGACTAAAAACAAATTATCGATGTGTGAGGCAGAGGTCAGGACCATATAGTCAAATAGAAGTGCCGCAGTTAGCCAAATGATTGCAGAATCAAACCACGGTATGCACCTGAACACGTCATGTATCGTTGGTATCTGAAATGGTGTATATACGAGTAGCAGAACGATAGCTGAGTGTACAACCCCAATTCAAATAAAAACAAACAGGCAAGGATAAGACTATTAAGGAACATTGCCATTGGATACACCACAGAACTCTGGAGAAGTATTCTGGTAGATTATTTCGTGCCAGATATACTTTCACAACAATAAGAACACATCGTACCTTCGTCTGGGATATGATAATTAGTCTCTAGCATTGTTTTCTGTTCCATCTGAAATGGCGTGGCATTCCTGAACATCATTGCCTACCAAGTATACTAGTTCATGGCAGATATTTGTTCTACATCTGCTGAACCACTTCAACAGGCTAACGCTTTATTACAGGGCATTGGGCACATGTGTTTTATGGGAATGGTTACAGGAATATAAAGTGACCTTCATATTGGATCTCCCACCCCAACGATAACTCACTACCATTAGATATCTCTGGGCTGTGGAATGAGATGTTCATAACAAAAGCTCATGGCCCGAAACCCGAGTGGAATTTATTAGAAGTACGCCATGTCAAATGGTCTAAGGTTTTGAAAGTTATATTTAGATGAATTTACATATGAAGTGTTGTTCTAATTCCTGGAAGGATGAAAACAAACAGGAACAGAAATTCTATTCTGGGGGGGGGGTATTTGGAAAAAGATGAAATAAGTTAAGAATAAGCAAAGGAAATACATTTAAGCAACCTGTCATTGTTTATTACGAGTTAAAGAATATGAAAATTGCTAACTCCTCGCTTCCTGAAAAGAATTTGGGTAGGTTCGCCCTTGAATATATGATCCTAATCTGGTAGGAAGTGTGAAGAGTGTGAAGCTGGAAGTGGTTGAAAATCTCAGATACCAAACAGCAAGACTAGAAAGCGCTCGGGTATAATCAGGTTGGTGGGAAAGGATTTGAGTGCGAGTGATCTTATATGAAAATATCTGATTTTTTTTTTTTTTTTGAAAAGGGAAATTTGATCACAGCTGGTAAATCAGTCATATTTAAGTCTATTTAATTTTTTTTTGGTTTTGCCATAAGTATTTCTTAAATTAATATTTCGTAACACTGTCGATGTCTACTTATTTTATTTTTATGTATTTATTTTTGTGGACATATGGCATTCTAATGAAAAAATTGTTGTTGAAAAGAACGAATGTGCTACAAATCAGGAAAAAAATCATTAAATTTCAAATGATAGGGCTTATTTTATATTTCAAATGAGGAAATTATCGTCCTCTAGCAAGTCGAACAGTTAGGACTTCACATGTTAGTCACCTAAATAAAGTATTAATCTAGTGATTTCCAAAGTGCAATGGCAGATACTTGAAGTTTTTATGATGGTGATTTGCGAAAAATATATTACACTCCTGAGGAGGGATATGGAAGGTAGAAGTTTTTTGTAGCGGAAAACAAAGTTTTTCGGTAGGAAAAACACACTAATCGATCTTAATAACAGATAATTTACAGACACTGTTCACAAGAGGCTACATTGCTGTTGCGCAAAGGTAATCAATATTGCAACAGAATGAAAGTCGTTGTGTTTGCATTTTTTAACCAATCCAGTACCGAATATCAGCGTCCTTCAATTAATGCTGAATGTGGGGGATATTATGATATTATAAGAACAGTGAATTTCCAATGGAAGCTACATTCTGTAGAACGTCAAGAACCAGAGAAGATTATTCGATGGTTTGATAGACAGAAGTTGACATGCGCATTTGGTTAAAACTGCTACAGCTAAAACTCACAGGAATATTAATTTGAAAATTTTAAATGCCAGATTCAGTTGTGAAGAAGATCTGTTTAGGAAAAGGGGGGAAGCACATTCAAAAAACAAAGAAAACAGAAAAAATATTTATATTCTCTTAGTTTTACTAAAATAAAATTTCGCGTATAAGAGCAGCATTTACTACTTAGATGTTGCTAAGAGCAACAGCTAAGTAGTCTGTTACTATAAATTTATATATATATATATATATATAATCTACATTTTATATAAACGTTATATATCCAAACCGAACCAGAACTAGTTTTCTTTCTGATTTGTTTAAAATTGTTATGGCCTCAAAATAACAAATGGTGTTATGGGTGAATATAATGCAATAAGTCCGTTTCTTCATATATCGTTTGTTAATACCGAACAAAGTATATGAACATAAGGATCTAATCAAAATGTGAATAAGTGAGGGTTGTGTATTATACTTATTTCCAGTTAACCCAAGGTAGCTAATGCCGTGAGGGAAGTATATGTCGACTGCTGATGGCCAGATTCGTCCATTAACAGAGAAAATATACCTCCCTCGTGTTCAGTGACTAGTTTCTATGTTTCCAACGAACCGCTTCCTTTTCCCCTAATTCACCTTGAGTTGAAATGCTCTTTTATGCCTAGAATTCGAAGTAACGTAGTTAAAGGTAACCATTCATTGCTCAGTGGAAGGCATTTTTTATACGTGATGATATTTTAACATAAATGATGAAATATTCTACCACTACCCGTCCACATAGATACGTATATTAATTCCTAGTGTAAATGTACACAAACAGCTATAAGTAAATAAAATCTAATAAAATTATTAAAATGCAAAGAGTTCTCTAGGGAAATCAAGAAAGAAAAAGGTGAAATAACATCCGTGATACAGTAACTGCCTTTATTTTGTTTCGTTGTGTTCAGTGTAAATTTTAATTCAGTAATGTCAACGAATCTTTCAGACAGAATTACTTTTCCTGTGTCAGCAATAAGAAAAGCCAGATGTAGGCAGTAAAAGGATGCATTACAGAAACTAATCGCAGGCTGCTGATTCCTGATAGATTTTGGAAATATATCCGAAGTCCTTTTTGTCAAGAAAAACTAAAATATACAGATGTGTTGTATTATACATGTCTCAGTATCCGTCAAGATGCAGTTCATTGTATCATGAAAACGTTGGCAAATAGAATTTAAATGTATATATTGTTTATTATATACGTTTTTACTAGGCCAGAAGTTTAATTATAAGTTTTAATGGGCCATATCAGTGTTCCATTGATTAGAAATGTATAGCTTTGTAATATTTCATTTGTCCACATTTTCAAGGAAATATCGGCATTATATTTAACATATCATAACTCTCTCTCTCTCTCTCTCTCTCTCTCTCTCTCTCTCTCTCTCTCATATTACATGCATAATTGCTGACTTATTCCTAAAACGTATATGCATAGTCATGGAAACCATACTTGCTTTATAGACTCATGTTTTCGTTTCAGTGTAATTAGATTCTTCTGTTTTCTCATGAGAGAAAATTCATTATTACATAGTTTCAGGTCTTGAAATCAGCAAAACTTCTATACAGCTGTACAAGCAAGTCGTGATAATATTTTATTTATTTATTTATTTTATTTTTGATAATATTTGTTGCATTTTTTTATAATAAGTTCTTTCTGATAATAGGGTAATATTATGAAGCAGTATCACATCTGGAAACTTGCGAAGACAGCATGAAATATGTATATATATATATATATATATATATATATAAAGTGGGTTATTCGAAAAAAAAATATTAACCTCCCACCCTCGTGCAGAAAAAATGATGGTTTCTTCCGCAACTTAAGCGCCCCATATCGTAAACTTTCTTATGCATGCGATAGCCTTGACATACATTCGGAGATGATTTTCACTGAGTTTGAGAGAAAAGCTCTCCTATTCTGCAGCATAAATCATTTTATTTCATAATGGGAAAAAATAGCATACAAATATGCATATTTATTTTATACATTTGCTCCGACTATAAATAAATGAACCTTGACACATTCGCCACTTCAGAGATAAAAAACTGGAATGGAAATTACGACATCGCATTTTTTGAAAGATAAACATTAGATTTTAAAGTTAAACATATTTTTATCAACATATTATCATTTAATTTGTCATGTACACGTCTGATTCTTGGGAATGAAATTTCTCAATCATAAGATTTCTATGACTGAGAAATCTGTTGTCTCACTCATAGAAATTCTTGGAGAAATTTATTCCTACTAATTCTAAAGAATATAGGTTAATTGCGGGGAAAATTCTCATAATTAATATATATATATACAGGGTGTTCGGGATAAATTTGACATATTTATAATTAATTATATTTTTCCGTAAGTTACATGTATTAACACACACTTCTCTTCATTTAAAAGTTTGGACCCTTCTTCATTCATATACAAGATGTCAGAAAGGATGGATAGCTGGAACCCACCTGAATCATGGAAGAGAATAACTTGTATCATGATGATTCGTGCCCGCCATCAAAATAAGGATATTACGACTGCTGCCCAATGCTCCCTGAATACAGTAAAAACAATCAGGCATGAACTAGAGACTTGCAATGGTGACTACGAGGATGTAGCAAGAAGAAAGATCCCTAGCAGACGATCTGATTGCGTTCGTACAGCAGAATTCCTCGCAAATCTGCAGGAACAGGTGTTGAAGAACCCTGGCATTGGAATTCGGGCTTTGTTCGTGGAGTTGCTAACTGTAGTCAAGCCCTGGATAACAAGGGTAGCCAATGGTAGGCCGTATGTATGGCAGCAGGATTCGGCCCCTTGCCACACCTCTGGGAAAAGTCAAAAATGGTTGTCTGAAAATTTCTACGACTTCACCAGTCCAAATGTTTGGCCTCCAAACTCCCCAGACCTTAACCCCATGGATTATTTTGTATGGGGCGCAGTTGAAAAAGACACCAATCGCACTTCCAGTAATACAAAAGCCCAGTTAATGGATAAAATTAAAACAGTTTTTGCGGCCCTTCCCAGGGAGACTGTAGCATCAGCTTGTTCGAGGTTCCGAAGCAGAATTGAAGCTGTGATCGATGCTAATGGTGGTTATTTTGAGTAAATCTTGTTGATAGTATTGTAATTAACTCTGCCTGTAATGTTTTTTTGTCAATTCATTAAATTTAATAGATACAAAGAAGATTTTCTTTTTCCTTATGAAACTGTCAAATTTATCCCGAACACCCTGTATATATATATATATATATATATATATATATATATATATATATATATATATATATGTATATATATATATATATATATATATATATATATATATATATATATATATATGTATATATATATATATATATATATATATATATATATATATATATATATATATATATTAATTAAGCAAATAATCTAATTCATATCGTAAAAACTATAAATGTTCATATGTTTATATTATTATTTTTTAACTGAACAGTGCAATAATCAAATCACAACATTCCAAAAACATTCTTGCGTTCATTGTAGTTTCAGTGCAAACTGTTGCTTCACTATTTCCTAAAATAAACCCTATATACGTTTCAGAAATTTATAGTTCGGTTCGTTTATAGGAGAAATATTATTAAATTATGCTTTTTAAGGCAAAAATAGTGGGTGGAAGCGGACGTCTCAGTGACAGAGATGGGAAATATGAGAAATTCAGAAAGACAGATTCATTCGAACATTTACCACGTCAATGAATGTAGGCATATCTCGCTATATTTAGCTGCCGGTAAAAGTCACCACAGCATCTAAACAGAATGGCTCACAGCCGATTAACCTATAAAATATGCGGAAAGAGAAAAGCGAGAAGAAAGAGATAACATGTGTGGAATTCTTCTTCGTGACCTAAATACACAAACGAAGGAAGGAAGACGAAGAATATTTGTTGTTTGCAATTGTAACATTTTTGTGTATGATCTTATACTAGTATGATTTCACACCACAACAATCTTCAGATAAAAACGAATTTGATATTTTCTGCAAATATTTTCTCATTATTGTTCATACCCAATCTTATCAAATACGTTCGAAGAAATTAAATTTACTGACTTTTGATACGATGCGTTAAGAATACAAGGTTACAGTGCATATCCGGTTAAGAATATTGAAGACAGCATTACGTGTGTTTTCGAAAGAAAAATTTTTAAAGCATTACGGCTAAAAACACTCGCGTTTCTCTTGCAAAACAGGAGGCTGTTTATATTTTAGGGAAAAAAATGAATTAGAATGTAGAAAACTAAATCTTTTGCTGATCCATTTCCCGAGTTCTAAGATTAAAGTAGACTGGAAATGCAATTAAATGCAAATCGCAGTCAGAACGACTTGAGCCTCCGTATACGACTGATATCGCCTGCATAGACTAAAAATACCAGAATAAAAGATGCTTCAATAAAATATGCTTCAAGTGATTAAATATTCCTATATACGTTCGTAGTAGATACATTGCAGACTACAACAATATTACCAAAAAATTTAATTCATTTTATAAGCGACTAAGACATTGAAAGCAAACTCAAATGGCTGCTGCTCATCTTGTAAAATAGGTTGTGTTGACTCAGAAGTTGTTTCTGCGGAGAAAACCTCAGTTGTTTAAAAATGTTATCGAATATAAAAGTAATTAATGCCAATGTGATTAGTTCCTTTAGTTATTTTCTGAAGTTGCTTCTAGAAGAAAAATATTACTTTAAAATTCTTAAATACTAGTAAGTTTCTTGGAAAGGAACACGGAAAAAGATGAGCAGAATCTCGTTTTCGAAATAAAAATTTCAAATAAAGAATCGCCAAAGTATTTTTCCATAATTTTGTATTAGTTTGCAATTCCTTATTTGATCTGAGAAGTATATTCGTTCAAAAACTGCTCATTGGATAATTGATGCACTCTCTCTCTCTCTCTCTCTCTCTCTCTCTCTCTCTCTCTTCCAACAAATTAGGTTTGGTTGTAATTAATCTTCCCGATATGAGACTTGCACTTTCCTCTATCTACAAGTTTCAAATGCATTCAACAGACTTGTTCAGAATGGTAATTATTCTGAATAAATCATGTTCTGAACAAATAAAAGTACTGAAAAACTTTGTGACCATTTTTCAAAATCTTCATGCTCGAATATTCCATCGTTCATTAAACGAAGATGATGTTTGCTTTAATATATCATAAAAATCAGGTTGTAGTAGTCAGGTTATAAAAGTTAGACTTTCTTCATTTAGGAGACAGTTCTGTTTTACCATTCGTAACCGGTATTAACAGAGAATGCGTGAGTTTTCTATATTTGGATATGCACCAGAGGTTGAAGATATTGAGAAAAATAAATACTCCCTTAGTTCTGGTATTAGATTTACTGTGTGATCACTTTAGTGATTGGGAAATGAATGATATTTGGAGTCTCTCTCTGTCTAATAGGTACGCATTCGCAAACGGAGTTTCTCTACACATAAAGAGAACATTTAATACCAAAAATACTTTTCGGTATTTGTCAAAAAATGGGGATGGACTTACCATTAATAATATGTATTTATATTAATGGTTAAAATTACAAAATACTATTTTAGATAGATTAATTACAGGCAAATTCTTTATGTAGAGAAGCTCTGGTTGAGATCCAGTCTGAGAAATGAGGAACTCTTGTAACACTTTGTAACTGAAAATGAGTTAAGCGGCAATCTGATGCTGATGTAACGAGTTTCATCACCCCACACCAGAAGAGTATGGAATTTCTATTTTACGAAAAATGATAAAGCATTAGGATCAACTGTCTACTTATTATCGCCATTAAGTTGATCAGAAGCCAAGTTACGTGGCTCTATTATTAAAATAATAAAATTATCATCAAAATAATAAAATCAAATCGATTAATACTGTGCATATGCTGAGAAGAACTACGCTGGTCTTGTACGACCATTAACTTATTATGAAGGTGAGATAACACTTTGTTATTTTATGGATTTTTTTTTTTCATTCGGTTTGATAATATTACTTAAGCCAGCTGCAAAACTGTAAATCAATGGAAACTATTCACTTAAAGAATAATTTCAAGATGCAGAACTATGAACCAAAATACTTCACTTTGCAACTATTTAGTTGCATGAGAAGCCTCCGCACAAGCTTCATTACTCTTCATCAGAAATTGCAGTGCTCATTAGTGTACCATTAATTAATTAAACACGGTGATGTTTTTCTATTGCTTAACTTCTACATTTAATAAAAACTGAAGTTTTTTCCCAGTTTTCAACAGTCATGTAAAAGTCGACTCTTCAGTTCCAAAGTTTTTGCCACAACCAGAAAAATAGGATTTCCTCTACACCTCTTTAACTTAATGATTGGAAATGATTATAGAGATTAGTTTTAAGAAATAACGTTTACACTGATATGAGAAATGATATGACATGAAGAGGAATTTCATTGTAGAGTTGTGTGCGTGCGTGCGTGTGTTTCTGTATGAAGTTGCTTATTTTATGAAGTTTGTTTTTTAATCGAACCAGATAGAATTTTTTCTATGACTCAGCCATATTTTGAAAAACAACTTAGAACAATATTATGCTTAAAATAGAGAAATATATATTTTGGCAATATTCCGCTAATTTTCAAATCTTTTGGAAGCGAAAATTTACAGAATAATTCCTTCTGAGAAATTATTTCAACGAACACAATTTGTTGGAGTGGTTTGCAGAGTGCTAAACGTATCCATTCGCCAACTGACATTCGAATCCCGTCGTGGATTTGTGATTATGTTTAGGTAGGAGATGAATTTTATCACCAGGTATGAGTTTACGGTCCAATTTACTGGAGGATTGAAATTGCTTGAGAAAGTTCCATGTCTGGTTTCTCTGGAGTTGGGTTTCCAGACTACGTAAAAAGATAATTAAAAATAAAAATATAAATATAAAGTATTTTTTATAAAAAATCTAAGCCACTCATGGGATTTACTAAAAGGAAACATTAAAATACTCTTCCTAAGTAGATGCTCTCTTTTTAAAATATAGGAAAAATCGGAACAAATCTTGCCCGATGGAAATAAGAAAACACGTCAGCTTTCATTTGCAAGCCTTATGACTGACCTCAGTTTAAAGCAATACAATAAATATTCTACCGACATACAGTTCGAAGATTCTCCAGTTGAGAATTACGCTTTATGATGTAAGTATACCGAACTCCATATTTAAAATGAACGAGAGTAAGTTTACTTCGAACCTCTGACGCGAAATTCAGTTAATTATTTCTTTTTGAATATTTGGAGAGAGCCTTTGGTTGAAAGAACTGGGTTCTTTACTACACTCTTAGGGTGAGATAAACCTTTATCAGGGCTTTTCAATCAAATATGAGTTAGCGGATATCAAACGAGGATGGTATGGTTTATCTTCCCACAATATAGGCAAACCAGCCAGAAGAACAAGTGCAATCGACAGCCATGATAGGGCGATGAATATACGGATAGGATGAATATATGTATATATGGAGAGGTTAATTGTTCTGGCAGAACATTAATTAGGTTACCAAGAAGTCAAGTTACTTGGTCATGACATTAGGTTGTTCCTAACACACAAGTGAATGTGGGTTTGGGAATATTTTTAGGAGGTCCAATAAACTAATAAATTAAATGGTTGATTATAACATAAATTGAAAGCCAAACTGCTATTTTTCTGGCATCCTTAATAATAATTAAGGGGATACAAATCCCTTGTTGTTCAACTGCCAGTAAGCAAAACTCTAAGATCGAGAACTACGAATCTATGAGTTTCATATATATATATACAGGGTGTTCGGGATAAATTTGACAGTTTCATAAGGAAAAAGAAAATCTTCTTTGTATCTATTAAATTTAATGAATTGACAAAAAAACATTACAGGCAGAGTTAATTACAATACTATCAACAAGATTTACTCAAAATAACCACCACTAGCATCGATCACAGCTTCAATTCTGCTTCGGAACCTCGAACAAGCTGATGCTACAGTCTCCCTGGGAAGGGCCGCAAAAACTGTTTTAATTTTATCCATTAACTGGGCTTTTGTATTACTGGAAGTGCGATTGGTGTCTTTTTCAACTGCGCCCCATACAAAATAATCCATGGGGTTAAGGTCTGGGGAGTTTGGAGGCCAAACATTTGGACTGGTGAAGTCGTAGAAATTTTCAGACAACCATTTTTGACTTTTCCCAGAGGTGTGGCAAGGGGCCGAATCCTGCTGCCATACATACGGCCTACCATTGGCTACCCTTGTTATCCAGGGCTTGACTACAGTTAGCAACTCCACGAACAAAGCCCGAATTCCAATGCCAGGGTTCTTCAACACCTGTTCCTGCAGATTTGCGAGGAATTCTGCTGTACGAACGCAATCAGATCGTCTGCTAGGGATCTTTCTTCTTGCTACATCCTCGTAGTCACCATTGCAAGTCTCTAGTTCATGCCTGATTGTTTTTACTGTATTCAGGGAGCATTGGGCAGCAGTCGTAATATCCTTATTTTGATGGCGGGCACGAATCATCATGATACAAGTTATTCTCTTCCATGATTCAGGTGGGTTCCAGCTATCCATCCTTTCTGACATCTTGTATATGAATGAAGAAGGGTCCAAACTTTTAAATGAAGAGAAGTGTGTGTTAATACATGTAACTTACGGAAAAATATAATTAATTATAAATATGTCAAATTTATCCCGAACACCCTGTATATATACATACCGAAAAACTATCGGCGAATCCAAGTGTAAATGACCACTTGGTAGTACAACGTATATTATATATATATATATATATATATATATATATATATATATATATATATATATATATTATATATATATATATATATATATATATATATATATATATATATATATATATTTATTGTTGAAATTAGGATTTACTCGGGATGTATACATTTATAAAAATAAATTTAACTGACTAGAACCCGAGAAAGTATAACAAAAACCTTTAATACATCACAACTAGTTTCATCGGTGATCCGACTTCTTCAGGTGAGAAATAAAAACATAAGACATAAAATAACACGGTAAAAACTGAACTTTACAGCTTAATAAAAAGCAGAATAATAACAGTCATATTTGAATAGGTGACCGCGTGCTACCGTTGGCATGAGTAGAATGTGTGCGACAGCTAATTTTTGAGCGCCAGTACTGGATTACTGCGCTATGGGAATCGGGTAAATTGTAGCTAAGATTATTGTTTAAATGTGAAGGGTCCAGAACTATTTCTTTTGATTCGATGATTCTTCTTTCGAATTCATCCTTGCAAATATATAAATTAGTAGTGCGTTCCCAATCAACTTGATGTGGCTGTTCTTCAAGGTTAGAGTTTGCCGAGAAAAGGACATGACTGGAAAGGGCGCTCGCTCGTGCTCTACTGTAGGAGATGTCACGTCTATGTTCCTCAAGACGAAGTGAAACAGATTTGTCTGTCTGGCCAAAATAAGGTCGACCACAGTTGCACAAAACTTTATAAACACCAGGAAAATGCAGATGGTTGTGTTTTGGTTTTGGTCGACTCAGAAAAGAACGAAGTTTTGGCAGCGTAGTATAGTCGGTCTTTATGTTGAATTTTTTCAGAATCTTAGCTAGTTTCGGGGTAAGAGTGCTGATAAAAGGCAACTGTATATGAGTGATTGGGTTGGAGTCATCTTCTTGTCGAGGATGTTGGCGTGGTCTCAAGCGTTTAGTGATGTTACGAGACGAATATCCATTATTTAAGAAGGTGTTTTTCAGGAAGTTAAGCTCTGTTTGAAGGTCTTCTTCTGTGGAAATGAGACATCTTGCTCGATGGGCGAGGGTGGAGATGATGCCCAGTTTCTGAGGTGGGAAGTGATGAGAAGAACCATGTAAATATCTATCAGTGTGGGTGGTTTTTCGAAAAATTGAAAATTTAAGACAGTCAGGAAATCTACTGATCTTTAGATCCAAGAAGGGGAGAACGCCGTTAACCTCTAGTTCAGATGTGAATTTAATGTTTTGATGTTGGTTATTTAAATGGTTTAGGAAGTTTTGCAGTTCCTCTAAACTATGTCCCCAAATAAGGAAGACGTCATCGATGTAACGTAACTGTGGTTACGTTACATCGATGACGTTACGTCATCGATGTAACGTAACCACAGTTTAGGTTTCAAAGTAGCTGAGGAAATAGCTTTCTCTTCAAAATCTTCTAGAAAAAAATTAGCTAAGACTGGAGATAGAGGGCTGCCCATAGCTAAACCGCTAGTTTGTTTGTATATTTTCTCTTCGTAGCAGAAATAGCCGGAATTGATGCAGTGAGTTAGAAGAGCGAACACTTTTTTAGAAACCTTGTCCTTAAGAAGACTCAGAACTTCATCTGTAGGAACATTCGTAAACAAAGATACGATGTCAAAACTCACCATTCTGTCCGAGTCTAAAAGATTCAAATTTTTTATTTTTGAGATGAAATCTTCAGAGTTTTTGATGAAGGAAGAAGAATTGCCAACTAAATGTTTTAAAGAAGCTGCAAGATATTTAGACAGATTGTATGTAGGTGAGTCAATCCCTTCCACAATAGGTCTTAAAGGGGTGTCAACCTTATGGATCTTAGGCAAGCCGTACAACCGAGGAATGAGGGGATGGAGAGAGCGGAGAGATAGTCTTGTATGTCTAGGAAGTTCAGAAGTTGATTTCAGAAGATTGTTTGTACGGTTTTGAAGTTCTCTTGTGGGATCACTTTCTAGCATAGAATACGTATTAGAACTTAACAAGTTGTTCATCTTACAACGGTAGTCAGCTTTGTCTAAGATTACAGTTGCATTCCCTTTATCAGCAGGTAGGATAATAATGTCATTGTTGTTACGAAGTTGGTGTATTGCTTTCCTTTCTGTCGGCGATAGATTATCTGTAGGACGACGACTGTTGTTAATGGTAAAGATGGCTTCGATCCTAAGTAGATTCGCAGTTTGTTTTGGTAATTGTCCAGCTGCCTTCTCAACTTTCGTAAGAAAGAGTTCTTTAGGAATGAAGGTCGGAGAAGGAACGAAGTTAAGGCCCTTTGAGAGCACACTAAGTTCTGCAGGAGAAAGTGTGTGAGAGGATTTGTTAATCACAACATTTTTTAAATTTTGTGAGTTGATATTGGATTGGCGAGTTTGTTCCTGTTTGAGTTGGTTGAATTTTCTGATAAGAATTAATTTGTTGGAGAGTTGCGATCTAGAAGCACGGAGAGAGCTCGTGTTTTTAATATCAATCCAGAACCTGTTGTCTAAAGATGAGTTTAAGTTATTTTCTAAAGAATCTCTTTTGCGGAACAAAGAAGCTAATGTGGACTTGGTATCTGCGATTCTTTCATATAATAAATCAAGTTTAGCCTTGTGATAGATATTATGAGCACGTTTAGTGCGAATCAATTCTTTGAAATCTAAAAACTTTGGGATGACAGAGTGAAATTTGCATCTTTTCAGAAAAACTAACCTATTAATAAAAAGTCCAATTTTTACCAGAGTTTTTTCATAATCCTTGATAAGATGTACATTAACCTCGTCAGAAGGTAGATAAATATTGTTGAAATTAGGATTTACTCGGGATGTATACATTTATAAAAATAAATTTAACTGACTAGAACCCGAGAAAGTATAACAAAAACCTTTAATACATCACAACTAGTTTCATCGGTGATCCGACTTCTTCAGGTGAGAAATAAAAACATAAGACATAAAATAACACGGTAAAAAATGAACTTTACAGCTTAATAAAAAGCAGAATAATAACAGTCATATTTGAATAGGTGACCGCGTGCTACCGTTGACATGAGTAGAATGTGTGCGACAGCTAATTTTTGAGCGCCAGTACTGGATTACTGCGCTATGGGAATCGGGTAAATTGTAGCTAAGATTATTGTTTAAATGTGAAGGGTCCAGAACTATTTCTTTTGATTCGATGATTCTTCTTTCGAATTCATCCTTGCAAATATATAAATTAGTAGTGCGTTCCCAATCAACTTGATGTGGCTGTTCTTCAAGGTTAGAGTTTGCCGAGAAAAGGACATGACTGGAAAGGGCGCTCGCTCGTGCTCTACTGTAGGAGATGTCACGTCTATGTTCCTCAAGACGAAGTGAAACAGATTTGTCTGTCTGGCCAAAATAAGGTCGACCACAGTTGCACAAAACTTTATAAACACCAGGAAAATTCTTTTCTGAGTCGACCAAAACCAAAACACAACCATCTGCATTTTCCTGGTGTTTATAAAGTTTTGTGCAACTGTGGTCGACCTTATTTTGGCCAGACAGACAAATCTGTTTCACTTCGTCTTGAGGAACATAGACGTGACATCTCCTACAGTAGAGCACGAGCGAGCGCCCTTTCCAGTCATGTCCTTTTCTCGGCAAACTCTAACCTTGAAGAACAGCCACATCAAGTTGATTGGGAACGCACTACTAATTTATATATTTGCAAGGATGAATTCGAAAGAAGAATCATCGAATCAAAAGAAATAGTTCTGGACCCTTCACATTTAAACAATAATCTTAGCTACAATTTACCCGATTCCCATAGCGCAGTAATCCAGTACTGGCGCTCAAAAATTAGCTGTCGCACACATTCTACTCATGCCAACGGTAGCACGCGGTCACCTATTCAAATATGACTGTTATTATTCTGCTTTTTATTAAGCTGTAAAGTTCATTTTTTACCGTGTTATTTTATGTCTTATGTTTTTATTTCTCACCTGAAGAAGTCGGATCACCGATGAAACTAGTTGTGATGTATTAAAGGTTTTTGTTATACTTTCTCGGGTTCTAGTCAGTTAAATTTATTTTTATAAATGTATACATCCCGAGTAAATCCTAATTTCAACAATATTTATCTACCTTCTGACGAGGTTAATGTACATCTTATCAAGGATTATGAAAAAACTCTGGTAAAAATTGGACTTTTTATTAATAGGTTAGTTTTTCTGAAAAGATGCAAATTTCACTCTGTCATCCCAAAGTTTTTAGATTTCAAAGAATTGATTCGCACTAAACGTGCTCATAATATCTATCACAAGGCTAAACTTGATTTATTATATGAAAGAATCGCAGATACCAAGTCCACATTAGCTTCTTTGTTCCGCAAAAGAGATTCTTTAGAAAATAACTTAAACTCATCTTTAGACAACAGGTTCTGGATTGATATTAAAAACACGAGCTCTCTCCGTGCTTCTAGATCGCAACTCTCCAACAAATTAATTCTTATCAGAAAATTCAACCAACTCAAACAGGAACAAACTCGCCAATCCAATATCAACTCACAAAATTTAAAAAATGTTGTGATTAACAAATCCTCTCACACACTTTCTCCTGCAGAACTTAGTGTGCTCTCAAAGGGCCTTAACTTCGTTCCTTCTCCGACCTTCATTCCTAAAGAACTCTTTCTTACGAAAGTTGAGAAGGCAGCTGGACAATTACCAAAACAAACTGCGAATCTACTTAGGATCGAAGCCATCTTTACCATTAACAACAGTCGTCGTCCTACAGATAATCTATCGCCGACAGAAAGGAAAGCAATACACCAACTTCGTAACAACAATGACATTATTATCCTACCTGCTGATAACGGGAATGCAACTGTAATCTTAGACAAAGCTGACTACCGTTGTAAGATGAACAACTTGTTAAGTTCTAATACGTATTCTATGCTAGAAAGTGATCCCACAAGAGAACTTCAAAACCGTACAAACAATCTTCTGAAATCAACTTCTGAACTTCCTAGACATACAAGACTATCTCTCCGCTCTCTCCATCCCCTCATTCCTCGATTGTACGGCTTGCCTAAGATCCATAAGGTTGACACCCCTTTAAGACCTATTGTGGAAGGGATTGACTCACCTACATACAATCTGTCTAAATATCTTGCAGCTTCTTTAAAACATTTAGTTGGCAATTCTTCTTCCTTCATCAAAAACTCTGAAGATTTCATCTCAAAAATAAAAAATTTGAATCTTTTAGACTCGGACAGAATGGTGAGTTTTGACATCGTATCTTTGTTTACGAATGTTCCTACAGATGAAGTTCTGAGTCTTCTTAAGGACAAGGTTTCTAAAAAAGTGTTCGCTCTTCTAACTCACTGCATCAATTCCGGCTATTTCTGCTACGAAGAGAAAATATACAAACAAACTAGCGGTTTAGCTATGGGCAGCCCTCTATCTCCAGTCTTAGCTAATTTTTTTCTAGAAGATTTTGAAGAGAAAGCTATTTCCTCAGCTACTTTGAAACCTAAACTGTGGTTACGTTACATCGATGACGTCTTCCTTATTTGGGGACATAGTTTAGAGGAACTGCAAAACTTCCTAAACCATTTAAATAACCAACATCAAAACATTAAATTCACATCTGAACTAGAGGTTAACGGCGTTCTCCCCTTCTTGGATCTAAAGATCAGTAGATTTCCTGACTGTCTTAAATTTTCAATTTTTCGAAAAACCACCCACACTGATAGATATTTACATGGTTCTTCTCATCACTTCCCACCTCAGAAACTGGGCATCATCTCCACCCTCGCCCATCGAGCAAGATGTCTCATTTCCACAGAAGAAGACCTTCAAACAGAGCTTAACTTCCTGAAAAACACCTTCTTAAATAATGGATATTCGTCTCGTAACATCACTAAACGCTTGAGACCACGCCAACATCCTCGACAAGAAGATGACTCCAACCCAATCACTCATATACAGTTGCCTTTTATCAGCACTCTTACCCCGAAACTAGCTAAGATTCTGAAAAAATTCAACATAAAGACCGACTATACTACGCTGCCAAAACTTCGTTCTTTTCTGAGTCGACCAAAACCAAAACACAACCATCTGCATTTTCCTGGTGTTTATAAAGTTTTGTGCAACTGTGGTCGACCTTATTTTGGCCAGACAGACAAATCTGTTTCACTTCGTCTTGAGGAACATAGACGTGACATCTCCTACAGTAGAGCACGAGCGAGCGCCCTTTCCAGTCATGTCCTTTTCTCGGCAAACTCTAACCTTGAAGAACAGCCACATCAAGTTGATTGGGAACGCACTACTAATTTATATATTTGCAAGGATGAATTCGAAAGAAGAATCATCGAATCAAAAGAAATAGTTCTGGACCCTTCACATTTAAACAATAATCTTAGCTACAATTTACCCGATTCCCATAGCGCAGTAATCCAGTACTGGCGCTCAAAAATTAGCTGTCGCACACATTCTACTCATGCCAACGGTAGCACGCGGTCACCTATTCAAATATGACTGTTATTATTCTGCTTTTTATTAAGCTGTAAAGTTCATTTTTTACCGTGTTATTTTATGTCTTATGTTTTTATTTCTCACCTGAAGAAGTCGGATCACCGATGAAACTAGTTGTGATGTATTAAAGGTTTTTGTTATACTTTCTCGGGTTCTAGTCAGTTAAATTTATTTTTATAAATATATATATATTATATATATATATATATAAATGACCACTTGGTAGTACAACGTATATATATAAATGAGCACTCTACTCACTGATGAGACCTCAAAAAAGGTCGAAACCGGTCTGGGTAGTGACCTCTCCTCATAACATAATGTAATTACAGTATTACATCCCCTAGGGACTGTGTTTTTACATTATGAGAAAATTTCAAGGATAGTGAGGGAGCTTGCTCCACCTTTTCTTCGAGTTGCCTTGGTGTTGTACTACCAAGTGGTCATTTACACTTGGATTCGCCGATAGTTTTTTGGTATATATGTATGTATGTATTGTATGTATGTATGTATATATACAGGGTGTTCGGGATAAATTTGACATATTTATAATTAATTATATTTTTCCGTAAGTTACATGTATTAACACACACTTCTCTTCATTTAAAAGTTTGGACCCTTCTTCATTCATATACAAGATGTCAGAAAGGATGGATAGCTGGAACCCACCTGAATCATGGAAGAGAATAACTTGTATCATGATGATTCGTGCCCGCCATCAAAATAAGGATATTACGACTGCTGCCCAATGCTCCCTGAATACAGTAAAAACAATCAGGCATGAACTAGAGACTTGCAATGGTGACTACGAGGATGTAGCAAGAAGAAAGATCCCTAGCAGACGATCTGATTGCGTTCGTACAGCAGAATTCCTCGCAAATCTGCAGGAACAGGTGTTGAAGAACCCTGGCATTGGAATTCGGGCTTTGTTCGTGGAGTTGCTAACTGTAGTCAAGCCCTGGATAACAAGGGTAGCCAATGGTAGGCCGTATGTATGGCAGCAGGATTCGGCCCCTTGCCACACCTCTGGGAAAAGTCAAAAATGGTTGTCTGAAAATTTCTACGACTTCACCAGTCCAAATGTTTGGCCTCCAAACTCCCCAGACCTTAACCCCATGGATTATTTTGTATGGGGCGCAGTTGAAAAAGACACCAATCGCACTTCCAGTAATACAAAAGCCCAGTTAATGGATAAAATTAAAACAGTTTTTGCGGCCCTTCCCAGGGAGACTGTAGCATCAGCTTGTTCGAGGTTCCGAAGCAGAATTGAAGCTGTGATCGATGCTAATGGTGGTTATTTTGAGTAAATCTTGTTGATAGTATTGTAATTAACTCTGCCTGTAATGTTTTTTGTCAATTCATTAAATTTAATAGATACAAAGAAGATTTTCTTTTTCCTTACGAAACTGTCAAATTTATCCCGAACACCCTGTATATATATATAAGGATCTAGAACTACGAATCTATGAAACTCATAGATTCGTAGTTCTCGATCTTAGAGTTTTGCTTACTGGCAGTTGAACAACAAGGGATTTGTATCCCCTTAATTATTAAATGGTTGATTGTTCTAGAACATTCATTACTGCTTACATTTATGATAAAAAAGTACTTGAATGTTACTATGGTGATGAAATTTTATTCGTATTTATAGAATTTTGGTTCGATAGGCTACAGAAGCCACAAATGAAATATTGTGGTGGTGCTCACTCAACTGATTTGGAACTTAACGAACCCTTTACTATATCTACCTTGTCAAATGGTTTGTCGAAATATTCAGTATAATACACCTTATTGAATTTTCAGACGTGGACCTTACAAATTATTACTTTGAAGTGATATCTGAAAAGTCATCCGAATTAATTTCTTTCATATCAGATATGAATGAAATAAGATCTTCCCGGTGAACAACATTCAATTCAAAGCACGCATTTTGAAATATTTAAGTCCCACAGAGACCTGTTTCCTCTTCACATTGGATCCACCACACGCTATGATCTTGATGTGGATTTGAATTATTGTTATGCAGAATGAAAAAGAAAACCTTCTCGCCTCTGTTTGTCCAAATTTCATTACCATATTCGCATGTGCTATCTTAACACATGCTTCTGCTTTAAGCAAGAAGTCTGTCATAGCCACCTACATTAAATGTTCTTTCTATTAATATTTACAGCAAGCTATAAAACTGGCGGATAGTAATGTGAGTCATTCTGAATCTCAACATTGCCCACGTTCTTCCCATAATCTAAGGGAAAAGACATACATATTCAATCTAAATGCCTTTTTGCAGCAACTTAGTTTGAATATTAGTCCTAAGAGTATTCACAGCACTGAATCTCATGTGAATGTCGCAGTAGAGATATATTTACAGGGGACGTAAAGTTTCACGTTTCAACGGAGACTGGTTAAGTTGGTTCGGAGTTCAGTAGCGATTGGACAACTGTGACCACAGTGTGCTCGACATATGGTTCGAGTAGTACAAGTTGAAAACAGAAGGGAAGGGAAAGAAATTTTGGGTTCAAGTCCTACGTTACTTCCTTAGTGAAATTGAGACCTAGTGATGCAGAATTTCGTGTTGATAGGTGCAGCTGTTTCAAGTTGTAAGACAAGGCTGTTCTCTGTCACCAATTTTGTTTAACATGTACTGTATTCTGAAGCAATGTTTAAAGAAGCACTGGAGAATTTGGAAGAAGGAATAAAGATTGGAGGTAGACAGATATTTACAATAAGATACGCAGATGACAAGGCATTATTATCAAATACTGAAACAGGACTACAACACCTATTGAACAGATTACTGGAATCCTGTATCAATTATGGAATGAAAATTAACATCAGAAAAACATAGGTAATGAAAATAGCAAGGAAAGAGGCAAATATCAATATCAGAATAAGTGGGAAAAAATTGAATCAAGTAAAGACATTTAGATATCTAGGAAGTGTTATTAGCAGTGATGGAAGATGTAAAAGTGACATAAAAGCAAGAATAGCGATGGGAAGAGATGCCTTTAATAGAAAATGGAATTTATTCAGAAGTAAAATAGATAGAAACTTAAAGAAAAGGCTAATAAAATGTTATGTGTGGAGTGTTGCCCTCTGTGCAGCTGAAACTTGGACATTGAAGAAAGAAGAAATTAAGATTTTGGAAACCTTTGAGATGTGGATTTGAAGAAGGATGGAAAAAATCAAATGGACAGATAGAATAATTAATGAAGAGGTCTTAAAAAGAGTAAAAGAAGAAAGAAGTCTGTTAAGGAGGATGAAAAGAAGAAAGAGAAACTGGATCGGACATATTCTGAGAGGGAATGGAATCATCAGAGATGCCATCGAAGGAAAAATAGATGGAAAAAGATCCAGAGGAAGAGTAAGGAAAACAATGCTAGATGACATGCTGAATGGAGACAGGTACACAACCTTGAAAGAGAAGGCTCAGAACAGAAGAGAGTGGAAGGAAAGTTTCTGCTACTAAAAGAAGAACCTGCTTAATTGCAGAATACCCCAGAAGAAGAAGAAGATGTGCAGCTGTTTCAAGTTGTATGTCGGACAAACAGAAAAAACAGGCCTAAGCATACTCTTAGCATTTGTAATGAAGTCAGAAAAAGTAAACTAGAGCAGTGCGAGCAGTAGTAGAATTCTTCAGTGAAGGCATGAATTTATCTTACAGACGACAGATGGGAAACAATGCAGAATAGAAGGATGCACTATCCTGCTATATTCACTCCCGTTTTGATTAAGTCTGTTTATCACAAAAAACAGTGTGCGCAGATTTACCCAAATCGCTAAATTGTTGTAGTGAATTACATGGAATCGAGCTTCAACTAACGAAAGTCTACACTATTGAGAGGATGGAGTAAATATAAAATATTGGGTATAAGCGGATGCTTTAGAGTTTCCGCTTTATATTTATCCAATACGTGGCAGACGGTGTATCTAAATATATAGCTATAAAACACATCACAGAAAGATAATATATGTCTGCGGACTTAGAATTTATATTATCACTTTCCAAGTCATTACGTACGTTACCCATCTTGCCATAAAGCTCCGAACTGGTTCGAGTGAGAGTTCTATAAATCATTTCAAAACATTCTATGGACCAATCAGCAGCTGGGATTAATGGAGCTTGAGTTATTTAGCTTCCATCTGAAACTCGTCAATACTGATTAGTTTGGTCTTTAATAGGAACGTGTGCTAATTACCGAGTTAATAAATGATTCAAAATAAAGCTCCGAACTGATACTAATGAAAGCAAATGGAGATGCTAAAATATCTTAAATTTCTCTCTAAGACTCTCCCAACTGTTAGAATTATATGAAGAATAACAACATTCAGTTTCATCACACGAGATAATGAATATTTTTATAAGTAGCTCTCAAACTAGAGTTCATACAAAATATTTTCATACGAAGTAGCGAACAGTGTAATTTATGCATTGGCATTATTTAACCAAATTATTTGCTAAACTTAATTTTCTTAATAAAATAAGCACAGTAGTACATAATAAATTATACAAAACCTATCTCTGTATAATGAACAGTATGTAATATGTTATTACCTTCCTACTGGAAATTTCTCAGTACTGACAGAGTTAGAGTATTGAATCATTTGAGCAGTTGCTCGACGTGAATGAAGGAACTCAAACATTCAAAGAATTCTTTTTGAACTCTTTCACTAGAGTAATAACATGCATCCTTTTTGGCTCATTTAAATATATTTGAGTCACAAACAAGTATGATAATGTTCATGTATTCAATATCCAACTAAATTTAAACTAATTTTTCTTGTTCTCTCTCTCTCTCTCTCTCTCTCTCTCTCTCTCTCTCACTCTTTCTGATTCTTTGGATTAATCTTACTTTTTCTGTATTCCCTAAACTATTTCTTGTCCTGAAAAATTGTGTGTCTGATTGATTTAGCAAAACATCACCTGCAAATCATCAATAATAAATCTACTCTTATAATGTGAGGAGTACCTGTTAGATAGCGGAAGGAGGAATTCGATACAATTGCAATGGGAGGTCGAATGATCTTTAAGTATGTAGATTACTTTCAAAGAGAAAGATTTGATATTCTTGTGCACTTCCTTTCTGGGTATTCACTATTCTCTTCTCGAGTCACTATCAGCTTCCCCCCCTCTCTCTCTCATATACAGTTCACTATAACTTTTATGGTTAACATTTATTATTGTTTGACTTCGGAATACAATACTGACTAGCTTTGAAAACGAAAGATAGGAGAAAAGATTCAGGGTAATCACAGTCTATGAAAAATACAAAAAAGGAAGAAAATTACACAACTTTTATCCGATTTGTAAACAAGTTACTGATTGTGCTGATACCAGCAAGAAATCATATCAGATGGAGACAGGCTAGAAAAGGGAAGGCGCAGCGCAGTTGAAAAGACTACAAAACCGATTTTGTACCGTAGGTTGCCAAAATATAGATCTCACTCTTCTAATAATCACTTAGGTAAAGCGATTTTCGTTTAAAATAAAACACAACTTCATGGTAATAGGAAATAGAAAGTTATCCCTCAGAATTTCGGCAATTAACATTTTATAGCATTTGGTAGGGAACCGCAAGTTCCCTACCAAACGCTCTGAATTTAACGATATAAATAATTAATTTTTCAAGAATGAATTCGATGAAAGTAGTACTGATTGAATTTTTTTTAATTATCAGTCGTCGATTAAAAGCATTTCTAGTACAGAACGAAATATTATCACAACAGACTGCAGTGTAAATTAAATTATAAATTGTATTTCATCAGTAAACACTTGACTAATTAAATGTTTATATTATACTGAGTAACCCTATTTAGTTGTAAGTCATAAAATGTGTTTTTATAATGGATGAAAGAGAGATGAAGTGTGACAATTAACATCTTCATTGAAGAATTAATCTAAATAATAACAGGATTATACGATCAAATAATTAGAATGTTTTAACTTGAGAGAGTGACGGAGACCTCAGTTTGTCCGGAGTTTGACTGGAGTAACTTTATCATAAAATATATGACGCACAGTCCCTACACCCTAATAATATTTCAAAACACTCAGGTAATCAAACGTATTTTGTATTACGAAGAAACAAATACTTTACCTTTTCTTAAATCCTGTTGCAACCACCGGAATTCAAAATTCGAATAATAAACACCAACTCATATTAGCGTGGGGGCTGCATGTTTAAATTTCATCACCAGATCTTCCATGGAACTCTCGGAAACATGAAATTCACGTAGCACAGTTTCAAGGGTGAAGATATTGGTGGAAATATTTAAGGAAGGATATTTCATTTCCTTTTTACGCGGACATTTCATAAGGTTGAATATTTTTAAAGATAGATGATAAAAACAATTTACTTGATCATGTTCATAGTCGCATATCAGATAATAATGTCCACATATTAATTTGAAACAAGGCGCTTTTTTAAAATATTTAATAATAATTTTCAGAAGACACGTCTAGGAAAAGTGTCATCTATCTCTACCACTCTCTTGTAAAATATTATGTTTAGCAATTGCTCTGATTGCATTCTTATTTTCCCACTTTTGGAATAGTTTTCCATAAAATCTGGAAGCATATATGAAGATCAGTTTCTATGTTTACATGTGTTTTTGTGAACACATGTAAAAGAGCAACTTTGGGTGAATTCATTTTGGTAAAATGAGCTATTTAGAATATCTCTTAACAGTTCTGGCGATATTTCAGTTTTAATTTCCATAATCCGATGTAAAATCTGTCCATAATATAGCATACTACATAGTAGTGTTGGTTGGATTTCTGTAAAAGTCCTCTATTTCTATTGAAAGTCTTACAGAAATCAGCATAGTAGTGACCAAAAAGATTTAGAGATCCGAAAACCCTGCTCTTGAAATCAATTATGGTGATTTTTCATGTCATCTGCACTTATCAAAGTGGTCGTACATAGCATGTAAGAAACATCACCTAAAAACTACAGATAGCGTTAATTCACAGTGGATTCAAGTACATTTCGGAGTCATTATACAGTTCACCCTTCAAGGCAGATCTTAGTATCGTGAATAAAAAGTGTTGAATGATTTCAAATTTGGCTTGGTCGAAAATTGAAATCAACATTGCACAAAGCGCGCCTTGATTCTCTGTGATCAATGGCATACTTTCGAGTGTCCTTTGTTCAGTCTGTTGAACAAAATATATGAAATTCAGAACGAGCTGTTCACTGCTGGCTCCGTTTGGGTGTAATTAATTAACTTATTAGATTTCAAGTGTCGGTCATATCTGAAGGTGCTTTCTTCAAAGTCGTATGCTGATATTTTAAACACATCATGGTGCTTACAATAACATGCTATGTTTTAAATGTGTCTCTATTCGAAAGGTTCCCTCAAGGATATCTGATCGATATCCTGGAAGGAACCATCGGAATAGCCAAAGTTCAGCAAAGTTACCGAAAACTTTAATCTTGTAGAAAGCATTATGGTGTAAAATTCCATTTGAAAGAGAAAACATAATAGGATCGGTGCTTGACGTACTAACGTCAATCACCGGTTAGCAGAACAGAAAATGCGCCCTTCTTTACCAAGCAAACATGGTGGGCATTTCTTTCCAACGCTTGCATTGCCAGCAACTTGCCCTTGTATTTCAGAATACGTGTAAAAACTGTCCGTAGAAAAATTAGTAAAATGAGTAAAATTACAGTAATATTTTTTTTTCATGAATATACGATGAGAAGCTCTTAAACATAATAAGTAATTGTATTTGTCGGATTGCGACAAAGATAGAGTGAAGGTGTTATAGCAAAGTGCCATATATGCAAGAAAGTGGACGGACGGCATACTTTCACTGAATGTTAATTATGGTAGTTCTTTCCTGGAGAACAGGAGTAATCAGCATTACTTCTTCTGAAGAGGTGACATAATTTTGTAACGAGTCCAAAAGCTGACTTTTCTGAAAAAGTTTGCTTTGGAGACTTAGTTGCTTTCTCAGAATTGACAAATGAAGGTGTAATAGTATACAATCTAAAAATGTGCTTTCCAAAGGCACTGTTGTGTAGTCACCGTTTATATATATATATATATATATATATATATATATATATTGAAGAGTTTCAGCAATTTATTGAAGAGTTTCAGCACTTTTTTTGTTTGATCTACATTTATATGGAGTTGTAAACATATTATACGCATTATTATAAAATCAAGTGGATATTAAATCCAGCATTATTTCAAAGCCAAATGTAGAAACTATGCAAGTTTCGTACGAAATTTTAGTATTTTAGTAAATATTTTACGCATTCTACGAAAATGTGTATAAAAGAATGAGAAAAACTCAAACGTACAAGAGCAAATTCTCATTCTAAACTTTGTATACTCTCTAGCTGTTACACGCGCTGTGAGTAGGAATACTGGCAGGTAGTTAGGAAGATTTAAACTTTCATCCACGTTCAACAAAACCATCGTGTATTTTATTATAATTATCATCTTTTTCTGATCAGATAAAGCTGAAACGAAATGTAGTGTATAATTTGGTTTAAAAAAAAAACTATCAATTCCGAAAACACTCTGAAGATTTAGCGCTCAAGTATACAAGTCTCACCATTAGCAGAAAAAGATAAAATTTTTTCTTTTCATTAAATTTTCTCAATGAAGCGACCTTCTCGATAGGATTCGTGATTATTAAGATTGTTACCTCTTAATACTATCGATTTTTAATCAGTACGTATCAAATTTGAATGAATAAGTGTACTGAAATCATTGTTCAGGAATATTTTATTCTTACTAGAAAGATCTGAGGGTGTTTAAAACTATTTGAGCTAAAATTTCAAAAGCACTCCTTTGATTTTTGAAACAGCAAATGCTCTCGCACATGCGGCTATTGATCCAGCCAGTCCAGTACGCGTTTTACCACTGTACACATTTTCTACAAACAGCTTGTTTATTTGACTAGTAATAGAGTCTGGAAAAGTGTGATAAGCTTTTTATAAAAAAATACTTAAACTGTATTTGTAGGTTGTTCGCTTCGGGTAATATTAATATTTATATATATTCGACTATATTATTCGTATCTGATCATAAAATGTGCTATAAAAAAGAAATATGGAAATATATTTCCGTATTTTATTGTCATGTTATATTAAATAACGACAGAGATCCCAAAAATAAAGGGCAGTTTGCAAACCTAATAACGAATCAACTATTTTACTTATACTCGTATGTAAGAATCGTTAGCACTGTCACTACCTTGTAATGGTCTCATTAATTAGTCAGTAAATGCACTTGCAATGTAAAGGAAATAATTCTAGTTAATATTTCTAGTTAAATTACTTTATTTCAAACTTAGAGAAAATAATTAAACGACTGCATATGTTACGATGATATACAGAATTAAACTACCAGGAGTAACATTTTTAAAAATTTATCTTGCAGTCTAGAACGAAAGGTTGTAAATAAGAATTCGACTCTTACCAACTCGATAAAATTATTAATATCCTGCAATTAATTAGCTGTTCGAATTCCACTTCCTTCTCTATAAGTTTCCTCGTACGAACAGTACGGCAGTGTAAGTATGCAATGTTGAGTCACTTCGAGTGTAAACCTGCTACATTTAATGCATAATAATTAACTGAAGCCCCCTTCCAGTCAAGTAGTAAGCAAACTTGTTCGCAAGACAGTTAAATGTACCATAGCATGTGTTACCACGCTTCAGTGTGAATTCAACGTTTCCCCTTCTGTTCCATCAGATTTATTCATGCTTTCTAATTTCTTGAAGGACTAATCTTACCATATGGCACAACACAGATTGATGCGAACGCGTCTAACGCATTAATTTACTTCATAAAAATAAATTTAAAATGACCCATTTAATCTCCGCGCCATTCGCTGATCCTGTCGACCTAGCTCTTAGGATTTAAGGGATTCGTTCCATAATGGGTTTTATCGCGAAAACAACATCCGGGATTTTCTTTAATCAAAAAGACTATCTTTTCAAAGCATCAACTCATCATTTCTTAGCGGTCTGTATTATTGGATGTTAAGCCTAATAATATTCTTATGTTCCCATGATGTTCAATTTGTGGGGGGAGGGGGGGGGGAAGAGGTCATGGAGTTTTGACACCCTTCCACCTTTAAGAAAGGAGCGTACAGCAAAATGATGGGGATGAATCAAATTATTGTCAATTTGATTCATTGTTTTGATTTTTTTACTCATGCCTGACTAATATTTGTATATATATGAAAACAAAATATTAATATTTACAATATAACGTATCAACTTATATTTTTACAGCAGAATAATTAATATAATTACTCTGTTTCCCAGGAATGTTCCGCGAAATATTTTACCAGTTTTGCTTTCCAATATGGTATATTTGCTGTCTTTTATTGTTTTACTGTAACATTACAGTGCACTCCAGTGCATATATAAAACTAATATGTCAGTTTTAAAATGAAACTGGCTTACCAGACGGTATATTGGCGACACTCAGTTATTTATTTCAATATTTCTGAGAATTAGTTTCCACCTAAATATATTAATGCTTTCTAAAATAAGACTTGGCACTACTGTAGTTTGTAGAATTACTTTGAGGAGAAAGACGCTAATACAGTAAACTAATAAAAGAGCAGATTAATAAAAACTATTAAAAATTAATAGTTTTTATTAGTCTGCGCGGTTTGCCTAGTGGCTATGCGCTTTGCAACCATATGTCTGGGGAAGGAGTGGCCTAGGTTCGATTCCCGTGGACGACGTGAGGAGCTGAAGGCTCTGCCATAGCCAAGTTAGCCGGTCTTAGGCGTGGACAGTAGCCCCCCCCAACACACACCAGTTTATCTGGGGGGTTTTCATTCCACAAGCAGGCAAACCGGCCCCGTAAACACACACCGGATTACAGTCATGAATACCGCCCTTGGGGGGGATGCAGCAGAGGAGTGGCGAACCGGCTATTATTACGCTAGTAATCCCTCCTTAGGAGGGGAACTCAAACCGTCATTAAGACGGACGAGAAGGATAGATAAAAACTCCTCCTAGGATAGGAAGGAGGAGGTTTTATCAATATTTATTAATAACAATGTACAATGATAAATTTAATAAAGACACTTAATAATATATATATATATATATATATATATATATAATAAAATGTGGCCGAGGTGGATTTTGAGAATTCCTGAGAGTAACAGATGGCAATGCAGTTTTAACTGAGGCCCGGCTATTGCCATTACCCCGCCATGACCAGAGCTTATAGCTCAGTAACACCCTATCCATACATTTTCTTCTGCAGATAACGGGGAATATGAAAAGCATTCTTGCTTCACCCATCTAGCCAAAAAAATAAAATAAAATAAAATAAATAATAAATAAAATGTGACTAATATGAAAGAAAAAGTAGTAACAGTAGTAACTTCCAGCGAGCGGTGTCATTATTTTTCACGTTTAAAATCTCTAGGTGGCGTTGAATTTCCAAAAATTATCAGAATATGAAAATTTCACGTAATGCTGAGTACAATTCAAGTGCATCGTTTGCGTGCTTGTAAACACATTTTAGACTTTTTGTTCACACTGGCTGCAAACCATATCGGTGGATTCAACTTGGGAAATATATTTAGTGCTTCTGAGAAAAATTCTCCTTTCCGCAGGCGAGTTTACTTTTGCTTTCCTCATTCGGCAGTTGAACCTTGACTCTTAAAATCAATGCACATGATACAGCTATATGTCGGTGACATAGCAGAGATCCCAGATACGCATTGTTTTCTTATTCATATGCGAAATTACAGTGTCACCGTTCGCAAGATTTCTTGGAATTTTCTGTTTCATATAAGTCTCAACTGTTCCTTAGAAATTCTGATAAAATGAGTTTTACGATCCACTTCCAGCGAGAAGTGTTATTGCATTCGAAGTTTAAAATCTTTAGGTGATGATGAGCTTCCAGGAAGTAATAATTCATGATGTTTTATTCGATGAATATTTGTATACAGAGCCATAAAGAGGAGAGAATTGCACGAAATATGAAAATATAGTTTTCATTTTATATATTTTATTGCTCCTTTGTCGTAATAATTGCTACTATTACAAGAATCTCACAATTTATGGAACTCATCTTGAAAATCAGCAGTTTTTGTTCTCCCAAATAAAAACCTGTGAGAATGCAATTAAAGTTAATAACCAATTAAAAATCAGGTAGTGGTTGGTTTAATATGTATTATCATTTTCAAAGTCTAGCCTTATATACTCAAGTAGCTTCACTCTTCGCTCCCACAGCTTTTTTAAAAAATATTCATCCATGATGTACGCGCCATCTAAACCCGCAGTGATGTAAACAAGTGGCTTCTCCGATGAAGGCTAATTAATTAGCCCTTCACTCTTCCTTATGACGGAACTGGTTACAATTAAGTGTAAATCATTGTAAAATCCTAAAAGTGTACCTTATTTTGAACCTTCAATATAAGTACTTTCATGGGATTCATATTCGATCTAAAATGCATAATTTTCCCCCTTAAATCGTATTCTTATGATAATCTCATTCGTGAGAAATCTTAAGTTAAACACCACATAATTCAGTATAGTTCAAAATCTCTAGAGACCAAGATTGTACTTTTCATGCTAGTTGAGGCCTCCAATAAGGAAGATAGAAGTCTAACATCATGCGATGAAAATAAAGTCAAAATATTCACAAATATTCTTATCCGTGATCTTCGTATTAACCATAACTGATTTGATAAAATTTAAAAGTACAAGATGTTGCACGTAATCATGTACCATCACATGACCATAACTGTTGGTCTAGGTGCAATAATTAGCAAAACGAATGCCACGTTAAATGCCTAAAAATATTTGTGCTCGTTAATGCTCCCAGTAATTTTAATGATTCATATCACTTACGCAGTAAACTTGAACTTAGCAGATTTCTTTATTTCTTTCATTTGTGGGAATTAGAAGGTGGCATTTCAAACATAAACACCATCAAGCTTCTACTTACTTACTTATAAGAGATAATGTAATGTTTTACTGCTAATTAACTCGGTATATTTACAATGCGTGGATATGCGCCTGCTTATTCATGTATGTTGACGCTGATTCGGTTGCTTTAATGACTTTCCATAAATTATTTATTATTCTGTCCCTTTTGCCTGCTATGTGTTCGCTGTTGTGTACTTGAATTCATAATTCCTGCAATCTTCTCGGACACAGGCTCTAATTAAACGAACGTCCAGTGTCAAAGAAGTAGTCACTTTGCCTTCGCACGAAAGAAGAAGAAATAAAAAAGGTCTTTACACAGCGAGCGGATATTATCATAACATGAAATCTGGTTCACATTAACAGAACGGATAAATATATGCACACCTACTAACGTCTGCATTATTAATCTTATTCCCTATGCATGCTCTTAAATAAATTTACTCTCTATTTGCATATTTATCTTTATGTTATGAAATGAAAACGCCCAAAAGATAGAAGAATAGCAGTTTATTCAGCATGCGTTTACTAGACACAGTTGCATCCAAATATAGAAAGAAATTAAAACGAAGACTGTAAGTTATCCAAGCAATTCAGTGCGTACGTGGAGCTATTCTTGCTGGTAGACAAAAGTTCACGCTCTCACTGGCTTTCAAGAAATCTTTATTTTTTTACTTTATTTCGTTTTTTTCTAAAATTCCATCATTGTACATAAAAGAAAAAAAAAATCCTTAGTGATTGCATTTGCACGCTTCCAAAAGAAAATAGGAATTATTGTTATCCCTGTTATGAACCACGTTTTGTATTGCTGTTCAAATTAGTCTACTAATGAGCTAGTAGACTAATTTTCTACCTAGATAATCATCATAGGTGAGCTGGAGGTGGCATTGAAACATTTTGCAGAGTTCTCGTAGTTTGCTAATATGTAATACCCAATTTGGCAATCTTCCTTAAACATTAACTGTAACAAATGTAGTCGATGGCATACTATCTGGGAGTAAATCCAACTTCCTGAGGCCTCCAGGGAAGGAGTGCGTGGGGCAGTCATCGGTGATATGATGCATAACTTGCATAGCATCACACGTACCCAAAGGGGTGGCTGTGAAATTCCTCACAGATGAAATAATTGGTCACAGCAGCCTTGTCTAGTCCTAAAGCTATTTAGCTGACTCGAGAGGTGTCGATATAGTTTGAACTCTGGAGTTTTAATTTTAATAGTTGGATCTGCGATCAGATACTTGTTTGTAGTTTGTTCCAGAATCTTCTCCACCAGTACTGGGAACCATCATTTGGTAATTCCAAGCCAGATGGGAAATCTGTAGGCAAAGCAGTGTGCTGGAGGTGAAGAGATAATTTGTTATTCAGGTAGATACATGTTACTTCTGATTTTCTTTATTTCTTTGGAGATAGCTTCTCTTCTGAAGCATGGAGGAGTGGTGTAGGAAAGGACGGGTAACCAAGAGAGAAGAATAGATCGTAAGGTTCTAGAGTTGGTTCCCATTGTTAACTCTTATTGTCCGTGAGAGTCGTGTGGTGACTTAGGCTCAAAACTGGCGAATACTATTCTACAGCAGGGAAGGCCTGCTAGAACCAGAGCTGCTGTTCTAAGAGTCGAGGCATTACGATTCTAAGTTGCGCCTGCTTGTTTCAGCTTGTTTATGAGGTTATTCCTAACAGATATCTTTAACTTAGTTTTTTTCGAAATGTTTTCGGTTAGCTAGACTACCGTTAAGTGTGACACCAAGGAAACAAGGATTACTTTCATGGATTAGAGTCCTGTTGCAGAACTTGACAAATATTTTCAGTTTTCTACGAACCTTGTGGGTTATTTGGTGGAAAGTAGAAACAACAGTTTTGCTGGGATTAGGAGATAGTTCCCAGCTTTCAAAGTAATTTTTAGTGAGCTCAGATTTTTGCTCGGTATTTCCTCAAGGCCTCGGAAGGTACTGTCTTGGGTGGTGATGGCTATGCCACTGACATAAACTTTCGACTAGCTGTTGGAGGGATATTGTATATGTTGAACAAAGCTGGGGCGAGGAGAGATCCCTGTCACAATCCAACCTGCAGGATGAATGTTTTGATTTTTGTGAATTCAGGTGAATATTTATTTTCGTATTGGAGAGTATTTGTTCTAGTGATTTTAGAGTTTTTGGTAGTTGATTATTTTAACTGCTTTATACAGAAATCAGCTAGAAATAGCGAGTTGCTGTCTGCCTGATTCACATGCTGCTTTCTGCTGAAATTTTGCCACTTAATTTTAACGATTTCGAAAATGAATAAAATCACAATGCACATCTGTAAAATCTTGTGAATATTCACAGTGTAACAAAATATTTTTCTATGTCGTAAACATTTAGTATTTTAACGATATTGTTTCATTCTGGCTGCACATGTTCTCATAAACATGTCTCGCCTGTCGAGAAACATTTTAGTTTACCAGCTACAGTTGAATGACAGTTCTCGTTGATATACAAGTAAATAGGTTTCGTATGATGTTAATGTACAGTCAGTTTTATATGTCAGTATTCTAAACTATCAGTTTTCTAAAATGAATTGTCATGAGAAAAATTTCAGATTTCATGAAAAGAAAATCATGGGAATAAAGTTTAACTTCTAAGGCAAAGCATTTTAAGAGTAAAAATTGTTTATAAAAGTTCGCACATTGAATGTAAGTAGTTTATTTCCGACGTTGCCAAGAGATAAAGTCTTCTCCGTTCATAATTTAAGAGATAAGCATAAAATATAAAAACTAATTGAATCTGTTCTATTCACTGCGGGTCACAGAAAAAAAAAGAGAAAAAAAAGTCTCTTTGAGGACTGCTATAGCGTCTTGAATATACGTGACGCCAGCACCAATGCGTCAATGACAGCAGCGTATAATAACATCCAAGATAAAAGTGCCTGAAGTTTAGTGGGTAAACGCGAAAATGAGAAGTTTGCAGTCAGGAAACAGGCAGGCGAGTGACAGCCCGTGAAGCGAAGAAATAAAATGATATTTAGATAATTAAGTGTGATAACCAAATACGATAACATTAATACAGAAATTAACAAAACGAAGTTTGTAACAGGAGCAGATTGGCTCGGTAGAAGATGCCAAAATCAATAAATGAGATATGATTCATGGCAGTTGCTGATTCAGAGGAAAGCGAAGCACTGATTTTAGGAGCCAAAGTGAAGATGCGTTTGTCCCCCCCCCTCTCTCTCTCTTTCCTTCCTATGTTTACGAAGTTTCAGGATAACCGACATGAGTGTTTCTATTGCCATCCCTGTCTGTTGCAGAAAACAGAAATCAAGGATTTGATATATCACGAGATGACTTGCATGATGACTAACAAGTGGATTGTTTATATTTTTTGACATCGAGTCAGTAAATGTGCCTGTTTGAATGGGGTTTTGTGGATGACCAAGTGGTGAGATAATCAGGAATTTTTGCGCCCCAAATTCCATTATATGACATAGATGACACAGAGCTAGTTTCGAGTATTTCTATCCAAAATTAAAATAATGTAAATAAAATACAGCACTCTGATTTCTAACAAATGCTGTTATCAATAACCCCGAACCTAAATTTACATACAGTCCTTTCTTAGCCATCGTATCGCTTTGAAAAAGTTAACGTTAACAGTATAATGGAAATTTATTGGAACGATAAGGACTGAAGGTACTCTAAGAGCAGGAGATGGTTGGTGAGTGTTTTTTTTTTAACAGGATTATTGCTGATTGTAGTTGCTTCAACATCTGCCTCAGCGGTTGGCAGGTTGTGGAGGGACAAGTCATGCTCAATCAATCAGCCAGAAAAATGAATTAATTTGTGGAGAAGTTGTGTTCAAGTCCATATTTGAAGAAAACAAAGCTAAGTTACAGTGAGTTTGACATCGTTGTAGATAAGCTATTCACAAAGGATCTCACCTTAAGAAATTGGGGAAAAAAATTAAACAAAATTAAGAAAAAAAATTAGAAAGTTCCTACCTGAAAGGGATAGTGTCAGAACTTTCCCAATTCCTTATAGTTCTTTGGATCTAGAGTTGGAGAGAGTAAACTAAAACTACACGCGTTTTATTGCAAGTTACTTATTAACATTTCTAACCATTGTCAAGAGCACAAAGTTGTGATCGTAATATAACAATTTCCGAAAAATTCTCCTTATAGAACATTACATAAAATATGTTTATACATTATGTTTATGTTTATACAAGGCCAATTCTTTTAATAAGTAGCAATGAGTAAAACAAATAAAGAGAGGCAATAACACCTCATACTAGAATAGGATAGGATAATGATATTTTATTAGGATAATGTATTAGTCCTAGAGGGGTAATATAATGACTATTTATATTGTATTTGTAATAAATACAATAAAAGTCACAGAACGACACCCATACTACGTACATGAAAATGCCCTGCACACGCAATTGCGTACGACTGCATTTACAGCAGATGCCCTCTAAGGCTAGAGTGTTTTGTTTCGTTGTATATGATCAGGGTATATTTGTCAGAAATCTATGTTTCAGATCTCCAATATATACCAAACAATTTCAGCTGTTTTGGTATATCTTGTGGTTTTGAGGTTTGCGTGATGAACGATATAAAGAACAGTTGACTCTGATCACATATTGTGACTCACTCGAGAACGAATCCTTCAATCAGAATATTATCTGATCTTGAAATCACAAAGTAATAATTCTGAGTAATCCATCAACGACTTTAATTGCGTATAGATTTAGCGAAATGAAAAGATAAACTGACTTTCTTTTCTGTTTACTTAAGGAACAGTCGAAATGTGATCAGCATATAACTTGCAAGTTCATTAAATGTGAAATTTAAATTGAATTCCGTTTCATTTATAGCCAAATTTAGTAATTATTAGCACAAGAACGGGAAAATATATCTAGGATGAAATGATTATCATGTTTTTAATATACGATGGGGGCTACAAAGTTGTGATAAACACCTGGAACAAATATGATATTAAAGCAACTGATATAACTACAAGAAAGAACATACGAGGATATAAGAACCTAACTCTGCCTTTCATATAATGTATGAAAGAGGATATGAAACGGTTGTTGGAAGAGGCGAGTGTGAAGAGTGAGAAAGTGAAAATCATCAGTATTTTACCTCGCTATAATAAAAATGAGTTAAGAAGAATGGCTATGATGGCAAACGAGTCGATGCGTAAGCTGTGTAGAAGGAATGGATCCGAGTTTTTGGATGTGTGGAGTGAGTTTCAGGAAAGATTGGATTTGTATAAGATGGACGGCCTTCACCTGAATTGCTTTTGGTATCATGAGTCTAGAAATGGTGAGAGTGTGAGTGTAAGAGAGCGACAATATATTATATAAGTGTGTTAATGACGGAAATAGGCTTTGTCATGGAAATGTTGACGAGAAGAGAACGATTTCGACTTTGTGTTCGTCCGGTTCGGATCCATCAAACGTATGCAAAGATGTCTACATATATAAGACACTAGAGAAGAATAGAGATCTACAAGTCCAACTATGTCATGCAGACAGCAGACAAGAGTATACAAAAGAACATGCAAGTAAATTATTATGTCTGTACACGAATGTTATGAGTATCAGAAACAAAGAGGTAGAGTATATTGTCTTAGTCAATATGTTGGGACCTCAGATTGCAGGCATTAGTGAGACCTGGCTATCAGAATCAGTAATACTAACTGGAATCGAATGTAAAGGGCAGTATTTTTAGGAAGGATAGAGAGGATAGGAGAGGACGAGGCGTGCTATTAGTGATTATCCAAATATTAATTGAATCAGTAGAAGCTCATGAGAAGAATGAAAATACGTTTATTGAGCTGTTGCAGGACAACGTCCTCAAGCAGAATATGACAGAAGGAACTCGAGGTCAAAGAGTGTTAGACTTGATTATAGTGTCAGAGGGCGTTTCAGTTAAAAGTCTATTCTTTTAATTCTGCCTATTCTATTCTTTTAATTCTGCCTAAAACTATTCTGCCTCCGGTTGTTGACAGTGATCATGCGGTGCTCACTTGGGAAGTGACTAAGTTTATGAATGTTCCATTCAGAGAAGATTACATGCTAAACTAAAAAGCAGGAAATTATGACTTACTGAGGAGTATACTGAGTTCAGTGGAATGAGATCGGTTTGCTGGATGGGGATATCAGAATGTATCCCGAGAGTTCGAAGAATAAATAGGATAGGAGACAAATGGATGTGTCACCATATTAAGCAAGGGATTCGTAAGACAATAATGATGTAGAAGGAATACCGTGTGCATAAGGAAGATGTCCGTTATGAAAGTTATAAGCAGCAGGATAGAATAGTCACAACTGTTGTACGGAAAGCAAAGTCTGGGTGCGAAATGAAATTGGCTCTGCGTGCTAAAGACAACCCACAAGAATTCTATCGATATGCTGCAAGTAAAAGAAAGAATGAATATGAAAGAATATCTCTTCTAAAGGATGCAAATGGCGTGAAGATTACAGATTCAGAAGGGGTTGTTCAGCTAATGAATTCCCATTTTGTTAAAAGCTATCAACCTGGTGTACGCGACATTGAGCTCACTGCTACCTCTTCACTGGATAAAGAAACTCAGGCGAGAGGACGAGGTATTAGAGCTATTGCACAAACTGAATAAGAATTCAGCAATAGGGACTGATTGGATATCAGCACGTGTGCAAAAAAGATTGTTCAGGTGAACTGGCTATTTCTTTGACCAGGCTGTTTAATATGAGTCTCAGAACAGGTAAGAATCCGCAGAATGGAAAGAATGTATGGCAATTCCATTGCACAAGGGTGGTGCAAAGCCAGATTTATCAAACTATCAACCAATTAGTATCTCAGGAGTGGTGGTGAAGTTTTTGGAAAAATTGGTTAGAAATAGGTTAGAAATTGGTTAGAAAAATCTCTATTTTTCTATGAGCAACATGGGTTTACTAAGGGAAGGTCATGTTTTAGCAACTTGTTCATATTCTAAAACAACGTTACCATTGCGCTAGACAAGGAGAATGGATTAACCATGATACTTTTGGATTTTGCTAAGGCTTTTGACAGAATACAGCATGGGAGACTGTTGCATAAATTGGAGAATATGGGTTTGGATTATAGAATATTAGCGTGGATAAGAGGATGGCTGACTGACAGATATCAAAACGTGTATACGGGGGATGTGAGTCTGCAGAATTTAAGGTAACCGGTGGTGTACCACAAGAATCAGTGCTTGGTCCACTGTTATTTAATCTGTACATTAATGATATTGGGAAGGATTTGAAAAACGGCATATATAGCTATTTGCTGATGATGCATAAATAGGTAGGGTAATCAGGAATACTGCTAATATGGAGTACTTGCAAAATGATTTGAATCGGCAGGATTTGTGGACATGAGAAAATAGGTGTCAGTTCAATGTAAGATCATTCACTTCGGCATGATTAGATATCCAATGTCGTATTATATTGGTGGGATTAGGCTAGAAGAAACTGATGAGGCTAGGGATCTTGGAGTGTTAGAAGATAGGAAGTCGAAGTTAAGGGCCCATGTAGCAAAGATTGCAATTACAACTCAAAAGATAATTGCAATGCTGAAGCAAACGTTCACATGTAAAGATAAGGATGTTATTTTGGCTCTTTAGAAGGCTTTGATAAGATCTCACTTAGACTATTGTGCACAGGTCGGTCTGGTCTCCTGGTTTCCGTTGTGATTCTGGTATATCGGAGAGAATACAAAGGAAAGTGTTAAATGATATCAGGATTGAGACATTCAAACTTCTGAAAGGTCAGACAGGATTTCAGTTGCTTAAATTTTTCAATTTCTGGAGAACGGACAAGAGGGCATTTTTTGGAAGCTGAGAATGAATGCCGCTAAGAAGGATGATAGCTGGTGCGTATAGTATGTGGCCTCCCTCGATGAGTCCCTGACTCCCTGGATGTCTCTCTTAATAATAATAATTTTTGATCTAGGCCCTCGATGAGTCCCTGACTCCCTGGATGTCTCTCTTAGTAATAATAGTTTTTGATCTAGGTATTTATCAGAACTTTCTACCCCCCCCCGCCTAGTAAGTTTACATTATGACCAAAACATTGTGGTAGAAAACACTCAACAGGCATGCAATCAGAAATACAGTACACAGCAATACTTGAAGTAGAAAAAGGCATCAAACATATGAAATGTGGAAAGGCAACAGGAGTAGATGATATTCGACCAGAAATACTCAAGTAAGAGGTATAAAAGTCAAACAGTGGCTGCACTATGCAATTCAGAACTAGACCTGGTGAAAGGGTCCCATTGCGGATGATTGGAGCAGAGCTCTCATAGTATTTATCTATAGAAAGGGAAATAAACTCTGAATGTGTGCATTGCAGAGATATTTCCCCTACTTATTCTTGGTAAGATTTATGCAAGTATATTTGAGAAACAGCTAATAAGGATGGTGGAAGGGAAGCATGGTGAAGAACAAGCTGGATTTAGACCAAATAGAGGTTGTCAGGATCAGATTTTCACTTTAAGACAAACATTTGAGAAATTATGTAAATATAACTAGGATTTCTATTTAAGTTTCGTTGCATTGTTAGATATGGAAAAGACATGGGAAAAGGTGCCAAAAGGAAATCTAATCAAAATGCTACTGAGACATGGTGCAAATTATACATTATATCGAGCAATAGAAAGTCTCTCTTTAAGCTGTCAGCCGTTAGAATTGAAGGAGGTAGTGGAAATGGTGTGATATTAAATCAGATGTGAGACAAGGATGTACGTTATCCCCTCTGTCCTTCATTACCTATATGGATCACATTATGAAAGAAAGCATTATTAAACCTGATATCAAAATTGTAGATGTTAATCTCAGCTCTGTACTTTATGCAGATAACGTGATACTTTTAAATAAATCCAGTGCAAGTCTGCAAGATTCCTTGACTAAACTGAATAACTGTTATAATAAATTTGGCATGACAGTCAGCAATAACAAGACAAAAACAATTAAAATTGGAAGAACATTGAAAATATCGACTGTATCTTGAATGTAGAACAAGTAAAATATTAGCTACTTCGGCACAATTTTTAGTGATGATGCAAATTAAATAAGGAAATAAACAGCAAAACTAGTAAAGCTGGTATGGGAGAAAGTCAACTGAATACGTTTATATGGAATAAGAGAGAAATTAGTCAAAACTCTAAATTAGCTAAACTAAACACTAAACTAAAATTGTTGAAGCCAATTTTAACTTATGGATCTGAGAGCTGGGTTAGAAACAAAACACTTGACCAAAGACTGGAGACCAGAGATTTCAGGGTTATGAGAAAAATTAGTGGAGTGAGCAGTGGCATCAATGGTAGTATTACATTAAAAATGAGGATGTTAGGAAAGAACTTGCTGATGTTAGCATTCAGGAATGTGTTAGCAGAGCTAATTTCAGGTGGTAGTCACTTAAACAGAATGAGCGAGGAAAGATTAGCAAAACAAGCGTTCTCTGCCAGGTTGGCAGGAAAAAAAAGACCCAGACAAGACCAAGATATAGGTGGATCGATACAGTAAAAATTGTCTTAAAAGACAAATATAAAATCTGATAATGTTGGGGTCTTGACATAACAGATTAATTTGAAGGAAAATTCTCGATCAGAAGTTGCAATAGTTGTAATAATAATTGTAATAACGTATTGTAATAATTGCAGTAATAATGTAAGCTTTTTTCATGTAGTAATATCATAATATCCTGCACACCCTCTGAGGGTACATGTCAGAAATTTGATGATGATGATGATGATGTAGAAAGCTATAAATCCGTAAAATATTTACAAACAGACTTTTCATTTTATTCATTAATATAGATATTAATATTACAGTGTACCACTGTTACCACAAAATGTGTACCACAAAAATAAATTACCCTTCAATCCACACATTTCAAAGTTTTAGAAATGCACATTTTTATTAATACGACTTTTAAAGTGATACATATGTTGATAAAACTGAATATGAAATTTGTTGTCAACAGCCTGATATCCAGTGGTACGTAATCATATAGTTGCATGTAAGCTTAAGGTAACCACTAGTCTGATTTTTACGTTACTGAATTATCCAGAAATATGTTATATTTCGATCGATATATTGACTTTTAACGTGCATTCTAAAATGCTTATTAATGAAGTCATTCTACTCTCCGTGATATTTGAATAATAATGTAGACTATTCGTGATTTATTGTGGAGTGCAGACTAACGCTGGTTCACTAGCTCTTGTATTATTTTTCTAAGTTCTTTTTTATGAGCTCCGTTTCTTTTTTTATGTCATCTATTTTGTACTGAGATTGTGCGTGCGTGCGTGAGTGCGTGCGTGTGCGCGCTCGGTAAGCAAAGCTTGTTCCCATAAAGATTTTCAGATGAGCCTTTTTTAATCCTCGTTTCGTGTATCTTAGCTATAATAGAGAGCTGCGCTGACAGGTTGCTGTCCAGGAAGGCACTGTTATGACAACCAACAGATGTAAGTGATTGAAAGGGAACTGTAAAGTTTCGTTGATTAAAAGATACCCATAATAGCGAAAGAGTTTAAATACATTGTTCTCTATGAAATACTAGATGTGCCTTAGAGATGTTTCAGAGAGCAGAAATTAATGAGGAAGATCCAACTCATTTTCATTTACTGCACTGTAGTTGAGATGATGAATTTTGCCCGTAAGCAAATCACGCCTGTAATCAGTTCCTGCAAGTGTTCCCGCAGTGAAAGTGCTTATTTCGTGGCACAAAATCCAATGGAATGCCGACGAGTGACGATTACCTTAAATTTCATTTTCAGCATGAGCCTGGGGTGAATAGCAAACGAATGGTAATTCGAATCGATGGCTATGCTCGCACAATAAATTCTAATGTATGGAGCTTTACTGTAATATTTCGTCTAACACTGAGTTGATTCCCATATACATTATTGACTTCTTTCTTCAGATCGGACACTTCAAATTCTGCTTGCGAGGTGCATGAGGATGAGCGCACAGTCGATTTAGGAAAGGAAGGAAGGATATCGAGATACCATTCGAGTGCTATGTCTTCGGTTTTATGGAGCAAAGACTGGCGAGAATGAAGTCTTAACATTAATTTAATATTCACTTGCCTTTTTTCATTTTTAAAAGAGGTTTTTGTTTTATTCTGGAATAAAATCCCAACAGATTCTTCAGATAACATTTAATAGAGCTCACAGATTCCCATTTTATTTATTTTTCTTCATTTGCATTTACCGATAAACACTTCTGAATAAAACATTTAAATTACTGAGATCAAACAAGTTAGTAAATATGTTTGGATGGAAACACCCAATGATTAATAGAAAGAGGAGATGAACTTCATGTGTAGCTTTTTGTGTCTAGTTGTAATTATTGGTCTGCGTACAAGGTCACCTCGTGGTCTAAGGTCTCGATGATGACGCTGTCTCGTCCTTGGCAGACTTAATCGAAAAACGTAACTGACAGATATAATACACAGACTGCTCATAGCCGATTGATGCAACAACCTCTAACCTGCTTATTTGAACCAACTGTGATGTTCACGACGTGCCAATGAATTGTTTTTCATCGAAGTGATTAATCTGTTCTTCAGTTTAATAGATTGCAATAAGGTTGCTTGCAGAGTAACATTCAATCATTCATCCATTATAGAAAATCGCAACTCTGAATTGAAAGCAGATAGCAATTAAAATAGAAGAACATATAATGATTGTACGTAGAGAATTATATCGTCCATTGAATAAATGTTTATCGAACTTCATTCATATTCTCATCAATGTGTAGATTTCAGTCAAATTATAGCGTTATTACATTGATATTCTCAAGTTAGCTTCTGCTAATACTTAGACATTGTGACTTCTAAAATTGTTAAGCAAAAACAGGATATTTTAGGTATTAGTGTAATCTATACGTATCGTCTCGATCATTTTTATTACACACATGGCCGCTATGCGCTATTTCATTAGGAGTACATTTATGTGTATTCCAAAATATTATTTGGTAATATGGTACATACGTATGTGTAGTATATGCCATAAGAGTAATCCGTGATACTTACTGACTCGTAAAGAGCATATGACCTAACCACACTAGCTTTCATAACCATCATTTTAGGATGAAGTGGTTAGTATTATACCTAAATATATCTTTCTGTGAATGTGAAGTATGTGTTCTCCTGGCTAGTTTGCCTGGTTAAGGAACAAAAGCCCTGTCCTTATTGTATGAGATCGGTTGATCAAGATTTTACGTCTCCTACAAGATTCGAACCGAGGTCTTTCCAACAAACGGGTTTCGTCGAACCCGAACGCGCCACATTAGGTCTTAATATATACTATGTCTGGTATAGTGTCTGAATATTCATTTGAAAGTGAACGATGCCAAGAAATTACATACCAGTGCAAACAGTAAAGATGTCGGTATGAAACTTACGGCATTTCAAAATGATTTCATTGTCGGATATAATATTGCGATGTGATTCATCAATAAAACTTCTGAAAATCAAGAATAATACAACTCAGCCCACATAATAAAAAAAATAATAAATTCAAATAAAAAAAAATGCGTCCATGCATATGTGTAACTATGCAAAATTGATATTTGAAACATTTTTAAAAACTCGTGTAAAATCCATTTGAAAATTAATAGGACTTGTATCCTTTTGATTTTCTGTGAAGTCTTGAAAGTCTTGAAGTCTTGAATTATTAGTAATGAGATTACCAATTCAAAGAGCTTCTCTCTATTCGCCAGAATGAGTTTTAGTTTCTCTGTAAACATATTCTTTAACTAAACCGTGTACCAAGTTCTTGAAATAGGCGTTTTTTTTTGTTTTTTTTTTTGAAATGCTTGACTCATATAAATGCAAAGGCATTTCTAGCTGTTCATCTGACAGACTAATGCGTAACAGCTTGGAGGATCACTACAGTTAAAATTATGCAATTGATCCGGCAGCCGAAGTGCTCAAATGATACCTACGAAATTTAATGGTTTTAGAGATGGCCGCGTCATCTAATGTACGTTCCTCAATTACGTACGACAGCAGCACTAAAGGGAAAAAGTACTTGGCTTGCCGTTTTTTATACTGTTTGTTAGGCTGTTTTATGAGCTTCGAATGGTGAAAAAGAAACCCTCATGGATTCCACCCAAAATTACGCCTTTTATAAACCAACAACGAGAAATAGTTGATGAGTTTTTTTAATTAACATATTTGTAGATTGATAAACTAAGAATAAAATATCCCTAACTCATTCATTCTCCGCTTAAAAGTAACTATGCTCTCACCAAAAATATTTCCTATACTTTTCATTTATTTCACGTATCAGCTACGGCCACACAGCGTGTATAGTACAGCACCGGTAATGGGATGGTGAGACTGATTCTAAGAACAGAGCTTCGACATGGTGTAATTAGAATAACATGACACGCAACGTTAAAGATATATGCTATGTTTCTAGAATTTTTGTAATATTTTAAGTCATTTAAATTTGCAGACTAAATAAATTATAAGTGGAAGATGAAGATTCTTGTGTCTCTCGTTGTAATATCTGATTTCGTTTACACAACTTTTCTCCGAATCTAGTTAACTACCGATGAAGGAACGATTGATGACTGTCTGGCCAACCAACTCCTAATAGCTAAGGCTAAAATAGTTCTACCTGCTTCTCCCTTCAGTAAAAAAAAACACTTCTTAGAGGATTATTATTTTTTATTTATTTTATTTGTATATAAGTTGATTGATCGTTTCCCAGAGGAATAAATATATCGCAGCTGTAAAAGTGTCATGCATGATGTGTCACTTCTGCCGTTGTCAGACGATAATATATCTCTTCTATATAAAAGAAAAAAATTATTTAAGTATAGTGTGATTGTGATTTATAACACCATTACTGATATCCATGCATCTCTTCATTGGACATCATCAGATGCCGTATGCACACTCCATTGCTCGATGATGTGCCACACCTGTCCTCGCCTGGTGGTCCTGTTGTGTGCTTTCTGCTCAATTCTCTAAAGATCAGTCACTCCAGACAAACCATCCATCTATCCATTATTCTCACTGATAGTCTACCTCTTCCTCATTTTTTCAGGAACATTACTTTTCATTAATGTTTTGAGAAGTCTTCCTTCCATTCTTTCAACGTGTCCAACATAATTTAACTTTCTTCTGTCAATATTGAATGTCCTAATTAAAGTTCCACCGATCCTTTCTACGAGTAGCACCCATCCGTTTTCCCGCCTTTCAGTATAGTTATTTCACATCTTAAAAGTAACTATCATTTTCATATCAGATTTCTTTAGGTTGAAAGTTTCACATTCAGAATCCTCAACTTTGTTCCTGTGAAGATAGCTCTATCCTTCCAGATTTTAGACAAGTCTCTGACTGTTGTTTCAGCCATTTCTAATCTTCTTCTGATGTCTTCGGAACAGCAATTCTTCACATTAATAATGTATCCCATGGATCCGAGGTACTCGAACTTGCTGACTTCCTCAGTTCTTTCTCCATTAATGCACACTTGTTTCTGAGGGGGTTCCATGACTATTTCTTTTGAGGACCATAATCTGTCTTATTAGGATTGAGATGAAGTCCTCTGTTCTTACTGATCACATTAATTTTGTCAAGGATTTCTTCTTTGTCATTACAGAGGAGTACTGTATCATCAACGTATCTCAGATTACTGATCAATCTGCCACCAATCCTAATTCTTGTCTTGAGCTCATCAAATGCCGCATGCATGATGTCCTCGGCATAGATACTGAACACTAGTGAGGAGAAAGCAGACATCCTTGTCTAATTCCCTTTCCAACTTGAAGCCAATCAGTTAATCCAACAAACTATTCTCACCGTGCTTCTTTCTCTCTGTACAAGTTGGCTATCAACCTGATGTGTTGAAGAACTCACTATTTTCTTTACTTCCAACAGTTTCACATGCTGAACACAGTCAAAATCTTAAGAGTAGTCTATGAAACACTCTCCCATCACTGAAAAGACTAAATTATTTATACTTTTCGATGATGTGTCTTAAGCAAACGATTTGATCTTTGGTACCCTTTCCTTTCATAAAACCCGTTCCTCAGGCAACACTGCTTCAACTTTGACCTTAATCCTATTTAGTAATTTTACTGTGATGTGGACTTCAGAACACGGTCAATAGTCAACTGTAATATGGAGCCGTACATATCTGTGATACATAATATAAACTAGAATATATCACAATCGGAATATTAAGATAATAAACGCTAAAATAACCAAGATAATTGCACACCTTTAAAAAGAGTGTCCCAGTTATCCATATGCGTCCCAAATACGAGGGCGGTCGGAAAGGTTCTCGACCTCGACCATAGATGGCAACACTATCGGCAATTTTTTTTCTAAGTTGGTACATCTCTCATAAGCATGTCACTGAAATTGCAAGCCATTCTATCAAGTAGTTTGTTTTATACAGCTGTCTGAAGCAAGAGTGGTGTCTGTGTCCCTTGAAATGGATAAAATTGAGTATCGTCCGGTCATAAAATTCTTTATAAAAGAAGGCATAACGCCCAAACAATTATTCGAAGTTCATAAACGTTTCTGGGAACGCTTCTCCTTCGTTTTCGACAATTACAAAAAGGGCTGCTGAGTTTAAACGTGGCCGTAACAGCCTTGAGGATGATCCACCTGAAGAACCTCCAAAAAGTGTAACAACACCAGAAATCATTGATCAAGCACGATATGGTGTTGGATGACCGGCGAGTCAAAGTGAGTGAAACTGATGAGACTACAGGCATTTCAAAATAACGTGAAGGATATATTTTGCATGGAGTATTACAAATGAAAAAGCTTTGCGCAAGATGGTCTTGCTCACAGCAGATCAAAGACGCACTCATATAAAAATCTCTGAACAGTGATTGGAGCGTGTTAACAAGAAAAAAAACTGATTTTGTGCATCGATTTATTACAATAGATGAGACTGGGTTCACCTTTGCACACCAGAATCCAAACAGCAGTCAAAACAGTGGCCAGAAGCCGGTTGTTCATCCCAAAGGAGACAAAGTCGGTTCCACAAACACAAAAGGTCATGGCATCGGTGTTTTGGGATGCTAAAGGTATTTTGTTTATTAATTATCATGAAAAAGGTAACGCAATAACCGAGGAATATTATTCCGATCTTTTAACCAGACTGGACCAAACAATTCGTGAGAAAAGACCTGGTTTTCAGAAGAAAAAAGTGGTCTTTCATCAGGACAATGCACCTGCCCACAAAGGTGTTTTGGCAATGGGAAAATTAAGCGATCTGCACTATGAATTGTTGGAACATCCACCCTGTTCCCCAAATTTGGCTTCCTCTGATTTCTATCTTCTCCCAAAACTAAAACTCTTCCTCGCTGGTCAGCGTTTTTCTTCGAATCAAGAGGTTATTGCAGCTGTAGTGGGGTATTTTGCAGATCTTACCGAGAACTACTACAGGGACGGGGTAATGGCGCTGCAGTCTCGCTGGAATAAATGTATTAGTCTTAGGGGAGATTATATTGAAAAACAAACATAATTTTGAAATTATAAATTTGTTTTTTCATTGTTAGGCCGAGAACATTTCAGACAACCCTCGTATACTTTAATACTTCTCTTTTTCACGTCTTTATTAATTTACTGGATCATGGACCAATTTCCATTGCTCCATGATGCTATATGCCTTACTCGTGCGAATCGACAATGAAACATCTGTAAGCAACAAGCGCTTGTGAGTTGTTGCTCTTCCCTGAAAAGGTACGCCTTGCAACTGTCTACATGTTTAAAGACACTTTTGTGATTGCACAGAGTTGCTCGGAAACCAAGATTTTCCAGCAATGATGCTGTGATAAAATGAGTAGTCATTTTAAGAAACGTAGGCTCCTGTCAGTCCGTGCAATGGCTTTCCTTTTACAGTCGATTCAGTATATATGAGCTATTTCAAAAGATCCTGAAAAAAACAATTTCCTAAACACAAGCGGCTAAAATTTTTTAGATTAGCAAAAATGTGTACACTTTTTAAGAGACGGCACTTCGGCTTCTCCTCTTCTACGTTTCAAAGGAAAATTGCTATAATTCCAGATATATAATTATTTGACGATGCCTATTTTAATTATATTTCGGAATCGTCACTGTATTAAGGCACAACAAGCACATGACAGAATCGTCTCCTTCCTCCCTATCCATCAAGAAACATTCGTGCTTTCATCTCGTTCTGCTTGGAAAGTTCGGTGTTGCTATTGAATTATCCGTTTCGAATATTTTTTTTTTTTGATGCTTTCACTGTTACTTGATAGCCTCGTGGGAGTTAGAAAAAAAGTACAGCAAATACCAAGTAAATAAACGCTGAACAGTTGTCAATAATAAAATAAAGTCGGACAGGCTCTCCACATGGCGCTGTTACCGAGACAACAGACAGTGTCGCTAGAATCTCGATGAAGAAGAGCATCTCCAGGGCAGAAAAAAAGAAAAGACTGGTGAAGTGGAAAAACATGCAAAAAGATTTACTAGATCGTGGTTACAGCTTTTGTCGTTGTTGTTGTGTTTCATAACTTTTTTCTTATTAAACATTATCATTTGTAACAATTTCCTTATTCCTCTCTAAAACAGTTCTCTTTCTCTCTCTCTCTCTCTCTCTCTCTCTCACACACACACACACACACACAAACACACACACACACACACACAGTGCTTTATCCACTCAGTGAATATCGCCACATTTATGGAAGGAATATTTCTTCTGGAAAACAACTTGCAGCCTACATGCCAATGGTTTTTTACTATCTTCAAAATGCACTCTGTGCTAAATCGAACCGCCAGTCATGACTGTCGGCACGTGACAGGCACAATTATAAATACAAGGCAGTTTGTCTTCGATAGACAGTATCGTTCAAATGTGTGCGTGCGAATGAGAGAAGTTCATGGGAGACCTACGATCCATTAGAGTATTTGGCAAATACTTGCCCTGCTAGGATTGACCATGCAACCACGTCTAGGGCTGTTGCTGATAATGATGTTATAAAGGAAAATATCGATCCTACGTCGTCAATTTGGCCTGAAATACCAGATCAATGAAAGAGTAAGAAGAAGAACTGTAAATTCATCAGACGTGCTACAATTGGATAAATGATTGTAGCGTGCAACCAGCAACTGCGAGGGAGTGTGCCTGAGCATACTATGCATCGGACCATTGAAAGGATCACGGTTACAGAATAATAAATCATTCATAGGCTAAGGTGGTAAAAGGAATACTGACATTGGTCACCAGACGACTGTAGATAGAGAGATGAATCAATCAGGATTCTGTTATTTCACGAAGGTCAAAAGTATGATATCAACAACGTAACCCTTGAGCCCATCATGCTTTAGTCACAGCAAAAAGAAGTATTGGAGCGATGGTATAGCATTCTCCATTGACGTTTCACTGCAACATTTCCAGGAAGAAATCCCACCTTGTTGGAATGCACGTGCCATATAACCTAGTGGATTATCTTGCTAGAATGGCTCCAACAAAACGATGGTTTCATCTTAATGGATCAGCATTCTCTTCGTCATTTACCAAATTTCAGTCTCATTGAGCAACTTTGGGAAGTTTTCAGTAACCGGAGTAGATAGCACATGGGATGCAAGCTAGCGATATTTTCATAACCTTTATATTTAAATTTTCTTTCTTTTTTTCGTTATTTTCTTTGTGACATTCTTTTCAAATAAGGAGCATTGTCATTAGAACTCGTTATTTTGCTGCCGAATTGTTGAAAACTTAACTTCTGCAAAGTTTTTTTCACTTAAGTTCTATACACAAATAATTGTAAACAAATAGGAGGTAATTAACTAAGGATTAGATAATTCTGAAAAAGCACCATGCCATTCAGGCATCCAATAAGCGAAGAGAGTCTCACATCAGGTGGAAAATTCATCTACAACCCAAGGCTTTTATGGGAAGATTCAAATCCACAGCCCGTGGGTGTAAAGTAGAAGACGTTGTCCATTCGGGCAACCAATCTGGCTTCAAGAGATGCTTTCAGTGAAATATCTTCTTCAGTGCCGGCGGCTCAAGGGTATGTGACGCCCCTAGGCCAGTTTTATCAACGCATTGTAAGACAAGACAGGTCATAAAATTCTTTATTGTTAAAAGCAGTTTATAGTTATTTCCTTCTAAAAAAAGTGCGTATAGAGTATTTTGGGGGACACTGCTCGTACCACCAACGCTTCGACTATTACTATTACGTATTCGAGTAATACTAATACTATTACTTTGTTTTGCGATGTTGGCGCCCCAAAGTCATTGTGCTCCTAGGCCGGTGCCTCTTATGCCTAAGCCCAGAGTCGGCCCTGATCTTCTTAGTGCATTCAAAAATAGAGAATATTGCAATCCTGAACAGAAATGCAGTACTGCTTCTGAATAAATTTCCCGTATATCATGTCAACAATGATTTTTTGAAAAAAAAAAAGTCTCTTTTAATGGCAGTGGCAGTTTACTGCGCACATTTCCAAAACCGGTTCGGAATGATTCTCAGGAATTTTTTTCTCTCGTTGGGTGAATTGAGAAAACTAAATCGTTTACTTATTCTATGAATAGGATCTTTTTGTTGTGGAGTAGGTAGGCAGTTTGCTTAACTGAAGGATGCAGTGTCAGGAAAGCTGCTGCTGTACATGGAAACGTATTACTTCACTGTACGTACGAAGTTTCATTTGTTATTACTTCCAGATTAGCATTAAAGATATAGGAACTCGTGCCTGTTATGTTTTTTTCCTGAAATCCAGTATTTGACAATAGTAAATAACCACAAAAGGCTATGTTCGTAAAAGACCTGTTCGATTTCTTAAATTTTTATGCAGCGTTGCAACCGATGGCATTTCCACACCACTCTAAGATCTCCCACTAAAACCTTTCGAGTGGTTAAACATTCGTAATTTAGAAATGTAATTAATTTGGCTTCCAGACGAGTGAATTCTGAAAAAGTTTGTGCAAACTTGGGTATTAGACACACTGGGTGACTTTGCGAAATGGGATTGCCATAGCCCGGAGAGGAACTATCTCATATGCTTAAAATGTTAGTGAAACTAATATTTAAAATGGACATTAAAAAGAAAAGAAACCATATAAAAAAAGAAAACTGTTAAATGAATATGATTCTAAGGCTGTCAGGAGCTGGGGAAGGAAAGAAATAATTCGGAGCATTTTCAAATTACGTATTTTTAAATTTAAGTTCGCACATTTTTTAATTAATGTTTAAAATAATTTTTATAATTCCAAAACATTGGTAGCTCACCTCAGACCTCAGCCCGAAACGACCATGCCCTTTGAATGGAAAGGCTTAGGTCTAGGATTAAAAAAAAAAAAAAAAAAAAAACACTCGCACATTTATTCTTTCCGATCTTCATCCTGATTTCTAAAAGAGTGTTTTCCCGCAGAATAGAAAAATCGAAATTTTGGGCAAGCGCATCAGCAGATTCTGCTAGACAGTGAGCTATCACTTTGACAATATTATATCCATATCCCCTAAAGAAAGTAAGCCGATCTCAGGAATAAGATGACACTGAATAAGAATCCAAATAATTATTTAGCATTGTAATAAAACAACTAAATTCTTTGAGCAAGTATTCTATTTTATTTTTTTTGTTTTGTTTTTTGTTTAGAGTGAAAATTTTTATAATTTCTAATTCTGTAACCATTTCTCTTATACGAATCAGAACAGAAGAATGAAAGAGAATATCATTCCGTCACTATCTCCTTTCTTGCTAGTTCGATTTAAATATCTTTTAACAGAGAAAAATAACACATCGATCGATAGAAGTATCCCCTAACGAGTTGTAACAGTGAGCAATGGGAGCCACCTTAATTTACTGTAATATGATTATTAGGATATACATTGAAGAAGCCGAGCGGATGATTTCAAAATTTGGCATTTGAATGCACACACTAATTGCGCGCTAATTCTAGAGCAATACGTGGGCGCAACTTCAGGAGACGCAATCATCTGCACTAAGAAATAATGAGAGGTTTTAAGAGAATCAGCGTATCTTGAGACCAAATTCTTTATTAAAGTAGTGGGAGAATATCAAACGTAAACTGCAATTCAATAATTCATGAAAATGCTTGATTCAATGCTAAAGCTGTTTTGATTTTAGGTTAACAGCTATTTTTAAGCTGGTACTAAAAACAGAAGAGAACTTATTAGACATTATATAATTAGATTTTTGATGAGAAAAATATGTTTAAAATATCTAATGAAATGTTTTGTGCTTATTACGAAAAACTGGTACTAGTAAACTGCCTTTTTTCTTTCTTTTGTTCAGATTTGTATAAGAGAAATGGCTACAGAAGTAGAGACTATAAACATTTCACTCTAAACAAAATCTTAAAATATGTGATCGAAGGACTTGGTTGTTGAATTACAGTGCTAAATAATTATCTGGATTCTTATTCCTGAGATCGGCTTGATTTCTTTTGGGGTTATGGATATAATATTGTCAAAGTGATAGCTCACTGTAAATTTCTGATGAATTTAGATATGGAATAAAAAAAATAACAGTTTCAAACCTTGATATTTACATTATTTCATCTACAATATGCATGCATTTAAGTTTATTATGATTATCAGTTTATAATAAAAATCAGAAAGATGCGTGAATATGAAACAAGACAATTGCGTGAAAGACGTGATCCACAATATTAATCCTGTATTATGACGTCATTCATTTAAACTTCGTCGTGTTTCTCTTGCGTTCTAGTAGGCATTTTTAAATGCTACAAATGATAAATAGTTTTTTGATTTGTAATACGTGAAATAAATTAGCAGTCCTAAAACGAATTATTAGACTTCATTTTCTTCATACTTTATTTTGAAAGCAACACTTCGCATTTCGATTGTCATAGATTCAATAATGCGTTCTTTCCATTTGCTTACATTTAAATTAATATATCAAGAAATACGCAGAATTACTTATAGAGAAGTATGTATAGTTATATTTACAGTTTTTTTAATACTGAATAAATACTGCATATTAATTTCCTTGATAAAACGAATAATTTAATTTGCCTGAATAGTGCGAGCTACACACAACAACACTGCACGTCTTGGTATTCTTCATCTCCCTCAATAACTTTCTTCTTTCTTGTTCAAGAGATCTCTTTATTTCTCCTGCAACTGCTGATTTCATTATCTTCAACTCAAACACAACGAATAGAGAGACAAGGGAAGGGAACGAGGCACAGCATAGAGAACGACGGTTGTATCAGTAATCTGTATGCAGGGCCTGTAGCCCATTGCCTTTATCGAGGAAAAAAGATCTTCACATGGATATGTTAATATACTGTTATCCCCCTTTTTTCATTTAGATGCCTTGCGTAGTGAGGCGAGGGCTTCAGTATAAGAAAGACACGCCATATTAAGTAAACGGTTTTTCGTTTTTTTATGTTGTACAGCTACTTTGAAAATATTACTAAACTTTAAAAATCACCTAGTGATCCTGCTAAGCCTATTTTGAGTCATTTACTTCAACTTCACACTGTCGATTTTTGTTAATATCTTTTAAAGAACTTTCAGAAATGTGTTTTTATCGGAAATAGATAATAAATATATATTTATAATATAAATTATGATCCATCCATAAATGACCAGTGATAAATATTATTATTATTGTTATTATTATTATTATTATTATTAAGGAAACGATGTGCAACCAGAAACATTGAAAAAAGAATTGTTATTAATATGGTCGAAATAATATTGATAAAAAACGATGTGCTGATTTTTACTACCACCGTAAACGTGAAATTATTCCATCAATCCAGTAAGGGTTGACTCAAATTTAGAAGCTTTCAGTTGTGCTTTTATACATGGCCATGGGTTATTTTAACTTTTGATGTGCATTTCTGTCCACGGAAATAGAAATATTGCTCTCCTCTAGAATACATAACGTAAATAGATAATTTATGTTAGCCATTGTCATCGATTAGACAGCTATAAGCTAACAGAGTGAAGCAGACTGTTGCAGTAATGCCACAGCTGCTCTATCAAGCCGTCAGTTATGTTCAAGAGTAATTGCATCTTTACACACAGGCAACTGAACGCAAATACATGGCTACACGCATGGATACGTTTCAAATCTAAAGTTTAATGCACGTGTACAGTAGTTTCCATTTATAGCGTTATCCATAAATATTTCTTCATTGATTCCAGCAGTGATATCATCAGATGTGCCATCAGTGTTGTTATCAAACAAGTTTCACTGTCTTTAAGATAACAAATTTGTCCTTTACCAATGCATATGTAGGAAGACAAATTTACCGGCTCAAAGAAACAGTTCTTTATTTATTTATTTATATGCAATTTCTATATCTATGATATTTACGATCATTTTTTTTACATATTTGTCGGAGGATTTTGTTTTATTCATGTTCAGTCTTAACCAAGTATTTTCACTTACTTTCAAGAGTTCTCTAATCATTCCTTCTAACCTACTTGGGCAGATAGAAATTATATCCTTTTTAGAGGCCGCTTAGATCATTTTATACACAAGATATTCCTATACTCGTGTCGAAAGGATTTGACTGAAATTTGATTACAAAAACATATGAACCCTTTTTTCAACCCGAATTGTTTTGCAAATGTTAGTCAATATAATGATCCCGTTAGAATCAAAATTTAATCAGTGAGATATGCTCACTGCAGATTTTGTCCAAGTCCATCCAGACAGCTGGGTTTTACAGTCAAATATATGATGTCTCCCCCCCCCCCCCTTTTTTGAATCTCTGTAAATGAATATTGGGAGAAATCGTTCTGCCAAAATCTAGAAATCAATTGCTGAAACTGAAATCCAAGCAGTCACGCAGATATCTTCATGTGCACAGTCCAATCACAAATTTTATTAAATTCCATCCTGTTTATTAACTAATAAAGGAAGTTATCCTCTGAAGGTGATGTGTTGATGACGAAAACTTGACGAAGATCTTAAAGGTGCAAGGACAACAAAAGTCATACATACTGTGTCATATCAAAGGTTATAGCAGCACACAAAGTAAGATAATCACAAACATCCATACCCTCAGCAAGATTCGAACCCACGACCTGTCGGTTGGGGAGAGCGTAGGCTGATTACTTGTTCAAGCAGACCGGAGGTGTGTTGACTGAAAAATATGCAACCTACGCACGAATTAAAAACATACTTTTCAGTGTGTTGGCTGAAAATTATGTTCAAAACATACTTTTCAGTCAACGCACCGAAAAGTATGTTTTGAATTTGATTGTGCTCCCGACACCTGTACCAGCTTATACAACGAATTTAGTAAACTGACTGATCGATAATTATTTTATATTTCTGACTTGTTTTTATGAATCAAGATTGTTTTTTAATTATTGAAGGATTTTGCTATATTTTGTCATTAGACAAACTTATGGCACGTTTCGTTCGTATTGTATGTAGGATAAGGATTAGATGAACAGGAAGGTGTCTGCTGTAGATGCCAAAGGTAAAATAATGACGTGCCACACCTGATAGTGAAATTCACCTACCACCTAAATGCATTCGCAAATCTCCACACCGAAGTGGGACTCGAACCCACAGACTGTTGGTTGGAGAGCAGAGATGGTATCTATCCCCCACCCTCGATCAATAAACTATTAATATTCCTTAATCCGCTTAGGTATATTTCTGTCTGTTTTGATTCTCTTAAACTGGTGCTTTCGCATCAGCTATTCTTTGCATTCTTTGTTTAATCTCCTGGTTTGTTAGTTTTGCCTTTTTTTTACATTGGGTCGTAGCAGAATATTTTTTTTATTGTTCATGTAATAATAAAGCATAATAGTTCCTGAGTTAACTTTTCTGTATTAGAAAATTCCTAACAAAATCCCACAGGTGATTCAACTATATAAGCAAAATCAAGCAAACAAAAACATCTTAGTTTATCAATAATCTTTTATACAGTCATCAACCATTAAATCAGCATTATCGGCGATATTTTTCCAAGAACACAGAATCTTTCATTGGATAATCTGCAGTTTGATAGACAAACGAGCCAATTCTCATTTCATATTAGTCACATATTTATAGTCCAATGAAAGATTCTGTGTTCTTGGAAAACACAGATTATTGATTATTGATTTTTTAAATTATAGATTATTGATTTTTTAAATTATATATTTAAGAAAATCGCATCAATTATCAAGGATAATTGATGCGGTGTTTATTTTTCATTCTTGATCCTTAATTAAGAGTAAGAATATTTAATTAGAACAATATTACGGTATTCTTTCAGTCAGTCCTTATTTTTCCCCTTTGAATTATTCTCTTGTGGTGAGAAGGTTGCAATCTTTTATTTCCCTAAGTTGACTGCCTAACTCAGTTCTTTGGAATACAAATCATTGTTTTTTTTTCAAAATTCTTTTAAAACCACTTCTTGTTGTAATCTACGAATCATGATGCAATGTCATCATTTATTGACTTGTACTGATGCCAGTTCTATGACTCTTGCCAACATTATGGAAATGATTTTTTGCCTTGTACACTATGTCTAAATTGTTACAAGAATACAGTGTAATTCTTGTAACAGAATTGAATCTGTTACAAGAATTACACTGAAGGCTAATGTCTTAATACGACTGAAATAAAAGCTGATACTCTACTAAAACGTGTGAAAATCATTTGGCGTAATATTCGTATATCTTTGATTTTGCTACATTAAAATACACTATAATATTATAGAATTTTGAAATAATTTGAGTTACCACAAAAATCTTTTTAAAAAAAATAAAGTAAAGATAAAAAAAGTATCTTTTTTATCTTTACTTTGATGCTACCAAAAAATAAAAAAAAACTGGTGAGTGATTTTTATAGTACTATATTGTGAATATAACTCGCCATCTCACAAAGTTTATTTGATTTCATTGGCATTTAGAGATATCAATTCTAAGCGCGTATTCTTCGGTTCTTCTGTAAATCATTTCAATTCGTTTTAGTCTGATTTCCCACTTTACGCACTTCTGTTTTTCTTCTCCGTTTTAACTATTTTCGTCTTGTCTTCTCTCTCTCTCAAAACACACACACACACACACGTTTATTTGATGATTTTCTCTCGTCCTCAGTTCAGACCTCCTGGTGCAGTACCCATTACAGGTCTTAATATTTAATCAATACATTTTGTTGCCGCACAGCACAACCAAAAAATTGCGTTACTGAACGAGAACTACAAGAGAAAGAAAGTTTAATACCAATCGAATGTTAACATTAGCGAAAAGATGCAAGTTTTTTCTTCTCTTTCTCTCTCTCTCTCTCTCTCAGTCTTTCCCTCTCGCTCGAAACTGTGTTTCGCAGAGGAAAAAATTTCCATGAGGGTGTGTTCAACATTCATGCGAAATCTGAAAATAAAGTAATCAAATCAGTTATGTTATGCAGACATACATTCAGATATTGATTTTCAAGCCGGATGAAACATTTTATAGACACCCTCTGGAAATTATTTTAATAATATTAATTTTTCTAGAAATCTTGATTTGATTCAGGATAAAATAATTTTAAGATACTTTTTTCCGTTTTTGCGAGAATGAAAATGAAGCAAGGACAGTTCTTGTAAATAACCAGTAATTCTCTGTTTAATTAATTTTCTAAATTTATTTTAACAAAGGTTTACGTATTAAAAGATCTGAGTGGAAATCCCATCGTGCAATGCAAAATCTTTTTATTCATCTAGTGATTCGGTTGTTTCCTTAGTAGAATGCATCTTTTCGTAATACAGGGCAAACGGCTGACCAGCAGCCGCTGGATATAACAAATTCTCATATACGAGGATTAAAATATATAAAAACAAATCGATATGGATTTGATCGCCATTTTGCCATTAACATCTTTTGGCTGGTTTCCCTCAGATGAAGTAGCTTTGTTTATTATTATTTATTGGTATACGGTACGGTTTCCTATTGTTCGTGCATCGCTGTGATTCACGTGTTCAGCTGAAGTGACGTATGCCACAATGGATATTTCAGAGAGTGCCAGAATCGCATCGACCCATTCTCGACGATGTGAGTTGTGGGCAGCTTTGCTTAATAAAGCAACTAAGAGGATAATCGTAGTACAATTGCAATCAATTTCTAACAAACAAGAAGCTATTATAAAGGAGGTATTATTAAATACTTTAAAATCTCCCTTTTAAGAAGTATGATGTCAACAAGAATAGATTGTAAGTAGCATACTTATTAAAATAATATTTTAAACAATGGGATTACGTTTCTTGACAACAGTGGAATTATGTAATGTGCTATGGACGTATTAATTATTAGCTGCACAGCTAATGTTTAGTTGATTTAAATATATGAAAATGCTAATTCTGATGCAACAAGAAAAACAGTTCATAAACTGTTTAGTCTTATATTATGCAGTTAATAATTACACATTATTAACAGCATAATATAACACAAATAGTTTACGAACTCAGTTCACGTTCATTTTAAGAATATCAGCAGTTCGATCTGTTGCATCGATCTATTTTATATCAAACTGTTGACGTTATTTGTTGCAGATTATTGATCCGCTTTTTTTGTTTGTCAGCGACCTCACGCTTCTGCCAATGTAGAAAACAACTGTTCTAAAATAAAATCGAATTCCATATCTACAACGAACTAATACTTCCCCTTTCTGGGCACATCTGATGCAGTTACTCGTCCACTATTATAACATTTTAAAATGAATTAAAACTCGCCAGTATTTTTGACAAATTAAAGGAGATAATGCACATTCTGCTTTCAGCTTATCTAAATGCCTCGTTAATGTAGTAGCTCTGTGACTGTGTTCAAGATCTCAGACCTTTATAGAGAAATATTTTTATTCAAATTTGTTTTACGTATTATTTTTTGTAGTACTCCCATGTGAACGATTGTTCAAACTATAGGATGGTAGTGTTAAAATGTTGATGAGAAAGATAACAATAGTTAACAGTATTGGATTTGCAAGTCTGTTGATCTTCAGACCCAAAGATCTCTTCTTTAAGGAAGCGCGTGTTATACAAGACAGCATCAGAGAAGCAATGTGGATGAATTGAAAGAATTTCTTCGGAGATTTTAAATAAAGAACGATAGTGTTTTGTAATGAAGAAAACCAGAGATTAGAGGCGCAGTAAATCAGGAAAGGTTATTAATATAAAGAAGAAAGGGAATAGTTGAAAGGCAGAACCGGTGGTATCATTAACTGCGAACCCTGGGGATGAGGTTGTATCATAATTACACATGATGTTCGCCTATGGAAAGAGCTGACAACAACACAGAAGAATGCAGTGGCTTAGCTAGGGGGGAGGTGCGGAGGGGGCGATCCGCCCCGGGCGGCACTTTGAACCTTTTTGAACTTTTGCAGTTATTTCTAAAATACAGTCCCGAGAACTCAGTTCCAAATATTGTAATACTACTGCGAATTTTCCTCACAATTACTGTAAGTATTGCTAGTCGTGAGAGGAGTTTTCTAAATGAAACTTAATTAAGAATTACCTACATTACTGTGAAATAGACTTCTCCAACGTCATTGACGATTTTGCTAACAGAAAAGCAAGAAAAATAACATTTTAGAATGTTGAAATTAAAGGTTTACTTCAAAAATAAACATAGTATTTTAATTTATTTCCGTATACGTTGTTTTGACTTTTTGTAGTATTTTTGGTGTATATTGAGAGGGGCGACAAACTCAGGGACCGCTCTGGACGGCAACAGCTCTAGCTAGGCCATTGGAAGAATGGCCATAAGATGGACGCTTCCTGTTTAATAGATCCTTGTACCAAGTCCGACTAAATAAAGAGTAGGCATTTCATTTTGTCCGAACTTTTCCACTGTGTTCGTCCAAAGATTGGAAAGTGCCATGCGAACAACTAATCGGCTTTGCTGCAATATTGAAGCAAACAATTTCATCTTATTTTTTCGAAACACTTCACCTATTTGTCATACTGGAAAGTTCGATTTCAAGTAGGGTTTGAAACCTTTGACAAATTTTAGCAAAAATCCTAAATCCATTTCATTAAGGTCCGCCTAGCTTCTTTGACTTTATCCTTCCATATGGATAAAGAGAACAAAAGAGAACGTAATAGTCACGGTTTGTCGCACATCGCATCAACCAGAAAAAGCAAGGTTATTGCGTGAAAACGAATATGAGGAAAAATAATGAAGACCCGTATAGAGATTATACCTGCAGAAAATCTGGGATATCCTGTAGAACTTAAATTAGCTTATTTAAATTAAATATTAGCTCTAATATCTGAGCATCCTTACTCAGATATTAGAATTTTTAAAATATAGGCGTCAGAACCAAATTATAGATATTAAAATATATTTTCTAGTGTTTTTATTATCGTGGATTATACTGTATTATGTTGATGGACTGATTGTTAGAATCATGAGGGAATATACAGACAGAAACCTCAGATTGAATGAAACACTATGTTATCATATTTATGATATAGTATATCAACGTCACTCGTGAACGGTAGAGAATATGTGATACATTAGCATCACTGCCGATAAATCTTAGATAACGCTCCAGAGATCCTTCTACATACTGTTCCAGACCTCCAAATACGCAAGTGGCAGTGGTGATGTCACATTATGCGATGAAAGTATGTGCAGTCAGAAGAGATTCATAAATCCATGCAAATGCTGGAATCCCCAGCTTGTTGATGGAAAACGTACTCATCAGGTCGCCAAGCCCTTCGATGTGAGTAGTCGTAACACTTCTATATGTCAAGTATATGTAATAATTTCGACCCAGTATAAAATTGAATGTTGTTCAAACCGAACTTGGTCACTTATCTCAGAGGTGTGTAGAAAGAGAAGTCATAATAAACAGATTTAGAAGATAAAGAGGGAAACCGCAGCACAGGTATAGTTTTAAAATTGTGATAGGAACATGAAAGGGATAAACAAAAAATCACGTGATCTTTAAAATGCAACAAGCTGTCAAAATGAGAGGAAAAGTAACGATCTCTAGAAGCACTTTTTTGATGATAAACGGAATTACACCAGTCGTTTACAAGAACTTAATTTATAAAAACAGGGAATTATGAAGATAATATACATGTGTGTGTGTGTGTGTATGTGTGTGTGTGTGTGTGTGTGTGTGTGTGTGTGTATTACAATTAGGAAGAACTGCTAAAGTTATCAATTAAGAAATGATAAAAAAAAATTGGAACATTCGGATAGAAATTGAAACGGCCAGTCTCACACGTTTCTTCTCCTCTCCTCCCCAAAAACAAAGAAAAAAGGACTGCCTAAATAATAAAACAATAAAATTATTTAGAAATAAATTAAATAAAAGAATAATGATTTATAGAGCAAAACGGAACGATATTTACAGTATATAAACGTATTTTATTACGTTTTATATCTGTTCTTACAAATTATATTTGTAAGAACACATTAAAATTTAGACAACTTTTCTAATTAAGAGAAAATAGTTATACAGAAACATCGACAAAATTCCTTTCGGAAACGAGGATGGATGATGAGAGATTTTTTTTTCTTATGCTGACCGCTTGTTGTCTTAAGAAATTGTGATCTTCTTACCTCCTCAATTTTATTTCTTACCTATTGTAATGTACTCTTTGTTCGTGAATTCGAAATGAAAGAGAAAACCTGCAAACTTCTACATGAACAATGAAATGAGAGCTAAAAACTGGAGTAGCGCAAAAAGAATACGACAAATTTCAAAGAAATGCTGGGGGAAATAAGATGCACTGAATTAATTCGCAATGTACTCGTAAAAGGGAATTGCTTGCATCACTAAAGAAATTAAAGCGACTCTTCCTGTAACGTGTCAGTCCACCGATATTTAAATCCCAGTTCTAGCTTTGTCTTTATAAACGTAATATCAACAGTTACAGACACACACACTTACCAATCGCATTATGTTTTCCAGATGTGCTTTTCTCTTCTTGAAGCAGATGCATTTTGCAAATTCAGCAGAAGTCAGAGAATGTCACTGTAAATATTGAATTAAGCTAACTAGCAAACAATATGAAAGCTGCTCAACTTGGTATACTTATTATGATACGTAAGAAGCATGGTCAGTAAATATTAATGTATCTAATGCAATAGTTGACAAACGAGACATTGAGCCCTAGAATCTTCACTTTTCCCTCTATGGGAGAGTTCAGAATGTATGGAGCGTATTGCACTTTTAGTTCAAACAATATATTTACAGTATATAAACGTATTTTTTTACGTTTTATATCTGTTCTTATAAATGATATTTGTAAGAACACATTAAAATGTTGAAAATTGAGTTATGTTTTAAACAGAGCAAATACAAACTACCGGTGAGTTGGTTTGCTCGCTCAGTAGTACATCAACTATTTCCTCAATACATTACCTGTTGCACTGAGAAGTATTTATTCAATTTATTTTCCCTATTTTCCTATTAATATACTATTAATAGGAAAATAATATACTATTTTCCTATTTAATAGAAAAGTGCAGACAAATCGTAATTAACTGACGAGCTATCAGTTTGATTAATATTCAGAATAATCAGAGATGAAAGTTGTCGATAATCAGCAGAGCGCGTTAACTTTTCTCAAAGTGGTAAATGAAAATAAAATTAAGAAAATATGCTAATTTCAAGTGATCTCATTTAACCTCAGTCGAGATATGCAATCAGTTAATTGTGATAGATATTAAATTATTTAATCTAATTATATGCTACTAGACGCCTAAGTAGGGTATTCTAAATAACTTATTTTAAAGTTAGAAATACATGAGTTGGAATATGAGAAACATGAAATATTTACACTGGTTTGTCATGTAAGCGTATTTAATCTATTGTATAATGTGAGGGAAGGGAAAGATATTGCAGAGCAGGTAGTTAAGATCTGTTCTCATCATAGAAAATTCTGTCAAGGAAATCTAAGTTATCATCCTTATTAAGCATGAAAGAAATATGACAAATATACACTCGCTATAGCTGTACATATAGAATTTGATGAGTCTGCATCAATATCTGTGTAGACCACCGTTTACTGATTTTTGAAAAACAATTACCTGTCCTCAGAAAGTGTAAAAGCCAAAATTTTAATATTTATGTCAAAATGCATACATGTTCTTTGTCTATCCTATCTTTTTACTACTGATAATGAAAATATCAGATATGCTTCATGTATACATATACTCGTACGTATGTCTGTAATGGAAGTAAACACTTACACTAAACATTGTCTGCATGTATGTAACGTGTGGGAAACGTTAGTTTGAATGAATGTCAGATTTAAGGAGAAATATACAAAGGATAATTTGTAATTAATAAGCAAGTTTATACGCATGACTGTATATTAAAGAATATTGAAGAGAGAAGTGTGTATGTGTGTCCCCTCAGTCTCTAACTCTCGCGTTGGCCAGAGAACTACTTTAAGTAGTAGTTCGAAGCAGTATGGATATTAGATGAATACAGCTGCAAGGTGTATTCAGAATCATATGTGAATAAGTATGTATTCAGATGTATAATCTTAAACAGTCAAACACTGAGATCAAATATCGATGGATCTCAGATTAATAAAATGATTTATAGAAAATATATAATTTTCATAGAAAGTTCAAATTCGGTAGTAATCCCTTAATATATATTCAAAGTAAAGAAAGTAAAACTACTGAATTTGTTTAAGATCATAGAAATTGTTGCTATTCGAATCCGGAGAGCATTGGTTGGAGAGTAAAGACATTCATTCTGCCAACGAGGCTAACAAATTGCACACCTTTAAGTGACAGATAATTTTCATCATCAGGAGTGAGAGCCACCATCCTTCTCATTGGCGGCCTAAAACGGATTTAAAAGGTCCCATGAGTATAATTCTGATATCATCGAATTCTTAGTAGAAGGCCCATCGTACTATAATGTATTGTAGGTTTACAGCTTTTCATATTAGATTTTTACTATAAGGAAAATCTTGGATGTTGGTTTTTATGATAAAGATGATGATCAGGAGATGGTTCTAAGTTTTCACATTTCTTGTGTTGTAAAATCTCACTGGTTGGTTGTTGAACAGTAAACAAATCCTACACATACAGACTTCTTGTAATCTGAAGAAGATAAACATGATCATACAACTGATTGTGCGTTTGTTTAAATAACACAGCAGACCAATAGGAAGAATTATAGCAACAAAATATAATAAAAATAAAAATCACTAAATCAACCAAATTGAATCAAATGTTGTTGCGAAAGATTTATTTTTGCGAAAAAAAGCACAATCACTAGGTTCTAAATTAAAGGTTGAATTTACTTAAGAAAAAACACAAGTATGCCTATCTTTGCAATCACTAAGTTTCTTCCAGATAAGTCAAAGTCTTTATTATTGTAAAGTTGTGGATTGATCGATGATGGCAAAGGACAAAAACACAAACCGCCAGAATGGAGACTGTTCATTGATTCTTCCAAGTTAAGTCTCAAGGCTGCTGTGCTATTGCATATTGGAAATATGCATTCTTGTGTAGCAGTTGCAATAACCCTTCATGTAATGGAATCGCATGAAAATAAGATATTCACATTTCGTTTTAGAAAAGCATAACGTCAGAAGCAAATTACAAATAAGGTGAGGTGTTTTTTTTAAATCACGGCCTATTATTCAGTTTGTGTCTTTGATAAAATATTGCCATTCCATATTGCAAATGCGATAGTAGAACTAAACTTAATCCAAGAATAATAAGTTAGCTGGAGATTGAAGTTTCTACCAGACGAAGAATTCATTCCACCTCACCTGTATATTTACCCAAAGAAACTGGGTTAAACAGTGGCGTCACTAAAGGATTTGATTTCTAGAGTGATCAGAGGACGCTTCCAATGAGGTACCTCAAATGGAAAAACACCATTCATGAGAAATGTAATGTAAAGCAGATTACTCTACGAAATTAAGTGGGCACAGTATAGTTAGAAACGGAAGTCTAGATCTAAATATGTTAATCTTGAGAGAATATTCATTACATTACGAAATGTGTTCCGAGATCAAAGAATACGGAACTCAACGATAACTCCTTTTGCAGTCTGTCCCTTCTGCAGCAACATACTTTTGCCTTCATATCCAAGCCTTTATCTAAACTCATCAAAATTTGTTTAATGGCTTCTACTTTAAAGCTACGATTATTCAGATTGTTAAATCCGCAGTAAAATTAAAATATCGTACATCATTATTCAATACGATATATGCAGAAGTTTCATACGATTTGTTAAAAAAACAATCTTTCCGTTCAGATCTTTTGGTTAAAACCTTACCAAGGGCAATCGATACGCTCGTGCCGACGAGTAGCACGAGTCTATTGATATTTCTACCTGTTGTACTCTATCGCTTGTATTTAATTCTCGAGCATTCCGAATTTAACTGCGCACTTTTGATATTTGACATATTTTCTTGTTTTGATGGTGATGAAGGCGATGATCTCTTTCTTCAGATTAATGTAACTACTCAGTAACTTTTAAAGTCCCATAACAGCATATCTATGCTATTGCAAGTAAACCACATTCTTGGTTGATTTCTGGCACAAAATTTAATACCAATGTCGTAAAAATATGTTATTAGAAATAACTGATCTTCCTGCCAGTATTAAACATCGCCAGTATCTTATTAAGATAGTGACTTACTTCATTTTCCTGTAGCATACAGTCAAACACACCCAATAATGTTAATTAATTAATTTATTTATTTTCGCCCATAGGTTAAAGTAGCTTTTCACGTAGGCATGTTCAACTACGTGAAGCTCTTAATGCCGTATAAGTTCCAAATTGAACAGTATTATAACCAGTTATCTAATTTTGAAGTTTTGATATAAAATCATTGTAAAACTTAAGACGCGTAGTTAAAAAAAAGTAAATTACAAAACGACGAAGATATACAAAAAGCGATGTGATAACTTTTTTAATTCAGAAATTAGCTTTTTAATTGAACTTAACTTGGATAAAATTTTTCAGAGGAATTATAACAATTATTTATAAAATATGCTTCGTTTGTGACACGTCTCTTTAAATACCCTTCTTCTGCAACAAGCGATCCCCCTTATTGTTCCTGGCATTACGCATGTGCATATTTCACAACGCCGCTAGCATTATCCATTAATATTAATTGATGACGTCTTTTGATGCTTACAATGTAGCTGGAGGTTGAATTAAGAATTTTTTTGTTTTCTATTTAATTGCAATCATTTAAAAAATACACAAGATAAGGAAATAATTCTTTATGAAAACGTAACACTCAATTTTTTTTCTGTTTTTTCAAACAGAAAAAACAATAAATTTAAAAATGATTTATTAATTATTCAAGGAAAAATCCGTTGACCTTGGTTTCAATACAATGCAGGGATTAACGTCTTTCGGATATAATTTAATAATTTAAGTTTATGAACAACACTCTTCGATCAAGTGTGTATTTTTGCGTGTTTGGAGAGAGAGAGAGAGAGCATTCTCCCTCCTTTCCTTTCTACACACAACTTGCTTTCTTAAATCAATCATTTCACTCAAGTATATACACGTAGATTTACCTTTGATATTCCACTTTTTGCTTAGTGGGCAGATTTGTTTGCATCATCATCTAAGCGAAATGATGCGACGATGGTTTAAATGATCGCAATGGAAATAGGTTTAAAGATGCAACACACTAGAGCTGATTTGAATGAGCCAATTCATTTTGTCTATCAGTTCCAGATGGCTCTGTAATACAATAAGAATGAAACATTAAACACACTCAGTAGCCTTATCTGTTTTTAAAATGACACAAGAATGAGTTTTTTCTGCCTTCTTTTATGCGATTCGTAATTCTCGTTTTTTTGCAATTTCAGTTTTAAAAATAAGAAAATATGTGGTGTAATATCCCTTATAAAAATTTTACTTCGCCAAATTGAAGCCTTTGGCTCTTCATATAATTAGAAAATATGTTACTTCTAATATGTTACCTCATATGTTTAGTCATATATGAGGCCAACATTTTTACATTATTAGGACAGATTTCCAAATATTAAAATAGCGAAACCAAGGAAGAATATATCAATACCAGGCATCATATCACATACTATCTTATCACTACGCTAGCGTGAGATATGTCCTATATTTTTAAATGAAACAGGCAAAATAGTCATGGAATAACAGGTAGAACTAAGCTGAAAGAGGTAGCGTTGTCTGCTTTTATTTTCTTTTTCTTCCTTCATTAATTTGTACTCCATTAAATTTGGTGCGATGAAATTTTAGTGCCCCTAAGAAACTCAAGACAATTATGTTTCGAATGAATAATATTCAACCGAGAACAAGTTATAAGTTGATTTGGCGTTCTGATTCTTGCAATAAGTGTAGTGTCTTGATGCAATTCTTGACTTAACAGCCAATGCAGCAACTGCTGATATATCACTTTCTTTCACTTTAAAAAAATAGTGTTTTTATGTCCGCTATGCACATTTCATTGGATCTACAAACCAAAACTTTTGCGTTTGCGTCTTGGGAGTGGTTGTAGAAATTACATTTTGGAAACGATCCAAAATGTAATTCTCTGGATAGTTTGCAATTCTCTTGGCAACCGGAGAAAGAAAACATTAAGTGTCATTACGAAAGATTTATGTTTTTGATACTGGATGGCAGCACGAGTTGTTTCTATTAAGCAAACTTTAATAAGAAATCAAAAATCGCTAAAACTGAAGAAAGAAAATGTTAGGATCGTAAATCAACAAATGCAACTATTTAGATAAGTTCAGAAAAAGAGAGGAGAGAATCTAAATGCTACAGATAAGGCAGCAGTCTCTTTTCCTTTTGTTACCACAAAACGTGGCATTCTTGTATATGTGCTATATGCAAATTGGAGTGCATCGCCCTCAGTAAAAAACAAAACTGACTGGAAAGCTTTCCTACAGGTCCAATAAATAACGGTTTAGCAATGCGAAATATTTTCATATCTTTTATTTATTTATATATTGCATTATAATGCAAAAATGTGTTTTATTTAAGTTTTGGAAAGAGAAGAGATCGACTGATGTTACAGTCAGGATCAGAAAAGGATTGGTAACAAAGGAACTGTAAAAATAGTGATTATTGTAGTTTTTAAACTTAATTCTAGAAATAATTAAGAATTTAAATTTGAAATATCAGAAAAGTTGGATTTTTACATTATATTTTGTTTGGAATTGAATTAACGATATAAGAAATACAATGATGACAGCATATGAATTTATTATTATTGGGGATCTCCGAGGATCCTTGAGATTAATCGCGTGTCCGCACTCCGAAACACATGTCTCCTTTGAAAAATTTAAATCCGAATTAAGTCTGGTAAAGAGAATTTTATAACCTCGTATATTCTAATTTGGAAATTTTGAATCGGATTTTCTGCTCACTAAAGTATAAGGTTCTGATCTGAATGAGTTTAAGTGTTAACATAAGATGTATTCATGATGATGATGTGCGTGTAACATTAAGTAACCCTTCTGCCAATTCAAACTAAGGGTACTATAATCCAGTCTCCACATCTCCTGTACGATTTGCTGTATCAAACGTGGGAGTAGAGGGGGCATTTTTCCTCTTTTCTATGCCATACTGAAAACGAATTGGGTTGGTTTAACAGAGTTGATAACGGGGAGAAAAAAAGAAACGCTGAAAATTGTTATCAATAATTCATCAAAAAAGTTTCTAAATTGCACCTTCCTCTCAGAAGGATGAATAAAAGAAAGAAAGGATCCCCCCACACACACACCAAACAATGAGCTATACGTCATTAAACGCGATCTGTTATTGAAATGCAATGAATTAGTAGCATCGATGCACGTAAGCCTATGTAGAGTTTGTGTTTATCAGTGTTCCAAATCACTAATCTTTCTGAATTGTCTGCCGGAACTCATAACTCTGAATGATATCCGACCTATATAGCTCTCCATTTTGGCGGTGTTTCACAGATGCCGTGATTCAGCCATATATATCATTCGAATATTTTAAAAATACAGGATACGTCACATATTTTACTTCATCTAGTTCTGATTATCTTTTCTGCAAGCACCGCTAGGGATTTATCTTTTATCATTCCTCTTTTTACATTTTGTATTCAATCTTAATGATAAATAAATGGGTAGCTTTGTATGAGCTGCGGTTACGTTGCTGTTCACAGAGAGAGGAATTAAGAGTGATTTTCCCAAATGCCTTTCTCTTTATGGAAGGAAGCGCATTGTTTTGACCGGCGAAAAACGATGGACGAGCCTTTAGGGGCTTCGTATGGAATAATCGATAACTAACTTCGAAAACAGAAATGTAAAGCAATTTCTACACCCAGCAGACACTTTAAATAAGATAAATGAATGCGTCGAGTCCTTACGGAGGGAGACTTTAAGAAAACACTCCGAAGAGAAAGACAACATGCAATAAACAGTTATTTTCTCCAGTATATTGAATCATCCAGAATGTGACACTACAAACCGATATGAGGAACAGACGGTGCCTGTCATTCGACATTATCCATCTAATTGTTGGAAAATGAGATTAAAACAATGAAATTGAGGTTGTTAGTTAATTACTGAATTATCTCATAATCCTCTGAGATTAATATTGAAAAAATAAGTCACGTATTCACCAGAGAGTTAGTACAAGTGATGATCCCGTTGAAAGCAATATGAATACTAACATGCGGCCATTATTTATTAGTTTTTCAAATGATAAAACGATACAGAAAAACATTCAATTAATGCCATTTTGTATATGATTTATAAGAATCCCATATATATATATATATATATATATATATATATATATAATCTTTTAATTACTCACTTACGCAATAGTTTTTCAATTTATATCAATCGGTAAATATTAATTAGAGAAACTTCACTGGTACGACAAGGTAAGTTATGATTACGTTACTCAAAAGATTCTAGTAAGGCCAAGCAGCTAACATCAGATAACTTGACTCACCAAGAGCTTTAACAGATATTATGAAACCCTGTCTGGTTGGCCGAGTGGACAGCGTACCCTCTCTCCAACCAACACGTTGTGGGTTCAAGTCCCATATTGGGTATGGATGTTTGTAAAAGCCTGCTCCAGACGAGCTCTGAGTTTATAGGACTTGTCTTAATTATAAAAAAAAAAATCGAGAATATCCAGAGCAGACTAGCTATATAGAGGGGATGTATCACAATTAGCGTTAGAATCGATTGGTTAGTTGAAATCTGATAAATTTATCTCATAGGAGACAAAGATATGGTTAAATTGCAGTTATAAGTTAAGGCAGAGATGAACCATAATCCTGGCGAAATAGCGATGTTGATAATAATGATAGTGAGATAAGATACTAACATCATTATCAAGCTTCATATTCTTATGCGACTGCTACCAAAAAACAAATGTTATACAGCATATCATTGCAGTGAGTGGGTTAAGGATTTTTGTCTGTTTTCATCAATTTCATATATGTTATATATATAATCCGTACCTCTACTCCATAGATCAATTATTAAACTTTTTGAAGCCACTTCAGACCTCCAATAAGCTTGGCGGTGATTCTCACACCAGGCGATGACTCATCTTACACCTAAAGACAGTCAAAGACATCCATGTGCACTGCGGGATGTTTCAGAACCGCAGCCTGTTGCTCAGAGAGCGAATACGATAACCACTTCGCCAACTAGAAAGTCAGGTTATCTTCGAAATGAAGTTGATTAAATTTCAAACCAAAATCAGTTACGAAAATAACAGAGACAGCTTAGCTTAGCTGTGGTGTAAAAAAATATAAATAAATATACTCAACTAAGAATTAACTGGCGTTTAATGTTAGGATTTTTATTGAGTCTTAAATCTAATAGGTTTCTCATTTTTATTCTTTTAAATATATGGAATTGATCTCTATATACAGGATGCATGTACAGTTTGATGCACAAAAATTAATTTTCATAGATTTAGTTTCGTAGTAATGGATATGGATCGAAGGAAGTGTTTCAGGACAAATAAAGTTGACATGAACAGTTTGGGTGGTCTTCATGTATCAAGGCTTTAGTTTGTTATTCGGTGTATATTTTTCTATTTTATTTTTCTGCTTAGGATGTTTAAGATTTTTATTAAGTTTCGTCAATAGTGCTATGTGATGTGAGGCTAAAATTGTTCAGATTATTTTAGATTAGTCTGGATTATTATTATTATACCTGGAATTTATCAACAATTTTGGTCTTCATGTTTTCATCTGGGAAACTCAGGATTTTTCTCCCCCAAAACAGGTAAACCTGCTGCGTGAATACACGCATCTTCAGACAGAGTACAATTAACACTAATGACAGAGATGAAAAAAAATAACTAGAATTTCTGCTGAAAAGAGCAACATAGCACCTTAAAATACATTTTAAAAGTACTTTTTCTAGATTTAAATACTACGCTAGTTTTAAAAATATATATAAATATTCATGTTTTAATTCATATGAAAACACATGAATTAAAATCATTATTTTGCTTAGAATACTAATAAATGCCGTGAAAACGGATGCAGTGTAGCCAAATATTGCGCTGATAATTTCAGGTTACCGACAAGAAATTACCAGAACGCCTCACTATCCATTACCTTTTTATGCAATAACTAGAATTAATTTCAAGTACACTGTATACGTTTATTTCGATAAACTACAGCCAATGATAAAAATGCCAGTTGCAAATAAAGCCCAGAGTCTATAATCCCGGTTTGTTAAAAACATTCTTGCGTCATAAGATTACCAGAGGTGGCTCACCATCACTGACTTGCCTCTGTAAGTGTGGTTTGTTGTCAAAGTTCCAGTTAGCTGTTCAAGAATGAAGCAGATATTGCTTTTCGAAACTCTCTTATTAGTAAAACTTCTTGGGTAAGTTAAATATTTACTGTAGAAAGTAACTTATTTAACTACTTTCGATAAAGTAATCTGTTTTTGAAAGTTTTCGATATTTAAGATACAGCTTACATTTTTGGTTTTTAGTGATTATATATTTAGTTATTTTAAGCATCATAAAACTGACTTAAATTATTCATCGACATTCAACCTGGAATGAGCATCAATGGCTTCGAGCATGTATTGTACAAGGTAGAGAGCGTAGAAGGTATTGCAGATGTTGCTGTAGGTCAGGGAACAGAGTGATGAGCTTAGGTAAATTGCTTTGGCTAGTGCATAGCGAGTGATTTTTCTGAAAATTGTTAAAACTAGCAATAAAAATTGGGCAGAGGAAGCAGCATATAGTAATAAGAGAAATTAATTTCCGGAATTAATGAGAGGAAAAATGTCTTAAGAAGCTTGTGATGGAGAGAACACGAAGGTTAAAAGTTTTGTATTTGAATACAGCATCAAGTGATCTGATCGTGACTAAGAAGTCATTCTTCTCCCTACTTATAGTGACCAGTCTAAGATGACTAAACATAAAGAAGTATCACAGAGGGGAAAATGCGGAATCATAAGGCAGGAGATTATAATAGACTTAAAAATCACCTTGGAGCAGGCCAACGGACCCATGAATTTGAAAACAGAGAGTTTAGTAGTGCACGGGATTCAGTTAAGAAATCTTTGTTGACAACAATGGAAAAGTGTATATCTCGAGTGAAAATATAAAAAGTAAAATGGATAGATAGAGAAATGAAACTAACTTGCCATAATAAAAGTTATACGAAATGTACAAAGTATAAGTAAGACTCAAACTAGGAAAGCGATCAGTAACCAGTAGAGTTCGGAATGAAAAACTTGAGTATGAAACGAGACCACCACTAGGATTCTGGTAAAATGATTACGGACGAATGACTTTGCTAGATGGAAAAGTCGATTGGGTGACCTATGCGGATAGCAGAGTGCAGCTTTAATAATCACTTCATTAGAATGTTTCATGTCCTGTTAAAGCATGTTTTATTCCTAGAGGGATGCTGGATATCGAAGGAATAAACATAAATGAAATGGATGCGTTTGGAATACTAATACTGTTCATGTCAGCAAAGCTATGAGATATTACATCGTATTTTATGGGAATGCTAAGCGACTAATAATGTCATCTGTCTGTGTAACCTTGCAATTCGAAAAGACTAAGGAATCGAAAAGAGTAAATATTGCGATTGCATTCTTATGGTGATGAAATGGCACTATGGACAAGTTTTTATTTCTTCTGTGATTCTAAAGATTTTGTAGAAATTAATAACTAGTATGCAGACTTGGGCAAATACGAGTAATATTATTTATGGAGGTCAGCATGTCGTTGTTAAAGGGTTCGCATTTTATCAGTAATCTATTTGCTTTCATAATAAGTTAAGAAGAAGGATTGATAAGTGAAATTCATACACCAATTCTTATGATTTTTTGCAAAGGCATTTGGTAGATGCCAGATGGGTTTAGCTATCATTTTAGTGGGCTGAGGCTGTATTTGGGAGAATAAAGGAAAGAAAGTTAGAAAAGGGTTCTGCAAGGCTTGGAGTATCACTGTTCGCTTCTTTTGATAAGGGACTGAGGGAAGACATTTCGGTTTTGTTTTGTTTTTAAGATGATGTATACTAAGAAGGACTGTTATGTCTGAAAACTGTTTCCCTCCTCAGGAAGGTTTGCTTATATTGAAGGAAAAATCATTCGGAGACTGCAAAATAATTCAGGAGACTGTAGAACTTTCCGCTGAAAATACCAAATACAAGTTCCTCATCTCCTAAATGGGATTAGAACTCGCATCTTTCCAACCAAAGGACAAATGCAGCGTCATTCTCACGACTGCTCTACCGAGATGGTTGTTCAGAGGAAGATGAGATCACACTACAGATGCGCGGAAATGTTAAGTTCGAAGCGGTTATTGATGATTTTTAAAGTGAAAGAACTGATTTTTTATGCTTCTACACGGAGAATAAGTTCATAAACTAAGTTCTTAAGTTACATTAGTTCCTAAACAATTTCACGTGGAAAAGATTGTATGAAAATCTTTACATCGAAAATATAAATAGCAACAAACAAGGATAGTCTTAGCGATATTCTGGTAACGAACTGAATTGTAAAATAAATTTACTCACAGTACCCGAAACCTCTGACACTGCTCCTCAATGATGAAAGGCTGAATGGACTGAGAATTTAAGTAGAACCTTTGTAGTGATTGTAAGCGGAAAAGTGAGAAGAGAGCTCAACAAACGTCTGAACAAGTATAAAGTGTGTAATCACATTTTTGTGCTTTTCTTGAAGAATAACAGCATCTGTAGTCGATCAGCCACTGCTGAAGACATATTCTCCATATGTCGTTAATAGACATTTTCCCTATTGGATAATTTTCGATTTGTTTTGAATCAGGAAAATGTCACCAGGTTGTCTTTCTTGCAGTGTAAACTTCTTGAGTTGTGAAAATTTAATGTTACAGGGTACTGTATCAGTAGAGTGGGGAATAATACTCGTGCTGTATTCTTTTTGGACAGAAGTTCTTGCATGCACAAAACGAGAAGAAATATTTGAGGCAGTCTTTCACATGGCTTACACGTTGTTTGAAAATTCTTTCCCCTAATATTAGATTCCAAACAGATGACCAAACTTGCGGAGAATGATTCCTTTGTTTTCATATCGAAGATTATTTGTTCGCAGAATTTTACGAAAGAGATGTAGTGATAAAAAAATTATGTGGTTGAATTTTAGGAATGCGTTTATATCGCTAATGTAGCGCAATCAAGACAGGGTCTATTATTAACAATTGCTATCTGTTTTATTCATGGCATCTTCATTTTCACAGTCAGTATTACATATATTAGAATCACCCGTTATTAATAATTGACTCTCCTTAACTCTATAATTGTCCCATAATATTATCATTAGTCACTCCATTGCGACAACAACCTACTCCTAATGTCACAGCCTCTATGTTTACCAAGCAAGGTCACCTCTAATATATATATATATATGAATTTAATAAATCGCAACGCTCATGGTATCTATCCTGCATTATGAGCAGGACTTCCTCTCTTCTGCTTCTCCTCTCAGTCAGGCTATTTTGACATTAGAATTCTTGATGAAGCACAGCCAAATCTTATTTGCTCTTCTACCTCAAGAACTTTATCATTATCCATTACATTTCTGGTTATCAATAGCAAAGCAATCAAATTCGAACTGCAAAATATTAAAATATCGTAATATTATTGGTCTGGTTATCTTGACCAATAATAACATTACAAAGATTGCATAACTGAACCAGTAATGTCGTCTTTTATTTCTCTGAAGTTATAATTTATTTTAAATAGGATATATGCCAAATCATCTACGTGTTTTCAATCGTATATTAATAGCGATCAGTTTAAATCTAATTCTAGTAACAAGCACCAAGATTTTGCTTTACTTGGAACACAATTTGATTACATTTTGAAGTGTTTCGAAGTCATTTAATATCCCCAAAGTCCATCTTTATAAATGCTATCATGCACTTATTTTTAAATATTTGAATGGGACATGGATATGTTCATTGTACATTCCCATTTTCTCTAAAGTTTGTTTTTAGAGAAAAATGTAAAAATCTGGGTACACCTGTATATTCGTGTGGCAATAGTTTAGGTTGCATAACATTAAACTGTCAGAAGAAGAACCATTATAGGTCTCATTCCACTCGCAGACCAGGATAACTTGTATAAGAATTTTGCTGCAAATTCCTCAGTTATTCGGTCTGTAGCGCAGGCGATGGGATTTTTTTCCCTACATGAACCTCCTGTAGAAGAATGAACTGCACAACTCTCATTGTTCTGGATAATAACATGGGTTAGGCATATGGAGTATATGGTCTATTGCGTATAATAAATAGCAATATTGAGATCAGTGGAGCACCTCGTTAAAATTTCCCTTATTATATATCTGAAAGTACATATGTATAACAGTTTAGTACATCAATGAAGATGTGCAATTTAAATTTAATCCATTAATATGACAACATAAGTAGGGTGTGCGAAAAAAAATCAGAAAAAATAAGAAGTGGAGACGAACGATCCTTGTTTGTATTTGATTATCTGTATGCAGTTTATAAAATATTAGTTTTTAATAAAACATTAAAAAAATATTATTTTGACATTTTGATCAAAATGAGAGAATAGACCAAACTATATCGAAACAAAACCAATAAAATCAGTGATTAAGTAGATTCAAGAAAACTTCCATAGAAAAGGTATAATAAATTGAGAATATAATGAGCGAATAAACCAAACTATAATATCCTGAGTATTAATGAAACAAAGCGTCTCGTGGACTCGAACGTGAGTGGGTTAGACGAAGGATTTTTTTTTCTTTTTTTTTTCAAAACCGAATGTATGAAAAGAACAGGTTGCCAGGGGTGGGAGGATAGTTTTGAATCAGTCGTATTCAGAAGAATCCCTTGACATAATTTCGCGTAATTCTTCTGAAGATGAACGATTCTAAACGGTCAACCTCCCACACCTCCCGAGGGACTGTTCTTTTCATACATTCGGTTTCCGAAAGAAAAACGTCGTCTAACCCAATCTACTTTCGCGTCTACTAGTTCTTTTATGTCCACTCATTTGCAAAACGTAGAGCTTCTTATTCCCATTGGAGAATATAAAATATGTTAGAGGATTTAATTTGTAAAATCCAGTCGACTGTGTACCTACTGTATCTTCAGAATTCACTTATGTTTTCTTCAGTAAATTATATGATTCTTTTCAGTGTGATATTAGGAGATTTTTTTATGATGTAGACAGAACATGTGTAATCTACTTTTCAAATGTGTTTCTGTTTCTTATTTAACCACCTTACCGACCATTATGGATCAAATATGCATCCCCTACGCTTTGTATCCATCATATATTTCAATGTAATATCAATGGTATTACAATTTTAATATGCACTTCGCATCCATGGTAAACTTGACGTCTGCGGTAGCGTGGTTGATTAACCATTGTTTCTATTCTGCATTTCTTCATTTACCATATTACATTTATTAGTAGACAGTTTTATTCTTAATTCACTACCATAATATTCGAAAAGTTCGGCTACTATCTCGTAGGTCTCTGGTGTTTCGTTGTTTCTGAGTAGCCTTTTACTTTCTTTGCTTCACCTAGAGATGGATTAATTATTCTCGACGACAGCTATGATAAAGAATCTGTCTACTAGAACAGTGTAGTCTCAGTAGTTTCATCGCAATTCAGGAGCTGATGAAAGTACGCTTTCCACCTATTTGTCCATTGCTATTATTAATTATCGTTGTTTTCATATGTTGACCTGTTTCTGGTTTCTAATTTCATAGAAAGTTCATGTTATTTTTAATTTCTTAACCGACCCTTAATCCAACGACTTTTATCTTCTTTCTTTACTTGTAAATACATTCGTTGTTTTAAACAATTTGTTTCACTGTATTTTCTTAAGATTTCAAATGAGTTTTACTGCTACTTTTATGCATATGCGATATGATTCCAAATGTTTGTAGTATTAAAAAAATTCTAACAGACAAAGATTTTAACATTACTTTGTTAAAATAGAATTAGAATGGTCCGACAAGAAAATAGAATGTCAAACTTAATCTATAGAAAAGGTTAACTGATTTTTCTACTCTTAACCTATTCAGGATGCCGTTATGCTAACACATGTCCCTACTAACTAACGTTATGCTAACACAATGTGGGTAGGCTTTTCACAAGAATCATTATTATCATTACTTGACACCTCAAGAGAGTCCTAAGACTCATCGAGGAAGGCCACCTACTCTCTATCTGTCCCCACCACTCATTCCACCAACTACAATGAACTGCAACTACACCAACGCCATCTACTTCCGACCACCAGTATTTCCACAGACAATCACAAACATCCATGCCCAGGGCGGGATTCGCACCCGCAGTCTTATGGCTGGAGAGCGGATACGGTAACCACTTGACCAACCAGGCCGGGGTTAGTCTAATTCAATATTCAGAGATCCCTTTATTCCGAGACATTCACCGTCGCTTTGAAGTGATGTCTTTTCCAGTGAATCATCCCAAAAGCTGAGAGATACGAAGTCATTTGCAGTATACAATTTACCACCAATATAAATCTTGATTCATATTAACAAAACGTAATTTGTTCAAGTTAAGGGATATTATATCCCATATTGTTTCTTAGCCGAATAAGAAACTCAAAGAGTTTCATGCCGAATATAGAAACTATATAAAGTTCGGCGATTCCAAGCGTAAGCAAATACCTGGATAGTGCAGCACCTGATCCATTAAGGTAGTGCAAGCTGAGGCAACTCATTGAAAGGGCGGAGCAAGCTCCGATTACTATTCTTGATCTTAGCTCCTAGGAACTGTATTATTGTTCAACATTATGAGAGAAGGTCACTACTCAGACCGGTTTCGACCTTTTTTGAGTAAAGTTTGTAGCGAACAGAACTTACATCCCTTTTATGAGAATTGCCAAGAAGGTGTCCTAATAAATTACTAATTATATGAAGAGCCAAAGGCTTCAATTCGGCGACATGAACTCATTTAAGTTAAGGGATATTATATCCCATATTGTTTCTTAGCCGAATAAGAAACTCAAAGAGTTTCATGCCGAATATAGAAACTATATAAAAAGTTTCTTTATATAGTTTCTATATTCGGCATCAAAATCTCTTTGAGTTTCTTATTCGGCTAAGAAACAATATGGGATATAATATCCCTTAACTTAAATGAGTTCATGTCGCCGAATTGAAGCCTTTGGCTCTTCATATAATTAGTCTTATTTGTTCTTTATTTTATCACCTCATCCAGTGCAAACATTTTCCTCTGTTCTTTTAAGTAATACACATAAGAAAATTTAAAACATTTACCACACATTTTCATATGTGTGGTATATGAAAACCTAAAGTTCCGCACATTTACTTGTACGAGTAAAATGGCATTTTCAGAACTCAAGCATTATTCTAGAAATCAATTTACTTAGTATATTTTCTTATGTTTTTAACTTCCTGTTCCATGTACTCTATAAAGTCTAACGTTATTACTATCTAGTAGCATTTGTAAGCGACATACGACTCTTCCGTTTCTTAGAATCCTGTTCGTAACAATGAATTTCATTTATTTTGTTCTTCTTCTGATTTGTTCTCTATAAATCGACTACTGGGGTTTAAAAAGTTACTAGACTTAATTTATAAGATTTTGGCTCTTTATGGGGAAGAAAGTGACTTGGAGATTCAGAAAAATTAAAGAGCGTTTCACTTTTCGCTTTTATATCGTTGTTCTGTGTGCTTGATATGCTATATTAGTATTTAGGAACCATGGTTTGATTTTTTCTTTTTGGATTTCTTCTAATTTATTTACACAATTCTTCAATCATCACAATATGAAATATAGGCAGTTCCTTGCAGTTTTTGTTTCTCTTTATATACTAAAGTCCTGCTTAGTATCAACATTAGAGAAAAAACTCACATCTCCCAACTCGATGAACTGAATGGTCGCATCATCATTTCAATATTATTAGGTATTCCTAATTATTTCAATTCCAATTGCAAAGTGAACTCTTCAGATGGATATTGCATATTTATTTCTAACTGATTATAAGTGAATAGAAATTTACTTTTATGATGCACATTTTTTTCTACTGCATCAAGAAAAATAGAAAACTAATCCACTTTTCTATTTGAATGAATACCCATTTTCAATCCGACAGATAAAAATGACTCTTCAAATCAGCACTAATATCGAAAGAAGACAAGCCAACATTTGCAGAGCTGCCGATGCATCCAGGGATTAAAACGTCTGCAATATTAACAGCGAGTCTGCAATTTTGCTTATTTGATGTAAGCATTTACATCAAAAAAGCTTATCTAGGGGAAATCAGAGTATTTTATGGATGCATAAAATCACAAACAATCACTTAATGAAAGGCTGTCTTCAATACGTCATATACTGGACTGAATAGTCATATACTCAATGAAACGATTTCCACGATGAAACATAAATAAATGCACAATTGAAAAGATTTTCCTCATCGTAAAAAAAAAGCTTCTATTTCATTGCAAAAGAAAACAAACTTAGAAAGTTACCCGACTTTTAAGCGATCGCATTATTTATTCTGCGATATTTCGAAGAACTGAACCAAAAACTTCAACTCTGATTTCCAGGTGTTGAAATGGAGAGATCTGAATGGCAACAAAGATTTCTTTTATTCCTTTGAAATCCGTTTTAATGGAACAAAGAAATGGAACAAAACTTGATAAAAGAAAGAGGGTTGCTTTGAAAGAACTTCGTTGCAGTGGAGAGTGATATCTAGAAAGCGTTTTATTGGGTTAAGATAAGAGTTGAAACGACTTGTCTGTCAAACCCACTGAAAATCACGCACACACCAGGCCATGAAATAAAAAGCTTACATCACACTGAAAAGAAATTTTAGCAAGTGATATGAACTGGGAGTCAACAGCTGCATCTTGCTTGCCCTCAGACAGTGAGAATTTATATCACCATCTTGCTGATGTCTTAGTGCTCAAAGTGCTTTAGTTAATGCGAATGGTATGAACAAGAACGAATTTTTAAAGCAAGGGTGGGTAAATATTAGACGTGTCCATAAATAAAATTCGTAAAATCACCACAAAAAAGAAACACGAATGGTGCAAGAGAAATTTTAAATCTTAGAGACTGTTGCTTTCTTAAATGATGACCATGAAGAAACTGCGTATGGGAGAATACCTTGAACGAAGTAGATTTGATCAATGAATGAAAGGAATTCCTGAAAGGGAAGCAGTAAATCACATAGCAAGATTTTTGTTGTATCTTTACTCATTAAGCTCATCTCGAAATTGTCTTTAGTTTATTATATGGAAAAAGTAAAAATGATCAAATAAATGTCAATAATAGTTCTAATTACAAATTCTTAAATTTAAGTAACGTATAAATTAGTTACACAAAAAGAAATACAGGAAATAATTCTCACGATTTCCTGTATTTCTCAAGACATTCTCAAGAAAGGTACACTCTGAGTCCATATAATAAAATTCCTTGCATGGAATTTTTCAATAATGTCTCGAAAACTTCACTGTGAAAAACTTAGTTAAAAAATTTAGAATATGTCACTAGCAAGCATTTGATGGCTTGTGTAAAGCGTACAGATTGAAAATCACAAACGCACTTTAAAAACAAAGAGAAATATATTTTAGGAACGATAATGCTCGATACTGAATTAAAAGGAACTATAAATAATTATTTATTTATTATATATACATATCTGTAGATGGAATAAATAAAGTATTTAAAATCTATAGGGAATTAAAAGCTAAATATCCATTAATATCACGAGTTTTTCAATGACTAAATAGTCAATGTGGTAATGAGATGGAAATTCTGTAATAATCATATTAATGATGTCAGGCTTTAAATTGGAACCTTCAAAATATTCAACAGTAACTTGTCTGTAAATCAAAAGAAGATGTGCAGAATTATCTTTCAGACCTTCTACAGCTCGTTGCATGCACTTGCACTGTATAACTGATTTACATATTAATTGGGTCTTGCTTGAGGTACCTTGAAAATAATTTATTCTTTTACTTAGCCCTTTTTCGTAATAAAAGAGCATGAAGCGGGGTAATGAATGCATTGCTTATTTAAGTACTTGATTATGATTTAAGAGAAAGATTTATAGATCAAGTATTTCCCACAAAGAGGATTGGTAACACTTTTAGGCTTGACTACCCGATGGAACAAGCTCATTAAATTGTTTCCTTCTTAAGGTATTAAACGCCAGCGTTAGCACTGCGAACACAATGACAAAACAAGGCTACTTGGTATTATAAGTTTAAAAACGAGAAAGAAAGAAACGGTAAAGGACGTAAATAAAAGTTTCATTAGCTAGTCAGAGATGTTTCATTATCCTCTGTAACGCAAGCAGTAGTTATCAGCGAAAGTAACTGCTAGGTCTCTGAGATAAACAGTAAGAAGGCCCTTTGTCCCTGGAAAGGTTCTTATATTAAATAAACTAGCAAATTGTTCTCCTGCTTGTCTTCTCACGTTGGAATGTGTGCTCGCAATTTTGCTATCGACAAATACGCAAAGGTGTCGAGATTAAAAAGAATGCCAGCATTTGCGCTTGTGATTGCTTTATGAATAATGTTGGGAAAATTCCCCTAAAGATGCACCAGGAAAGCTGAGAAAGAAAGAAAGTGCGATCTATTAACCAACTCACAGGCACCGCCAAACAAATGAAAATGAAACTGGTTCTAAAGTAGAATTACTTCTTTCTTTGTACTCGTATTTACAAACAAGGCGAGACGCATATTTCGTGATGTCATTAGGAGAATGTAATGAAAGAAAGGGAACTCAGGACAATAAAAACACGGAAGAGAGAAACAAGTCGTCCGGACATGTTTTATATAAAATGAGAGTTTGGTAATTCGATGTTTAAATCAAAGCGACATTTAATGTCTGCTAATGATCGAATTAGAGAGTAATGCCGAGTACCATAATGGGTGCACATGGCACAAGCAATAGATATTACCTCAGAAGATCAGTAAAGTGCTTGCAGGTTTTTATTATCATCTCAGAAAGTTAGTTTCCTTGTGCTTGTTTGATTCCCCTGAGTTACTAATTTAAAGATATTTCCCTAGCAACTTGAAGAGGTAATATTGAGGTTGCTATGCAGGATCATTGCGTTTGTTATTTCAAATGGTTAAACACTAAGAGTCACGGATAACAAAGAAATCCCAAAGAATGTTTAAATTGACTTATTTTTCTGTAATTAAGTAGCAAAACAAAATGCTCAATTAGAGGCCTAATAATTGCGTTACGTTTGCACTATTTTATGACGTGTTTCATCGGCACTAGTTTCCTTCTAATTTTTGCTGTAAATCTGTTCGCTATTAGATAAATTACCATTACCACTATTATAAAGGCATCCGTATTGTGTTTTATAAGAAACTTAATGTTAGAATACATTTTTTCGGGAGATAGAAGAGAATTAATTTGAATCTACTAATCTTCTTAACTTCAGTTCTGTTCTATAATGAAAAGTGATTAAGAGAAGACGCAAGCTATTTACGTGTCTCCAAAATATGAAGTGTCGATAACAACGCTTAGTAAAGTAACACCAAAAAAATTAATCGGTTTGATGCATCCAGTGGTTAATGATATCTCGTGGCGTGTTTGTGATAATGTGGCTGCGCTCTTAAACGGTTCAGTACAGAACAATGAATTTGGTATGCAACGAATATGCGGGGATTTTAATGGCCGGAGGGAGAGACTCTGATTTGATAATTTTTTTCACATAAAAAAGAGATGCATGCTTAGTATATTTGTTCCTGATTAAGAAGAATTTACATAAATCATCTTTTCAATTTTTAGTCATTCATCGAAAATAACTTCTGCTTGGCCGCCGTTGTTTTCTATTTAAATGAACTGAACTGAACTCCACCTGTATTTCAGCAAATGCACTCTTAGGATTTAAAGATAACTGAATGCTATACTTTTTGTTCATTATATTTCTCTCATGTGGAAAAGAAGAATATCGTATATGATATTTTTGAATTTAACATTTTACATTTAAAAAAAAAAAATTTTTTTTTTCTAATCTTGCCAGCATTTCAACTGGTAATATTTAGAATCTCTAGTGCATTGTTTGTAATTTTGGATAGACAACCAAAAAAGAAACGACAAACTAGATTTATTCTTTTATTTCGCTTTTCATAAGAGAATTTAAAGTGACTTTTGTCTTGGATTTAGCAGTCCATCAAAATCACAGTAATTGATGTTGACAAATTCTAAGAAGTTAATTTTCCAGTACTAAGAATAGCGAGATTGATTGGTAGCAGATGGAGGTTGGCACCTGTTACCAGATAACCTCGCGTCTTTTATGGCACGTAGCATTTTGCTGCATTCATTTTTCCGTTGTCAGTAAAACCTTAAAAATTATATTTATTAGTGGAACTGTTCAGAAATATTTTCGATGTCGCTAATTTTTATTTGATGTGGAAATGGATTTTGAATCAACTAATTTCTGGGTTTGAAAGTTATCTGAATGACGCCCTCTAATTAGTGAATGTTCAGTTAATTTGTTCGAGAAACGAATGGCAATCAAACGAAAGTCAAACTAAATAGCAGAAATAAAAGGTATTGGTTAACTCATATCGTCCAGAATGATGGCTGGCACTACTCATATCCACATGCCAGTTAACTTTTTTTTTCTTACTGTATAATTTTATTGTAAAATTTTATACCTTTACCTTTTCATTCAAAATGGTATATTTTAGAAACAAAAATCAATCTAAAAATGAGATATGTTTCGAGCATCCATCGAATCCGAAATGCATATACCGTCGAAATGCAACTACATGTCTGTCCGACAACGGCAACTGAAAATGCCAATCTTTTGTCTCTTTTGTGTTTCGGATGAAAGATTACTATTTTCTCTTGAGCTTCGGTGAAAGCAAAAGCTTTCACTGAATGAAATTTATCCTGTCTGTCTATCTAAATTTCACTAACGCAAGGCAACCAAAAATCTCGGACTCGATTTGTCATCTCAATATAAAAGAGCGCTTGTGTTAAATAATGCCTTCAAGATTTAATCGGGGTTATGTCTGTAAGCTTAAGACAAAAGGGGTTCACGGGAATTAGGTGTATATATTTAAAGTAAACAAGTTACCAATGGCTGTGATTTTAGTTCTTTAAGGTCTTATGATTTAATTTTATGCATTATGTGCCATGAATTCTATGTATGAACTAGTGGAGAAATGTCTTTTACTAATAAAGCAATTAGAGCTATAATTAATCGTATTGAACAGTTTATCTGGATTTATCCGGTCTGGGGATCTTTCCCCCAGAGGCAAAGCTACATGCCATCGGACGGGTTCCCAGATTGCGGATAGGGGATTGGTCACCAGAGATGGTGGCTAGCTGCGAACAGCCAATAAGCAGTCCCGGACAAGAAGCGGCAATGCTAACAGGACGTGGTGGGTTAGTGAACAATTCCAGTAACTATAAAATGTCACAAAGTCCAATGACGGTACTGCGTCAAGGCGATATTAGGCCGCCCTAAGCCTAAATCTATATGCTCCTTCTTGATTCTCTCCCAAACTCTTCAAGAAAGACTAAGGGTTTGTCAGATAAGTGTCGATGTGCTGACAGTAAAAAAAAAAAAAAAAAAAACACGATTGAAATCTGATACCAAAGAACAAAAGAAAAGACTCATGCCGGCTCGGATGTCGCCCGGTCAAACAAGATCCGCGTCCCCAATCGAGTAATCAGGATTGGATGAGAAAATCAGTTACTGAAAACAAAGACAAAAAATCAAACTCAGGCCTGTAAAAGATGAAATATCAATTGGTACATGGAATGTCCGTACACTCTGGGCAACTGGAAAATTGCATTTGCTTCAAGAAGAACTGAAGAAATACAGATGTGATATATTGGGTATTTCAGAAATGAGATAGACATTGTCAGGAGAATCAAATGGCGGAAGAGTTCTCTAGTCAGGAAATGAAAGTAAGCATGAAGCAGGCATAGGTTTCCTGCTAAGTAACAAGGCCTGTCAGGCAATGATAGGATACAAACCAGTTAGTGAAAGAATAACGACTGCAAGATTCAGTGCCCAATCATTTAATATCGCGACCATGCAAATATATGCGCCCACTGCAGAGAGTACAGATGAAAACATAGAGAGATTTTACAAGGATCTCCAACTAGAAATTGATGAGGTTTCCGAAGCAGGATATACTCATCATTGGAGCTGACTGGAATGCAAAGATTGGCAAAAATAACACAGGATGGGAAAAGGTTATGGGAAAATTTGGATATGGAGAAAGAAATGAACGTGGAGAGATGCTTCTGGAATTTGCCATGAATAACAACCTGATGATTTGCAATTCCAACAAAAAGATTGTCGTAAATAGACATGGCGCTCCTTCGATGGCAAACACAAGAATATGATCGACCTGATATTAACAGACCAGAAATGAAGAACCTCAGTTCAACAGTGCAGATTATTCCGAGAAGCTGATATTGATTCGGACCACAGCTTAGTGATAGCGAATATAAGGCTAAAACTGAAACGGAAGTACAATGGAAAGTTCCAAAAAAGCTAGAGACATCTCGAAACTAAATGAAGACAGTCTAAGAACAGCGTATCATAACATATTGGAAACTAAGCTTAAGACCCCAAGCGAAAAACAATATATAAATACAAGAGCAGAATGACTGACTACAGTGCTAAAAAAGCAATACAGGGACTAATTCCTGAAAGAGAAAAGATCAACAAGAAATGGATAACTCAGGAAACCCTAAAATTGGTCCAAGAGAAAAGAGAACTGAAAATTAAAAGAGATAATTCAGAGGGAGCAGATGAGTTATACCGTCAAAATTGTAATGAAGTACGGAAAGCAGCAAGATCTAATAAAGCCAAATGGTTGGAAGACCATTGCAAAGACATTGAACAGTACTATGGAGAGCACAAAACTAGAGAGGTCTACAAGCTTATAAGAAATGTCAATAGGAAGTGGCAAACAAGATCAGTAACAGTCAAAGATGAAGATGGTAAAGTATTGATGGACAAGACCGAAATCATACACAGATGGACAAGATATTGCAGCGACCTATATAAAAATCAACTAAAAATACTGCAACAGAAGTAATCAAAGAACTAAAAGCAATCTCTCCACCAGCAGGGATCTTTGAAAATGATATCTTGGAAGAGAAAGTGAATAAGGCTATAAACCATCTCAAGAACAACAAGAATCCTGGAGATGACAACATAATAGGCGAGATGCTAAAATATGGGGGAGAATCAGTTGAAAAAGAAATACATAAGCTATGTAAATGAAATATGGAGATCAGGGTATGCCCCGAAAAAATAATCGGTCTTGGTTGTTCTTCATAAGAAAGTCAGTGCTTTAAAATGCACCAATTACAGAACTGTTGCATTAATGAATCATCTTGGCAAAGTGCTGATGAAAATACTAACAGAACTCCTAAAGGATCATATGGGGCACATCTTCCTGATGAGCAAGCTGGATTTCGAAATGATCGAAGTACGGTGCCACAGATACTCGCACTAAGACTAATATCAGAGAAAGCTCGAAGAAAGAACAAAAAGATATACTACTGTTTCGTGGACTTCTAAAACGCATTTGATAATATTGACCAAAAATATAACATGGTCTGTCTTGGAATCCTATGGTGTGGATAATAAATTGATCCGCCTGCTGAAAGATATAAACAGCCAAGCACAAGCAAAAGTCATGAAAGCAGGTGAGACTGGAGATTGATTTGCCACTAGTCGAGGTACAAGACAAGGGGACCCAATATCACCAATCATCTTCATCACACATCTGGGAAGGACACTAGATAAGATTTAAGAAGGTGGAGGAATTTCAATAAATGGCATGAGAATAAACTACCTCTGCTTTGCAGATGACATCGTCCTGATTGAAGAAGACGCAGCAAGGCTGGAACAGACATTGCAAACACTATACACAGAAGGAAAAATATATGGACTAAATGTCAACTTTGAAAAAACTAAAACAATGATATTCGGTCAACAGGAGTTACTGAACAGAGTCATGATACATAGATTTCCACTGGAAAATGTGGAATACTTCACATATCTTGGATGCCACATGACGCATTACTTGGACCCCAAAAAAGAGATAAAAATTAGAATAGCCAGAGCAACAACTATTTTAAAAGCCATGGACAAAATATGGAAGAGCCGAGCTACAAAGATGCAAACTAAACTGCGCATTGTAGAAACCTGTATCTTTAGCAGCATGCTCTATGAATGTGAGGCCTGGGTACTCCTGAGAGATTCTGAAAGGAGGATATTAGCATTTGAGTGGAAGTGCTATAGAAAGATCTTGAGAATAAGCTGGATCCAGAAAGTGAACAATGAGGAAATCTACAGACGAATGCAACCAAAAGAAAATCTGATCCAGAAAATCATCAAAAGGAAACTACGTCTCTTGAGAGCAAACTAAAAATGCTGCTGTTTTGAATGATTGAAGGAAAGAACAAAAAAGGAAGACCTAACAGAGAATGGGGCGATGACATTGTCAAATGGTGCGGACAAGTACAGGAGGCATTCACTAAAGGTAATAGTAAAGTAAATTAATAAATAATGATTACATTTAATTTGTCACGAGTCTCATACATAGCTTCTGATATACACACTTTTGTAACTTTAAATCCACATGTTCACTGGGCGTCCACAGATGCCGTATGGTCACTCCGATGCTCGGTGATGTTCCACACCAGGCCTCCCCATGTAGTCGTATTGTATGTTTTCCTGGAGATTTCAACTCTCTGAAGATCAGTCACTCCACACATCAATCCATCTCATTGACAGTCTATCCCATCCTCTTTTTCCGAAATCCCTTTTACACACATCAATTTAGCATAATCTAAGATGTTAAAATAGTGCGTAGAATGAGTTAACTAGCACATTTATGATACTCGATTCTCCAAGAAAAAGAAAAATACTGCAGTAAAAAGGTAGTAAAGTAAGAAAATGTTTTAAATTCTAATTTTTGAGAAAATGTAGCTCACTTAATTGATTTATAATATGAAGATTGTTGTTAATATTACGTCATTATAAGTTACTTTGACCTTTCTGAAGGTAATATCTTTGGAAAATAAACAGAACATAGAAAGGTTTCACACTTTTGTTACTTAGTATTCCTTCTTCTATAAAACATCGATAACAATCTTCAGAATATGATAAATATTGAGGCCATAAATTACATCGTGACAACCCTTAGCATCAGTATCATGGGCTGGCTAAAGTTTAGATAATCCGGAAACTATCTAGAGATCAACTATTGAGCATTATTTTTTCTAAGCCACTTCATGGCTTAAATAAACAGGATTGGTTGCTCTTCAGGATATGATATTATTTTATTACCTAAAGGAATTCATAAACATCCCCTGAAGAGCAGTTTGATCTCTAGATCTAATATGGAGCATTCTGGAAGATCTAATCTGGAGGATCCAATCTCTCTAGCGTACTATGGAAAACGGGGCATCAATAAAACGTCCACTCTGTCAACCCGGCCTACTGCATAATCCATTCAATGAAGAAATGATTTGCAATGGAAAATTTATTAATGCCCGTTTTCACAGTACTCATTTCCTCTGTTTAATACTGAAAATATACCATTCTATAATGGCATCAATTAATTAAGAATCCTTGGCAAAATCCTCCTAACATGAAGTTTTCCCGGATAAAATTAGCTGAGCCGACGAATAAAATATGCAATCCATGGTATGCAATACTGATGATTGCACCTCTACGGATGTCAGTTGTATATTGCCACGTATTCAAATCATTTTCCATTCAGAACGCTCTTCGACACGAGGAAGTGACAGAATTTGCAAAGGACTGATTTTGGTAAAGTGGACCACGGTGAGCCAAGGTGGTTTGCTGGAAATACCTAGGATCACGTGACATGGCACGTTATGGTAATACGTGTAGACCGACTGTCCGTTCAAGAACTTGCATCATTAATATCCTCTTGGTAATCGTCATCCAAGATAGATCAACATGTTATTTTCGTAATGCTTGCAGAAATGTTGCATGTGTTTCTGTGACATCGCCACCAGAACATAATGGATGCGTTATTTCTTACAACGGATTTCACTATATCAGTTTGTTCACTTTAGATGCAATGAGTAGTTCCACTACAAAATATTATGCTCCTGATCTCTAGATCTAATTTCTTGTTTCTTTTTTTATAATATTTTACTTCCTTTCTGTTTTTTTCTTTCAATCAAAGCATGCGCTTACCAAAATTACTATTAATACTACTACTCATTTTCCTTAAAGATTACAGTTATAACTCTATACCACTCAATCAACGAAACATTGGAGTAGGGGTGATTAGAAGTTGACACTGGCATCCCCACTTTGGTGAAACGTACCCAAACCGAACGCAGACGGTAAATAGGCAGACATTGTGGCTTCCCAACAGTGTATCGCAATCGACAAACATAAGTAAATGTAGCGATCGTAGTGACTTTGATCACTGACTTATTATCGGCGCAAGACAAATGGCCATTCTATTGCCCAAGTGGTAAGAACTCTAGGATTCTTGAGTACAACCGTATCGAGGATCAAACCCGAGTATACCATCAACGAACCTACCAAAGCCTAACGATCAGGTGGTGGTTGACCACACGCCATTGATGTCCAGGTTCGATGTAGACTGTCCTAGCTCTGTCTGGCGGCACAAATCCCATTCAGTCTGAATGCCTGAGGTCCAAGCAACGTCAGCGAGTAAACGGCACGGCGTACTTTGCATACAATGGGCTACGGAAGCCGACGCTCTAATCTTGTACCACTGTTAACAGCTCGTCATTGGGCATTACACCTCGCCTGGTGTCCGGACCATAACTAGACCTCTGCAAAATGGACTAGTGTCGTATGGTCTGATGAATCCCGTTATTAGTTGTACCCGAGCTGACGAGAAGAAGGGAGGAGAGGGTGGCGTAGACAGCAGGAAGCCATGGCTCCGTCATGCGAGGTCGGCTCTGTTCAAGGAGGTAGTGGCTCTGTGATGGTTTAGGGAGCCTTCTCATGCGACACATTAGGTCCCTTTTCGTGTCTATAGAGATGCTTAAATGCTGCGAGATACCAGAACGTGCTGGCCGATCACCTACATACTTTCATGGCCTTCGTGCATCCTGCAGCCAAAGGTCTGGTTCAGCAGAACAATGTGCCGCCCCACCGGGCCCCGACCACCCGGGCATGGTTCGAGGAACGCATTTGAGTTTGGGACCATCCAATGTTTCAGATTTAAATACCATTGAATCTTTCTGAGATGCCGTAGGGTGAGACATCAGATTCATGTATCCGAGACCGGCGTCTAAGGCACAGTTGTGGACTATGTTACAACACGCATGGCTAGAATTACCTTTAGCAAATCTGGTGGAGTCAATGCCTTGGAGAGTAGAGGTGGTTATTAGCGCTACAGGAGGGCCGACACGCTATTAAGTAGGTACCTCTAATGCTTTGTCCACTGAGTGTATTTAGTTATACAGAACGAAGTCGAATTTTATGGAATTCCCCTAAGGGAACCTCTGACACCTTTCCAAGTTTGTCAAAAAACAATTTATATGCTGGTTCATCCTGACAGAACACACAGAATCCGTAAACTACATTCAACAGGAATTACTACTCCTTTGAATGTTTCTCATGGAAACTTATAGGAAATAATCGCCACAGATATACACTGGTTTGCCAGTATGCGTCATGTATACTGCTACATAATCTTCTCTTCTTCTTCCTTACGTTTGTCCCGCTTTAAGGCAGGGACCGCTCGTGTGCACTGCTTCCTCCATCTTGCACGGTCTTGAGCAATTCTTCTCTTGACATTTGCTGTGCGCATCTTTAGTTAGGCAATCAAGCCAACATGTCTTTGGTCGGCTAATTGATCGTTGGCGGTCGACATTAAGTCGTATGGCCGATTTTGCCACAGAGTTTTCATTGCTATAGCCGTACCACTTGCATCTTTACTGTATATCTTACGTATATCAGTGTTTGGTATTCAGTCAAGCCTGGTGACGCCAAATGTTCATCTTGGCAGTCTCATTTCCATGGTATGGAGGATTTTCTCATGTTTTTTTTTGTTTTGTTTTGCCATTGGCCAGCATTCTGCTCTGTACATGTCTACTAGTCTAACGGCAAAGAAACATGAGCAAATCCTCCATACCATGAAAATGAGAATGCCGAGATGGACATTTGGCATTACCACTTAAAATCGAAATCTATATACTTAAAATCAAAGATCTATAGATATAGCGGGATCTTCTTATCACAAAGAACTCCTGTGACTTGTCCTCACTTCATCCAGGCAGTGTTGGCTCGGGCTTCAGCATCTGTTGTTGTATTGCCATTGAAGCTAATGATGGACCCTAAGTATTTGAACTGGGTGCATTTCTTCAGCTCTACGCCGTCTATTGTGAGCGTGCCGTCGGTTTGGTCACCTCACATATATATTGTCTTCTTGATGTTAAGTCTCATTCCAAACTCATATAAACGGGTTTTCCATTTCTTCACGAGATGCTGGAGTTCATTTTGCGATGTATACGTCATCAGCATATAACAGTGTCCAGGAATGGGCTTCCGAATAAACTTGGTTACAGCGTTCATACTGCCACATATGGAATTCAGATGAAGTATGAATTCCACGTATTTGTGGAATTCATACTTCATCTGAAAATATCGATATATTAACTTTATTAATGTCTAGAGATGAGTGGAGAATAAGGTCAGTCACATATATGGCTAAGATACGAAGTAACCAGAAAAAAAAACAAGAACTAGACAAGAAAATGCACTTATTTATTCATTATTTAATGCACTCTTGATAACGTCTGGAGGTTTACAAATTTAAACACCACCATCTATATTTAACACAAATCCTAAGTATCATCATAAATTGAACCAAACAAGCCACCATTTGAAATGCACCAACAGAAATACGACTACACATATATAAATAATAGCATAAACAACTAAGTTAAATATTTGATAGCAACAAGAAACGCAAGAAGAAGAAATTGGATAGGCCAAATCTTTACAAAATGTGGATTTATTTTACAGATTAATCTTAACATTTCGTAACTGAATGGATAAATATAAAACAAAATCAGTATTTGGAGTATGATTTTTTTTTAAATATTAAAACTTGATCAATGTGATATTAGAATATGTGTAAGTAATGGAAGAAAATCATAAAAAAGTGTTTCCCTTAAATATTCGTGCCAAGCAGGCAATTAAAGTGCTATCTGCTTATTTGACCAGGGCCACCTGTCGGAAGTAATTAATCACTTTATCATTAGCAAGATGTAATAGACTTTCCACGTTGGTCAGAGTTGTGTTGTCGAGGATCTGAAACTATACCCTCTACCAGTACAAACACTTCCTAATCCTTCAATTGACGCTAACATCCTATTAATAACACACTGTATTTGTTAATTTATTTGACCAATTTGGTCGTCGGGTAAATCCCTAAACAACGCATTATCACTCTTACATAGCATCTTAATTCTTTAAGCAGAAAAGTGAAATTCAGAGATGGCTTTGACTCGTGCATTGGTCTGCGATGCATTTATTACCATTAGATTATCAGTGTGTGTGTGTGTGTGTGTGTGTACTTATCATTTAGTAACATAATTTTTAACTTTCTTCCATTAGAAGAGCTGAATTTAAAATAAAAAAAAAAAAACTGAGGGGATCCGATCTAACAAATATCCAGTTTGCTGAATATCAATCAATGCCATCCAATTAGAGAAAAGTCTTTATATAGGTGCGGATAAGAGACAATAGGAATCTAACAAGTGCTTAATTATCGTTGTGAATCACATATAAAATACCAAACACTATACTTAACTGATCAGCTGCCATCTGAACTATATTTATTTATACGTAACATGTAAATTGCGTTTCGATTTAAACTATTTCATCTCTTTGGTGATGAATATTTTTATGGAATGTGATCGAGTGGTATCCAGATCGAACCGAATGATATCCGGCTTTGCAAAAACACTTTCGGAGCACAGTCATAAGGGAATGAATATAGATTTTATTGCTCCGTAGAAATAACTTTTATAAGTTTTAACTGAAGGGGATTTAGCCAGTCTACGTAAATAGGCGAGTTTTTTTCCATGAAAACCCTGATTGGCATATCTATCAGAGAACGTATGCACTGACAGATTTATCAATTTACGTAAATGGATTTGCATTAATTACAGTTATATGGAGGTAGGTTATTTGTCCAATACAGTGTGTTGGATCTAGCACGTTAACAGAATCATAGAACGAGAGAATTAAACTACAACCTTCTTTGGAATACATGCGCGTGATAATAGTGTCCTGTATTATGAATGCAAGTGCAAAGAGTTGAACGCAGAGGACAATGAGATAACAGAACTCTGTTTCGTTTTAATTTAGAGGTGCAGTTCATTCTCGTAGACAAATAAAACATTACACGATCTAATTTATCTAAATCCTTCTCACCCTGATTTTTCTTATCTTCAAATTGCAAGAAATGGAAATCTGTAGATATTTAAACAGATTAAATTCATAGGAATTCATTCCGGGTAGCACAATTTATATCCAGAAAAACAATATGAATGTACCTGTAACTGACAATTTTGATTTTCAATTCAGTTGGTCTCCTTTAAAATAAACGTGTTACTATTAAATTTACAATAATTCATATTTTAAGAAATATCTTTCCGCCTCGATCACTTAAAATGAACAAAATAACATGTAAGAACAATCTTTTTGTTTTGTTTTGTTTTATCACGTACACTGGGGGAAAAAGTCACCCTTTGGTAATCTCAATATTCTGACACATCTGTCGGCATTGTTTCTGTGTATTATATTACATATTATATTAAACAAAGTCAGGAAAGTTAAAGAATGTTGCTCACACAATTATGTTTTTCGTGTTACCAGTTCTATTGACAAGATAAATCTGTTTAGCAGTTACTGCTGATGTACATTCTGATCCAAATATTTACCACTCATGGATACTTGCCAAAAACAAAGTAAACCTTTGTTTGCAATATTAAATTATTTAAGCGTTAGAAAACACTTTCTATGAGACATAAGTGTGATTTTATATTTCTATTGATCTTATATCGATACCATATATGATGTAAGAGTGGAGAAGAATTCGTCAAAGATAAGGAGCTTTATTGAATATCTGCTAAAATATTTAATAAAGTTATGCATGAAACTTTCGTTGATCAGAGAGCTCAGTGTGCAATCCTTAACACTAAGTTCGAAAATGTCCTATAAAGATAAATATATTTACGAAATCGCTAATGAAAACATTCAACTTTAGCATGGATTTCGTTTCTATCTTCTTTCACGAATTCATCATATTGGATTTGTAATACCGTTTGCTGTAGTATGTTTGAAAATTGTATTATTGAAGCCGTTTGTGCTCCTGATGGCAGGCTGAAATAATAATCGAAGTAGAACACTTCCTATTAATAATCTTCCCTTATAGCTGTGGAATCCATTCAGTACACAGATTTAATGCCTACAATATTGACATCCCCAGGCTAAATGGAATTCCCAAGTAAACGGATCAACGCCATGCTCCGGCTGTAAGTAGACAGTAGGTGGCTACCGAAAGACAGCGTACACATTCGAAGTGCGAATGATTGATAACGGGCATAGGTCTGATCTCATTACTTCAAAAGAGGAATATAGTGAGAGTAACGGAATATGACTAACTCTGCATTACAGCTAATCAAGAAATCCAAAGATTTGAATGCACTGTGCGTTGGACCATGGACGAAACGGGGTATAATAACAGGTGATCACCTATGGTCAACTCTTATCCAACAAGCACGAGTAGGTTCTGTTAAATGAGCGAAGGAAAGAAATCCAGTATTGGACACCGAAATACCGAAGAAAGATTCGTAGAATAATTGTTTCAATTCTGTTATTTCAAATTTAACAAAGAAGCTAGCAAAACAAAGAAATGTTGAGGGATGTCTAGAAATGGTTTTTCTGATGCTTCATATGATAGAAGTACTCACACAGCGCAAACTGAATGGTGCAATTTACATAAACGTCTACTCCGGAATGCTTCGGTCGTAATCACGACTAAATACCAACTAATTGCCAGTTAAATATCAACGTGGGCATTGTGGCTGACGAAGGATATTCATTTATGTCACCATTTACTCTGCGTGGACACTTCAAACAGTATAAAGGCGCCGTTTGACTGGTCGTCCAAGTTACTGGGACAGAGCTGTGATAACTTTAATGGATTAACTCCTCCCTGCAATAACCGAATCTCAATCCCATCTCACGATCATTTTCATTGGGAAAGTGGCGGAATGATATGATCCTGAGAGGGAATGCCAGTAGGTATAATGGATTGTAGGTATTAGTCTATCTATTTGTCTTCTCTCAAGACGAAATGATCCTGCATGTTATTCGGCTGTATCTTAAATGAACTGTGGCTGCTCGCTGTATATAATTCTCAGATTTCCAATCAAATGTCTTTCAACTCGACCAGTAAGGTTAAGTGTTGAATTAAAAATCGTCCATGATTTCTGAGTCGAACTTAAAAGTGATGATAAGAGGATGATAATCTTCATGAATGTCGTCTTCTTGTCAGTTTCTTAACTTATGAAGAATTCCAGGTGTAGAACGAATAGCATGTTTTGTTCCGTAACATTATCTCTACAAAGCACTCCAAGAAAGGAGGAAATTGACAGAGATTCTCTCCTAAATTGAATAAAACGAGTCTGCATGCTTGAAAGTAATTCACTATATTATGAACTGAGATTTTAATGCCCTTTCTGGGAAATTAATAACATGATAAACTGAAATTCTCGGACTTGGTCATTTGACAAGGTAGGATATTTAAGTAGTTTTGCACCCAATCTAGCTCACACATGGTAGTATACTTATCTAGAGAACGTTACCATTGCATAATCTTAAACATTTCTTTACAACAGAGTAGAAGGCTTTCGTTGAAAGTTAAGTATTTAAAATTCATATCACTAGCACACAGCAGAACAATATGGTTCTTCCTGCGTAACCGATAAACACAATAAATTATATCTAATCCTCCTCCTCTTGCGGTTGAGAAATTTAGAGTCAGCTTCGATAGGAAAAAAACTTGAAAATGCTGACTGAATTCAGATCCCCTTCATATACAACGAGGTACAAAATATTTACTTATTGGCTAATTAAGCACAGCAAGTCTTTCGCTGCAATGTATCCCACTCCCAAGCACAGTCTCTAATTTGGATGGGATTTGAACTATACAAGTGTTATCCTACAGTTTCTCTTTTACAGCAGTCACTGTATTTTACTCACTGAATACTGAGTAATAGCTTGGCTCCAATTTCGCGTGAGTCAAAAGTGTAGTCCTAATATCTATAGCGTTTGCTACTTTTGATAACAACCCTCAGGGAGCCCAATTGTTTCCGTAAACAACTGGAAAGCGAACACCTTTGTTAAACACGTCTTCCTCACTGCGTGATTCATTCGACTTTTAACAATAAACATGAAAGCGTACAGCTCTACGTATCCAGATAATGCAAAATTCTTAGAACTTGCCGTTTTAAGGTTGATACACAAACCTCTGCAGATCCAATTAAGGTCAATGGTTGAAAATAAATCCCTTTAGATTGTCCTAATAATGCGAGTTGAATCATCAGTTGTCATGATTGTGAACTTGCCCTTTAGAAAAGAAAAAGGGTAGTGCATTTCAGGCTGTAAATCCATCGCATAGATGCATTAATAGCATGTATGCTAATTCATGTTTATGTGTGAAGTGTCAGTACTATGATTTGATAGCCTGGTTTCCTGGAGACACATTTTGGAAACACTAAATAATCTTGAGTTATATCAAATACAGTTATAACAGCTAATTTGCAATGCACAGAGTTTATATTTCTGTCATTTGTTTACATTATAAAATTAAAGAACAATTCCGGAAAGCAAATTTGTTGTGTAAATTTATTCATAAAATAATATCCCGAGAACACTATTTTGTCCAGATTGGGTTACGGAATAAGACCACTACATCATACTGACATCACTCATCCATCTCTACTCCTTCATGACTAACATATTATGCACCGTAACACGTAGGCCTCTTCCTGTAATCGGTAAGTTGTACTGGAAGTTTTCTGGGTTAGCCGTGTTCCATGAATTCATTCATCACCTTATCTGATGGGCATCTCCACTTTTACCGCAGACAACGGCCACGCTGATTATTCATGAATGGTGGGTTTATCTCAGCTCTCCACTGCTGCACCTGACTGCAACCAGATGAACCTGTCGAGGATGAGGTGTTAAACAGTCTGTGAATATGGTATGAATACGTTTATCTTTCAGGAAAGATGAGCGTTAGCATTCATAATTTACCACGAATATCTTGTTATCCCGCATCGCAAAAACTGTGATATATGCTCTGAAAAACAGCAAACTAAATTCTTTCATGCACTATATTTTAAAGCAAATGGGCACAGATTGAACAGCAGTCATTTTAATATTACATTTAACTATAGTTTTATGTATTTAACTTAATATAAGCTGTATAACGATTCAAATCTAGATCTTTCCAACCAAAACAAGTTGCTTCCTTATAAATACACCTCAGAGACTATATTTTTTTCATTCCGACCGAACTTGTTAATGGTTTAACGTCATAATCTAGATTTAATATACATACATTTCATTAATACTGTTTTCCAAAGTTTATCACAAAAAATGTAATTACATGCATCTATTATCGGCGCTTCACCAATATCATCCGACTATGAAAACATACTACATTAGACCAAATAGGAATCGGTTTCGAAAACTTGTCAGTCAAGTTACTACACAGTAATGCTTTTTATACTTTAGTTATTAAGTGATAAGAATTTTAATTTAAAAAAAAAGGAAGAAGTTTAAATTTTTAGCCTGGTGTTTCTTCAAAACACAGGCAAGAGAGTTTATTGCTTCAACAGTAATTCCGAAAAGAATGTCAGATTTATTCATGGGGCAGGCCATATAAATAACAGGAGATATATAGCGAGATCTTAATTTTAGAGAGTCAAATATTTTCCCATTAAAAATCACAAGATGTCTTTAATGTTAAATGAGAAATAATACTGTTCCTATATCAATGTTAATATTCGTTATCAATAAGTTCGAGCGGCCTTTAAAAGACATTCAAAATACATTGTATTATTGATGACAACACTTACCCATGATTGACTGAAAACTAATTCATTCGGTATATTGATAACCAGCTTAAGTTTTAAAAGACTCTTAAAATATAGGTCTGATAAACTTAAGAAAATCTGAATTTGATAGCCCAGCTCATCTTCGAACAAAACCGCAAAACTGCAATCATCCTTCACTCTGTCATGATCGTTCTTGGTAAGGCATTTCGGGAATGCATTGCAGATGGAATTGCCTCATTTTCCCACCCAAATTGTTGTGATGGTTTTTCCGATTACAGTCGATGTAAGGCCAGTGTGTGTAATTTCCCAATTAGATAATGAATTCCTCGACCATTTCAGCGTCAATAGCCATGCAGAGTCCACGAATTGTCTTTCTCACACTATCAGGTGACGCCTATATCACAATGAATGTCAGTACACGTTAAGTTTCCAGGATTCTTCCACCAACTGGCGATATTATAGGCTATATGCAGAATGCTGTAGTTAAGGAGATCCAAGAGTAGAAGGATACCGGATAGAACAGCAGTCCGTGATCTGATAGTGGGCGCCCATTCCTCATCGACGCGTCTGATGAACGCAGGTCGTACCGCCGTGTGTGCGGGCTCGTAGACGGAAACGAAAAGGCTGACCAGGGATTTAAACTATTGAACGAATAACGGTGTTTGCCAGACCACAAAGTACTCCTTGCCTCCGAAGTAGGAGGTCAGTCAAGTTACCCAGGATTACAACCTACAGTTTCTATCCGAGAAATGTCAATGCACCATTGAAAACCAGAAAATAGTTACTTTTTCGACAAATATCGTTTCCAACCATGGCGTGCGTAAAAAAGGGGCTGAAAGCAGCAGCGTTATGGTGTGAAACATGTTTCTGGGAATCATTTGGAACAATAATATGCACAGACTGTACTCCAGGTGCTAAAAGCACCTATTTTTGTGCCTGAACAGGTACATACCTTCATGGTAACTGTCTTCTCAAACTGTATAGGTGTGTTCCAGCAGGATAATGCGCCGTGCCATTTGGGAAAATAGTCGCCATACTCGAACGGTATCCGCAATGGTATAGTTCGAAAATGTTTCTCCGAACAGTAGAAACCTTCAGATGTTATCATCGTCGCCAATACTTCTTGCAAATGATGCTGAAGAGTTCCCCACGAAGTGTATAACACTTCGTGGGGAATATGTAGAATAAAGTGTAAGTTACATCGTTCTTCCTCAATTTCTTCATGGAGATTATCAGAACTTCTCTCCCCTTGTCTAAATTACTTTATTTTTATAATATTATTTATTAAATTATTAAAATCATTGTCTTTTTTTACAGTCTTAATTATCTAAGCCTTGGAACTCTTTTGTATGATAATTGTTTTTTGTTTTGTTTATTGAGAAAATTAGAATAAATTTCACATCAATAATATTTTCTTGGATTTAATAACAGATACAAATTGTATATACATAAAAGGAAATCTACAAAAATAAACATTTAGCTGTGAATAAACAACTGGGCATAAAAGATAGCGACCACAAAATTGATGTCTCAATTGATGGGAATCAATGGATTGGAAGTGTCGTTTCTTCAATGGGCATGCATCGACTTCAATACGACTGAAGATTAGGAAGTCGGTATTTTAAGTGCAACTAAAGAGAAGTTGTGATGGAATTCAAAATACAAAACATACGCATTGTTTCAATGTAATAAATACTAAAAGTTCTTCCCTATGAAACGTCCCCTTCTTAAATTTTGTATACGAAAGGTCACACATGAAACTCCCTTTCCAATTATATTTGAGCTTCTGTTGACTCCTTATTCTACTGAGATCCAGGATATATTTATGTATAAACATTTCTACTCAACTGGAAAGTGGGTATTCTGGAGATTGCTTAAAAGCTCTCTTTCATTCAAAAGGCCCTCGCTGGGGACATGGTAGTTCCCATAGCAACGCTTGTATAATGCAAGCATTCTGCCATTCTATATTATTCAAATTCTACGGTAAAAAAAAACAGGGTATATTTTGTTTGTTTGTTTTTTTTACTTTCAATACTGTACTTAAATTGTGAAACCTTTAGTAATTTAATACCAAGCGCCGTTATAAAACTATATGTTTAGCCGCAATGGCAACAACACGAAGATGAAAAGGAGGAGATGGAATTATATTTTATTTAGTAGTAACTGATTAACTGGTGCAACAAGCTAGGAACACCTCAGAAGAAATGGTGTAGTCAGTACTGCAATAGATATAATAATGATCACCAACTATAGTCAAAACAACTGCTATGCGTGATCACTTAATTCAGATTTCATAGAATGTTGGACGCATTTTTCGACTCCAGGGGGGGGGGAGGGGTTCTGCAACTAGAAGGATGGATTTGGTGGAATCTAACGCTTGGGACTGTAAAGAAAATGTGTCAGTTATTTCTACTTATGATATTTTCTTCTTGTAAATTGTTTTCTCGAATGGATGGAAACAGCCGCTTTTAAAAGGGAGCATAATATTTAATCTCAGTAAACAGTGGCATCGCTTAGTGCAACGCGAGAAGAGTCATTTGCGAAATATTCCAGTTAGCTGCTTTACAAGATTGTTGTTCAACGCAAGAAAACTGCGTGACAAAACAATTTGTGTCAGAGCAGCTGCATTACATTTCTTTTATTCTTACTATTTTTTTATCATTTCATTGCGTGCTAAACAGTTTACTTTTCTCAGTGATTACCTTTCCGTGTATTTTTACGCATTTCACCTCAAAGCTATTGTTACTGACATTGCTCCAGGTATATTTCTTATCACGTAAAGGGCTGGGGTCGGAAAAGGCATTCACGAAGCGAGGCAACATCTGAAAGAATTACTGCATTCTGAAAATTGAATGCTCGGTTTAACTGTTATTGTTGTGTGCAGTGTGATAAGAATGAGAATATTTTTGATGAAAATTGCGATAAAATGGCAAGTTTTGTATCCAAATATCACATTACTATTATTTTTACAGTGAATTGATTATAAAAAAAAAACATATGTTTATGTCTGACGTTATAAGTGTAAAACATGCACGATAAATATCATTTATATAATCAACTGTTCACCTCAACGTATTGAATATGTGCATTACAATGCCCAGTCTCATTGCTTTATTTCTTCAGATTCAGAAGAATATTTGATCCTAGATTTCTACGCAGCATTTCCACGTTGATTAATCAGGGTGCGTATTATTAAACTAGCAAATAGAATTTACGTTTTCATTTCGTGGCTACTTCAAAACAACACAAAGTGTTTAATTAATGAAGTAATTTAATTTCGGTTTGAAATCTCGGGTTGTTTACAACATAATGAATCAATCAGTACATTTCTTTTCTCAGTTAGCACGTATTGTTACATTAATTTATCAAATCCTAACACTGAATTTCATTGTATCTCAAATGCAATAGCAGTGACGCACGTAGCTTTGAAAATGTCCAACAGCTCTCCGAATATCGATCTGTCCTTGGTGTGTTCGTTGAAGGTGGTGCGCTGTTGGCAAATGCCTCTTGTAAGACAGATAATTAACCAGTTACATACTTGGACGAAATGCTCTTTTTTCGTTTTATGAGTAGTGTTGCTAGCAAAATATACGTTGCTTGTAAACAGAAGGTCACCATTATTAAGTCTAAAGAATTAATCACTCGAGTTCCATTTCGAATAATCTATTTACGTAGAATGTCAAAACAAAGCAAAATCGCAAATAAATTAGAATAAATCTCTCACAATAAGTAACTTTAGGTTTAATTCAGATTTCTCTTTACCGTCTTGAGGACAGAACTGTTGAGACAATGAAATAAAGAATACTTTCAGAAAGTATTTGAAAGCTTTTGTTAATAATAGTAAATACGTCCACGAGGCAAAAAAAAAAGGTTTTAACTTCGCTATTCAATTCCAAAATGAAATCTTCAGAGAAGACTTTCTCTGAAGTATTGATTGAAAGAGTATTTTTAAGACAGCATCATAATGACATTCACTGCATTTTGCATTCTGCTATTTTTAAATAAAATTAATGTGATCGCTTATATTCGTTAATTTAATTACAATGGTTTGTCACACTGTCAAGTCATTTTCAAATTACAATGGAGTGAAAAAAATCAAATTTCAACCTCATATTTTAAGATGAAAATGCATATACCTATCACTCCGAACGTTTTATTCTCAATCAGCTTTATTTAATTCTCTATTTATATACTACTGCCAGTCTGACTGACAGAGTTAATGGTGTCATCGCTCTCAATTCAACAAGATGTGGATCGAAATCCCACCATAGGAACCACCATAGTTTTCAAATGTCCTTGTTAGATGAATTTCGTCGTCGGTGTGAGGCTACCCCCACCATCCTGCTAGTTGGAGTCCTGAAAATGCTTGAAAAGGTTCCGGGTTCGTTCACTACATTTTCGGAGATGGTTCCCGAATTATCTAATCCTTTAACCCACTCTCTGGTCTAATGTACTGTAGGTTAATAATTTTTTGCAGGTGGTATATATACAAAGAAAAGCACGTAAACGAATTCAAAATGTTGCATACCACTGGTAAAGGCGGATCAACCTTTTACGGTTGTCATCAATGGGAGCACTTCTGCACTAATATCTCTTTCTGAAAATGATACATAAAACTTGTTCGAAATGTTTTCGAAAGATATACAAAAGGGATATATTTCTTTCTTTTAGGAGTGGAATTTTAGGATTTAGAATGACTCGGTGGCCAAAATATTACATCCATCCCTATGATAAATGAATTCTAGTAGTAACTTGTGACTAACCACATGGGACAGGCGTAGACCACTTCGAAGAGGTGATATACAGTCTTCATGTCTGAGTTGATTTTGATCTGGGGGAGGGAATGGACGGTAAAAATATATTGGATCTTACCTTGCTACCACGTGCAATGTTCAACAGTGTTTTAGATATACCTGTAATGGTGTAATAAACAAAAAGCATCAAGTTAATGCTGTGCAGCCGGAAACAGGTGATTGATAACATGTAGCAGAAGGATAGATAGGTTGTTAATGGTTTCATAAAGCTGCTATATTTATTGAAATAACTGAATGATATGCCCAATGATTTACCGAGGGTATTTGAAGGTATGTATCGTTGCTGTTGTTTCTTAACACCCTCTTAGCCATTACTGTTTATTTCTGTTGAACAGGTGTAGAATCTAAAACGATTGTTACATTCCATCTGACTATTGATAATTCCACACCTACTGAACAGAACAAACAGTAATTACTAAGAGGACTCTAAGAAACATCAGCAACAAATACTAAACCACTTGAGAAAATACATGTTTAGTGGATCCATGGCCTGGTAGAAGGATATGTTTCCCTCATAATTAATTGCTTTGATAAAAAGAGAAAGTATTAATCTATGCTATCTATCTAAAAAAAATCTATCCCATGGATATCCCTCATACAGGCAACATCCATGGGATAGTTGCTTTATGGGCACCTGTCTTCCAAGAATGGTAGTTCAAGCAGGACAGAGAATTTCCCGTTAAAGAACTGGTCTCTGCTCAGTTGAAAAATCTCATTCCCACTCAGCATCTTTGGAACACTAGGAACAAAGATGATTGTGTTGGTTAGACATCGTCAGTGACAAACCTGGATGAAACTGAAGAATTTCAGCATGTTCTGTGTTGTGTGTGTGGGGGGGGGGGTATGATATCTTTGAAGTTTTACGGGAATCCCGCGGAACCTACAGGGTGTCCCAAAATTCACGCAAGAAGTAATCTTGATAGAAAACACAGGTTTTTAATTAAAAATTGTAATTTCTTTTTGATTCATAAAGTATACAGTATAGGGTTATGCATGGAATAGCATATCGGGTAAATGGCCTCCACGGCTTTGCTGGCACATACGCACCCTTTTAGCGAAATTTTCCATGATCGTTTTGCATATATTTGGCTGAATTTCGTTGATACAGCGCTCAATTTCCTCCTTCAAGGCGTGGGTGGTTGTGGGCTTGTTGGCATAAACCTTAGACTTCAAAAAAAAAAAACCAAAGAAAAAAGTCCAACGGCGTTAAGTCACATGATCTGGGCGGCCAATTCTGATCACCAAAACGGGAAATTACACGACCAGGAAATGACTCATGCAGTAATTGAATTGTTTCTCAGGGTGTATGACATGTGGCACTGTCTTGTTGAAACCACATGTCGTCCACATCCATATCTTGCAATTTAGGCACAAAAAAACTAGATTATCATGTCGCGATAGCGAGCACCATTAACTGTTATTGCCTTACCAGCCGCATTTTCGAAGAAGAATGAATCGATGATGCCTCCAGCCCAAACTCCGCACCAAACAGTGACACGTTGTGGATGCATTTGTTTCTCAAGAATCACTCGTGGATTTTCTGAGCCCCAAATGCGACAATTTTGTCGATTAACGAAGCCATCAAGATGAAAATGAGCCTCATCGCTGAAGATGATTTTGTTCGAAAAATAAGCATCCACTTGTTGTTGTTTCATAATCCATTCAACGAACTCTCGTCGCTGTGTGGTCATTTTTAATAACCCTGAACTGTCAGCTGTCACGCTGTCTTTTTTTTCTCGTTGGCAACACTTTACCGCACAAATGGCGCTAAATTTAAATCTTGCGAGAATTTTGGGACACCCTGTATATCCGTTATATTCAGACTATCCTGAAATATCATGGTTGTCCAACACATCACGTTGTTAATTAGGAATCAGTAATGAACTGATTTTTGTGAATGTGTGTTTACATGCTGGCACATTTAAGGACACTTCGAATATCAGTATTCTTCAGCAACCATTCGGATGGATTTAACTCGGAGTAGACACAGGTATGTAATACTAATGATGGATGAATGCACTGTGTATCATGTTTTTTTTTTTTTTTCATTTTTCTTGGATATTTGTGAGCATCGTGGGACTCGGGGTGATTTTTTTCTTGTTAAGTATTGGGAAATGATAACTTGCGTGTGTGATCACTTTTTTCTTAATGACGATATGTTATTCATTTGTGTTAAAATATTAGTTTCAAATGCATGGTTTTGAAAAGCTATCACATTTTGGAGCAAGGGATTTGAGAACCATTAGTGCAGAAACGAACCTGTGGATATACTATCAAGAAAGTATTTGAAGATATTCATGTGTGTATAATATAAGCGTACGCAACAAACGTTCCTGCCATCACAGACGAAATTCCAACATGGTCTTTCCAACCAGTACAGGTATTGTTCTTGGAATCGTAATAGGGAGATGCGATTGAGTACTTAGTACTCAGTAGTAGTAGTGTAGTCAGTTCTGACTAGATCAAGATAAGATAAGGAATCGTGACGTTATTGGTTGATAAGTAGATGATGTCACGAGTTTGGAATGGTTGGAATATCCCTGTGGGCATATGTGTCAATGCCTTCAGTTCCTGTGTTTTGGTTCGAGTATGGAATTATGGGTGATGGTAGAGATAAGGATTCGTGTCGTGGTCGGTGGTGCACTTCTGACCAGATCAACATCAAGATAAGATAAGGAATTGTGTCGTGGATGTGTGTTGTTTTCAGATGTAGATAAGTGATGTCATTTGTTAGTTGTAAATAAGTGACATTATTGTTTTGAATTGAAAGTGAGATATATTAGTGGATAAGGAATCGTGTCATGATTGGTGAAAACACTTCTGACCAGATCAAGATCACGATAAGATGAGGAATCGTGACTTTGATGTGTTGTTATCAGATGAACATAAGTGACGTAATTGTTAGTTGTAAATAAATGACCTTATTGTTTTGAATGGAAAAGGAAGATATTAATGGACAAGCATTCGTTTCGTGATTGGTGGGATACTATGAACTAAATAGGAGTAGGTTGAATGGGGGAAGTGACGTCAGTGTCTTGGATGTGTAGTGTTATGAGTTGTAGATAAGTAAATGGTTTGTGTATGGCATTATGGGATGATGGACAGTGAAATTTTGGAATGTTTGGAATTTTGCTGGGGCCGCCCTTCTGTCAGGGACATCATGTGGTGTGTTAGGTTTGCATTATGCATTGTGGGTTATTTTTAGAGATAAACAATCGTGACATTATGTGTTTGGAAATTGCTGGGGAACATATGTCTCTCTGTGATATTACATGGTGTGTTTGGTTTCCCTATGAAATTGTGAGTGTATTTTTGAGATAAGATATCTTGGAATTTTCACAGGGTGACAAACATCCGTGATTGTCATCAAGTATTGTGTTGGTTGTCTATAAATGGCAGTACTAATTTTCCAATACAGTTTGGTGTATTTCTTTCCTGTTAAAAGACTATGGGAATTCTTAGAGTATTTTGAAGTTAGTGGCGGCAAGGTTTAGGCTTATCTGAATAATTTAATTATATGCTGCTGTCCCTAAAACACACAATTTTTTCCCATAGATCATACATATTTATTCTATATTCATATTCTAAAGACTATGGGTATTCTTATAGTACAGTAGAGTCTAGTGGCAGGAGCATTTAGTCTTTTCTGAATAATTTAATTATATGCTGGTGTTCCTAAAATACACAATTTTCTTTTCTATAGTTCGTACATATTTTTTTCTATATTCATATTGTAAAGACTCTGGGAATTCCTAGAGTATAGTAGAGTCTAGTGGCACCAGGATTTAGGCTTTTCTGAATAATTTAATTATATGCTGGTGTCCCTCAAACAAACACTTATTTTTTTCATGGCTCATACATATATTCTATATTCATATTCTAAAGACTATGGGAATTCTTTCTAGAAATTCTAATGAAAATTTAAATTAATTAAAGTCTTTCCAGAATGGCTCTTCTAAATGTGAATATTCCAAAATAATTGAATTTTATATCCACAGCACAACACAAACGTTCACACAGAACAATATTTCTGTAAATAACCAGAAAATATAGTTGACTACATCGTTTAGATTTTCACCTGTTTGGTTCGTTCGTTTTCTTGGAGATGACTCATTTATTTCTGGATTTAGTTTTCAACCTCTGTCACACTATGGAACTGTTTGTATTAATCACCTCCTGTAATAAATGAGTTGCGGTATTGTTCAAAAGGTATCATTTTCCCATGGTTGGATGTTTCTCAAACACTTACATATCACTAAGTGATTATCATTAGCATGATTGTGATGACACATATCCTAAACGTATTCATTGCTGATTAAGGATTTTATGCACTTATTGTTTTCAAGTAGATGGCTTGTTTGTATGTATGTTTACATTTTGTGTAGCTAGGAAAATGGAATTTATTTCAAATGAATTTGAACTAAATGTAAGATATACTTTGTTAATTTCTATGTTACCTTTTATTTGACTATAATATTATTAACAAATTGTATTTACTGAATCTAACATGCAGAAATTAAATAAAGTGAAAAATACAGTTTTTTTTCTCCTGATTTAACATTTGCACTGATGTTCATAGTGTATGATTTGCCACTGATGTTTATGTGTAATTCATGTGATTTTTCTCCATGTGACATTTCAAAACAAATTGAACTATGGTTGGTTTTTACATAGTTCAATTATGTAAAACCCATTTCCATTAGTTCCATTTGATTGCTGTCCTCTCGGACTGACATTTATTTCATAGTAGGGATATTTATATATATTTATTTTAACACAAATATTATATTAGATATTCTTTCCAATACAAATATATAATTATTTATTCTTATTTCAAATGAAAATTAGCTCAGACAGAAAGAAAGAAAGAAAAATGTTTACTCTGAAATAAATATTTATGATCACAGCAAACAAGAAATTCATCAGCTGTTTCAGAGTTTTGAAATTCATGCAAATATTGTTTTCATCATTTCGTATCATTTAAATGAAGAACGGGTCTGGCTATTAAGTTTGTTAATGTGTTTTTTTGTTATTATTTTCTCTTCCAATGATTCTCTTCCAAGAATTATTTGATATATACATGATGATTTACTTGATTTTATCTGCACAGTATGATACCTTCTTTCTACAGCAATCGCTTTACAGTAACGTGTTTGATATTCTAGAAAAACAGTCGTACTTTCAGTGTGACTGTTTTTCTAGTCTGTTGGAGATATCTGTAGATATAATAACAAAATTGTGACTTTTCAGGTGAAATCTTAATTCTGGCCATTAATTTAATACCTGATTCCTTTTGCTTCCAAGAGTTGACAATTTCTTGTAATATTTGAGAGTTTGCATGAACAAATAACTTTTAATTCACTGAGTGGATTTTTTTAAAAAAAGCCTCTGATTAGTTTGTGGCATGAAATTTCACAAAAAAAGAAAGAAAAAAAATTTTCTGAAGAAAGAAAATTTCAATGACTTTTGTGACACCCATTATTTTACTTTACTTTACTGGACAAAAAACACCACAACACAATACTGGCTGAACGGATTTACTGTAACTGCAAAGACACTTGACTCGTTTGTTTTTCCATATAGTAATGTTTACCTGACACTTAACCCTGACCGTTCCTTCCAAAATGAAACTTTCATGCAGATGATTCACAGACATGGTTCTACATGCTGTTGGATATGATGTTGATGTGAGATTATCTTACTTTGAGATATCATAGGGCAAATCTTATCTCTGTGGCTTGAAGGGTATTCTATATTATTCGTCCTTATTATATTAAGTATTGTATCCTCAAAGAGTGTTTTTGATGTTAGACCATGTGATTTTTGGGATGGGGAAAAAATAGCATTAGGTGGTGGAAGTGGTCTTCCCTGCCAAAGGATGGTAACCAATTATTATTTTAGAAGACACATACATTGTGATGTATTTATCCAGGACCACTTGGGAAAAGTTATACATGAAGTGTTCTGATATCCTCGGCTACTTGCAAAGAAGAGGTGATAACGAAATGGACCTCAGTGAGTGTTATATTCTGAAATTCCATGATGGGGAACTAATACTCGATGATACAGGAGCTGATGGAAGTAAAGATTTCTCTATTAGTCATGAAGAAGCCGAGAGATTTTCACCAAAAATGCACGACATTGATAATCATTTATTAATTTTGGAAAATGAATTACCAGCTATTCATATCATGGGGAAAATTATCGATAATCATCTAAATTCATCAATGGTAAAATTAGACATTCAAGATTTTGTCCAAATCAATAAAGATTCTTTATTTTGGAACATTTATGAACATTTTACCAAAACTGTTTGTGTATATTTGATGACAAAAGAATACACAGAATGTTTAGGGAGGCATGGTGTCATTTCCAGACTGACACAATATCAAATGTATGGATCAGTGCTTACCATGGTATCTGATCTAAAAACTCTTTTGTGTGACCAGCTATTTTGATGTGTAATGTAACCAAAAAAGAGTGAGTAATGAAAATTTTCTTTATTGATCTCTTTGGAAAATGTTAAGAGTGTAAACTAAATATTGTGAAATATTTTTAGATAATTACATGGTTCGATTTTTTCTCTGTGAATATACTTGTAAATAGTATTTCAGCAAAATAAAATATGCATTTGTAAACTTAAATGAACAAAGATGTGTGCTTTTGTTGTTGTGTTTTTCCACAGTGAATTTTTTACTCATTATTCTGATTAGAATTTGATATTTAAATCTATAACTATATACCTAATGCAATTCTGTTTAATTATTGTAAAACAAATCACTACTGTGAAATTAATGCCAGTAACAGGGGAAAAAGTGGTGAAAACTGATATCCATGTATTTGATTATTTTAGAAATTGTCTAATGCTACCTATTGACATTGTTTGAGTTATCTGAAAACATTTCGTTCACATAATCGAAAATCCGAACTGTTAGAATTCGGATTTTCGATTATGTTACATAATCGAACCAAACTGAAACAGCAGATAATTTAACCCAAAAATGTGACTTAAACTCTGAAAGGTTGGTATAAAAAAATGTTTGTACTCTCCAGATAACACAAATACAAATTTTACCCTTCCCCACACAAAGTAAGATAAAAGCACACCAACAGTATATCCAATAGTATGCGAAAACATGTCATTGAGTCATCTGCACCAAAGGTTCATTTTTGAAGGAACAGTCAGGGTAGGGAATGGTACGGGTAAACAGCTATAAGAAAAAAACAGAGTCAAATGACTTTGGACTTAAGGTAATCGTTCATCTACTGCAGCTGCTGTATTGTGTTGTGGTGTTTTGTGTCTGGTAATGTAAAAATAATGGGTGAGCCACAAAATTCTTTGAACGTTTCTTCGTGAAAAGTTCTAATTGTTTAGAATTTTGTAACAGAAAGTTAACTTAAAATATAAGATCAGAGCTAATAATCAGTGAAATAATAATAATAAATAACTATTTATTTGTGGGGCCATATGAAGTAATTTAAAAATAAGAATGAAGGAAAACGATTATGAAAAATCGACAGTCAGTGAAAAATACGAATTTTCAGTTATCATTGGGATAATTGATTGTAAATTTCTCTTGAATAAGACTTGAAATTTATTTCCTAAAGAAATTTGTATTTCTGATGGAATTATTTTAAGATATGCATTGACAAAATCACCTTATAGTTGGCATGAATTACCTGAAAGAGTTAAAAAAAGAGAATTCTTGGTTAATAAAATATAACCATCAGCTGAAGTGGGAAATTAGTTCACGATCACTGGACAAACTAAGAAATTGGATGATAAAATCAACATGCAGATATCAAATATTGCTTGCCAAAGGAAGAGAAAATTCTAAAGCATTAACAAGGTTGTTAGAAAGACCTGTTCTTGATTTAAATGAAATTGGATGCCCAAACCTCAAAACATAATGTGTAGTTTTAAATGCTTTTGGAAACATAGCAAACGTTTCTATGCTTTTAATAATGCTGAAAAAATACATGTATTGGTTTCAAAATAATAAAAATGTGAACTTTAATTTTACTACAGTAAGAAATTGCCATGATCAAATTGCCATGAAACAAAGAAACTTTCAGATGAGAGTCACATTGTCAAAAACCATATGATTGTAGTTTCACAACCATTGGAAGAACCTTTGAACAACAGTGCAAAATTAACAATAAATATTTTGAGAAACTGTCAACTCCTGGAAGCAAAAGGAATCGGGTATTAAATTAATAGCCAGAATTTTAGTGGAGAAGATTTCACCTGAAAAGTCACAATTTTTTTATTATATCTGTAGATAGCCCCAACAGACTAGAAAAACAGTCACACTGAAAGTACGACTGTTAGAATTTGGTTATTTTACGGAGAGACATTAGATATTAAACACAAATACATTACTAAAACTCTTAAAAAGATTGCTGTAGAAAAAATATATTGTAGTGTGCAGATAAAATCAAGTGAATCAACATGCAAAAATCATATAACACTCGTCATTGGAAGAGAAAATAATAAAAAAAAATTAACGAACTTAATAGCCAAACCCGTTCTTCATTTAAATGATATAAAATGATGAAAACAATATTTGCATGAATTTCAAAACTCTGAAGCAGCTGATGAATTTCTTGTTTGCTGTGATCACAAATATTTATGTCAGGGTAAACATTTTTCTTTCTTTCTGTTTGAGCTAATTTTCATTTGAAATAAGAATAAATAAATATATATGTGTCTTTCTTTTAAGGTTACATGGTGATCAGCATTCATATTAATTAAATTAGGGAAACCTTAAATTATGGCCTACCAAAAGTACACAAAACAAACATGCCATTATGTCCTATTGTGGAAGGAACTGACAGTCCGAATTACTACTTAGCCAAAAAATTAGCGGCCACACTCAAGGAATTGGTTGGTCATTCCCCTTCCTACATAAAAAATACACAACAATTCATAAACAAAATTAAAAATATTACACTCAACGATCAAGATCTATTAGTCAGCTTTGACATAACTTCCCTTTTCACCAATGTCCCAATCAATGATACTATCCTACTCTTACAGAACATATTTCCACACGACATCATGGCCCTCTTTGCCTATGTACTCCTCTCCGGATATTTCGTGTGGCAAAACAATTTTTACCTTAAAAAAGAAGGTACCGCCATGGGCTCTCCACTCTGCCCCCCAATAGCGAACTTTTATATGGAAGATTTTGAGCAACGAGCTCTAGAATTGGTGTGCCTAAAGCCCAAAATTTGGCTCAGATACGTCGACGATATTTTCGCCATTTGGTCCCATGGCCACCAAGCACTAGATACATTCCTTAGCCAACTGAACAAATAACACAAACGTATCCAATTCACCATTGAAATAGAAAAAAACAACTCTCTTCCGTTCCTAGACACACTTGTCACACGTCTGCCTTCAGGCTCTCTCTCCTTCTCAGTTTACTGCAAACCTACACACACAGGCCAGTACATACACAAAACTTCCTATGACCACCCAACACAAAAACTAGGGGTTATAATCACCCTTAAACACAGAGCTCAAACCATTTGTTCAACTGAACAAGTTCTTAACAATGAATATGAGACCATCAAACATACCTTTATAAAAAATGGATACAGTATAAAAACCATTCACAAGATCCTCCACAAAGATACCACTAATAACAAAAAAGATTTCAAGAATGCTATTGCTATACCATATGTTAGAGGCATTTCAGAAAAAATAGACAGAACACTACACAAATACAACATCAAAATCACCTTCAAACCCCCAACAAAATTAAGACACCTACTCAATTCTTCCAAGGATCCCCTGCCACACTTAGCCCACCCAGGGGTTTACAAAATAGATTGCACATGTAACATACCGTACATAGGGGAAACAGGACAAACCATCCCAATCAGAAAGGATGAACACAAACGTCACATAAAATACCTCCATTTTGGAAAAACTGGCCTTTCTGACCACGCACTCCAAACATACCACAGAATTGACTGGAAAGGTTCCAAGTCCCTACACTGCACCAAAACCTGGTTTGAGCGGAAATTCAAGCAAGCATGTGAAATGCTCAAACATGATCCGAATCTGAATAAAAATGATGGTCTAACAATTCCAAGAATGTGGAGGACCCATCTACAACCTTCATAGCAACCACAAAGAAAAATCTCAATACAAGACCTAGTGAAGTGTTTTTTTTTTCCCTTGAACATTCAATAGCAACCGGTACAAATCCAGAAGATAATTGTAATATAACTGTATAATTCCAGAAGAATCCTAGTACATGAGGACTTTAGCAGAGTTTATTGTAGTTTTTATTTTATTTTATTTTAATTTTATCTTATTTTATTTTATTTTATTTATTTTTTTTTTCCACTAGAGGGCAGGCTAAGAAAAAATATTAGTTAACAATGTAGATGTAATTTACTTGTATAGAGTGAGTGCGACAGCATGTAGCTTGTTCTTATACTTCTGAATGTGTCCTTCTGAAGATGACCTCAATACAGGGGTCGTAAAGTTATTATTTTATTATTAATCAGTAAAATAATCTTTTTTAACATGTGTGTTTGTTTCCCTAATTTAATTAATATGAAATATATATGTGTATTGGAAAGAATATCTAATATAATATTTGTGTTAAAATATATATATAAATATCCCTATTGTGAAATAAATGTCAGGCTGAGAGGACAGCAATCAATTAGGACTAACAGAAATGAGTTTTACATAGTTTAACTATGTAAAAACCATAGTTCAACTTGTTTTGAAATGTCACATGGAGAAAAATCACATGAATTACATGTCAACTCCATGGCAAATCATACACTATGAACATTAGTGCTAATGTTAAATCAGAAGAATAAGAAAAAAAATACTGTCTTTTTCACTTTATTTAATTTCTGTATGTTAGATTCAGTAAATACAATTTCTTAATAATATTATAATCATATAAAAGATAACATAGAAATTAAGTGTATATTACAGGGCTAATATTCATTTGAAATAAATCCCATTTTCCTAGCTACACAAAATGTAAACATACAAACAAGCCATCTACTTGAAAACAATGTGTATAAAATCCTTAATCAGCAATGAATAAGTTTAGGATATGCGTCATCACAATCATGCGAATGATAATCACTTAGTGATATGTAAGTGTTTGAGAAACATCCAACCATGGGAAAATGATACCTTTTGAACAATACTGCAACCCATTTATTACAGGAGGTGATTCAAACAGTTGTATGGTGTGATGGAGGTCGAAAACTAAGACCGGAAATAAATTAGTTACCCAAGAAAACGAACGGAACCAAACCGGTGGAAATCTACACGATGTAGTCGACTATATTTTCTGGTTATTTACAGAAATATTGTTCTGTCTGAGTTTGTGTTGTGCTGTGGATATAATATTCAACTATTTTGGAATATCGTTTTTGGAATACTCACATTTAGAAGAGCCATTCTGGAAAGACTGTAATTTAAATTATCATTAGAATTTCTAGAAAGAATTCCCAAAGTCTTTAGAATATGAATATAGAATATAATATGTATGGGCTATGGAAAAAAAGTATGTGTTTCAGCAACACCAGCATATAATTAAATTATTCAGAAAAATTCTAAATGCTCCCTCCACTAGACTCTACTATACTCTAAGAATTCCCATTGTCTTTAGAATATGAATATAGAAAAAAATATGTACGAGCTATGGAAAAGAAAATTGTGTATTTGAGGGACACAGCATATAATTAAATTATTCAAAAAAGCCTAATCGTTGCCGCCACTAACTACAATACTCTAAGAATTCCCATAGTCTTTTAACAGGAAAGACATACCCCAAACTGTATTGGAAAATTAGTACTGTCATCTATAAACAACCAACACAAAACTTGATGAAAATGATGGATGTGTGTGTCACCCTGGGAAAATTCCAAGATATCTTATCTCAAACACATCTCCCATAATTCCGTAGGCAAACCAAAACACCATGTGATATCACAGAGAGACATGTGTTCCTCAGAAATTTCCAAACACATAACGTCATGATTGGGCATCTCTAAATAAAAACCCACAATGCTTTATGTGAACCCAACACACCACGTGATGTCCCTGACAGAAGGACAGTCCCAGCGAAAATTCCAAACATTCCAAAATTTATCTTATCACTATCCATCACCCATAATGCCATACGCAAACCATTAACTTATCTGTAACTCATAACACTACACATCCAAGACAATGACTTTGCTTCACCCCATTCAATCTACTCCTATTTGGTTCATAGTATCCCACCAATCACGACACGAATGCTTATCCACTAATATCTTCCTCTTCCATTCAAAACAATTATGTCACTTATTTACAACTAACAAATTGTGTCACTTATTCTCATCTGATAACAACACATCAACGTCACTATTCCTTATCTTATCGTGATCTTGATCTGGTCAGAAGTGTTTTCATCAATCACGACACGATTCCTTATCCACTAATATATTTATTTTCCTTTCCATTCAAAACAATAACGTCACTTATCTACATCTGAAAACAACACACACCCACGACACAATTCCTTATCTTATCTTGATCTGGTCAGAAGTGCACCACCAATCATGGCACAAATCTTTATCTCTACCATCATCCATAATTCCATAAGCGAACCAAAACACAAGAACTGAAGGCATTGACACATATGCCCACAGGGCAATTCCAACCATTCCAAACTCATGACGTCACACACACACACACAATGATGTCATCTTCTTATCAACCAATCACGTCCTGATTCCTTATCTTATCTTGAACTGGTCAGAAGTGACTACACTACTTCTTCTTCTGGTTCCCATCTGCCATACGGCCACGGGAGGGTAGCTATATGCTACCATTCTAGGGAGAGATGATTATGAGCAAGGTGGTTTCCCGTTGCCTTCCTTGCCATAAGTATTTATGACTGTAACATGTGTGTTCACGGGGCCGGTTTGCCTGCTTGCGGGATGAAAAACCCCAGATAAACTGGCGGAAAAAACCCTGCTGCCCACGCCCAAGACCGGCTAACTTGGCTATGGCTGAGGAAGATCCTTAGGCTCCTCACGTCGTGGACGGGAATCGAACTTAGGACACTCCTTTCCCAGGCATATGGTTGCGAAGCGCAAAGCCACTAGGCTAACCGCGCGGACTACTACACTACTACTATACTCAATCGCACTTGTCAAACATTTTGACAAGTGCGACACACTTGTCAAAATGTGTCGCACTTGAAAAGGAAAAGTAAACTGGTGTATATTTCATTTGTTAAAAACCAATGCCATTCATAGTTTATTCAAGCAGCGTCTCCTTAGCATTTCGGCTTTGTTACTTCGCAGGAAGCAGGTAAATAGTCCTCGCTCGTCCTTCTTCCACATTTAGAAGCAAATTAATTGAAACGGCTTATTTTAAATGACAACAAAATAAACAAAATTAATGTGTGTTCATTTCATTACATTTTTGTAGTATGACTTATTCCTGACGGATTGAGTGGGTAACAATTAGGTGTCTGATGTGTATGCCACGGATAACACCATTGTATTTATTTAGGATCTTAATTCTTTGGCCTATACAATGCCCTGATTTAACGCCATCGCTTGGCGATAGTCAAGCGTTGGCATTGAACTGAACATTAGACTTTCGTGAATGGAAAGTAGACCAAACGCCGTAATTAATACAATGTGATAAATCTTTCTCTCTCTCCCCCTGCATTCGATAATACCGAGATCTTCAGATAACAAGAAAGATTTAGATTAACATGACATATATATTTTCTGGCACTATACATGTGCCGTACTGAAATAGCATTGAGAGAGAGAGAGAGAGAGAGAGAGAGAGAGAGAGAGAGAGAGAGAGAGAGAGAGAGAGAGAGAGAATATATTACAGAAAAATCTACCAAACAGCATGCACTTCAACAGTGTAGGGGGTCTTTCTTTACATCTGAATGTACTATTCACCACTTTGGTCTAATGAGAATCAAGCATTTTGTACCTTCCTTCCTTGAACATAACAATCATTTTATACATCGTTATTGGATTCACTGGTCTGTCCCCCATCAGATGTTACAGTTAATTCCAAATATGTTTTATTTAGTTCGGATGAGGACCGGCAGGCCAGTGTTGTTTTTTCAAAATCATTCTTCTCAAACCATGCTTCAATAAAATATTCAGAACCGTGTTTTTGAAAGAAACATGGATATGTTCTGTAAACCTTCCACAAGATAAGAGGCATTGCATTGACGTCACGAAGTGTTGTAATCCAGCAGCATTCACTGCTTCAGGCCCCAGAGACCAGTGCATACTACGAGAAACAGCTCCAAGCTATGACACTTCCGGCATCAAGCTATAGACTATCTGACATTCTCCCCCCAAACTAATCAATTTGATTAGGGAAAAAAAAGCATAGTGGGATTCCTCGTGCTGTATCACAGACTTCCAATGTTCTAGAAGGTAGTCAAAATATTCTTTTATACATGTATGGCATTACGTACTATACTAGTATGTAATACCATACTCTTCAATCACGTTTTTTTTTTTATGAAGATTCCTAGATCTTATTACGCATAACTTGACTAAAATGGCACGTTCATATGTTTTCGGTCGACTGATAATGTTAATGTTCTATGGTTGATTTTGGGTTATGCAGTCATTTGCATATCCCTAACGAAACGAAAAGGCCACTGATATGACATCCTACGATAATACTGCATCGAATTCCATAAGTTCTTCGACAAACGAACACTCCATTCTATGAGTGCATCTCTTTGCTTTATGTTTACGAAAGCTTTACAGTTCGTACCCAAACAGCCCACTTTCAGATCTGTTGAATCACCATTCTCTTCATCTCCGATTCTAATTTCTGAAATACGTCATTTTCGTCTGTTTGATACGGATTACAACCTACAGTTAATTATTACAAAAAATATTCATAGCACTAATTTACTACAGGTTTAACAACCATTCGTGTAAGGAGAAAAATAATCATAATCTGCCAAGAATTGTTCTCCAACATGCTTAAATTAGTCAGGATATTAATTTCAACTTACGGTTTATTAAGAGTATCATTATAGATAAGCAATATCTTCCGGAATTACAGTTTATGAGCGGTATTATTCTCTAAAATATTAAAGTTGGTACCTCATGCCGTGATCTAACGTGGTCTAATAGCAATCACGTGTGATTTTTACATTAAATGCATCGAACTACATTAACGTATTCGATAATGCATGTTAATTATGAGTTCATTCAATACCTGCTATAATTAGTTTAGATTTGAAATATGTGAGTTAAAAATATTTATTCGCTTTTTTTTCAATTAATACATGTGCATTCTTTTCAAGGTAAGTTCATATGCCTACATGTAAAAGCATAAGGCCATTCGTTTTCATTCCCTATAAAAACTGCATGTTTTATCGAAACAGTCACAATTGAAATAAAATACATCTTACTTAGTAAACATGCTTTTTTAGTGCCGAAGTGGAATCTTCTAACAAAGTGCAACTCTTGCGATCACTAAAGTGGACTTACATAATAAGGATTTGTCGTCTCTGCAGAATCTCAAAGCGTACATTATCATTCACCGTACCCTTAAACAAAATAAACCCTCACTCGCTGGAAATTTCGCAGATGGCTCCAGCACTTAGGTTATTTTTCGTTCATTCTTCATCTGACACAATGCTGGTCAAAGAAATCCTCGCATAAAAAACTTTTGCATCGGAGAAGGATGGATGCTGTGTTTTACTTCTGTTATGGTCATCGAAAGTCTCTGAATCTTCGTGCAAACTCAAATCATTGCAGTCGTGATTCATAAAGCCAGCTGCTTTAGATCCATGATAGCATAAAATTGTGGCGCAAAATACACTTTTTTGCAATACCTCTTATCTTAATTTTTTTTATCCATTTTCAATGCGTAAATACCAAAATGCCCGAAAGAGACACATTGGAATATTTTATAGTTTTATTAAGGTTACGACAATCTCAATATTTCTTTATCAGTGCTGAGAAAAGTACTGTACATTTGAAAAGAGGTTTAAAAATCATCTCAGGACTACCCTGAAATTACATTGCTTGTCTAATCTTAGACGGGTGTCTTATAAAAATCGATTCCAATCATTTGATTACTCAGAGATTAGATCTTCAGTTAAGCGCAATTCCTTGAGATTTTAAATGTATAAGAAAAAATATTCTAAAAAGAATACAGAGGAATTGATCAGGTTTTTTTCCATGGCAATACCTTTCCAAAACCGAGATATGAATGCCAGCCTACGAGGCCTCAGGAGCCTTTAAAATGTTTTAACAGAAGGTTAAAACATTTTAAAGGCTCCGTGGTAAGAATTTACCACGCGAATAACTCACGTTTATTAAGTTAAGGGGATAATAAATCCCTCATTATTTTAAAACCGAATACGAAACTCGGAGATCGAAATCTATCAAAATCTAAGAGTTTCATGCCGAAGCACTATCGGCAAGTCCAGGCGTAAGTGATCACCTGGGTAGTACAACACTAGGCGTTAATACGTCTGGACTCGCCGATAGTGCTTCGGCATGAAACTCTTAGATTTCGATAGATTTCGATCTCCGAGTTTCGTATCCGGCTTTAAAATTATGAGGGAATTATTATCCCCTTAACTTAATTTACGGCGCCGGAAAAATAGCTTCTTGGCTCTTTAACTCAGGTTTATACTTTGACAAATTATCCAAGCACTCCCCCCCCACACACGGTACAACAAAATAATAGTCTGCTCTAATAGCTTCATCTGACTGCAGTAATCACAGCCAATGCAGACCAGTACAAATAAGATATAAAATACTCCCTCCCCCATATAAACTTAATTGCGTCTACATTAACTCTGAAAATAGCTAACAACGTACAATGTATACTGATGGTCAGTTTATTAGTACCTTCCTAAATACACAGATATGCGTAAGAATCTACTTCGCGATATTTCGGGTTCTGTCCCAGGTAGACATAACAATTCATGCAGTTCCATCAGATTTGCTGGCGGTGAGTTCCTCCATTTTCAGGTACATTTCCTTATAGCGCCCACGGCTTAGCACCAGGAGTAAAATCCACTGACTGAGCGGAAGGCAACATTTGAGATCAAGCTACTCTCATGTTGCTGGAAGTACTTCTGGATGTTGAGTGTCTGTGACGTGCTGGCAGACAGTACTATTCAGTCATTTTTCTCAATTGGCAATCCTTAGTATTTAATTTACCTACAAATTAAATAAAAGAAACGGCGGTTCATTCCCGCGCGATCTTTCTCCGACCACCAGCAGGGTTGTGATTTCCAAAATCCTATCTGGAAAAATTCCGCTTTCGAGGTCACGTTCTTTGTCCATTATACACGAGTGCAAATACCGCCATCCAGATGCAATTACACTTATCTAAACAGCTACTTCCCACGTGCTGTTAGCTGCATGTATTTTTATTTATATTTATCAGGAAGATATCTGCAATATTTTGATCACTGTGTATATAAGCGCACTACCTACACTAGAAATTCTACAGTGTGATATGCAATATGAATGAATATATTAACCAAACAAACTTCAGTAATTTATTTCCTAGGAAAGTTAACTCACTGTTCCATCATTTATTAGACTTTCCATTTTCCTCGAGTCAGATGGTACAGATATCGTAATAACTTTGTACTAATACGTTCAGATGAAATCTTTTATGTTGAATTAATAATTATCATTCAAGACGCAGTATTCAGATTGAATAGTTAGCAGCTGAGCTGCTATTCACCCATCTTATATCAATACGTTGAAAGCACCGTTAAAGCCAAGACAATGCTCACCTTTGAATGGCATCCCTTTTGCATTTCTCAATTACAGTTGAAAGTTCTCGCGTGCTTTGTGAGGTGGATTAAACTTAGCTGCACGTTTCTATGACCGTTTCAGTATATTGCTATTCTACTAATTGTGCTGAGATAAATTCCGAATTGCGAGTTACAGATTGTTCAATAAATAATTAATCATATTAACATAAATTGCGATGATTAATTTAATGTTAATCATATACTGCATCACCAGTTGCGATTTTTTATAGATTGGTATCATTTCAAGTCATTGTAATAAATAAAGCAATACAATTCTCAGTCATTGCGATACAATTGCATTTCGATGCAATTGTATCTCGTATTTTTGAAAAATACGAGATACAATTGATACAATTCCGTTCTCTCATATTTTTGAAAAATAATTCGCTTTTTCCTCACTATCTATTGGAGGGTGCACGATATTATTGCTTAAAACCAATGCTTTTAACAGATCTTGAAGAGTAAGAAAATTGCCTTGGTTTAACGAATGATAAAAACTGATATCTTCTAATCTAATATTTGTAATAAAGATAAGATTCGCACTTCCCAAATATACTTTTCTACAAGAGTACTCGTATTCTAATTCCGCGGTGCGAAATCTCATTGCCTTTCACAGTCAGGAACGCATCAGTGTTTGGTGCTGATTGGCCATCAGTATTGGTACTTCGGCTATAATGCGAAGGACTCACTTTAGCTTTAAAGTCAACTAGACGGCTCGTTTGATGAAACGCTGTTTTAGATAACGCCCAAAATTAACTGAACCTTTACTTTATTCAAGTAATATTTGAAGAAAATTACAAAGGGCTGGTTTGAGCTAGCAACGAAGTGTCATTCCAAAGCAGATCAGTTAATTTAGTGTTATATATTTTTTTCCTTTTAAGCGAACAAAAAAAAAAGTATATATCTTCTGTGTAAATAAGGCCGGTAATGTCTTCCTGGGAAATGAGTTTGGTTGTAGAATGGGGAAATTTCTAGTTCTGTTCTAATGCACTAAAGTCTTAGCAAAGATTTTAGCAAATATGATGCAAAGACAAGAAACTGACTAAACAATATGTGTGTGAAATCACATAGAATAATCAGGTATATTCGAACCAGAACCCGAATTTCTTAGAAAACTGAGAAATTAAGTAGTTAATGTGATAACTGAAAACGTGATCTAAGAATACACTAAATAAAACACATTTCCACCAATAGGTTTTTAAAATTCATAGCAGTCATCGTTAATGGTAACTCATTCTCCGAGTTTCGTTTTGCTAGTCTAAATACAATAATCATAAAATAAAACAATGAAAACGAAGTTGCTATTTTTGCCATAAATAGACTTATTACATGATATGGTATCATTTTTAATGACCTAGCTAAGGAACTTAATTTAATTACAAAGAAAAAAGAATCAAATGCCTTTTCGTTCTCCCAAGGAGTAAGAAGTATTCTTTCGATAGTAAAGTCCTGCAATAGTCATGCTAGTTGTGCCTCTTACCATCCCTATTCCACCATCTCTCCCAGTATACTGTACTGGAAGTGACATTCCTAATCATGAATATTTATTTGTACGTACTAGTATGTGTGTGTATGGGTGTATATATATATATATATATATATCGTATGATGCCATTTACTAAGTACTGCGAGATGAAAACGTCTTTCGTTTAAATTAAATTAATTATGTCATTTATTTAAGTGTCATTATGAACTCGAAGATATTCCCAGGCATTTAGCATCTATGGACAGCTTCTAATCCATAACCGCTGGCTAGTTGAAAGAGAACAACAGAGAGAGAGAGAGTAGCAGACTGCTAACGCACCAAGGTGCGTCATACTTTATGAATTCTTTACGAGTATTTTGTAAATTTTCGCTCGCCCATCCTACTTCATGGCAAGGAATGCAAATTATTTACTTATCTCATTCCATGGCATTTCTTGGCTGTGGATGAGAAATGGAAGCGCATTGAGCGCAGCAAATATCACGTGTTATAATCTAGATCCGAATATCTTATTTTACTTACTTTATTTTATTTCAGTGGTATGCGGTGTATTCATTAACTTCATTCAGATTACAAGAATGGATGAAAAACAAAATTATAAAAGGCTAATACAACAGGAGTATGAATACAGACATTCCTTTAAAACATAATCTTGTGCAGTTCAATTTCAAATTATTCATTTTATGCATTCATCATCCAGAAATGTAAATATTGTCGTAAAACTTGGTATGTAGTCTGTTATCGCCAGTTCAAAAGTTCTCGACCCTGACTCTTATTATTCTCGTTCTGATCTATCTAAGCCCTGTAGTTCTACATAAACCCCCTACCCTACTTTCATAGATAGCACGCGCATCTGAACACCTCCGAACATCAGTATCAAAGTCTCTCATTTACATCTTGAAATTCTATCGCCAATTTAAACACGTCCATCCCTCAAGTCACATGCTGAGGTCGCAAGATTTATGACACGAGAGTTCCGTGGTGGTGGGAAAATTGATTAGAAGGAAGAAAGATATTTTTAATGTTTCTTGAAGGGCTGAAGATTTTAATCGTAGTTGAAAACGATATGGGGAGGACTGTTCCGAAGAGCAGAGGTTAAGGAATGAAGGATGAGGAGGAGAAGTTGGTTCGATGAGTTTGAAGTTTAACTGTATAAGGGTGTTGACATGATGCCCGTGTTTGTATTTGAGCACAGGAAATTGGAGGATTTGTAGCCACTAGTTCAGTAGAGTAGTGCCCAAGGAAACACCCACAGAAGAAATAATGCAGCAACAGAGCGTCCATGGAAAACCGACTGGAGGGAGTCGGTAAGGGATGGGTCATCAATTAGCAAACTGCTCGTTTTTGGGCATTCTGAGGGAGGTCTTCGGTGCACCACCCAAATGTGGGAACATTATGAAGCTCAAAGCCGCCAAATGTTAGAAAGTGTCAGGAGTAAAGTAGCAGAAAAGTACTGTTTATAACGAAAAATAATACTAAGCATTTTAGGGAGTGAAGAGGCTATAGACTTGATGTGCTTATGGGATCACTCCTAAGATAGAACTGCATCCGGTTGGCAAGAAGAATATTGTTAAAAGTGAGGGAGAATCGTGCTCATTCGTCCTGGAAATGAGACAGGATTACGTTTTGGTGGCATTAAAATTCATTAGGTTGTCCTAACTCAGTTGAGAATAGAAAGGGGATCAGAGTTTAAGACATTTGTTAAAGATCTAGAAGCGTGAATTACTTCAGCACTACAAAGGTTTTGAAAGCGAAAAAGAGGAGTGGAGAGTACTGTCATAAAGCCATGAATAAATTTCTATGTCAGGGAGAGAAGTTCATTAATAAATATCATAATGAGCGTAGATGACAGCAATGAGCCCTGGGGTACACTAGCATTAATTGAAAAATATGATGAAAGGAAGCATCCAGCAATGAACGAGAGAAGCTTGGCAATCAGTTCACAAAGAGAAGGAGTACCATAAGATGGTAGCTTGGTGAAAAGAGCAAGAGACATACATTGTTGCAGTTAGAATATTGAAATTGACGCTTTTGAGTTTACTGCCTTCCATCCAGATGTAACAGTTGTCATATAAGTCATCAATCGTTTTATTATGCAAAAATACAATTTAGGACATTTTGAAATCCACTGTGGCTGAATTTATTAAAAGAAATAGCCAAAGGAAGGGATTAGGAAGACCAAATAATTTGACGGAAATTAATTGGAAAATGCAAAAAAAAGTGGCCTTTTTGTTGAGTGTTGTAGACCTCCACAGCTGCAGAGAACTATGGACGAACCAGACCGATCTTCATAGATTTGTCATAATTGGAGAGTTGTCCAATTGGGGGAAAGTATATCAGAAATCAGAAATTACATCAGAAGCGTTAGTTTAGGTAACGTCATTCTCTGAAAGACGTATTCTCGTATCCTTGACTTAGACATACACTTGGCTGGAACAGTTTTCCTGTCACTGTGCTTATATTAAGAAACTTAAAAATTATTGAAATGCATGGTTAAAGGAGGTGACCCACCCATCCATGCAACGTTATCTTGCATAAACAGCATGTTACTGAGTTACTGACAAGAACACAAATGAAGATTTCAGTAATTTAACTTACGATGTCTATAACCTATTCATATTTCTGGCTTGCTTTACAAAGCGAATTGGGTGCTCTCAGGAGCAATTTGCATACATGATGTAGTGCAAAGTCTCGAGCTACGGAGTAAGCCGTAATTTATTTATCGCGGAAAACTTTTGAAACAAAACACTAGAGACGTATAAATTATGCAGTTGTGTTACAAAATATAACTTAGAATTGATGCGTTCACATTTTTAAATATTAACATTTTTAGATATCAAAATCAATAAATCTAATGAGTTTCTGCTTTCACGTATCCATCATTTAAAACTGGTAACATTCGTTAATGTAAGCTGAAATCCTTGAAACATTTTATAATCTCTAAGTGGCTGGTTGTTTGATTGTTTACATTACTTCAATGACTAAATTGCAATTCTTGTGCATTATATTTACAATTTTTATAGCGTCTCCGACTGGTTTGTTTTGCAGAAAGGAAACCAAACCAGTTCAGGGAACAACATGCATCACTTCCGAATTAAACTAATATATGAGTACGTGGTTTCGGTAAGGAATATACGTGTTTCTTCCTGGAAACTCTGCACAAAAATGTCCAGAGAACATAAAACAAAGAGTAGCATGAAGATGTGTTTAGTCTTTTTTGTATTAATAAACGTATTTAGCTATAGTCTGTTTAATGTTATGTAATATCTGCTGTTTGAAATACGAGTATTGGGAGTATTAAAAGAAGCAACTACAGACGACCAGAATGGCAGTTAATGAATATCGCTTCGAGCTGTTAAATTTTGTTCTAAAATAAATAGTTTATAGTCGACAAGAGATCAGGTATTGTGTTAAGCATGGCAATGGTTGGCTGTGACGTTCCAAATTAAATCTCTCGAGTGAGAGAGTTCAGAAAGGAGACAGCTACTCCCGCTTCTTAATACGCTTCTCTGCAATAAACACATGGGCATTAGGGTCGCAGGTCAGGGGAAATGAGTTGGCCTGCACGTGTGTTAGAATTCTTTCGTTCTCCAAACGATGGTCATCCAGATGATTGTCATACATTTATGCAAGTACAGGTAGTTCGAGTTCTGGATACTGAAAGGGGAGGTTGAACATGTATACAATTATAAAGTAGCTTTTTACGTGAGAAGCAAAAATTGCAGTTACACCATTGTACAAAACAGATTGTAAGAAAATAATTTGGCTTAGAAAGGAAATAAAAGTGCAGGAAAGGTTATCGACGATGATCTGAAAATGCATAAAAGAAAAGCATAAAATCAAAACAGGTTTGAAAATTCTAAAGTCGCAGAAATTGAAGAAATTACACAGAGAAAGAATTTAAAAGGGTACAGACCTAGGTCGTATTGGAAAACTGTATGAAATGACAAAGAAAATATGCTATGAAATAAGGCGCAAGAAAATGCAATAAGGATGTGCTGCTAACTGAAGAGGATAAGACTGTTGAAAAATGAATACAGCGCCGGTATACATAAGACCGTTAAGAAATTCTGCTAGAATCCAACTGGTTTTCATAAAAGGCCAGTGGTAATCAAGGGCTACTCGAGTGTGAAAGGATACTTAGACAAGGAAGGAAGCAATGCTACTCTTTAGGATGATAACCATCATTGTAAAGAGTGGTGATCCCACTAAATGTGAAAAATTGAAAGGAATTAGCCTTCTCTCTGTACTGCAAAAATAGCTTTGTAAAATTTTGATAAATATAATTAAAAATTAAGAGCTTCCGCAGCTCAGTCGGTATAGACGAAGCTTTAAGTCGGAAAGCCCTGGGTTCGATTCCCGTCCATGACGAGAGGAACCTTTATCTGGTCTCTTTCGACTAAAGGTGAGTTAGTCGGTCTCATACGAAAGTAGGGTTTTTCCCCAACAGGAAACTGGGATTTTTCGTTCCCATGAAAAGGTAAACTAGCCCCTTTGAGCACACGCATCTACAGAAATAAAAATTATCCTCCCCCCCCCACCAACGTCAGACTCCGCGACAAGCCTGTTGGGGTTTCCCACAGTCGCATAATCACAGCGGACTCCGCATGAAGCGGGATAAAAATGCTATAAAGAAGAAGGTATATCGTTGGCTGAATATTTTGAGAGTATCGATAGAGAGAGAGAGAGAGAGAGACACACACACACACACACACACACCATTGCAGGTAATTTTCAGAAGCTATGTACTTCCTAATAAATATGTAATAATAATAATTACACACTGCTTTTATTAGTCTTACATATTTATTAAGAAGAAAATAAAAATCGTTATTGCACACAACATCACAATGGCTTCAGAAAAGTCCCAGTGTGAGACAGAGTTGGGTAATGTCGAGATTACTTTGTAACACCGTGTTTGATTGGATTATGAAAAAAGGTTGTAAGGAAACGAATAAAATGGAATAGCATATCTCAGGTGGAGTATATTGATTATGCAAATAACAGCTTTAATATCATCGAAACGCGCCGCGTTACAGTGCACTAAACTTGGGAGTTGTGAATTCTCTGACATCGTCTATTCCGGTCTAAGCACGTTACGCAGTGTATAAAAATGATCACTTATATGTATGCTTGATTGACGAAATTCTTAAAGATAGTAAAATATACACTGAAACCATCTAATGCTCTCATATCACACACACACACACACACACACACACACACACACACACGCACGCACGCACGCACACACGAGTTTGACAAAATAATGGAAATAAGATATTTAGGAAAGAATTAATGTTGGTTACATTGGAAAAAAAACAGCTTCGTGGAAGTACTAAATGTTCTTGTTTCGATTCGCTTACACTCTGTATTTCCCACGCAAGTGCATTAGCGATTGTACTAAATACTAATTCCTGTTAAAATTCGGAAAATGGGAGACTTGACCGACTTTGAAAGAGGACAGATCGTTGGTGCATTAGCATCAGTGACATGAACTGGTACGTGTATTGATATGGACGGTTTCTAAGGTTACGTTGGCGTACGCAGGTTATGGCAAAACATCATCGACAGAAACAGTTATTGAGAAGGATTGTTTCGAAAAATTACAGAATAACTGCAGCACAAGTAACAGCAGAACTGAATATTTATCTTGCAGAACCAGATTCCATAAAAACTGTCCGACGTGAGCTCCATAAATTCAATAATCACGATAGAGCTTCAATTGCTAAACCTGTGATTGCCGTAAAGAATGCGCAGATGCGTATATGGTGGTGTCACGTCAAATCTGGATATTAGAAAACTAGAAACGTGTAATATGGTCAGATAAATCGACTTTTCACTCCGTTTCCTACATTAGGAAGAGTTTATGTTTGGAGAGCATTTAAGAAAGCCTATAACCGGAATGTGTGTTTCTATTCCGGTTGTAGTAAATAACATGGAGGTGCTGTGATTGTCTTGGCAGCAATATCGTGGTATTCGGTTTGTCCTATTATTATTCTTCATGGCGGAATTACTGCAAGTAATTATTTGGATATTTTGGGTAATCAAGTGCATCCCACGATCGTTATTTCCAAAAAACACTGCAATGTTCCTAGGTGATAACACCCCCGTTCACACGCCTTTGATTGTACAATCGTGATTTCAAGAGCAGGAAGATTAATATCTTCACTGGCCAGCACAATCACAATATTTGAACTTTATGAACCACTTCAATCTATTTTGGAGATTATAATAAGAAATGGATTCCAACCCCAAACGTCTTCATAATAACTTGAAGATTTTTTTCAAGAAAATCCATTTCAACAGGAATTCAGGTTGTGCTGAATGCAAAAGTTGGTCTAACACCATATTAATAAAGAAATATGTATGCATAACAAGTGTTTCTATTATTTTATTTTGTCCAATCATTGATATATAAACGGGGATATGTACAGTCATATATATATATATATATATATATATATATATACACATACGAGGGGGGGGGGTCTAAAAGGTTCTCGGCCTCGACCATACATGGAAACACTATCGGCAAGATTTTTTTTCCAAGTTGATACATTTGTCATAAGCATCCATGTGAAATTGCAAGTCATTCTATCAAGCAGTTTTTTTTTTATATACAGCGGTCTGAAGCAAAAGTGTTGTCTGTATCCATTGAAATGAATAAAACTGAGTATCGTTAGGTTATAAAATTCTTTGTAAAAGAAGGTTTAACGCCAAACAAAATTCATCCGAAGTTAAAGTTTATGGGCACTCTTCTCCTTCGTTTTCGACAATTAAGAAATGGACTGCCGAGTTTAAAGCCATACTAGCCCTGAAGATGATCCAGTGAAGGACGTTCAAAAAGTGTAACACCACCAGAAATCATTGATCAGGTGCATGATATGGTGTTGGGTGACTGGCGAGTCAAAGTGCGTAAAATTGCATAGACCATAGGCATTTCAAAAGAACGTGCAGGATATATTTTGAATGAAGAATTGCAAAAGAAAACGCTTTGCCGCGCTTGCTCACAGCAGATCAAAAGCGCGCACACATGAAAATCTCTGAACAGTGCTTGGAGCGTTTTAACAAGATTAAAACTGATTTTGTGTGTCGATTATTACTACTGATTAGACTTGGATTCACCATTACACACCAGAATCCAAACAGCAGTCAAAGCTGTGGACAGAAGCCGGTTGTTCAGCGCCAAAGAAAACAAAGTCGGTTCCATCAGCAGGAAAGGTTATGGCATCGGTTTTTGGATGCAAAAGGATTTTGTTTATTAATTATCTTGAAAAGGGTAAAACAATAACCGGAGAATATTATTCCGATCTTTTAACCAGCCTGATCCAAACAATTCGTGAGAAAAAACCCAGTTTGCAGAAGAAAAAAGTGGTCTTTCATCAGGACAATGCACCTGCCCACAAAGGTGTTTTGGCAATGGGAAAATTAAGGAATCTGCACTATGAATTGTTGGAACATCCACCCTATTCCCCAGATTTGACTCCTTCTGACTTCTATCTTTTCCATAACCTAAACCTCTTCCTCACTGGTGAGAGTTTTACTTCGAATCAAGAGGTGATTGCAGAGCCTACTGAGAAACACTACAAGGACGGGATAATGGCGCTGGAGCATCGCTGGGTTAAATGTATTAGATTTAAGGGATATTTATGTTGAAAAATTAAAATAATTTTGAAATTATAAATTCATTTTTTAATTGTTAGACCGAGAACGTTTCAGACCACCCTCGTGTGTGTGTGTGTGTGTGTGTGTGTGTGTGTGTGTGTGTGTGTGTGTGTGTGTGTGTGTGTGTGTGTGTGTAACTGTTATTAGATTATCTTGCGTGTCATCCAGTCTAAGAGAGAAACCTATGTTCTGATTTTCCTTTCTTAAATTGGATGATATCCGATTGTTGTCCGTTCTAGCGGTGTCCGAAAACGTATGTTTGATTCTTATTAATGATTTATTAAAGTTAATAAAATTCACATGAGCAGTAAATAAATAGAAATAAATTACTTTAAAGTCTCGATATAAATTCTACGGTCAGGTGAAACAACGAACTGCGTTAACTACATATTAATATAGCTAAAATCAATTTAATCCTCCGTACCTCGGTTGGTATAGACAAGCCCTTTAATTGGAAAGACTCGGATTCGATCATCTATGATGTTAGGAACCTTCATAAGGTCTTTTCAAACAGTGAGTTAGCCAGTCAGAGTTGAAGGTTTTTCGTTCCTCAAAATAGGCAAACCGGCCCCACGACACACAGATCTTCAGGTATAAATGCTTAAGGAATGCACGCACATGAGTGTCGTGTACCAATTGCATTAATTCTAGTGATCCTAAACAGAGGACATGATACGTACTAAGGAACGGTGGATTGAAGAAAACGAAAATCAATTTAAAACGTGATGCATTTTAAATTATTTTGTATAATTATTAATGAAAGATTTAATAATAATCTTGCCTTTTCTTCTGTACGCAAGTGTTTTGCCCATTACACTGTATTAATCAGAGGTTCGACAACGTTGTCAGATGGCGTAGGAATAAGTTAACCGTGACAACTGCATAAATTCTGTTTTATTGGCCGAATAATAATTTATCACTATTGATAGGAGGAATATAAATCAAATAGAAAATTGCAAAATTATAAGTCTAAAATAAGCACAGATGACAAATGTTTCCCAGCATAATTACGACCAGTAATTAATTATCGCAATGCCTAAAGTGCATTAAGCGCATATTGCATCTGGTCATTAAGAATGAATAAAGAACAACGAGTAGAATTTGTTAATTTTTCATTTCTACCTCTGCAAAAAGTAAAAACCTCTAAAAAGAAACTTTTTAAATTAGATTTATTCAGTAAACGAAAAAAAAAATTTTTTTTCACCTACGAAGTGCTTCTGCGGAAACAGCGTACAATGAGCTCGGGGGGGGGGGGGAATACACTTCGTAAACTTAAATTTATAATTTGGCAAATAGATTATTAATAATAAATAAGAACTATTTTGATATGTTATCACACAGTCTTAAAGATCATTCTTTTAGCTGTAAATAGCTTTTGCAACATAATCTACATACCTTGGCATTTATCATAAGCCTATTTTAAAACACCGGTTATTCCGATAGGAATAATTACTATATTTTCATTATTTAACTAAAACAACGTTTAAGAAATAACAACTGCTCTGTGTGAAGGGCTTTATTTGAATATAGATGCATGTAATGACACGAAGCGAATTTGGAACAGATCACTTTTCCAAAAAAGTTTAATAGATATGTTTCAATTGTGTAACCCAAGTGTCGGTTTTCCCTCTCAGTATGAAATATATCGCGTATTTTAACCTAAAAAAGATAATATTGAAAATGGATGGAAATTAATAGAGTACATGATAACAACCCTCACATAGGAGCCTAAACCGTTTGACACGAACGACCAGCAGTAACTAATCCTGCATGCTGCAGTAGCGCGTCTAGCATCGATGTACTTGCTTGGAGAGATGAAAGAAAGCCACACGACGAATTTCTGTCTGTAGATATAGAAATCGGATCACACTATACATCTCTACGAATGACGATGCATGTTTCTGTTCTTTGTGGTATCTTGCGACTGATGGTGTGGCTCTATACGACGTCCCTGTCATACCTTTCCTTTTGTCTTATGAGGAAACAAAGTGCAAGCACTTCTTCAGCTGGTGAATTTCCCGCGATATATGCGTTTACATGTGCGATGTACTGCTTAAATATCTTTCACCTGTGGGAAGACTGACTTTATTTCCATGACTTTGCTCACAGATTTACGGGATTAAACTCTTTCAGAGCACCGTACTTCCATAACTGCATATTCCAACAATTCTGCTGCTGTTAGAGGCTTTGCAAGGAAGTAGAGTCGAAATGGTTATATATGCTCCTTGATTTGGGGTATATTTCCTAAAATATCTAAATACCACACGCAGTTTTACAGACAATATACTGAAGTCATGGTTTTAGTCAACTATGCCGCAATTCCAATTAAACCGACAGAAGATGTGCTCCAGTTGAAAACCCTTTTCATATGCAGTTTTCATAGCATAAATGCACCGTTGCATTTTGTTTTGTTTAGAACATAACTGTCCAATAAAGAACCCAAATAAACACTGAACTTTCTGTAAGAAATATCATTTAATAGATTTAAACTTGACGTAAGCATAATTCAATAATAACGATTACAAATCAATCTGTTTGTTTCAGTTATGTTCATCTCTTCTAAACTTCTTGCTGCCCTCATTTAAAAATTTTTTACCGTACTTAATTATTAATGCTCGATGCCGAAATGTATGTCATAAAACACGCTGATCAAAAATTTAATAAACAATTTTTAAATATTATTAAAACGAAATGATATCTTCGTCACAACTATTACAATAGTTTGGATTATCATTTATCTCCAGCCTCTCCGGGCATCAACACATCCCATCATTAGATTCCTCAGCCTCTAAAATCTAGGCACTCTTTCACTCAAGATGTTCCTTTTATCCATCCAGCTGCTAACGTTGTATGGGATCATAGATGATCCTTTCCTTATAGACTGACTTCAACCTCTGTGTTTCAGACGCAATGCTTTGCCACTGTCTGCTCCACAGACGGTTTCATGGTTGCTGCTCAAATGAACTAGCAACTGTTATTCCTCCACTTTTGGTTGGCTTGTTAAAACAATAGAGGGGGCACTGTCCAGGATCACTTTTCTATGCAACTGCAAATATAAGGAATCTGCTTCTGGTCTTCCTATTTTATGCAGTTGTCTGTATTCTCTGGAACAACCTCAACTCTTCAAACAAAATGTCAATACACTTCTGCTTTGCAAATGACCTCACCTGAACACCAAACACGACAATTATGTCCTTATAAGTTCTTCGACCTCTACTGTACGGGATGAATATAAAAATATGTGTAATACCTGCCTTTTCTCTTTAAAAGGAAAATAAAAATACCTTTATAGTCATATATATTAGCTAGTATACTACACAATTCTTTCTGGGTCGGAAAAAAAAAATTCGCCTTACGTTATTTAGTTTTGCTTTTTAAAAAGATATTGTTCTTCCACACACCAACTCTTGCTCCGTCACCAGAGGCTTGTGTTCATTCCTGTTCCTTCTGTAATGTTACAGATTTTACTAAAAAGCAATAAACATATGTTGCTGATCTCAAATGACAAAATAAGTCCCATCTACACTATCTAACAATAATTGTCCGGACACTTCTGTTATTTGAAGTTATGAACATTCCAGATTTGTTAATAACATAAAAATCTGTGTGCAGATAGTAGGAAGCAGCATTTCACAGTAGCAGTTGAATACAGGTAGTATGGCAACACAACGTGGACTCAGTGACTTTGAGAGAAGTGTCATCGTGGGCGGTCACATTGGTGGCATGTCCACACGTGCCATTAACGCTCACCTGGAATATCTGAAATCAACGTTGGCAATGTGATCAATAAATGGAGATGTTCTGGTATCACTAGTACAGGAAAACACCCAGGACGGCCGCCAAATATGAGGGTGTTAAAACGGGTGGCACGCAAAAACCGGTTTTAATTGACACAAAACATCCGTGATGAGTTCCAGAGTGCCAGTAATAACATGGTGAGCATAAATACGATACCAAAAGAACTCCATTTACTGGGTTTCCGAGAAAGAGTAGCGGCACACATCACAACAACGAACAATGCTCGTCTAACCTGGTACAAAGAGCATGTGAATTGGACAACTGACCAGTGGAAAACGGTACTCTGGAACGATGAATCAAGGTTCACCTATTTCCAGTCTGATGGCAGGGCGTGGAGGCAGCCTGGTGAACGCTTGTTACCACAGTGTGTTGCAATCCACAGTAAAGTTAGGTAGTGGACGAGTAATGGTGTGGGGAGCATTCAGCTAGTTTGGAGTAGGAACTGGTCGCTGTCCGTGGTTAAGTGAAGGCAGCTCACTACCTTGATATTCTGTATAGTCAAGTGCTGCCTACACTGTGAAGTTTTTATTGAACGGACCCGTGTTTCTATCAAGACCACAATGTCCCATGTCACAAAGCTGCAGCTGTTATGGAATAGTATGAAGAGATGGGTGTGAAACAACTGCCATGGACTGCGCAGAGTCGTGACCTCAACCCCATCGAATACCTGTGGGACGAATTGGAGCAGCGATTGAGGTCCAGAGCAGGGCGTCCCCGATCTTTCACTGAACTCAGTGCTGTTTTGATGGAGGGATGGAGACAAATTCCACCTGATGTCTGCCGCACATTGGTGGAAAACCTCCCTAAAAGAATGCAGGGGGTATTCGAAGCCAAAGGTGGACATACCCGATATTAGGGCTCGGCTGCTAGTATCAATTGTAAATTTCTAAAGTGTCGGACAATTGTTGGCAGATAGTGTATGTTAGTACTTTGAGCATGAACTAGCGAAGGAACATAACGATATACAAAGTTATCCAAGCTACGATGTGGTGTGAAATTGTGGAGAAACGAAGCAAGTTTCCATCTATCTTATTTGATCAGACAAACCGTTTTATATATTATACATTTATTGTAAATACATTTTTATTTAGAATCTTGCTGTACCCAATAAAATATCCTGCTTTCATACATATTATTCCCCAAGGATTTATATTTATAAGACATTTTAAGATATTTGCCGCGTATTCTTTTCAGCCTTCCAATATTATTTTTCTTAATCTTCGAGTTACCATAGATTTCCGATCATGTTTTATTTTTCTCTAGACACATATTTTGATTTGCATGCCACGAATTTTCTATCCGATTTATATTTTTTGCTGTGTCCTTTCTTTAAAATGTTCAGTCTCCAGAGTGCTGCCACTGTTCTGCATATACAATTACCATCGACAAGTTCGTTTGTCATTCTCTTCTCCGTCACTGTTTTGAACTTGTTTCGTTTCCCATTAATAATAGTTTTATATGGAAGTGTTTACATTTAATCAAATTTTAAAATTTTCTTACATGTTACCTTTCTAGTAGCAATTCAATTTCTCCTGATTAGAAACTTGCAGTGATCACTTTTTATTTCCAATCTTCTCCTGTGTTCTACACTAGCGTGAACAAATCCGTATCCCATGATTAATGCATGTTTTCTTATTTTATGAATATAATTATAGAAAATGAAATTCATAGAAAACCAATTCACCAATAATCTATAATTCGTCGATGGTAATAGTTAAAAAAATTAAATATCACCAAAACAGCATTAACACAGAAGATACTTTAAAAATCTGCAGTATTTTTGTGCATGTTTCTGAAGTTCTGTGGAAGACGAAATATATTTCAAAACCGAAAGTAGTTTTCAGAATAGCATTACAGTTCTCTTTTACAAGACCAAATTAAATATCATGCTTCAAAAAACAAGCTGAAATTGATTCACTAGGTTAGCAATTAGGGGGAATGCCAGGATTTTTCGAAGTAAAAATAGCCGTAATAACAAGTAAAGGATATTTTCCAATCAAGTTGTTTACATCTAATTTTTATAAGGGTACTTGTCAAGTACTGTTCCATTACGTGTAGGATAAGTCATGGCTGACAAAATGAACTTTTCGCTAGTCTTGCTATAAAATTAGTACGCGCACATCATAGATTATTATACAATAAATTCATTACTGAATGAATTGTTCTTTTGTCTGCTTCTGAGGCAATATCAGCTATTTTTAACGAAAACCAAACAATATTTCGGAAGAAAATAAAAGTTTCGGAGATTTATCAAAAATAATTCATATAAAATTATGGGCGAATTGCTTTTCAATAATCTTTTAAGAATATTTATCATTCGTTGAATTGTGGTTTGATGAATTTTATTAGATGAACTGTTTTTCCGTAAATTTTTATCAGATGAGCTTCTTTCGAAGAATTTTCATGGAACTCGGTATGAATTTGTACATTCGCCATCATGTTCGATTCATCGTCGTATGTTATGCTTTCGCGCAGTCCTACACATTTTACTGCGTAAGCATCAGCAACCGATATTCCCGCAGAATAGGTTGCTCCTTATTCCAGGTAGTATCCCAAGTCTGTCGAAGCGCGTGTTCACAGGAAGGAACTTTTTTTTCCAAACTGGGGAAAAGAACCCTGCTGTCCACGCCTAAGACCGGCTAACTTGGCTATGGCTGATGAAGAGCTCCTTAAGCTCGTGTCACTGACGGGAATCGAACCTAGGACACTCCTTCCCCAGGCATGTGGTTGTGAAGCGAGTAACCACTAGACTAACTGCGCGGACCATGTTCGAATATATATTATTAACCTTTAAAAAACTGTCCCCAACACATCAATAATCGCATTAATATGTTGACTTGCATCGCACTAAAGGCTTGAGTGCTTTGCTTCTGCGAATAACATCAGACCTCATACTATTCTATGGTCACACCATTGACAATCAATCACTTTATCACTTCAATGCGTCTTAAAAGGGAAATAAAAAAGTATAAAAAGTGGATGGAAATACGCGTAATAAATCAACACTCTTAGAATTCTGGTTTATTGCGCAATCGATTCGCAGGTCGGATCATTTACGTCAAGAAAAAAGAGACCTTGTTGCAAAGCTTTAAAAAGCATGAGTTTAATTATATCACAGAAATGTAACCCAAAAAGTTTCAAATCGCCAGTGCATCCTGGGAAACAATCAATTCATAAAGAAGAATTCCGTATTGAAAATACTAGTACACTTTCTGCATTCTTTATAAAACGTGTCAATATCTCCTATCGTAAGTTATGCACTGATATCAATGTGAAATGTACTTTACTTAGAATTAATTATATGTTTATCTCCAAAGAAGAAAAAGCATATCTCCTTCTGTGCTCCCGAGTTTGAATCCCGTTCTAATATGTTGGGAAATGAACAGAAATTAAGAAAATATTTTAAGAACTAAAATCAAATAGTGCATTTACTTACTTTTGTTGAGTAAATTCACTTAAAATCTGAGTTAGGAATCATTACATTTTGTTTTATTATTCTCACTGCCATTTAAAATCCCGTGTGTTTCTTTGGGATTCCTTTTAATAGCGGTTCTTAATTTGCAAAAAATGTTGATGTAAACAGTCCACGAAAACATGTGTGAATAGAAAAACAAATTACAAAGGTGAATTCCATTAAATTCTAAATAAACATTTTGTGCAACAACTTTTTTTTAATTAACGAAATTTTATTGACCTCGAAAGGAACCCACGGAATAGGAGAATGGATGACCTCAAGGTTTACGAAACGTTGGAAAACTACCAACAATATTTTCTCATTGTAATCTAAAGTCCATTTTGGCCTTCCTAATTATTAAAAAACGCACTTTAAAAACCTTCCAATTACTATTTACTGCCATCTTCGCGTTTAGTGCATATGTCTGCATAATGTACGAGTACATTAAGTTTGGCTATCGCATTTATTATCAGAAATTACTGTTAGCCTCAAAAAGAGCTAATGCTCTTTCTATTGTTATATCAGGACTTTAATACGATTTGCTCTGCTCCGTGTTCTGTTTCATGCAAACCGTTATCTCACGGTGAGCGTCGTTGATTAACGTTCTCAGGCCTCCAGCTAGAGAAAGTAATGAGAAGAAAGGAAGTCACCTTACGGGCCTGGCGATGAAAAGAGGCCCGGGAGACTGGGATAAAATGATAGTTTTTTATTCAATTTATTAATTAATTGTGTGTTAGATTTAAAAGATTAAAGTTAATACAAGATCCATAATGCCACAAGTTAAGCACTTGCTCTCCTTGGTTTTAATGTGTTCTTAATGAAAAAGAGAAAAATGCTATGGAGAGAAAAATGTCATAACAACAGTGGATCGCCTTACAGAACGGGTTTCTTTCCTCCTGGACATGATTTTCTTGCGAGGCAGGTATACTGTGATTAGAAATCTTGAAAGCTACAATTTTAGCGTTTGAAGACGTTAGAATGAGCTACAAAATGCGTTTCTCTTAAAACGCAATGATTTCGTTAAGTAAAACACCGTTCAACGAAAATGGAAACTCAAGCAAAACTAAGTAATACAAGAACCTTTAGAAGTGCAGTACCGATTGCGACATTACGTCTTTAGATTGGGTCATTACTACGCTATTCACACTGAAGTCCACAAGATAGTGATTGGATTGGTCGGTAGGCAAATGATTCTTTAACAAGCCTTGCCCAAATTCAATCTTAGAAATGAACATTATTCAATGCTCTTGACCTTCTCATAAACCAGATACGTAATACTTTTTATTACATTATTCCAGTTTTAAAATGGATCAGTGCTAAATCTCAAATAACTGAAACCAATATTAATTATGATACAGGTTTTAAACAAGGTTTTTATTTATTCAGAAAATTGCTTCTGTTTGTTAGTGGATTCAAAGCAACACTGGTTGTTATAACTTAAACATGAACTTCGTTGTAAACGTAAGATTGGTTTAAAGATTTATTTTTTGAAATACAAAATTTGTGTGCAGTAAGTAATGCACTTATCAAAAATGGTGTTAGGGAAAGGATACTAAAATAGCTTTCAATAAAGTTATTACGAAGAGTAAAATGCCAAATTTAAAGATCAAATTATTTGGTATATTTTCAGCAATGAAAAAATCAGAGTATGTGTGTGCTGTTTGTCAGTAAGGCTAAAGAGGCTTAGTTTAAATAAGAAATAGCTTTGTTGATTGGAATGGATTTTTTTTTTTTTTTTGGTAAGCGGGAACTCTTCAGTAAAGGTGGAAAACATTTGTTACCAGAAATGACCTGGAACTTGGCATCGTCAGCTCAGGATTATTTCCTCGAGCGCCAGATCATTCTTTCTTTCTTTTTCTCTCTCTCTATTAAGAGAACGAGAAAGTAAACCTGTCATTTTTAGTATGTTGGATGTGGGCGTAATAAGAGAACATTTACTTTACTGGACAGAATTATAATAGCAATCATGGCTGAAGAAATCGTGGTGAAATATTTTCTTAGTAAATGTGTTGAGTAAGATAATTTATTGACTATTGCGGGTGCAAGTGGGCAGAGTACTTGTAGACAAATACCAGTCAAAATAATTTAAATACTATCTATTTTCGCTTGTAAAGTTTCCTGAATCAAACTTCAAATGTGGAAAATACTTTCTTGGATGCATGATGCGAGACAGAAATAATTTTATACAAGAAATGTTTCCCAGCATACCACTGTTCGAAGAACAATTAGTAAATATCTTGTAAGTTAATTATTAAGACTGTGTGGTTTGTTGTGTTTAAGTTAATTAAAACTGGTTCAGTTGTAATTAAGATCTAAGCAGACATGTGTATTAATATATCTGTTAATTGCGTCTGTTTGTCCTCCACTTTACTTGTTTTGACAGACGAACAACTTTTCAGATTGGATGGGATGCCCTCCACCTCGTTATGAACGACGCTAACTCACAGGTTCGACTTACTGACCTTTTCATTTAGTTCAAAACAAGATGAGAAGTGACTTCGAGTCCTGGGCAGAATTCAAAATTAAGTCTTTACGTTCTCAGGGCAAATGCGTTGTTCTCGTAATTATTATGGATAAATCCCAGATATACTATGGATAGCAGAAGCACATGTACCTCATCGTTCATTGTCATTTGATCTAATTATAACCACTCAATGTTGTCAGTTTTTAACGCGCTATCCTTTCCAAACAACAAACAATTCTTAGTATAATGTAGAACGTTTCCAAATACTTATATGAAAATAAGTATTAATAATGCAAAACTTCAATTTCCCAAGTATTCATCTACTACGTGAAATTATCAAGCTAGTAAACTATTGCTGAATATGTCTGATGATTTTTTATTATGGCGTACGTTTGATAATTTGTTGATGATAATCATGTTTGTTTTTTTTTGTTTTTTTTCATTTACTTAACTTATTCAAAATAAATCAATATTTCGTCTGTAAATTATGAGATATTGTTGAAACAGTTAACATATTTCAGCAATTCTAGAGAAATGTCAGCAGGAAAGGAACTGCAATGCAGCCTCAACTTACAAAAGGGCATCGAAAAGTGAAATCAAACATTGGTGATAGAGAAAATAACGTATGGTTTTAAGCCATGATATATCACTGGATTAGTTTTTATGATATTTCTAAAAAAATTAGATGCAGGAAATAATTTTATTTTCCGATGATTGGACTTTAGTTTCATTCATGTTGTTGACTTGTGGCCTGCATTTTACATTTTAATTCCAGTTTTAAAATAATCCCTAGCTAGTTAAATAATTTATGACTAGAAATCGCAATAATTACTAATAGCTTATTTATTAAGTCTTAAGCATAATACAAATTGTGTTTTTTTAAAGACTTTTTGGTGAGACAAGCCATCTTCGAAATACGTTGTCACTTGGACTCGAAAAGATTTAAGTATTAATTAAACTGGAAATTGAATGCAAACTGTTCAATTTCCAGTTTGTCACTTATTTTCGACATATTGGAAAATAAGTGACAAATGAAACTCTGTGAATTTAAAGTGAAAACGTTTTGGTAAACAAAACTGTCAAGTGAGCAAACCTTACTGAAAGTGGAGTTTTAGAGAGAGAGAGAGAGAGTAATGAGAAATATCTAAACAGGAAGAAAAGGAGGTGCTTACTTTCTTCAGTAGGTTTTTCGTGCAGCGAATTAATTTTTATCTCTTGCTTCAGGCTGGTAATTATGGTTCAACACCACATCGTTAGCAATAATACGTGCGATCATTTTCATCTGCACAAATAGATTTTTCGTTTCCCTTTTGTAGTTTTATTTTTACACACATTAATTACATTTTCTTTTAATTTTTATAATTATTTGTATTTCCTATTAACTTTTTTTTAATTCCATCTCTTGTTCTAAAGCTTGTAACTGTAGTGATTATAATATTTTCCTTTGACTTACTTATCTTTTGTTATGAGTCTGTCTTTTGTAAAAATCTCTAAGGAGTTGGAGGTTGCTTATCAAAATTATCAGCGATCTATAGCCAGTCTTCGGTTTCATCGTTTTCACAAGGGAGAAGGGGGAGAGGAATCAATGTAGGAATGTATTTGTTGGTTTGAAATTATGGTATATAACAACATTCAAGGTAAAAGTACATTAAATATTATATTCAGTATAGAAGATAATTCATTGCATATTGAAAATTTATTATCTATTTGAAATCTAGCTATCATAGATGACGCCTTTCCACAATTACTTGCTCACATAAAGATACACTTCACAAGAGCATTGTTATGAGATTTCATTAGTACTAATGAATTGAAAATTAACACTGGATGGAAAATTTAAGTAGTAATGAGATAAATACAGCATCAACCTGATCCGGTCTTCTTTACACTACGGTCATCTTTTCAACTTGAAGGCTCATAACATTACGAGTAGCAATGTAAGTTCACTGACCTGGGATAGCCCATTTGTCAACAATTTGCCAAACAGATAGGCCTGCAACATGGCTTCCTATCACAATGCCTCTTTCAAAATCTGTAAGTTTTCTTTTCGCAGCCATTTCACCCGGACGCAGTTGCACTGACTTGGGAGCATCATATTCCTCCAATATATATATATATATATATATATATATCATCATCATCATACGTATCAAGGATTTAGGCCTAGTATGGCCTGTTCCGGCCTTAGAAGTCATCGTTGAATCGTTTAAGAGGACGCCCTGGTTTTCTTTTTCCTAATGGCTTGTACTTTAAGGCTTATTTTGGTAATCTTTCTGTTTTCATTCTTTGAACGTGTTCCATCCATCTATGTTTATATTTTTTAGTTTTTTCAATTACTGGTTCTTGGTTTAATTCTTTCATAATATCTTCGTTTCTTTTGTGATCAAATAGGGTATACTTTGCAGTTTTTCTCATAAACTTCATTTCTGCTGTTGTTAATCTTTTTCTTTTTGTTTTATTGTCCAGATTTCGCTTCCATACATTAAGACCGGTAGGGCTAATGTATTGTATACTTTTAGCCTGGTTTGTTTTTGAACTAGGTTTGATTTATATATAGAGTTAATTACTCCTGTTATTTTTAAATATTTTGCAATTTTTATGTTTATATCTTTTTCATTTTCATAAGTGATCATACATCCTAGGTAGTTAAATGAATTCACCTGTTCTAAGATCTTGTTATCTAATACTATTTTAGTTCTTGCTGGATCTTGTCCCTTAAAGGCCATAGTTTTTGATTTTTCCTTTGATATTATCATACCATAATCTTTGGATATCTCATTTAGATTTAAAATAGCTTTCTATAAGTTATCTTCAGAATTTGTAATTATTATTTGGTCGTCTGCAAAGAGGAGAGTGTTTAAGTTAACTGTAGGTGAAAGTTTAATTCCTTGATGTAAATTTTACTCCATTTTATTATTATTTCATTTAAGTAGATATTAAAAAGAGTTGCTGAGAGGGGACATCCCTGTCGGACCCCTTGGTTTATCTCTCTTGTATATGATAGCTCATGATTTAATCTTATTTGTATTTGATTATTTTCATATATACTTGTGATAGCTTTTAGGATATATATGATAGCTCATGATTTAATCTTATTTGTATTTGATTATTTTCATATATACTTGTCATAGCTTTTAGGATATTATTTGGTATTTGTCTTTCTTTTAATATGTTAAATAATATGTTTCTTTTAACTTTGTGAAATGCTTTTTCAAAGTCAATAAATGCAATATGTGTTTCTAAATTATATTCTCTTCTTTTCTCTATTATTAATTTTAGGCAGAAGGCTGGGTCTATACATGATCGTCCTTTTCTAAATCCATTTTGTACCTCTAGAATAAAGTTTTCGGAATATTTTATTAGTTTGTTATTTAAGATTCTGCTGTATATTTTGTAACATGAATTTAGTATACTGATACCTCTATAGTTTTTAGGGTCATCTCTATTAGCTTTCTTAAAGATAGGAATCACAATTGCTTTTTTCCATTCTATTGGGGGGATACCAGTTGAGTAAATTTTATTTAAAAATAATAAGAGTCTTCCTTTGAATCTTGTTCCTGCGTATTTATATAGTTCTGAACCTAGCTTATCTTCTCCAGGTGATTTTCCGTTTCTTGTTTCTTTCAGGCTGATTCTTCTTCAGTTATTTCCTTTTCATTTTCGTTAATTGTTTGCCAGTTGTCTTTTTTAAAATACTTGTCTGTCCACAGTTCTGTGTAGTAATTTAGAAATTCTTCTAATTTCAATTCAGTGTTTAATTTTATGTTTTCTTTGGTATCTGCATTTAGGTGTTTCAAAATCTTATATACATTGGGTCTTATTTTATATAAATCATGTTCTAAATTAGAAACAAATTTATTCCATGATTCTCTATGTCTTTTTCTGACTTCTCTTTTAGCTATGGCTCTTATTCTTTTATATTCTATTTCATCTTCTAATCTTTTACTGCTTAACCATTTGTGATAGGCTTCTTTTTTCTTTTTGATTATTTCTTTGATTGTATCATCCCAGATCTTCAGTTTTTTTCTTTTATTGAATTTTTTGGTCTATATATATATATAGTATCTTTCTATAGTATCTAATTGCATATTGTGCTTAAGAGTGATGAAATTAGAGGATGTTGCACACTTATAGTGGTTTGGCATTTGTTAGTTATCTACAGTATAACAGCAAGCGAATTTTCAAGTGCTGTAAGGATTTTAATTTAGTACTTATTAATCTTATTCGTGTTATCGGTTGGTTATTGTTTCAGTCAGAGATAAAGTATATTTATATTGAATATCTTCCACGCCAGGTGATTAAATTACGACTTGAATAGCAGCTAACCAACCACCAAGAACATTAAGAATCTCCTTCATCTTGCAGTGTCATGAACTATTGAACTAAGCCCAAGAGGCTTATGCCTATTAAACTAAGTCAGGAAGGTTTCTGTTGTAAAACCAAAGACTGATTGTTTACTCTGTTTTGTAAGCATGTTATTGCAAAGGGAAGGTGTATGCGATAAAGTTGAGTGAGGTAAATATTTAATTTTATTAATTGAAGGAGATTTCTAATTAGGGCTAATAGCCTAAAGCAATTACAGGGTTGAGAACGAATCGCGTGGCTAATAGGGTTCCGTTGCACATAAGAGAAAAGGCCGAAATGGTTAGGATGCTGATAAACATAAATCCTCTAAAGATTTTTTATTTCTAAAGGGAGTAGGCGGACCCTCTTTGGGGGAACTAATTTTGAAATCGGTGCCCAGCTATTTTCCTCCCTTATTGGCCAACAATAACTGAACTCATGGCTACCTGTGATTTTGAAGGCATCAGGGAGAGAGAGTATGGAAGACAGCTGTCGCCATATCATGAACCTAAACTCTAACTCATTGTTACCTAAAATACGAGCTCTGTGATCGATGTTCCTGAGCTGCGTGGTTAAAACCGAAGTTTCGAGATTTAAAAAAAAAATGCCTTACTGCAAACATCATTTCATCATTTTGCAAGGGGGAACCTGCTGCAAAAAGGTCTAGAAAAAGTTCCTCTAGTTGACGATTAAATCAAAAACATGACAGTCTCCTTCCTGGCAGTCTAGCACTATGGATCCAGAAACGTTGTCAAAAGGCTACAAACGCATCTTACAGTCACAATTCAGCAAACGCATATATCAGGCATTGTGAAATTTAGCATTAGATTACTGGATGAAACAATAAAAAAAATACCGAACTATTAAAAAACGGATTATTGTTAATAGTACATTCATCTGCCAAAATAAGGAGAGAAAAGAAAAGTTTAAGTTCTCAAAAAAAGTAGTAAATTAGTCAAAAGGCCAGCAAAGCAGTTAAAGTGCATTTATTTATAAGGTTATTGTTTTTCACACTTTCTAACGAATCGTGTCCGTTAGAAAAAAACTCGTTTCGATCAATCAGACTGAAGAAAAGTCGGTATCTCAGTTCTGCAACAGACTGTGGATCCACACCTCACTATGGCACGGATCATTATTCAACTCCTCAAAGTGGCCGATGATATTCACTATCAGATGTAAGACCTGTCTCGGGATTTTCAGTTTATCTAATTATTTGCACATAGTTTGTGATCTATTTAAAATCGCTCTTCAATGTTAATCTAAACGTAAAAATCAACAATTCCAATAAATTCCATTGAAGCAGTAAATACTTTAAATTTAAGGTAGCAATCTACTAATATTTATATGGTAATATGCTGAATCTGTTCACCGGAGGTATCCACGTTGCAGAGTGTTCGATGACCCTGAGTTCAAGAATTGTTTGAGACATAGTCTCCACTATATTTCTACAACACTCCGCAGGATTGAATCCAAGCGGATTATGAATTTCTACATTTGTCGGGCTGGCTGGCTGGCCGAGCAGTTAACATTTTCGCTCTCTGACCAACAGGTTGCGTATTTGAATTCTGCTGTGACCATGGATGTTTGTGAATGTCTTTAGGTGAGAGAGAGAGATTTCATCACATAAATCGCGGATTTAAAAAATGCCCCGTGTTTGGTCTGTAGAGCAGAGTTTATGGTAAAAGATCAAAACATAATTATGCTAATACTTAAACAATGATTCCTTTATCCAAGAAATGAAAAATTCTTTAAAATCAAGAAAATTATAATAATAAAGACATTATGTCATGCAAATATTAAAGCATGCTTATTCATCATCATCAAATGCCCACCCGATGGTGATTCATCTTCGCCGTTTCTTTTTACCGATATCAGCTCTCCAGAGTTTTAATTCGTTTCAGCTTGTTGTACAGTATGAATAAGATGGATAAATGTGAAATAAGACAAGACAGCGATAATGAAGTGCAACGCAACAAGTCTTAGTGACGTCAGCATGGTGGCTGATTTATGTTTTGTGAGTCATTAAAATGCTACTGTCTGCCTGAACGTGAATGATTGAAATCCCGTATTTATGAATGTTTGGCATTTATATACAGCAATTAATGTTATTTTCGATTTTCAACATTTTTGATTTTTAACATAAAAAATAGTAAAGCAGGAACTGTTTGTGTGTAGAAAAAATATCCATAGCACACTTACGGTAATAATGTGCTATAGGTTTACAGCCATTCGTTGGTAAGAGCCACGATTTATGAAATTTGCTGGCATTGGATTGAGATCAGTTCACTGAAGCGAACAAATCTTGCTAAATGTTGCGTAAGCAACATTTGGCAAGATTAAATGGTAAACACGAATGGGTCTGCTTCGTCTGCAGCGATATTCATGTAAGCCTCGCTATGCAGTTGAATTTCTTGTATCAGAAGGAAGTAGTGCCAGGAAACGACGCCCTGTGCCATCAGATCCCCAGCAGTATTGTGACTAAGCAGAATGGTTTATGGCGTCGCGTAGGTCTTCACTATATCCTTGCTCTTTGATTCGCATAAAGCAACAGAAGATAGGATTCATCACTTCAGTTCTCCAGAGTCCATTAATGCATTTGATATTTGCATCTTCTGCTTGTTTTTGTTGGAAACACGAATGGCTTCCTTTGTTTTTCTGCGGCCGTTATATCTTTTAGGACAATGTCCACCATATAGTTCATTTTGCCTCCACAGCTTAATTTGACGAAATTTACCACATCCTGTTTTACAACAGGATGTGGTAAATTTCGATTCTATTGACTGCCTGCGTTTCACATCCATCGTTATTTCCAGCACAACATCGGTTTAATGTGTTAAACACCTGAGTCCCAATATCCTCTCTTGTTCGTAGTCATTCGCTATGCCCATTAGCACACACTATTAACAGCTGTAGAAATTACTAGGAATCATTTGAAGTGGAATATCTGTAACATTTTGGCCACTTAGGGTGTATGTATCATGTTTTGAAAGGTCATCTTGGTTTATCATGAAAATAGATTTACAAATTCCCTTATAAAATCAATTAGAAGACAATTACAGAATATTAATAAATACTTCAGAAATAATGCGGCATAAAAGAAATCCATTATTTTGCTTTTGATGATTTTTCAGAAAAGCTGCTATTTTTACTGAAATTAGATCAGTATTTGTAATTAATTACAATAATTTCATTGTGGTAACATTAACGTTTGTGAAAATTAGCATTCATAGAGGAATTTTTCCGTAATTTCGAATAAAATAATTAAAAGGTTTTCTAGGCGTTCTAAAGGCGTTGGAAAATGAGTAATTTTCTCAAAATGTCTGTCTTTTCACTGATTAACCCACATGATTAGAAACGTTAGTGTGATCATTTGATGTTCACAGAAATACTTAGAAATACTTAATATTGTGTTCATGTTGAAACATATTTCGTGAGGAAGCGCCAAGAAGTTTCTTAAAATTGTCAGGGACTTCAACTCACGAGACGTCGCTGAGGCATTTTAATTGAGTCATCTTTGATAAAGTTTTATGAAGCGCACTACAACATAAATTATGCACTCAGAAATGCGTGCTCTAACTTTATTTAATATCCTTTAACACTTTAATATTTTATACTCAGATATTTCAAGTCTTTCATATTTTACTAGCTGATATTTTATTAAAGAATCGCGTTCTATTAAAAGTATGCTTTATCTTTACATTCCTTAATTTTAACAGATAGGACCAATGAGAATTTTCATTTTCATTTCTCTTCGAAGGTAAAACAAACTAAAGACCGTCCATATGTTGCAAACTACACTATCTCTGCACTTAATATCTATAATTATCCATCTTTTAGGCACTCGTACAATGGTAATGAGCAAAGTTATTGTTTGTTTTAGTTGAATCTATCGCTTAGACCAAGGAATTTAGAGCAGCAGAAAATAATGCTAAAATTATTTTATTTTTAAACCTAACTGTCATTTTTACATCCTTTCCCTGAATTCATTTAAGGACCAGCTTTGATTTAGAGAATGGGCATATCTGATTTCACCATTTACACGCGATCATTTATATTCTACTCAGTTTGCGATCAACTCTATCAGTGGTGTATAGCTAATGATTGGCTTCAATGTGCAAGAAACTCATTTGCTTTTATTAGCAACTGACTAATTATTTCCTTTAAGTCTGTGTAAAGTCCACATTCTATTAATATTTTGAATTTCTTTTCTGTTCCTACTTTTCAATTATTTAAAATTTAAGCTGCCAATACAACTCTTCTTACACCGTTAAATCTTTTCTCTCTAAAATACATCACAGAAGATTTTATTGATTATTTGAATGTGTGACATAATAAACACCCGTATGTATTAATCTGTGTTTATGTCTTATCTTAAGATTTAAAGGATTAACTATTTAGTAAATACTAAAATACATCAAATTCCCTACCGCTACAAACAAATGTTTTGTTCTTCATAATGCCAAGTTAAAATGAATTCTACTTCTGTTGCTAAATACAAGTGGAAGTCGATCGATAAACTGGTTCATCTTCGTCATATATAGGCTGTTGTTATTTTATTCTTGATTAATGGTCGAGTAACCTACTTCATAATTCATTATGACAGAAAAATTCGTTGACGTCCGATTTCACCTAAGTCAATAATACGAAAATATAAGTCGATAAATTCTTTCAACCGTATACTCTATATAAATTTCAAGAAAATTCTCTGGATATACTCCGTCGCTGTGTATTTTCAGAGAAATGTTTCTAAATTTTTGTAAATATCTGTGAAATGTTTTTGAAGCATCTCATATTATGATGTACGGGTTTCCTTCTTCATACACAAGATTGGGATGTGTCCTCGGGGTTTTCAAACCTTTCTAAATTTAAAGATTTTCCTTGAATCAACTTAATATTATTTAGTAATAGCATGGCAACCAGAAGAGTATTTATTTACCTAACAAACAGTGTTAGGTAAATAAATGTTTTTACAGTCTTTTAAAAATATCTTTTTGTGTCTGTTAAAAAAATGCAGTCAGCATTATAATTCTCTAAAGTAATCCTAGAGATATGTGGAATGAAATATTCATTCTCAAATTCCTTTCTGTGAATCCAAACGTTAGCGTTTCTAATAGAGCCGGAGTAGTCTAATATTTTTAATTTAAAACTTATTTTAGCTATCGATTTTCGATCATTACGTTTCGGTTTTACCGGTGAATTCAAATAAAAGAATCATTTAAATAATCTTATATAATTAAAATAACAATATACTGTAGTTTGGATACGCTTGTTTTATGAGTTTATTTAGAGTTTGTTACTTATAGTGGAGATGGAATGCTCTTCTTTCAACCGCACATAACTGTTCAGTATGTAGAAATTTTGTTAGGACAACAGATGCTGATAAAGAGATTTTTATCATATTTTGTATTTCGAAGAATTTTGTACTTCGAAAAAATTACATTTTTGTCTTTTTTTTTTAAATATTTGAGTTTGCTGTAAGAGTTTAATTAGAATTTTATAGAATTTCTTCTTCTTTTGCTCTATTATGTTTGATTCATCCTTAGGTAAGTATACGTTCACCATAATTTAATGCCAATTCCATTATTAAATGGGGAAGAAAGGGAGGGGAAGATGATTGCAACATGTACTAAAAAAAAGTAAAACATTCATTGAGCACAGAGAGTGCATCTTTGAAAGTTTGCAACTTATCATACCTTGTCAACTCTGCAGTGCTCAGCTCCTTCTTAGTGCAGGTGGAACCACAAGACATTGCACTCTTCCATTGAAAAGGACGCAAGTTTGATTCTCATCGTGAAGAGAGTAATCTTTATATGGGTTCTTTTGCAACTTAAGGTCTCAAGGTTTCCCCTCTAAGAAAACCAGAGTTTTTCACCTAGCATATAGGCAACTTGGCCAGAGAAAATACACAATTTACGAACAAAAATTGCACAACAGGAACCAGTAGAATTATTTCGGTTTCTTAAGATGGTGCCATATTTGACCACGTGATAGTTCAGGAGAAGCTCACAGTGCTCTTTCCCTAAAAACAGACTGTAAATATAGATTCGCTGTAGACAATTGGTAAATGACAGACTTAAATTTAGATAAAGAAAAATAAATCGAATCTAATTTTAGTAAATATTCGAACATTAGGAACTTATCTACTATTATTGGAACAAAAAAAATTATCGTCGAACTTCCCATTGAACTTCAAATGACTTCTGGTTCTTTACAGAACTGGAAGTAGTGCCACAAAAGAACAAAGATTTGATAGCCTGGAAGAAACACGTTTAATATATCAACCTTTAAGAATAATTTGATTTTTACAACAAGACAGCATCTTTGGGTTTAATCTTTGCAGTTTACCGAGGTAACTAGCTTGAGGGGGACAAAGGCAATTACAAGTTGTCAATAAAAGTTTTTATATGATTATTTTAAAGCTCCACATTTCGTATAAATAGCCTTATAGCGAAAGTATCTTAAGGCGAAATCAAATATTTAGTTTCTAAAATATTTCACTTTAAAATCCTTTGGCTGTTTAGTTGTAATGATCGCATCCCTTGGCGTTTAAAGAAGAGATCTCTCAGATATATTCGTCTTAATGTGCATAAGCTTGAATTTAACATGAACCGCTTGATATTGTAAAATGTGTTCATAATTCAGTTGTTTCTTTTATTTTACCAACTATAGTACATATTCATATTTTATTTTAACTGATGTTAAAATAAAATATGAATTCCGTTGTTGTTTGGAATTTACCGCCAAAGGAGCTAAGGCAATAGAGTCATTGCGTGTGCGTGCGTTTTATCATCTATTAATGGCATGTGTTCTTCGAATGGTTTGCTTACGTCACGGGATTAAAACATTAGTTTATTGGAGACTGGGTGTTTACGAACGGGAGGTTACGAACTGGATGTCAGAAACTAGAGAAATCTTTTTTCCGCATAATGCAGCAGGTAGTATTTCTATCATTTACTGTGAAAATTGGCCTTTCTTAAGCCAATCAGTTTTCTTTTCCAAATTATTTCACAGAAAGGGATAATTTTCATTTGTGTTAGTTTAAAAGTTTAACAAGTGTAAACTAAATCATACATTGTTGAAATTTATTACGAAAGAGGCAATAGATGGACATTCAATATTCCAAAGTACTTCAAAGCCTAAAGATTTCGGCTTGACAAATAATTATGACGAATATGACGGTTTGCATCAGTAGTTCATTGTAATTGAAGAATCGTTTTTTGTTCGAGGCAGTTGGGATCAAAATCTGGTGTTGATTTTCTTGCATGGCACAGGAAATTTGGCATTAGAAAAGGGGGATATGCTACAAATTATTGCAATCCAAACGTTTTTGTTCCAATGGCATTAAATCAATTCATTTAGGATAGAGAACTTTACTTTTTATTTGAATATAATTTATATTTTTTTGTCATTGCTCTTATTCTCTAAGAAATGCAAAATACGAGTGTCCTAAATAATAAACAGAAAATAAATATTAAATAACGTTCATAAAAATATGGAAAGAAATTACAGTGCACCGAAAAAAAATGATTTTGAAGTCATGAAAACTCTTTTTCTGACCGACATCAGAAGAATCCGTGAGTCCCTTTATCAAAACCAAAATTCGCCTGGTCCTGATAGCCCTTCAGTTGTTCGGAAAGCATGTGTACTGCACCGCAAAACTCTTACTTTGTGTCCTTTTTTTTCACAAAGTCCTGATTTTTACTAGAATTTCAGGCGTTGAAATTATTTCGATTTGTCTAAATGATGAAGACATTCATTGACAGCCAACCTCTGGACTATCTGGTAACATCTCAACTGATGAACGATCGCCAGTAAGGAGTGACTACTGTCGACAGCGCATCTTCTTGATTTTATAGAACTTTGGAGATATAAGGTGATGGTTACTGATCTCTAAATATTCGATAGATGACGTCATTAGGGCATCTTTAGTAAGCTGTATTGCATGGCCTGTCTTAAGACTCAAAGTGTTTCTGGCTCTCACTTTTAATCATCTTTAACCTGAGATTTCATAACCAGTTCTGTAGTATATAATATCTTTTCTTTCATTGAAATATAGTTACATGAGCATTATTTGATTAGCATTTAGGCTTCTAAGTATTAGTTCCAATGTTGTGAAATTTGAAATTCCTCCCCATTTTTATTTATCCTATAACTTACTATATGGTGTGGTAGAATCCTTAGCTTTACAGTGCCATTCCAGACAGAAGTGGATTTTGAGCAATCCAAAAGTTAGCGTTCTGGACATGCTCCAACTTCTAACCGGTTAGAAATCCGTTAAATGTAAAAATGTACATTGTCCAAGCAATAAGAAGTTTAACGTGATTATTGCATTTTTATATTGAGCATTATAAAAAAGACAAAGGACCCGTGTATCATTATCAGAAATCGAAAGTTTAATTCAGATTCCTCACGCTTCACTTCCTGATCTTTACAGTGAATGCACTGCATTCCATGTTATCGTTGGAGTAGAGCATATCGACTGAACGGCATTCAGATAGAGAGAAAAGTTTAATGAGTTTCTTGGTACCGAGCTCAGATTCCTCAAGTTAGCAGAACTAATCGTTCGGGGAAAATTCTGCTTCTTGAATTATATTTAAGAAAAAAATTATAATTGGAAATCGTACTTAGAGAATTAATTTTTATTATTATTCTTTATATCATTATAGAGCGCATATTCAGAATTTGGTAGAGGAGAATCTTTTGTTTTTGACTTAATGACCACCTTGGCTTAGAATGAACAATTTCTGTTGGCGGGATGGAAAGGTGTATTGATATATTCGCTAACAGGAGTTTCAACTCGATGATGAGCTGCAAGTCTTAGGAAAAGGTCACAGCTTACTCCAACTGGAAGCTTTCGTTTTTCCATTACATACAAAAGTCAATCAGGTAATTAGAACACTGTCGAATCTCAAGTTTGTCTTCTCCCTAATCTAATTCAACATCATAGTAAATTACACTTTGTAAACGTGCTATTCATACTGAATATTTGCTGGTTCTAATTTTTGCTGGTTTGGAAATTTTGTTTAATATTGTCAAGAAATGTCTTTTCCCAATATTGAAATTATAAAAGGTGAAGCAAATAGAAGAAAAATTAATCCGCACATTCAAAATTATCTGAATTAATCGACTTTATCCGAATGTCACAAATTCCTGAATTATAGATGATATTTCAGATTAAATTGATTTATAAAATATCTTTCGAAAACGTTCTGTAAACGCTAAAAAATTGTGGTTGAGTGATTGAGGAGGAATTATGTCAGCGAAGAGATCTTCGAATAACAATTATTCACGTTAAAAGTAGTCGATCTTTAAAAAAAAATTCCATAGTTTTAAATTCGCAAAGACTTTTAGCGCGTTCGTAGCCTAGTTGGTTTCGATCTTGCCCTTTGGTTAGAAAGATCCGGGTTATAATCCTGTCCATGACGAGAGGAACCTTTATCAGGGTTTATTCAAGGGTGAGGTAGCTGGGTTCATACAGAAGTGTTTTTTCTCTCTAGGAAACTTGCGTTTATTGTCCCTCAAAACAGGCAATCCGAGCCAAAGAATGCAAGTGATCTCTACAAACAGGATAGCAAGTGTGAGATGGAAGAGATTATAGCATCATCTTATCTTTCTACTGCACATTATGGATCACAGGTAGAGATCCGTAAGTCAATCTCCTGGATGGAGATGACAGGGCAGAAAAAAACGTTCAGAATATCAAGAGCTCGGTGGAAAATTAACACATAAGAGGAAAACTGAGTAAACGCATTTGTAGAGAAAATGCGTACGAAATAGCGATAAAGCCCGTGCAGTTAATATATACTTCATCAAAACACTAAATTTGTAATTAAAACGTGGTATTTTTTCCCCAAAATAAATGGAGGAAAAACTTGAGGAAAGATTTCTCAGTGGGCATTATTATTTAATAAGAATAGTAGGAATTGCTTTAAAATTACATACTGCTGATAATTATGTAGCTATAGTCTTTGTGTTTAATCGTGTATATTCTTGTGTTTATTTCATTCTATTTTATTTTTTGAATATGATTACGAACTTTAGAAACTAATATAACGATACATGATACTATAAGCTATTGGAGCCATTAAAGCACACGCGTAGAAGAATTTTAGATATTAATAAACTGTACATTCTGATTAATTAAATAATAACCGACTCACGCTCACATCTGATCTCAAAATTAGATATTATAGCAGTAAATTGACAAACAGGATTTCCAGGAATTAAAATTAATCTCCTAAACATTAGCGATACGCCTGCTTAGATAAGCCTGGTTTGGTTGATGGCTGATACCCATTATGATAAATGAAGCGGACTTACCATTACCTACGCAATTATTGCAATACATATTAAAAAGTTACTTCTGGCATTTCCCTGATCGTTGAAAGCTACTTACAGAAAACTTATTTGAAAGGGAAAACGAAAAAAAAAAATGTTTTTTCCTTAAATAAACTATATCTCAGTCTTCACTAAATTAGAAAGAATATTCGAATATATTTGTTTTCTATAAAACACTACTAATACTTTTAACTAACATTGTATAGATGCAAAGCTTAGAACTCCCATCCTACTAACTCAATGTTTTCTAAGTGATTGCATTCATATCCAAACTGCTACAGCGAACTATGCAAAATGTAGCTCATGATTTAATGCAGTTGTGATGGTCTGTTCCTTTCCGTAGCAGAGGAACAATCGACAAATTGAACCAAACAGTCCATGCAAATACAATTTGATATATTACGTTCGCCACTAAGTTCACTATAGTCATCTAGTTTGCAACAACAGTCACATCTAGGATAGTCGTAATTAAGCATGGTTTGATTTCAGATTTTGAATTAAATTTTGTTCAAAGGCGTATTTAGCAGAAATTATAACTGAATACTTCAATCACATTTCTCCAATTTACTAGCTGTTCATCTTTTGAAATCATCGTAAACAAATAAAAAGAGTTTGATAGAGAAAATAATAGCATTTGCTAATATTAAACGAAATAAAAGTCGATTAATTCATTTGAAACCTTTAGTGTAATTTTAAATTTTTTAGGAAATAATACTTTTACATTCCTCTTTCTCTCGTAATATTTTTTATTTAGAAAGTTTACTGCTATATTTAAATACCAAGATCTGATTGAAAACTGCGTTTTATGCATAATAAGCGACTCGAATACTGTAATCGCCATAGTGATTCTCAATCAAACGTAATGTTGACTGCATTTCGTTGTTTTCAATAATGATATGATGCTCGCTTTATTACAAATTGGAAGTTTAAGGAATTGTATTTATAAATCGTCTGGACTTCATTAAATAAAACTATGTCGTCACTATAGTGGAAGAGGCTTAGATGTCTCTATATCCATGCTTATTTCTTTACCTCCTCCAGTAATTGAAGTATTCTTTTAAACCTACCTAAAAAATCTTTGGTGTAATTGTATTGCCTTCTGTCACAGCAACATCATATGAAATAAATGTTAATATGATCATGTCGTTGTTGCGTGTTGCACTGAGGATCAACATGTAAATTTCCTTCCCCTTGTTTTTCATTTCACAGTGCATTAGTAATTGAAGTTATCTAAGTCAAACATGTTTATAGGACACACACGAGAAACACAACAGCGGTTCTTCTTTGTATGGTTGATAAGAAACTTCGATTTAAAAAAAAAAGTTTTGTTTTAAAAAAAAAATGTAAATAAATAAACTTGTTGCTTTCTTTTGTTAATACTGTTCAAAAATTTGCAAAGAAATTTTCACTGAAATAGAGGAGATGTTAAATAATAATATAAAAAGAAAAAAATCATATTTTTGTTTTTCGCTTCTTGCTTAAGTATTGCTGTTTTCTCTATCCCAAAGATATTTCTTGATGAAGGAATTCCTCGCTCGTCGCTAACTGCACCGAACTTTATTAGGAAAACAAAAAAGGCAAAAAGTCGACATGCGAGTCCAGGAAATGACATTTCTTATTTTCACCTCAAGTCTCATCAAAAGCGGAGTCATTCTTGATTTCCGTTGTATGAGGATCACGCAATATTTTGGCCTCGCTGATCTGCGGGAATTTTTGTTTCCAAAAGTAGAAACTCACACCAAAAATCTCATATCTTTGAATAATGATCTTTCCATGTTTCATTCACAGAGTAAATCTCTTTCCGCAGATATGTCAAGAATAATTACGACTAGACATGTTCCATATTGCAGTATGATTTGCGTCGTATGAATGCAAATCAATATGATATATATTAGTTACTATTCCATTGGTTATTTATAACTAAGCAAAGTATTTTCATACTAAGTTTCGATACATGATACTAGACCTTCCTTGAAGAGTGCAGTATAGTCAGTTGTCTTCATCAGAACAAAAAAACCGTAAAACATCTATTTGAATGTTTCAATAGTTGTGCTCCGTCTTTTGGTCCCGTTTTGAGATGAGGTTTTAATCCTATAGGCTTGCCAATTCTTTCTTGCACATAACCTGGTCTCATGGAATCAGTCAACGCACTGAGTTGATTTGCACTCGATGTTCCATTATATTATGTCTCTCAAAATGTTCGTCTGATTTGAAATTGACACACTGTGCATTATGATCATTTTTCTTAAGGGATACCACTTAATATCGTCCGTCGAGTTGAAAGAAAAATGAGCCTGGTCTATAATGCCATCCCAAATCAGGAGTCATTGCATATTTGTCGGCACTAATCCTTCAAGTACTGCAACGAATGTTCCAAGTCCAAGCAGGGGAAAAAGCCGCTCCATACATTCCACAGTTGGGGATAATCCCATCACGCATAGCGTAAGGAATTCCGCATATTCACTAACTCATTCGATCAGAAAGGGATGTGTAATTCCTTTCTCATTATCACGATGACACTCAACGTTCTTCTAACCCGTGACGATGTTCTTAACACCGGTTTATTCTGCATGGTCGACTATTAAGTCCATGTTTGGTTTATTGTAGCTCTTCATTTCAATAAGCAAACTAAGTTCTCATTATGAAACTAATATATAGAATGCATGACAATTGAGAACTATGCACGCTCTCGCACGCCCCCCCCCCCCACAAAAATGACTAATTTACCATTTACTAGCAAATAAAAAAAAACATGAGCTACATTCACAAGATTTGTTGAGCAAAATCAATTTAGATCCTTAGAACACAAGATTTCTACTCCCCCCCCCCCCTTCATGTTTTAGTCGGTCATTACAAGAAGGGTTTCGTGAAAAATAGGAATTCAAAGTTTTATGCTGATTAAGAAACTTTTTATTTTCTAATCAGCATAAAAATGCTCAAAAACCAGCTTCAAACTCCAAATTTAATTTCTTCAATGTGATTTCCTGATCATTGTTCGAAACGTTTTATAGATTAAAACTTTTCCTTTTTCATCTTTTTGTATGAAAGAATAACCAGTTCATTTGTCCACGCTATCGAACACCTCTCTTCAGAGACGGAGGGAAAAGTTTTATTGTGCTTCATAATCTTCGAGTAACTGTTTTGGCAATTTGCAGACAGGGCCGCCGAGAGGGGTGACATCTGAGACTTTTGTCAAGGGTCCGGCATCGAAAAGGGCCCGATCATTGGGCCCCGACGTGTCTCATAACTTTTTTGTGATGCATGGTTTTAATTCTCGTAATAATACAACAATGATAAAGGCATATCGAGAATGATACTGTGTTTTGTTTTAGACAGACAGCTTCCCTCTTTAGCTCGCCGTGATTGTCCGGAAGACACTGATTCTCTCGGCGCGGATCGCTGTAGTTATAGGGGGTGATGACGTCAATAGGCGTTCGTGCAAGGTTGTTGCAGTCGGCTGCGCTAGCTAGTAACTTTCAGCAGTAAAGGAGCTTCAGTAGATCATCTGCTCTAGGAAACTTTGCAACAGAACATGACCTGGCAATGATAATTGATTATGACGAGGTGATTAAAGATTTTGCTAACCATAAAGTGAGGAAGTGGATGAGGCAATAAAAATTTTCTTTTATTTAATGTTTGTATTTTGTATGGTATGTAATATATCGAATTTTGAATTTGTTGTACACTTTTTGAAATAAATGTTTCATGTTTTATATGACTTTTTTATTAAACAAAAGCGATGCACTTTTTTAAGTGGGGCCCGGACCACAAGCTTGTCACGGGCCCGAAAATTTCTTTCGGCGGCCCTGTTTGCAGGTATCGATTTTTTGAAAGTGCAATGCTATTCTTTTATTATTTTTTACTGTGAGAGATTTGTCGCTTATATGACTAAATTAAACTAAAATCGAATTAGAAATATTATCTAACTTAATTCAGGTTTCTTTTTCATTATTATTTGGTTTGTTCAATATTCTGCCTTTCAGCTATTTCGCAGAATTGGGGGCTTTTTTTTAACTGGTTATCCTCAGTCAAAATATCCTTCGAATTAAATATAGATGGCAATCAAGTCTGGATATGGTAAATATTTTAGAAAGCAATGTAAAGTGTCCGAACTATTGTTAATATAATTTTAGAAATATTACTGACAACCGCAACATCCTCAATCTCCGGAGCATACGTTGCTTAGTTGGTATTGACAATGCCTTTAAGTGAGACTGGTGAGGTGCCAGTCTCGTATGTTGATGGCAAGTTTTTCTTCCCGAAAATTCAAGTTTTGGAGAAGAAAATCAGCAATTCAGTAAAATCAAATCAACAGTGGGAACACACGCAGTCTACTGTCGTAATACGTTGGTCTTCTCCTCGCTTTAGTTGCTTAGGCCGTAATTTCAAAACAACCTTCAAGTTTACATCTTTAACTCTTTGATTAAGTAAAACGAAATTATTTCTTACTTATTTTGCAAGCATCAAACGAAGCAAGAAAGGATCATCTTCCTTCTCAATGCGTCAGGAGCATTTTGCTTTCACAGATTTATACATACAACTGTAATGAGTTACTGCGAAGGTTTGGTTAATATAGATAAAAAAGTAACTTGGCTCCTTGTAAACCTGAATTTGGTATTGAGAGTATAATTAATTCTATCTGTTGATGTGTGTTCTACGGCTGATTTGCCTTTCTTGAAGAAAACAAATTCTGAATTTCTAAGAGAAAAACGCCTATCACTTCCGTAAGCGACTGACCAACTCACCTTCAATTGAAAAGTCCGTGTAAATTCTTGATGTTTTACATAGGATTCAATCCCCATGTATTATTTTAAGCAAGGAACAAATGGAAGAAAAGATATCAGTGGTTTAATACTTAGAGAAATCTGCAATATGAGTTAGTCAGGATATAACAAATTGAATAGTCTTTCTGATTATTACTGAAACTGCATCTGGAACTTGGGTTAACACTTGTATTAATATAACAGCGGGTTTTCTGCATACAAAACATTTTAAGCGCAGTAAAAGACTCATTGACCTGCTCTAATGTGGAACTAAATAATATTCGCCACGAATAATCTTACTCTTCAAACTCATATAGGCGTCAAGTAATAATAATTATTACTACTACTCCTGCTAACCTACACAATACACTAAACGATCCATCTACATGCACAATCCACAGTCTACACTACACTACTAAAACCATTATGTTTGTCCGGGTGTTAAGGCTTAGGTGCTGTGGAACACGAGTGTGTTTGTTTGTCCGTTAAGTTAGTGTGTCGTCTGTTAATACAGCACACGTTAAGAGAATTATTCGAAAGGAATAGAATGTGACTAATAGTGTCCGCTCTTAGTCACATGCTGTTGCTTTAAAAAAACTGCGTGGGTGCATTGATAACATTTGTTCAAGTTAATTAATAATCATTTTGTTTATACTGAATTTTCTTTAAAAAATATAATTAAAAAAGAAAGCGCCATACGGCTTCATTTCGGCGACGTAAATTACATATAAATAGTGAATATTGGATCCAACATTATTTCAAAGCCGAATATCTGTAGAAATTATGAAAGTTTCGTAGATTTGTCGTGCGAGCTTACGAGAATACAACCCTCGGCATCGGAGTTGCGTTAGATTGCACTACAGGTTTGTTGCCTTGTAAGTTGCCTGGTAATTTTTTGTTGCGATCATATCATCGCCTATGCTATTTCCATAATTTTCAGTTCCGTGTAGAATTAAAGTTATTCAAACATATTCTGTAACTGTACTGAATTCATTTTTAATAAAATATTTATTATATACGTTACAATTTTTAAAGCAAGTAATTAAAAACAGTTAAAACGTTGGAAAGCAGAACAATTTTAGGAAGTCAAGGGATTGAATAATCAAACTGGTTTCAATTGTTCTGAGCTCCAACGTGTAACCCCCCCCCCTACATGCACACACGCACGCACACACACACACACACAGAGAGAGAGAGATTAATATTATAATTTTGAAACTTTGATCGAGATTTAAATAAATTGTTCTGGATTTATATTTTTACTTTTCTAAACTGTAGTTTTACAATCACCTTTTTTTTTCTCCTTATGTAGGTGTCAGACATAAAGGAAACAGATTTACTTTGAAGCAGCATGTGGAAGGATAGGCTTCACCGATGATCCCGCTAAATGCTCATTTATATTAATTTCCCCGGGAATAACGTGACCGTTCTGATGCATAATAAAACGAGGGAAATGCAGAACCATTCGCACTTACTCTATTAACAAGTGTTATATACAGGCTGGTCGCAAAGGAGCGGGTGGAGAGGAAGGATGTCTTTATACGAAAATAGCACGAATTCCTCATTCCTTTACTCTTTCGAGTATCATGAAGGTGATAACGGTTCCCAGCAGCTTAATAATATGACGAATAACTCGGATTTCCGTTTTACTAATGGCTCATTAGATGATTCCGACACGTGGCCACAATCTCCATACCCAAGCGGCTACACTGAACTCCGAATTATTTTAACGGCTCTGTTCGTGACCTGCATTATGATCTTGATAGTTGTTGGAAACATGTTAGTCTGCATAGCAATTGCAACCGAGAAAGCATTAAAAACAGTCCAGAACTGGTTCATCGCATCACTTGCAATTTCAGACTTTTTAGTTGGGCTTATTATAATGCCTTTCTCGTTAGCCAATGAACTCATGGGATACTGGATATTCGGAAGAGTGTGGTGCGAGATTTACGCCGCGTTAGATGTCCTACTATGCACTGCTTCAATTAATAATCTTTGCTTGATAAGCCTAGACAGATACTGGTCGGTGACGCACGCAGTAAGCTACTTGAAAAACAGAACGCCGAAGAGAGCTGTTGGGATGATTTGCTTCGTATGGGTGCTATCCGCTGTAATATCACTGCCGCCGTTGGTGGGATGGAAGAAGCCACAGAAACCAGCCGAGAACCCTTCGTGTTCTCTGAGTGATGATATTGGTTACGTTTTATATTCCGCTTTGGGTTCTTTCTATATTCCAGCATTTGTAATGGTATTCGTGTACATAAGGATTTTTATCGCTGCCCGGTCTCGAGCCAGGAGACACGTGAAAAAGAAACAGACGCCCGAACTCACAAACGATCCGATCAAAGATAAATCGACAAGTTTTACCAACCCCAGTCCCCCAGACAAAAGTAAAGACTCCCTCATTTCTACCGTGCCGTTTAAATCTAAAGAAAACGAAAGCAATGGAACGAATAAGCCCAGAATTCCTTTGCCTCCTCAGGCCCCTCAGATCATAATCGAACCTTCCTGCGAAAGTCTCGATGGCAGAAGTCAGTCGTGCACCGATTTCCACTCTCCGATGCATGACTCGGAGAACGACAGGCGAAACATTGTCGTCAGTGATAGCTTAGCGTCTATGAAGGATGTCGAGCTAAACAACTTCCCCTCTGACTGTTCGTATTCTCCCAAAACCGACGAGACTTCACGTCTGTACACTCCTCAACCGCTAAGAAAATTATCAATGCTAACGACTCCAAAGTTCCTCAAGTCGCCTTTTGGGTCAACGTTATCGCTGGCCAACTACGGCCGATCGGAAGAAGACATAAACGAACTCTACGAATTAAAGAACGGAAAGAAACAGAAGAAAAAATCCAAAATTAAAGCCCAACCCGAAGAGATGGCAGTGAGGCCACCGCTAAATGAAGCCGAAAGACAGAAGAGGAAAATTGCAAAAGCAAGAGAACGCCGGGCTATTTTAATTCTAGGATTAATCATGACTTCCTTCATTTTAGCTTGGTTGCCGTTCTTTGTGCTTTACGTTTTGGAAGCAACTTGCGGCAAATGCGAAATCCCAGAAACCGGGTTTGCTGTTGCATTTTGGTTAGGCTATTGCAACTCGGCACTAAACCCTATCATCTATACGATATTTAATAGGGATTTTCGAAGGGCATTCAGAAAAATCCTGTTTAAATAGCTACGTTGTTTACAATGTTGTCTTGTCTTCCATTATGCCAAAGACAAGAAAGTGCCTGAAATGTGTGTGTATTCGGTTTCGACAAGGAACTGTTGCAGCTGTTATTAAGCCTTTTAAATTGGTGTACTTGTTAATACCTATTGACAAGGAGGTGTGACGTTGTTGTTGTAATTTTACAGTGTAGCACAGTGTTTGTACATTAAGAAACGAAATCACCAAAAAAAAAAAAAAAAACGGATTGAAAGCCTTTCTAACTGTTTTCTACATATTCATGTTTTAATTCTTATTCTGAGAACAGAAATGAAGTAAAAAAAAAAAGTCGTCTGTATCAGCAATAAAATGTCTGCCTCAGAAAATGTTGCAGTAGATATAACGAAGTTTTATGAGAGACTGATAAAATTTGTTGTAAATAGCGGTACAAGAATGGTGTATGTGTAGATCCCTAGTTAAATATATGATTTAAAATATCACTAATGTTCGTTCAGGTATTCCATGTATATTTCCAAGTACATAACATATTCATTCATGCATACTAATTATGTACTTGTGTATATATGAATGCATATGTATTTGAATATATTTTGTGTATCTCAGGTGCTGTTTGAACTATGTCAAAAACCAGTTGAAAAACTCATATTATCCTAAATTTTATGTCGAGTGAAAACAAATTAGGATGTTGTCTCTTTGTGCCTAAAATATTTTATAGCTTTGAAAATGGCAACAGACTTTACCCTTCCAAGCCCAAATGCAATGTAAACTGCTCCGTAGCTAACTGTACCTGATCCTGGAATCACTATTCTTCCTGTATAATTATAATTGTTATAATTGATTATCAGTGTTTCCTTTTAAAATTGCAAACATAACCGCGATTCGCTGCTAGAACAGACCGTGTCTAGGACTCTTCCCCATGGAAGTCGACAGTTGCACGCAAAGTCAAGTGAAATAACGAAAATCAGTGTACTGGCCTATAATGGCGGAAACAGACATCAAATAAGGTGTTCTTTTCTAGGAATATAAAGGCAACGAAACATGGATTGAGCACCGTTCGCTTCTTGTAGACCGTAGATCAAGCACCTCTGTGGCATAGTTAAACTTCGTTTGTTTTTAATTTTGCGATTGAGCTGTTTATCTCATTTGTTTACTAGCAATGAGTCTGAAGAACTTTTTCAGAAAAAAAGAAAAAAACAGTCGTGTTTATTGGTGTGTGCCTCAAATTCTCTAGCATAAAACTTTTCCATTTATGCTATATGTTGGTTATTGTTCTTAATTATAATGAACTATATTAGAAGCCTAGATACTTGGAATTGATGTTAGCACAGGTTAAGGCTTATAAAACGAGATATCCTTTTTCATCTGTATGATAAAGCCAACTGCATTTGCTGTTGTGAACATTAAATTTAAATCAATATAATTGACGTGCTGTTTGTGTCCTAGTATTTAGAACTGAATTGTGTGAGTTGCATTTTCTCGTCTCTTTATTACAAAGAAAAAAGCAACTGATCACAAATTTGAAAATGTTACCGTCTGTCTCTTAATGTTAGTTTTCGAGGTTTAAACTTAAACATATCATTTTGCAACAACATCACATGATTTGGATATAATTCCAGAAACCTGCCTAGAAGCTCTTTCCTCCACCGGTAATTAATTTCGACGCTTCGCCTACTACAAAATTTCATCTGAAATCAGTATATTTATGAATACGTTAATACTATAAGTTACGATAATTGCCAGTTATTATTCACTTTTACAAATTAAAAGGTAACCATTAAAACTGTTATGAGCTGGTTAAAACTATGATGAGCTTTATCAGATTGCCAGTAGAAAGTGATCCTATATAATGAACAGTGTTGGAATGTTGTTGTTTTAATAATCTGTCAGTTACTGTGAAATAGAATTCATTTTTATACATCAAGAGATTTAGGAAATGTATTGTGAGGAGAAGTCACATCGAACAAATGCTTATCCAGTTTATTGAGTGTTTTCTTGAAATGTCATTGTTTCAACTTATACTCTAAGAGTTCATCTTTCTCAGTGTTTCATACAGTTGTTTAGAAGGACCTGTTTATTTCCTAGTAGTTCACTACCACTTTTACACATCACGGATCTATTGTTTTAAAGCACATCCTGTTTCGCACCAATAAATCTTGACTTTTAAAGAAGACATTGAATTCTTTAATTTACGTCTTAAATGAAGGATAAACATGTTTATAAACAATAAAGATATTTGCAATTTTATTAACTATTTTAAAAACGAAATAGTAAGTGATAAAAAAAATCCAAATCGCGCGATGCAAAGCATTCTATAAAGTGAAATGTAGCTTTACTCGAAATCCCTTTAAAATGTAAAATATAATTATGAGGAAGAACTGGGGACAGAGAGAGAATTGTCACTTTCTTGAGAATGACTATTACAACTGCATCAAAAGAATTTTCTGTCGCCATTATCTTATACTCTGAAAGTCTCATTGGTTTCCTTGTCTAGGAACAACGAATGAATGTATGTTAATTCGTACTGAATGCACGTTTCTTGCGTTAAACAGGTCAGTGCGCTCGTTTCCTTTGTTTATAAAAGATTGAATATTAACCTATTTAAGTGTACACATTTCAAGAGAGAAATGCGTATACAGAGAAAAATGATTATTACTTGAATTTTTAGAATTAGTAAATTTATATCCACTCATTGTTAAACAGAATTTTAATTACTGTATAATATTTATGAATTCTTCCCTGATATTCACTTTCATATAACCTATGAATACCATTTTCCCAACAGAACAGCAACAATAGAAATTAAAAAAAAAAAATGCTACTTCAAGAAGATTACAGAACTATTTGTTGTTGTTATGATACACATGCACTTTTATGACTTTTCACCTTTATAAATACTAGATGTGTGCTATAAAATTCCGGACTGACCGTTAGAGAACACTATTAGTTTGTAGAAAAATTCCTCGCTAGGTTGAAGTAAAATATAATTGATCATTTGTCGTTTATTTCAACGTCATAGCTGGCATTATTGAGATGGAAGCCACTCATCTCCCATTACAGAAAAGTGTGATATGAGTTGAATCTTTTTAATTTCTGCTCCATTAAGAAAATGGATGACTTCAATCTATTCAAGATGCTGAAAATTGGGAAAATTCCATAAAAAAAAAAAAAGCAAAATGGATGAAGAGGATTAAAAAAAAATAAATGTAGGATGATTACTTTCATCATTTTTCATTGCATTAAATAAACTAAAGCTATGATGTCTTTGCATTACACTGGTAAATTTCTTGGTTATTTTCAATGGCCAGTATTTGCGTTTAACCGGTGAAAAAATGCAATAATCTCCCTATAATGAAAACAGGATCGAACCGTAAATCGAGATTTTACTTAGACATGAGTGTCTGAAACAATGTATGAAGAAACAATCCAAAAATTAACTTATTCATTTCACCACCGCCATCCTAATGCTCATTCTGTTTTTATTATTCAGGAATTTTAAAACTGAAGATCATACAGCCCCATGTAAAGGGGAAGGGAATGCATATTGCTTTAGCAAATGTTTTCAACAGTGCTAAAAAGACTGGACTCTTTATTAAGGTCTAAAGAACAAGATAAAATATCAAAATGCTCTTTTCTTAGATAAAAAGAAATACAGTCCGGATTTTATCACACATCATGTTGGTATTAATATTTTATAAATATGGTTATTTAAATATTGTTTATTATTTTTAAATAAAAATACAAATTACAAATTTACATTTATGGTAATTTTTTTCATGCATATTATGAAAGTATGTTTTGTATAATATGATATGGTGGCTAAATATTTTCCCTATATTTGCCTAAAATCAAATTTAGAATATCAGTTTACGTTGAAAGGTTTCCTTTTAAATGACAATTAAAAAAATTAGTCACTCATACTGATTACACAAATAAAATATTGGTTTAAAATGCAATCATTTTCTGTTATAATTAAGGCTTTTTAAATTAAGAAAACACACTTGTATTTATTAATATTACTTTCTGTAATATTTTTTTCAAAACGTTTGGTTTGTGATGTTACCAGTCTGAAATGCTTCGGTGGAGCGTGTTTAAGAGATATTTTAAGAAAAATAAATCTTACGTAATCGAAAAATAAACATCGATACTGCTTTGAAAAGCTGTTACTGTTAAATTTTCACCTTATTTCGATTTAAAGGCAATATAATTGTACTATTCGTTCTTTTATATCAACTCCTGCAGTTAATAAAATGCAGTGGATTTTGAAGAAAAATAAATTGGAACTACATGTAGTAAATAGCTCAGAGTTTGATTTAATGATGTGAATTTAATAATAATGTGCCATATTAGTCAAAATTTATATAAAAAACACTTTGTATGCTGTCAACAATAATTAAAGTTGCCTTGAAGTTGTATCACACAAAATGCCAATTATTAGTATTACGAATTCAAATTTTTAACTCTTTGATACTACTCAACAAATGCTTACGAAAGATAAGTATATATATATATATAATCAAGCCCAACACATACAGAGGAATTGTATTTCCTCGTAATGGCAGCTTTAAAGACACACACTGTCCTTTTGTGTCTATCATGGGCGAAACATTTTTCCGCCTTGTCACTCACTCTAAGGGAAATTATGCATTGATTCGTTCGTTGTTCACATAGTGAGACATTAATTTCCCAAACATTCACTGGTGGCTAATAATGATATGCAACATCGTCGATAAAATATATTTTTGGCGCATTGTATTATAATTGTACGTATTCAATGTGTCAGTTACGAATGTTCAAATGTGTATTTTCGCTGTTTGTTAGTTTTCAATGAACGAAATACTTCTACTCAGTACTTGTTATATAGATATGATAAACCTTTCTTGTATTAAGTGAGAGAAAAGTTTGTCTCACTAAGTTCACTGTGCAAATTGTAAGCTTAATGTAAGCACAGATTTGTCAAAATTAATACAAGATAAATAAAGGTTGCTTCTTGAATTATAAGTTCTCTTCTAATAAGATTTGACATAGCATTTAACTTGCGTTAAACAGAGTAATCTATTCTTCATTGAACAAATACTTTACTTCAGGTGTGATTAGAGCGACAGTTTAGATTAATAGTTGCACCCATGCTGATGATTCTTGGAAATATACGAGGTCTATTCAAAACGTATTGTAAATGAGTATTTTTTTTATTTAGTTGTAGCATAGTCCATGGTGTTTCTTCTTTCGCAGGTGAATTATCCTGAAGCGTTTCTAATGTTAAACACATAAAGTACAGTAGTGACTGTGAATTTCTCATTTTGTAAAGAAATTATTAATGAGGTAAGTAATAGTGGGCATCCAAATTTGCCATCATTTTATACTTCTCGATACAGCACTTTGTTAATTATTATGTATTAATTATGTCCTATATATAAGGATTAACAAAGTGTGCATTTTTCCCTGATCAGCTTGATCTTCAGAAACAGTTTTGTTGGATCCATGAAAATTTACCACGAATACTAACTTAAAGTTAATTTACTTCGAATTAACTGTTAAATTAAACAGTTAATTCGAAGATAGTTTACCGAATGGAAATTCATTGAAAAAGCAATTCGTCTAATAAACAATTAATCGAACGACAATTTAACGAATGGCAATTCATTGAATAAACAATTCGTCGACCCACAGTTCATCGCACGACAATTCGTCGCAAATGCAACCGATCGAAAAAATAATTTACCGATAAATTTTCGATCAATTCTTTCATAATTGATTGAAAAGTAATTTTCTTACGAACTATTGTTTAAAAGTGTTCCGTAACAATACCTAACGTTGCTCAAAATACAGACAAACATACTAAGACGTAATAACTATTTTGTTATATTTCAAAACAAAATTTTCTGTAAGTATACATATTGCTTCATTGTGTTCATGGTAATTTATCTCTAGATGAGAAATTTGATTCTACCTAATTTTTTCATTGGTCAGAATGAAATCAAAACTGATAAATTTTAATTAGCTAACGCCTTTTTATTCCCATATAGGGAGTAGGCGAGGCCATTTTAGTCCTATCTAAGTTTTGGAGACTAAGTTGACAGTTCAATCTCCACTAGCACCCAATCAGAGATAGCTGGCCCCAGGCTCTCACTAATTAAGCGGTACGAGGTTAGAGAGACGGCTCAACAAGTGCTGCTATCTCGTGGTTCCTAACTTTTACACAATATACTAATGTCTGAAATAATGTGGGTTCTACGGTCGATTTTCTTGAGTTTAAGGGACGAAAAACCCGAGTTTCAGTGAGGACAAAATCCGCTTGCCCATGCCAGAGATCGACTAACTCGGGAACCGGTCGAAAAAAAGGCTTAGAAAAATTTCCACTAGTCTCCGACTAGATTCGAAAGCGAGTCTTCCTTCGTGCAGTGAAGCGCTGTGATATATGCAAAAGCCACATCCACTGAGCTACCCAGACTCAACAAATTTTAACAATAGATCTTAACTACAAATTTTCATTAAATTTCATCCAGCCAGAGCAGAATATCATTTCGAAACTTCTTTTCGAAAATGTTATAATAAAAGTGATCCAGTTAGAACTAATACTGAACCGCGCAGACAACTTCTTCGAAACCATATTATATAATATATTATATAATATATAATAATATTATATAATATATAATATTATATAATATGGAACGTATTATACAATATAATTTTGACTCGTTGTCCCTTTGTTGCCCTAAATATAGTTGAACTGAAAACTGGAATGGTTCAACAAAGTTTTATAAAAATTTCAATACCAAATCTGAGTAAAATTCATCATATATAATGGGTGTGCGGAAGTCACATACTTTTATTTTTATTATTAATTATTTTTATAATAATATAATATAATACAATATTGCCCGTGCCAGAGATCGACTAACTCAGGAACCGGTCGAAAAAAAGCTTAATAACATAGTAATATAATAATATAATATAGTGAAATATAATATAATATAATATAATAATAATTGATCTCTCAGATATTTACATATGTACGACGATCATCTTGAGTAACATTCAGTATATTATTTTACAAGGTTCAGCACTAAGTGCTACATATAATGATATTTCAATAATGATGATAACATTTTTTTTTTTTGCTAAAATAGCAATCACAGTAATAATTTACAATTATATAGTTCAGAATTACACAAGTTGTATAATATTACATGTTGTAGTTTACTATTTTTTTTTTTCAAAGTTTGAGAAAGTGTGATTATACGACAGTATTTACACATATGCAATTAACATATTATATTTCCTAATTCTCACAAACATATAATGTAAACTCATTATTTAATAAGAAGAATAATTTACTACATTATTTTTTCATGTTACATAGTAATATTATATTAATGATATTGTCACATAATAATCAATATTTCTTTATTGTTATATAATTTACTGCCTGTTTTGTTACATATTCCGCATTTTTTTATTATAAGGATTACATGTAGATGAGTGAGGCGTGTTAATCTCACCTACTTCGAAGCTTGGGTTAGCTTTTATAAAGAGAATGGGATTCTCTTCACTATTTATGTTGTTGCTACTATTTATGCATGGGATGTAGGCATTGGATGCTGGTGATTTGTGATGTCTATATTTGTGTTAAGTATATTAGTTATTATATTAGTTTATTATATTAGTTTGTTAATTTTGTTAGTTTGTTTATTGTTTTAACATTAACACAAACTAATATTATATTAGTTTGTGTTAATGTTATTATTAGTTGGTATGTTTCACAGAGTTCGTGTTTTAATGTTCTGTAGTTATCTACTGTTTTAAATTTCTTGGTAGGTTGTTGAGTTGCGTGGGTATCTGATGTGATCTCACAAGAAGAACCGTATGAGTTGTTGAAGGGTGTAGGGATGTAGAGAGTTGTTGTAGGTCGTGTTATACGATATGTATCTCTGTTGTTTCGATAGGTGATGTTGAAGTAATTCCTTGTTGTTATGTAGTGCTTCAGGTTTTTAATGCTCAGGATTCTCTGTGTCACAATGTGCTGGTCGGATATTGGTTGTTGCGTGTAAGGTGTCCAAATCACTGTTGACACAATTTTCCTGTATAATATTTATAATTTTGTTAGATGGCTGTTTGATGTGTTTACATAGACTGTTATACCGTATCTGAGTAGGAATTCGCAGATACCATGATATAGGATTTTTTTATGTTGGATGGAATAATGTCTTTTATTTGGAGGAGTTTTGCTGCGATGATCCGGAGTTTGGTATGTAGGTATTCTATAGTTTTTGTCCATTTAAGGTGGGAATCTATATAGAGACCAAGGTAATTTGCATGTGTTACAGGTTTGATTTCGGGACATTGGCAGGTGTTTTTGTTATTAATGCAGCGGTATGCGTGATAGTGTATAGACAGTGGTGCGGGGGGGATGATTCTTGGTTGTGTATTATCAACATCTGTGTTTTGGTGCCGTTGATTACAATTGCGTTTTGGTAGAAGTATGTTGTGATTTCATTTAAGTCTTGTTGTGCTTTGCAGAGAGCCGTGTTGATGTCTGTGTGCGATGTCATCTGCGTACTGAAATGTTTGACTGCTTATGGCCATGTTATGAACATCGTTAATGTATATGTTGAATAGAGTGGGTGATAATATGGCGCGCCTTGAGGGACACCGTGTTTTATTTGTATACCCCGGCTGTGACATGTACCTAATTTTGTTACTTGTGTTCTGTTTGAGAGGTAGTTCCTGAACCATGTATGCAGTGTTCCTCTTAATCCTATTGAGTATAGTTTGTGAGTAGTATGTCATGTTCAAATGCTTTGGTTAATCAAGCAGTATAAGGACGGCGTACTTGTTTTTGTTGAGAGCTTTGTTTATTGTGTCGGCGATGTCTTCTAATAAAGTGTTGGTGCTTTTTGTTTTCTGAAAGCCGTATTGATTTTATGAGATGATATTGTACTTCTGTAGTCTGGTGGGTTTTTTTTTTTTTTTTGCTTTTTTTTTCTAGAATTTTTGAGATGACTGGTAGGGTAGCTATTGGTCTGTAGTTCTGAGTATCTTTTTTTTTATCGTGTTTGTATATTGGCGTACATTTTTATTGTAGTGGAATAATGCCTCTGTCGAATATTATGTTCACGAGTCTCAAAAGTATTTTATTTATTTGTTCAAAGTGTGTTATAAGGTCTGTGAGTCTTATTTTGTCTATTCCTAGTGACTACTACTACTAATAATAATGGAGCCTGCGTAGTCGTATAAACGAAGTCCTTTAGGTGAAAGACTTGGGTTCGAATTCCGTCTATGACAAGAATAATTATTATCAGTCCTCTTCAACTGAAGGCAAGTTAGCAGGCCTCGTACACAGATAGCAGAGGTTTTCCTCTGGGAAACAATCAAACCAGTCCCATAAACACACATATTTACAGATAGGAAACACTTATCGGAGAAAAAAGACGATAGGGAAAGAATGTTGTTGTTTAATAATTATTTCCTAGTAATGTATCATTACTAGGGAATTACATAATATAATATAACCATATAATAATGGTTATTATTATTCTCCCTCATCATTCTCTCTCATCAACCTAATTGGTTAGTGAGAGGATGATGAGGGAGAATAATAACCATTATTATTACTATTAACAATAATAATAATAATAATAATAATAATGCACCCACTATTAATAATAATCAGTAGTAACAGTAATAGGTGCCTTTAATTAGGAACGTAAGGATTCCATGCGATATAGTGTCCATGTAGATAAAGATTTTTTATATAATCTTTTCCGATTACGTAAAACACACGAAATACACGAAACGCATATACTGACAAAGTTATATTTCAAATAAATTAATTAATTAAATTAGCGCGCACACATCTAATATGTATAAAGGAGATATCATGCTAAGCTTCAATTGCATCATAAGTTAATCCAATATAAATAAACTACAGTTCTTTTTGATAAATACGCTTCACTTCTCGTCTTTATAATTCATTTTTACTTGAACGTTTCATTCCATGATTTGTAATTTCGGCGAAATGTGATTTTTCGATGAATCGTCTTTCGATTAATTGCTTTTTCGATTAACTGTTGTCGACGAATTGTCTTTCGATTTATGTTTTATTCAATTAATCGTGTTTTCGAGAAACTGCCTTTCGATTAATTGCTTTTTCGATTTATAGTTTATTTGATTAATTGCATTTTTGGTGAATTTTGAAAATTCACCGAAAAATGTTTTCGGTGACTTTTCTGGATATCAGTCTTGTTCTTGATTACGATTATTTTCTAAAAAGAATAGTACAAAGACTTGTTGGAGATTTCACTCAGCGAAAGAGACCACAAAGGAGCAATTTGGATAACGCGCGCTTATACGACAGTGTTTCAACATAAAGATTATGATTATTTTTCATAGAAAAATCTCAGGCAAAAAAAAAGTAAGCCAGGTAATGAGAAAGGCAACGCTCGCTGCAATATAAAAACAGCTACTTGGCTAATCATGCTTTAATTTTTGAGAACGTAAATTCTCCTATTTTTAAGTACTCGGAGAAAAAAGGAAAGAAAGAATGAAAATTGGAAGGCAGTTTTTAAGCAAGCGAAAACTTACTGGTAATTTCTAAACGGTGTATTTTAAATTGTTTCAGAACACATAAAATGACCGAGCAAAATGAGGCTCGTTCTAAAATATATGAATAAAAAAAAAAAGATGGAAGCGAAAAGATCCTTTTTTTTTCCCTTTGTTGTTAATTCCAAAAGTTGTCTGTCATTTAGTGCATCATAAAATAAAATTGTTTACTCCTTCTGAAGTAAACAATTGATTAACCAAATCCTCACTCTAGTCCTTCTGAAGTGAACAATCGCGCAAACAAATCGTAAGATGACAATTAACTTCCTGTCGACTTAAGTCACGAAAAATGAAGGTTTCCTTCATCTACAATATTGATGTTTCTTTACATGAAGGAAATGAATTATTCCGTAACACTATTTCTCAATAGTTTTTTCTAAGTTTTCAATAAAAGAAAACGGTTCTTTATCGAAAGTGTTCTTAAAAAGACACTATATGCTGTGAATAATTTAGTTTTCGAAGTCTCGTGAACCGTTCAATCACTACGGAATAAAGATAAACACAGCTGTAGAATAAGGATTATCCATTTGTTCAAGCGAGGTTTTCTGATTAAACGCATTCATATTTCGATTCACCGTTTTACGGTTGATGTTTTCTATAATTGCAAGTTAATTATTCGTGTTTCTGAAAAAACAATTTGGAATGATGATCTTTTTCATCCAGTCTGACACCCCAGTTATAGTGGACTGAGATTTGACCTATATAACTAGAATTAAATATTAAAAACTATATATTATATTATAAATAAAAATAAGATAATTACTATTTCCTGATCTTCTTCAAATACAGGTAAATATACAAGATACATTTACCTGTATTTGATATATCAGTATGATAATACGACACGATTTCCTTTACATTATTACTACCTTACCATCGACGATTTCGATTCCAAATTCATATTTGCCAGCATCATTTCTCAAGATGTTTGTCTTACTGTAGGTCTCATTTCCTCTGTTTATCTGGCAGCAAACTACATACCACTAGTATGTAGTTTAAACAATACAGAATGCAATTTGGTTAGATAATTCTAAATTGTCAGTACAGGATTAACTGGAACATACTTCCTCCTAATAAGGTACGAGTAGATATCCTCCCAGCATTTAATATTAATCGTTAAGCAACCTCATTACATTATAACTAAGAGACCGTCTTAAAGTAGATAATTTTATTACAACATTTATTTTATGAGAACCCCGTACACAAGAGATTGTTCATTCTATTGCACATCAGTACTGTGGATGGACAGAATGTTGAGGAGAAAGAGGAAACTTGATAATTTATCAAGTTTCCTTTGGATTTAAAGACTCCAAATTGTACCCTTCAGGGAATAAGACTGCTCCAAAGAAAATCAACAGACGGAATGAATTAAGAATAACAAAAATGGTTGTGTGGTTTGGAGCTGAACTCTGAAAGAGTATGGAACGGCTACTGCACGTGTTTTAACAGATTTAGATGAATGTGAATGTTGGGGAAATAACTGGTAGCACTTAAAAATATTTGAAAATATCTAAATATTTGTTGAAATGCAATAATCGAAAGGAAACGGAGTGAACTCGTGACAGATGAACCAATAATCAACCTAATTGCTCTTTCCTGTATACTGATGAGCCCTTAGCGGTACCTCCAGAAATGGTAGAATACTATTCAATGGCTGGAAGGATTTGAGATTATTTTAGAAATTATTCAATCTAAAAAACTCTTGGGTGCTAGAGAAGCGATAATTGTAATATGATAAAGTTATCCTAAGAAGAGAAATCTCATCTTGTTCAGATACGTGGGTGCCGCGATCAAAAGTAAGACTGAAATAAAAGGGTTATTGCAATAACACAGGATTGAGTTTTGCTAGCATTGTAATAAACAAAGTTATTAAAGTCTATTGAAGAATGATTTGGACTTCGAAATTTAGGATTCAGAAGTTGATATTCGAAACGTTGTCTATTTGTTGAGTGTAGGGTTTGTCAAATGAGAAAGAGAGGTGTTCAGTATCCCGTCTTTAGTTAAACTGTTTTCCGGTCAAAAAGGCTGATATTATGAAGAGAAACGGGAGAGAAGAGAGACAGAGTAGTCAAAAAATAGTCTTATGGAACTGTAGCATTCTTTGCAAACTAACGTTGATGATCTATCCAACATGAAATTTAGCTTACACGATAATTCAGGATTACTAATGTCGAGGTTTTACAAGAATTATTCACATCTATTGAACTATTTAAACCATAATTAACTATTGTAAGAAAGGTTAAGGAATAGTCAATGTCATTTTTGGCCAAACAGATTTGCCTTTTCTTAAAATCAAAGTGAAAAATTAAAATAAAAAAAGTGAAAGGTGAATACTGAATATTCACCTTTCTTTTATGCTATTTTTTATTTATCATTTTGCCTACTTGGCTTTAAAATAATAGTGGATATTATCCTTGCTTTTATTCTTTTCGTTGTGAATTTTAGGGCTCTTTGGCTCCTTTCTTCATTGTTCCTAATTAATAGCATTCAATTAATTTCTAAAGACATTTACATCATTTAAGATTAGTCAAGGAAGATTACAAATTTCTATTGTTGAAATATTCTTTTGTTTCATATATAATGTCGTGAACATTGTATATCTAAATTTGCACACAATACATGAAATTTTACACAATACATGAAACACACAATACGTTTTATGGGAATCTCATTTCCTATTGTTCGTTTAATACCTTAAATGGGATGAAGTTATTTAAGCTCGATGCATTCAAACAAAGGTCAAACTTTGCATTATTACAAAACCATAATTAACATGCAAAATATCTTGAAAGTATGAACTCATTTACACTGCGTTTTTTTTTGTGATCAGACTGCATGCCCACCAGATGACATTACTGCAGAAAGTATGAAGCGATTTCGCTTGCCATCTTTCCAAGTTACAACTTGGAAATGAATAGATAAGGAAAATTCAGAACTTAAATAACGTGTACACATCAGGTTCAGCTTCAAGTTGGAAAAAATTTCCCAAAAATCTTCTGACTGTTGCAACTTTTTCTTGGAGATGAAACAGTGAATGCCATTCAAATATCTGATTGTTTTCCACGCGGTGGTGATTTTTATTATTTTAGATTAATAGAATTATGCATTATTCTGCAACGTGACGTAATGGATATTGGTATCTCCACCTCCACCAGTTCGTGCAAGTATTTCTAGCCAAAGACGGCAGGCAGATACTGTTCTGCTCATCTCCCTTTCTTCATAGATCTGGCACCCTGCCAAGACACCACCACAATTTAAAAAAAAAATACTAATTCCCGAGGAATTCTTGTCGAATTCAAAACAGGCTTTCTGTTCTGGTGTGAACTTTGCTTGCTACGTCGAATCAGAAAATTTTTGATTAAACCCATACTGGGTTTAATCAAAAATTGTGTTCTAAGAGCGAGACATTTGTCTCGCTCTTAGAACACAAAAATTTACTTTATTGCATACTTTATAGAAAATTATTTTTTATATCGCGTACCATCCCAAGAACCAGTTAATATTTCAAATAATCACTTCGTTTAAGTGGTATCTATCGTTAAATAAACGGAGTGTTTTTTCTTTCCATTTATCCACAGATAAATGGAAATTATTTTTCCATTTATATGATAATAAATGGAAACGTGTATACATAGGGATAGTTTGAATAAATACATAAACTTAACTGTTTTTACAGATTCTGTAGGAAAAATAATATCAAAGCATATGGCATTGCAAGGAAAATCTGTCGACGCGAGTTTCCATATCAAATAAATAAAAAAAAAATCCCATTCAAACCACATGGGGTCCTCGAGTTACTTCGGAGATCCGTTCCTACGGACCGACGTAAGGCGATTTTCGATGCAAGTCGGAATTACCATAGCCTAAGTTACTTAGCTAACCTAAAACACCCTAAAGTCATACGTAGAAACAGAACTAGGCCATAAGAAACAGAACTAGGCCATAGGAAAATGAAAGGGAGAACATAATTACTGTATAGTACAGAAAAATGACAAAAATGAAACTAATAAAAACAAACATAAAAATGAGAACAATCCCCAAAATGAAATTGTACATTCTGTACAGGTGAATAATAAAAAAAAAATGAAAACAATTCTTTACCTTTTATCCTGTGGTTGGCTTGCACACTGGAAGGGGCGTTGCAACGAGGGAGAGACTCACTTAATGGAAGGAGGAAGAGTAGGCAGGACAGGCTGCAGAAGGTGCAGGAGATACTGCAGGTGCAACTGAAGAAGATGGAGAGGCTGGAAGAGGAACTGAAGAGACAGTTGAGGTACCAGTACCTGCTGCAGGCCTCTCTACCTTCGTGAAAAAACGTTCCAGGCTAGTCTGGAATGATACCATCCTCTTCTCCTCGTATATCTCCCTATAAATCTGCAGGCAATCCATAACCCCTCGGAAGACCTTTGTGTACCTAGCAGTGTTGGAATCCTCAACCTCAAACTTGGCTAGCCCATCCTCAATGAGGGAAAAACCTTCTGCCAAGCCCTTGGTGGTGAATCTCCTGGGTTCAGGGGTTGGAACCATTTCCTCCTCCTCAATCAGCTGCTTCTCTAACTGAATGAGGTCTTCTGCTGACAACTCCTCTCCATGAGATGCCAGAACCTCTGTGACATGTTCGACCTCCACTTCCAAATTCTTCTGCTTCCCCAGGGCAACAACCTTCTCTGTGACAGCCTCAACTGTCTCCTCATAGCCATGGAAATCATTCACAAACTGGGGACACAGTTTTTTCCACACACCATTCAAATTTGTCTGCTTCACTTCATCCCAAGCATGCTCAATGTTTTGTATGGCATTATAAATGCTATATGATTTCCAAAAGTCTTTGAGGGTTATGTTCCTGTCTTTCTCAGTTGCCCTGAAAGCCATAGCAAATGTCCGGCGGAGGTAGTAGGCCTTAAAGGAAGCAATAACACCCTGGTACATAGGCTGCAAAAGGGCTGTGGTGTTTGGTGAAATGTAAACCACCTTAACATTAGTGTGAAAGTTATCCAAGTGGGCAGAGCGACCAGGGGCATTGTCCAGCACTAACAATGCCTTAAAAGGCTGTACAGTACCTCTGAACTTCTGGCACAAAATGGTTGGTAAACTAGTCCTCGAAGATTTGAAGTGTCACCCATGCCTTCTTATTGGACCTCCAGATGACAGGCAGTTGACCCTTCCAAATGTCCTTTAGTGCCCTTCGATTTTCAGCCTGATAGACCAACAAATGCTTCAGTTTTAAGTCGCCAGCAACATTAGCCCCAAGAAGCAAAGTCAGTCTCTCCTTACCAGCTTTATGGCCTGGTGCTGCCTTCTCCTCGTTGGCGATATAGGTACGATTAGGCATACGATTCCAAAATCGGCCTGTCTCGTCCACATTAAACACTTGTTGAGCACTGTAGCCTCCCTCCCTTATTATCCCAGCCTAAGGAAACTCACCAGCTGCTTTATCATCACCACTAGCAGCTTCACCTTGCACCTTAAAGTTATGTAAATTGCCTCGAGCCTTAAACCGCATAAACCAAACTTTACTAGCATTAAACTCTTCACCTGCACTCGTTTCGTTTTCCCCCTTTCACTTTTCAATGCCTCAAACAATCTTTTTGCCTTTTCTGGAATTAACCTGACGCTAATTGGGATACGGCGTTGATGCAAAGAACAAAAAAACCTTTCCATCTCAATCAGGAGCCTACTACGTTTTTTCCTAATCACAGTCGATTTCATGGGCACCAATCCTTTCACGTGTTCAAGGATGCGAACTTTATCCTTGATAATAGTCCCGACTATGGCACGACTTAAGTTCAACGCGCGGCCGATGTTCGTTGGTGTTTCTCCCTTTTAAGAATGTCTAATTTCACTTCTAATGTAATGGCTTTCCTTTTCTTCGACACACTGCCATCGGAAGAGTCTGCCTTACGTTTGGGAGCCATACTGAAGGGTACAAAGTCACAAAAAAACACAAACACAAAAGTAAGAGAGCGGATGTAAACAAAGCACGCGGTACCCAAAGAGTGTAGGCTGGGACCCAAGCGACGCCACCTCTCCTAAACAAACGCTGCGTAACGGCGTATTCTTCAGCCGCGCTCACAAACAAGTTCGCCCGCGACGTTTGAATTTCACGTCGCGCTGCTACAAGTCGAAATTTATTTTTTAAATTATTTATGGGATTACCGCCGTAAAGTCGAAACGACGCATGTCGAGAATGACGTAGGTCGAGGACCCCCTGTACTTCGTGTTCAGCTAAATGAGAATACTTTCCGCACAATGAATTATCATCAGAACTCGTGTTAAATAATGTTTGTATTGCTTATTAATTGTAGTAAAAATAATGAAATGGATTAAGTTCTAGACACTTGACTTTTTATGTCATTTTATAAGCGAAATGTTGCTAGATCGGAACATTTACATTATCACACTATTATTATTATTTTTTATTATTACCACCACGGGCTACTCCAGGAGTCCTTAGACTCATCGAGGGAGGCCCTAAACATCATGTTCACGCAGCTGTTCAACATTCTCACAGTATCTATCATACCTTGCCTTGAACTCGCTCACTGTCATAGCACCCACAACAGACTCTGGCAGCTTATTCCACTCATTTACCACTCTAAAAGAACCCAGCTCTAACACCCCTGCTAACCACGCTCTTGCCCAGCTTCCATGGGTGTCCCCTAGTTCTCCCACCACCAGTCCTGATCTCAAAAATATCATCTGAATTAATCCTATAGAATCATTTTAGCAATTTGAATGTCTCCCCTTTTCCGCCTATCAACTAGTTTCTGCAACCCACAAATCTTCAACCTGTTCTCATATGGTTCATTCCATAGGCCTGCTATCATCTTAGTCACTCGCCTCTGGATCCTCTCAACCTCCTCCCCATCAAGAAGGAACCGAGGTGACCAAATCTGGGCACAGTAGTCGAGATGAGGTCTTATCAGGGCTCGGTACAGAGGTACAATAACTTGTTTTTCTCTGCTCGTCAAGGTATTTTTCAACAACCAAGTGAGTTGATGAGCTGATTTAGCTACTTTCGCAATGTGCCCCCTAAACTTCATCTCCCTATCCACCAACACTCCCAAGTCCCTGGCCTCATCAATCTCTTGGAGTACAGTTCCACCAATGTGGTATACTGCTGCTAATCTTTTCACTTCGAAATGCATAACCTTACATTTTGTCACATTAAATTGACATCCATTCTCCTTAGTCCAGAACTCCAATCTATCTAAGTCATCTTGCAAGACTTTGACATCTTCTGCATTCACTATCGCCCTACCCAACTTTGCATCATCAGCGAACAAATGAACTGTCCCACTTAGACCCTTCCCTATATTGTTAATGAACAGATTAAACAGCAGTGGTCCAAGAACAGAACCCTGTGGCACACCACTAGTCACAGGCCGTTTTTTGGACTCTACTCCTGAATAAACTACTCTTTGATATCTCTCCATCAACCACCCAGCTATCCATCTCACCAACCCTATATCCATACCCATATGTTGTAGTTTACGGATTAGAATTCCATGTGGTATCCTGTCAAGCGCCTTTTCCAGGTCCTGCAGTATCACTGTAAACCCATTTTCCTTATCCAGTTCAGCCGTCACCTTGTTATAAAACTTGAGCAAGTTACTGAGGCATGATCTACCCTTCACAAAGCCATGCTGTCCTCTGTACAGTATCTCATTTTCATCAATCCATTCCTGTATTTTTCCCTTGACTACTTTCTCCAAGACCTTGACAACGACTCCTGATATGCTGATCGGTCGGTAATTTGCAACCATAGTCTTGGATCCTCCTTTATGCAGCGAAACTATTTTCCCCTCTTTCCACGCCTTCGGGACTAAGCCAGACCTGAGACTCAGATTAAACAACATGGTCAAGGGCACTGATAATTCATTAGCCGCTTCATGCAAGACCCGTGCCGGTATACCATCCAATCCCACAGATGTATTCACATTAAGGTTCTGTAATAGACTATTCACCTCCACTTCATTCATCACAATTCCCATATAAACTAATGGTTCCTTCATTTTTTCAACGTCACTACCTGGATGATATACTTTTGCAAAGTGCGCGCTCAGTAACTCCACTATATCGACTGGTTCAGTGAACTCTTTACCATCGTCATTCCTTAAAATCATTTTGCCATGTACAGTTTTTTTCTTGCTTGCAGCATATTGAAAGAACTGTTTGGGATTCTCTTTTGCTTGCATAGCTAGTTTCCTTTCATAATCGGCTTTTGCTGTTTTTACCACACTCGTTACCCTTCTGGCCTGTACTTTATACCGTTCGTGTGCCTGCAGGTCACCCCTTTCTTTAAATTCCCTCCATAGTTGTTTCTTTTTTTGCAGCTCAAGCTTAATGGTGTTATTCATCCATTTAACCCCTCCTTGTTTCACTATTCGGACCTTAGGTATACAATCAGCCATAACCTCCTGTAAATGCTCTTTGATCACTTCCCATGCTCTATCGACGTCCAGCCCTTGCAGTTGTACATGCCATGGCACTGATCCAAGCAATCTCCTAAGCTTGTCATACTTGCCAGCACGGTAATTCCACATATACCCTGTCTTAATCACAAATTTCACACCTTTAGCCACCTCCCAGGTCAAGACCTTATGATCACTCTCACCAATAGGTGGCAACATGGTCAAATTCATTACAGTCAAATTCTCAGATACTATTACCAGGTCAAGCACTCTCACACCCCTAGTATTTTCAATTACATGCTGTTTCAGATAGTTATCCCTTAATAATTAAATAAAATCCATTTCCTTCCTCACATGTGTCCTCTCCTCCTTCCAATCAATGTTACCATAGTTGAAATCCCCCATAATAATTACCCTCCTTCCACTCATTTCATCAATTTGTTTATGCATACCATCTCCACCATCTATTCCATCACCTGGTCTATAGCAGCACCCAACTGTATATTTTATTCTGCCAGTATCAATCTCACACCAAATAGCCTCAAATGAGCTCCTTTCACTATCCTGCAATACTTCTTCCTTGGCTGCAGTTCATCAGCTATCATCAATAACACCCCTCCCCCAATTTTATTCTCTCTGTCCCTCCTAAACATACTATAACCTACACATTCTATCCCACTAACTATATCATCTTCCGTCAGCCATGTTTCACTAATGCCAATAACCTGTGGCCAGGAAGAGCCAATCAAGACTAAAAATTCTTCCTTCTTGTTCCTAATACTCCTGGCATTAGTATACATGAATTGCAGTGTTCCCTTTGTCCCACCCCTCTCTTGATGCGTTATTCTAAATATCCCATTCCCATTTTTTGTCCTTATTGCTGGCTCAGGTACATTATATACATTTTTACACTCAACTGTCTCACTGATGTCTGGATATCCACTTCCCCCCCTCCTTGGTAGTTCTAGTTTCCCTGGTTCTGCACATCCATTTTCACTTCATTCAGCAACACTTTTTCCAGTCTCCGCACACCAAGTCCATTCAAATACAGGCCATCCATCTTGTATAAGTCCTTTCGCCCATCAAACTCATTCCACACGTCCACAAATTCCACACCACACCGTCCGCATAACCTGCGCATAATATCATTTGCGATTATGGCCCTCCTCCTAAACTCCTCTCTGTCATACCGCGGTAACAGACTCACCATTCTAACTCTGTCACTCTTTTCTTTCGCTACCTTTAACAATACTTTCAAGTCCTCTCTCATAAAAAATTTATCGCCTTTCAATTCATTCGTACCAGCCACAATTGTTATTTCTTTCACCCTCTGTTTTTGCACTCTAATGCTCTCACTTACATCCTTAAATTTCGCACCCGGTAAGTACGATTTAGTTACACTCCCATCTATTACTCCTCTTAATAACGAGTCACCATACAACATTCTCTCCTTCATTTCGGAAACCCGCCCACGCTGTTTATTTACGTTAGCCATGATGTACGAGTATAATTGTTAAATCTGCAATTGTCAAATGTTGTTTTGTATCTTCAAGGTTCCGAGGAACTTATCTAAGCCTTTTTTTTTTAATTCAACTCTATTTGCAATTCTCCGATAATACCAACTTTTCATTCAATATTTCCTTCTGAAAACAACCTCAGAATGCCCCGCCCCTGCTGATAAGCATGATGTATCGATCATATTACATGCCTCGATGATAATTGGAATCTACTAACAAAGTAATCATTTTACTAATTTAAATGCAGTTAAATTCTGCAATAGTTGGTACTTCCTAACCTCTGTGTTAATTACATTCCTTAGAAATTGCATTATAAGGAAAATTCCCCGGAATAATTCTGCTGGATTTTCTCGGGATGCTTTATTCGAATTCCTCAGCTAGAGTCAGAATTTCCCTTAAAGTTAGGAAGTATAGACTGAAATGGCTCCTCTTTCAGTAAATATGATCCTTGAACATCATTGAATCCATAATTTATTCCTCTCTGTCTCTCTCTCTCTAATACTTCGGTTGCCAACAAAGTCCTGTTCATTATTTCATAATCCCTTGATATTATTTTATCTGTAATGAAATTAGAACACTCGTACTTTTTTTTTTTAAATATAAAAGTGAATAAAGTGTTTCGGAAATTGAAAGCACGCCGCTCGATAACAAAATGATGTGCTATTAAAGAACTTCAGGAAATTTGGAATCAGAATTACAAATATAGCAGATAGTGCCGATAATGACCTTCTCCGGGCTGAATCAGACTTCTTCACTTCATCCAATTCAATACAATTCATTCATTCATTTCGTATGGTGATTCAACGGCCGTGATCCCCTTTTATGGCTGAGGTACGCCACCACCTCAATCCCTCCTATTTTTATCTGGGCTCGGGACCGGCATAGCTGAGAATTCAGACCTATGGATTGTCTCAAGTATTCCTGACTGTATCTCTGTGTTCACGGGGCAGGTTTCCCTACTTTCGGGATGAAAAATCCCGGATAAACTGGGGGAAGACCCTGCTGTCCACGTCCAAGACCGGATAACTTGGCTATAGCTGAGGAAAATCCTTAAGCTCCTCACGTCGTCGACAGGAATCGAACCTAGGACACTCCTTTCCCCAGGCATATGGTTGCGAATCGCATAGCCACTAGGCTAACCGCGCGGACAATTCAATACAATGAGGTTAACCCCCTTAACGTACCAATTAAAAATCAGAAAGCGGTCGTTTTTCTGCCAATTTTTGGGCGAGGGTCTTTTACTAGTTCAAATTCATCATTATTTGAAACATAATGATGAATTTGTGCAAATGCAAACGAAACAGCCGATATACGCCGTTGGCAACTTTTCTCGCCTGAAAGGAAATAGGCACAAAATTGTCTAGCGTCTATATTCGGTTGTATTTATATGTGAAACCAAAATTCAAATTTTGGTGCAGTAAACAAAAGACGTGTCACAGACGTCTTTGTATGTTAAGGGGTTAACAAAAACATAGAACTCAATTGATTATATTTTATTTCGCACTAATGTCCATTTCAAGCATGAACGGGTGTAAACTAGTCGTATATTATTAGCACGTGGTGAAATGGAAAGTTGTATAATCCGTATTATTCAGGTCTCCAAGTGAGCATAGCAGTCTCACACAGTATTAACAGAATTCCACCACCGATGTGGGTTTCTGATAATTTTGTTTGAATTCATTAAGTGAAGTACGAGTCGTTATACAAACTGCAAAATGATGTGCTATTTAGAGACTGCATCGACGATGCCATTTAGTTCTAAAATCCCATGTTTGCATCCTTCTCTAGAACCGAAAAACCTTTATTTAAGGTCTTCCAGCGAAAGTGAGTTGACTGGTCTGATACGGAGGAGGAAGGGCTTTTGCATTTCGGAATCTCTGGTTTCTAATCCCACTCAACCCCCTCCTTCCTCTCCCCGTAGAGTATCACACGCAATTTACAGGAATGAAAATAACGCAGATAGGATACCCCCCCCCCATCACAAAGAGGTTTCTGCTTGGCCGTGACAAGCCATTGAGCATGATACGAATGCTCAATGGCTTTAATATGACTCAAATGCGGTAATAATCATTACCGCATTTGAGTCATATTAAAGGCTATACTGACATTTTTTCATCGACAATTCCGTAGCTCCAGTTATGAAGTGCCACGTTAATGCTGTATAACAAAATCGTATTTTGGAAAATATCATGCAAGCTTAGTTACAAGGCTTTTTATATAAAAAAGCAATGTGTCGGGTATCGTTCTTTCCTCAATCCATTTGTACTTCTCAGAGCATGATATGTCGTTAACTCACTTAACCAAAAATTTACCTTTTAGAGTTGCATTCCAGTAGGCAGACTATGATTCAATACGACATACGTGTGTATTAAGGAGTGTACAGAACACCAATTATTTCAGCAATTCCTGAACAGACAAAAAGTGAGCCGGTATGTTGTAGTAACAGAGAAACCAGTCATCAATACCACATTTTTCGTGATCGTTTTCGCTGTAGATTTCCCATCTACAAGGATATCACAGAACACTTGAATAGATCTGATTGACTGCTGCTCAATCCTTGGGAATGAAATGATAATTGGTAAGCCCATGAATATAACGAAGCCACTCCTTGTTCGAAATTGAAAAGCCATTACTGACCGAAGTTTCTTTTGGCTGGTGACTGATTTGCCTCAGAACTTGAGACTGGAACTGTTTTTGAAGCGGTCTTATGAAATAGAAATTGCATAACACAATCGTACTTAAAATGGGCTACTTCTGAATAAACATAATGACACAGTATTTGGCCAATACCAAGGGGAAAATTAGTATGAATAGCTTATCCGCTGTAAAACCAACTTGCTGTCGATTCAAATTCCACAGGGAGAGCGACATCTATAATCTCTAGCAGGTAGATTTTATATGGCTTCTATAAACCAATCGTACATTCTTACCTTGGGTGGACTAAGTTAATATATATATATATATATATATATATATATATATATATATATATATATATATATATATATATATATATATATATATTTGTTTTTCATTTATTTTTACATAGTCTGGAAACCTGCTTTAGATACCAAAAATGAAACCTTTTCATACCACATCAGCCCTCCAAATAAGCAAGAGAGTCGTCTGACACTAGGTCATATTATTTCCAACCTAAAGACAATCACAAATATCCATACTCATTGTGGGATCCGAACCTTGGTTGGAGAGCGAATACGTTAAACACTCGGCCAACCAGTTGATTGTTATCGCCTGATGCGAGTTCACTCACTGCTTATCTGAGACCTGAAGTGTCTTAAAGTTCCGTGTTTGTTCGTCTCTGAAGCAAGTATTTGATCATTAACGCTTCCAATTTGCTTATGCACTGTCGGTTTGAAATATTTCCTAAGTACGATGCCTCTCCCCCCAAAAATATATATATATAAATACGATCCTACTTTGTATGTTGCTTATTTTATTGCTCATAGAGAGATTTATTCTGTAGTGCATCACACTAACGTAAAAAGGAAAAAAATATGAAGCAATATTTAAGACAAGCAAAACTAGTAATGAGAGTTAACCGGAAAATAACTTTCTCTTTTGATTTGAGCTAGTAAGCTCTCTCATAACTAACATCTCAATGTAAATAAGACAACGATATTTGTCAGGATGTTATCTATAAGTTACAAATTCAAAAACTGAAACATTTTCTATTAAAAACATATCACGATGAGATTTTTGAGGACTGAGAAACTGGAAGTTATCAAACGATACTTGATCACCTCTGCTAAGTCCGAGTTTGTAATACTTGTGTATCCTCTTGTGGCTTTCGTCAAGGCGAGTTGAGGATTACAGGGAAAACTTCGAAAGAGAGAGAGAGAGAGAGAGAGAGAGAGAGAGAGAGAGAGAGAGAGTAGAATTTAATACCGTGCCAGCATAAACTTTCATAGGCGAAATGGAAAACCCGCCATAATTCCTCTTTTCATTCCCTATTGTATGCTCATATTTCGCAGTACGCGAAACATGAACGTGTGTTTGCGCATTCATTACGATGTACACGGAATCAACTACTTCTGAGTGGTTCTTTATAGGGCAAGAGAAATGCGAGTCTTGGATATAAGGTGATGCTCTTCTGTCGTTATTTTTAAATTTTAAAGAATTTTAAAATGAATAGACAGCACATTGACTTCGATAATCTGACGACATACTTTGTCTTCAAGTTCTTTTTCATTTGTTAATCTTATGGCCGAGATGGTAACAGAAGTAGCGAATTTCGAATAAAAAAATTACATCAGTAGAATAAATTTGTTTTTTTCCCCACGAGCTCCTCTAAGATATTGGTAGATGTTTATTCTTTCGTAAGTGAAGTCTGTTCTTGTTTACCAGGCTGGAGTTGTGAAAGCACAGTAATGCAACTGCTAAATTAATTCGCCCTTTGCAATCTCCGCCGAATGCATTTCTGTCGCATGCAATAAGCTGCTAGGTTTTGACACGAAGCAAATACTGGCGTGAAATCTTATGGGCGAAGTTCTGCTTTAAAGAGAAAATGTTCAGTTATCAAGCAAATATGTCCAGCTCAATATAATAACTAACTTTTCATAATATCCATCAATAGTCTCATTAGCTGAGCAAACAAACGCCAATATAATTTGCATATGTACACAAATACAAACAGGCCTCACTTCATTAGCGGTGTGCTTCCTATCATGTCACGTATCATATTACCACTGGAACATGCTGCAATCGGCAGTAAAACTTTCTCTTTAGGAAAAGAAGTTACGCGATTTTCGCTTTCTAGAGTTAATTTTCTCTTTTCTTATATAAAGAATGGGCTTATATAGGATTTGTTTTTGCACGCTGTGCACAATCGATGCTCAATTTAGATGTTCTTAGTAATCTTTAGCTAAAAATCTCTTTATTTCATACTTACAAAATCCTTTGGCGAAGTTATATTCTTGGCTGATGATTTAAGTGTTCTTCTTCTCTTCCGTCTAAGACGGGCTGAGTCTTCCATTGAACAGGATCTTCCAGTCTTCTCTATTCCTTGCTGTTCGAAAAAGTTCCTTACATGTTCTACATCCCGAAATGTTCTTTATTAATTTCAGCCAGGTAATTCTTGGTCTTCCGGGTCTTCGTTTTTCAGTTGGAAAAGTATTGATTAGGAATTCTGTCTCAGTCCATGCGTACAGTGTGGCCAAACCATCTCAGTTGTTTTTTTTTTTCTATGATTGTCTTTTTATACAATAACTCTTGTCTAATTGTGCTGTTTGTTTGTTTGTTTTTCTATCCAACTTGTTCTATTTATTTTTCTTAAGCATTTCATTTAAAATGCCAGCAGTTTTTTCTCCTCTCTTTTCTTAACTGTCCACGCTTCTGCTTCATAGATGACTGTTGGTATAATTATTGATTCATATAATTTGATTTTGGCTTGCTTAAGATATCTTGTCTGTTTTCCAGATTTTCTGTAATATTCCCATGGTGGTCCATCCTATCGCTGTTCTGTGTTTGATTGTTTCGAGTTCATCTATTGTTTCTGTTAGTTTTGATCCAAGATATATGAAGTTGTGTACGTGTTCTATTTGTTCTCCATTTATGATGGCTGAGATGGTATTTCTGTTCCTCCCTATTTTCACCACTTTTGTATTTTGTATATTTATTGTCATATCATATGTTTTACAGGTTCTGTTTAGCTTATCAACTTTTGTAGTTCGTTTGGAGTTCTTGCAATAAGGACAGATCATCCGCATATTTGATATTATTCATGTTTAAACCATTGACATTGATTTCAGTCTATTGCCTTCTTTACAACTTCGTCTAGATATATGTTGAATAAGCATGTGGATAATGGGCATCCTTGCATTACTCCTTTTTGGATCTCTATGGGTTCTCTTGTGAATGTGTCCATTTTAATTATTGCATTTGTCTTAGAGTAACATTTTATCAGAAACTGTATTATATATTTCTCTATTGCTTTTTTCAGTAGAACTTTAAGGAGGATTTCTCTCTTGATACTATCGAAATCTTGTTTAAAATCCACAAAGCAACAATATAGTTCTTTATGATCTTCCCAGCTGAGCTCTGCTAGTATATGTTCTATGCCTCATAGGTGTTTTTGATTTACTTCATACTGATTTACTCTTCCACTAGAAAGTAAATCAATTTACTCTTCACTGAGAGAGTAAATTGATTTGTCTGTAACTTAAGTGCTAGCAGTTGAAATTGTAATATTTTCACGTTTCTATGTAGAACTACACTAATCTAACAAACTTTCGAGTATTTACCTTCACCAATTATCGCAAGCAAATTGTTCACATGCCTTCCAGAATAACTCGCATCCCCCCTTCCAATGCTCGTAACCTAGTCCTCAATTGTAATGCTTCTAAGTATATTTCAGACGTTGTTTAGGCAGTTGAGATCGCAACTTAGTGCTAATTTGTTCTCAGCATTCGCGCTGTCACCCTTAACCTCACGTTTTCTAACATGCGAAGTGAGGCCATCGTAGTGATAGCTTTTCTCACTTTCTTGTTCAAATATTGCTTTCAATCTTCTTATCCCAATTGTTTATATGCCTAATGGACTCGAAAGTCTTGACTTTCGTGCATATATGATCTTAGTTAATGCACTCTTACCGTTATCAATACCTGCAGTGACAAACAGCACGCACGATTAAAAATAGGGGGTAGATTGCTTCCCGGAGAGAGAGAGAGTGTACCTTCGTTTACATATGTGTGATAATAGACAACCAGAAGCCGGACTGAATTTGAACGAAATATGTGATATAATGAGGACGACAAAGACAAACGTAAGACATTGGGTCAATATTATACACACTGACAAACCAAACCTTTATGATCATCCCTGTTGCCGCAAATAGATGCGATCGGCAGCACAAAGAAATTTCAGCATACAATGGAGGAGGCATAGCTTTTCTCACTTTTCTGTATACAGACTACACCAGCACCGTTCTTCCCTATGGAATTTGCCAATCTAGATCCACATTTGACTTCTAAGCCAGTGGTAGTGACCTATATCACCACGACTGGACACATGCATTGAAACGGTTCGAAGACTTAGCTCTGATCTTGGCACTTCCAGAGCTTTTGATCGTGTTTGGCATTGAGGTCTCCTAAGCAAGATGTCTACTTACCTCCCTCTGTAATTAAATAGGCAGCTTACTCTCTGGTAGTTCACCACTACGGTGGACGGAATGCTCTATTCAAGCTTTGACAACAACGTAGGAGGAGTGCATGAAGACTGTCACCTCTTTCTCTCTCCCTCCTCTACATAAATGACTTGCTCGTAATCACCGGGAATCATATCTACAGCTTTACACTACATTCATTCTACTCCACGATTGTTTGCTGACTGCAAACTGGATAAGACTGCAAAAACGGTATATTACTTTACATGAAGGAATACAGAAAAGTGAGAAAAGCTTTTCCGAAGAGTGCAACTTAGAGGTGTTCAATATCAACAAAGTTTTTCTTTCTCTTCAGCTTTCTGTTCATCCAAGGTGTTTATGTATCACAGATTAAACAACGTCTTCTGTATGAGTCGTAAAGTGGATGAAATAACCACGACTGTCTGTAGACTGAGAGTGATGGAATGCATGCTTGTGATCATTTCAGAGTTGCAACTTTCGTGGAAATACAGATGTTAATTGTAATTTTTTAGCTTATTTTTGAGCTGCGGAATAAATACCAGTACAATTCACTATCACAAAATAGCAGAAATCAAGAGTCTGTTCTCAGGTAAAAGATTAACACTCCGGATGTATTTCTACATCAGATAGAATACATCTGGAGTGTTAATCTTTTATCACAAGCACGCATTCCATCGCTATCCGTCTACAGAGAATCGTGGTTATTTCATCCACTTTACGATCCATACAGAAGAGGTTGTTTAATCTATGATACATAAACACCTTGGATGAACAGAAAGCTGAAGAGAAAGAAAAACTTTATTGATATTGAACACCTCTAAGTTGCACTCTTCGGAAAAGCTTTTCTCACTTTTCTGACTTTTGCGTATTCCTTATGTAAGGTAATATACCGTGAAATATCCCCGATACCTGCTAAACATGTTACATTTTAATAATTGTATATGAATATTAAATAAATATATATGTAAATGTTAACTGAAATATCCTCGTGATGAGATAACATGTCACTGAAGTCTTCCTTGAATATAACGGGGAAACGAACTATTCAAACAGAAACAAGAGCTGAACAAAGACGCGTTTTATAAACAAAGCGAAGGGCACACTTTGTTTCCTATTCTTCCATGAAACTTAAATATCAGCACTAAAAAATAAGAAAGAGCTAATGCATCCTGAAATGTAACTGAACAGCTGGGAATTGGAGTAAAGAATAAAAGAAAATCGAGTAGTGTCTCAGTAATCACTTGATCATTATTTATTCAAGAGTCGTTTAGGGGAAACAATTCCAGACAGAAAAATCAAGATAATCTTCACGGACTCCGTTCCTTAAAACCACACAAAGCGCCTCCTTAAAAAACACGTAGAAGCGATGTAATGAAATAGGTTTGAATTCTTCCGATAAGTGTGGATTTCATTTAAAGAAGCGAGTTTAGCATGGAAAATTATTGCACACTATAATAATAAAAAAGCAGACTTTTTTTAAACAAGAGGAAACCATTCCAAACAGTTCGCTTTGTATCAGTTCTCCAAATGGTAGATTATTTTCACCACTTGGTGTCAAACCAACATGTTCCTGTATATTGGCATTCTTAAGTAGTATAAATAAAACAAGTTTTAGTCTCTCTCTCGAGCAGTTTCATAGTTTGTTCTATCTGTGTCCCATAAAATTCCAAGATACTAATGCATTAGCGCTTTCTTCCCATAAACAAACTTTTCTAAATTCAAATAAAAACAGAAGTGAATGAAATTAATCTAGTTATTCTTTAAATACACAGTTTGTTTAAAAATGAGTATTAAGTATAAAATATAAGTATATTAAGTAAATGTGTATACGAGAATAACTCGTATTAAGTTTATTTGAAACTACTATCATTTTAACATTAAAAGGATTCTGTACTTTTTTTGAAACCTTTAAAAGCTCCTTGTTCCTTTCGCACTATACGTCTTCAACTTCTCAGATATTTTAAAGTTAAATAAATGTCAAATCAATGAAATTTTCAGATGAAGGCGATTTAATAGATCACAAATCACTGGCAGATACTAGTAAAACACGTTTTGAACCATTATAAATGCATCAGTAAACAAATACAAGTTTTTTCTCAAAATAGCAGTCGAACACGAGAAATCGGTAGAAAAAACAAATCAGCTACAATAGGAACCTGTACGTCGCCTTCCTTAGAGATTCCCAACTGTACATGACATCCTCTATCATAAAGGGACAAACTCTTGGAAAGCTATGAGCTGTGCTCTTGAAACACTAAAACGAATGAGAAAACATTTTAATTTACTTAGTTTAATTAATACCCTTAAAAATTGGTATAGTAGAGTAAATGTTTGCATTCTCTGCTATCAGTTTTCATTGCTGAAATTCATGCACAATGGGCGGATGTGATGAAAAATAACTAGTTTTGTTTTATTTTCGAAATGGAACTCGCACATCGTTCAACTTTCCATTACGGTCTAGTCCAGGGATTCCCAACCTTTGTTTCCTAGAGCACATTTTAAATTACCGGTAGGGCGACGGGCACCATCAATTTTTTCCAAGCAAATTTTTTGAATTTTTTTGTTAAATGAATACATACAAAGTTTACATTATAATCAAATGTTTTATTACTTAAAAGTTTACATTATATAAAAATGTAAATATATATATATATGTAAGTTGGTGTGATCTTTGGCATTGCATTTCATTGACCAGTGCTTCATAATTAGGAGAATATGATGATATTCCAGTTCTTAAACTGGAATGAACAACTTCGAATGCGCGTCTACTTTACATTGTATGCGTTTAATACTCGTCATGTGTCATTAACGCATGCGTCATATAGCGTGCCATGAATTGTTGCGTGATTATTTCAAACTATAGGGCACACGGTTGAACAACGGCGGGCACACACAAATTGGTCAACGGGCGCCATGGTGCCCGCGGGCATAAGGTTGGGAACCCCTGCTCTAGTCTGTCCCAATAAAACTGAGGCTTATTATGAGAGCCGAATCTTCACAGCCGTATTGGAGTTTCCGTAGATCAATCAATATCGACCATGTCCTTTGGATGGAAAAATCTGAGTTCAAATCCTCTCAAGAACCTTCGTAAGGGCTTTTTTAAATTAAGATAAGTTGCCGGTCTAGTACGGAGGTGGGTATCTCCACCCGCAAAGCAGACAAGCCTGCTCGAAGAACAGACCTAATTAAAAGAAAATTAACTAATTAAAAGAAACCAAAGCGAAATAATACTTCGCCAAATACTACATCTGTTTCGAGAAAATGTGGGAGATAAAAGTCCAGTGTGGACTACACGAACAAAATCTTTAAGTTCGTGCCATTTTCTGTCGAATTCATATTCAAATTATGTCAAATTCATATGTTGTCCCTATTGTTCTCCGAATGCCCACCATTCTAGACTTTTCTACTTCCTTTCCTTAAATGTCGATTTTCTTCATTTCGACTTTCCTACCAGTGAGATTATCTTTCCGTGGAGATTTTGATGTTCACGACATCAACCGGCTTTCCTTCTCCAACTTCACAGACCAAGAAAGTACAGATGCAAAGACGTTCGCAATTACAAATGACTTTACACAAATTGTTCACATGCCCACTAGAATAAAGATAACCCCAGTTACTCCCCAGACACCCCCTAATTCTCACTAGTGATGGCTCCATGTATCTCATTTGGATAACTGAGACTACAGCTTTGTGCCTATGTCTTCTCTAACCGAGATATACCCGCAAAGCTGCTCTTAACCAAGATTTGCTTGTCATTATAAGAATACCAAATGGGATGGTTATGATTTCTATGCCTCATTTCTCTGGATGGACTATATCACCCAAGAATATGCACCGAACGCATCACTGAAGTATGCCTCACTAATATGGGAACATATTCCCCATTTCACGTTAAATCCCCGCCCGTAATTAAGCATGGGTTATCTACTAGTTGCGTGAAGGCTGTACAAATGATGAACTGAGCATACCGCAAATGCTATCATTAAGATCTCCATCTTCCGTTATTGCTTATACCAAAGTTCAAACCAATCGCAAGAAAACAATCAATTCATCGAAAAATGATTTCCGAAGCGCTAAAAGCAGAAAACTTACACAAATAGCAGTCGTGCCTTTAAATCTCTTGCCATAACTTCTTCCCAACCCTACCTCCATCGCTATTGCACCCAGAGATGGTTCTATTGGATTGTCACTCACAGAAAAAGCTAATCTCCTGGCTTTCCTCAAAAACATGCATAGCTGATTTTCGTAAACGTCCCCATGCATTGCTAGCACTCAACCTTTCTTTGACCATTTATTAGGAAGTGATCAGGAAAGCCTTGTCCAAATAACCAAAAAGTCTCTTGGTTTGATGGCATTCCTCCAGTCGTCCTCATTAAATTCTATGTTGCATTTATATGCTCTTTTATTCCATTGGCATCTATCCTATACCCTTGATATTTGTCCATGTGTAGCTCATTCCTAAGAAGAACAATAAATCCTTACCACCAAATCACAGCACAATCTCTATCAAAATACCGTTCCAAAATCCTGTCCAAAGCACTATTATTTTGGAACTATCAGAACCCGGTAAGAATTCCGCAAATACCGATCAACAGAATTTGTTGACATACGTATATTACCTCTAGATAAGTACCATGGAAATGTTTGCAAATCCCCAGTAATTACACTTGATATCTCAAAGGTTTTCGACCAGGTCTGGCACAAGTCCAGACCTGGTCGAAAATGGTTAAGTAAGCACCCATTGCCTAGCCTTTTGTCGTGTGATTGTGGACGGTTCGATATCTTCTAGCTGTACAAATTATGCTGGAATATGGCAAGGTTCTCTTATATGGTCCATCCTCTTCCTTCTACAGGGTGTCCCAAAATTCACGCAAGAAGTAATTTTGATAGAAAACATAGGTTTTTAATTAAAAATTGTAATTTCTTATTGATTCATAAGGTATACAGTATAGGGTTATGCATGGAATAGCATATCGGGTAAATGGCCTCCACGGCTTTGCTGGCACATACGCACTCTTTTGTCGAAATTTTCCATGACCGTTTTGCATAAATGTGGTTGAATTTCGTTGATACAGCGCTCAGTTTCCTCCTTCAAGGCGCGGGTGGTCGTGGGCTTGTTGGCATAAACCTTAGACTTCAAAACACCCCAAAGAAAAAAGTCCAATGGCGTTAAGTCACATGATCTGGGCGGCCAATTCTGATCACCAAAACGGGAAATTACACGACCAGGAAATGACTCATGCAGTAATTGAATTGTTTCTCGGGCTGTATGGCATGTGGCACCTTCTTGTTGAAACCACATGTCGTCCACATCCATATCTTGCAATTTAGGCACAAAAACTGGATTATCATGTCGCGATAGCGAGCAGCATTAATTGTTATTGCCTTACCAGCCGCATTTTCGAAGAAGAATGAATCGATGATGCCTCCAGCCCAAAATCTGCACCAAACAGTGACACGTTGTGGATGCATTTGTTTCTCAACAATCACTCGTGGATTTTCTGAACCCCAAATGCGACAATTTTGTCGATTAACGAAGCCATCAAGATGAAAATGAGCCTCATCGCTGAAGATGATTGTGTTCGAAAAATAAGCATCCACTTGTTGTTGTTCCATAATCCATTCAATGCCCAATTCAAGACCACGGTGCCGAATTGATGTTCCTGGACTCTCAGCAACACTCTCACCAACTGCTTCGATGTTTTCTGTTGAACGACTTGTTGAAGGACGGCCAGAGTGTATAAGATCACTAATTGATCCAGTTTCCTTGAATTTTTTAATTAATCTTTTCACAGTTGATGAAGTTAAATCACTATTTCGACCATATTTTGTACGAAAATTGCGAACTGTAGCTGCCAAACCTTCATTATTTTTGAAATATTGCTCAACAATGAAAATTCGTTGTTCTTTCGTGTAGCGCTTCATTTTTAATAACCCTGAACTGTCAGCTGTTACGCTGTCTTTTTTTTTCTCGTTGGCAATACTTTACCGCACAAATGGCGCTAAATTTAAATCTTGCGTGAATTTTGGGACACCCTATATATATCAATGACTTGCTCCAGTTGACCACTATTTCAATACATGGTTTTACAACGACATTACAGTACATTCCTTCTCACTTGAAAATCCTTGCACCACACCAACAACCGGGGTGCTGAATTGTCCTGAAATACATCCTTGGAGTGCACATTGGGCGACATTTTGGCAGCTTAACTTTCAGGACTATTGGGAGACCAACCTGTCATTTTTGACCTCCCGGTTAATATATGCAAAATGAAAGGAATGTATAACAATGAGAAACGAAGTAGACCTTTTCGAAAAGATTCCTAAACTGACCAAACAATAAGGGAAACTGAATTCACCCTACGATCCTGCAGATTAATATAGAGGATGCCTTCCGGGCCAAAAGTGAATTACTTGGAAAAATGTGCAGGCCAAATAACATCGATTTTATCTCTTCCCAGGAACTACATACCAGCAAAGAAGATTATCACTGGCCACATCCTGTCACCAATATATGGTTCTGCCATCTATGTGCGAGAGAACATGGAAAACTGTAAAATACTACCTTTTTCTAATCATAATAACATCGAAATCATCACAACAAAGGCAGCTGGCACAACCACAGTGTCAGTTTACAAACCACCAAAACAAACTTGGTCTATCCCAGCTCTTCCTATTCACCAACATCCAGCAGTATAGGAGATTTTAACAGTCAACATTACTTTATTCCTGGGGGCTATTGTAGAAATTATATCAACGTACTGGACTGACAGAATTGGCAATGCTAGTGATGGTCCAAAAACCAGTGATAGTCCAAAAGCCTTGGATTATCATTGGTTTTTGATGCAAAAGACTCCAGAACTTTTAAATCAGGTAGGTGGAAGAAAGACTCAAACCATGACCAATGCTTTATCACTTGCAACACCGAGGACGATCCTTTATCCAATGATACGAAAGTATTTGAAAACTTTCCACGAGCTCAACATTGACGTGTTATAGTCACTATACGAACACAAATCCCAATTACACAATCTGTGGTAAGACCAAGATGGAATTTTCACAAAGCTAACTGGGAACAGTACTTTAAAAAAATTGAATCTAACATCCTTTGGGTCCAAGCTGAAGTCTAAAATTACAAACGTTTCGTAGGAGTACTGATAGGTGCTGCAAAACGATGCATACCCAGAGATTTCCGGAAGGAGTGCTGGTTTTCTTAAACTGATGAACTATTCAGAGAATATAGAAAAAGATCCAGAAATTAGAAAAAGAATTTTAGAAATGCTAAATGAACAACGATGGTCACGTTGGAAAAAGACGACCGAAAATTTAGACTTCACACACTAGTCACAAATTGGGCCTTACTCCGAAAACTCGAAATTGCATCAGTTTCTATGCAGAAGGTTAGGCAGATCACTCCTAAAGCCATAACTAGAATCCAGCAAACATCTAACAACGTAAAGATTAGTGCATCCATCCTAATTGGTACTAATTCTAAAGAAATTAGGACCAAATATATCCATGTTTATAGAAGTGTCAAACAAAATAACCACCTCTCAATGCTATTCACTGAAAACGAATGGATTCAAGCATTTAAATCACTGAAATATAACAAAAGCAGCTGGATTGTATATACCCTGAGTTCATTAAAGGTCTTGGAAGTAACACTAGTAAGTGGCTTTTGCAGTCTTTCTGTAAAATTCTAGAAAGCGGGAACATCCCAAAGCAATTCCTGAGGAGCAAAGTTATAGCCATCCTAAAACCTGGAAAAGAGCCTACTGATGCAGAAAACTACCGACCAATATCTTTACTAAGTATTTCCTGTAAACTTTCTGGACGATTACTCTATAATTGAATTTATCCATTAATTAATGCCATAGTACCAAATGATTCATACTGAGATTTGCAACTGTAATTCAAGACCCAAAGATGATTAAGATTCTGAAGCGCATGATATTAAAACGCAAATTCGAGGTACAACTGAATGGTAAAAATAGCCCCTTTAAAGTACTAAAAATGGGCTACAGTGCTTTGCACTAGCTCCGCTCCTCTTTAATTTATACATTAGGGACATGCCACAAACCTCCTCTCGAACGTTCGCGTACGCAGACGATCGGGCGTTGGAAACTCAGACTAAACACCTGAAAGAGGCCGAGACTGTGCTTATTTCTGACCTTGAGGTTCTGTACAACTATTACACCAAATTGTGTCTTTGCCCAAATTCCTCTAAGACCGAAGTTTGCATATTTTACTTGAACAATCATCAAGCTGATAAACTGCTGGCTGAAGGTCTCATTCAGAGGGGAGATTTTGAACCACAACCTCAAACCAAAATATCTCGGAGTCACTTTGATAGCTCTTTGACCTTCAAGAAACACCTGAAAAATGTCTGCCAAAAGTAGGAATAATATCCGTCTAAAAATTAGGAATAATATCATCGGGAAGCTTGTGTGTTCGGGCTGGGAAGCAGGAACCAACACTTTGTAAACTGCTGCCCAAGGCGATAGTGTACTCTTGTGCAGAATATTGTTTTCCAGTGAGGGTATTCGAGTCATCATGTCAGCAAGGTCGACGTGCAACTTATTGATACCGTGTAAATCATCACGGGTTGTATAAAGTCTAGACCTGTTGAGTGGCTATCAACACTTTCTAACATCATACCACCAGATAATAACGACGAAAGCTGCTCCTAACAGAAATCAAAAAAAAAAAAAATCAGCTAACGCCTTTATATTCCCGTATACGGGGAGTAGGCGAGGCCATTTAGCCCTATCTAACTTTTGGAGACTGAGTGGGCAGTTCAATCTCCACTGGTACCAATCAGAGATAGATGGCCCAAGGCTATCACTAATTAAGCGGTACTCAGTGAAGAGAGATGGCTCAAATGTGCCGCCATCTCGTGGTCCCTAACCCTAACACAATATATTTAATGTCTGAAATAATGTGGATTCTACGGTCGATTTTCTTGAGTTTACAGGACGAAAAACCCGAGTTTCCGGGAGGAAAAACCTGCTTGCCCGTGCCAGAGATCGACTAACTCGGGAACCGGTCGAAAAAAGGCTTAGAAAAATTTCCTCTAGTCGCCGACTAGACTCGAAACCAAGTCTTCCTTCGTGCGGCCAAGCGCCGTGGTTGGCAAACGCCACATCCACTGAGCTACATTAAACAGAAAGTGGATAAAATTTATGGGAAATAACTTACCCATCCATGAGGACTTCCAAAATCTAGCACTATTCGCTTAAAGCCCTGCAACCAGATCTGGAAAAATCAGCAACCAAATACATATTCTCCTGAAACTCAATGGAAGAAAAGCTGGCTTACTTCAACAATAAAAAAAATGCACACCCCACAATAGAAGCCCCTGGCTTTGACCTGCCCAGATGGCAACGGAGCATACTCAACCGCCTGAGGACAGGCCATTCCAGATGTGCTACCATGATGTACAAGTGTGAGCTGCTTTAACCTCCAACATGTGACTGTGCTGATCAACACACCATCAATTACATTATTCAGGACTGCCCTCTGCAGAGTCTTCAGGGACACTGATGGACCTGTTCCAGGCTACCCGGGACAAAAGGCGATGGATTAAACAATTTGAACTTAAATTTGTGATTTTTAGCATATAGGTTTAGTGTATATATATTTTTTTCACTTTTTCTATTTTTATCTTTCTATTTCCACAAACCCAACCCATACGAAATGTACGAGGTGTGGCTATTAAATAACGAGACTGGCTGCAAAAATGTGGATTATTATTACAATTGTACAACTTAATTGTTATCTCCTTTAACATACTCCCCTCCTCTATCTATACACAGTTGCATGCGAATCTTCCATTGTTGGAAGCAGTGCTGCAAGTCATCAGGTGTTATCTCATGATGTTATCTTCAGTCAGTGCATGTCATCTCATGCACTGACTGAAGAAAGGCGCCCTTCAATGCGGATTTCAACTTTGGAAAAGGGTAAAAGTCGCATGGAGCTAAGTCCGGCGAGTAAGGTGGATGGTTGGTCCAATATTGGATCTTCTTATCAGCCAGATACTGCTTTACAGATAGTGAGTGCATTGTGGGCTGGAGCGTTGTCCTGGTGAAGAATCCAAGCGTTGTTCTTCCACAGATCGAGTCTCTTCTTCCTCACTCGTTCTCTCCGCTTGGCCAGAACCTCAAGGAAATAATGTTGGTTAACTGTCTGTCTCTGGTACCCATTCAACCATTACCACGCCATTGATATAAAAAGATGATCAGCATTGCCTTCAGTTTTGACTTGCTCGTTCTTGTTTGTTTCATTCTCGGTGACGTGGGAGTTTTCCGGTTCATCGATTGTCTCTTTGTTTCTGAATCGTACTGGAAAAGCCACGTCTCATCACATGTAATGATCTTCTCCTGCAAGTCCGGCACCGCTGTCATCCGGACTGGCAGTGGTGAGGTAAAGGAGAAAACTGCAGCACTACTGAAACTGATAATACCTGACGATTTGCTGCAGCACTGCTTCCAACAATGGAAAATTCGTTTGCAACGATGTATAGATAGAGGAGGGGAGTATGTTGAAGGGGATAACAATTAAGTTGTACAATTGTAGGGATGAGAGTTTTGATGAGCTTGTCAATTCAAATACTCGCAGAACAGTTCTGGCTTATTTTCCACAAAAACAAAACATATTCTTCCTTTAAAAACACCCAGATCTCTCGGCTAGATGAGATTTCTCTCCGTAGGATCACACATGGCATCAAGTCTCTCTTGGCATAAACGTATTACAACTGTTGCCTCTTTGCCATCTAAAAGCATTAGGATTGCTCTGAATTAGTGCTCAAGGCATTACTTTATCTCTGAAACCATTAATCCTGTAAAAATTGCAAAATTGCCCATCCACTTCAGTATCGTCCCACATTTGGGAGTAGCCCCAGAATTTCTCTGATTATTTACCTCAGGTAAAGAAGAGAGCAATCACATAATTAATGATACGTCTCTTACCTTTTTCGATTCAATTAATTTCTCACATGCATTTCATTTCTACTGTATTCATATTCTATAAATATTTCCATTATTGTAGCTTCCATCCAACATCCCTTCACAGTTTATCTTTAAACATGCACACAAGGTTCTTTTCCTCCTCTTTTGCTTCTGCTACACTCTGGAATATCTTCCCCTCTTATGTGTTTTCTAAAGATGCAATGTACAGATCTTCAAATCTAACGTGAACAAGATCTTCCTTTCGCATATTTCTACCGATCCATGATACTGATGTAGTATAAGTTGACCAACCAATTTCTCGTGTATGGATCAAATATAAAACAAAAATCACTAGTCAGAAACCTGAATCATGCTGTTGTCTCATTTCAACTGATGGGCATTCAACATTTACTGATATAATTCAGCGACATTTAATACAAAACAATTTCGAACCAAAGCGCAGAAAAGTCAAACGAAGAACTGCGCTTTCGTCACATTGTTTCTCCTGTAAAGTAAAATCAACATCCATAGGGGCCATCATCTTTCAGCATATCTATGCAACCTGCCACGATCATGATCCATGTAAATCGGGACTGATCCAACGATCTTGGAATTTAAAATACTCTAAACCTTGCTGTTAATCCACCGTTTCACGCATATTTAAGAAGAGCGAGAACATTTATCTATTCTCAGGAAAATAATCGCATGGGGAAATATAAATAGCATAAGAAACCATCGTTCTCTAACATGGGAGAGAGAAAATAGTAAGTAACGTAGATGTGAAAATTAATGTTATGACTGCCAGGTCTAGTATTCAATAAAGTGCTTCAAGCGATTTTTGCCAATCAGTACTAAACGAATTCACAATTAGACGAATCCGTTGCATCAGATGGTGTCCTTATCTGACTGATATCCCGTCCTGTGAGGCGAGAATAAGACAGGTAAATTTGAAAACATTTTTATGCACCCAATTCTTCCATAGCGTAGTCAGAAAAATGATCGTGCACTCAGTTTGAAAAGACCCGGGTTCGAATTCCATCTGAAATGCGAATCCTTTATATAAAGGCGTTTCATTTGAATGCGAGTTAGCCGATCGCACATACGACTGCGAGAGAAGTTTTCTTTCGAAAAACAAACAGGCCAGATGGATAATTTGAACCCTCTTTTCCAAAACATGAAATCAAGTTAATAAAGAAGTTACATATCATAACAGATCATTCATCCTAATATGTAAATCAAAAATGCCAGTAGATTTGACTCCTCTAACAGAAAAGTAAAACGGTTAAGTCTAGTCATATTTAAATTGAAATATTTAAGGAATTAATATTACTAAAGTTTCAAAAATCGTTTAACATTATGAAGTAATGTTTATTAGCAAATGAATGGTAAGATGCCCAGTCTTAAGATGTACCGAAAGATTGAAGGAATCGTGAAGAACCTAGAATTAATTAGATGCCGCATTATGTTATATTGATTCCCTATGAGTATAACAACATGGCACCAACAAATGTCAATAAGCTTACTAATAATGTGGTACTTAAGGCATAATGTCTTAATAATAGTACTGGTATACAATTCTGGGGGATATCCTTTTTTAAACCCCTTCAGTTTCTCCATTCATTTATAAATATATAATTCTCTTCATTCCGAATAAGAATCACAATGTAGGAAGGTATAATTTTAAAAATAATCCAATTAAATCAACATTTCAACTCTCGATTTAAAGTGTCGCTTGTAAATCGGGTTCACAGCCCTTTTTAAAGAGCGCTGTATGTTGTGTGTTCAGAATAACTTTTATCCATATTTTCTTTAGCCGTCGATAAATCTAATTTTACAATGTTATTGGCTTAATTTTCAGACAAGTTGACATTTAAGAACAAACTCACAGCAATGCATGGAGAGTATAACCAGATTATCACAACTGTGATTAGACTGATCGATAGTTATCTACGAATGTTTCTCATAATCTCACGTTTAATCGATTAATTAAGATGTTTATCTTCTCCGATTCAGTAAACAATTTCACAAGAAGTGCTGTACGCTCTGCTCTAGTTGAATGTTAGCTCTATATGCAGTTATAATTCAGAGCAAGTGAAATTGAAAGCTAAAGCTAGATGGACGGAATCAGAATTTGTATGGTAAACAATGAGTTGCGCTAGCAGTGCATGCTATTTAGTTGCACCCGGACAGTTCTGTAACTGGAGGGATGAAACATGACCAAAACTATCTGTTCTCAGTTTGTATCCAAGAGGAGTGTTTTTTTTTCTTTTTGGAGGAAAACGTAGCTTTATAGAAAACGCAGAACGAAAGTTTAGATAGGAATATATCATTTAAATGAATTTGTTTTCAAAATAATAAATATAACGATTCATTTTTGCTCATCTGCATTTTGAATTGGTGGCAGAAGAACACTTTCGGAGCATTTCTAACCTACTGTATTTGCCCACGGACAAGTGGGTAAGTACAGTAGGTTAGAAAAGAAAAGCGATTGTTTGTCCAAAAATACTGAAAACAACATAGTCAATAAGTCCACAAGTTATACGTAATCTGACACGCTGGTATTCATCAGATAATTTTGTAGTACATCATAAAATAAGTCTCTCTCTTCAAAATCTACTTTTGCAGTTTTCAGTCCGCAAACAACAAAGGATTCTTAATTAAGGCAATCAGAGAAATTTGGTGAATGCTAATGAACGAGTAGCGTTCTTTATATTATTTTCATTGCAGATATTTAAGCACGTTCTTTATTTTACACGAAGGCTTTCTCTTCATATGATCACAGCTTATCATCGACATTTTTCAATCTTCAATTGACTGCGTCATGAAAGATCCTATAATTTCCTGTTGCAATCACATCAAGGATTTACGTTCCCTAAATGCCATCGGATTTAAGTTTTGTTAACCACATGATAGTCTCATATTCACCGAACTCTAACATTCAAGGTTGCTTGATATTAGTAAATCTTAATATTCACTACACTTTTTGAATGCCATCCTCTTTCCTAAACTTGGCGCACAAGACAAAATTTGATAGCCTGAGAAGGTTTTGTATTTGATCTCTAGAGCAGAGTTTCCGGAAAAAATAAAAAAAAAATCAGCTAACGCCTTTTTATTCCCGTATATACGGGAGTAGGCGAGGCCATTTAGCCCTATCTAACTTTTGGAGACTGAGTGGGCAGTTCAATCTCCACTGGTACCCAATCAGAGACAGATGGCCCAAGGCTATCACTAATTAAGCGGTACGCAGTGAAGAGAGACGACTCAAATGTGCTGCCATCTCGTGGTCCCTAACCCTAACACAATATATTTAATGTCTGAAATAATGTGGGTTCTACGGTCGATTTTCTTGAGTTTACAGGACGAAAAACCCGCGTTTCCGGGAGGAAAAACCTGCTTGCCCGTGCCAGAGATCGACTAACTCGGGAACCGGTCGAAAAAAGGCTTATAAAAATTTCCTCTAGTCGCCGACTAGACTCGAAACCAAGACTTCCTTCGTGCGGCCAAGCGCGGTGGTGTGCAAACGCCACATCCACTGAGCTACACAGGCTCTTTCCGGACTAAGAAAAAAATAAATAAAAAATACAATACCTATACAATTAATAAAAACAGAAAAAATAAACCTTGGTGCATCCACGGTGCGAATGTACTATAGGTTTACCAAGAACCTTTCGCGAGTGGCACAACCACATTGGAAAAAAAAAATTCCATAATAACAAACCTTTCTTAATCCTTCATTTCTTATTTCATCTAAAACGCAATTTTTTCTTTTATATATGTTAAGTCAGATTTCCAGATTTAAAAATCCTCGGAGACTCATGGTATATTTGCTTCAAAAATCAAAAATGATGTGTGATGGCTATTAAGAAAATGCATTAAGTACATCAGAATCTTAATGGAAATACTACGCTTGCACAGCGTAATCTTCACAGTCCTCCCCTCTATCTTTCCGTCAGTTAAAAGATAACCCTCAAACCCTTTATGAGCCAGTCAAGCATAAACCGTGAACATGGATGTTCGTGATTGTCTTTAAGTGGGAGATCAATTTTATCGCCCGGTGTGCGACCACCGCCTTGCTTATTGGAGGCCGGAAGGAGTTTGAAAAAGATCCATGTTTGGTCTCTGGAGTAGGGTTTCAGGTGAAATATATATAATCATTAAAAATTAGGAAAAAAACCTACAGCATACTATAGTCTTACAAATAAATCTTTCGTGGGTAGGATCTGTATATTAAATGTACAATAATTTCTAACATACCGACTGTCACCGTAGTTCTGCTTACGCAAAGAAAATTAAATATTGGCAATTATAAGGTTAAATATTACACCGCCTTTCTCTACAATATTGAACATAGATTTAACCGAAATGCTTTCTCTTTTTTTTTTTTATTTCCTATTCCAATAGAGCCCAGGCATCCATATAAACTAAGCAGAACTGTGATTTCCCTCTAGCTACCAACTAATTCTGTTCATTATCTCACCAAAGTCTTTCAATGCCATTGAAGCTTTGTATACGCGTTTGTGCTTTGGCATGTCTCTTTGTATTATTCCTCTCCAGGAGAGTATTGCTTTTCATCCACATTAAAATGGTTAAGTTATAAGGGCTTGGAAATGATGACCTGTCACAGGCTTCTGAATTAAGAAACGTTACATTTGCTATTCAATTTATCATATTCGAATTATGTTCACAGAATAATTTGAAGGACCTGCAACAAAAGAGACTGACATACGAAAATGCGTTATCTTAAAATGTGCTTTATTCTTGTGTTTAGTTTCTAAGGCTAAACCTACACATCCTACAAACCGACCGATGAATAAAATATCAGATCATCATGCCTCTTCCATAGAAGTCTATTAACTCTTCCCATTTGTGGTATTACGTAATTGTCATTTACTAAGCATTCGCTTTGCTTTTATACCCTATTGTGCCGGTTTTTGTCGCTAATCCCAAAATCTTAAAGAATGGGATATTTTCATAGTCTTCGCGCCATAGTCGCATTTTACGTGTTTCACGTATTTAAGCATCGTATTATACAGAACCTGTTTGCAATGATCATCCTTTAAAATACAGAACACTAAAGTGGATTTTTGCGTATGGGAAGGGGTGTGTCGCGCGTGACTGGCTATTCTTATGTTTGAAAACATTTTTCAGTTTAATTTTTTGTTAGCCTCTCAAGTTTTATGTTGTACCATTGTTTTTTCGTAGAATAGAAAATTGTCCACAGGAAGTTTGTAATAATGCAATCTTTCATGTAGTTCTATCATGATATTCTGTATATCCCCCTCGAGGATTCATATTAAGAATTTGATGAAGATTCGTTTTATGTTGGAAGGGGCATGCCTATTTCAGACTTACCAAGGATCATTATCTATCCGGAAGTCGAATTAGTATTTTATTAAATCTTTGCAGCAAATTTTCAACCACACATCTTTTATTCAATAAATAAGAACTGCCATGTTTATATACGATTCGATTTGTGGCGATTTGCATTTAGAAATGTAAACTGATTGATGCTACTCTCCTGTGAAATCCTCGTAAATTGTAATTTCGCGAAATCACATTGATGCTTTACCTACCGGAAGTCTGAGGTTTTAAATAGCCACCTCTTTTTTCGATTATTTTCCCAGCTTAGTAAAAAACGTATTGTTAATAAAAACAAAATCTCATACGATAACAAAAGCAACCATCGGTAATCATATGCTTTGGTTGTCGTGTGATGCGCTAAGCGGATTGGACCTCGGGACGCAGTCGATAACTGCCTGTTGACACGAGCCAGCTTTACTTAAATTAGCAACTTTGCTGCCAAGCACGCAGTCCCGTAGAATAAACACATCAGAGGCCTGAAAAACCCGCTATCAAACTCCATTACTGAAATTAACCGTCAGCTTAACCTTTTTTAAATTCCTAATTTATCGGAATATTAGCTTGCATTAATAAGATAACATTTAATATATCCCGAACTAAATCCCATTAATTTACTAAATTAGCTTCATTAATTCGCACTCTTATGAAAAATTTCTAACATTTGTGTGTAAAGCCTTTGCCGACCTCCCACACTAAATCGACATTTTCGTACTTGATAAACAAGTTTCATATCCTACAAATTAAATTTGCAAAACTAAAAATCCGTTTTCAATATAAAACATGATTTGTGGTTCTCTTTCACTCTGCTGATTAATTTATGGGGTTTCAAAATAAAAAATAAAAAACCTGTTGTAAATTGTATGACATTAAAGAAATAAGTAGTAAACAATGTAAATGAGAACGATAAATATTCATATTTTATCTGATTTTTTCCTCATAGTTTAGATATAAGTACTCATTAGTCATTTAATCACTTTAAAATAGTATTTGAAGAAAATACCGCTGTTTTCATCTGCGATTAATATTATTTCATATATGAGTTTGGGAGACATCCGGAATATTTATTTTGACTTACCACTGGCCATTGCACAAGACAGTACGATCACAGACTTATAGACAGAACTATGTTGATAATTTAGGCTCTTCTTTGAATTATTTTGCCAATTTCAAAAGTTTCATGGCTTTTAAATTTAACCTTTTGATTTCACATTATCTATACTGAACTTGGAAGCATTCTATTCCAATTAGATATGTCACACGGCAAACTAAAATTCACGCAATGAAATCATTCAATGCACGTGAATGCTTTTAATGACCGCTTTTACGCCAGCACTTGGTTTTAATCTAAACAACCTCGATAACAATCAGGACGGTTGCCCGAGATTTAAAAATGCTGTAAAATGGCTGAACACGAAACAAAACAAAAACAAAAAAAAACTACTTTGTTATTTACATAAGTATTAATATTAGTTGACCGACGTACAACTTTACGTTTTTTAACTCGGTTTTCTGAAAAGTGATTCCAAACTTTCTACAATGAATCATCACTCTTTATTACAAATTTCATCGGGAAGTTATCAATCATCCATATCAAAAAAACCTTCAATGAGTGCCAGAGGTGGTATCGATCGTTTTATCATAATACTTATCGCGAAATAAGTATTTTTTTTATTTTGAAACAGAACATTTATTTTAAACAGAAACGATGTTTTTCTGTTCCTAAGCAATTGGCGTTGTTTTAGCATAAACACCAAAAATATTTAGGGATCTATAAAAGTTACAGTAAACAGAAAATTTTAACATGTAGGAATTCTCTTCGTTTCAGGGTAAAAAGGCATGTTAGGAGAATATAATACAAGATCTTAGAGAAGTACAAAAATCACGATTTTTTTTTCTTGGCTTATATTACAGAAAGGCTAATTTAATTGCAAAGAAGTTATCATCCTGGTCATTATGGACAGCTATCAATAGTTAATACCTGTATTGAATTATTTTCTGGTCTGGATGGTGAAATCCATAGATTTATGCTTCTGCTCTCCAACCAACTGGCTGTATGTTGGGTTTCTCCTGCGGAGATTTATGGTTGTGTAAATGTCTTTAGGTGGAAAATGAAATTCATAGCCGTGTATGCTTTGAGTGGCCTGAGAAGTTCCTTCATGTCTCATCTCTAAGCAGAGTTTAAGGATTTTCTAACACTCAGTTCACCCGCGGTACTATTATAATATGTAAATTTACATCCTTTTGTGGGTGAGATTATCATAACAAAAAGCTTTAAGACTTTTAAAAATTTTAAGAGACAACACGTGCATCCTTTATATGGGTTGACGAATGTATTCCCTAATATAAACAGAAGACGATGGAAAGGGATTAATCATGTTATCAAGGCATAAATTAGCTTTATGGAAAACCAAATTACTTTCCATGACAGACCATCAATTCATAATAACGAATAAACAATATTACGAGGATAAGATTGAAGTCGCGGATGGACTTTGCTAAAGTTTTTTATTGGATATTTTTGTTCATTGGTCGTGAACAACACAATTTGCCGGGGCTGCATATTACTTAATATTGTAGTTTATTTCTCGAGACACTTTTTATTCGGTATATTTTCTATGTTTATATATATAAAAAACAAAACGAATTTGTAAAGAGAGTGAGCCAATTTTAATAAGATTTAAAAATCTTAGGTGAGAACATGCTGATTAAAAACAACTATAAATTTAATACTATTTCGTTTGATTTTTAATTAGTAGCAATTATTTGCTTCACGAGTCTTATCAATTCAGATGTATAAAAATTTTAAATCAGTAATAAGATTATACAATTATCAATGATTTGTTCTAAATAGCTAGTAATGTATACTTTCAAACTCGCTTTAGCTAAAACCTTAGAAGTGAAGTGTAAAAATATCTATGCTAGTTAGCCATTTATGAAGTAGTTAAAATGTTGATCATTTTTATTGTTTCTTCAAGTACCATTACTAAATTAACGGTATTGCTTTTTTACCTCGACTAAAATGCCTATTTCATTCCTTGAAATATTTTGCCACACTTTAAATTTAATACGTTTTGAAACGATCCCCAACATCACAGGTAGAAGAACCTATAACGCATCAGTCATGTGTGAGGTGCAAGTGAAAGATAGGAAATAAGAAATTGATTAAAGAGCTGGAAGCTGTTGCTGGGGAACACTTCATAAGAAAGACTGTTCAAGAGGGCAGAGGTACATGGAATAAACGATGAAGAGAAGTATTTTCGGCGCATCTGATGTTGGACTGAAAAGAATTGTTGTGCTGCTCATGTTCGTGTTTTAATAAGCCACACTAGAAAACACAGGAATTTTGGATACTAGTTCAGCGGACCATCTCCATGGATGTACCCGTAGAAAAGACAGTTGATGTGCATCTGTGGGATAGTGGTTGAAGTAAGCCACTGGGTGAAGGCTCATCTATCAGCCGAAATTCTCTCCTCCAGGATGATATCAAGAATTTAGGAAGGTATACCACGTATACAATTATATGTATACCACTCCAAATATGTGAGCAGTATACTAAGGATAGAGTATACTGCTGGATTTTCTCAGAGAAAACAAATCAGTTGGGTGGATGAAAATTGCCTTTAGCGGAAGAGAAATTTCCCAGTTTTTCAGTTGCTGAGTAACTATTGATGCGATGTGCTAATGATAGGAGAGTTTGGAAGTAAATATCAGTCCAAGCAGCGAGATCTCATTCTATCTGGTAATATGTATTAGTGAAGGTAAGCATAGGTTTGTCGCTGTGTATTATCAAGATTATGTATGCGTGAGCTAAGGTCCCTTTCGCGAGAACAAAGGCAAGACTGAGTTTTGTTAGCATTCAACATTATGAAAGTATCCTTGCTCCAGTATTTGGGACACTGGTTGCAGTGCCTTAAACGCTGATGGTTTGTCGAATGAGAAGATCAAATGATACGTGTTATCACAGCGAACGACTAGAGAGAAATCTGGTTTCCCAATTACAGAGGATGGCAGGTAGATTGAAGGATGGTAATTTTCTTAGCAGGTCTCGATGCTAGACATGATCAGATTCTATGGAAGGGTCAAAAGCAATAACATGTGTTTTTCCAACTCACCGCTGGACATGGAGACATGTCCAGCGGTGAGTAACGTAGGCCAAGAGATTAGTCATCTGGTTTGGCAGACTCTATACTGGTGGTCGTTCATTAACAGATAGGATTCTAGCTAACGGGGAGGTTGCCTGTGAATGATTTTCCCAATTATTTTGTTAAAGTCAAACTACTGACTAATCTCCCTTAGGTGAGGGCAATTGGTCTGTAGTTTGATGTATACTGAACTTTCTTTCCCCCACATTGAGATAGTACCAGATGAGTATAAAATATTGCCGAAACAATATAGGACAAGTCAACTGTGGAGCACAATGTTAGAATACATTTTAAGAGATATTAATGAAGATCTTTTTAGTATCTAAATTATTTTACTGTTCCTGTCTTTTTAAAAATCCAGAAGAGACATCTGGTTCTTTGATTCTGGAGTGAGAGGAAGCGATGTTTTAGTCATCTATGCAGAAATTGCAAGAATGATGCTGGGAGGTCAGTTTTATCATTAAATGCTCTAATAGCCATATAGATAACAAAGATGGAAACTCATTTTATCAGAACTTGAATCCCATGACCCTTTGCAAAGGAACAGAAGGCACAACTTCTATTTGAACATAATGACAGTTTTTTTCTGTAATTGGCCTTTATGAAATATGATTTCGATTTCCTGACGGTCGTTTTGCATTTACTGCGTACGTTGACCGAGTTTGAAGCTGAGTTCTTATTGCAAGCCACCTGATGCGCTAATATTTTTTCCATGACTGCTTTGGTATACACATTTTGTGAAACCACGGATGGAAGGTGCGGAATTTTGGTTAGAATAAAGGCCCTCGTGCCATTGCAAATTGCTGCAACTTGGGTTATTTGCAGCTCAGAAGGAAGAGCATTCTCTGAGGGAGGATACTGAACAAGATCATAATGAGCTACTGAGAGGAAAGGTGATACTTGCGGTATATCCGGATGGAGATCTGGTTAAGAAAATTTCGAATCTTTCGGGAGGGTGGGGAGTTATCAGCTAATCAAACGGTTAGGTACATGATTTGCGTTAGGTCATACTTATAGCAAATGACGCTACATCTCGCCCAGCTTGCTCAGTGGTGCTGTTGGAAAAGGGAAGCCCGTTGTGGACGTTAATTCCAGTAGAAAGATGCCGACCTTCTGGGATAAGAGGGTGAATAGGTTAGAGCGTTTTCCGAATTTTGAGAGCAGGAAATACAGCAGAATTAATGTTACTGAATAAGGGGCAAGGAAACTTTAAACCGGGGTAAGTGACAGGCAGAAAATTCTCGATTGGGAATTCTCTGGCAAGCAATGTTGAAACTCGTAAAAGGCACAAGCGCCACGTTCATGGTAAAAGGAATCACACGTGGTGTAATTTGGACAGTGAACTTTGGTTGTTGTAACTGAGATTTGGGTTTCCATCAAGTAGTCTTGTGTAGATATTTGTAAATGGTTGTGGTGTAAGTAATTTATGTTAGCATTTTTCTACATTGAAAAAATGTGATGTAAATGTACATTTTATAGCTTTTTTTGTATTGTCATTTCCGTAAAATTTAGTTTTAGTTGGAAGTTTTTAATCGCTATGTTGTTATCATTGTTAGCTGTAGGAAAGTGGAGAGAAAAATGACACGCAATGAGAGGAGATACTCATGGATATGACCTCGACGCAGACGACTAGTCTTCTTGTCATAACGTGGTCTCGCTAGTGACTCCATAATAGCACTATTTGCACCATTATCACAGCATGAACTGTCAGAGTACGTAGCAGAGGGATTACGCGGCAGCTGACCGCGAAGCCTTAGTTTATCGTGCTGCACTTGATAAGTATCACTCGCATTGAATGAAGAGAAAGTGGAAGGAATAGAAACCGAAACTCCTGCCCAGAAGACCAAAGATGCCGTTCTCTATTTCAAGTTTCTAATAAATAGGCTGATGGTGTCTATGAAGATCATTTACCACTTAGTGTATCTAGTAAGCATTTCCTCCAACTAGAAAGATATCCTTTTGTATCACAAATACTTGCTGGGTATGCTAGAGCTTCTTTTATGGAAATAGGCCACACTACGAGAAGGCGGGGTTAATTAAACTTTGACAGGGAAGGCTGCATATTGCACATTATTGACCCATTAATGGCCCTAACATTCACGTTGATTTCTTTGTTTAATCTCATGTTTGATAAACAATTAAGTTGATTAGTTGTTGGAGGAGAGGTATATTTCCAAACCTGGTACTTTAATAGCAGCCATGATCGAAATAGATATCCTGATTGGAGTATAATTACAGTAAAGCTTTATTGCCCAAGCATTAAAAGTGTATCCACTAAGATGTATTACTTCGTAATTGTAAAAGCATACAGATTCGATGATAGTCGCAGAAAAAATATAAATAAAATAAAATAAAACAATTCGTGCATCTAACTTGAATCAAATTTGTCTTTTAGGATGATGTTGAAGGAATTGAGCCAATAAGAACGTCATATGTCTCTCAGTGCGTGTTCTCTAGGTAGTTGTCTGTTTAGAGGAACTGAATAGGGCAACCTTTCTGCAGCAGTTTTAGAACGCGCTAACTCACCCTGAGTTGTTGCGAATTCAGTATAAAGTTTCTCGCATCCAACTACTGTACGACTGTAGATATCAGGAAACGTAGGATAGAAGTTTTCCCTCTAGAGTAGTGGTTCCCAACATTTTTCCACTTGTGTACCACTTTTAAACCCATCTATAAATTGTACCCCTTGTTTTTTTTTAAAAAAAAGCTGTTATTAAATACTGATTACTTGTTTTTCCATTACTGATTTTTTTTGTCTACCCCTGAAAGCCCAGCACGTACCACCGGTTGGGAAAGGCCACACTGATGACTGCCAACCAACCACAAATTATTTTTTATATCAAAATATCGCTGATGAGCAGGAACATGGCGCCTATCAAATTAGCAAACATTACTGGTGTTTGTAAACACTGTCTATAAAGTGACTAATTTCGTAAACTAAAACATTTGCTTAAACTACCAAAAAAACTAATAGCGAAATTATCAACGAACATAAAATTCTTCGTCATTTTTCGTCATTACTCGTAAAATTAGTACTTCACAGTTGCGAATATTTCTGTGTGGCTTTGACCAAATTATCTATTATAACAAAGATCGCACGGAACACACTATAATTTGAGATGCAAATATTAATAACATTTCCTTTAAAATCCAAATCCATGATATTTAACCAAATTCAAATTGTCTCTAATTGTAAGTTGTTGCATTTCCTGCATAACCTCTGAAGTAAGTACAGCTGTTAACTGAAAATAACTGATTTGCTTAATATTAAAAGATTTTTGCTGATGTCACTTATGCCATGTCACATATGTCTGTCATGTAAATCAGCTTGGAAAAATTAAACCTTTTTTGTACAGTTTCATTAGATAGCCAGTTGCTTAGAAAAATAATTCTTTCTTGATTTTTCTTACTCCCAAACTTCCTTTCCCTCTCTCAGAATAATATATACAGTTATAGTATATAGACTGATACATATTCAGCAGGCTAACATAGCAAAATGGTTTTCAAAGAGGTGTTGAAGAAGCAGGTGATGGTTGAAATCTTGATTCTTATAACATGTATGCAACTGTGTATTCTTAATTTATACAAAAAAGAAGAATCTTTTTGATTTCGCTTTTTGTTCCCAAATAATTAAGCAAGAAGTATGATTTTGTCTCCCTCATCCAACCCCAAGAAATGTAAATGAATCTTCTATTCCCCTTGATATCACTGATTGCCAATGTTAGGCCGCTCATCTTTGGGCACTTTATAAGATACAAATCTTTACATTTTTCATAATTAAATTAATTTTATCTTTCTACTTTAATCAATGAAATATTTCCCTAATTGTCTTGTACTTGAGGCTCAATAATCACGTACCCTGATTTTTGATTATCCATCAACATTACTCTTTTGTGTCTATCATTTTGATACATGCTGTTCACAAAAGCACAATATAACCAAAAAATTATAAATAAAAATTGCATTCCATATTCATAAATGAGTCACACATCAAAAACAAATATCTGCACTGCTACAAAATAGAACTCTGAAACATGCATAGTTCCCCTTGGTTTATACAAACGATGCTTCAAATAATTTTAGCTGCAGACGAAAAGGGGGAAAAAACTTTTTATCGCTGTCCAAATGCATTTTAACATCTGAGATTTCAGCAAATCTAAGAACAGTTTTTATTATAAGAACTCCTCACTTAGAAAAGTCCTCGACGCATTTCACTCTCAATTATATACAAGCACATCAAAGACATCGTCTCGCTTCTTTACAAAGAAATTCCATTCCCGATTTCAGCCTTCGCGTCAGAGATCTCCATAATACGAACGAACAGCCGTGAGACTAAACAATTTTAATTATAGTAAGGAACTACAATTCAACCAGGAATGTCGTGTCATTAAGGCCAAACACATTCAAAACAGACACGTCACCGGCTGCATTACACTCTCATAATTAATGATGTGAAGAAAACATGGACAGCGAAATTTGAATCTGAAAAGAATGTAAACGAATAATTATAGCGTTTATTTGACTCAAAGGCCTATATTTTTATTAGATTTCCACCGTAATGTTTCATTTAAATTGTCCCCTTTCAAAGAAGCTTCTGGAAACTTGTAACTTATAATTAAAACGAAGCTATCTCCGTCTACGAAGTGCAATAGGAAGCAACGAAAAATAAACCGAACAAAATTCTCACTCCATTCATTCATTTCGTGTTGTTAGTATATTTCTCTGTTAATTTGCAGATATCGTTGGAATTTATGAGTTTTTCTTTTGAAAGAACAAAATAATCGTGTGATGTGATGTAAAGTTATGAACTGATTTATTACGACTATAAGTATGGACTAATCATACGAGTTTTATACGACTATCAGTGTGAACAATGAGTGATTGGTTATCAAGTTATTTTCTAAACAACTTGATAAGAATCTTAAAGATTTCTTCAGGTTTTTCAAAAGAGCTCTTGTTCTTTCTCTTGAATATATATTGAGAAGTTGTTTAGAAAATAACAAAATACTTTACTAACCAGGAATGCATTTCCAAACTGAGAATTTCCAATTATATTTTCGAAAATGGAATAATGAAGAATTATGGGATATTATGGGTGATGCATGCCGGATACTTTTCCACGATAATAATAAAACATCAGTGGAAGTATAAAAATAAGCTGAGCCTAATAAAAGAGAAATAAGGCTAAGCTTATTCAACAGTATAAAGGGCATTTAAATGGCTGCATCACTATTTTAACCGTTAGTGTATAAAAATAATTGAATTATAAATCCATGGAAATTTATTTAATATAAATAGGCATTACTGAGAAGTATTCAAATGAAAACAATTACATATCGCTGAATTAATGTTAATGTCGTCTAGAAATATATCTGTCACCAAACTATATTTGTGAGATTTAAAATTTTTACTTACTTTGTAAACCCTATTCTGCTATATAAACAACTGAAGTAAAGAATCAAATACATTACAGTTACCAACTATTAAAAATCATGTGTGGTATATTCTAAAATAAAGGACTACCGGAAGGAAAAGAATCAATAAATATAATTTAAATAAAAGAACTGTAAAATTGTGTTTTTATCTGAATCATTTGGTAAACACCACTATTCTTAATTATATCCGATATAATTTTCAAAGGAGTCTACTTATCTTGTAAGTACAATATAGTTAATTTTCATCATCATCATCATCAAATTCCTGACATATATATAACCTCAAGGGGATGTACAGGGGTGCTTAAGGGTCAAAGCTATATAACAAAACCCGGGCTTCTGACCTAATGTCCAATCCTCACCTTCTCGTGGTGCACCCTGTTAGGTTAACGGACGAGGATACGCTGGCAATTCGGGATTTAGCCTACCAAATTGTATTCTTATTGGCTTAAACCAAAATTTCAAAGTTTATTTTCAACATCCTTTAATGGTGATCTAATATTCATTATCGAAAATTATCATTTTCGATAATCAATATTATCGAAAAATGGAGATTTTTTACGTTATGGTTATCAAACTTATTCTAAACAAAGACAAAACCTTGTTTGATTTTTGGATGTTTTGCTTCAAGTTACTGTAATTACCATGCAAGATCGTAATGAATCATGAAGGCTTCTTTCATTTGCAAATATTGTGTTCATCAGCAAGAAGAGCATTCTCGGAGTTTAAAATCACCGTACGTTTTCTAATCTCAGCATACATGCATGGGTTTATTTACACAAATTAGGTAATCTTATTGTTATTTTGATTAACAGGGGAGAAAAAAGTTAATGACTTGCATTGTCAAGATAAAACGTATGTGTTCGCCAATGTCTTTTGCTCAATTTGGAGATAATGATGTATGACTAACAATCTTCACATTTCAATGATCAGAAAATGATTTTAATAGGATATTATATTTTTATGAAAACTTGGTATATTCTGTTTAATAAGTACAATCAATCCTTCCGATTTTTAAAACAGTGGGGATAAAAATCTATAACCTTTTAGAAATGTTTCTGTTATGTAATTTATACAATAGAAGGAATTTAATTCTAAATATTGTTCTAACTCTGTGAGAAACGCCTAATTAGAAAGAGCAGGGAAATATCTAAATAAGGTTCGACTATCGGTGACATTAATTGCAGTCTGAGCGAAGGAAGTTTATGATAATAATGATAAATGGGTGTGATGAAATCCAGTTCGTCCCGCTTTGCCAGAGAAACTATAATCTCTGTAGTCGTCAATATTTAGAAACGCAGTGCGAGTTTGTCGCGAATGTTAAATGTCATACATCATATAGTTTATGATATCCATTCGCATGCAGTGGAACAGAGCAGTCTTTAGGAGGGTCGCTTTGATGCCAGGGGGATGTTAGAGACAGATGTGACAAAGATTGAGTTAGTGGCAGCACCTTCTGAGGTTCATAATCTGGTTGGCATATTCGAATAACAGATGTCGAGATTTTGGCTAATGGCGCCAGTTTGAGACCTTATCTCATTATGCAGGATAGAGAGTAAAGCTATTTATGCACTCAGCTACATTTAGTATTTCTCTCAACCTGTTCATGAACGGAAACTCACATAATTACGTGAATAAGCAAAGGAAATTAATTGCAGCTTGGAGTTTGTATAAATTTTTAATATTAGCACGAAAGTGACAAAAGCTATAAAAATATATTGACTTAAGTATAAATGGAAAAGCAATACATGGTAGCACAAACTTGTCCTTAGATATTGTCTTTAAATTATTCTGTGCTAAAGTTGTCACTAAAATACCTCAGATAATATTTAAAAGAAATGTTGCAAAATTAAAGAATAATTACTTAAATATAAAGAGCCAATAGGCTTCATTTCGTCGATATAAACATTATTTAAATTAAGGGGATATTAAATCTCACATTGCTTTAAAATCGAATAACAAACTCAAAGATTGGAATCAGAGAGTTTCATGCCGAATATAGTACAGTAAACTATAAAGGTATCGGCGACTACTAGCGTGAGCTAATTCATGTAGTGCAAGTACGTAGTACAAATTCGGGCAACTCATAGCAAAGGTGGTAAAGTTCTGATCTCTATTCTTGGTATCTGAACTTTAGCGATCAGAACTTAACATCTTTTCTACGAGTTGCCCGAGTTTGTACTACGTATACTTGGACTACGCATTAGCTCACGCTAGAATACTATACTATATTCGGCATGCAACTCTCTGATTCCAATATTTAAGTTTCTTATTCGGTTTTAAAACAATGTCCCCTTAATTTAAATAAAAGAATAGTTATTTTTCAACACTACATCGATATGTTAGAGGAAAAGATCCCCGTTTGAAGAACTCAGGAAAAAAAATATTGCGAAACAGAAAGCAGTGATATTTGTAGTAATCCCATCCATGACAGGTTGTTCAACTTAAAATACTTTAGTACAATGAATGGGTAGAAAGGTAAGGTGCAAGCAGAACCACAGATTACACTCTTTAGGGAATGCACAAGAGGGAAGTCTGTTCCAATAATTATTAGATGAATGGAGAGAAAAATAAAATTACTCTGTAATATTGGAGTTGAATTGTGAAGAGCAATTGAATTGAATGCTGGCTATGTTTTAACAGATTTAGAAGAGATAGAGCTATAGAGCTGAAATGAATTATTGGTGCCAATTCCGATGAGCAGTAACCACGGAAATATTAGTATAAAATGTTAACCGCCTAAATTGATTGTCTGTGTGAAAAAGTGAATTGATGAGAGATGGATCCTTGCTCAAACCAAACTGCTCTCTTTTGTAGCAAGTTTATTTGCAGTGAGCTCTCAGAGCCATCCCAAATGTGAGAACACCATTCAGCAATTGGATGAATTTGTGTTTTGCACAGAATTAAGCTGTTCAGAGGTTGAAGTTTCCTTCCTATTCAGCTACAGAGGAGTCCTAATTGAATTATAAATTTAATGAAATGTTTTTAGAGTAAAACTGCAGTAGTTTTAAACTAACAAAATAGCAGAACTGTTAAAGCTAAAATAAAAAATTACCCCTTGAAAACTTCGTCGCCGCACCCTGCATTCAGTTTGTGACATGATATATGATTTTACACATAAAAAGGATCATTGCTTAGTAAAAATAAAGTTTGAATTTTAGAGAAATTGAAAAAAATAAATTTCTCAAGAAGCATCCTTTTACTTCCATTTTATTTTTCATATGCACTTAACTCTGCAACGTTAAATTTTCTCAACTTCGAAATATTTTATACTTACTGGTCCCGAAACCTTTTGTTGTAACAACTTTTTTTCTGATACAACTTAAGTTCTTAGTACAAACTGCACCTTTTCCCTTTCGGAAAGAGGGAATACTACTTCTTCATAAAATAAAGATACATATCTTTATAAGATAATACTATTGTCATAATTCACTACTCTGAACAACTGTTGCGAAGGGTATGGAAGTCGCAACCAAGCCATTGTATACGCAGAAAAATGTATGTCTTTCCAAAGGATGAGTGAGGCGATTCCAGTTAAAAAGATATTTCCGAGCACACTGGTTTGTCAAACACTTCCATCTGAAAGGCGCGTTTTAATCATTCAGTAGACATCCTACACCTCCGATGGAGGGGGAAGAGATTTAAAGAGGGAAATAATCTGAGAATCAACGCCAAAAGGAAGCAGATGCTGGAGAAAACTATTATGAAGAACGGTAACGTAGTTGATGTCTTGCCAAAAGAACTGAATTACAAAAAAAGAATACAACATGAGAGCAAGATGAACAACGGAAGAAGCAGGAAAAAATCGGATAAATAAAGAATATTGAAAATGAAAGAATATAAAAATCTGGAACAGCGAAGTGATGACTTCTTATTGAAAATTATAAAATCTCTTTTTGCAAGACAACCGCTTTAATGCTGTCGTCACCATCATCTATTTTAGAAAGAGTAAATAAAATAAGAATGATTGTGCGGTCTGTTGGTTCCCGAACGATGCAATTGTTGGCAGCACTGGCTGCCTACCAATGCTTGATGTCATGTTTGCAAAGATATGTTATGCATTATCCAAAATCCCTGTTTTCTGAAATTATGCTGCAAAACTGTGGGTCCATCAAAACACATTAGGAAAAAGACTGGCTGATTCTTGAATCACTGAATATTATAAGTAAATGAACCAGAACAGGAATACTCGTTAATGCTGTGAAATCAGACCACATAATTTAGATACGCATAGTCAATTGTTCATGTCAAATATAACGTGTTTAAATGATGAAGGATGATTTCCGTAATACCATATTCTGTAAACGGCTTCAACGTATTGCCTTTTGTACTAGCTAAGGATCTATAGAAGGGTTTCAGCAATTGAAGACTGCTGATTATAGTGCCTTAAATGTACCGAAATTTTCTAAGGCAGATATACAGTACCTTCCTCAATGAAATGGTTAGTCATTCAAATATGTTTTAGGGTTAATTCATTGCTCATTAACATCTAAATCTATAATAATTGAAATTGGTGCATTATTTCTAGTTGCAGTATACCCTAATAATTTCGGAGCAAGTCCTTTTTTATGCTTTTATTTCGAAATTTTAATTGCAAAGTAATGTTATAGCTGCACACTTTAGCAAGATCTACTTCATTTTTATCGGCAAAAAACAGCACCTAACAGCTTCTGTATGCAATTTGTGATTTTACGTAAAACGTCTAGAGCGGATTAACTAGTTTTAATGAGATTTAATATTTAGACTTTTAGGATTTTTTTTTCGAAATATATAAGCTATTATTGTCCGATTTCTCTTTACACGAAGGCCAAAATGTTTTTTTTTCTTTTTTTTTTCCCGTAATGAGAAAGTGACACATCTGTAAAGCTTGATTGGTTTATATCTTATAATAATTTTATATTTAGATTCAAAACGTGGTTGGCTGCCAAATTTATCTGATTCATATAAGTTATATGAATATTCATATTAAGCAATGTGTTTGCATACTATGCTCGTAGTATGGTCGAAAATTATGTTACAATAATAATATAAGAGACAGGAATTAGCCTGTTTCTGCCTTCATTTTGTGGGAGACATCTTGAAGTATTTACTCCACTTAGATTAACTAACGACGTTACAAGACTATGCTTAATAGTGTATTTTCCTGTCAGCTATTTGTATTACTGAAATTTCATGAAGAATCATCCACCTTAAGTTTTTATGGTATAAGAAAATGTATTATTTATGGAGAAAGGTATGAATAGAACTTCTTCCTCTGGAAATTTTAGTCTCTGAAACCTATTGCAGAGCTACATTATCTCCATTCTAGGAGAGATTCAAATTCCCTTACATGACTAGAGTACCAAAGGTATTCGAGTCTTGTGAGCGGATTTTGGACCTCTTCTGTTAGAGGTCTCCACGCTTTTTTAATATTTTAAACATTAGAAAATAAATGCAGAATAGCTTCACTATGACGCGCTGAATATAAAAGCACTGGCTCTGATCATGCATTCATTTTCTCCTTAATATACAGTAAATACCCTGTTGCGACAAAAGCATTTTGATTACTTTGAAATATAAAATTTCTCACTTAAAACCACCTTATGGTAGCATACATTCTCAATCACTTTTCAATCTTCATGCCGAAATTAATAATGCCTTCAAAATTTCTCCGGCCGTCTTTCCTTACATAATTAAGCTAACTGGTCATTTATTGCACACCCACGTTATTCTTTATGAACCTTTATTCGACAATGAATGGACTGTTAATCCTATCTCCATAATCTGTTCTGTTTCTGCGTCTCTCAGTATGCACCTATTTTGGTTAATTCTTCTGTTTTTCAGGAATATAACAACTTTCTTGAGACTGAGGGAACCTACTGCCTCGCATGAGAACAGCTAACTCTCTTTCAGTCGAAATCCTTTATAAAATGTCCCTCCCTTCTTCGATATGATTCGAACTAAAGGGTGATTGTCACTGATTGTGTTACGGAGACAATGCACTTTGTTCTTTTTAAATCTTTCGAAAAAAAAGTGAGTGTGCGAAATAGCAAAAACCACGGGAATGTTTCATCCTACTACGGATATTACCCAGTGTCATGAGTGATTGAATGTGAACAATAAGTATGTGAAGTGCTGGTAAAAACTACTAGCTTTTTAAGGGGGAAAAATCTAAAACTGCTTTTCACCGTCTTCTCTATTTTAAAATCCTCTGAGATAAAACAGCGCGTGTATAAATTCCTGATAATGTTGAATGTTGTATCATTTGAAGTGTGGAAAAAGTATCATGTTGATATTGGAGAGTTTTATGTGGAAACGTAACGCTTACAAATGTTCGGAACTGAAATGGATGAAGGAAACTGTCGGAAGGAAATTTAGTTTCTCAGTCATCTTCTTAAATGAAGTTCGAGCAAGCGTTTGTACCCAAAGAAGAAGCAGAGAGAAATTGATATTTGAAAGTTGGATAAGGAAACAATAGCAGCTTTAGTAATCGCAAGAAAGAGACCTTTAAGAGGAGGAAAGAAAGGAATCCATCTTAAAAGAAACAGCATCTGTAAACATATCTTCTATGGTTCAAACGTACCTCCATTTTTTTCACCTGAAGTCTGTTTCAATCTTCAGGAATTTATCTTCTTCAAAAAATGCGACTGTATCTAAACCACACGCGAGCAAAATTTCAGTTGACATCCAAACCGCAATTCTTGGTTAAATAAATGCCACTGGAATATGTCACTCGAAGGTATTTGTTTCAGAACTGCTTGAATTTCATTAGATACGTAAAACTATTTTCTATTAGTGAACTTAATCGCCAGAACATAATGTGTATCGTTTTTCCTTTCATAGAACTCCGAACGTGAAAAACTTGGCGAATATAATCGCAAAATATCTTTATTCCGGTGTGTGACTAATACGAATATCGCACTTATATTGTTCCATTTGGTTTATTTATTCATACTAATGAAGTACTTTAATGTGGTACCGTGCATTTGGTGTGTATAATATTGTAATAATAAATCATCCTTTTGTGTTACATAAATTATAATAAGATGCACTTCGTGCTAACAGATTACACAGAAAATAAAATGTCTTTCTTTGTTCTCGTACATCCTGAAAGCAAAATGACTGAATTTTCTAGATGCATTACAAGGATAAAATATTGAAGAAACATTTCCAATCTCCTTGGTGATTTAACTCTGTCTTTATTTCAAACATTATCAAATCCATTGTAATCACGGCCTCTCTTCTTTGTTTAAAATAAAGAAAGCAAAAATGTTGAGGATGTGAAATAAGTACGCTGGATAATTATGTTATTTTGGGCTTAGCGAAAGCCATGCCCTTTGGGTATTGAACAAAAAAAATCCAAACATTCTTCAGTTATTACAGAATATATATTGGGTGTCACAATCCGGAAATTACTTGTGCGAACAAAACGTAAGAGGTGACAATGAAAAGTAATAGGCTATTATTCTTAAATGTGATCGAATGTTTCCTTTACGACAGAGTGATTTTTCCCCATGTGAAGAAGAGAAAAACATACACTTTCAATTTATCATATCGATCTATTTTTCTTTCCCCCCCCTACGAGCACAATTTATTTGTCTTCCAATTTATTTATATGAGAAAATATCGACTGATTGATAGAAATGATTATTTTAAATAATATTTAGATTTCTACAGAAAACAAATTTTATCTTCTGTTTTTCATATATTAATACTTCTACTTACAAATTATGTATAAGATTATATAAGAAAACTAAATCATCGTAACAGCAATGACATTAGTAACAGCTTCTGTTAGTTTAAGCAAAAATCACTCTTTCAAATACCAACAAATTTAAAAATCCAAGAAGAATTTTAGTTCCAGTTCAAGTTATTAATATTCCACTTGAAATCATTTATACAATTGTTTTGTGCAATACTTTTGTAATACGATGAGCGACTTGAAATATGCGAATATGATTCAAATCGCAAATATTCATTTACGAAGTATTTTTAACATGAAATTATCTACCCGGCTGTAGTACCAGAGTCGTTATTGAAAACCAGAAACTATTGTATATGACTTTTATTAATGGACTGGCATTTGTTAATTTAGCTAATACCATACTAAATACCGTATCATGTTGATTTGAAATTTTTATATCTTGGAAGAAAAAGACACATATTTTATAAAGTCATTGCTCTGAGAACGAGTGGTCGTCTTGTCAGCTTTCACATATTAAATTTCAAAGCAGGAAAGAGATTTATCATTTTGTATAATACCTGTATTAGTACAACTAAGTTAAGTGAATACACTTTTACTTAGATTATTGTTATAGAATAAATCCCAACAACAACCTTTCATATCCTCATAAACAGAGAATTACGTCGTTTATTATTAAAAAACCATTAAAATATTCAATATTAAGCTAATATTTAATTCTTTCCTTATAAATTTATAATAGAGAAATACATTAATACTAATAATTGTAATGTACGTGGATTTGCAAGTCACTTGCTAGTTTATTGTAATCTAAACGCTTTCCACTGTTGTCCAAACATAAAAGATAACATCATTTGTAATCTGACTGAAGTGGTTCTACATGAAAGTAACTACCTATCTTCGCATACACCATTTTATTTGTTTTTTTCCGTACATTGCCTTGCAGACATAAAGAACTTGACTATACGAAGTTTTTATCCTACTCCTGAGAAACTAACATACAGTTCAAATACAGTTAACTGGCTTGCTTCTGGATATTGACTAAATACAGACGTATTTGTTTAATGCTTCAGGCATAATCTTGTTATGCAGACTAGGTTACATTTTTTCCCTTTTATGTTCTCTATGCTAAATGCAATCATTGAATTTATTGATCTTCCCCGAAGGCATATGGAATGGTATAAGAAAGGTCTGAACTTTTTCATTTTTTGTCTAAAAAATTCGTTGATTTTTCTTAACCATAAATTTGTATTTACAGTGCACTTAGAAGATTATTAAATATTCAAAATCCACTATCCCGCTCTATTCATTTATCCTGAAATTTAATGTGTACTTCACTTCCAGTAGTAGCGAAGCAGTGCTTTGGGGGGTTCAAGTGGAGTTACAAAGTTAATTGATTCCATTAAAGGTAGCTCAGCTCGTTATCCCGTAAAATGGTGCAGTTTGCATTATGTGGTGGAGTAGATGCAATTTGCGTTATATAGGGAATACTTCAGGCACCTCCAGTTAATGAGTAAACTTTATATTGTCCCGCTAACTCTCAACAATTTAAGTTATACAGAACAATTGTAGAAATAAAATTGGTTATTTGGAAAATTGTGCATTATATTGTTCGATGAAGTGTTGCATGATTTAACGCAGCAGAATAAGAGCTATTTGATGCCGTCAATAAATCTTCGCATTTGCTCATGATCCGATGAGAAAGCCAGAATAATTTGTTTCCCAATGACAGAATAAGCAGAGTTTACTTTCTATAGTTTGATTATGAATACAGCCTCTCAAATGCACAGGGAAAAAAAAAAGGAGAAAGCCAAATATATTAGAAATATACTTGAAATATTTCTAAGGAAGCCAAATATATTAGAAAAGTTCTCCATCCCTTTAAAATTAAAAAATGTGAGACATTATTTCCTATCTGTTTGTTAATTTAAAGGAGAAATTATTTCCAAAGGAATGTAGAAGTAAAATAATTAAAATAATAAATAAAAAATAATAAAATAAGTAAAGTAATGATCACATTTGGAGATTATAATCCGTATATATTAATTTTTTCCCATCAAGTTTATATGATGATGATGTTACCGAAGACTAATAGGTTAGGGATCATATAAAATCCTAAAGAACAAACTATTTCAACCCCTGATCCGGTGTTACATCGTCTGATAAAAGTCATTTGCTACATAAAGACATTCCCAAAAATTGATAGCGATGATGATGATGATATCCCCTCAAGGAAGCAAACAAAGATGTTCAATAATAAATTAACAAATGATTCCTTATTCTACACTCTTCTTTTTCTGCATGCATTATTTTGAACTACTTCTTGACTGTTGCATGCCGAACTGTATTTCGTTTCTTCTGTGAAATTAAGCAGTGCAATAAAGTGCGCTCTCGATTACCTAAATGCTTAATTAGATAAATAAATCATTACAGGATTTATAGCCTAACACTTCCGAATCCCATCGGGATTAGGTTGGTTGGAACTGCAGCAGAAGCAACGCTAAGTCCATGAGACCAACGCATTATTGCCTGTTAATTGCTCCAAATCTACCTAAGTGACCTGAACTAGAACTGTTGCGTTCATACGTGGAATTCTGTGGTCGCGGTAGTACCTGAAAGGTAAATTTTAATCGATAAATGTTCAAACATTCTATCTCTCTGACGCACTACTTCACAGTTCCTAATAACAGACTGCTACTTGGACAAACAGACCTGGTTCGAATTCAGAATGTAAGGAACAGATCTAAATTTAAAATGAATTCCATGGTTTTATAGGAAAGCGAAAATTTCCTCTAGTTCAGTTCGAAAAGAATATATATAAACACAATTATTTTATGTAGGTGATGGTGATCAGATAACAGTCATAATACATTTTTCATGCACACTGAATCACTTTGATGTTGTTATAAACAAAATATAATAAGTGCATCATAAAGTATTGCAATGTGAGCATCATGATGCCTCCTCAAATCCCTAAAGCATTCCACAAAAATTCTGATAAAGCAATTTTGTTCATAGATGCCTTTGAATAAGACTACTGCTCAATCTGCACAAAGAAGACATTTCAGAACTTATTTGAAATACTAAAATTTGTATAAAGCAAACCAAAAGCACACACCTTCTAAACAAATATCCAAAGTTTTTTGTATGTCTCCATCTTCAAATGATTAAGAAAAAACAAGCAAATTAAAGAATGAATTGTTTACACTATGAGCCAGTAATAATATTAGAAATGCTTATTTAATAACTTTAAAATCTATCTGGAATGCTTATTCCAGATAGATTTTAATTCGTTTGTTCTATGAGAAACAAAATTATAAAAAGAAAAGAGTTAAGAACTTCATTACCACCTCTATAAGAACAAAGCTTAGTTTTATTCCGATAGAAGTGGCAGCGAAGCTGTATGTGGCTTTTCACCTGTAACTGAGAATCCGTCCTATTTCCTCCGCAGTATAACCAGATGTTTGACGTGATGACCTTGGAAAAACCAATGATTTCGAAGGTGGTCAATGATGGGGATACTTTTCAAGAACTTTTCAAATAAACACTAGTTACGCACGGTCGTACGAAACTAACATGTACACCCACACACGGGGAAATCTCGTTTCCCTTCGATGAAGAAGCAAACGGGCCTTCATTCTACAGATATGAAATACTTGCCACTGTAAACAGGCCAGATAAGTTTTAGCATTAACTTCAGCCAACGCTCCAACTCAAAATCATCGAGAAAAGAAGCCGAAAGTGTACACAAATATTATGTGTATACTTGTGTGTGAGAGAGAGAGAGAAATTAAGAAACCGGATAACGTGTTCCTGACCCTGTTTTGTCCCTTCTCTTATAGCAAATTGGAGTAATTTATAAGAAATGATTTCTCTACAACGGTGATTCAGCCAAAGTTTTCTTAGCTATTAAAGGTTATATGATAAAGGATGAAATACTACTCCACCATTTAAAAAAAAAAATAAAGCAGCATTCTCTTGTTCTCTAAGAAGAGAATAAGTATTCTTAACATGAGAACCACACATCAAGCACTATCACACATGAATCAACAGGTACCGTTATGCTTAAATACAAAGAAAAAAATAATGAAAAGAGTCATTTTCTTTTTAAAGCAAACTTTGCTCTCCTGACAAGTCTTGTAAGCGCATTCAGTTATGAGCTTATTTTAGCAATGTTTCTATAATTGTGATTTTCAATTATTGTTTGCCATCGCGATCCTTAGGTGCTCTCTGTTGTTGCTTATTTAATAATTCTCTAAAAATAATTCACATGAAGATTCACGTCATTATGTACTTAGAAAATACAGAAAAATTAATTTCTAATGAACTCATCATAAAATTCACAGTAACATAACTTCTCAGTAATGTATAAAATCTATTTACTGTCTATACAACATCGAATTAGTGTTTTAATGAAACTGCTGCAGTTGAATTTATCTTAAATTGCATCTCTACAAGCAATTTTTATATGTTCGTCTATCACACTTAGTACAGAAACATTCACATAAAACCGAGTAAATTAGAAGTCCAGGATGCATAACTGAATGCCACTAAATTGCACATCCATATCTGATTGTACCGTTTGTTGCATTCGTAAATTTGAAACTGAAGACGAAATAGTCCTCTGACTCCGACATACATTCTTCACCTGTGATCATTAATAACGGCTGAAATTTAGGTCTGTTCAGAGATTTGCAGTGGATTGGTTGCATTTTATTGCCTTCGTATATATACCATCAATCTGTGATGCGAAACATCAAGTGGTGCACAGAATACTGTGTAAGCGTTCTATAATTATGTTCACATCTGTACTCGCTTCCTATGAACGATTTTCTACCAAATTAGTCTTACTTGTCAGGATTCCAGTACTAGCAGAGTATACATCTTGTTTCAATTTTCCACCTGCATACAGACCGGCGCGACCACAAGAATATACATATTAGTATGTTTCATTGTAAAAACAAGCTTGTCCATATAATTATTTTAATTCAATAAAAGCCATTGTGTGTGGGATACTTTAGTGTACTGGTTAAGTTCACTTTTAATAAATATGTCACGTACTCGTGAGCTAACAATGTAAAATTTAACACTGTTTGCCAAAAACTTGAATTGTTTAACTGACAGCATTTTCTTCAGTTAATTGAATTTTTCCATAAATGGTTTTTAATTTACAAGATAATTAAATATCTGTAAATTAGTATCAACTGTTCACTAAAGGTCTGCTTCCTAATATAAAAACAAAATCTTATGTCAGAAGTAAAGCGTTGACAAGTTACGTCGAAGTAACCTCGTAACTCTTAACTATAGGAAATTTGATTGCATTTATCATTTCTGTAAGTATTTAAATTAAAAAACTGTAAAAACAGTAAAAAACAATATGAAAATTAACATTTTCATATTGTTTTTTACTGGGAACCATTCTGAATGACAAAATAAATGTGAAATGTCTTTAGTATAAAGCACAATAAACATCAGAAACTTTCGGCTGGTGTGAAGAGTAGATTGAAATAAACAAAGTGGAATGCAATAGCTGTGAAGGATGGAATTCTTCGCGTTTATCGGTTTACTATCTTTAGCTGTAATGTGGCTGTCCTCGCTCACTGAGTATCAGCATACATGGTAGGAAAGAGTACCGCTCACTACAAAAGTATTTGTCGGTATATTAGGAGATAAGTTGGGCCTATCCCGATAATGAAATAGCACCTTTGTCGAATTATGGTCAAAATATTCTTGCCAAAAAGTATTTTGTGTTTCGTGACAATTCATTGAGAATTATGAGGAACTATTTCTTGTCAACAAAAGTGATACGTTGTACTTGAGAGAAAAAAAAAGTCAAGGCAACCTATCACTTGGATAACTATTTTTGTTATCGAAATCTACGAAGGTTTTCGGGTTTTCTTTGCGATCCAATAAGCCAAGCCTTAAAGAAGTGCCCAGTAAGTCTGCTTGATATTATTATAGTTGAATCGACACCGCAATAAAGTAGATTTCTGTGGTTTATTCGTTGTTTTGATGATCTCGTAAGTTCAATTGTTATATAGTTGTGCAGGAATCCCCGTCTTTCAGGGAACTACATAATTAAACGTATGGGAATTAAAGACAGCCGAACACAAATTACACAACGGATTTTTGTCAAAACTATTTGAACGATAGTTAAGTGATTGATTATACCTTTCAAAAGACAACTATTTCGGCTTATTTTTCTACTGCAAAGGTATTTTTTTGAGCATTCTACCTACATTTCAACTCTAAATTTCGGCATGAGCTAGTTTACTAATATGACGTTTTTACTTCCTAATCCACCGTTCGAAATAAAATTTACTGCTCGCACAAACTGTAATATATTTTCCAAATGGGTGGTAACGGTCGATAATTTCGTATACTCGAACACTTCTAGAAATGCAGAATTTGAAAATATTACCGATATTCCACTAAAGTGTTAAAAGTGTTCCATAAGTTTGGACTTCTTTCGTCCAAACTTTCACTGGACGTGATACGGAATAGATCCTCGAGATTTAGACTACTCTCGTCGTAATATTTCCTCGGGGAATATCAGACGCCAGCCACCGCGGGCCATACTTTACCACTTTAGCCGCCTACAAGGAGAACGCCATCCAATAAGCTGTCTCTGCTTCCTTTCCTCATCATTCTTACTGGAACGAGCACAATAAATTGTCCAAGATATTTCTCAGGTTCAACTAAGACCGCCAGAGATGAGAAAAATAAATAAATGCTGATGATCTTTTATAGATCTCACAGAGATCTAATTAATAAAAAATAAAATAAATCCTAATACAGAATCCATTTTTTTAGTCCCGATTTTTATTATTTTATTTTACAAGAGGCATTAATACTCAACACTCAAGAAACTAATACTCAAGAAACAATATTCAGAAGTCTGATCAGTCATAAAATGCGAGAAAAATTCTGACCACAACGAATAAGCAAGCAGTTCGCAGTTAGTTGGTTTTCTTTATAAAAGTAGTGCGAAAACTGCATTAAGGGTGCAAAGTTTCGACTTCATTATTATAAAATATTTTATTAAAATTATTTGTTATATTATGTAAGGAAACGAATCAGAGTGTTGATCTTTAATGAAATTCTTATTATTGCAATGTTGCCATGTTCCATCTATTTATAAAACTCTCCCCTTGTGCAGGATTTGATAAAAGGTTTATTATCCAATAACCACAGTGGTATACACTTTTGGTTATTTGGTATGAAGTTCGAGATATAGCATGCCCACACATACACACACAGACTGCCGCTTGGTCTTAATGCATGACGAACCCTTTGAATGTGGCAGTGTATATTCATCAGAATAAACCGAATTCTGAGGGACTGCAGATTGCAGCAGTGGAATCCGAGTTAGAATAACTTAATACAAAAAGAAATCTTTAAAAGTATTTCCATGAATGTCAGCAGAAACAGAAATTACAATTTCTGTTCTGAAAGCTGCAACTTACTAAGTTTACGTTCGGCATATTTGGATTTTGACAGAATCAGAATTCACAAAACAAATGCATTTTTCCCAAATATTTCATTACCTGTCAAATTTATGAATCAAATATACGGATGTTTTTAATAAATAAAACGATCTCGTTATCAGTATTCTTCTTTACATGCGAGAGATATTTGGGTTACTTTAATTTAAAATTTTCTTCGATTTTTGCTCGGACTACGAAACTGTATACAAGATAACAAAAATCCTAATGTAGGAACCCGGGTGGTCCGGCGAGAAAAGAAACATTTTTAAATGCTGCTCTAAAAAATTCGATGCATACTTACGGTTTATGAGAAAAAGGACCAGTCATGCAGAGGACGCAGATAAACACATTTAAGTTACTGCATTACAAGTATTTTTTTCTTTTAGAATCAGTCGTTATCCCAATAAATAATCATATGCATACTAAAGTGTGTGGAAGATGTATAAAAATGAATAACACAATATTATTTACATACAAGAATGCTCTTAATTAACTAATAATATACTTGTATGACATCATTCTAAGTGATATTGTACCATAACTCCAAATGATGGATGTAAGGCGTTCTCAAAAAAAAAACTTTGTTGTAAGTCAACACTATTAAAAGCTCTATGTACACAACGCACGAACAAATTTCTATATTCTGTAAATACAGATTGAGCTACTTTCTTGCAAGGAATAAAATAAGTATGTTAGTAAGCAGTTACTGATGACTCGCAATGGAAACTCAAAATTAAATATTTCTGTCTTTCGGTAACAGCTGTACGTGAAATACTAAAATAATATGGGCTTCGTTTTCGAAGTTCTTTTTATTATTTTTCAAATGTATACATTTGCAACAGTCAATGTTTCTATGCAGATGAAGTGATATGAACGTAATGCGTATAAATCGTATTAAGAAACTGTATTCTCAATTCAGAATAATTGTGGTTTATAGAATATTAATGACATGGCAAAAATATCTCTATTTAATAAAGTATAAGGATTTAATTAGGTTATTATTAATTACCTCGCTTCTCAATTTTGCACATACAGGATTAAACAGAGAAGCTTCTATCCGTACACAAATCAACACCTCGGCAGATTTATATTTCAAAGTATAATGTTCAAAATATCTTAGGTTTGCAATAGTTTTAATCTTACATTTTTACTGCAATAGTTTGAAATATGTTAATATTAGTATCGTGGATGGAATAAGGGTTTGATAATCCTGAAACTCTTCTTTAGAGATACTCGCAAGCCACTAGAAGCAATGAGTAGGAGCAGGGTGGTGGTCTCACACAGGATGATGAAATGCATCCCCAACGTACTCTCCTTGAACTTTGCCCTTACACTTCAGGACAAAAACACTTTGTCCTGAAGTGTAAGGACAATTATTCTTTCATTATTCTTCATTCTTTTTCACTCTAATTTTCTGTAAATGGGGGAAAATATGCGTGGCGTAACAAGTGCCTATACTCGAGAAGACTTTTCAGCCCAGGTGGACAAAACCAACCTTTTGGAGCAACTGCCCGATATGACTTTTTTTTTTCTTTTTTTTTTAAATTAGGCTTAAGTGCTAGTTTTCACTATGCCTCAGTAGGTCAAAACATTTTATTAACAATATATAAAAAAGCATGCAAAAGTTTCTATAGAGATATCTATATATCTATATATATATATATATATATATATATATATATCTTGTTTCCATTTTGAAAAATACTATTTTTCTAATAATATTTTGTAATGATGAAATTAACTTGGTGTCAAGTTTTCCATCGCCCTTTTTTTTAATCCCTCAAAACACGTAATATGCAGAGAGCAGACGCGTTGAAGAAACGAGTGCATCATGCACTGCAACGCCTTTGAATTCGAAGTAGCTTCCTCTAGGCCATGATTAACCATAAGTTTTTTAAAACTGCACTGTGCCTGCAGGAAAAATATAAACTGTTCGCAGAATACAATTTTGTTATATTTAATCATTAATTAATTATTGTTAATTAGTCAGAATGAAGCGTTACTGCCAGATAAAAAAATGGGCGTTCAATCATCCAATTTTCATATTCTACTGCGAACAATGAGAGATGCAACTCTTCTTAATCCTCGCTTCGAACATAGAGGGACGTTGTTTATCCCCGAGTGGGCATAGCCTTATAAAAATATTCAATCAACCATTTATAGTAACAGAAAAATCACCGCATTATATTGCTAAGCGAAATAATTTCACGGAGAAACTTATTTTTCTCTCAATATTTGCTGAATTAAGAAGTTACGACGCATTAGTTGCTGTTTAATGCCAGCCCCGTAACATTCATATTTCGCCTCGGATGGCTCGCAGTTTAATTAAAGGCTCGTTAATAAGCATAACGATTCTCTGTCTCTCTTCTTAGTTCGCACAATACAATAGTTACCAACCAAAAAAAGAATAAATAAAGAGATGTGCTCCGTACTTCTATTTCATTACGTACTTTTTTTGACGTTTCCACGAAGACATAATAAGATTAATTTGAAAAGGTAAAAAACAAAACTGAAAACGATTTTGCAATTAATTTTTTGTTTTGCAATATGAAGTGATTATGTAAATAGACAAATAGTATGATTCAGTTAATATTTAATTACTAAGATAAAACTTTCAGTGGTCGGAATGCGACTCATTTAAATCTTTTTTCTTAAAAAAATTGGGTTGATGTCTGTTGCTCGAGTAAGAAAAAAGCAAAGTGAATAAAAAAAATTATGTTTAATATCTGTGTTTAACGTAGACTAAGTAGTGGAAGACCGTTCATAAATGAGAGCAAATAAATCAGAAGTTAAAAGAAATGTTATAAAAGATCAGTTACTTAAACAATTATTAATTTCATATTAGAATATTAAAATTAATAAAAACAAAATTCAATTTAAATGCATAAACAGCAGAATATCTAAACGATACTATTTAGCTTCCATTTTACTGAACCACAAACTTTGATTTATCCTTAGTTGCTTCTGAATGTTTTGAGGTATGAAACGTCTATCTCAACAAGCCTTGAGTTAAAACGCACGTAAAGCTTTTTCCCGTCTTTGGCTTGAAAGCTATATCAGAATCTAAAGACAAATCTTCAATTATTTAAAGAAATTCTCACAGGACTACTACAGAAATATCCATTCTTACACTTTTATTCATATTAGGAGGAGCGCTAAATCGCAACCGGGTATATAAATTGCTAAAGTTTTTCACATCCTAATTTATGCACTAATCCACTCCAGTCTTGAAGCAGGAAGGAGAGTATGGCATGCATCCCAGAGACAATTAATAAAATATGCTTTGCTTAACTAGAATAATGAACCTTGAAGTAATTAACGTAACATTCCTTGGCAACCGAGCGAGTGCATTGATATGAAATTATAATTCAGTGCAAGTTGTCTTTGGCTTCAAAAAAAAAATCTGACATTTGAAAGAAGACAATTGAAGGTTACACAAGCAACTTTCAGCATTTTTTTTAATTAATAAAACAAACTTAAAATTTTCATAATATAGATTGAATTTTCACTTTTAATCCTGTTTTGTATTTCTCTACGACTATGAGATTTAAAAAAAAAACAGACTCATGATTAAATATCATGAGTTATTTTATTTATTTAGCTTCCTTTTAACTTCAGTTAAGAGAATAAAATCTTTGATAATAAGAGTTTCTGCGATTTCTTCGCTAGAAAAGTCAGTTTTCCCTTTATTTAAAAGCCTCAAAGTAAAATTTAATTGAATAAATGAGGCCAGTCCAAATACCTCAGAGAAGAAAAGACAAATTTCACAGACAGCCCCACAACCTCCCACTGAACTGGTTTCGGTGAATGAACTGGCCTGCATCAGGGAGGCTTTCTCCGGGTGTTCTGAGTCAGCAGTATATTTCCTACCTGACCCTTACTCTATTAAAAGACTAATAGTCTATTGTAGGAAAATAACTAGTTATGTTATCAATTTTAACAAATAAAAGATTGAAATATGAAGTATATAAATTTAATCAGTATGCAATGGGTGAAATTTACAAACTTCTCTTCGTGTGGTCTTCCTATAAGTCATTTCACGCTGTCTGAGCAGATAAATTCCTCTTGCCAACTTCTTAGCCACAGATTCGAATCGCATTATAACACGGATATTGTGAACGTTTTAAGTGTATATTTTCTTCTCCTAATGTGAGGCTGCCACCTTGCTGATTTCAAGAGTAATGTAACTTGCAAAAGTATCTTTCTGTGATATCTATTACAAGAAAGGTTAATATTACGTACCTTTAAGCCCACCTACGATACAAATGCGCTACAGGTTATCAACCTTTCGTAAGCGGAATTATCATAGAAACGACTAAGCTTTGATATATTTTCAAATCTTTGTTTATCCTGCAATTGGCTCTATTTTGTATCGTATTCAACAATTCACCTCGTCCGTTCCACTTTATTTCTTACTTTCCTTAGTGTCTTTAGATGCTTTCTTAGTTTTTCGTAAGTGGATAAACCGAAGTAATTAAAATAATATCATTTCATTGCACGCATGTGGCTTCGTAACGCATTCTACATTACAATGTTTTAATCTCCACATGTAAGCATTTCTTGATTTTGCACAGGTCGAGAAAATTTATTTTCCTTTTGACCCTCGTTGAGTACTGTGTAGGTACAAAATATAAACTCATTTGATGTTCCCACAACAAACACTTTTTTCTCTTTCGAAGCAAACCCCCATGGTGCAACCGGTATCCTATCCATCCATAGTCAAGATAACAGCATGAGAGAATACACGATGAAATGATATCAGAAATAGTACGTTTCTTCAGTTACAAACTATTCGGGAATTTCTTAAGAATCCATATGAAAACTATTGGGAGGAACCAAATTAATTTCTTTGCTACTCATAAAACCAAAATATGTCAGTTATTCTGAGGTATGTATCTCCAATGCCTGAAGATTTTTTGTTCTTGAGAGTTTTTGTTAGCTGTTCTACAGTAATTAATTTTTCTAAGTTCTTACAGCATTTGATCAAGAACTGATCTTCTGGAATCAACTCAGACCACTTCTAATTTCCATAATCAATCACCTTCAGCAGCGAGTCTCATTTCCAAGAAGGGAATCATAAGTACCACCGATTCGAAACTGGCGACCAACTTCAATATTGCCTACAGAATCATTTCGGTGTCGTAACGACCGACTGAAGTTAAGCCTACCTGATGCTATTGACCACTAACAAATTATAGTGCCAGTGAGATCGATATATCACTTATATCTCAAACTACAACTTCAGTGCCAAAGCTTAAAATGAAAGGATAGCACTAATGAGCCTTGAACAATAAAAATACTGACAGAGTTCAACACTTGAACTATCAGTCTTGAGATCATACAGATACAAATAGCATTTAAATTACGCAGTCAAATTAGTATACAGGGACGCACTCTACTGCTTGAAAGTAAATAACTAGCTGCTCACCCGCATATTATCCCAAGAGGAATAAAACAAGATTGTTCTTTCTCATTAATTCTGTATACATCGGCCATAAAGCCCTTTCTGGGAAAGCTGCATAGCAGCCTTTTTCCAAGAAAAGCTAGCCATTGACTCCACAATCAATGTTTATTGATTGTGGATTCAATCGTTCAACTTAAGGGGTAAATAGAAGCATCTGGAGATGGAAAAGCTCGGAAAAACCTACATCTTATGAAGACGGAACCGGTAAACTAAAACAGAGACTTTCCTATGAAACGAATCTGTTTAAGTGAGATGCAAAAAGCCCATGTGTCGACCTAGACAATGCTCCCAAGGTACCATGCTGGACGAAATTATATAACCACTCCAACAAAGTCCTGGGGAAGTGAAACAATATATGCGCAATCTTATCACTCTGGAAAAGAGTGATAAACCAATTGGCAGCTAGCGTTCTCTGTAACACACTCTCAAAACATCTATTTATTTAAAGACTTCATCCAGCAAATTACACGTTTTTAATGAAACAAAATATTTGGAAATCTTACGTAGCACTCTCTAAGGATGAGCGGGGTTTTGGTTTCCTTGAAACCAAAATTACTTCTTTCAGAATCATCTTTCTTGAGACTGCAGATAACGGAGCTATTAAACTACATTTGAGTATATTATGGAAAAAGTCTACAAGAGGTCTACTGCTACCACAATTCAATTCTCAGAATGGTTATTGAGCCAATAACCATTAACGAGATGATTTTCAGCAGGGCCTAGAGCCTGCATCAACAGTAAAGAAGTAATCCTTTCCTGTTGTATCTACCGAGTTTCTGTTCCCAAATGCTGATCTCAAAAGTGGACATCCATTTTCCACATTGAACTAGGCGGGAAGCAGAACCATTTGTGGTATTATTTAAACCCAGAACTTACCAACAGATGAAAATGGCTGCCATAAAAGGCATTTCAAGAGCTAGCATTTAACCCAAATTTAACTTTCAAAAATCCTACCTTCCAACCCATGACAAGTATCCACCACATACAAATTTATAAGAAAATGTATCACACCTGATATCACTGCATCCGGCCATTCTGCCTGCCTTCTCCTCACCACATCCATGCATGCCATTTATTGTCCAGTGGAATCTCCCATACAAGATCAGAGGCATCAAACAAGACCTTGTCATCGAAAACCTCACAAACTCTAAATTTTAGATATATTTACATGATATTCAGCACCCCTAGAATTATGAGCTACACACACTATAAATCTGACTTGGCATGAAACAGGTGAATTCTCAGACATTTGGAGACTGTCTCTGCTACCAATAATCAAACGCACAGCTTAGAAACAAGCTGCATCTCTTCTATTTGGATCCGAAGTAAAACAGGATGTGCAACTATCTTCATCTCTGCAAAAGTGATCATATCCAGTTAAAACTCGCAAGAGAAAATTATCAAAATAAAATCTACTGATATAGAAAGTACACATTCTTATCAGTTGATGTGACGAAACTCAAGACCCTTGGAGCGAATAATAAGAGAGATCAACTTTCTTCCACACGTGAGCCAAACTGCACACTAAATTTACTATTTCCAATATCAAAAATTCCGAGTTCGTTGAAAACATGCTATCAATAAACATTTCTGCCCTGAACTTCACGAAACTTATTTTCTACGCATATCCTACTTTATTTAGACTTTTAATCACTAATTAGTTCTAAAATGAATTTCTTCCTTAATGAAAATCTGAATCGCTGCTAAAATTTGGAAAATCAAACCCATGAATGTTTTGAAAGGAGCTGTCAAAACATTCATGGGTTTATCCTTCCTTAGCAAACTTACCCACGTTTGCTTATCTACCTATTTCTCATGATAATCATTCGAAGAGTGTCTCCCTTCCTTTTTGTGATCTTTTTTTCTCAGTTTATTTCTTCCTACTTTACGGTTTCCATTTTCCCACTAATCTTTGTTTTCAAGTACATTGTTTGAATATCTTTTTATTTTTTTTATTGTTTTTGCTTTGATTTATTTAATCCCTATGATTTTCCTTCCACAAAAGTCGTAATCTCTCTGTGGATATTTGAACTTTTTTGTAGCATCTCTTCTGCCTGCATTCCAACGGCGAACGAACTTCATGACCTTTTGTAACAAGAAAATAATGATTATTTACTCCCAAGGGTCCTTTCCTTCTATTTTTATCGCATGTAACCTACTTTAATCCATTTCTGCAAGAAGGCAAATTTAGTATTTTAATGAGGCTTTTATGCTATGAACGAACTCATTGATATTAAGATTGAATTTCAGTTTATTTTCTCAACAATTAATTTTTGATACGTCTTTCTGAGAATTGAGATTTATCCAAGCAAGCTCTTCATATGGAATTTAACGTAGTTTCCAAAAATTCCAGAAATACCGAAAATTAGTAAGTTGTTCGTATAATAAGCAGGAACGACTGCATTATTCATGATGTCTAGTAGACAATAACACTTTAAAAAATACTGTTAAAAAAAATTGCCTGAAGAAATTAAGTAAAAATGTTGCAAAAAAGTTTGGATTTAAGTAAGAAAATTAATTATTTGCAAGTATAATGAATTTAATGAATTATTACATATGCAAATTACATTTTTTTTAAAAAATCTCGAAATAAAAGTAGTTTTCATATACTGATAGTTTTATTTATTAAACTATTTAACTATAATAGTTTAATAAATATTTGCATAATATTTTATGGAATAAATATTATGCAAATATTTAATTCCATAAAATTGCATAATTGTCGCATAATATTTTATGGAATAAATATTTTAAAAAGTTCAGAAAAATCTAAACCCATTAAAATATAATCGGAAAATGTACATTATGTACATTATTATACCCCATCTGGGATGAAGGGGGAAAACGCCGATTTTTAGCTTATCATCGGTCCATTTTTGTTGACTATTTGGTGCAAAATTAATCTCAGATCGCTTTACTTGCTTCCTTCCCTTCAATGAGCTCTTATAATCCGCCCTGATAATTCCCAATATTATGCTCAGGTAATTCGGCCATTCGAATAAATCACCGTGTTCATTATTCATTTCTTTACAAGCAATCTATAAAATTGCAAATAATTTGAGCTGCACCAAGGGAGAAATGAAGATTGGAATGAAAACGTTTTTCTGTGTGTTGGCTCCCTGCAATTGAAGCCAAAGACGGAACCCACTCATGCTCTGCAGATATGCACTGTTCTTGCTCTGCTTTTTATGTGTTCCGCCTATCTCTAATTAGGTTTCGTGATGCAACGATCTTTCTTAATTTACTTTTATTGAAAAAAGTTCTCCGTAGAAAATTTCGCCATTAATAAAAGCTGATTTTGATTGATTACGATTGGGAATAGGCCCTCTTATGGAAGTCACTTTTCTTTATTTAGTCCTTAGCATGCTCAATCTGATTCTCTATTGACTGAACTGAGTGGATTTTTCATAAGACGGCATGACCCGAACAAGCTGAATATTTCTCCCGAAATCGGTAGCAGAGGAATATGCAGTTTTATCTGAGAGTGTTGGTAAATTACTCAAATTTGTTAAATCAGCAAAATGTCAAATTAAAAACTCACAAAGCATTGCAATGCCAATGCACACGCGATCAAGTATGCGTAGAATGTTTAAAAAAAAAAAAATAGTTCTTTGCTTTTAAGAAATGTGTAGACTGATGTACGAAACAGAGCCAGCCACAACTTTCAAGAAATGATATTTTAATAAAGTTAAAAAGAAAAAAGAGTCATTTACGTCGAACGTGGTAATAACACACACTACAGCGAGATTTTCTGTGGTATTACCATGCTATTGGTGCAATACTGGTATAATAGGTTAATTGATTAGTAGAAGTTTGTGAAGAAAGGCAAAAATCAAGAAATATAAATTTGTGTACTAGTAAAAAAAAAAAGACATGACTTCAGAAAACAATTGCTGCCATCTCTGTACTAGTTCTAGTGGTAAATCTGTAGTTCTTTATCACAAGTCATTCATAAAAAAAATGTAAAATCTGCGGTTAATTGTTGTTGATACATTTGATACTTTCAAAATATACACCTTACTGTGCAATATGTGTAATCGCTATACATGTCACCACTATAAGCTCTCCCCCCGGAATAACACACTAATCTCGCAATAACATTGTCTTAACTTTAGTATCATGCCAGAGTTAAATATATCTTTGCTTGGCTTAAGAACGCTTATCCCATATCACAAAGTTAGAAGAAATATTTTCTTAGTATTAAATCCGATTCAAGGACAAAATATCAAAATAAAAAAACATCTTATTATACCGATGTCAAACTAAAAAGTGAATCTTAAGTAGAAGAATGTCCTTGATGGTCACGCAATAATAAAATAAAATAATCAACAAAAAGTAATTCCCTTGGGTACTTCGTGGTAACTTTTATGATGTGGATCTGTAGACAAAGATTATAGGTTCGATTCGACCAAAGGAACATTTGGGAAATCGTGCATTGCTGTCTTCATTCTAACCTGGTGTCCTAATACGTTGTTCGTAAGAAAACGTAAAATATCTTAAATCTTTTTTTTTTTATTATTATTTGATTCATTCCTCTAAAGCTTTATGAAATTTAATTAAATCCCATCTTATTCTTTCTATGGTTTGTAAACGACAACGTCTTTCCTCTTAAACAGTAGCCTACAAATGCTACGAAATGGTCTCCGGGCTACCGTCCAAGATATGACAACCACTTTTGGCTTCCTTAGAGTTTAGGAAATCTCGGATCGTAATTCACCCGTTATTTTTTAGGCGTTTCTTCCTCATTTATTTTGAATTTATCTTCACTGATAAAGCAGTATATACCTTACACTTGTACCAACCCATATAAGCATTTTATATTTTAATTATTCTTAAACTTTATGAATTTTAATATTTTCCATTATTATTAACTACCCTCCTCCACTATAAGAGTTCGAAAATTTAAATATTCATTCGACGATTAATATATCCTATACAAATTAACGATGACTCCGACAATGACTACTATAGAACTGCACTATACGGAACCCAATCGAACAGATGTCTATTCTACTACTCTGCTCTCTAATCACATTAGTGCTTAATCCTTCAAACATTTCCCTTAATTTATAAAAGATCCAAATATATCAATATTAGCACTGTTTCGTAGAGCTAACCCCATAATGACAGTAACATAATAACTAAGTTTCACAAGTTGCAATTCTGTTAACACCTACACATTGCCCTGCAGGCTTTCCTCAATAATAGGCTCTATTATTTTATATACCGCAGTTATTAGATTAATACTTACAGTAGTGTGATTTGTCATTTTAATTTTCAATACTCCTTTATGGATTGGGATAACGTTTGCCAATAGATGAATATCCTCCTAAAACTAATGAATCTCTCTTATGTGGTGACTCTCTCTCTCTCTCTGCATATTAATTAACATATGATGGAACATATTTCCACCTTTTCATCTAAAAAGCTTTATGTTTCATACAAGTGATTATTTTGTAACTAATCCACTCTCGGTTATTAAAAGGGCTGCCTATGTAATCTAGATTTCTACTTCTATCACCAGCACAATGTGTTTAAGTGTAAACGTTGAATTCAAACAAAAAAATTGATTTAATTCAATGACTATCTCATTCTCATTTAGAATAAATTCCCAGTACAATCAATTTAAGAACTCGTGGATTTATAGATTTCCTTCTGTTAAAGTGTTGCATCCAAATATTTATTTCCTTGGCAAGGCTGATCGAAACTTTGTATCCTGTATCACTTCTTGGATGCCTCTCATTTAACACCACAATATCTTTACCCAATTAATTTTCATTAAAGTATTTTCTCTTAGACCCTCATGTTTTCCTTTTAAAAAATCAAATGCCTTACTTGCATTTTACAGAAGAAAACATTAGGTCCCTACAAGCATCGAAATAAAACTTGTAAATGTTAGCTACATTGTTTTATGATGAGTGCGAGGACCAATGCATCGCCTCACTTGTAGCATGCACTGCACGTTGATGCAAATAGCAATCTTGTAAAGATTTCAAAAAGTATTACTACCAGTCCAATTGTCGTTTCTACAATGCTACGTCATTGTGAGGGTATTTTAATGAATGAATAATACATAAATGTATGAAAACTGTTTTTTTTAGCAAAATTGTAATTATTTAATTATTCTTCATAATTCAAACAACTACTTATTTTGTAACAAACTCCTATCCTTACATCTAAAGTTTTAAGTTGAACGTTATTGCAAATATTCAGTAATGGTATTCGAATTATCACGAAGTCGAATTTTCCTTATGGAACTAAATCGCCATATTCGTTCTAAATATCAAGATGCTCATGCCTTTATTAAGATAATTAGATTCGAATTCACCTGATTGATCATTAGCTCAAATTCTCAATATTGGTTATATTCCTAGAGTTAGTATAAACTCATATAGAGGTTTGATGTTTACAGCTACATTATTGTCCATTACATAAAACAAGTTCTTGTTCTGGTCACTAAATAGATCATCATCGCCGGTACTTAGTGTTAATTAACCGGTGTCCTCATCTGTCAGACCAATACTTCATCCAGTAGCGTCTAAGAACATTAACTATTCCCAGGCGGTGATTTCTATCCTCCTATCACTCGCGAATGAGTTTGATTGTATCATATTGACACCACACACACGCTTAGGTGCGTGCGCTCCTAAAAGTGAAGTTTATAATACTTGCATATTCCCTGAAATCTTTTCTAATTACTAAACACTTTTCTTCCAAGAAAAAAAAAAAACATTCCATTGCTTCAGCAAGTTCAATATCATTTTTGAAACAGTGTTCTTCGCTAAAATTATCACAGAACCTCTCTTTTCCTGCTCTCATATGTATGAAGAATATAAGAATATATTGGATAGTTTGATATTCAACCCGAACTCATTCTCTCTCTCTACCTTCTTAATGAGCTTATCATACCTACCCACTTGACGCTCGATTACCTATTTGAGATGTTGTTTGCGCCAACATGAATGATTTTATTTAATTTTTACCACCTTGCAAGGATTCCAATCCGTCAATTACACCTTTAAGCCTTACTCCTTGTAGCCGTATTCTAATATCGTTGCCTGTCTGTCTTATTTGGATAAATGTTTCTAGCTTCTCCTATTAGTAAATCTAATTAATACCAGCTCGTCACTCACTTCGTTATGATATGTACTGCTGGTAGCCGTTTAATCAACAACTGACTTTCCTGCTACTTAGTAAAACTGCTGATTTATCTCACATCTAAGTAGAACATTCGATGAAATTGAAGTTAATCACTGCGTTTCAGTCATTATCTTAGAATATGGCAAAAGACCGAAATACAGCTAATTTTTTAGTCAAAAGTCTTCTATCTAACGTACGGCACTACTTTTGTCTACTTAGCGTTACAGATATGCATTTTCTCTTCAAATTATATTCTATACGGTCATGCTGTCGTAGTCGATGAAGCTATCACTATTCGACCTTCGAAATGAATAAATAATCATGAAAATAAATGCTGAACATTATTGTTATAAGTAACATTTATCAGTGATTGTATTTACTTTACAAATACTGTATATCTTCTCGCTGTTAACAATCACATCAGAAATTAACTTCAATGACGATAACTCTGGTGTGCTACAAAGGAGCAAGTGAAAATAAAAATGTGAAGCTATTTCCTGATGTGACATGTTATTAAACAAGAACCTTTTTGAAGGTAATCTTTGTTTTCAGTTTCACCAATTTGTTAAATTATTTTATTATAACACTATAATAAAACTTATTAGAAATAAATCAAGAAAACCAGTCACATTCTAATAAGGAGTCCACATTTAAAATATTTATGTTCTTATATTTTTAATAATTCGAATAAAATAAATTATAAAAAAAATGACAAAAGGAAATTGAACGTGAATGTAAATGTGTCAATGTTTAATCTCTCTCTCTCAGGAACCTTTATAAGTTAGGTTTTTGTTCATATTTATGATGTCAAATGCGTCATTTCTCTCTCTTTCATTTTCATATGCTTTCTTGGCGACGCATTTGCCCTTTGTTTTCTAAAGATGTCCGCCCATTGTATTCCACTGTCTCACTCTTTTGTGCATATTCCTCATTGTTCTCGTGATGTTTTTAAAGTGCACATCAACATTCCCATTCGTTTATTTCAGTTTTTTCGTCTGCTCTATATAACATCACAGGTCTAATTGTTCTTTTATACATTTGTATGCTATTTTAAGCGGCTTCTTATCCTTCGGTCTCTTACTGAAATGTCTCAGACAATTAGATAGATAGAGATAGTAGAGTTGCTAATCTATCTCATCTAAGAATTTCCAGCTGCAACAGTTCCTACATATCCAATAATGAAGATCAAATTCTTTTTAATAAACAGAGTCGAATATCTGAAGTATTCTATGTCTTAAGTCAAACTACAGTATAATAAATGAACCTTTATATTAACTAAATATAATTACAATAGTAACAGTTGACACTCAAATTAAGTTTTTTTTTTCATTTGATCGGATATGTTTGGAGCCAAAACGTTTCTCTGCACTGTGTTTAGTGGAGACCAAGCCAGCTTAAATGAAACATCCAGAGATGTTTCATTTAAGCTGGCTTGACTTATGAAAAGGAGAGGGAAAAAAAGTTTTGGCAGTTGGTCCTTATAATGAAAAGCTTGGAGAATAAGAAAAAGCATTCATATTGATCAAAAATACTCTGAAGAGAACTGAAAGGAACTCATACCCTTCAAATTTCAATAAGCTGGTATTTTTAAAATATTCGACTTGACATTCATGCTCTTCTAATACGATCGTGTTTACTACGTTATAACAAGAAACTAGTTTCTTGCATTTTTCTGGTCATCATTTTTACATGCAGTAAAAGAATGAATTCTGGAATCATTGTGTCATTATCTCTCTCTCTCTCTATGGAAAGACATGTCTCATTGTGATCCACAATGAGACATATCTTTCACAGAATAGCAATAATGCGACCTCCACGAATTATACACGTGCAATCTACATCTGGCCTGACTTAAGTCCGCCTCTACTATCAAAAACGTTCGATGTTAGTTTTATGTTTGTGTGGAGAGAACCTTCAATCACAGTGGTACAGATAACATTCGAGCAAATTAAAAAAATAACCAGACATACGATCGATGGGATTACAAACTTTATGTAAACGATAAGTTTACATAAAGAACGTTACATGGAACAAGAGATTTTTTTTCATCCCATGTTTCAGATGGTTTTGTGTATTTACACTCAAAACTTCCCTCCTATTTAGGTATCTCAAATACTTTTAATGAGTTCACTTTTTACTGAAAAAGGAATGTTCTTTGAAAAGAAAACATTAAACCGATTTGTAGGAGGTGCTCCTATTACACTATACTGCTCTACGTTATTTAAAAAAAAATATTTAGTTATTTAGTATAGCAACTGAACAGTATCGACTACGGTAGTAAAAGCTGCATGTTTACGCACGCGTAGTACGTTGAGTTCTGTTAAGATATACCACTGAAAGTATAATTAATAAAAATTGGCAATTTGAAAATTTACTTTTCGAAATTGAAATGAACAAAATCCTTTAATCCTGTTCATTCTTAAATGAAGTTTTATCCTCAGAATCATAAACGGAGTGAACGGAAAACACACATTGGGCATATTTTTAATGTGAATCCAACTCACAAAACACTGAACCTATCGTTGGAACAGGACATGGGCGAAGGGTTAATCCGGGAACTGTTCTAGAGACTAAAACAATGTTTCACTCCATTTCGAAACTTTTGCCAATAGGATGGAAGTCCAGTGGAGGGCCATGAAATTAATCTCTTACCTAAACAAACACATTAACGAACATTTTAGTCGTACCGATTCGTACCCACGACCTATTGGTCAGAAAGTGGTAAAGCTGTCCATTCGATCAACCAAGCCTAAGTAAGGTATATAAAACCGGATGCCATTTTAACTTCGATTGGAAGAATTCTTTCTTCTTTTAACAAAAATAACCTTGAGTGTATAATGAAAATCGTCACTTCAGTAAACGCCCCAGGATCCAAAAAAAAAAAAAAAGATCAGATTCCTCCTCATTCTACTCTCCACATAAGCAACTGCTTATGTGGAGAGTAGAATTTTAGATCCTCCGAATGGGATGCTCTTCCTAGGTAAGGGAGTCATGTCCTCTATCATTAACCAGTGTGATTGCCTTCTATTCAACAACGCAATGACACCGGTTAATGATCCCATTAGTGGCGACTCCCATCTAGAACACAGATGCCCAGTCTCACGCTCGACCTTCTTCTATAGTTACTTCCGTGAACTAAGTTTGCATTTTTTTATATATATCTTTACTCTTCTAAAAGCCTGTGAAAACTTGTGCAGTAAGCGATCTTCATCCATTCTTATTTCTCGCTTAGAGACCGCTTCTATTTATTCATTCTTAATGATTTTTTTTGAAATTTAAGACGCACAAAGAGCATAAGGTCAGTATTATGATCTATCAGCTGCATTCGTTTCATTAGTTGGTTTATTTTACATATAAGAAAACAATTATTTCCACGGTAATAAACCCCTTCTCCATTTCAGCAACTTCAATTGAAAATGTTCAGAAATTTTCTCTTTCTTGATCCAGAGTGCACACGATTTTCTTGAATATGAAATAGCCTTCAATCCCTTTCGCCTCATTCCTGGAGGAATAGAGTTCCTACTTGTTTCTCGGAAACCAGTTACGCGCTGTTTTAAAAGAAACATTAGTTTCCACGTACTCGTGATACCAGTATATCAAAAGGCCGTCTTTTTGGCCTGTTAACATATCAGTCCTAAATCCTAAAATAAACTGTTATCGTTATATGCTGCATTTATTAATAGCAGCAAGTTAACAGATTTATTGCATATTTCAATTTTAACAAAAGTAAAAAACACTTCAAGAGTATCTTATCGCTATTAAGTATTGTGCTATAATGATTTGAAAGTTGTCATTCCCACTCTGTCCTATCATCGAAAGTAACAGCATCACGTACTACAATGTATCCAACTAGAAGGATCAAATGCCAAAATCCTTGTTCTCTCTCTCTCCTTTCATGCACACTTAAATGAAGCCAGTGTGTAGACTGGCTGCCCTCTTTCTGAAATTACTGTCTTCAACAGCAGTAAAATTTGCTTTGTGCATCCAGCTTTGTTTTGTTCTTGAAAGTTGACGGTTTTTCAGAGAACTAAGCGATAGACCAACCTTAACCGATGATGGTATATCCACTCGGAAAACTTGCAATTTGTTTTGGATCTCCAGTAACTGATATTTTTACCATATAGCAAAACATGTGTGGTCAAGTTTTAAAATAGGCTGAAAATATGCCTTTTCTTAATACTAGTAATATTTTCTGATATAAAAGCATATCACTAATATATAAACTCATTTTTATGAAGATCGTGTTGTGTTTCAGTCCCAATCTCAAACACATGGTGGTCAGGTTCGCGAGTGTATAACTCTTCCATATTTCAGTCAACGGGAGTGGAATTTAAATTTTAGTGTTGGCAGGAATGTTTGTAGATGGAACATACTCATCGTCTGGTGTGAGATTATACCCTGCTTATTGGTAAACCGTAGATTAAAAAGTTCCACATCGCGCATTCTGCGATCGATTGTTTTTCGGAATGAAAACCTGTTACCTCCATATGAGTAACCCCTTTGTTAACTTTCAGTTTGAAAGCAGATTTAAAGACAGGGTTTCGGTTTATTAAATGCTTTTCCACCCACAATACCCATGTACAACTGTTTACAACCTTTCGTAGTGGAATTCACAAATATTATATATTGTATTCTCCCCACCCACCCTCATGTGTTAGGGGTTGTCATGACCAAGTAACTCGGCTTCGTATAAAATTAATATTTGATGACGCAATTATTTGAGTGTATTCTTAGGCCGGTATTTCGTTTTTCTGTGTGAAAAATTCGTTTACAGAAGGGAAAATCTTACCACACCCGAATGAAACTGGTTAGCTCACATTCAGCTAAAAAAATAAATGAAATTTATATACTCTTCCTTCCATTGATATCTGTCGACAATGCATTATCTCTGGATTAATAAGCAAGCAACCTCATAAGAAAGCTACTACTCTAATACAACATGAAGGAACAAAATAGACTAAAGAGACAAAACTAGTTTAAAGTTCGATGAAGTGGATTCTACGGATCTCCCACCCTCTCCTCTCTTCTTGTTTCCTTAAAAGAAATATATTAAGAGACTGGAAACATTCTGACCTGTTTGAGCATTACTATTTCCATTTTATTAAAGAAACTGTTGCATAAAGGTTTATGAAATTATAGTATATTAGTGCCGTGAGTATAGCAATCTTTGGATTCTATTCCGATAGCAAAATCTATCCAATTAGCAAATATATGTAATCCATCTTGAAAAGGTTTGAAGAATTACTACGTAAATACAATGCATGCACATTCTAAAACCATCTTTTCTCTTTCTTCAACTCTTCCCGCGACAAACTCCACTATGCATAGCCGCGGGTGCCCTGATACCAAAAATCGATCAGATTACATTATTTGCTCTGTTACTGGAGAAGTCGCTGTTTGTGAATGTTTTCGTAAAGAAATTCAAGTTACTCAAATACTGGAGGCGATTCCCAATAGAGTATTTGCAAAGAGAATAGCTGGAGAGGATCCAAATGTGAATTACAAAAACTGCATTGGGATATTTATAATGGTTGACTACGACGATAAATAAAGAGTTACTTGCAGAGATCAACAGATTAGGGGAGAAGATATGGACGAAAGCCGGTAACAGGAACAAAAAGAAAACTATGGGAAGATATTTCACAAGGCAATAAACAATGAGATTATGATAGTGAACGTGATGAGGGTATTGTTTATTCTATTTTATTTGTTTATTATTTTTATGCACGCAGAGTAACGTGTTGAGTGGCGAGTATGCAACGTTGAATAAGTCCGAGAAGTCACAGATAGGTATTAATTTTGTGTTATTGATTCAGAAAGCGTGTAACCGTTTTTGTTTAAATACTGTAAAGAGATTAAAAAATGAAATAAATTCGTTAGGATTGCAGGTATTCTGTTTAAGTTCGAAGTAATCATACTCGGCGCATTGCTAATGCTTACTGCTGGAATACTATTAGATGCTTCAAAAACTCTTTTCCTCTTGTGCATAAATGACCTGATCTCATTGACTTAAAATCATATCCACAGCTTAAATTATCACTGCACACTATTTGTTTTTTTTTTTTTCAAAACCTTTGTAGTATACAATTATTAGAAATCTCTATATCTACAGTAATCAATGCCTTAAACTCTGATCTGCCTGGCACAGTTCAATGTGAAGGCAAGCAACTCCAGTGCTACCAAAATTTAGTCCTTTCTAAGTTCATGTAAGTAAGATCTCAGGTTATTTGTCCCACGTTTCGACACTAACTACATGGACAAGCAATCAGATTTTTCTTCTTTGGTTTACCCATACCTCCAATCTTTCGTAGCACAAACACATTTTAGCCACATCTTATACAGTGGCCAAAAAGCCTGGGTGTACTTTTCGCTGAACGCACCACTTCTGACCGCAACTGTTAACACTGTATGAATCGCAAATTCCAGCCATGTAATACTGCTCATACACTTGGAATGGTGCACTAAGGTCATCTATAAGGTTGCTTGATACTATTCAAAAGAAGGTAATCTTGTTAAATGATATCCTCTCTCACAGATCTACTCCAATCCTCTTCTCAGAGACGTTTAGTTTCTGCCTTATGCCTGTTCTACAAGCATTATCAGGGACAATGCTGTTCTGCTGAAATCAATATCATTCTTCCACTTTCTTTCAAAATAGCAAGAACAAGAGCAACTGCTGATCAACACTCATTTACAACCCAGCTCCAAAGTTATCTAATTTCTCTTCCTCCATCTCATTTATCTGTTCTTTAGAACATTCTCTATCATCGTCTTCCCCAAAGAGTAAAATCTTCCATTGGTCATAAATTATTAAGGATCCATCTTCTTCTTAACATCTTTTCCATACACGGCAATGTGCTATTGGTCTTGCAAGAAGCTTTCTTCTGTGGGTCAGACACACAAGGAGCTGGAAGCACGTGCTGTTTTATACATATAGAAAACAGCACCTGCTTCTAGTTCCTTGAAGCAGATACTGTTTTATACATATAGTCGCCATTCTTCTAAGATGGCAGAGAGGAACTCTTCTATATTCCACAGAACTCGAATTATATATACAGATTGGCCTATCCGCTCTCCAGCCAAAAGGCTGCGGGTTCGAATCCTGCCGTGGGCATGGATGTTTGTGATTGTCTGTGAAAGTACTAGTTGTGGTAATCGGCGTTGATGTTAGATGATGAAGATTGATGGAGTAGTGAGACGAGAGTTGTAGAGTATATGCCCTCCTTCGATGAGTCTTTGGACTTCCTGGATGTCTGATGTAATAATAATAATATCAGCCACTTTAGACTTATTATGGGGCTGCAGGAAACAAATTGAAGTAGGAGCCATACTAAACTTGTATCATTCAATCATAGTTTGTTGTTTAGTTCTTAAATAAAACAAAACTCATTTCAAGAACTTTGTTTTATTTCATAGGCTTGCCACAGGAATTTGACGAACATTTGGTACTTGCAATCTTCAGTAAAATTTGTGTTGTCTAGATTTATGTTTAAATTGCATAAATGTGTTATCAGGATCAAGAAAAATTACTTTAAATTTTTTTCTACGCCGAAGTTCTCACTTATATGACTGTGAGACATCGTCCATGGGAAATTCGGGGGATGGGGAGGGTACTTGTTTGAAGCGTCAATTTTATTAATAAATAAAAATTATGTAGCGATATTTAAGAAGCTTTCGACTTCGTTTTTGCTAGAGTGATGTCTCTCTAAATGTTTCAGCTCTGTACAACAGAAATTTGGAAAAACGAATCTTAATCACTTTTTATGATTAGTGCGTTTCCTCTCTTCCATATGAATTTTTTCTCTGTAAGTTGCAGTTACGCTGGGGATATGAGTCATTTGCAAGGGTGAAGAGTAAGAACAGAAAGATTTGCATTTTTACCCTTTTGTATTCCTTTTATTTCAGAAGTAGGTGGTTCTTTAAGCTTTTTCAGGAAACAATTGGCAAATTAAACAACCATTATTGCTGGTGTGTTTCAGCTCAGTTCAATTCATTTCGACCTTGGGTAGGGGGAGAGGCAAAATGCAAATGATGAAACATTTGTCACTATGGTAAAGGGTGAATGGAAAGAAATTTAAGAAACAAATACAAGTTAAGAAAAATACATCAATTACAATAAATCTTTATTTCGATTTAATGACTGAAAATAAGATAGCTTATTGTGTGATATCCCTTGATATACAGAATGATATGAATAATTAGACCTAAGTCTAATTATTAGATTTAGGCCTAATTTATTAGTCTAGTAAAGATGGGGTTTGTTAGTGAAAACTTGGAAGGGATATCTGGTTAGAAAAAGATTCTGAACTTTGCTTCTACTTAACTTAATGATAAAAAATAATTACCATTCGAAAGATATGATTTGTTCATTCTATAAATACAACTGAGAGTTTAATAACAATTTTTACCAAACAGTAATAAAATTCGAATTCCTTTATTGGTATGAAAACGTAAATAGAAAATAAAGTGTGCTCCACAATTAAAAAAAAAAAAAATCAGTAACCTCCTAAATGCAAGGTACGCTTTTCCTCTTTTCGAAAGTGTTTCAAGTACTAATTTAAAGAGCGCTGAACAATTCTGAGACAAATCTGTTTGATGGCGTGAATTAACAGCAGAAGCCTTTTCTTAAAGGAAACATCACTGTTCAATCTCAGAAGAATACATGCAGCGATTTATGTATATGTATTAGAACGTATTAGTTTTAATACGTTCGTGAACAATTCTCTTTTCGGTATTTTTTAAATCTGTACGTCCTTCCCCCCTCCTTTCCACTATAGCTCTCCCATAATGTTGCATCATTCACGTGAAGTGGTTTATGTGTATGTAAATATGTTAGAAAGTTTCTTTCTAATAAGGAATATTGGTAAATATACTGACCTATATTTTTCCAAAGATAAAAAAAAAAAAAATCAACGTAAGATGTAATTTAGGAGAAAAGGTTAATAAAAAATGTTCACATATGCTTACATATTCGTCCGATAATTCTTACCTTTTTTTTAGTATTGCTCTTTGGATAATATTGAAAAAAAAAAAAAGAATCAAGGCGGTTACTTGCTTCACCTTTAACACATCCTTAGTTTCGCACCATAAGTGCGTGACTGCCAACATTGACGAACATTGTGCCTCGTTTTACCGCGTTCCTAATGGTTTTTTCGAAGAAAAACATGTTGCTTTATTGTTATAATTAACGATATTTCACCATAGATAACAATACACTATAAATACATCAGGAGCGTTCTATAAACACAACGTAGAAAAGTTCTAAAAATTAAATACAAAAATACAAATAGGCTTTCGATTTTAACTGGAGAAATAAATTTTTCAATAGCAGGCAATGTCGATAAACAGCAGCTCCAACATTACGAAACAAAGTAGTATTTCAACGCCACCTAATGGTATTTTAATTTTATGTTCACAACGCTTTCTTTTTCTAAAAAAAATAAAAAAATCGATTTTGGCATTGAACATATTTTCGAGACTTGTAGTAAACTAGTTAGGAATTCAGCACATGCTATTATTTTAATGTCGAGAATATTGTTTCTTTGATAAATACATTAATCTTCATAATGGCGAATGCATTTTCTATAGAAACATTGCTTATAACTAAACCAGAACGGAATCATATTCAAGATGTGAATTCTCTTTAACCATATCTTGAAACTGTTCACTACAACCAATGCTCTTTCCAAAGTTATCATTTACAACAGTCATAATTGTTTGAGTTTAATATATGAAGCAAAGTACTGCATTAGCGTAGAAATAAATCATTACTGGGACAATTAGCGTCTCAAGTTTTACTTCTCTGGTCTTACATCGTAGATAATTTGCATTGCGGTCTCTATACAGGCTGTTTTTCGCCACCACAAAAAAATAGTATCATGTACTTTTCTAGAAGGCTTTGCTTTCCCCCAATTGCAAAATTGCTGTAAAATACGAGAAGTGATTGATCGAATATTAAGAGTGTGCAATCCTTATTGCATAAAAAAAACGAAGTTTTAGGAAATTAGACATAATTCACATTGATATGCATACGGAATGCTTTTTTCTACTAAGGTCGCCGCAGAAATTAAGCCAAGGCAATAATTGAAGTACCTATTAATTTGTTCTACATAATATGTATTTAAATTTATATAAAACTATTCTTCATGTGTATATTTAAAATTGTGTAATCATTTCGGAATTTATTCATATATTTTTCATATAAATAGAAGAAAATGTTTTATTCTTAATCAAAATTAAGAATAAACATTTTCTTAAATAATTTACGTATCTGGACAAAACGCACTCCTCATTAATTCTGGCACTATATGTTATACGAAATTAAAGAATATTTCAATCATTTGAGTTCTTGTAGTTTATCTATAACTAGTTTCATCAAATATTTCTCGAATGCATCTGTAAGCTTGAGTAGCAAGCTGTATAATAATTTGCAACAAAACTACCATGCTCAAAAAGGTTTTCCAACAACACTTCGTTTAATACATGGGAAAGTCAGTAATTATGTATCAAATGGTTATAAAAACAAAACAAGTGAAACACGAACCTCTTGAAAATTTTTTTCTCTGTATAACTCCTTCAAAATTTATACACTGGCTTATCAGTCCTTCAAAACCAGCAGCACAGAATTTGTCTGTTCGCTCATGCCAACACGCATCCCGTTTTCCTCTTCGTCATCTTCAACGAAATATTTGCGACTAAGGTGATGTTTCAGCTGAACAAACAGGCGAATCGCTTGGGGTTGAGTTAGGGAATGTAAAGTGGATGTTAAAGCGGTTCCAACAATGCAAGAACTCATGCTCTTCAGGGTTTTTGGTGAACTGCATCTCTAATCCTGAAAAACATTCCAAGTAGGATGTGCCATTTACATTTTCACCACGCTTCTTAAAATGAGCAACTACTTGGAATGAGTACTCCTTGGAATCCCAAAATACCGTAAGCATAACCGGAATAAGAGAAAGCAGTGAGGAGTAAGCCAGAATGTTACAAACAAAAGCAAAAGAAATAAATTGAAAGTAAATAGTTTTCGGTGTGCATCAGTAAATGGCAACAAAGTATATGATAATAAAGAGATGTATCCTCTTTATGCTTCACGTGAATGGAAACATCCTACCCACTTCATCCATAAACAGGATACATCTCTTTATTATCATATACTTTGTTGCCATTTACTGATGCACACCGAAAACTATTTACTTTCAATTTATTTCTTTTGCTTTTGTTTGTAACATTCTGACTTACTGACTGCTTTCTCTTATTCCTTTTTTTATAAATTCTTTCATGTTTTTCAAACTCCAATGACCTATTTCAGTTGACCTCTAACCCAATACATAGTTTTGCAGATGACAGCACATTACATTCCTCTCTTTCATTTGACAAACCCTACTCTACACAACTCACCTCAACCCACAGCACATCAACCACCACTGTCCTTAATTCTGACCTCCAAGCCATCTGCCAATTGGGCTCAGATAACTTTGTCAACTTCAACGCTAGTAAAACCGAGTCCTGTCTTATTTCTCACAAAAAAGAACCATTTTCCCCCAGCATTGTTTTCGATAACACTCAAATTCTCAGACAAGATGAACTTTCTCTTCTCGGAATTACTGAATTACTTTGATATCAAGCCTCTCCTGGCATAAACGCATCACAACCATTGCATCCTCAGCTTCCAAAAAACTAGATTTTTCTCTTTCGCGCAAGATGCAACTTCACCTCTAAACAGCTGTTAACACTATACAAGTCACAAATCCGCCCAGTTCTCGAATACTGCTCTCACATCTGGAGTGGGGCTCCAAAAAACCTCCCTCAAAATGCTTGACTCAATGCAGAGGAGAGCAATTAGACTAATAAATGACCCATCCCTCACCAACTCACTCCCCACTTTCACATAGACGCCTGATCTCCGTAATCTGTATATTCTATAAATATTTCCATGGAAAATGCTCATCTGAAACAGCATCAATAATTCCCTCACCCTGTACTAAGCCCATTGGAACACGTACAGCTGCCGCCCAACATCCTTTCACAGTACGCCTCGAAACCCACAGAACAAGTTTCTTTTCCTCCTGATTCATCCCTGCTGTTGCGGTACTGTGGAACAGTCTTCCCCCAGACGTATTTCCCAAGGAATACAACATACAGGCGTTCAAATCAAATGTAAACAAGTTTCTCCTTTCGCAACCCATCACCCACATACGGCACTAAAGTACTATAAGTTGACCAACCAACCTTCTGTATATGGACCAAACAAAAAAAAAAAAAAAAACCTGACCCAAGCCGCTTGTTGGCTGCAGTTTAAACTGATTTTCTCATGGCAGTCATGACTGAAGTAACTGTCATGAGTGCCACAACTCACTGTGGTAGAAATGAAATGCAAAAAAGAACGGTGACCATGCATATTTCATTCAAGCGCTTCTCATTTTGGAAAAAGAATGCTATTCTCAGTATTTAACTCACCCCTACCAAAACCATCTCAATCTTTCGTATAATTTTTCAGAAAGTTTTGGAATTGCATGAAAGCTATTTAAAACAACATTTAATTAAATAAAAGCAAATTGGCTTAAGAATATCGAAATCGTCGAAATAAATGTGTACGCTAAATGCAAATTATGATAAATTAATAATCTCGGATTTTTTCCCAGAGATCAGGATAGCGTTTACTTAAAAATGAATGTTAAACGCTTTTGTAGAATCCTAACATTCATTAAATCATATTTATAAAATTGGAAAACATCTTACAGAATTCTATACATGTATTTTAGTACAGATTCTGTAGTACATATTCAAATGAATAAGTTTGATATAGAATACAGTGAAAGGAAAATTATGCGTCTCTTGGTGAAAAATTAGGCTGAAAATTGTCGTTGTAGCATTATAGTATATGTATATCAAATAAAGGTCTCTTCTGCACACAGAAATATGCATCCATTCTTTATATACTGTATACATAAAGAAAAGAAGAGAGAGAGAGAGAGAGAGAGAGAGAGAGAGAGAGAGAGAGAGAGAGAGTCTTTTGGTCTGGAATAAATTAGCTAACTTGTATACGACAGACGGACATAAAATAAGTTTTAAAAAATTCTGGAAATGATGAATTTCATAAAACTTACTAAATATTCAGAACCATAACCATCGTAATCTTTCTTATAACTGTTCTTTTACTGTGTGTGCAGATATTAAACTTTCTTGCAATTTCGGAGAGTTGAATCTCTTTTATTTTAATTTTCATCGATTTTATAATTCAAACTGCATTAAGAGTGGACATAGATAGATTTCTTTCCGGGGTCATTAGTGTTATTTCATATTCCACTTTGGGTTCAAGTTCACGATTCAGTGAATGCTTTTTGAGAGTAGTCTTCAGATAACACCAGGCTTCAGACTTGAGCTACTGGGTTGCATTAATTTGATCTACATTGATCAAATACATTTCACCCATCAAACGCAATTCTTTCGCAATAGAAAACGTCATTTTAGAGTTTTATATGCCGAAAACGAAACAGAGGAAAGAAATGGTGATCTGAATAGAACTGGAAATTTTATATCGCGGATTAATTATTGTATCTCGTTTAGATTTTAAAACTTCATCAGAGATTATAGCTGGCCAAATAATAATAATAATTCATTTGTTTGTATAATGACAGAAATGGATCTTATTTTGAATTATCTGAGCCCAAATTAAATGCTATCTTGTCTATATATTTAGACGATTAAATACTGCAGTTCAGGCATACATAATTTCTTCCTAAAATATTTTACTTGAAATATAAACTAAAATGCCGATATGTTTTTCTCCTAGAAAAGTGCTATAAAAATGAATACTATTTTTTAACATTTCCATCTTCAGTGGCAAAATTAATTAACGAAAGTATCATGTGTTTATATCTGATATATTAATTCAGACTATAATTCGAAAGGTTCCCGAATAAGATTTCATTTCGAACGACTTGTTATGAAAATGTTGCTACGCGCTGATCTCAAAAAAGTATACGCTATGCATTTTTGTTCAAGTGAAGATATACATATATACTCCTGCCACCTATCATTTTTACTCCTTATGTTTATAAGGGTTTCAGGTATATTCATAATACGCGGGTCTTAATTTTACCATTATTATCACCACAAAAATTTATTTTAAACGAGTATATTCGAATAACATTAAAACTTCTGTGATATAGGATTAAATAGTATGATTATACATGTGAGAGCCTCATAAGACCAACACCTAAGTAGATTAGTTTCAAATTACAAAGTTTAGGGTGTTTAAAAATAATCGTAGTCCCATGAATTTTTTTTTTGCTTTCACATAAGGTTCGTAGTATAATCTCGTGTTTCCAAACTCTTCTACTTTTTTTTTTCTTTTTCATCTTCAGTACGGGTTGAGTCCCTCATGGATAAGACCCTTCCACCGTTCTCTTCACAAGAAGTTATTTAATATGCCAACAGCTTTGAAAGTGCAATGCAGTGCTAAGTACTCTATGGCCTGTTAATCTTGGTCTTCCCCTGGTCTTGTACCCTCCATGGTGCTTTCATATACCAGGCAAGGAAATCTGACAATTTTATTCGCATAATGTAATTAAACCAAAAGGGTTGATGCAGCACTTGATCTTATGTTCTATCCAATGAGTTCTGATTATCTTCCTGAAGCATTTCATTTTAAAAGCTAACGGTTTCTCTCTGCTTCTTTATTTTTAAGTCCACGTTTCCTTCCCATATCAGTTATTGTTAGTATTATACTTTCATATAATTTTATGTTTAGAGTTACAGGAATTTTTTTTCAAAATTTTATTAAGTTTATTCGTCACTGACCGTGCTATGGAGAGTCTGGGTTTTATTGTTACTATGAATGTTTTTTCAGAAGAGCTTCTCCACAATAGATCATATCCAGGTCATTTCACAACTAACAGAAAAATGCAGAGAATACCGAATCCCTCTATGTTTCCTCTTTATTGATTTAAAAAAAGCATTTGATACCATTGAACACAATGCAGTCATCAGTGCCTGGAAATAAATGTGGATCCTACTTATATCCACATGATAAAAGAAATTAACAAAAATCAGACCACACAAATAACCATATTTAATCAACCTATAAATATAGATATAAAGAGAGGGTTCCGCCAAGGCGATGTGATCTCCCCAAATCTATTTACCAGCACTTTAGAATACATTCTGAAAAAAATATACCTAAACGGAGGAATAAGCATAGATGGTGAGAAGCTACAAATTCTTATGTTTGCCGATGATCTAGTACTGATATCCCACAACCCAAAAGACCTGGAAGAAATGGGTGAAAAAGTATAACAAACAGCAGTAAGATAGGCTCTTAGAAATGAATCTAGAAAAAACAAAATGGATCAAAAACATCTACAAAAGTGACAGACACCTATGTATTGATAACATCCCTGTAGAACAAGTTGACTCATACGAGTACTTAGGACAAACAATAAAAATGAATAACGATTTATCTGAAGAACTAGCAAAAAGAAAGAAAGCTGCATGGCTATCATTCAACAGACTAAAACAAACACTTACTGATCCAAATCTTGACATCTCTCCGAAGGCAAAACTATTTAATAGTGATATTCTACCATCACTAACATATGGATCAGAAACATGGAACACGACAAGAAAAGAAGAAGAGACTCTCAGAATAACTCAGCGTGCAATAGAACGCAGGATTTGTAACATCAGCAGAATGGAACATGTTAGAAACACGGAACTAAGAAAGAGATCAGGCATAAAAGATGTGGTAACTGCAGTATATGAAAGCAAGATGAGATGGGCAGGTCACATAGCCAGACTCAGGGATAACAGATGGATATATAGAATACTCAATTGGCAACCAAGAATAAAGAACCAGGAAAACCACCTACAAGATGGGAAGATCCACTAGTAAAATCTATGGGTATAACATAGAAGAGAGCGGCTCAAGATCGAAATCGTTGGAGTCATCTTTGTGACCTGCACTCATGGAGAAATCCTGAGTGAAACATGGGTCCATTAAGGTAATAATAATAATGAATGTTTTAAATTTGAAGTCAAGTATTAAAGTAATTAACTTGTTCTGTTATTCCTGATTAAGTATTATCGTTATATCTTCCGGGTGTCTTCTAAATTTTCATTATCTTTATTTCACTTGAATTTATAATCATATTATTATTTTTCTGCAGGTTTCTTGTAATTTTGAAATCTGATATTAGAGATTTGATTTTTATCTTTATAATTATTACATTATCTGCGTATATGATATGCGTGAATGGTCTTTCACTAGCTTTTACTCCTCTTGTTGAGGACAAAGCTTCTTTAATGAGTTCCGGAATGAAAATGTAAAACAGGCATGGGGAGAGTGTAAGTCTATGTTTTTATTTGCTAATATTTGAATAAGTGTTCCTCTACTGGCAAATGCTGCTTTCAAAAGCTTATTTAAAATCCGCAAAAGATCAATAAAAGCCTCTCCCGTTGTCCCATGCGATTTCGGCCAGACTATGAAGTGTAAAGATGTGGTCAATTGTTGACCAGTTTTACGTTTAATCAGAACTTTTGTAGAATAGATAAAGTCGTTGTGGGATAGCAATAATTTCCGCACTGCACCTTATTAAGATATTTTGTAGATTGGTAATAACAAGTAAGCTTAATCTCTCTTTTTAAAACTGCGAAGTCTTAATTAGGAACTAATTGATTTCTCGTCTATACTGCGTATGGAATATGGAGAATATGGAGATTAGAGGCGAAAAGAATGCGTTTAGATATGATAAAGATGATTGCTTAATTAGCTTTCTAATTAAGTTTTTATGCATAATTAATTTTGTCTACAACGTGAACATTAAAAGTGGGTCATTATATCATAAATAAAATTCTATGAAACTGTAGCAAATTCAAAATCCAGGAATTTATTAAGGAAGTGGGAAGTCAGTACGTGTTTGCGATAAGGAATGTAACCGTTGCAAAAAGAATAGCCACAATTTACTGTTTATTCTCTATTAGAAACAAAGCACCGAGAAAATGGATTCATTTCATTTGTATGATTCTGTTTTGGAACATAACATTAAAGCGTTCTTGATTGTCTTATTGCTGCCAAACACGAAGTGCTGTCGTGTAGTTTGACTGCGCAATTTAGATGAGGTTGATGAAAAATAAAAGAAACAAATGTAATATTGTTGTCATTTACGATAAGTAGTAATTTAGTGGTAAAGTTCTTCATGTACTCATGGCATTAAATATTGCCATACGATGCAGTAACTCTGCAATGAATCCAGTCTCCTGAGGCCGGTTTTATTACCCCTTCTTCCTTTGCTACGTCAGTGTTTGCAAAGGGTCAATATCAGGCTCTTGATTGGTTTGTGTTGTGTCATTTCTCATCAGTGTATCGTCGGTAAACAGCTCCGCTTCTTCTGCCATTTATTAGAACTTATTGCTTCTGCATTTAGCTGAAATCAAAATCTGTCTACACCAAACATAATAATTCAATGTAAACAGAAAGGTGTTTGTTCATGGTGTATTCAGAGTCAGTTTTGGCTAATATGTCTTTAGCATAGTCACGATGGAAAGGTCTTGGTTAGAATTCCATTTGGAGATGGCATTCTAACCAAGACCTTAATCTAATCGTTAATAAGAACTTTTATTAACGAGTTTTCAACTGAAAACGAGTAAGTCAGTCTCATACGGAACTAGCGGGGTTTCTCTTCGGGAGAAATTCTACTTTTTCATTGCAAAACACACAGACATGGGGTCCGGAATTCACTCGCAATTCATGGACATAAACTACTGACCTCATAGACCTAGTTGCAGGAAATGGTCACTCTCTCATAGCAGACATTTTATGCTGCGAATGCGCGCTGTTAATCCATATAACATGTCAAATTCTGTGAATTAGGACTTTATTGCTTAAAATTACGGCAAGAAAATAACCCTACCGTTTATTTATTGCAGTAATGTTTTAATCAGTATAGTCCTATTTCGCAGATATTTTTCACTCTTCTTAGGGATACTAACAGACAGATATACACTACGCCTTCAAATATTTTAAAATGTTGATATATATGCTATTGCTTTCTGCATTTAAACACTCCAAATTCCGATGATAGTTGCTACAATATTAACATTAAACTGAATTCGATCATTTTTTTTTGAAAAACAAAATCCTAAATAATGGAGTGTGTGAAAAAAAATTATCATCATATGACAAGATTTGAAAAACAATCACATTGGATAGCTATAAAAGAAAAGACAGAAAGTATTTGATTTTTTTAAGTCAATCCCGAGTCTAAAAATCAACGGATATTATTCTCGACCAAATAAGACCTAATTCATTATCTCTTAAATCGGTATTAGGGAATTGCATCTTCCATTGGCATTCCCAATAATTAATCTGTCTAATTAAGTTTGTCTGATCTCTCTAATTAAGTCTGTCTTATCTTTATAAATCTTTCTAATTAAATATGTCTAATCGCAAACGAAGCTGTCACATCTTCGATCGTGTTTAGTTGTTTCCAAACTGGAACCCATTCCAGGATTTAGAGATTGAGCTTAGAGGAATAAACTGAAAACGAGGATAATAAACTGAAAACAACGTTACATGGTTTTGCAGAGGAAAACTCTGTATAAATACTACAAAAGAAAGAGAATGAAAATTTCTAAACTTTAGTTCCACTCATAACTGGAGAGCCTGCAACGGCATCTTCTTAGAGTTGTCGGCTCTTTAGTTATGAGTGGATTGAAAAATGAGCATTTTCGTTTTTCTTTTCTATCACTTACTCTACAGAAAATCGACTTCTTGTTGGAGACGACCTTAACAGCAATGTATGAAATGAATCTCAGACTTGTAGATTAATAGAAATGTTTTTGAAATTTTTTAGAAAAAAAGAGGGAATTCTTACAGTAGTGGTAAATAGTTGATATATATTTGCTTAGGGCATACGGGCCTACTAATTATTACAAGCCCCATATTGCAATACGAAAACTATACCAGAATTCAGTGATAATCACAACACTCAAAGTAAGAAAACTCATTATTATTAATAGAATTAGAATTAATAGAACCTTTTATTTATATAGTATTTTGCATGATTTCGATCTCTTAAGGTTTTCGCCTAGTCTTCTCCGATGAGAACCAACATTTTGGAACTGCCGTCAGGTCAATGAAATCTTAATCAATATTTCTAATAAAAGACGACAATACGGGCTCCTGGGAAGCTATGTCTTTTAGGTAGGACAACAAAGACACTCCGAGGTTGAAAGATGTATTCCGATTGTGTTACGAATAATCCCTGAGATTTGATCAGATCAGAAGGTTGAATCTCAGATGATGGGAGGAGTGCTTTTATCGTACCGAATTTTTAAAACGTGAAGTAAAAATTAAAGTGAGAAATATAAAGGCATTTTCTTATTGAGTATCTGAAGATTTGCGTGCTTACAAGATTTATGCTTGGGACAAGGATCGTTCATCAAGGCTAAAGACATGAAACTTTCATGATTTAAATGGAACTAGAACTTTATGCAAAGCCAATACATATAATAACAAAAAATAATAATAATAATAATTAAGAACTAGAAACATTGACGATAATGAACCTATAGAATAAATAATTCATCCTAAATTTTTATCCACGATTTTTAGGGATGATCACAAACTAAATATGAAAATATATAATATAATAAGCAACAGAAAAGATGAATAAAATTATATACGATGAAAAAAGCTAAAAGTGCCAAAATACCTCAAACTCAGCATACACGACCGTATTCCAATCTATTTTAACATATCAATCTGAGTGTCTGATTCTGAATAAAATTATTGATCGAAACTGAGAGATGTGAGAATTCTACGAAAGTTACGGGGCGAACATATGGTTTATTTAAAGGTAGACATTAGAAATGATCTTGACATTATTACGATTAAATAAGGGAAAAAATGTAAGAATAAAATAATATTTCAGTAGTATGAATTTATTGATGCATAAACAGAACTAACCTAAAATATTACTGGCACTTAAATAATTGGGGTAAAACTGCTGCTGGAAGCTAAAATGCTAGGTAAAGGACTCAAAAGGAAAATTAAGAATTAGACCAATAAAGTTATAGGAAAATTTCAAGACAGAAATGTAACTGGTAATTAGATCAGATTAGAACCTGACCTGGAAAGTAATGAACTAATTTTGGAAGAAAACTATTGGAATAATAAATTGACTGGTGCAGGTTTTTGAAACATAAATTGATTTGCAAATATCTTTACACACACTTGTAAATAGGGGAAAAATTGTGTAATCTAAATAGCTAGTTTATAATTTATGCTTGGGTAAAAAATTAAATTTCTAGAACGCATTGATTTATAGGAAGAGGATTTGCATTAACTTGAAGTTGCCATGATAAAATCTGCGTCATTCAGTACATAGAAGACTATTTGTTTAATTTTTGGTTAGCTTAAAAATCACTGGTCGCTTGACGTGGCTAAAATAAAAATTATGTTCGGTCTCTAGAGAATGGTTGCAAGTTTATCTAACCGTTGGCCAATCGACAGTTTAATATAAATATTTGCAAAGGTGACCTCCGTACTTCAGTAGAAAATCGACTCAGCTAAGAAGGTTTTTCATATGAAGGTAAGTTAAATGGTTTCCTATGTCGGTGGCAGAGATAAGACATAAGACTTAAAACTATCTTACCCTAAAAGTATGGTTACGAAACTCAATATGGACAGGTCTTGGGCTTTACGGACCTCGTGTATATGGGATTGCTATTTTTATTATCAAGATTATTCATATCTTCATTAGAATAATCTTAGAGCTTGGATCTTACAGGAATTGATCGTAAGCTGGATCACATTTTTTCCTTTTTTTTTCAATGGTTATGTTTTCCTAATTAGAATGAAAAACGAAATATTAATTACTTCCATTATAATGTAAGCCAGCGAAAATAACCGAATATGCAAGGGGAAAAAAAAGAGTGCACTCTCTGAATGACTTGAGATGACAGTCATTGAATCAACCATTTTCCAATATGCAAAACTGCTAATAAGGTTACTTCGTTCGTTTACTTTTTTAATCGTATGATGGCTGTTCTTTCTAATTAAGAATATTGTAATAATAATTCAATGCAATATTTCTGGTAATGAAAAGAAATCCCAAGACAATTTCGATTTTATTAGCATTAGCAGACACCGTTCACTTTCGACTCCGATGTCTTTAAAATATCAAATTCCTAACAGGAATCGAGCATACTTTTACGTGTTTTTTTTCTTTCTTTTTCATCACTTCGCTCTTTTCTGCATTATAAATTCAACTAATCTATATAATTAAGTTTTGGTTATTTAATTAACACGAAAATATTATTTCACGCAGGTTATTTCACGCATATTATTTAGACGCACGTACTGGGTTCTAATAAGATTTTGCCTTTATATTAGGTTAATTAGTATGTAAATATACTACTATTAGTATATCATTTATATACATTTTATATACATAAATAAATAATTGCATTTAATAAATGTATTCACATGAATTTCAGTATGCGATACTGAAGACTGGAAACATAAGAAAAGAAACATAAGTAACATTTTACAGATCGTCTCGTGCTGGAAGACATCGCTCATAAATTATAATAAAAAAAAAACTTGTGTCATTTCTGTTAAAGTAAACTTCCTGTTAAAAGTAAAAGTAATGTGTAAAATCGGTTGTCTTTATACGACGAGTATAGCAGAAAATAAACATTTTGAAAATAAATTTTGACAGTCGTCTTATACGCCTAGTCGACTTGTAAGCCGGTAAGGTATTTTTCATTACTCATTGCTTGTGAAAACAGCTTTCTTCAAATCTGCATGTAATTTTCACTAGCTATTACTATTTCTGTAGCAAACGTAATTTCTTGATAATTTGCCCTCATTGAATTCAATCACCAGTTCTTCAAGAAACTCATCACCAGATTCCTTCGTTCGCTTCAATTACTTACACTCACATTTACAACATTGCTATAGGCTTTTATTACTCGAAGATAGGGTTAACAATAAAAGAAAAATTATAATGAATTAATTAATGTTTTTCTAAGGAAGTGTTGCTCTTCTGTAGCTTTTACAATCTATTTTATTCAGTAAATTTCGAATATATTTTTTTCTTTTGAATTTTACATTCTGTCTTTTATTAATAGCAAGTTAAGGCAAAATGTCAGTTTCTCCAGATATACAGAAGCAAGCAGTTCAGATTTGGCTTACGAGTCATACTTTGGGCACCGAAGCATTAAAGGTAAAGTGGTACTTTGTGTCGTCTTTATTTTAAAGTTCGTTCCACCTCAACCGCACGGGGTTTGGTAAAGCTGAAATGTAAGTTCTTTACCGCCATCCACAAGAAAAACAGATGGAGAAAACAAGCACCGTAACCTTTTTTCTTTATGGTAGGACACGAGTTCACGTTCAGTAAGCAATGTCTGAAGCACAAACAGAACTCCAATTCCTAGACGGAGAACAAGAAAATTGTGAATAAACAAAGACGCTTTCCTTCTTAGCTTAAAAAAGCGGATTCGATAGTTGTGCAAAGATTGGCATAAAGAAAGTGCTATTCTATCCGTTAAGTGGAGGAGTGTTTAGTACTTCAATTCCATTTAATGAAGTTTTCCCCCTTTTGCAAGGTATAGGTAAAAAATGAAATGATAATATTCACTAATATGAAATGGCCGTTTATTTAGAATTTTTTTTATGTTTCCCTCAAGTATCATTTCAGTATAAACACCAGAGTTGTAGAAGAACTTTAAGTAAGAATTTAGAATTTTAATGACTGCTATTTGTCATTCTTAGTTTACAGTAGTCGTTGCAGTTCTCCACTTCTTTTTTCTATTTCGTTGTCAGTTCTTACCACAAATTTCTTCTTTCTCCTTGCTCTGTGCCCGTAGCGGCTTAGCATCAGGGCCGTTCATCATCCTTTTATCACCATGTTCCATGTCCTTTCACGGCTAACGCTCTTCTGTCTAAGCTACTTCCTTTTACAAGACAGGCGAAGCTCTCTCGCTTCTCTATCGTATAAAGTATAATAACCAGGGACGATCTCAGTAGTGGAGCCAACTCTCTCTCTCTCTCTCTCTCTTGCTATTTCTCATCTCTTACCTCCCCTCTCATTCTGTTCTGCCCTGGCTTTAAATTTTATGATGGTGTAAACTTTATTAAAAATCATATGCGTACAGAGAGGTCTGGTCTATCCTATATGTAGACTATGGAGCAACATTAATATTTAATTTTTATACATCGCTGCCACTCCTGTTTTGTTATTAATTCAACCTTGTTTTTCCATCACACCGTTTTCGTAATAAGTTTCATTTTTTTTTTACTGAAATATAAAACTGCTCCTCTGTAATAATGTTTTGTGCGCGCTTTCTTATTAAAATATGAAAATAAAATTAAAGTTTATTTGATAGCGTTAATAAAATGTTGAGTTTGCAAATAGCTTCGAGTTGTTATCTGCTTAAAGCCATTTACGAAAAGCAAACAAATAGCTATATTTTCATTTAATTTTTTCCGAGAAAAAAATAATCCCAAAGAGATCATAAATCAGCAAACTAAAGGAGGAAAAGTTGTTTAATTCATATTAATGGTATTTCTTGGTGTCTTATTATTATAATCAGTTATAGTCTAAGATTAATATATAACTGACAGATGTTTCGAAATTTGAAATTCTCTCATGAAGAACTATCAGGTTAGTTGATTTGTATGGTAATTTCTTTGCCTAATAGCATATATAGGGCGAGAAAAGATACGCTTACGGAAAAGTAATTTTCAGGTCATGACTGCTTAATTAATCCAAGTTAATGTACCGTGAATCGTTAACAGATGCAAATTTAACTGAGAAACATTATCTAATATCAAGGAAGTGCCATATGACCAGAGTAATACAGCAAATGCTTGTCCTCTACAAAACAGGAACAAACTTCTTATTACGAGTTGATGCTGCTAGATCTTCGCCTGCATCTGACTCATCGGACTTATGTTAATGCAAAAAGAGCGCAATGTCTGAAGTTATAAAAGATAACCATCTGACCCGATGGCTGTCGAAGCCTAACTCTTTTAAAAGAGATTTTAAAACCTATTTCAAAGGAGTTAGGCTACGATAACTGTGTATCTTGGGAATTCATCTTTGCCTGCAATTCTGCAAGTGACCCTTTCTCTTTTAGAAATATGCAAATACTAAAACGTAATTTTAGTGTTTTCTCAAATAGTATGCACATCTACTTGAGTGCACAAGTCATCCTTCATTAAAACAGAAAATATTAAGATTTCCTGTTTTAATGAAGGAAACTGGAAAATTTATATATTAATAGATTTCATTGAATATCTATTTCATTCAATACAAAATAAAAAAAGAAAAAGATTTTTTATAAAATCCTTTGCTCATACAGAAACTGTCCTAGTTTGATAATAATTTCTTTATTAATCGACAATTTGCTGATGTAGATATTATGGCTGAAGATCGAAATATTATTGTTATTATTATTATTATTATTATTAGTAGTAGTAGTAGTAGTAGTACGGACAACTCCAAGGAGTCCTTAGACTCATCGAGGGAGGCCCTAAGCATCATATCAAGAACAACTATTCGGCATTCGCACAGTATACACGGCATTTCATACTGTACGGTATGCACGGTATGCACAGTATGCACGATATATTCGCAAGCCATTCGCATAGTATCTATCATACTATGCTTTGAATTCATTTACAGTCATGGCATCCACAACAAACTCTGGCAGCTTATTCACCACTCTCCAAGTAAAAAACCCAGTCTAACACCCTTGATAACTACAACCTTGCTCAGTTTTCATGGATGGCCACTAGTTCTCCCATCACCAGACCTGTTCTAAAAAATTTCCTCTGAATTAATAATCGTGTAAAAACCCTTCAGTAATTTGAATGTCTCGATCATATTACCCCTTTTCCGCCTATCACAACTAATTTATGTAACCCACAGATCTTCAACGTGTTCTCGTAAGGTTCATTCCATAGACAAGCTATCATCTTGGTCACTCACCTCTAGATCCTCTCCACCTCCTCCCCATCAAGAAGAAACCCTGGCACTCAAATTTGGGCACAGTAGTCAAGATGGGGTCTTATCAAGACTATACAGAGGAACAATAACTTGTTTATCTCTGCTCGTCAAAGTATTCTTCAGTAACCAAGTGATCTGATTAGTTGATTTAGCGACTTTTGCTATGTGCCTCCTAAACTTCAACTCCCTATCCACCAACACACTCAAATCTCTGGGTTCGTCAACCTCCTGGCAGTTCCACCAATGTGATATACTGCTGCTAATTTTTTCACCCCAAAATGCATAACTTTACACTTTGCTGCATTATACCGACATCCATTCTCATTATCCAAGACTGCCAATCTATCCAAATCATCCAGCAAAATTTGACATCATGTACATTCACTGTTGCTCTACCCAACTTTGCATCATCAGCAAATAAATGAACAGCTCCTATCAGATCCTTTCCTACATCATTAATGAACAAATTAAATACCAGTGGTCCAAGAACAGAACCCTGCGGCACACCACTAGTAACAGGCCTTCTTTTGGACTCCACTCCTGAATAAACTACTCTCTGATATCTCTCCATCAACCACCCTCCTATCCATCTCACCAACCCTATATCCATTCCAATGTGCTGCAGTTTACTGATTAGAACTTCATGTGGTATCATGTCAAAGGCTTTAGCAACATCCAGCAGTATCACTGTAAATCCATTACCCTTATCCAGTTCAGCCGTCACTGTATTATAAAACTTGAGCAAGATACTGAGGCATTATCTACCCTTCACAAAACCATACTGTCCTCCATACAGTATCCCATTTTCATCTATCCATTCCTGTATTTTGCCCTTGACTAATATCTCCAAAACCTTGACAACGATTCCTGATATACTAATCCTTCGGTAATTTGCAACAGCAGTCTTGGAACCTCCTTTATGCAATGGAACTATCTTCCCCTCTTTTCACCCCCTCGGGACTAACCCAGAGCTGAGACTTAAACAATATGGTCAATGGAACTGATAATTCCTTTGCCACTTCACGTAAGACTCGAGCTGATATACCATCCAATCCCACAAATGTATTTACATTAAAGTTCTGTAATATACTATTCACCTCCATTTCATTCACTTCAATTCCTGTATCAGCCATTCGTTCTCTCATTCCTGCAATATCACAGCCTGGATGATAAACTCTTGCAAAGCGTTCGCTTAGTAATTCTACTATTTCAGCTGGTTTAGTTACCTCCCTGCTATCGGCATTTCTTAGAAGCATTTTTCCATATACATTTTTTCTTTTACTTGCAGCATATCGAAAGAACTGTTTGAGATTCACTTTAGCGTGCATTGCTAATTTCCTTTCTTCCTAATTTCCTAATTTCCTAGTTACCCTTCTGGCCTGTGCTTTGTACTGTTCGTGTACCTGCAGGTCATCCTTCTCCTTAAATTTCATTCACAATTGTTTCTTTTTTTTGCAGCTCAAGCTTAATGGTGTTATTCATTCATTTAACTCCCACTTGGTTTACTCTCCGGACTCTAGGTTTGCATCAGCCATTACCTCCCTCAAACGTTTTCCTGAACACACTGTACTCCTCACATTCTATCCCACTAACCATATCATCTTCTGTTAGCCATATCTCACTAATGCCAATAACCTGTGACCAGGAAGAACTAACCAAGGCCAAAATTTCCTCCTTCTTATTCCGAATACTCCTGGCATTATTGTACATAAAGTGCAGAAGTAGTCCCCTTGCCCCACCCCTATTTTGACGCCTTATACTAAATATCCCATTTTGGTTTGTTATCCTTTCGTCCTAACTCAGGCATATTATACACATTCTTACACTCAACTGCCACACCGATGTCTGCATGTCCACTTAACAATATCTCCAGTCTCCCTAAAAGCTCTAGTTTCCCTGATTCTGCACATCCACTTTCACTTCATTCAGCAACAATTTTTCCAGTCTAACACCAAATCCATTCAGATGCAAACCATTCTTCTTCTATAAGTCCTTTCGCCGGTCAAACTCACTCCACACATCCACAAACTCTATACCACTCCTCTTGCATAGCCTACGCTTGGAATCATTCGCAATTATGGCCCTCCTTCTCAACTTTACTCTGTCATACCGAGGCAACTGACTAACTATCTTAACTCTCTCACTCTTTCCTTTTGCTACCGCTAGTAATTCTTTCAAGTCCTCTCTCATAGCAAGTTTTTCACATTTTAAATCATTCGTTCCAGCCACTACTATCATTTCTTTCACCTTATGCTTCTGTGCTCTAATAGCCTCACTTACATTATTAATTTTCGCACCCGGAAAGCACGATTTTGTCAAACTCTCATCTATTACACCTTTTACTACTGAATCACCATATATAACACTCGCTCTTTAATTTTTCTTTCACTCCCGATCGTATTCTCATTTATCTTATCACGCACTTCCTTCTTTTTGTTAGCTGATCCACTCGGTAGACATTTTTGTAATCGCTCCAGCTGCCGCTTCGCCCTATGTATCACTCCGCGCAACCGAGCTATCTCCCTCATTGCAGCTAACTCTTTATTTTTTTTATCAGTCAAACCATTCTCTCGCTCTGTACTTTCACCATCAACTGTATCACTTTTAAAATCACTATCTATGCTATATGGCGTTACATCACAATTTTCTATCACACATTCACAATTTTCTATCACATTCTGACTTTCATCCACTACGTCAATCTCGCTACCTGACACACACTTCAGATCCTCGCTTTCGTGACTCTTTAGGCATACTTTCCCACTACTATCGCTCTCAAACCGAACTCCAGACGCTCTCAGTAATGCATACATTCTATAGACCTTACACTGGATGAATTCCCTTTGGTTAAATTCTTCAAACAAATACGGCGATTTGGACGACATTGTCTTTCTTCGCTTTGATGTCATGTGCTACGCTACTTATCTAACGTGTCTTATCAAAATACTAAATTAACTCTATTTAAAACAAACCTTTTAAGCTAAACTAATTAACCCGCAATATATTCTAATTCTACCAAAATTTTTAAACAAAAACGCTATCTTTTAAAAAAACTAAATAATTTACCTTTCAGAGCTCTTCAAAAGCAATACTACCATCAACGCGCTTCTTCCTATCCTTATATTTATGTTTTCACCCAACTAGATCATCAGATCATTTAAATCATTTCGACTTTAGACCATTTTGACTTTTACCATGTGCAGTAGAAAGAATTAGCGTGTGCATTTGATTGGGTTTGAAAGAATACAAAATAGCTAGAAAACACACACATCCAACTCTGATAGACAATTCACGTGATTTTCCAATTAATTATTAATTAATTAATTCCCACCTTTTGGCAGAGAAAAATGCCTCCTCATGTACGCATCGTGTGTGTGTGTGTGTGTGTGTGTGTGTGTGTGTGTGTGTGTGTGTGTGTGTGTGTGTGTGTGTGTGTGTGTGTGTGTGTGTGTGTGTGTGAGAGAGAGAGAGAGAGAGAGAGAGAGAAGATTTGATTCTCCACTCTTACTCTTCTCGTAGGTTGAATGTTATATAAGCAATCATACAGATGCAAAAAAATCAAATTTATTACAAAACTATATCCTATCGGTCATTAAGGCCTGAAAAACAGAAGGAATAGGTTATCTCACCTCTTAAGAAGGTGAAAATGTTTCGTTCTCCAGTTACTTGTGTTCATCCTTCAAAAAAGCAAATGAGCGTCGTAAGTATTGTATGCAGCAGAGGAATGAAGTCTGCTGTGTGAAATGCTTGAAAACGGATCCCCCACCTGCGTACAGCGATTCCCAACCCATCCTACGATGGGAAGATGAAGATGGATGTAAAAATATCATTCCTTCTTATTTTAAAGAAAGTAAAGAATTGAAATATTGTGTGTGCTATCTGCGTGAAAGAGAGAAATATTTTCTAAGGTTTCTTTTATAAAATGAGAAAAAGAAACCACGAGTTAAGAACCTCCGAATGCATAGTGTATAAAATACATAAAACATGATTATGTTTAAAAAACAGCTTTTTCTTTCCTGATAGAGAAATCTTCTGCCATGAATGTTCGTAAGATGAAGTTGTGATGGTATGTTTGCATTTCTTGTTTAAGAAAGGAAAATAGTATTTTCCGTTGAAAACGTTTTTAGTTTATCACAGTTTATCTCCATGTCATTATGCCAGAACTACAGAGAGTGTAATTTGGAAGTCTTAATTCAATATCAGAAAGGTTCCATTATCCTTTGCAGTGCTGTTCGAAACTGAAACTTCTAAACAAATAAAAATTCAGTTGTTTTCAATAAAAATTGTTTTATTATGAAATATCGAGACATGTATTATGGTTCCTTAATGCATCTTATTGCAAAGTCATAATTTCAGAGTGAATGTCATAGATATAAATGAATGATGTAATTCACGTTATAACTTCCTTCATGCTATTTCAGCAATAAAACTGATCATTACATTCATTCATGCCACAAAGTTTTGGACTTCTACGTAACTAAGATTAAATAATGACTAGCGCATATTAGACGGTTTTCTATCATATTAACACTCCTGAACAAAAATGAATTATTTGTGAAAAATATATTGTTATGTTAATTTTCATGATATTTCTGCACTTCCCAGGTCAAGTACTTGCTTATAGGAAACCATAAGCAAGTACATGATTATAAACCATGATCCCTGTTTTCCAGCAAATTGCTAATAAACAATAATAGATCGTAATTCTTTATGTTATTCTGCTTTTACACTAGTAGAAACAAACTTTAATGTTTCGAGAATTTGTTTTTTAATTTTAGCCGAAATAGGTTGCTAAAATGATTTCAAGCGATTTAAATAGATTATTTGTAATGTTCAGTATGCATTGAGAATTAAGTACAATACGAAGTCAAGAACGAATACATGTAGGATAAAATTTTCTTTATTCTCAGAAGTCGTATAAAATGTTTGCTGTATTCGGAAATTTTTCTAAATTCGTTTTTATTAGCAGATGTGATGTATAGAAATGACTAAACATTTGATATAATCAGGCTAGTTTCATAAGTTTCATCATGATACACAACACATTTCTTCGCGAGTTTTCTCTTTTCCCGTTTATGCAAATCATTTCGATTAATTTGTTATTTCAAGGCAGAAATTTCACATTGGAGAATTAATTGTACGTCGAACGTTTTGAGTTGTGGAAGAGAATTCCTTACGCTAATGATCTCGAAAGGGATGAAATCCTTATCTATTTAAATTAAAGGGATAAAAATCCCTTATTATTTTACAGCCAGTATGCGAAACTCTAAGATCGAAAACTACGATCTAAGAGTTTCATGCCGACGAACTATCGCCGAATCCAAGCGTAAGTGACCACCTGGTAGTACCACACCAAGGCAACTCGAAGCAAAGGTGGAGCAAGATCCCTCACTATCCTTGATATTTTCTCATAATGTAAAAACACACAGCTCCTAGGAGATGTAATACTGCTTTACATTATGAGTGGAGGTCATGAAACTCTTAGATCGTAGTTTTCGATCTTAGAGTTTCGCATACTGGCTGTAAAATAATAAGGGAATTTTATCCCCTTAATTTAATTAACTTCGCCAGAAAAAAATAGCCGTTTGGCTTTTCATCTTAATTATAATATAATATAATATATATGGGCACACCTTTCTGGCATTCGTATAGTGAAGGTATGTAAGTTCTTTTCACTTAAACTTTGATATCATCCAGGTCTACCTACTCACTGATGAGACCTCAAAAAGGGTTGAAACCGCTGGGCGCTATTATGAGTTCGCTCTCTTAAGGTTTTTGCAGTAAGGGAGCAATTTGAGTCTCCGGGGAAAAGTGTTTTCCGGCACGGCCCGGTGAGGGGCTTTGTCGGTGAATGCTTTTCTTCAGACTATGAGAGGTTCTGCTTGGTGGTGGTGGTGGTGGTGGTGGGTGGAAGGCCATCACTGAGTGGAGCCAACGCTGAGATGGACGGTCTTTCGCCCACAATTGAGTGGCCTAGGGATCATCCGAATTTTTAGAGACGGATTTACTTATTCATAAAGGTTGAAACCGGTCTGGGTAGTGACCTCCCCTCATAATGTAAAGCAATATTACATCTCCTAGGAGCTGTGTGTTTTTACATTATGAGAAAATATCAAGGATAGTGAGGGAGCTTGCTCCCCCTTTGCTTCGAGTTGCCTTAGTGTGGTACTACCAGGTGGTCACTCACGCTTGGATTCGCCGATAGTTCGTCGGCATGAAACTCTTAGATCGTAGTTTTCGATCTTAGAGTTTCGCATACTGGCTGTAAAATAATAAGGGATTTTTCCCCTTAATTTAATTAACACTGCCAGAAAAAAAATAGCCGTTTGGCTTTTCATTCTTATCTATTTATCATCTCGAGGTGTTTTTTTTTTTAATATTTGCTTTCGTTCTATAAAACCAAAGACGATTATTTAATATATTCTCAAATCATCACTCGCAATAAACCGACTGTATGCTTAATAAGGCTAATTTATGAAAGAAATGTACTCTGATGCAGTCTAAGTTGTGTTTATATTTTTATGTTTTGTGTGCTCAGAATTCCTTAGCATAACTCCTATTTTAATTGCGATTTCCTTTGTCTTTTCCACTTATTGACATTTTGTTGATATTTCGTGCTTCAAGACAAATTATATTTTTATTATATATCATAAAAATTACTACTCTATGAAATATGTACGAAATTTCATTATGCATTTAAAATTCTTATTCTGTTTTTCGATTGCTTCTACTCATTGCTCAACTAACGTAGGTAAGCATTAAGAATAAAAAATTAAAAGTGAATAAGACAGTTTTTTATATAAAATCTATCTATCAGCGAAGGTTGTAAATCTATTTCATATTTCATGCCTTTGATGCAGAAAAGGATAAAAAAAACTGAATAACTCTGTTTTAGAGAACATGGTTTTCAGTTTTCAGAACTTTTTCAAGTTAATCCAGACTCCAATATGCAGGATGATGATTTACAGACGAAGAAAATCATCTCTTCCATCTCAAAAAATTTGCAAATATCTATGCCTCTATTAAGATAGGATTCGAACACATTGTCTGCAACAGAAATATGAATATTTGTATTTTCTACAAATAGGGTAGCGTGGATGATACGGCATTTGCCCTCGTTCTGATACAGAGGTAACTTTTTTCATATCAGAAACTGATTTTCAATCCGGAAAAATAAGTAACTAGGCCTTCGATCATATTAAAACATATTACACTGGCCTCTTAGCCCCGTACGTGCGTGCACACGCGCGCCTTCTCCCGCTTAAAAATGAACGCTGAGGTTTGAGTGCAAAGCACATAGCAAATTTTATCAAATCTGTTTAGGGATGCTGATGTTAAATTTCATCAAAATTTGTCTAGTTGTTTTGTATCCTGATGTTAGATCACAGGCGGCAACTCTCTCTCTCTCTCTCTCTCTCTCTCTCTCTCTCTCTCTCTCTCTCTCTCTCTCTCTCTCTCTCTCTCTCTCTCTCTCTCTCTCTCTCTCTCTCTCTCTCTCTCTCTCTCTCTCTCTCTCTCTCTCTCTCTCACACACACACGCACACACACACGCACACAATAGTAGACGTTTTTCATCGTTCAACACAAGACCATTCACTCCTCTTTGCTCCAACTGGAAGGTTGAAAGGACTCCATAAGTTCCGTGGTTACACTTCAGACCAGTTATTCCAGATTATTTATCCCTTATCTCATTTGCTGTATGTGTAAGTTGTCAACAAACCTTTTTGCGATGGGAATGGAAAAGAAAATTTCAGCGCGACCACTTGACTTATCAAATTATTGCGGGTTATTTGTTCAAGTCCAACTGTGGAAGATATCAAGATATCCAATAAATTGGCCTGCAGAATCCATACTAATGACCTTACTTACGTAGACAAAATGATTTCGGTAATGACTAAGTTCATTGTTAGCAATCAACATGTTCATTATCAAACAAGTTAACATACAAATGTGATTTTTATCCCAGTTAATGAGGCCTCTGAATTATTTCTAAAATTATCATAGTGTGGACCATGGTTTGTTAACTAGACAGTTAATATTTATCCCTATCTTAGGAAACGATGAGATATGAGATAATTAGCTGAATGTAAGATAGACTTTGCTGACTGTTTCACAAATTTTTTATTTTCACAGTCCTTGATAACCCCTCTTTAGTGTCCCTTGTTTACAATTATAGGTGCAACTCTCCTAGTATACTTTGAATTAAATATTAATTAACCGACATATGAATACTGGTCCATCCCTCGAACAAAATTGTTAGTCCTGCAACAAGATTCGATTCTCAGTGAGAGGGTGCGGCACCATGTTCTTCTAGTTCTCTCTTTTGGTGGCTTTCCTTTTTGTTTCTGCATAGCCATATGATACTGTCCGTAATCTTATATCTTCAAACCATGTCCTTCGTTTTTTACCTCTTGATCCTTTTCCCATAATTTTTCCTTCTAAAACTGTTAGTATTCTCTGTCCCGCTGAACCTCTCAGTACATGTCCTGCCAATCTCATCTTACTTTGGATCATTTCCTTTAATAAAGATCTCTGTGTTCTTATTCTCTGTAGGACATCTGTATTTGTCACATGTTCTGTCCATGTGACAGAACATGTGACAAATACAATGCTCTCCTATAGCACCACATTTCAAAGGCCATTATATGTCGTCTCACTCTCTTCTTGAATATCCAGGTCTCACTTCCATATATGAATACTGGCCGCACTAATGTTCTTATCATTCTTTTATTTGTCTCTATACCGACAGAATGTCTGGGCATATCTTTATTTTATCAGAAGGCATCTTTAGCTAAGTCTGTTCTTATTTTTATTTCTTTATCTTGCTTTCCATCTGCAGTAAAGTAGGTGCCTATATATTTGTATTCTGTTGTATGATCGATTTTCATATCGTTCATGAATATTTCTGGCTCGGATCTGTTTTTTCTTTTGAGATTTTCATAAATTTGGTTTTTTTTTTTGCATTAATATCTAATCCAAATTCTTTACCTTCTTCAATTAATAGCTGCAGTAATTTGATTAATTTATTTCTGTTTTCTTCTATTAGAATGGTATCATCAGGATATCTAAGATTGTTGTATTTTATACGTTTGATACTAATTCCTATTTTTCTGTTTTTCAATCTTTTTCATTACTGTATCACTATGGATATTAATAAATTTGGTGAAAGGATACAAACTTGTCTAACTTCTCTTTTTTTTTCACTACAGAAGTCGCAGAGTTAAACAGATGCATTTTCTGTTTGGTGTAAATCATTTTTATAATATTATAATATAATATTTTTATAATGTAAGGGGTACATCATGGTTTTGGGAAGGGTAGATCATGCTTCAGTAACTTTCTCACGTTTTACACAGTGTTATAACACTGAACTGGATAAGGGTAATGGGTTTACAGCCTTAGCAAGGTCCCTACTGGATCTTGCTAAGGCCTTTGACAGGATACCACATGGAATTCTAATCAGTAAACTGCAGCATATGGGGATGGATATAGGATTGGTGAGATGAATAGGATGGTGGTTGATGGAGAGATATCAGAGAGTGGTTTATTCGGGAGTAGAGTCCAAAATACTGCCTGTGACTAGTGGTGTGGCGCAGGGTTCTGCTCTTTGAACACTACTGTTTAATTTGTTCATTAACAATATAGGGAAAGGATCTGAGAGGAACTGCTCATTTGTTTGCTGATGATGCAATGTAGGGTAGAGCAATAGTGAATGCACAGGATGTCGAAATTTTGCAGGATGATTTGGATAGTTTGGAGGGCTCGGCTAAGGAGAATGGATGTGAATTTAATGTGGCAAAATGTAAGGCTATGCATTTTGGGGTGAAAAGATTAGGAGCAGTATACCACATTGGTGGAACTCTACTCCAGGAGACTGACGAAGTCAGGGATTTGGGAGTGTTGATGGATAGGGAGTTGAAGTTTACCGCGCACATCGCAAAAGTGGCTAAATCAGCTCATCAAATCACTTGGTTGCTGAAAAATACTTTGACGAGCAGAGATAAACAGGTTATTGTTCCTCTGTATCGAGCCTTGATAAGACCCACCTAGACTACTGTGCCCAAATTTGGGCGTCAGGGTTTCTTATTGATGGGGAGGGGGTGGTGAGGATCCAGCGACGAGTGACCAAGATGATAGCAGGTCTACGGAATGAACCTTATGAGAACAGGTTGAATATTTGTGGTTTGCAGAAATTGGTTAATTGGCAGAAAAGGGTGATATGATTGAGACATTCAAATTACTGAATGGTTTCTATAAGATTAATTCAGAAGATATTTTTGAAAATAGGACTGGTGGTGGGAAGACTAGGGCCATCCATTGAAGCTGGAAAAGAGTGTGGTTATCAAGGGTGTTAGAGCTAGATTTTTTACTTAGAGAGTGGTGAATAAGTGGAATAATCTTCCAGAGTCTGTTGTGGGTGCCATGACTGTAAATGAGTTCAAGGCGAAGTATGATAGATACTGTGTGAATGTTGAATATTTGTTCTTGACAAGATGTTAGGGCCTCCCTTGATGAGTCTAAGGACTCCTTGCAGTGCCCGTACTACTACTGCTAATAATAATAATAAATAATAATAAATAATAATAATAATAATAATAATAATAATAATAATAATAATAATAATAAATATATGATCTTCTAATTTATCTAATATATTGAACATATTATTATATTTTACCCATTTGAAAGCCTTATGTAAGTTGTCTTTAATACATAATTTAATTCTTTTTTCATTCCTCAGACTATGTCGCCACAGTTCCTGAAGTATGCCCGTTCCATAAAGTCGCCAAAGCATAGATAAAAACTGAATCGTCAAGACGTTCGATGAACTACTACAAACTAAGCCGTATTAACATAACAGAGTCTTCACAGCTCAGTCAGTATAGACGAAGCTCTTAAGTCGGAAAGATCTAGGTTCAATTCCCGTCCATGACGTGAGAAACCTTTATTTGGTCTCTTTCGACTAAAGGTAAGTTATCCGGTCTCAGACGGAGGTACGGTTTTTTTTTTCACCCAGAAATTCGGATTTCTCGTCCCCTAGAACAGGCAAACCGGCTCCGTGAACACACACACACACACACACCGCTAACACACTCCTGTAATAAGAAGTAACCAACCTATTCCGTAAGAATTTCGGTTCCGAATGCCTACACAGTAAAAAGTGTAGATCTACAAGTGAGCGGAAATTAGGACAGGAGAGGATCAATATCACAACACTAGGCTTCAACAAGACCTCTAACACGTTAATATAAAATGAAATTGAGTTGGATAATCTGCTTAGGCATCATAAACTGCTCATGCTTTCCGGAATAATATTATAATTTTCAGTATTTGATGAAAAATCAGCATCATCTGGAGGTCTGTTTGCTTAGATGAAACATTTTTCAGGAATTTTTGCGAAGCTAATTCTTGCAAAAAAAATTATAATTATTTTGATTCTTAATCGATTGCAGACATGCACGAGAAGTACTTAATAATTTTGCCTGCAGGGTACCCGTTCTTTTAAGTCATTAGTTAATTATTTTTAATAAACATTAATTAATTATGTTCATGTTTACCAATGAAAGCAATATTATGAAAAATTACGGTTTTTATGATGAAAATTTTAAGTCTGCCCATAGGCAAAGGGAGCCCAGTTTAGTTAGAAGCCCCAGTATACGTCGTCTTTGGTATTTCACTTTCGATGAAATGTTGAGTAACTTGCACGATGAATTTAAAAACCAAAACAAAGAAGATAAAAAAAATGAACGCTTTTAGAGAGCGATCTTCAGTAACCGCTTAAACAAATGCTTGAGGCATATTCTGTTTCAAGTGCAACCCCAATAAAAGCCAATGGGAGGTTCAAGCAGATCTGCCAGCTGGCAGTGTATTATCTTTTCACATGAAGTTAATCTGGAGTTCTTTAACTTGTGAGAATTGGAAGAGAAATCGGTAATAGTTTATAAGAAAATCTTTTAAAAGACTGTAATGAAACATGTTCTACAATAGGACAGGGATCAGAAATGGTAACGAGTACACTTCCGTTTCTATGGATTTTTATTTCACTTGACTAATTACTCAGAATGCGTATCCCTTAAGAAATCGCAGATTGGGAGGTTACAAATTATCTTCAGAGTAAGGAAACATTAAACGTCATCTTTCAGAAATTGATAAACACCGCACAACAGCAATACACTGATGGACATTTTAATGAAGTGTTTCAAAAATAAGGTGATGACCATTCGGGAAGGACTTTATATTAATATAAGTGCATTTGTCATATACGTCATCTTTTGTACCTATCGCTTTTCTTTGGCATAGCTACTAATAATGTTTATGTGTTTGTACCATCATTGTCTTGGTACCAAATGGAATTACTACCCAACGAAGTGGGGTCAGTGTAATGTATATGTTAAATATGTGTGTTCGCCGACATGTTTTTCTGTTTTTCAGATTGAAAACCAGAATTTCTAGAGGAAAAAATCCATGCCATTGAAATGTGCGAGCCGCTAACTCACTTTCAGTCGATAAAATTTTATAAAATGTTATAAAATTTCTCACAGCCTAAAAGGGAATCCAACCAAATCATAGGGAAAATCCCAGCATAGGAAAATCTGCTTCAAGCGTATTTAACCAGGACACGGTGGAACTGCACAAGAGAGTTAATTGTAAGTTGTGTACTAGCCAAATACTCTATCGATATTAAAGAGAGTGGAAATCCGTTATGCCGTGGATCTAGATGCCGTGGTGTGTCGAACGTAAGTTCCAGTACAAAATAATTGCACAGAACCTAAACTTGTTTCTGTGATGTGATGTTCATATTATATACTCTTCTATTAAATGACGACGGATTCCTGCCCGCTAGATGTCCTTAGCATGCAAACTGGTTGCTATCTTGGTTGGTCGAGTAGTTAGTTTATCCGCTCCCTAACTAACTTGTTGATTGGAGAGCGGATACACTAACTACTACTTCTAACTACTACACTAACTACTACTTCGACTCCTTTTGTAAGCATGGATGTCTGTTTCTGTCTTTAAGTGAGTGATGAAGTTAATCGCATTGTGTGAGATCAACATGCATTTAATGGAGACCCGAAGTGGGTTCAAAAAGCTCCGTGTTCGGTCTCTAGAACAGTGTTTCCTGAATAGGTAAAAACACATTATACATATTAGTATATTAAATAAAAATAAATATATTAAATCTATAATACATCACTCTCAAAGTGCTAATGTATCATAGATTTTCAATCCTTTCGAATGTGGAAGTTCCATAATAAAAAATAATAATAATAATAAAAGACTTTAGTTATTCAATTCTTCCACTACTGTTTCTCACATGCGATGTGTTTCTGCTTTATTTTATGAAACATCGTACATTATGCACAATGTTTTGACATCTTTTCCTAGTTTGAAAATGTTAACTTCGACGAACGAACACTTATACACAAAAATAGCATACAGTAAGAGTTCAGAAAATATTCACACTATTATTTGGAATCAAGGGGTATAATACAGTGAATCGAACGATTGGCGAACATTTTTTTATTTTACTAATTATTATAGTGTTAACAAATATTTCAGAATTTGCAACAAAATATTGTTCCCCTGTGGTTTCTATTGGCGATATTGCATTGGCTGTTTCGACATTCCAATATGGTCTCTTCTGTCGGTTTCCAAGCCAGAGGAAGAGCGGTGTTGCGATTGTCGTTTCCAGAATATCATCCAAGTGACATTTATGGGCAGACGGCATTTCTATGTCCAGGGAGAAATGCTTGTCACGCCGAATGATAAATGGATGATGGTAGGAGTTGAAACATACACGGAACGACAATGTGCAAACGTCTAATCGACTGATAAGCTTAGATTAATAACGATGCGGATGTACGTTTGTGAAAAAAAATCTCTTAAGAGAGGAAATCTCCCAATTTCCTGTCTGCCGGGATCAGTGTGGATGACAATTCATACCGAAGTATTTGCAACGCTGTCTTCTAAACAACACCGCTAGTCTCTGAAGATGAGCGATCCTTTTCCACAGTTCTTCTGTATAGCCTTCATCCGATAAATGTTAGTTTGTGTACCAGTTTGAAACTGCCAAAATCACACAATAGCTGAGTTCCTGGCATGAACACGTACAGAAGAGACGCCATATTTGGAATGCTATAACACCCACTGCAATGTTACCTACTGCCTGTCGTAAAATATTATGGAAAAGGATTCATCGTCAATTGATATATTCCGAAACATTCCTACCACTATACACAAGAGACAAAAATTCTCAAAAAGTTTTCCAGTTATTCTCTGTAAGGTCGAATCGATTTATTTATTTTATTTATTTATTTTTTAATTTCAGAAAGGCAGTAAGCAATTCCTCACTAATAAGTGCATGGTGACTTGTTCGGCAAATTCTGGTTCAAGCTGTGAACAGTTTTCATTTGTAACACACCTGGCTGATTCTTTCCCTAATATTGATTAAAACTGCTACAAGATAACAAAGAGATAAATAATGGCTTAGGTAAGTATATGTATGTAATTACGTAGTAATGCATCGTTTTGAACATAACTGTTTTCTAAGTGGTTATGTCAGCATTCGACATTCAAGTCGAGCCAGGAATATGCTAAAAGAAGTGAAACTATTTTTAATCTGACATCTATAAGATTTAAAGAAAGACAGAGAACGAGAGAGTGATGCGATGCAGACATCGTATGCAATGCGCCTATGTCCTGTTATCATATCACAGACAACGAAATCACTGTCAAGACTTCCGCGAATGTCTTTCTTAAGATGTCAAGAGAATGCCCGCGAGATCTTTCTTTGTATGGAACTGTCAGTAGTGTAGTAATAAGCTCAACACACCACATAAAAATGTTTTTCTTATTGATCTGTTCTGGAAAATCTTTAGAACACTCATTATGGGTACAAGACAGCATACCCTCCGCAGATAGAATGTAATCTGTCTTGGGTAAAATACATAACGAATAAAATGAAAAGGTATATTTGAGCTCAACTCATTTTACTGAGCGCATCTCAATTCAAATAATCAGCTAGTGGCTTTTCACTGAACAGGATTCCAACACATATTCCAACATATGTTGTGTTGAAATAAAAATGAGTAGTGATTTCATCAAACTGAAAGATGAAAAATAATAATAGACGAAGAAATAGTCAACCACGAAATAAGAAAAACAGACTGGCAACACCTGGCATCAGATTCAAAAGATATCTTATACAACAACCTTAAACTCACAATGGAGGAAATATATAAGAAAGCTGCAAAGAAAGTCAGAATTCGTTCAAAAACAACATAAAATCCTTGGATAACACAAAACTTAATCCTAGAAATATACAGAAAGGACGCTTTATGTAAATAATTACAGAGAAAAACTAACCTCTGCACAAAACTACATGAAACAAACCTGGCATCTGATCAATGAGATGCTAGATTGTGTTCCCAACACCACCGCCTCAGAAACCATAAAACACAGCTTCATGAAAGACGCAAAACCTATCCAACAACTAGCAAATGACTTTAACCAATACTTTGCAGATTCCATCCAAGAACTGCACAGAAATATCCCCCCAATCACAAAACGTGACTCTCCACTTGGACCACAATCAAAACAGATATTATGGTTCGCGACCTTAAAAGAAGCAGAACTTATCTCTGCAATACATCTAATCAAACCAAACAAAGACCCAGGAATTGCTGGTATAAGATCTAAAGATATCAAGCAACATGCAACTAGCTTAAGTCCTATCCTACTAAAATTAATAAATAAAATATTTAAAACAGGACGGATTCCAAGTATGCTAAAGACCGCCATAATCACACCCATATACAAACATGGAAAAAGAAATTTAATCAGCAATTACAGACTCATAGCAACGTTACCAATTATCAATCAAATCATGGAGCGGATCATACTGAAGAAACTCACAGCATACACAGAAACCTTTCATATCATCCCCAAAACACAATATGGTTTTCAGAAAAATAAGGGAACAACATCTCTCTTGGAAGACTTTACAGACGTAATTAATACCGCCTTAGACAAAAACAAAATTGCCATGGCAGTCTTTGTTGGTCTAACTAAAGCATTTGATACACTCACACATCAAACCTTGTTAGAAAAGATGAGGCATGTTGGAATAGTGGGCCTCTGCACAGGTGCTTTACAAACTACCTTCAAATTAGAAAGCTTATCACACGAATCGGGTCAAACCGAAGCAGAGAGCAACCAGTAACCTGTGGAGTACTCTACCCAACTCTATTCAACATTTACACGCACGATATTAATCAGCTACCTCTCAAAGGTAGTATATTCCAATAAGCAGACGATACAGCTATAATATCCATCCATAATAACACAAGCATAGCCCAAACAACATGCAACATGACATAAATCTGATCACAGACTGGCTCATGAAAAGCTCCATATACCTCAACTCAGAAAAGACAAAATTAATGATATTCAGAAATCCACTGACTCTACCAGATGATAACAAATATATAACCATTGAACATCCACTTTCCAACATAAAAAACACACAGTCAGCAACAAACGATGTATTTTCCACCCATAACAAAACATGAACTGAAAGAAGCAATCCTACAACTAAAACCAAAGACCCCTCCAGGAATAGACAAAATAAGACTCACAGACCTTATAACACACTTTGAGCAAATAAATTCAATTCTGTTGAAACTCGTGAACATAATATTCGACAAATCCATTATTCCGCAACAACTAAAAACTGCAATAATTACGCCAATATACAAACAGGGCAAAAGAAACGATAATCAGAACTACAGACCAATAGCTACATTGCCAGTCATCTCAAAACTGCTAGAAAAAATAACACACACTAGACTAGAGAACTATATACAGACGTACAACATCATCTCATAAAACCAATACGGCTTTCAGAAAAAAAGCACCATTACTTTATTAGAAGACATCGCCGACACAATAAACGAAGCTCTCGACAAAAACAAGTAGTCGTACTTATACTGCTGGACCTAACCAAAGCATTTGATACACTTCAACATGACATACTACTCACCAAACTATACTCAATAGGTATAAGAGGAACGCAGCATACATGGTTCAAGAACTACCTCTCAAACAGAACACAAGTAACAAAAATAGGTATATCTCACAGTCGGAGTATACAAGTAAAACACGGTGTACCTCAAGGTGCCATATTATCACCCAATCTATTCAACATATACATTAACGATGTTCATGATATATCCATAAGAAGTCAAATATTTCAATACGCAGATGACACTGCCCTACTAGCAATCCACACAGACATTAACACAGCTCTCTGCAAAGCACAACAAGATCTAAATGAAATCACAACATACTTCCACCAAAACACAATTCTAATCAACGATACCAAAACACAGATGTTGATAATACACAACCCAAGAATCATACGCCCCGCATCACTATCGATACATTTTTACACATACCGCTGCATTAACAACAAAAATACCTGCCATCGTTCCGAAATCAAACCTATAATACACGCAAAATACCTCGGTCTCTATATAGATTCCCACCTTAAAGGGACAAAACATATAGAATACCTACACACCAAACTCCGGATCACCGCAGCAAAACTCTTCCAAGTTAAAGACATTATTCCATCCAACATAAAAAAATCCTATATCATGGTATCTGCGAATCCCTACTCAGATACGAAATAACAGTCTATGCAAATACATCAAACAGCCACCTAACAAAATTAGAAACATTACACAGGAAAATCCTGTCAACAGTGGTCTGGACACCTTATACGCAACAACCAATATCCGACCAGCACATGGCGATACACAGAATCCTGAGCATTAAAAACCTGAAACACTACATGACATTAACAAGGAATTACTTCAACATCACTTATCGAAACAATAGAGATACATATCGTATAACACGACCTACAACAACTCTCTACATCCCCACACCCTTCAACAACTCATACGGTTCTTTTGTGAGATCACATCAGATACCCACGCAACTCAACAACCTACCAAGAAATTTGAAACACGTAGATAACTACAGAACATTAAAAAACGAACTCTGAAAAATATACCAACAAAGTTATGATACCATTAACACAAATCACTAAACACAAAGTTATGATACCATCACAAATCACTAGCATCCAATGCCTGCATTCCATACATAAACAGTAGCAACAACATAAACAGTGAAGGCTAAATCCCATTCTCTTTATAACCCAAGCTTCGAAGTAGGTGGGATTAATTTGCCTCACTCATCTACAAGTAATCCTTATAAACAAATGCAGAAATTTGTTTGTATAATCACTCTTTCTCAAACTTTGAAAAAAAATAAAATAATAAAATAATTAAATTATACAAAAAAATTTGTACATTCTTCATTGTTAATATTAGAAGAATATGTGTTGTAAATACATAATATAAAGGCAAAAAAGTATTATTGAAAATTTTAATTGAAATCCAATGTAGAAATTGCAGCACTTTGTGCTGAACTCTGTAAAATTATAAGGTGCAATGTCACACAAGATGTTTATTGTATGTATAAATATTTTAGCAATCAATAAAATTATGATTATTATTTTTAAAAAAAAAAATAATAATGATTACAAATGTTTACATATGATACAAACATATGTATGCAATGTTGTATCATATGTAATCACATGTATGTAATGTATGTATCATATGTAATAAAAAAAATATTTTTTTTAAGAAAATGATTAGAATGAAAGATAACGAATTACATCGAAAATGAAAGCCGGTAGATTAAAATGCTCCATTTAAATAATTATAGTGGATTAAAATATCTATTTTCTGCAAAGACCCAATGCAAATTTGTGTCAGTAATTTCATATTTTAGCAGAAATAACAAAACTGTTGGTAGCTTTGATGCTGAGTGTACAAAACACCTACATCATTTCTATTTTAATTGCAGAAAGCGCTCTCAATAATACTTAAATTATTACATTTGACAAGATGTTTTCTGTTGGAATGAAGTGAGTTGACTGTATTATTATGGAAGTTGTTCAATATTTGTGGTATGAATCCAATGTTTCTTACATGGTCCAGGACCATCTTGGTAATAGAGCTACCACAAGAAAGCACATGATAACTACTGTTAATTAGACTTGACTGTAAAATATAAGAATATTTAGATGCAAGATTTTGTCATTCACAATTCGTAATTGGTCAAAAGCATTTCGTTTTCTACTCTTTCATGTTAACCTCCATCCACGAGAGATTACTTTCCTATAATACACTGCATAGAATGAAGTCAACGGACACCATATTGTTAGGAACAAACAACTATGGCGCCTATCTTAAAATGTAGGACCTACTTTCGCTGCGATGACTGCAACAATCACACGGGGCACACTTTCCACAAGGATAGCGATTAATGGGAATTTTGGACCATTCTTCCTATAGGCATCTAATGAGCTCCTGGGCTGTTGTAGGGCAGACATCCCTTGATCTCTCCCGAGGCTCCAGTATATCTTACAGATGTTCAATAGGGTCGAGATCAGGGTTCCGTGGAGGCCAGTCACGTGTGATGACATTCATGTCCACAAACCACGCAGTTACGGCAGCAGCCTTTTGACACGGTGTGTAGTCTTGCTGAAAGAAACGATGGTCAGTTCCGTAGAAACGCCACAAAGTAGGAAGCATTGCATGGCATTGTCCAAAATGTGCAGATACTTCTCGGAGTTCAATGTTTGTGGCAACACAGAATTCCGAGACCAAACCAGGAAAAACAGGGCCATAGCATCACACCGGCACCACCAATTTCATAGTTGGGGTTACGGATTCTGCTAATAGATGTTCATTGCGCATAAGCCACACCTACACCCACACTCCCTCATCCGCTTGGTAGAGGATGCAGCATGATTAGAATCTCCACAACACTGCTTTCCAAGCTTCCACATTTCGCTGTACACGGTCTTTGCACCACTGAAGGCGATGTTGCATGTTGTTTCGGGTAATGTGGGGATTGCATATTGCTATCCTACACTGGAAACCAATGTTTTGAGCCATGGTTTTGTATCATGGCAACTCGGAATTCAATGTATCCGCAGAAGAATGGTGGTTTTACATATTATCCTTTGTAGCACCCCTACTACCACGTTCGGTTTGTGTAGTTGGTCGTCCACTTCGTGTCGCACTTCGCTCCCTGCGCTTCCATCTCAGTATGGTATCACTGACTGTTTATTTGGGTCGGGCCAAATTGTCAAACAGATGCCCCGCAACATGGCATCCCATCACAACGCTTGTTTTTTCATACTCTCTCAGTTCTTTTCTCGCAGCCATTTTCCATTCCCAGTGACCAGGGAGCATCATATTGCTCCAATTTATACCGGTTTCAAACACACGACTCGTTACATATCACGATGCACCTTTTCCGTGGGGATATCTGTTGACGTCTTTCCAAGCAGTGTGCATTAGTACTAGTACTGCATGTGAGCTAATGGTTAGACAATTCGAAAATATTCTCTAGAGACCAAATGTGATCTTTCTCAAGCTGCTTTAGGCCTGAAATAAGCAGTATAATGGTCTCACGCTAGGAGAAAAATTGTGGGAATGGAATCCAGTCCCACAGTTGAAGACTAACTCCGTACAAACAGCAGCAATACTATAAGGTTATTTCGAATTAGAACTGATTCTACATTTATTGACATTTCTAAATGTATTTTGGATAAAATGTCATTATATATGATATTTTATTGTACCAGGGTGGTATGAAACGTTATTGGCCTCGACCATAGATGCCAACACTATCGGCACGATTTTCTTTCTAAGTTGGTGCATTTTTCATAAGCATTCATGTGAAACAGAAAGTCATTCTATCAAGTAGTTTGCTTTGTGCAGCTGTCTGAAGCAAACGTGTTGTCTGTATCCCTTGAAATGGATAAAATTGAGTATCGTGCGGTTATAAAATTCTTTATAAAAGAAGGTTTAACGCCAAACGAAATTCATTCAAAGTTCATAAACGTTTATGGTCACTCTTCAGCTTCGTTTTCGACAATTAAGAAATGGGCTGCCGAGTTTAAACGTGACCGTACCAGCCTTGAAGATGATCCACATGAAGGAGGTCCAAAAAGTGTAATAACACCAGAAATCATTGATAAAGTACACGATATTGTATTGGATGACTGGCGAGTCAAATTTCATGAAATTGCCGAGATTATAGGCATAAAAAGCCACAGGATAAAAAGCTGAGACTGTAGGATAAAAGGCAAAAGGCTTTGCGCAAGATGGGTGCGCGCTTGCTCACAGCAGATAAAATCGCACTCGCATAAAAAAATCTCTGAACAGTACTTGGAGCGTTTTAATAAGAATAAAATTGATTTTTTGTCGATTTATTACTATGGATGAGACTTGGATTCGCCATTACACACCTGAATCCAAACAGCAGTCAAAACAGTGAACAGAAGCCGGTTGTTCAGCGCCCAAGAAGACAAAGTCGGTTCCATCAGCAGGAAAGGTCACGGCATCGGAGTTTTGGGATGCTACAGGCATTTTTTTTTATTAATTATCTTGATAAGGATAAAACAATAACCAGGGAATATTATTCCGATCATTTAATCAGACTAGACGAAAAACCTTCGTGAGAAAAGACCCGGTTTGCAGAAGAAAAAAATCATCTTTCATCAGGACAATGCACCTGCTCACAAAGGTGTTTTGCAATAGGAAAATTAAGGACCTGCACTATTAATTGTTGGAACATCCACCCTATTTCCCAGATTTGACTCCTTCTGACTTCTATCTCTTCCCAAAACTAAAATTCTTCCTCGCTGGTCAGCGTTTTTCTTCGAATCAAGAGGTGATTGCAGCTATAGAGGGGTATTTTGCAAAATACTCCTCTACTTACTGAGAACCACTACAGGGACGGCATAATGGCGGTGGAGCGTCGCTAGAATAAATGTATTAATCGTAGGAGATATTATGTCGAAAATTAAAATTATTTTGAAATTATAAATTCGTTTTTTCATTGTTAGGCCGAGAACTTTTCAGACCACCCTTGTATTGTATTTGAAGTAGTAGACAAGCAGCATTCTGAATGGACACTTTCTTATACGAATCCACTTCTCACTTCTGCAAATAATCAAACCGAATCAGATCATTTGTATATCAATCCACTTCAAAAAAAGTAATGACCCTTCATCTAATTAATCCTAAAAGCAATATATAAATAATATAATTCTGTAAAATTATTTCAATTCAGTTAGCACTATCTTTTCGAAAATATTGCCCGGAAATCCATTTCAGCACATTATATTTATTCCATTAAATTTAAATCGAGGATTAATATTAAATCAGTCAAAATTGTCGAACTGGTTGATCGGTTGGGTAGTTATTTTTAATGTGTTTAGCTTAGATAATGTTCAGCCCCTGTTTGTGATCACCACTCTGCTTATTGGAAACGAAGTGATTTTGAAAAATGTCCTGCAGTGGATCTAGCAGAGAAACAACCTAATTATTTAGCCATTAGTCCACCCGTGACACCAATGGACTACAGATTTGCATACTTTCGTGAATGGAATTTTCATTAAAGAATAATTAAGTACTTACTTAAAGTGCTGTACACTCATATATAGACGAGTCCTTATAAACACTTCGAAACTGTTTTGCGATTCCCATCAGGATAATGATATTGTGTTGAATTTTATTGCGACCTCTACTGTGTTCCCGAGACAATACAATATATCAAGCGTAAGAGTATTTATTTAACGTTAAAATATCATCGTGAACATAATTTATTTTCATTGCATAACTATTGAGAAGCATAATGTAGTTAGAATTATTGGTATAGGAAGAAACAACTCTCGCATGCTGTACTCAGTTGGACTCAGTTGGACTAAGATAGTGTAATAAAATATCACCTGAGCATATTTTCAAGTTGTTTCTTTATAAGCTAACTTCACAAAAAGAGTAAATAGAGATGGAGAATTTTTATGTAATATTACATTAATAAATAAATTGCTTACTCTAAAGATGTTGAATGATTTCGTGATGTGAAAAACTCATGGTATTCCGATTCCTGTTTTGCTTATTCGTATATAAAAAAATTTATCGATTTATAATATCAACTTGAGCATGAGTTAGGAAATTTTAAAGAATGAGATGCTTTTATCCCTGCATTTGATGTCAAAGAATGGATGCATTTAGATAAATTCAAAGAGTTGGAAAGAAGTCATAAGATATTCTAATATCTAAATACGTGTATTTTGCTATCTAGTATGGAGTCAAGACGAACAGAATGAAAGTGTTTCAGCGCTTCCCACCCTTTTCCGTTTCTGGAAATGCTGATGTGTCTAGAAATCAGAAAGCGATACCGACAACTCCGTTATAGCAAGACGCAAACTGGCATTGTCTCTCTCTCTCTCTCTCTCTCTCTCTCTCTCTCTCTCTCTCTCTCTCTCTCTCTCTCTCTCTCTCTCTCTCTCTCTCTCTCTCTCTTTCTCTCTCCCTCTTTCTCTCTCTCTCTCTACAAGTCTTGAAACTTTACGTTTTACAAGAACAGAGATCACAGTGTAATGAGAGCAATAACTTTGATTTCTTCTTCTTGAGTGATATCTGTACTGTCAACTTGAGCAGCATATCGTTAAAACTACTGGAGTATACCGAAGAAAGTGTGAAACTTTACAGCAAATCATCTGAGAGATGCAAGTGTATGTTAGGCTAAGTAAGGATAACCGGAGCGCGCGTGATATTATGTCTGCAGCTAGTAGCTGGGCAAGCATTGGTGCAGGCGTTCAGGAATGCGTAGTTCTGACGTACGTGTTTTGTTGATGTGACGTCAATGCAGGCGTCAGGACACGCATCCTCAAAACTTCCGAGAATGCACAACTTAGCTCGATGCTAGGAGAAAGCCGTACATTTCACTCGTTTTATTCCCAGTTGGGGTTTCTTATAGCTCGAGAAGCAATGCCTCTGTAATTGGCCTTCTCAAGGCGTTGTTAACTCTTCACAATTATATGCAAAACGGAAAAAAGCAGGCATCCATTATCATATTTTTTTGCTCTTTACAGAGAAGATGGAGAGTGACCTGCTTCAGATGGAAGCTTGCTACTACTTCTGAGCAAATAAAAAGAATGACGATGGTCACTCTCTTCCTGGTTTCATTGTTCGATACGATCAATCACATTTTAGTGCAGTGCAACTTGAGAAATTCGTTCAACGAAAGGGAAATAATACTTTTAGAAAGAGCTCTTTCATTTTGATGAATGTATTGTGCAGTTTCACTGTTGTCCATTGTACTTATTCTTGTGCTAACAGGCAATTCATCTTATTACTAGTACTGATTGCTCATTTGAATCGGCGTTATTTCGATCAATCCACATATCGATGTGCCACGTATGTATGCTGTTAAATAATGATAAGCGAGCGAGTGAATGAGAAAGAGTAGAGCCCTGTCTCTTTCCTTTTTGTGTGTGCTTGAATGTTACTCACTAAGGTTGTAAACTTTGTTGTTCGACTTAGATAATCTGGAAGGCCAGATCTACAGACCAGAAATGCAACTTTTTGAGATCACTTCAGCCTTTCCTACAAGAAAGTGATGAAATAAGTTGATTTAAGTTAAGTTTCTTCAATATTTCCAGATTATATTTTATTTTCCCTCCAGAATAAAATAAGCTACTAGAGGTAGCTTATTAGATGCGACCCATGTGACAACTTTCTACTATTCTATTATTTAAGTTTCTGTTATTTATAATAGAAATTGTAAATCTTTGCCTGGCACTCTAGCAACAAATGCATGCAAAAATTTCACTGATAGATTCTTCTCAGTGAATGTCGATCATAAATTTAAAAAAGGGAGGGCTGAAAAATAAACAAGTTCTTCACTGTATTGATTACTAAATGCATAAATATTAATCTTCACTGGTATATTACTTGAATCCTTACACATTTCTAAACTTACGAAGAAAATATAATAAGTTATTATAATATATAAACGTGATAACAATATTATTTATTTTTAAAACCATTTATGGGTCGAAGTGGTTTCCCGAATAAACTGTAGTTGGTTTAAGCAACCATCATTCAATTTTTCATTGGTTATACACTAAGTGATTTTTTTTTCCAGTTTGTTGTATTCGGAATGCTAAACAATTTATTACTAACAGCATCAGTATAGATAATCGACGTGAAAGAGCTTTTAAAATATTAACAACAAAGCTACTAAATTAATCAAATATTCATTTAAAATTTCATTTGCAATTAAGTTTATATCTTAAAGTGATAATTCACTTGATTGAATTTAAAAAACCAACTTTGTTAATATTTTTTTTTCTTGGATGAGATGACAACTATTTTCTCAGCTTTCATCCTCGAAACTTATTTATGCGCTTATCTGAAGATGACGCCAGTTATTATTTATTGTTTTTTTTGCTGTGTTGGGAAGCTGTGAAATCAAATCTATGTTTAATTCGCTTGATTTCCACTGCAGCTGTTGATTGAGAAATCCCTACGCGCGCGCGCACGCACGCACGCACACACACACACACACACACACACACACACACACACACACACACACACACACACACACACACACGACAACTTGGAATGTCTTGATGCGTCGCTGAACTGGAAACCTGAACGAATATATTGTGTTTCAATAAGTTTGTATGGTATTTAGGGTGCGTGTTTCTTGTTCATAGTATGTCCTTAAGGCTCTTTTCAGGCAATTGTAGTTTGTAAGGTATTCAAAAGGTAATTTATTTAGCATGTCTGGGATGTAGAAGCATCGTGTGGCCTTTCCGTAGTGAATATTGTATTTATATGTGATATAATTAGTTGTCTAAAGGTCTAGTTATACGGTATATATTTCTGACTGTCCTGTAGTTGGCATCGAAATAATGTTTCAGCAAAGCTGCATAGACATAAATGTTTTTCTGTCAGTATTTTGTGTTCTGACATTGCAATGTATATAAGGTCGTTATTGTTTCCTTGTTCCCAAAAGATCAGTTTTACCATTTTGTACTGTAGCGACATTAATCTATTTAGTTTGTAGGGTGCACAGAAATCATGCGTTGTTATAGCGTATCTTAGTATATTGTGGCATAGTGCTTTGTACATTAGTGTTTTTAGGCGTGTGGCAACCATGTCTTTTAACCTGTAGAGTTTGCCAGTTATTGTTCAGAGTTTGTTGTGTAGATGGTTTAAGTCGCTATTCCAGTTCATATCTGTATCGAAGTAAATTCCAATATATCGTATTGTTTCAACTCACTGATTGTAGTGGTTTTTCTGTTCTGTGTGATTTTTCTGTTGGAAAGTGGATGTTCGATGGTTATATATTTGTTATCATCTGGTCGAGTCAGTGGATTTCTGAATATCATTAATTTTGTATTTTCTGAGTTGGGGTGTATGGAGTTTTTCATGAGCCAGTCTGTGATCAGATTTATGTCATGTTGCATGTTGTTTGGGCTATGCTTGTGTTATTATGGATGGATATTATAGCTGTATCGTCTGCTTATTGGAATATCCTACCTTTGAGAGGTAGCTGATTAATATCGTGCGTGTAAATGTTGAATAGAGTTGGGGAGAGTACTCCACAGGTTACTGGTTGCTCTCTGCTTCGGTTTGACCCGATTCGTGTGATATGCTTTCTAATTTGAAGGTAGTTTGTAAAGCACCGGTGCAGAGGCCCACTATTCCAACATGCCTCAGCTTATCTAACAAGGTTTGATGTGTGAGTATATCAAATGCTTTAGTTAGACCAACAAAGACTGCCATGGCAATTTTGTTTTTGTCTAAGGCGGTATTAATTACGTCTGTAAATTCTTCCAAGAGAGATGTTGTTCCCTTATTTTTCTGAAAACCATATTGTGTTTTGGGGATGATATGAAAGGTTTCTGTGTATGCTGTGAGTTTCTTCAGTATGATCCGCTCCATGATTTGATTGATAATTGGTAACGTTGCTATGAGTCTGTAATTGCTGATTAAATTTCTTTTTCCATGTTTGTATATGGGTGTGATTATGGCGGTCTTTAGCATACTTGGAATCCGTCCTGTTTTAAATATTTTATTTATTAATTTTAGTAGGATAGGACTAAAGCTAGTTGCATGTTTGCTTGATATCCTTAGATCTTATACCATTAATTGTTTGGTTTGATTAGATGGGTCTTTGTTTGGTTTGGTTTGATTAGATGTATTGCAGAGATAAGTTCTGCTTCTTTTAAGGTTGCGAACCATAACATCTGTTTTGATTGTGGTCCAAGTGGAGGGTCACATTTTGTGATTGGGTGGGGATATTTCTGTGCAGTTCTTGGATGGAATCTGTAAAGTATTGGTTAAAGTCATTTGCTAGTTGTTGGATAGGTTTTGCGTCTTTCATGAAGCTGTGTTTTATGGTTTCTGAGGCGGTGGTGTTGGGAACACAATCTAGCATCTCATTGATCAGATGCCAGGTTTGTTTCATGTAGTTTTGTGCAGAGGTTAGTTTGTCTCTGTAGTAGCTTCTTTTTGCATTTCTGATTTTGTGTAGTAAGGCGATTCCTTGTTATCTTATATTCAGTTTTTAAAGCTGTGTTATTTGGATATCGCTTTAATTCTTTCCATAAAGCGTCCTTTCTGTGTATTTCTAGGATTAAGTTTTGTGTTATCCAAGGATTTTGTGTTGTTTTTGAACGAATTCTGACTTTCTTTGTAGCTTTCTTATATATTTCCTCCATTGTGAATTTAATGTTGTTGTATAAGATATCTTCTGAATCTGATGCCAGGTGTTGCTCTTCTGTTTTTCTTATTTCGTTGTTGACTATTTCTTCGTCTATTATTGTTTACTTTCGCTTTTCTTCTGCGGGACATTGCATGAATATTGTCTTTGTGTGCAGATTTTGAGCGGTGAATTAATGGTCTTCTAATTTGCACTTTATGACTGATGCAGTTTAACTGTTTGGTGGTGCTCGGACGTTTATATGACTAGACAGGAGACGGTGATAGTATTTCCGAATTTTCTTCTCTAGTACATGATGTTATTGTTAGTATTAGATTATACATGGATAGCGTGCAATAATAATAATAATAATAATAATAATAATAATAATAATAATTTTTTTTAACATTTTATTATGTTTCAGTATAAATTACATACAATAATAATATTTACAATATTTACAATAAGGTTTATACAGAATTTTTGAATTTAGAATATAATAATAATAATAATAATAATAATAATAATATATTTTTTTTTTTTTTTTATAAACGACATTTGTTTTTACAATGAAAATGATAAGGTTTACTATCACACAGAGTATCTGCACACACACAATGAAAAACATATTATCTTTTCTGTACAGTACGAAAATTCGATATACAAAATGCAGAGTACATTTTATAAATATGAATATACATTTTTTTAAACTAGCTAAATATGGATTGGCACCAATGTGCACACAATTCACGATACAATGCAGTAATGCAGCATACACACACAATTCAATAATAATAATAATAATTTTGTTTTCTTTTACATTTTATTATGTCTCAGTATAAGTTACATACAATAATAATATTTACAGTATTTACAATAAGGATTATAGAGAATTTTTTTTTTTATTATTTTTTTTATTTTTTATTTTTTTTATGTCTCAGATGAATTGCATACATAGTTGCTGTAGTAATTATATGTATATAATATTTATAACGCATTACAAGTGTGTATAACAGATACTTGCAAGTTAGTAATTTTCTTCCTCGAAGCTTAGCAGAGCTTATCTGAGGAAGATAATAGATGACAGAGGGTGGTAGTTTCATGGTTGTGTTCCTATAGTGGTCACAAGCCAGGTGTTGATTTTACTGTTTGTTGGTACGTGCTTGAAAGACTTCGTCTGCTATTACAGTTTAATTTTTTTTTTTTTGTGTGCAAATAGGGTTGGAATTAGACATGGTGTCTTTGTTTCTTTGTGTTCTTGTAGTGGTATTTTTTTGAGAGGGGGGGGTGGTCGTAGGTTTGTGTGTGTGTGTGTATGTGTGGTGGGGGAGAGGGAAACAGGAATTGCTCTAATTTTCATTCTCGCTATAATATTTATATAGTGCCTGTTTCAGCTCTCTGTATGTTCCTAGGTTTCTGTTGTCGAACGGCAGTTTGTTTATCATGTCAGGTACGTAGAAGTTTCGGGTGGCTTTGCCGTAGTGATTGTTGTACTTATATGTTATGTAGTTTGTTGACTGTGATCTTGTTATTTGATATGTTGTTCTGGTTACTCTATATGTTGGGCTGTAGTAGTGTTTTAACATGACTGTGTAGTGGCGTAAGTGTTTCACCTTAAATATTTTATGTTTTGTCCATGCTTCCTGCATAAGAGTGGGTTGTTCCCAGAATATCAGTTTTATCATTTTATCTTGCAACCATTGTAGCGTGTTAAGTCTGTAGTCTGTGCAGAATGAGTATGATGTGATTGCATATCTTAAAATGTTTTCACATAATGCTTTATAGATTAGTATTTTTATGTGGGTTGGGGCAATGTCTTTTAATCTGTATAGTTTGCTTGCTATTATCCTAAGCTTGGTATGTAGGTAGTTTGTACGGCTATTCCAACTTTGATCTGCATCGAAGTGAAGTCCAAGGTAGCGTGTTGTTTTCACCTGTGTGATGGTTGTGATTTTAGGTTCTGCACTTTGTGTATAGGAGAATGAATGTTTGATAGTGAGATATTTAGTTTCTATGGGCAGGGTTTGGGGATTTTTGAATATCATTAGCTTTGTTTTTCCAGGGTTTATATACAGGGTGTTCGGGATAAATTTGACATATTTATAATTAATTATATTTTTCCGTAAGTTACATGTATTAACACACACTTCTCTTCATTTAAAAGTTTGGACCCTTCTTCATTCATATACAAGATGTCAGAAAGGATGGATAGCTGGAACCCACCTGAATCATGGAAGAGAATAACTTGTATCATGATGATTCGTGCCCGCCATCAAAATAAGGATATTACGACTGCTGCCCAATGCTCCCTGAATACAGTAAAAACAATCAGGCATGAACTAGAGACTTGCAATGGTGACTACGAGGATGTAGCAAGAAGAAAGATCCCTAGCAGACGATCTGATTGCGTTCGTACAGCAGAATTCCTCGCAAATCTGCAGGAACAGGTGTTGAAGAACCCTGGCATTGGAATTCGGGCTTTGTTCGTGGAGTTGCTAACTGTAGTCAAGCCCTGGATAACAAGGGTAGCCAATGGTAGGCCGTATGTATGGCAGCAGGATTCGGCCCCTTGCCACACCTCTGGGAAAAGTCAAAAATGGTTGTCTGAAAATTTCTACGACTTCACCAGTCCAAATGTTTGGCCTCCAAACTCCCCAGACCTTAACCCCATGGATTATTTTGTATGGGGCGCAGTTGAAAAAGACACCAATCGCACTTCCAGTAATACAAAAGCCCAGTTAATGGATAAAATTAAAACAGTTTTTGCGGCCCTTCCCAGGGAGACTGTAGCATCAGCTTGTTCGAGGTTCCGAAGCAGAATTGAAGCTGTGACCGATGCTAATGGTGGTTATTTTGAGTAAATCTTGTTGATAGTATTGTAATTAACTCTGCCAGTAATGTTTTTTTGTCAATTCATTAAATTTAATAGATACAAAGAAGATTTTCTTTTTCCTTACGAAACTGTCAAATTTATCCCGAACACCCTGTATATGCCGTTTTCGGTTAACCAGTTAATGATTTGATTGATGTCGTGTTGCATATTTTTGTAAGCGATTTTTGCAGTGTTGTGAATGGATACTATGGCAGTGTCGTCTGCATACTGGAAGATTTTACTTTTTAGGGGGAGTTGGCTTATGTCGTGTGTGTATATGTTAAATAGAATGGGAGATAGGACAGCTCCTTGCGGTACTCCACAGGTTACATGTACCTCTTTGCTGTGTGCTGATGCTATACGTGTGATGTGCTTTCTGTTTTTCGTGTATGCTTTAAACCACTGGAGTAGACGACCTCCAATTCCGATATGGGTAAGTTTCGTTAACAAGGTTTTATGTGTTAGTGTGTCAAATGCTTTTGTTAGGTCAATGAATACCACTAATGTTATTCTGTTTTTATCCAATGCAGCTTTTATTAGATCTGTGAAATCTTCCAGGAGTGTTGCTGTTCCTTTATTTTTTTGAAAGCCATATTGTGTTTTGGGTATGATTTGAAATTTTTCAACGTATGTGGAGAGTTTCTGATGTACAATGCGCTCCATGATTTGGTTGATTACAGGCAGCGTGGCGATAGGTTTGTAATTACTTATTATGTTTCTTTTTCCCTGTTTGTGTATGGGTGTGATTAATGCAGTCTTCAGTGTTTCAGGTATGTGTCCCGTTTCGAAGATTTTATTTAACAGTTTTTGTATAACTGGAAGTAGGTCGGTTGAGTGTTTCTTGATGTCGTTTGGTCTGATTCCGTTTATCCCCGGTCCTTTGTTAGGATTAATTTGTTGAATAGCCAGTGATAGTTCTTCTTTTGTTACTGTGGGGAACCACATCGACTGGGTTGCTCGTGGACCTAGTGGAGAATGTTCATATGTGTGAGGAAAGGTTGTTTCTTGTTGCTTTTGGACAGAGTTCAGGAAGTGCTGATTAAAGTTGTTTGCCAACTATTTGAGGGATTTGGGGTCGCAGGCAAAGCTGTGTTTTATTGTTTCTGTGGCCGTGGTTCTGTGTATATTCTCCAGCATTTCATTAATCAGGTGCCAGGTTTCCTTTATGTCATTCTGTGCTGTTGTTAATTTGTTGCTGTAATAGTTTCTTTTTGCCTTTCGAATCTGGGTTGTTAGGAGATTCCGTTTTCTTTTGTATTCAGCTTTTAAAGCGATATTGTTCGGTGACTTCTTAAGTTGTTTCCATAGGGCATCTTTTCTTTGTATGTCTGTTAGTATGTTGTCTGTTATCCATGGATTTTGTTTCGTTTGGGGACGTATTTTTATTTTTGTTAATGCTTTGTTGTATATTTTGTTAAATGCAAGTTTAAGATTATTATATTCAGCTTCAGCAGAGTCTAAAGATGCTATCTGCATCCAGTCTGTTTTTCTGATTTCATCGTTCACTATTGCTTCGTTTACAATGCTATGATACTGTTTTGTAGTGTCAGTGATTTTTATGGGTTCTGGTTCAGTGTGTAACTGCAATGCTGTGAAATAATGGTCTGCTAGTTTGCATGTTATGACGGCTGCTGTGTGGCTGTTTGGAGGGGCCCTAATATTTATATGATCAATGCAGGTTGAGGTTGTTGTGTTTCCGACTATCTCTTCTCGTGTATACGACTGTATGGATGGGGTTATGTTATATGCCGATAATAGGTCTAGGTATTGTTCTGTGTTGTTATTTATGTTCCTAATGTTTATATTAATGTCTCCTATTATTATCAAGTATTTTGAGGTGCCTACTTTCGTGGCTGAAAGCCATCTATTTAGTTCTTCTAGGAATTTTGTGGTGCTTAAGTTGGGTGGTCTGTATATTGCGTTTAATATCAGGGAGTTTTCTTGTTTGATGTTTTTAATTTCGATGCATATGTTTTCTGCGTATTCTAATTTATAGTTTATTTCTGTTACTTCTAGTTTATGTTTGGTAAATATTATTATACCACCGCCTCGTTTTGTTTGTCTGCAGTGTTTGTGTTGTTGGAAGTGTGGCATTTGGTAGGAGGATGCCTCTTCGTTTGTCGTAGATACTTCAGTCAGTATTAAAATGTCTATTTCGTCTATATCTTCCTTCAGATAAGCTTGCAGGGTTAGCCAGTATTTTTGAATGCTTCTGATGTTGATGTGGAGAATAGATAGTCCTTTTTTGGGGATTGTCAGTTGTTTCCATTCTGATATTGATTTCAGAATGTGGCAATTATCATGTTCCGGGGTGATTACGTCTGCTTGATGGTGTGCATTCATGTTGGTTGGGGTGCTGGTCCTTCTTTACGAGTTGTCAATATTCCTTTCAATGTGACAGCCTGTTGAGGTCATCTACGGATTTTATTTCGATTGGTTTTGAGTCTTGTGTCTTTCTAAGGAATATTTTGCTGTCTCTTATCCATATAAACTGGTAATTGTTTTCTGTTTTTACTTTCCTTGCTTGGTAGAATATTTTCTGATAGTGTGGAGTAAGGTATTCAGACAAGTATATTGGGGTGTTGTCGTGGTCTCCTTTCAGATCCTTTACTACTGGATTTTTAAGGATAATAATAATAATAATAATAATAATAATAATAATAATAATAATAATAATAATAATAATAATATATTTTAATATTTTTGCATATAATTTAAAGACAAAGCAAACAATGCAGACAGGATTAAAGGTTCGGACATAAGCAGTAAGCAGGTTTCTAAGATGTTAAGTAAAACTCGGTTGTGACAGGCTAGTTTTCAGGATATGATAACTCTAAATTAAATTTAGAATTAGAGTTAACTATAAATTTATAATTCTAAATAAACTAAATAATAATAATAATAATAATAATAATAATAATAATAATAATAATAAATAGAGCGAAACAATGTTATAGTGAACAGTAATTATTTACTTAAATTTGGTATTTGGATTGAGAAAAAGATATCTTTCTTTCTGTCAAAATAATACCTGTTCGTTGAATTCGCAGTAATTTAATGGAAGGGAAAGAGACATTGTAATAAAAAACACAATGTGTGTGTGTGTGTGTGTGCGTGCGCGCGCGCTAACCTTCGGAGTCAAAATAGTGCTTATTTCTTTTTCTTTTTAATTTAATGTGTTATTTTGAGGATGTTCGGTAAGAGAACGCACCATATCACTGAATCCATTGTTGTCATGGAATAATTATGTCACATTTTTGCTGCCTCAAACGATTACTCTTTTTAGGTGCATTTCATAAACTACATTATAACCTATTAGATTCCTGTTTTTCCGTCCATTTGATCGCACAAAGTTATTCCTAGAATTTCGCTGGTCAAATTAGTTAAACTTCCGTATTTAAAATCTCTCCTTGAATAAAATTGGCATCTTAATTTTTATTTGAGTTAGATATTTAGGGATAAAAATTTCGAAATAATATATCGATGTAATCCCATTTCGGCTGAGAATTTCTTTTCTTTTCTTTTTTTTCATGTGAAATACCCCGTTCCACTCAAACCTCTAGTATATTAGCACGGTGGGTGGGCTAAGAGTTTAGGACAGATAATCTTGAAATTTTGCTCTAGAGAACAAGCCACGAGGCATTCAATAAACTGTTGGTGATCTCACATCAGTTAACAAAAAAAGCATATAGTATAGATTAAAATGCATCCACGTGATTGTGAAATCTGGAAAAAAAAAAAAAAAAGGACTGGCGAGAAGAAGTTCGCATCATCTATATGATATGGGATTTAAAGAAATTTGCTAAATTAAGATCGCTTTTAAAATGCACCAAATGGTTCACATTTAGTTCGGCGATAATGGGTTTGAATCATTTTATTGGAAAAATTAGGTAAACAAAATTATGTCTGGAGTGCCTGATTCAATAATGAATGCCGTTGATCTTTTACAACCTTAACTCGGCTGCGATCATTCCCCTGTTTCTTTTATTATATAGAGTTATATCAATTAAAAATAAAAAAAATCACAAGTTCAGATTTTGAATTATGAGCAAGTAAAGTATCAAGATAAGGTTGGTAGGAATTACGACCATGCAACAAAGACTCTTAGAGTAGTCCATCATCTCTAGTAATTGTGTGTGTGTTCTGCAGCTGGTGTGTGTGTGTGTGTGTGTGTGTGTGTGTGTGTGTGTGTGTGTGTGTGTGTGTGTGTGTGTGTGTGTGTGTGTGTGTGTGTGTGTGTGTGTGTGTGTGTGTGTGTGTGTGTGTGTGTGTGTGTGTGTGTGTGTGTGTGCGCGCGTGCGTGCGTGCGTGCGTGCGTGCGCCGGAATGAACAACTGGAATTTTAAGGATGAAAATCCTTCCATCTTTTTATGAGACTCACCTTCCCTTGAACAGTTCTTATAAAGCCTTCTCGTTCTAAACTGGATTCGAAACCTAGACTTTCTAGCCGAAGAAGCAAATGTCCCAACATCCTCGCAACTGGGCTCCTAGTCAACGATGAAATATCTTTAATATCAAGAAAAATTAAAGACAATTCTAGTAAAGTTTACAAAAGAATGTTTCAAGGCGGTGCTCATTTCTGAGTACTTTCTCATAAGTTTTCAGAATTCCGTCAAAAATTCTTTTACAAGAAAGTTTTTAATGTAATTATAAATATAATTATAAAATACATTAAAATAATACAAAATTAAAACTTTATACTAATAAATAACGTGAATTTTAATTCCTAATTAATTAATTGTCTTATTAATTACTCCTTGATATCTGGCATATTAGAAAAATTAGAAAAACAAAGATTATCCCTCGAATATCTTGGATTACTTCAACGATTGTTCTAGAATGCTTGCTTCAAACAGTTTATACGAGTTCGTAGACGACAGAAACAGATGCATACAAGTTGTTAATTGATTTCATACTCCAGAGGAAGAAATATTAATGTGAATATGGAAATTCAGTTTTTCGAAATAAATTGTTTCACTGCTTGTAAGTGGAAGATCCAATGTTAGCACATTAGATGGTGATAGGAATGGATCTAAAAGGATGAATCTTCGAACAAAATATGCCTTAATTTTCACATGTAATATAAAGTAGATAGATTTTAGTGACATGTTCTAAAAACATGTTTATATAAAAAAGTACCCTGGAATTCAGTATAACTTGGAAAGTACTACAAGTACTCTGAACGCAGTCTACAATTATTGTCATCCTATTTAACTGACAGATGGCAAAAGCAATAATGTGCGGGAGAATAATTAAAGTTTTCCACCACAGAATTATCTTTATCATTCTCCTCTTTCAACCTTATTTTTTTAACTGCCGCCAGTAGCAAATGGCTCCGTTACATTTCAATTAATACTCACATTTTTCATAGACACGTTTCATCTTGCAGGGCATCTCACCCGAATGTATTAAACTAAAAACCTCTACCTTCAATCGCGTTTAATACTTGAGTAGAAATGCCAGATTTAGATTATGCCATCAGACTTAACAGAGACAACTGATAGTTTCTGTTTTGAACTACATCAACGGTATTTTTATTAACTGTTATTCGGTGATCATTATTTCATAATTACACGAGGTGAAAGCAGATAGCGCATTTAAAGGAAAATCGTATTATGTTGCCTTTGTTCGAAATGGCGGTAATATCATCTGATTGTCTGTTAGCGATAATTTGTGTGAGGGCAACATAATTGCAGTTTCCTTTACGTAATTTATTTAAAATGCTTTCGCTGTCATTTATGCTGAAATTTTAATTAATGTATGAAACTTACTGTACAAAACTCTCTTACTCACATTAAATATCGTAAAAGCTAATGTCATTAAATGCATACAGCTTATGTGTCACATTACTTTCTTATACTTTGCAATAATGCTCTGAGTTGGATCTGATTTGTTTGATTCTTGTCGAGTTCTATTTCATTTGAGGTTGTTCGAGAATTTTTCCATGTTATAAACGTGTAGAGTGGAAACTATCGTTGCATTAAGAATAAATTTGAATAAACTTCTTAAAACATAAAATCTACTTCATATCGTGGATTGAAAGAAAAATATAAATAGCTTTAGGAAGTACCAGATGAATAAATTTAAAAGCACCCGCAAAAAAACAAGTATTTTTCCTTTTTTTTTTTTTTTTTGCGTTTTGAGACGCCAAGGGTCTTAAAAGTTGACATTCTAAGACTCTTGGTGCCTCCAGTATTGTTAGTTTCCTTAATCGTAATTTTGTGGGATAAGGTGGATGGCCATTGAAATATTTAATGTTCCAATTATGTGTTCTTCTGAATGATTTGCCTTTTTGTGGAATGAGAAACTTAAGATTTTAAAGTTAAAAACTCCTTAAACCCTTTATAAAGGGTTCGTTTGAAACGCTTATAAAGGGTTTAACTGTTTTTGCCGAATGTGTTACGAAGTCTTAGGTCATATATAATACCCTGTTTTAAAACTACTTTCAAAAAGAATTGCTGCCAATGAAAATAAAGAGATGGTCTAGTTTCAAAGGGAGAAGGAAGGGAGAAAGAAGAACAGCATAGGGAGAGTAATTCAGGTAAAGAACCACACATTTTTTCTGCCTTTTGCATTTCAAAATTATACGTTTTATGCTGCATTTTTCAGCAAATGAAAATGAAAGAGAAATTTCAGCAAAATGAAAGAGAGAGAGATTATACGTAGATAACATATTTGTTGGAAAAAGAAAGCAATGTTAAAACTTTTAAGATTTTTTGCAGTTGTTTGTCTATGCCTTCCAGCATACACTATATTAAAAAGCATATTGTATACTGTATTTTTTCCATTTGGGAAAAACGAAATAAATGAGCTTATTTTTCCATTTGACTGAACCGTAAGACATACCGAATGTAAATCAGCAATTCGGTTGAATCATTGGAAATTCTGAACGTATTCAACACAATACAACCTTGATAAACTTATCTTCAGCAAATTCCTTCTTTTATTTTACGTAATCTAGTTAGATCAAGAGCTTCGGACAAATTGCTCACCTTCGGTCAAATTTATTCCTGACAGCTGTTTCTCATTCACTTTGGTTTTATGTACTTTCCTGACAAGTTTTCAGTAGAGGATTAGCTTAATTATCTTAAGGGTACTCTTCGAACTACTTCACCAGCTCAAGTTTCCTCTCTTCTTTTTTTTCCTTATTATTTCGGACCTTAAACTGATCTTGAAGTAGAACAAGATTTTCGGAATTTTTGGAAATCTGCACTTTACAAGCATTCTCTTTCAATAGAATGCTATTGAATAATCATATTCTCAGGCACCGCATTCTCGAGCATAGCGCTAAGTCAAATATTTTAATAAGAAATGGTGTAGATAATTAAGTCTGAACTGGAATCCAAATAATCGCACTTAAGAGCAATTTGGATTTCGAGGTTTTCATTCTATTAGAATTTTATATATTAGTACTGTTTTATGTATTATATATATTTCATATATCAGTATTTTATTTATATATTGGCACTATAAATGGGCAAATCATCCAGAAACCGTGCTCTATAGACCAAACGTTGAACTTTTTTCAAACTACGCTTACATCTCCAATAAGCAGGGTGGTGGTAATCTCGCACCAGAAAATGAAATTTATCTCCCAACTGAAGACTATCACAGCATTCATACCCCCAGCGAGATTCCATTCTGCAGACTGTTAGTTGAAGAGCAGGAAAGCAACCCATTTGGCCAAACAGGCTGGCAATATTCTTGAATGATCTGATTCTATTGTCGACAAGAATTTCATGTATTTTCGATTAGATTTTGCTGTTCTGCAGGCTGTTTCGAATCAGAGTGGAATTTCTAATGAGATTCTGTAATAGTTTTGAAGAGTTTTCAACTGACCGTGTGGGCATCATCTTCGATCTCTGGCGGGCAGGATGTGAGTTTGATTTCCACTGTGAGCATGGATGTGGGTGAAATCATGAGGAAATGGGAGATTGTCATTGCCAGGTGTGAGATAACAACTTACTTGATATCTGGAATGGCTCGAAAGAGTTCCATGTTTGGTTTCATGTACAGAATTTCCGCTGGTTTTTGAGCGCTTAATCCGCCTAAAGCAATAACTTTATGAAGGTTTTACAATATCTTTGTTTGATTTCCAAATAAAGAACAAACTAAAATACAAATCATTCATTTTTCTTGTATTTTAAAATATGATGTTCTCAATCCATTCATTTAGTTTTCAAAGTTATAAAAACTGCGATTTGGATGAATATTTGAAAAGTGAGAAGATAAAGATATTGCTGGTGCTTATTTATTGTCCATCATTTGTCTTCATTTTCTAGCTGGTTTCTAGCTCAAGGAAAACCCAAATTTGATAACAAACCCTGTCACTTCCACATATAATATCTATTCCACGTTCAGCTGACCATAATTTAAAATATTCCTTATCTAGTAGATCAGATTCGAACGGTGATCTTTCCAATGAATGGACAAATATTTCAACTTCCTCACTAAGGAGTGGCTTTTGCAGATTTTTAGAATTTGCACTTCAACAATGCGATCGAACTGTAAACCTTAACATCTTTGAGCTTGAAGAGCAACAAACAGTTTATTTTGTCTCAGAACAAGATAGTGGAACGTACAAATGAAAATAGAAAAGGTTGCGGAGAAAATGTTTTATTTTATATTTTCATAAGATACCCATAGCTTAGTCATCACAAATTTGATATCTTTTCAACTTATATAAATATTTTGGCAGATTCTGCAAATAGAATTGTCTCCCTCCCTGCTCTCTAAAAAAATTAAAAAAATAAAATAAAATAAATGTTGAAGTCGGCTGAACAAGGCTAGTCGATCGAATATTGACGAGCAATTCATCCATCTTCTTTCGAAGTTTTGTTGTAAACAATTTTACCATAATGAGGGAACTCCATCATGCATAAAGTAAATTGCTTATTGATCACAGCTTGTTAGTTAACAGCTGCAACATTCTGCACTAAAGAAGCTCAAGAGGTTAAGTAATGACACTTTCTTCGAAAATGAAGCATCCGATACACCTTCAAAATAAATAATAATCCGCAGTTTCGATGGTCGAGAAGACAAGGTTTGCTATAAGAGGCCTGCTGTAGGTTCGAATCCTCAGTGGAATGGATGCTTGAAGAAATGTTTACATGTAGATGACTTTTATTTCCCAGTGTAATATTTCTCCATTCCCCTTGACCAACGAGACCTCTAGCCAAGCACTATTGTAATGCAGGTTACAACGTTTCTTATAAAGGAATGTCATGAAAAGTTCAAATGTGTGCAGTCTGAATTCATCCATTTAAAAAGAGGTTTCAGTTTGGGTTTGTTGTGGGTGTACTTTTTCAAGCTCGTTAAGATATTTTTGGTGCACATTGTGTTGATTAAGAAGGGTTTGATTTCATCTCTTCAAGAGATCTAGATTAAATTAAATCGAAACAGTGTTAATAATGAAACGTCCCCCCGTCTCCCCTAAACTCTCTCGCAACGAAGTCAAGTATGCAATGAGTATCTTACCAATAGTGTTTCAGATCAGCGAGATTACATCTCTGACAGGTAAGCCAATTCGATTATTTTCCCCACCAAATATTAACATAAAAATCTTATATCATTGGAGGGAGGATTATGTTTTTGCACGTAAACAGTTTTTGAAGCAGTTACGTTCAGTATTTAGCCAACCTAACATTGAATTTTAATCAGACCTTCCATGGAGGTTGTTTCACTAATATCCAAAATAGCGTTAATGGTAGTAAAATCATTCCATTGAGATAAAATTCAGAAGATTAGTCTCAAATAGAATGAAGGTGCCAGCTCGACTAGGTACTTCTATTTAACATTCGGAAAATCTTACTACATTTGCAGCAGAGAATTTAACGCATCTCAGGAAATCCCGACTCTATCCAGGAAAAACAATTCAGCTAACTGATGTATCTTCTGTTACTTATACGCTCCATTCTTTAGCATGAAAGTAGCCTCTGCTTCTGACGTTCTTGTGGTACTTCTACCACAAGAGTAGAAGACTTTCCTCTGTAATCACTCAAACCTCCCATAAATTTTAAAACAAGAACTGCAATTGGTCAGCACGGAACTCTCCAGCGAACTGAGAATCCAACTAACTGCTTCAAGCTCAAATCTTCGAAACAACTACCTTCTCTACCTCTTCTCTCATCGTATCTACCTCTCTTCTTTGAAAGAGCTGTTCTAATTTCCCCAAAGAATATAATTTAAATATAATAATAATATAAAAATGCGTAATTTATCTCTTCAGGTTTCTACTCGCACATACAATTCTAATGCGCTACCAGTTCTGAAGCCGTGCTGAAAATAAAAAGCAAATGGTCAGCTTTTAACATACTATTAGCGACATCATTATCGATACAATCAACATATAACGAATATATTTTCATCTTTAGATGAAATTATTCCATCTTTAAAATTTAATTAAGGGATCCATGAAATCAGACCTTTAGTATTTAGGATAATAATAACAAATTTAATAGTTCAGTACTTTAAAAAAATTAATTATTATATTATAGCATCTATCAACAAACAACAGTTGAAATCATTGGAACTATAAAGGTATTTCTTATCCTAGACGGAATTCGAACCAAGCCCTTTCTTGTCGAAGGGCACTCTCGATACCAATAGGGAATACATATAACTTTGAGTCCAGTGTATTATATTATATTTTGAAAGGGAAAAACTTCCACCTGTTCTATCAAACAGACCTAACTGGCCTTCAAGTAAAAATTTAAAAACGAATTTTTTCCCCAACCTATAAAGAATGTGAACCCGAGTCTGTGGAATCGAAGGCAGCCAATATTACCGACTGAGAATGATAAGCTAAAGCTCCTTAATTGTATCCAAAGAAATATAAATAAATAAATAAATAAATATAAATAAAAGTGTTTGAAAAAAGGAATACATAAGAACCAAATATTGATTTATTTTGTTTCGGTTATTTTTTTTTCTTTCTGAGTAATAAGTTTATTATTTTGTCAACTTCTTTCCCCTTCTGTTATTCAAATATTATCGTCTTCTTACAAAAATGTGAATACAATTCATTTTTCGGAAAGCAATTTGTTTCTTATAGAGTGATAAGCATATTTCTATCATGCTAAGTAAAACCCATTGAATATTTTATGCCAGAGATGATTCAATTATTTCCATGATTTATTTTCCTTTGAACACTCTCAGCATAGCATCCCCTTTTGACGTGTCTAGACATTTCGATGTATCATTTTTGATAGAAATAGAAACGAATGTATTCGATCACATGCTAAACCTTACTCATCACTCAGTGCATTCAGAATGAATTCAAAATGATGACAGGTAAGACAGGTTGCATGGAACAATTGGTATAAATAACCTAGGATGGTGATGGAGTAGAGATCTGGAGATAGTAAAATGGAGAAGGAAACAAATCAAAGCGCAGATGCGAAGAAAAATCACTCTGAAACCTGTTGTAGAACTTAGTAGAAGATCTTGTTCTTGAGTTATAATAGAGAAGTCTCCATTCAGCAGAGAAGAAAGCTTTTGGAAAGAACTGACATGTTATCAACGAATTTGGTAAATAAAATCGTGTACGCGTATCGGTATAACTTACTTTTTTAAGAAATATTGCGTTGTCGTATTTCCAAGAACTATGAGAAACTATACAAGAATTTTGACTTTTGAAAAATGCACATTATAGGTTACAGCTGTAAATGATAAATACTTGTTTTAATATTAAACAAAATTAAAACTATGTGTTTTTATAGTATGCTATTAAAATATTTTACACCTACCACATCTAATAGCTATTCTGCAAAACATTTAATGCATACAATATTTATCTACTTTACTTAATTCTTAAGAACAATATGCTTCTATACCTCTTGACGAGTTGAAAAGTTTTACTCCTTCTACAAGATCCCAGACTTTCAAAGCATATATTCGGATAGATTGCAGAATGCGCAGGAAATATCTAAGACAGTGACATGGCTAGATATCATGGACTACATCTAAATGCATTTTGGATGTAGTCCATGAATGTATTTTCGATTCAGATTTCCATATAAATCGAGTTTAGCAAAACTAACGGAATGTTTGTGTTCGATTAATTTAAAGGATTCTATGATAATGTCTTGCTTTCTTAGAGGCACTCTATTCATACATTCTAACGGTAAACAAAATAACCTTTATCTTCTATAATTGGCTAAATGAAAAAAATTCTTTCTTATTACGAAATATATTACTGTTTCTTTTAATTGCCCATACGTTTCGGCAACTAATTTCATTCCATAATCGTTACTAGCATATGATAACATTACTTTATTTATTTTGTTTTCTTCTTCAGAATTCGAAAACGAGAAGGAATGTAACGCCTTCTCCACTTGTATTTCACCGAACTAAACATCCATCAGCAGCCCTTCCAAATTCTCCACTGTCTCTACTACATGTCTCGAGGGAAGCCGATATGTTTTCGTTTTCTAGTGCACTTCGAATGACTTCTTGATTCTGAGAAAAACTGGAGGTGCGAACACTGCTAGCTTAACCGGTCTTTTCACGCTTTGATTTGTTGCCCTCTTGCTATGCGGCTGTACAGGCCCCTGAGGTTGTACATTGTCGATAGCTGCATCATGAGAGAGAGAGAGAGAGAGAGAGAGAGAGAGAGAAAGAATGAGAGAGAGAAAGAATGAGAGAGAGAGAGAGAGAGAGAGTGTAGATAAGAGCAGAAAAACATAATGCGGAGATGGAAAGAGAACGAATGATACTCTAGTGAGGTCCTACAAATTGTCGCCACTGTTAGTTAAGGTCTGAGAACAAAAACAATAGTTTTATTATCCGAATAATACGTGATAATACTGTGTCTTGCCAATATAAGAAAAAATTTCTTTGACACGGCTTTTAAAGAAATTATGTATTGAGAAATTATTTCATAATGTGTGAGTGCGTGCGTGTAGTCCATGAATGTATGTGTGTGACTGTGTGTATGTGTGTGTGAAAGAGAGAGAGAGAGTTATGCCTTTTCATTACGGATATACCGCGATTTTTGTCAACACATCATTATTATGTTAATTAACAGCGGTTTTTCTTGCAAAGAGAACAAGAATATGGTTTATTCTTGTTGTGTATATTACTTATTTTAAAAGTGTTGGAAGTGGATGTTATGTGCATATTACTTATTTTCAGATAAACACGCCCAAATAAAATGGATAGATTTCTCAAAAAGAAACGTGATATTGAAGAATCAGATTCTGGAAGTGAGCAAAAGTTAAGTGCAAGTAAGAAAGCAAAATCGCGGCCTACTCGCAAATATAATGAAAATTATTTAAGCTTTGGTTTCACTTGGACCGGAAGTGAAGATCATCCTTTGCCGCTATGTTTAGTATGTGGATGTAAAATGGCAAATGAAGCATTGCTTCCTAGTAAATTAAGTAAACATTTTAAAACTATACACTCTAATTTACAAGATAAATCTGTAAGTTTTTTCAAGAGATAGTCTGAACAGCAAACAAAAGCGGCAAATTATTTTAAAAGTATAATGACTGTTTCTGATAAAGCTCAAATCGCTTCTTATCAAGTCTCAGAACTGATAGCAAAAAATATGAAACATCATACTTTAGGTGAGTCACTTATTTTGCCTGCATGCAAAAAAATGGACATGACAATGCTAGGAAATGAAGCAGCAATGAAAATAAGCAAGATTCCTCTGTCCAACGATACAGTTCACAGGCGTATTATAGAAATATCTTCTGATATCGAGAAAAATGTATGCAGTAATAAACTTCAGTATTCAAATTTTGCATTGCAAGTTGATGAGTCAACAGACATTACCAATAAGGCGAAACTCTTAGCATTCGTCCGCTTTATTAATGAAGATCAAATAGTAAATCAGTTTCTTTTTTGCAAAGAATTAAGTCTGTCTACAAAAGGTGAAGACGTTTTTAGCATTTTGAATAGCTATCTTGATAAATGGCAGTTAACATGGAAGTCGTGTGTAGGCATTTGTACAGATGGAGCCCCTTCCATGGTAGGCTGTGTTAAGGGCCTTACATCTTTTGTAAAAAAACAAAATGAGAATGTTATCGTAACTCACTGCTTTCTTCATAGGGAGGCCTTGATGGCAAAAATATTGGGAGAAAAATTAAGAGAAGTTTTAGATCAAGTTGTTCAGATGGTAAACTTTATTAAAACAAGACCTATCAAATTGCGTTTATTCGAAAAGCTTTGTATCGATATGGATTCACAACACAGACGGCTGCTTTTACACACTGAGGTGAGGTAGCTGTCAAGGGGGAAAGTACTTACCCGTGTACACGAGCTACGACAAGAACTTCTTGCGTTTTTTGAAGAGATGAAACAATTACATTTTTGTAACCTCCTTCGGTGCGAATTTTGGATTGCCAGGTTACAGTATTTGGCCGATATATTTCAGCAGCTCAATATTTTGAATACTAGCATGCAAGGGAAAGAAGAAAATATTCTCACATCCACTGACAAAATGAAAGCGTTTCAGAGAAAACTACAGATTTGGAAAAGAAAAACTGTTGAAGGTAATTTGGAAATGTTTCCATTGGTAAGTAACACTTGCATAAATGAAACACTTCCAATAATAGTTGAACATTTAACAAGTTTAGAAGAAAAATTGAATTCTTATTTTCCATCACTTAACACTGAACAATACGATTGGATTAGAAACCCATTTATGGAAACTTCAAGTGATTTTGGTTTAACTTTAACAGAAGAAGAAGAACTGGCAGCTATATCCACTGATCGTGGATTGATGATTAAACATAAGGAATTGTCTCTTGAAGCCTTTTGGATTTCTATAAAAGAAGAATATGTGTCAATATCTAAAAAAGCTTTGAACATTTTGCTACAATTTTAAACATCATATTTATGTGAATTAGGATTTTCTACCCTCACCACAATTAAGTGCAAAACTCTTCAATGTATTGACGAAGAAATGAGAGTTTGCCTTTCAAATATATGCCCATACATTGAAGCAATCGCTAGGACACATCAGGCTCATGTTTCTCATAAACACAAGAATGAATAAACTTAAGGTATATTTCATTTTATTTTTTTTATCGCATTATTTTTTTCTGTAATATTTGACTTAATTATTATAACATATTTCTCAGAAGTTTGTATATAGTGCGCCTACAATTATTTGTAGGATTTTAAATGCGCTCCGACTTCAAAAGGTTTGAGAACCACTGCTTTAGACCAATGCATTTTGTTCTTGGGCTTTTTCTCAAGAGGTGTCCTTTCTTCTCTAGGTAGGTTCTGAGTGTTTGCATTTCATATCGGTCTGCCAGTTTATTGAAGGACCTTTTTTTTTATTTGGGATTTCATCAGCAGGGAAATCCACATTTGTACTTTGGCAATACACATCTTAATGTTCTGTGTTTTCGGGTGGTGTAAGATAACTGAAATGAAAATGCAGATAACAGTCTTCTATGGTAAAGTGAAAATATGACTTGAACAAGATAACTGCAACAAACTACCTTTCAGAACTAGAATACCTACATAAAAATAATAATTATAAAAAATGTGCGATTATATAGAAAAAAATCCACTATTAATTTTTTTTCAAATCATTATTATTGTTCCATCATCAATAAATTATGTGCAATATACCAATGTGATCTGAAATTTTAAATAACAAAGATCCTAGATATAGTGACTTTGATAAGCACCCGGATGAATGGTACTGCAATAAAATAGGCTTGCAACAAACGTATCGGGATATATTCATCATAGGAGAGAGGATGATAATGAATTTGCCAATAATATCATTTTGATTCCGAGATTCTCAGTCAAGGGTCCTTTCATCCTCCCTTAGGATTTTACTTCAGTTTCTCAACTTCTACGAAATTTTTCCCATATTTAAAAAGGGATATTCGCTCTCTCATCCTTTCAAGCGTGATTCTATAGGGCATTTTATACATTTCTTTAAATTTTTAAAAAGCATAATTTATTTCATAATCTTGCTTACATGTTGGAAACAAAATAAGTTCAGCATTATTTATACAGTTTTCTTACTATTATTCTGTATTTCAGTTTACAATAATGCCACACACACACACACACACACACACACACACACACACACACACACACACACACACACACACACACACACACACACACACACACACACACACACATGCAAAAGCTACTTTCTGATATTGATCAATCAACAAGTCTAACCATATATCAGATGAATATTTCGTCGTTTGCAACAAGTGAAGGCTTCCAATTCACAGGAAAGAAAAATAAACGTTTATTTACTTACCATCGATTTAATGCTGCTAATTCAGCTTAGTTATTTTTAGTTACCATCGATATAATGTTGCTGGTTCTAGACATTGCGATCCTCGAATAAATGCAAATGCTCAAGTCACCGAGTAAACAAGTTGTCAAATCCGTTGTCGAGAACTGAGCTTCCCTCTCTTAGTTTGCAATACAGTACTCAATTATTAGTTTGGTACTACTTGAGGTGTTTACATTAAATTGATTCACAGACATGAATAATCCTATTCGCAAAATGCTCAAACTGGAAATCATCGGAAAATTTAATAATTTAGCTGCAGAAATAGCCGTTTAAATAGATATATCTTCGTTATGGATCGCCTGGAAGTGAAATCTATTTTACAGCCTTAAATATCTGAAAATAGATTTTGTTTAGGTGTCCAACTATACAAATTCAAATTTTTACTGAGACTTTAGAGCGTAGATAATTTTAATTGCCCACTAGGAGATTCCCATGTAAATTAATATAACAAAGGTAGCATAAAATCATCATTCATGTTTAGAAGAGTCTTTCCAGATTATCTAACCCTTGGTTCACTCACCAGGACTCGTTTCCTGTGTTTCTGACTTGCATGAAGAGAGCATGTGATGAAAACCATACATTTACAGTACAGTAAAAGACATTATTCCATCTAACATAAAAGAACTCCTATATCACGGTATCTGCGAATCCCTACTCAGATACTCAGATACAGTCTATGGAAACACATCAAACAGTCACCTAACAAAATTATAAATATTACATAGGAATATTGTGTCAACAGTGATTTGGACACCTGATACACAACCAATATCCGACCAGCACACGGCGATACACAGAATCCTGGGCATTAAAAACCTGAAACACTACATAATACTACTACTAAGGAATTACTTCAACATCACCTATCAAAACAACAGAAACACATACCGTATAACACGACCCACAACAACTCTCTACATCCCTATACCCTTCAACAACTCATATGGTTCTTTGATAAGATCACATCAGATATTCACGCTATTCAACAACCCACCAAGTAATTGAAAACATATAGACAATTAAAGAACATTAAAACACGAACTCTGGAAAATATACCAACAAAGTTAATATACCATTAACACTAATATATACATCGCAAATCACCAGCATCCAATGCCTACATTACATCCATAAACAGTAACAACAACATAAATAGTGAAGGCTAATCCCACACTCTTCATAAAAGCTAACCCAAGCTTCGAAGTAGGTGGGATTAATTCGCCTCGCTCATCCACATGTAATTCTCATAATCAAAGACTGCAAATTATGTAACAAAACAGTCAATACAGTGTATAATAATAATAATGAAGATACAGATATAAAAAAATATGTGAATTTGTATCCAAAGGAAAACAATATTGAAATAACGAAGTAATGTGCCTTAAACTGCGTACGGTATAATGTACAGAGCATCAAGTGCATTAATTGTAAATATGTAGATACTGTACTCTGTACGATGAAAATAGAAAAATTGTTATTTTATACATAATATGTAAACATCCAAAAAATGTCTGTAATAATCATATGTATGTAATTTATTTGAGAATTATCATATCATTATTATTATTATTCATTATTCAAAAAGTCCGTGTAGTCTTCATTGTTAACATTAAAACACATGTGGTAAATATAGATGCAAAAAAGTATTATTATCAAAAGTTTAATTGAAATGCAATGTAGAAAATCAATCACATATGCAGCACTTAGTGCGGAATTTTGTAAAAATTACAAGCTGGAACATCACTAAAGATGATTATTGTAATTGTGTAAATATTTCAGAAATCAATAAAAAAAAATTATTATTATTATTGTTCACTTCGATGTTATTCACTTCGATGCTGATCAAAATGGAATAGCCATATAAACTACCTACACACCAAGCGTAGGATAATAGCAAGAAAACTATACCGATTAAAAGACACAGTCCCGACACACATAAAAATACTAATCTATAAAGCATTATGTGAAAACATTTTAAGATACACAATCACATCATATGCATTCTGCGCAGACTACAGACTTAAGAGGCTACAATGGTTGCAAGATAAAATGGTAAAACTGATATTCTGGGAACAACCCACACTTATGCAGGAAGCACGGACACAACACAAAATATTTAAGGTGAAACACTTATGCCATTACACAGTCATGTTAAAACATTACTACAGCCCAACATATAGAGTAACCAGAACAACATATCAGATAACAAGCCCACAGTCAACAAACTACATAACATATAAGTACAAGCAAAGCCACCCGAAACTTCTTATGTACCTGACATGATAAACAAACTGACGTTCGACGACAGAAACCTAGGGACATACAGAGAACTGAAACAGGCGCTATATAAATATTACAGCGAGAATGAAAATTAGAGAAATTCCTGTTTCTCTCTCTCTCTCTCTCTCTCTCTCTCTCTCTCTCTCTCTCTCTCTCTCTCTCTCTCTCTCTCTCTCTCTCACACACACACACACACACACACACACACACACACACACACACACAAAATAAAACCTATGACAAACCCCTCTCAAAAAACACCACTACAAGGACACAAACAAACACATCATGTCCAAATCCAACCTACTTGCAAAAAAAAAAAAAATTAAACTGTGTAACAGCAGTTGAAGCCTTCCAAGCACGTACCAACAAACTGTAAAATCAAAACTTGGCTTGCAACCAGTACAGAAACATAACCACGAAACCACTACCATCTATTATCTTCCTCAGATAAGCTCTGCTGCAAAGCTTCGAGGAAGAAATCAGAAATGCCTCCCAAACTATTATTATTATATTAGTTATTCACTCAAAAAAAAAAAATCTGTATAATCATCACTGTTAATTAGAACACGCGTTGTAAATGCAATACAGAGGCAAAAGTGTTATTAAAATTCTTAACTGAAATCCAACGTAGAAAAAGTTTGTAAAATTATACTCAAGATAAGTGTAAATATTTTAGCAATGAACAAAAATATTATTTATTAAAAAAATAAAATAAAAAATAAAAATTATTATTATTATTATTATTTAAAAATATTATTAACTCTCAAGTGTCTGTTATTCACAATTTTAATGTATTTTATATATATATATATATCAAGTGTCTGTTATTCACAATTTTAATGTATTATATATATATATATATATATATATATATATATATATATATATATATATATATATATATATATATATATATTAGGATAACCAAGTAATTTTATAAGCTTGGTTATTTTTACTTCTAATCCCAAGTAAGCAAACTTAACTGTTTGCGCCTGAACCACCCATAATGTATTGCAGTATATATCTTTTAGTGAAATGTGTTTTACATTATGGGAAATACTAAGAATAGTGATCAGAGCTTTACCCACCGTTACAATGAGTTGCCCTGGTGTTGTACCATCTTTAGACTTGAACTACGTTTCAGGCGCAAACTTAACTGTTTACATACTTGGGATTAGGAGTAAAAATAACCAAGCTTATAAAATTACTTGGTTATCCTAATATACAATATCCCCAACTTAAAAATTCATTTCCATATACAACTATTATTGTATCTACGTATGTAATTTATCTGAGACATAATAAAATGTTTTTTTAAAAAAAAAAAGTATATGTATGTAATTTATCTGTGACATTATAATAATAATAATAATAATAATAATATTATTATTATTATTATTATTATTATTATTATTATTATTATTATTATTATTATTATTATTATCAAAACGTATCTTACTTCTGATTCTGAAATTCCAAGTAATAATTATGGAAACCTCAGTATTTTTCAAAAGACTTGGAAACACTTGCCCAAATTGTTCAAATCAAATATCAATTTCAATTTAATGCTACTTATTAATCCTAGTTATTTTTACGTAAAAATAATAAATCAGACTTATGAAAAATTAAATTAATAACGGCATCGCACATAGTATATTGGGAAAAAATTGAAACAGCTAAAAGCTTAACTTGAAATCATATACAGTAATTGGAGCCAGACACTCTAAATCAGACATTATGGGAAAATAAATATTTTGCAGCAAATCTAAGATGAAATACAACCTACTTTCAACAATTCCAG